>NC_138188.1:28737624-29987624 GCF_964194105.1 Spermophilus citellus | reverse complement strand
CATTGTAAAAATATTTTCACCAGAGTGTTAAGACTCTTCACAATATAATGTTAAGTGAATTTAACTGAATATAAAAATATACACAGTAAGTCAGATGCCATGGATCCCAGCTATTTGGGAGGCTGAGGCAGGAGGATTGCAAGTTGGAATCCAGCCTGGGCAACTTAGTAAGACCCTATCTCAAGATAGAAAAGGACTGAGAGACACATGTGGCTTCTTGTCACATTCTATTGGCTAAAATTAGCCACAGGGCCCTGTTGACTACAGAGGAGGTGGAGAAGGGGATTTCTCCCCTGTGCCATGCTAGAGCAATTGCCTAGCTTGTGTGGAGCCTTGGGTTCAGTCCCCAGTACCATAGAAAAAAAAAAAAGTACACACATTATGATCCCAAATTTCTCAGTCTCTTTCTGTCTCTCTCCCTTTTTCCCCACTTCCCCACTTCTATACACACCTGGGGTGATCATTGTATTGGAAATGAATGTATCAAAATATCAACAGCTATTATCTCTGAGCTTAATGGTTATTTTATTTTATTCTTTTGTATACTTTTCTTTTTTAAATATATTTTTAGTTGAGGATGGACACAATGCCTTAATTTTATTTATTTACTTGTATGTGGTGCTGAGGAGCAAACCCAGTGCCTCACACACACAGCACTCTACCACTGAGCTACGACCCCAGCCCCTTTGTATAATTTTCTAATTGTTAAAAAGAATGTTACACTAAACAAATTCACTTTTCTTTTGCTTTTATATATTATAATCAGAAAAAAATATATATTTCATATGGTTATAGAATAGGTATTCAAGGGTACTTTTATGTCATCTTCACAGAAGAGAATTAAATGATGCTCATTATAGATTATCTGCTTGCTCTGCTTCCTTTTCAAAACCATTTAGAACTTGAAGAAAATGCTTAAAGAAGGGTGTGGAAGACAGGGAGGGAGGGAGATGCCACTCAGACATGAGGGAACCATCATTTCCATCACAGAATCCAATTTAATTAGGGTCAGCCAGCCCCCTCCTCCCTCCCTGCTTCTGCTCTCCCAGGTTAGTTAATTCGGGGCATCTTCTGATGAATGCCATCTTGCAATTAAAATGCTGGTGCCGGCAAGTTTCAGCATCTCGATTCCATGGCCCCAGCTGTCAGCAGTCATGTCTTTTTAATCAGGACCTGCTTTGCTCCCTTCCATCAAGACACTTTTTTTACTTTCCCAGATCCCAATAAACTTGGATTAAGAGAGACATTCGTTGAATTTTAACCATTTTACACTCAGGAAATATACCAAAGAGGTGACATTAGGATGGTTTGTACAATGCAAGGACAGTGTAGCAGCTGGAGTCTGATTCCACAGACTCTGTATCCATCCTAGGGTGCCCTTGATGGGCAAAAGAACTGTCACCCAGAATGAAGGTGGTGAAGATGGCTTCCCGTGGAGGCAGGGCTGAGGAGCTGCAAAGATCTGAATTTCACTCACCTGTTCCCCAGAAAGGAATCATCTAGCTAGGCAAGGTCCCAGGAGCAGTGAGTTGTCTGATGGGGAATTTGTGAAGAGGCCAATCAGACCAGTACTGATAAGACAGCATCATTGGACTGAGAAGTCACTCCCTGTGACACTCTTTCCAGTCCTCCCTCCCTCCCTTAACTGCAGAGCTTCCCTGAAGTGGCAGCCCATGACGTCATCTGTGCTGTCCAAATGGATGCACATGCTTCTGGGTGTGGTGTGCATGTTCACTGCACACGAAAGCCACACCAGCTCACACCGTCAGCTCAAGACAAGTAAGCAAGCAGGTTTCCATTCAGAACCCACAGTTAATTCAGGTAACCGTGTCTCTTAAAACCTGAAGTGCATGTAAATCACCCAGGGACCTTATTGAACTGCTGATTCTAACTCAGCGTGGCTGGAGCTGAGACTGAGATTCTGCATCTCTAACAAGTTTCTGGGCAATTCAGAGGCTGCTCATCCAAGGACCACACTTTGAGTAGGGAGGATTCGACTGACAGCTCTTGTCTTCGCTGAAGTCATCATCCCATTAGAAATGTATTGGGAAGATGGGCCTCTTCATATATTCTTCTATTTAAATTTTTATTGCCAAGGGTAATTATGTTTTATATACACTTTGATATACAAATAACTTTTAAAAGGCATTGATTTTTAAAAGGCATTGATTCTTGGTGTTTGTGATTTCACTAATCAATCCCCCTTTTTAAACATTTTTTTTTTTTTAGCTGTTGATAGACCTTTATTTTATTTATTTATATGTGGTGCTGAGAATCGAACCCAGTGCCTCACACATGCTAGGCAAGCACTCTACCACTGAGCTACAACCCCAGCCCCTAATCAATTCCTTTCAAAAGTTGAAAATTGAGTCTCAATGGACATGGTTGACTGTTTCTACAGGCTTAGCAAGAGCACACCTGATCACATTAACCCTGCGTCATATTTTTAAACTGTAAACTTCTAGAGGATAAGTCAGTGCGTAATAAAGCTTTTCTTGTCATTCTCCACATTTTTTGGATCTATTAGGATGAACTTAAGGAAAAAAAAATATGCATTTGAGTAAGATGTGGCAAGAAAAATTGAAGAAACTTCTCCAGAGCTACACAGCCTTGTATTCCTGCTTAAATCAGAGCTCAGTTACTTTCAGGAGTCCCAAGAAAGTGACAAGTTGGTAACACATTAATGAGAGCCTTAGTCCCTGTCACTTGCCATTTCGTCCTCTGAGGCTGTCTGCCAGGGCATAGGTTTAATTTAATATCCCCATTTCTACAGCAATTGGTATTTGACCTTTGTGGCTCCACTATGAACACCATGGTGTGCTTTTGAGATGACAGATGGGGCAAATAAGAGAGGTCAGGAAAGCAGACGTGGGGGGCTAGCACCACAGTGGTATGGGAGCCAGAGGTGATGGCAAGATTGTCAGCCTTACAGACTTTTATTAGCTGGTACTGCTGTGTCTGTGATGATCTCATCCTTCAGAAAGGAGCCCAGGACTCACTGGGAACAACATAACCTGGTTAAGGAGAATGAAAGTATTTGGAGAGGATCACAAAGGGGAAAAAAAATTCTATTCAGTAGCAGCTGATGGTGGGAAACTAGAACAATGAATTTGGTTGCCTATTGATTACCAGAGCCAATGTCAAATGATTATGGCACTGGGAAAACCTCAGATAACCTTAGATGATTTGGATGGACTCAGTGGTGTCACTCCTGGATATGTATTTAGCCTTGATTCAGCCTTTGCATCTTGGAAGAATCTCTTCATTTGTGGAATGAAGACCCATCTTCCATCCACTTCAGACAGACTGAAGACATTTTTAAGAATCATTGCTTGGAATCATGTACTCAGTATGGATGGAATAATAATAACAACAATAACTCCTCCTCCTCCTCCTTCCCTTTTTATTTTATTTTTAAATTTTGGGATAGGGTCTTGCTAAGTTGCTGAGGTTGGCCTTGTGCCGGGTTTCTGTTCTCACAACTAAAAGGCTCAGGGGTCACTCCAGTTGAACTGGGCTGACTGGGCTGCACGAAATAACCACACAAGAGACACAAATACCTTTTTCTTTGGGGTCACTGTGACGGGTCCTCTGACCTTAAGGGTCCGCAGAAAGAGAGAGAGCGAGAGCACAGGCTGACCCCTTTTATTGAGGAGAAGCTATTCAAATGAGGCAAGGGGTCAGGTTTCAGGGGGCTGAGTCTATCTTCATGATGTCCACTGTCAGCAGGTTGACTGACACCTGGGTAGGCCACACCCAAGGGCACAGTAAGAGGAGGGGACACACACAAGGCACTTCCATGGAAGATTCTATCCTAAACAGGGCAAGGGGTTATATTACAAAGGAACAGGTGATTATAGCTTCACCCAATGGGGCTGTAGCAAGACACACCCATGCACGAGACAGTGACCCTCGAACCCAAGAAGGGTGGGAAAAGCTCTGCCACATTTCTGTGACTGAGCGCCTCAGCACCCAGCCGGGGAGTGTGACCCAGTCACGTGCAAGGTTGGTCTCCCACAGCCTTGAACTTGAAATCCTCCTGTTTCAAACTTGAGAGATACTTGGATTACAGATGTGTGCCACTGTGCCCAGAGAGTTTTGTTTGTTTGTTTGTTTTAATAAATATAAGGTTTAGGTGTATCTTTTGGTCAACTTCTTCCAGGCCAATAGGCTTTGAGTTTCTTCTGGAAACAGTCACTAATCATATATTTTTAAAAATTTTAAAAATTTATTTATTTATTCTAATTTGTTAGACATGACAGCAGAGTGTATTTTAATTCATAGTACACATATGGAACACAATTTTTCATTTCTCTGGTTGTACACAAAGTAGAGTCACATCATTTGTATCTTCATACAGGTACTTAGGGTAATGATGTCTATCTCATTCCACTGTCTTTCCTACCCCCATGCCCCCTCCCTTCCCCTTCCTCTTCTTTGCCCTATCCAAAGTTCCTTCATTTCTCTCATGCTCCCCCCACCACTTCCATTATGGATCAACATCTGCTTATCAGAGAAAACATTCGGCCTATGGTTTTTTGGCATTGGCTTACTTCACTTATTCCAACTCCATCCATTTACCTGCAAATGCCATGATTTCATTCTCTTTCAATACTGAGTTATATTCCATTGTGTATATATATATACCACAGTTTCTTTATGCATTCATCTATTGAAAGGAATCTAGGTTGGTTCCACAATTTAGCTATTGTGAATTGTGCTATTAGCATTGATGTGGATAGGCAGAATTAATATTGTCAAAATGACCATACTACCAAAAGCACTATACAGTTTTAATACAATTCCAATCGAAATCCCAATGACAATCCTCCTAGAAGTAGAAAAAGCAATCATGAAATTAATCTGGAAAAATAAGAGACCCAGAATAGCCAAAGCCATCCTTAGCAAGAAGAGTGAAGCAGGTGGCATCAGTATACCAGACCTTAAACTATACTACAGAACAATGTTAACAAAAATGGCATGGTATTGGCACTAAAATAGACTTCTAGACCAATGGTACAGAATAGAGGACACAGAGACAAACCCACATAAATACGATTATCTCATAATAGACAAAGGTGCCAAAAACATGCATTGGAGAAAAATTAGCTTCTTCAACAAATGGTGCTGGGAAAACTGGAAATTCATATGCTGCAAAATGAAATTAAGCCCCTACCTCTCACCATGCACAAAATTCCACTCAAAGTGGATCAAGGACCTAGGAATTAGACCAGAGACCCAGTGCCTAATGCAACATAAAGTAGGCCCAAATTTTCATCATGTTGGATTAGGCCCTGACTTTCTTAACAAGACTCCTATAGTTCAAGAAATAAAATCGAGAATCGATAAGTGGGATGGATTCAAATTATTCATATTTGTGATACATTTATAGTTTTCATTGGCAGCCATATTGCCTATATCATTTCATCTATATACTACATTGCTGGCATTATCTATTCATAAGACTTGGATAGATTTTCCCCTCTGCCCTTTTATGAAAGTGTTTTATTTTTTTTCCAAATTAAGATTAATCATAATTCTCATCTGTTCAAATCAAGTAATCTTATTTTATTTATTAATTTTTATGTGGTGCTGAGAATCGAACCCAGGGCCTCACATGTGCTAGGTGAGCGCTCTACCACTGAGTCACAGCCCCAGCCCAAATCAAGTAATCTGTGGTCAACCTTCTTGCTCTCTAGCTAGCAGCCTAAATCATTTGGTAATCAGGATTTAATTGAACTTGTTTTGCTCTTGTTATCAGGAGATACTATTCAGAGTCACAGCCTTTTCCTTTCTGCAACACATCTATCTAGAAAGAGAAGAGTAGAGAGACTGGAATTCTGTTACAGCAGCTTTGTTTTGAAGTGGCTGTGACTAGTTTTGCCCATGGTTTGTTGTGAGCAGATGTAGGCAAAGTCTGAACAATTCTGAACCTTGGTGTCCGCATCCATGAAATGTGGGTGATTCCAATACACAGCTCAAAGGGTCTCAGGGACTGAGATAATAATAACATACTGTCCATTTCCTGATGCTTGTTT
This sequence comes from Spermophilus citellus, assembly GCF_964194105.1. Classification (NCBI taxonomy): domain Eukaryota; kingdom Metazoa; phylum Chordata; class Mammalia; order Rodentia; family Sciuridae; genus Spermophilus; species Spermophilus citellus. Next base: position 29,981,586 of record NC_138188.1, on the reverse strand, counting down.
AACATGTTTGAAATGCTGCTGACCCAGGACTTTTGCACTTATTTATTCTATCAGTCTGCAGATTTTTCCTTCCGACACCCAGATTGCGAGCTCTCTATTTCCTTTAGATTTTTACTCAAAAATTTCCTTCCCAATGACAATTTTCCCTGTCTAAAATTTAACCTCCCCCTTAACACTTTATATCCTTCTTCCTTGTTCTATTATTTGTATTTCTTATCATTATCTAATAAACTGGATATTTTAATTTATTATGTTGCTTATTGGCAGTCATTTCCCCCACCAGTAGACCATGAGATCAATACATTTTGTGCCCTATTTTATACCTAACACCTGGGGATAAAATACCTATTAAATTAATGTACTGTGCTTAGCACACTAATAGTAAGTACTTAATAAATATCACCTTGTGACAGGAAGGTCTCATACTTCCTTCTTTCCATTTATTAACTAAATTATATAGATAAATCTAATTTTATCTTTTTGCACCCACTCAGAATTTCCTCTGACAGTCTCTTCCCTCCTTAAATCCCATTTTTATGATAGCATTATCTTTTTTTTTCTCTCTTGTTCTCTGATTATTTCTTATGAGTTGGTCCAATCTTTTCAACTATTTTTTGCAAGGCTTTTTGTTAGCTGGAATAAATAATTCATACCTCTTTTGCTCTTTCCTTCATCATAGTGCTGGAGGTGCAATGGCTGCCCACTGAATATTACTACTCCCTCAGTCTGCAATGGGGAAGTGCTATGTGGCTCCAGGAGTTATTATACAACCAATCGAATGGAGGAAAAGAAATATTGTTTTTGATAAAACAAACAAACATAAGTTAATGCATTTACTTGTGCAAATTATTTGATTAGTGATTTTCTCCATCACCTTAGGGTGCTCGAGTTGCAATGACCTTATTTTCTTGTCAAAGGTATTACAATGAAAAATTTTAAACATCAGAAATGTTTAAACACGATTACAGTAAACACCCATGTACTCATCAGTTAGGTTTTACCATTACAATTTTAATTTAATTGATTTTTCACAATCTGTCCATCTGTTCACCCTTTTATCTATTAATCCATCATATAATTTGATACATTTCAAAGCAAACTGTAGACATCAGTACATTTCTCCCTAACCACATCAGTATATGTGCTGAATTAGAATGATGTGTTGCAAACACTATTCTGATTTTTTTTTCCCAGCATAGAATTCTTCTGCCTCTTCTGGAACTTCACATAAATGGAAGTACCTTCTCCCTTCTGCATACAGCTCACTCATCAGCATTCCAGAGATTCACTCATGCTATTATGCTCTCATTCCTTTTTGTCACTGAGTAGTATCCATTGTATGGACCCACCACAATCCCTTTGTCGTCGAACCACTTAATGGACATTAATGGAGGTTGTGAGCAAGGCTGCTGTTCATGGATGTTTGTGTACAAAGGCTATCTTTTTCACCTCGGTAAACACCTAAGATGGAGATTTCTGGGTCAGAGAGTGTACTGTTCTTCTTCCTGTTCCTCAAATACAACAAAATACAAGCTTTTTTCTTGCATGGTAGCATTTGCTCTCCCTCTCTCCTTTGTCTGGGTGCAGTCCTGTGTATGAAATACTTCACCACTTACCATTGTGTAGCTGTCTCTTTCATGTCATTCATGGCTACCCATTTTAAAATAACGACACAGTCCCTCTTTAGGACCTGGCTACATTTTGATGATCTGAATAGCATTTTTCACCATCGGATAATTTTGTTTTCTCTCATGATAATATAACCTAGGGATAGGGCCTGCCTGCTGTTCTTTTGTCATTCAATAATCTAAACTGCTATAAATAGTTGCTTTAAATAAATAGTTCAGATAATTCTGTGGTCAAAAATAGCATGATACATAAGTATATGCTCAATAAATATATAATGAAGTAGGGAATATAGGAGTGAAAAAATGAACTCCTAAATTGCTAGAACCCCACCCATCTTATTCATTGCTGTATTCTTAGTACCCACATACGTCGAATGTTCATTGTGGGTCTGACAGATGAATAAATGAGAACAGTTTCGTGGTGGGTCAGAAACTCTTAAGAAAATGAAACTGTAAAATGTCTTCTTTGCTTTCTTGTTCTTCGATGGCAGTTAACCTAATTCCTAAACATCTTTAGTACCTGGATTAAAATAGGTCACAGCTGGGGATGGAAGGTGTCTATCCTATGTATTTTTCTGGTGGCAAAGGAGAAAACTCACTTGCAAACTCATGTGAACAGATTGTCCTATGAATTTGCCCTTCAGTGGTGCCAAGGTACATTTTTCTAAACTTGGTTTCTAGCAGTCATCCTAGCTAAGGGAGTAGGGGTGAAGTGGGAAGCACTTACCTATAGGGTCCACTGATCAGGTTAAAGCACTCTAATCTAATCATTTCACCTGAATTTTCTTGTATTGCTTCACACATGAGCTTTGGGGGGACAGCTCGTATCTAAACCATAAATGCAAAGATAGTTGGCAGCTGTGATTGATAAGCTGGCAGGCAATGGGGGTATAATTGAGGTCACTTTTCCTGGGAACACACAGTGGGGTTTGCAATTAAACATGGTTTTCTTTTCTTGATCATGGATTGTTATCCACGACGACGCTTAGAACCATGGCAACAGGGGATCTTTGCAGTTCATGAGCAGGAAAAGTCAGCATTTCTTTGGTTTTAGAATTCCTGGTGTTGAAATGAGGGCCAAGAGAGAAAGCATGTCTGGAAATATCTTTGTCCAGGTCCTTCCTTTCCCAAATAAGAGGACGTTGTTCTATGTAGGATAAGAGAACTGGACCTGCTCATCAGGTGAGAAGGGAGTTGAGAAGGGAGTCTTATTTGAATTTTCTAAACCCTTGTGAAAGAAATAGGCAACCAAGGGAGGCATTGGTTGGTAATCTTCCTCAAATCATCTTCTCTTTGCATTGGTCACTGCTATGCATGTGTCCTGAATTTTATAAACAGGTAAGAAAAAAGGCACAGTAAAAGTTATAATTGAAGTTATGCATAGTCCCCAAACCAATTCCTCTTCCCATCAACCCTGGTCCTCTGCCACAATGCCCAGTGGAAAATTTGACTATTTTGGAGACTAGATCCCATCAGCCATCTTCCAGCATGCCTTTCACTGTCAGCCCAACAATTGCTTCTCTTCTTTTAATAAGAAATGGCTGGTATTTATAAATGCCCTCCTCAGTGTACAAGTGGAACAAAACTTTACACATGAGCTTTTGGGGGCAAAAAGCTCATTGATAAGCTGGCAAGCAATAGGGGTATGATTGAGATCACTTTTCCTGGGATTTCTGGATAGGAGAGCAAGCTGAGGACTTTGTTGAGCTTTGAGCCAAACAGAGTCTAGGAATTCAGAGACTAAGAGGTCAGTAAAGATAGCCATAGATTGGCCTAGGAGAGAGAAAAGGACATGAAAGAGTCCAAGGGTGATCTTTGAAGAGCCTGAAGAATCTTCCTGGACCCTAAGTAATTGCAAGGGAGTTATGTGGATTGGATGAAGTCCTCCACACTTCTTGCAGCTTAGAAAGTCTAGAAGCAGAGAGGCTTCTTTCAGGAGAATGAAGGGAAGACAGTTGGTTGCTGTCTGTTCCTCATTGACCAAAAGTGACTGCTGCACATCTCACCATTTGCAAGGAAACTTCCATCTAGGGTGGCTCTTGTTTGATTACTGGAGGTTGGGAAGAGTACGGAATGACTGTAAGTCAGTCAAAGGAAATAGTAGTGAAGCCATAGGTGGGAGAGCCAAACAGGATACTGAACACAGATGTTATCCAGTAAAATTGAGTTGCTAGAGATGTGAAATGAGCAATGATGATAATAATAAGAGTATTTAGGAAGTATTTACTTATAGTATTTATTTGCAACATAAAAAAGTTTGCTAGAATTTTTATTGGAAATTATTTTTTTAAATTGAAAATAGGATGGTTCGACTGGAAGGGAGAATAATTACAATTAAAAACTAAAAGGGTGACCTAAAAAAAGATGAATAGGAAGAAATGTTTCAAAGCACAGAGCAAAGGCCTAAAAATATTAAAATAATGAGGGATGCTAAAATACCCTGAAGATGTTCCCAGGACCTTAATGTAGGCATTCCAGAAGGTCCACACAAGAACAGATGGAACAGAGGCAGTTATTTTTAAAAACAATGAAATAAATTTTCTTACTTTGAAGAAGAACTGAAGTCTATAAAGTGATGTTCCTCACTGAATTCTGAGCAGGATTAAAGGGGGAAAAAAAAGATAAAGACACACACTTGGGCTTTTCAAGCTCGTAGGTTTCCAAAATATGGACGAAACTATCAAAAGCTTCTGAGCAGTAAGAAATTGGCAAAGGAAGAAAAGAATCAACTGGCATCATATTTCTGTTCGGCAACTTTAGAAGTTAGAATCGAATGGAAATAACATCGATGGGAAATTTGGATTTTTGTGCTTGGCGTTAACTATTTCCAAAAAGGAATTATTCCTAGACTTAAACTATGTGACTTAGAAATGCTAAGTAAGTAGTGCATGGAGATAGAAATCCGAAGACAAATTGATATCCCTACTGATACTCCCACAGCATAATGTGCTACTGTTTTAGTCAGCTTTTTTTTTTTTTTTTTTTTTTTTTTGTCACTGAGACCAAAAAAGCTGACAATGTAGACAATGTAGAGGTTGAAAAGTTTATTTGGTGCTCATGGTTTCAGAGGTCTCAGTCCATCGATGGCCGGCTCCATTACTCTGGGCCCAAGGGGAGGCAGAACATCATGGTGGGAGGACCTGGTGGAGAAAAGCAGCTCAGAACATGGTGACAAGCAAGCAGAGAGAGTTCTGCTCCCCAGGGACAGAAATACATATCCCAAAGGCACAACCCAAGTGACCCACCTCCTTCAGCCACCCCCTACCTACATACAGCTACCACCCAGCTAACCCATTTAAGTGGATTAGTGAACTGATTAGTTAAAGGCTCTCATAACCCAATCATTTTACCTCTAAACTCTCTTGCATTGTCTCACACATGAGCTTTTGGGGGACACCTCATATCTAAATCATAACAGCTCCAAAATTTAAAAAAAAAAAAACACTTTTAATTGAGTTTTCCTCCAATCCTCTTGGAATTAAAAATATTTGAAAATAACAGACTGAAAGTGAATCTTCTATATCATCTGTCCAGTCTCTTCCTTTTTAAGGACCAGGGAAAACAGAAATAGTAATTTAACCAAAGCTTTAAAGCAATGGTGGTACAGCCAGGACAGGAACACAGATCTTATTTCTCTTCAACTAACCCTTCCAACCAAACTGGGAGTTCTGGCACATATTTAATTCTATTGTCTAGTCTACATCCTTCGAATACATAATATAAACCTCAGTGAGTTTCTGTTGTTTGCAACTAAAGGATTCTAACAAGGTATTTATGAGTCTCAGTAATGATATGTATTCATACAACCATTGAATTGGTATATCTAGTCCTGACCTTTTCCTCTGATTTCAGTGTGTTAAATTCCCTAAAATGTGTTTCTCTGTGTCTGGCTTCCCCACCTTTTAAACTCAACAGGCAGCAAATCAAACTCATGTTGTCATTTTCAGACCAGCTGTTTTCCTAATGGTCTGTCACTGATATCACCATTATCCCAGAATGCAAATTACGTTCATGAAACAGCACTCTCATTATGCCGCTCTCCTTCTCAAACCTTCTGTCTTTCTCTGCTGCTTGCAAGATCGCCATGGCTAGTATTCGAGACCCCACGAAACCTGGGGGTTTTATTGCCAGCAATTTAATTTTTTAAAATTGTCATACTTGGACCATACTGGATATTCTAAGCTGGCTTTCCTACCAATTAAGATGTCTCCATTTGCATGTCAGGAAGAAAAGTTCTGGTCCCATGCTTAAAATAAAAGATGGGGCATATAATACTAGGTGTAGGTCCTTGAAGTTGCAGTTATTTTACTTGTAAAATATGTGCCCTTTCTCTCTTTTAGGACAGCACTTTCATTTTATTTGTATAAAAAAAGAAAAATGAAGACTATGGAATTTCGCAAACTTGGTCAAAGTCACATAGCTTCCAGACAGCAGGCCGAGGGCTGGAGGAAAAGTAAATAAATATTCGATGTTGCATCCTTAAGGAGATCATTTCTCAGGAGTCTCCTTCCTTGCCTGCCCATGCTTGCTGTGTTAAGCATCTTCAAATGTGAGGACCAGTTTATGCCATGGGCAGGAGAAGGGACTGTTTCAGCAGATTTAGATCTGTAAGATGTATTTCTATGTTTAGGATCACAGTAGCTGTTGGAATGTCTGAACATTTCCTTCCCAAATGTCTGCCCTTTCCACTGTTGGTTAGCAATAGACTTGAATACCCTTGGAAATATATTTTTATTTTTCCAGGCAGATGAGTTAGAAAATTGGAGGGATGCTGGAATCCTGAGGTCTTTATCAGTAGATTAATCTACAACAGGTAGATTTTATCAAAACCATGGTGGAGAAGGATTCTTGCCTTACCTGAATTAGAGGGGACAGTGTCCAGTAAGAAAGCTAGTCTCTGCACTTAATGGCCTCTCCACTCCAGGTCTATCCCTGTATTATTATTTCCATGTAAGGGTTCCGGTGTAGCCCAGTTATTCTCATTCACATGTAGGTTCCTATAATTCTTTCAGCAGATACTTTGTGTACACTTTAGAATATTTCAAAAATGCCGGTGCTAGCTTTCCAGGTTTCCTGAAATTCTGGTCTGTTCCATTTCTAGACATGCTTAATTAAGTTCAGGCACTTTGTCAAAGAGATATAGCTATTCCTTCATTATCCCCTCCTAACTCAAAAACCAGATCCTGCTTTGCAGGCTGTCCCTGTACAATCCTGTGAGCCTGGGGATTCCACAGTAACTACAATCCTATGGAATCTGCTTACAGTTATAACCTGTCAGACAAACCTGATCATCTCACTCATTACCCTCTCGGCTGCCCCCCGAGACTTGGTGCTATGAGGATTTTCTCATGATCTTTTGTGCTCATCTCTGGGTTGTCTCTCCTTTTCTTCCTCATTCATTTCTCCATTTCACTCTAACAGTATTGCATTTTTCTTTCCAGCTCTCCTCTTCCTCTGCCTTAATCATGTGCAGTGATTCCTTCTCCTCCTACTTGTTGACTTTTTCGTCTCCAGCTTCTCTGGCATTCCTGCCTGAATCTACTTTATTTTTAATGGAATTTTCTCCTCTGGTTCTCTTCTTTCTCCTCCTACTCTCTGTGTTCTTCCACCATCTCCCAGCTATAAATAACCCAAGGCATCCAACCTTTTGCTCTCATGGAGAAATGAATAATTAAAACTCCAAAGGAAGACACGTGGATTAAATCAGGCACTTAATTTCTTCAAAACACAGAGAGCATTTTATGGTGTCCTGTGCAAATGGATGAGTCACAGCCAATTACTTCAAGAAGGAAGAAAGCTGAGGTTTGGTTCAATCAACAGCATGTTTAAAAAAAAAAAAAAAACCAGCAGTGTGCTAATGAATATCAGATATTGGAGGGGAATGACACTTCCCAATTCAGCAACATGAGCCACGGAGTCCCAACTGTGATGCATGTGATTGTGACAGTTTACTGACCGACCAGTGGTGCTGTTTCTTTATAATAATGTTTCTTTTACATAATGAAATATTGCAAGTTCTGAGCACTTGCTTGCTAAATGTGGCTCAAGGGCAATTCATTTGTTAGAAGTGATCTGGTTCGTAAATTGGAGAATTGAGATTGTCTTGCAGATTGTGTCACGGTAATAGATTTATGAGACGTTTTACTAGTAAATGCTCAGAAAGCAGTCAACATATTTGCTGTAGATGATGTTTCAGGACTAGGTAAACCCCAAAGGAGGCTGAGAAGATTTCCCTGATGCCCAGCTGTTGGACAGTTGCCAGGCTAAGTGGTTAGTTTTACAAGTTCTCAGGTTGTCCAAAGATTGGCTCGTTTCCTTCTGGAGTGGTCACACTGTCTGACGTGTCTTCTCTCCTGCTGAGGCATCTTGCTGAGGGAGTGGCCGGGAAAGTACAGGTCTCGGGATTGGCTGTCATAGCTGGATCTGCTATTTTGTGAATAAACTTTCCGGAGGAAAGTGAAGAAGTGTCTTTAACCTGGATGAAATCAACAGAAACTTCATATTGGGAGGCAGTATCATTCAGAGACATGAGAGGAGAAAGGACCCAGACCCCGAGTTTAGAAATAATCAACACACATACTAACTCCAAGAAATGTTGGTAATATTACAGAAAATATCTGAAGTCTCGTGGCTTCAAATGTCATGGATTAAACCCATGAAGCAGCTGTGGGTTGGAAACTGACTCAAATGAAAAAGTGTGTGTGTGTGTATGTGTGTGTGAGAGAGAAAAAGAGTGTGTGTTAGTTCTGCTTTGAGAACAAAATGACAAACGCTACTTTAGAGAAAATTACTGTGAGGTCAAAAGTAAGGAAGAGTGGCATCTTGATAGCTGAGCAGTAAAGAGGGCCATGTTGTGTGTCTGTGTGTGTGGTACTGACATAGGAATTTTGGAATCAAGGGAAAAATATTGAGTCTCAAAGGAAGTGTTTGTAAACCATTGAAATACAGAAATTGCACCCATGAACAGGTGCAATTCCTTAGTGATATGCTCTTGGCTGCCAACTTGACCAATGCCCTTGTAACATGAGGGCAATATTCAAGCTTGGGGAAAACTGGTGCAAAATTGTAGAGCCAGCCTCTAGTGACTAGCCCTCTATCAATATTATTAACTCCCCACACCAAGGGGTTGCGGTCTGCCCTTCTGGAGAAAGCCTCCATTCTCCCTTGAATGCATATTCCTTTCTTTATCCCAAAGGTGCCTTTCTCTTGAGATAGCCCCCATTCTCCTTTCAGTATGAATCTTCTTTCCTAAATAAACCTCTGTCTATGCTTTGAGGGGCACAAGCTGAAATTCTTTTCCATTGCTTATGCCAAGAACAAGCCTAATTATGAGTCAAGTTTCCCCTTCTCTTGGTGACTCCTGAGACCCTTCATTAGTGACAGTTCTAGGGATTGAACCCTGGGTCTCACACATTCTAGGCCAAGTGCTCCACCACCTAGGAGCCACACCACCAGTCCTTTTTGTTTTATTTGGAGACAGGGTCTTGCTAAATTGCCAAGACTGGCCTTGAACCTGTGATCCTCATGGTATGCACCATCCTCATGGTGTGCACCACCATGCCCAGTTAGGACCATATGTTTTTGTTAAAAAATTATTTGGCAGTATGTGCTTTTGACTAAAGCTGTCTTCTTTTTTAAAAAAATGATTAACTGTTTTTATGCACAACACAGTTTCATTATATGAAAGATCTTTCAAACTCGTTTGATCCTTACCTCATTCCCACTGAATATGCAACTCTGAAAGTTTAGGCCCTTCGGGAGGAATAGGTGCTAATGAAGCTAATTACTTGCCTTAACTTATTCAGATCTTAGAGATAGCTGTAGGGCCCAGTAGCTGGGGCTCTCCTAAGGACAAACAAATGTTCATAGACCTTAATTAATTTCCTTTACCTTCACTTGGCTGATTAAATGAGGGAAAAGTCTTTGCCTAAAAGCAATTTGTTTGGGGAAGGGTTGGAAGTGAAAATCACAGCAATACAGCTCTAACACCAGCATGCATATGAATTGAATTGCCTGGGGATCTTGTTAAAATGCAGATTCTGGCTTAGCAGGTCTGGAGCAGCTGCCAGATGGTGCAGCTGCTGCTGCTGGTGGTCCAGAAACCACACTTCAAGAAGCACGGAGCTGACATTTCAAAAATATAATCCCTTTGCACTTGCACTCAGGGTTATCTTTAATTTTTCTTATGTAAGATTACACTTTCCAACACATAACCACAAAACTCACCTTACTGATATTTTTGGTTGAGGTATTGAATCCGCACTTTATCATTAAATCTTCCAATCCATAAAATGGGGATATCTATGTCCATTAACTTAGGTCCTTGATTTTTTATATTAATATTTTGCATTTTTCAGGAAGTGCATCTTGGGCATATTCTGCTAGATTTAGACTCATCTGCATTTAAATTTCATCTAGATTTAAACCTTGTATTTTTAGTGCTACTAAAAATAGTGGTTTTGAACATTTTTCATTTCCCATTCCAAGGCTAGTATATAGAAATGCTAGTGTCTTCATTTACAGCTTGTGTATCCTACAACTTTGCCAAAGTCACTTATTTGTTTTAATCGTTTTGTTTTTTGTGGGTTTGTTTGTTTGTTTTTTTGTTTCATACATTTGGGATTTTTCTAGAGAGATACTCATTTTATGTGAAGATAGAGATAACTTTATTTCTTCCTTTCTAATCCCATATGCTTTTTTCCTTACTATCTTGTAATAGTGGAGATCTCTAGTGTGATGTTGAATAAGACAGCTTTACTCCTTCTTTTATAGCTTGCAAGTAGTTTTAAAGAAGTCTAAGGATAATGTCTTAAATCAAAGGTCCATTATCTATTAACATATCTTTGAGTGGTTATTTTCATAGTTACTGTACTGCAAAGGACAGTCCTCCAGTTTGGTTAGAAACCTTTCCAAAGTTAGTCTATTTTTTAGCTGAGAATTTTGTTTCTGCTTCTGCTTAACTTTAGGACGCTGGAGTTTATACCTATACTCCTACTTTCACAACAAAGGCATGCTAGGGAATGCAAGAACTTCAGATTCTGAAGCCATGCCTCTTTCCTCACCATTCCTACATTATAGAACATGGGTTTTCTGCTTGGGCAGGCCACGTGTCAATAACTCTAACAATATTTCTCTGTGACTATCTTCTCCTTCTTCAGAAAGATGTTGATCATAAAATACTGTCCTTGTACCCTTTTCAAAGGTCTTGAACCTGGGCAGCATTTATCCATTTTCACATAGCAAAGGAACACATCAAATACATTCTTCCTTTAGAACATAATACTATGCATGATACTATCATATCAGTACAAAAGAGAAAACTTTTTTTTTTTTTTTTTTGGTATGGGCCTGTTTCTGCCTTGTCATTATAAGATTATAAGGTAATGCAATTCTTATTATCTGCATCCATTATAAAGGGTCCTCTTCAGCTCTACCCTGTGCATCTTCTCAGACCTCATTTGTCTGCTTTAAAAAAAAAAAAAAAAAAACATTATCATTGAACATTCTGGATAAATAAATGACACTGTAATAGGAAAAGAAAAGACACCAATGATTATTCTAATCATTTTGAAGAATACATTTCCAAACCAGATATTTATTTATTACAAAAGTTTAAAGAAATGAAGAACCTCATTCCACATTTCTATCTATATTGCATTACGTTGTAAAGTCAAGTAAAATGTTTAATACATCCTTGAAAAGCTTTGTACATTGTAACTGTTATAGTGTTTGGTGGAAGATTTTAAGAGAAAAAGAACCTGAAACAACATTTATTCCAAACATGACATGCACACTCAACATTTGTGTCACCTCTGTATAATCTTGCCCGTTTGGGCTTTGTCGCTAGAAAAATGACTAGAACTTAAAACTCAATTCAGTCCTTAACCTAAGAATTTTAAAAGAAAAATAAAAACATGCATAATTACAATTTAAACATTAAAATTCTTTTTTCACAAAACTAAACCTACTGATTGTGTTTGTCCTTTTAGAAACTTGAATATAGATTCTTGCCTCTTGGGGATATTGTCACATAAGCCTATTGAGATTTGCATGATAAACACAAAATGAAAAATGAAGATATGCCATTTTATTTTATTTTTTTAAAGAGAGAGGGAGAGAGTGGGAGAGAGAGAGAATTTTAATATTTATTTTTTAGTATTTGGCGGACACAACATCTTAGTTTGTATGTGGTGCTGAGGATGGAACCCAGGCCACACGCAAGCTAGGCGAGCGCGCTACCGCTTGAGCCACATCCCCAGCCCCAAGATATGCCATTTTAAATGTCTCTTTGATTACAGAGTGAAACCAGAGCATCACATCTCCTGGGAAGAGTAGGAATTTGACTCTAAATTCACAGTGATCCACTCTGTGTTTATTCCCCTAGTCCAGCAACTCTCCTGCTCCAGAACCTTCAATGGTTTCTAAAGCCCACACATGACATTCCATCCCTGTAGACCAGGATTCTGAGCCTTCCCACGCTTGTTTCTAAATGTGTTCACCCTAGGGCCACCAGAACTTCATTCACACCTGACTACTACCTGCTTCCTAAAATTTAAATATAATTTTACTTCTTGATGCTTTTGATGTGATATTCTCTTTGGCAGTATGTGTTTTCAGAATGAAAAAAAAATGTTGTCTCCCCAATAAGAGAAAATGTCATTCCTCTGCCCTTTTTTTAGGGCTGATTTCATCCTATTTTGAATTTTCTTTTGTTCTTCCCATGTCTGTCTCATTGGTACATGAAGGCATCATAAGGGCAGGACTCTTGGCTTATGAATCCCCAGACTCACAGTGTTTTGGTCATTTCTAACATAAAAGAGGTATTTTTGAAAATAACTGCATTTGTCATCCAAGCCTCTGGTGACCCACCAACCGTGTATGATGAGAACTCTGTGGTTTATTTTCCACAGGGGCATTCTGTGCCTGAGAACCTATACTACCTCTCTGCATCAGGGCACTTAGCTGGCCTTTAGGGACCCCTGTCAACTCTAAATCTCATATTTAGGTGTTGGGTCTGCTCTCAGTAGCCAACCAAAGGTTCCGCTTGCTCTAGAAACACGTAATATATCCAGGTCTGCTGCTTGTCTTCTGGAGGTCTTGTTCATCTTCTGCCACACTTTGTGGGGTGCTGGCAATCATTCAGGCAATGAATTTGGATGCTGTTATTTGGATGCTGTTACCATAATCCCAAGGGGCAGTGGAGTTGGCTTATACTGGTTTGTGAGGGCAGGTTGTGCTCCGCCCCCACCCCTGCAACTATCCATACAATGACATCAGGATGACAGCATAAATTTAGCCATCGAGGGAGTATTTACACCATAGAAATTGATAAACACTACCAGTCAGGTTCTGGGAAGTAAAATCAGCATACTGCAAGCCAGCCAGACACACAATTATAAGCAGACTCCTAGGCATATGTCTCCATGTAGAGTAGTCAACTCTTAGTTTATGAGTGCTGAATGGGAGAAGGGAAAACACATCGAAAAGGAAGATTTGGATTTTATTTTCCAGATTTGGTGGCTTTATGTCCTGGCAACACAGTGATTCATGGTTATGTGAATCTATTTCTTCTACAGTTATGCTGACCCTAGGAAAGGAAATACCATTGCTGTCAAACTTTCTTTTTTTTAATTTATAAATTTATTTCTAGGAATAGTCTCTTATTTGGTGAGCCATGTAAGCCAAAGACTAAATTTTCATGAAATCAGGATTATTCTGGTGAACGTGGAAAGTTATAGAAACAAAAGGGACCGTCAGTGTTCCTCATTTCTGTGAATGACTCATCCGGTTTTGTAAGGGTACAAATGGGAAAGCTCAGAGTCGTCTTCAACACTCTCACAGTGAATCCATCGTCAAGATGCGTCCATGTTCCTTCATAACTAAGTCCACCTCTGTCTCTACAGCTGTCATTCTTGTCCAAGCTAATATCCTTTCTCCTTTGGTCTACCAGCCTAGCCTTCTTTTTGGCCCTCCTCCAACAAGTTCGGCATACTGAGTGGAGTGATCTTTTTAAAAATGCAAATCTGATTATGCCACCCCTCTGCTTAAAACCTTTCAAAGGATTCCCATTGCTCTTAAGATAAGACCAGAATCTTACTGGGGCTCACCAGGCCCTGCTTTCTCTGGCTCCTGCCTGGATCAGCAGTCTCATTTACCACTGCTCCTCATTTTCCAAACACAGACCTTCTTCCAGCAACTGCACTTGACTCTGCTTTTATAGATTTTACCTCAAATGGGATGAGTAAATACTAATGTGCTTCATGACCTCATATCTATATACCTCAGGAGGCAGATAACAGGTATCTTTCTACACTTGTTCAGGTCTTTGTCACCTGCTTATAGCACATGACAGAGACTCACCAAGATGTTTGTAATCAGTAAATGAAATTGTTATACTAATTATTTGACTTTAGTGGACTGTGACTGCCTTGAAGTAGTATGTCATTGGGCCCTAATTCATGGGTATAACAGTTAGCACCTTTAGGCCCTAGTCCAAAGTGGCACATTATAAGAACTGGGTAAACAGCAAATTGACTGGTAAGTTCACCCTGACACTCTAGAGCCTTGGATCTCAAGTTGGATCAGACATTGCTGAACCTTGGGACCCACCTGGTTCCGTATCCCCCACCCCCCACCAGAATAACTGTTTTATTGTTGAGGTATAGCATATTTACGACAAAGTGCACAGGTTATTGTAAACTTCAGTATACAACTTAATGTGTTACCTGTGTCACTTCTTCCCAGATCAGATGTACCCAAGAGGCTTCCCCAGAGGTAACAAATGGTCTTACTTCTATTACTATTTAATTAGCATATGAGATTCTCATGTTCTTGAATTTATAAGGTACCGCTATTCTTTACTTAATGTTTTTAAAGTTGGCTTTCTTGCAAAATACTCAGGTGAGTTGTGCACATCAAGTTTGAGAAGTATTTCTTTGGAGCATCCATCCTCACTCCGGACTGTGCACTGAAATCATCTAATGCTTGGGTACCACTCCTAGTGATTCTGACTTAGCTCAGGTGAGGCCTGGGCATAAAGTTTAAAAAAAAAATTCTCAGGTGATTCTTATATCAGCCCAAACTGAAAAACACTGTTCCAAATTTAAATTCTAAGTTGTGTATCTCCTTATGTCTCTAATACATGCTGGGAAGAATGATCATTGCCTCTCAGAATAAAGCAGATCCTGCTTTGTTTATTGCCTGCTTTTTTTTGTTTGTTTGTTTGTTTACTGCTTTTCTCATCTCCCACCCTTCTGAGAACTTAGAAGAGATGCACTTAAGTTATTTGGATGCTGTTACCATAATCCCAAGGGGCAGTGGAGTTGGCTTATACTGGTTTGTGAGGGCAGGTTGTGCTCCGCCCCCACCCCTGCAACTATCCATACAATGACATCAGGATGACAGCATAAATTTAGCCATCGAGGGAGTATTTACACCATAGAAATTGATAAACACTACCAGTCAGGTTCTGTTATTTTCCCTCATCTCATCCTAGAGGGATGACTTGCTATCACACATCCCTTGTAGGTAAATATTGCAAAGGAGGAGGGCTAGATCTAGTCAAAGTAGTTCTAAGGTGTTCCAAGAGTCTTCTCAAGCTTTCACTTTTGCTAACCTCTAACTTACCCTGTGATGGTTAATGATATATTTAAGTAATATTGCCAATGCTTTCAATCCTTTGTGGATTATAAAAATGCTAACATAATTACCGTGTTCCTTCCATCAGTTTTATTGGAAATCCTTAGAATCTTGTTCCCAGTCACTACTATCTAGCCTTGCTTAGGCCATCAGTGATTCTTAATTCCACAGCACTACAATCTTCCATGTGTATGAGCAGAGTAGGATCCTGTCTAGAGTGAGCTCTCAAGCAGAGAGATATAGGTGGTGGCTGGTAGAAAGTTGGCTGGCGTGCATGGAAATAGTTTAGGGTCAAGGAGACAAAGGTAGACACTGACATATGTGGTAGCTCAAGAAACACTCAGTAGTCATAGCTGTGTATGGAAGAGTTTCCCATAGCAGAAGCTAGTTTGGCATCAATTACAGTGAGAAAGGTAGAGTAGTATAGTTAATGAATGTTAGTTCATCTCATAAGCTTTTTAAAGCTCTAATATCTACAAATGTGCGCATATATTTTTTGTGTGTGCACAAACACTGCTGCTTTTGGAGATTAAAATCACAGGAAACCCTTACTTGGTTTTATCTCTCATCCTTTAGTGATGGGGAACAGTACCATCTAGATTTATGTAGAGACAGTACAGCTAAGCGGAATGGCTGCAGGCAGAGGTGTTAGGAGATCTTTGTGCAGTCTTGGCTTAGTCTCTTTCCATTTGTGTAGCCGCTGAAAAGAACATAATCTCTCCACTGAAAGAAAAATTGCCTGTCTAGTTATTTTATAATTTTATTTTATGATGAGAGACATGAAGCAGTCCTTTGAAAAGAGATGGTGTTGGAAGCTGAGATCTGCCCAGGAACAGCCAAATCTCCCATCAGCTCATAGAGCAAGGTGCTTCTGGGTGCTTTAGCAGGATTCTGGCAGTCACTATAGGGCCTGGTGACTGTTTTCTACTTTCTCTGTATCGTCAGCACTGTTGTCATTTGTGGTCTGAAGACAGTGACTCTCAGGGGCACCTGAGGCACTTTGATGTCAATCAGCTGTTTCCCAGGATTTGGTGCAGATCTTGCCTTCAACAGAGAGTATGGTTGCAACTGCCCGTTTCCTCCTGGTAAACCGTGTTGATATTAGTCTCTGTCATCATGGAATATTTCCTTGACTTCTCAGACATGAAGGAAAATGATTCATGGAAAATGTTTGTATAACTTCATTCTTCCTGTTTTCATTCCAAGGCAGGATCATGTCAAATCTGCCCTCAACACACCTACCGTGCTGTGAATTAGGCTCTACTTACATACAGGGATTGGATTTGAATTACTGAACTAATTATAACTGAGTAATACTTAAATGAAGACTTTGGAATTCCTAGAATTTAGTGCATATTGTGAACTTTCAAGAGCTCTTTTTCCTATAAATTAGGGTATCTAATGTAAGTCTTTTCTAGTAGTTCCACATCAAGATATTTATAATATGTGCATATTTTAAAGATGCAATGTGGCATTCTAGCAATTAAACACTCTCAGTATGATATAAATGTAAATTAGTCCTGCCAGGTTTTGTGTTTTAAATTGCAGTGCAAAGTTATATATGTTGTAAGAATCATCCCACTGGTAGAAAAAAATAACTATCTCTTTTAAAAAATAAATTTAGACAAATTTGGAGTTAACAAGCATTAATTCCAAATACTCTGAATTCAAGTACCTGAAAATGTAGGTATTTACAGTTTAATGATTGTTAATCATAAAAAATCTCAAACTCACCAAAATATTAACTATTATGAGATATTTTGGTATATTCTAGAAAAATCTCAAATTCACCAAAATATTATCTATTATGGGGTATATTAGGTATATTTCCTAATTTGTAGGAGAAAAAGGTGAGGTCATTAAAGATACTAGGAAATAGTACTCTCATCTTTTTTCTTTCTTTTGGGGGAGAAAGTTTCATTTGCTTAAGTCAGAATCGTCTATAATTCTAACAGAAACATAAGTTTCTGAGCATCCATAGAGTGTGGATAGAATGTTTCTAGATGTGTTTGTGTGTATAAATATATACACATGAAATAGTCTTATCATAAGCCAAGTCAAAATTTACTGATTTACTTAATGTTGTACACAAACATAATAGAATGCATTTTGGTCTTTCCTCTATCAATGTGTGTGTGTTTGTGTGTCTGTGTGTATATATGCATGTGTGGTACTGGGATTGAACTCAGGCCCTGGCTCAGCAAGCACACTACCACTGAACTATACCCCCAGCCCAACATATCCTTTTTTTATGTTTAAGCAAAACCCATACAAATAAATACCAATCATGTAGTATTAATCATCTCAGTAATAAGGCACATAAATAATAAAGGAAAAGTTAAGAACCTTTGCTAGCCGTAAGTTCTAGTCTTCATAAAGGGATAAGAAGGAAAAAGTTGTTTATAATAATTCAGCAAATAATATTTGCACTTGAGAAACCAATTACTCCTTTATGTGGCTTTAGTTTCTAAATCCAGCAGTTCATTTTTGCAAGTTAAAGGACCTACATATATTTACATCCAGTATGTGGAAAGCTGCAGTGAATTGCTATAAACTGGACACTTATGAGTTCTGATATTTTCATTGTATTATCTATCTCTTGTGACAAATTTATCTGTATCTTAAGTGTTTTTACTAAATTAAATTACATAAACAAGATTTTTAATTAGTTTAAAATGGTGAGTCTGTTAAGAGATCTGAATGATGAAGCATTAATAGTAAGACAATTTATCTTATAGGCTACACTGGCAAATTAAACAAATGAAATAGACTTAGCAAGTTTGCAGAGCTCTCAGGAAACATATAATGGGATTTTAAAACTGATACATAAAAATTGGACACCTTCATATGGTATCTTGTGACATTTCAATACCTGTATACATTGCATAATATTTAAATCAGGGTAAGCCTCTCTCCTCTCAAACATTTGTCATTTCTTTATGGTGAAAACATTCAAAATCCTTTCTTCTATCTTAAAAGGAAGCATCTAGAGGACCTGCCCCCAACTGAATAAATAGCACAGCCATGGTTTCTATCAATGTGCCGGAGAAGATGGCGGGAGGGGGTTAGGTCGCATCTTCTTTGGAGGATTGTCAAATGTGAATTTACTGGATTTTCAGCCTAAGATGCCACTTCCCGTTGCATGCTCTAACTGAGGTGCGAGCTTCTGTAATCTTGTGCTATTTTTCACAGTCTTGAAAGGAGAAAGTGTTGTGATAGCTAATTCTGACTCTATGCCATTTATTACTGTAGCAACAAAATGGTGTCTTGCTTAGACTAATCATTAACCCACCTAAAGATTTCTTCTCGGTGAGTTGTTCTGCTTGATAAACAACTTACGTGCCACCTGGAGGAAATTGGTGCCTTTTCATCCATCTCTGTTGCTCTCAGTTTCTTGAGGAGATACTGATCTTCAGGGTCTTTCTCTGACTCTCTTCCTCTTTTATCCTTTTAATGCCAAGATACTTCTATATCTGCTCAATAGAATTAGTTTATATTTGATTTGCATTTTTACAAAGCCTGTCAGGGAAACTGTGAGGTAATTTTCACCTAAAATGGATAAATCAAGATTGATATTTTTTCTTTATTATATTAATGTTTTAGTGTTTAATGATTTTAATTGTTGAACATTTATTCTTTTCGGTACTTAGGAGCCAACTGACAAATCCTTCCCCGGCCATTATACAACCAGGCCATTTCCTTTGGCTCTAAGTAATTTCCTTGAGCATGCGTATGATTTTTTTCTCTCTTGAGTTTCCCTTAATTGCTTTTCCTCATGTGTATTGCACAGTCTGATGCTAGACATAATTTTTCAACAGTCATCTCAGAAGGCTAGTTTGGAAGAGACTTGCTTTTCTCTCCATTTCTCTTTTGCTCTCCCCGCTTCACTCTCTTAAAAACAACAAGGAAAAGCAAATAAAACCCAAAAGCTGTCTTCTCTTAAAGAGCCTCAAACCCAAACTGCCTCATAGTGTGATCACTTCAAGGGAAAGTAGTTAGGTAAATGTTAAGAAAGTAAGAAGATTTTCTGTTGTCATGGTTGGGATGTGTTTATTTGTTTGTTTTTGTTTTGTTTTATTTTTAACCAGGGATTGAATCCAGGGATTGAGCCACATCCCCCAACCCTTTTAATGTTTTATTTTGAGACAGGATCTCACTAAGTTGCTTAGGGCCTCGTTAAGTTGTTGAGGTTGGCTTTGAACTTGTGATCCTCCTGCCTCAGCCTCCCAAGCCTCTGGGATCGCAGGTGTGTGCCACTGTGTCTGGCTCATTGTTGGGTTTTGATTTGTCTGTTCTTATATGAAGCAGACATTTTTTTAATTGAAAAAGTAAACCATGATCATAGTATTAAAAGATATTAAATTCTTCAAAAGGAAATCTTCCTTCTACCTTGGGCTTCTTCCCCAAATAAGAGCTCATATCAGTTAATTGGAACCCTCTAGAAGTTCTGTGAGGACAGAACACTGCAGTATTGGAGAAAGAGTGGGATGAGAGAAAAGGATGAGAGAACATTCCTTTGTTAAAAAAAAAAAGACTATTAGCAACTAGTGAATCTTTTTCTTTTTTTTCTTTGCTTAGAAATTTACTTCATTTTTTTTTGTCTCAGCAGCATGAGATGGTTATGTTATAATCTGTTTAAAACCTGCCCCTTTTCAGTGGACATTTAAGTTATCTCATTTTAAATTTATGTTGGTTGGTTTCACTGTCATGAGCTATGCAGTGACAATCATCCTTTTCGTATGCCATTTCCTCACAACCTGGTGTATTCTTTGGATAAGCTCTATGCACACTGGCCAGGCCTGGCCATGTGAGCAGAAATGTGTTTGTGACTAGCAACTTGCATACACCAACTGAAGCACTTAGAACATGAGTTTAAAAGTCCCTTTTAAAAGTCCCTTAGGATATGACAAGTGCAAGGCTACGTTATTCCTCTCAGGGTCACTTTCATCTGCCCTCTGTGGGTGCAGGTATCAGAGAGTTTACTTGTGCATTGGAAGCATTCAGTGCCTGTAGAAGCAGCATGAGTAGATTTCCCTGGATATGAGGCAGACTGGAGGTTGCAGCCAGCAGCACTGAGGAAGGCTTATCAGAGTTTTAGACTCAAATGTTTGCACAGAAGCAATAGAAGAGGCCTCAGGGTCACTGAATCCAATTCTTTCTTCTCAAAGTTGAGGGACTGGGCATCTCAGGGAAGTCATTCTCATGCCCATTTAACTCACTGGGTTAGTCAGTTCTCCGTCACTGTAGCAAAATACCCCAAATAGTCAACTTATAAAGAGTTCCTTTGACTCACAGTTTTGGAGGATCAGTCCGTGGTCACTTGGCTCTTTAGCTTTGGGCCTTTGGTAGGGGGCAGTACCTCATAGCAGGAGAGTGTGGCTTAGTAAACCATTTACCTCATGACTGGGCCAGGAAAGAGAGAGAGGCTGAGGTCTCATTGTCCCAACAAGGGCATGATCCCAGTGACCAGAAGACCTTTCACTAGGTCCTATCTCTTATTAAAGTTTCCATCCCCTCCAGTAGTACCAACTCAGGAATTTTAACACTTGGACTTTGGGGGAATATTTCAGATTCAAACTGTAGCCCTCATTCAAGTGTGGGGCAGAACCTCCAAACTCATCACCTAGGGCTTTTTCTACCACATCACAAAAACCTGTGTGTTCATCTCTGTGTTTCCTACAGGCTGACTCCTCTATCATTTATTATTTTTCCTCATGACCTTGGCCAAGATTTTTTGACTTGTAGACTCAGAATTGAAAGGGACACTTAAAAACCATTTCATTCAACCTCCAGAGTCTAGTTAAAATTTGATAGGCAATTCCCTATTGCAGCAAAGATTTTTCCAACTTCTCCAAGGCCCCAGTCTCAACTTGATGATGGTTTCAAAGCCACTGTTAAAAAAAAGTAAATTATACAACTTTTGACGAAAAAAAAAGAAAAAAAAAAACACCTGTTCTATTTCTCTCTCATAATGCATCCCTTTTAAACAGTGTGAAGTGACAGGGGAAACAATTGGCCAACAGGCCTGGCCCTGTGGACATAGCATGGGGTCCGGGGATGAGCAAGTAGAGACCGTTTTCTGCCCTTAATGAATCAGATCACATCTGAGTTGGCCCTTTTCTCATTAAAGGCAGGAAAGAGATACTGCTTGGTGTCCTTTCCTAGCTAAATCTGCTTCTAGATGAGCAGGTCATCTGTGAGAGTCAGTTAAGCTGAGAGTCCAATGGTGAGAAATTGGGAAGTTAATGAATATGTGTATGTATGTTATGTATGTATGTTAGGTATGTATATACATATTATCCATTTAGATACATGTGTGTTTATTGCATATGTCTTTATACATATAAGCACCTATGCATGTATAAACACATGTACATGCACACACACATATGTGTGTGCCTAGTAAATTTTATAGTGTACAATTGTGAAAGAAAAAAGTGAAGGACTTTTATAAATCTCTTCCAGGGAGAGAAAAAGAAACAACTGTATTAAGACCAAAGAACAGAAAGTTCTGGCAAAAGCAAGGGTGTTTCTCTTCCTAAAATGAAAGGTCTTCAGTAGGGCAGTTTCTCTTCAAATGCCCACTTTCTACAACAATGGGGTTTCAATAACAGCCCTTCCCCTGTCTGTTTCTATGGGGGTATCTCCACTGAAGCTGGTTGCCATGGTGATTCACAGCAACTGGCCCAGCCCTGAAGTTTGGGATAACATGTTTTGAAGAGTCAGGGTAAGAGCCTAGGAATTTAGATTTTTAGGTGTGATATCTGGCTAATCTGTACTCAATTCTTAAAAAAAAAATAAAATTAAATAAATAAATAAATAAATAAATGCTTTGCTTGGTGGGCCATTTTTTTTTTTTTTTAAACAAGATAAGTGCTTTTGACATCCTTACTCTTCCCAGGTAATTGTTAAATTGATTCAACAGATTAAATTGAGCTTAGAAATAAAAATTCATGCTTATTCCTCCACTATGAAAACTGTTCAAAACATTCCTTCCAGATTTCTTTGGAATCAGTACATCCACCCGTGGTAGAAGCCATTCAGCATAGTGAGTGGAAGACATAAATGCTGAAATCAGATTGCCTGGATTTGAGTACCAGCTCTGTCACCAGGTCTGCTAGGAGACCTTGAGAAAACTACTTAACCTTTTGGATCCTCAGCTTCCTTGTCTGCCAGCAAGGATGACAATAGTATCTATCATCTGGGGCTGTACTGAAAAATAAATTAATTAATATCTTAAAACCCTTAGAATCAAACCTAATTCATACCAGGAGCTGCATAAAAATCGTCATCATCATCATCATCACCACTATCATCATCATCACTATTTCTATTATGATTATTACATTGATTCTTATAGTATAAAAATCGACATTTATTTTTTATCCTACTCTTAGACTCCGGGGAGAAGAAGAAAAACAACAAAGTCTGTGTAGAACAGAGGCTAGGTGGAACTTTGAGGTGACAAGACAATTTTTCAAGATTACCTAGAACACATCTGAGACTTTGCAGCCTTCCTTTTCTTCTCCTAAATTCAGAATCAGTCGCTTTTCATATGACTGTGATAATACTGATCAGTTTTGATCATTAATGACTTTTCTCCAAGTCACCAGAAGCACTGAATTTGTGCTAAATCATACTTTGCTGTTGCAACCAGTTGAGATTTTTGAGGCCAAAAAGCGAGTTGAGGTGTGTGTGTACACTGGCTAGAAATGAGGTGAGAGACACCCTGGATTGTAGTCCTTTTTCATGCCTCAATTCTCTTTTCAAAAAGACATAAGAACACTTTCAGCTTGCTCATAAGCATTAGAAGTCAAACTCCTTGTGTGAGTGCACTGAGGCCAGGCTTTCTTTTGAGACCTGTGATCTCAGACTGGTAGGTCTGGAGTGGGTCCATTTGGACCATCTGATCCAATCTTTGTATTTATGGAGAGAAGGGAGAACTCTGGAAAACATGAGTAGCTTTCCAAGATCACCTAGGGAGCGAGAACAACTTTTAAGGATTTGAGTCTTGAGCATCACTTGAGCTCCTCCCATTGCTACTCTCTACAGGGTTCTGGTCAGGGATGACTTCATAGCCCATTAATACTCTTAGAGGATGCTTCTCAAACATGAGGGACGTTCTTTGTTCTATATGAGTAGCAGCTTCCTGTGGTGCCCAATATTTGTCTTTTGGAATTCTAGTAGGAAAACCCCAGACTTCCATGTTCTCAGTGATGCCATCTATCTATCTATCTCAAAGGGAATAAATGATCATTGTGGGTTGGCATTTATTCTAGCTCTGCGTACTTACTGTATTTCAGACAAAGGAACTCTGTCTCTGCATGCTTTGATGAGACTCCAAGTTGATGAGCTGAACTTAGGGGACTCATCAGAGAGCTAAAGACTTTTCTCTCATACTGGGTTTTATTCTTATTGGTGGCAGTGCCAGAGGAGTGTCAGTGTATAGCCTTCAGTATTTTTCCCTACTTCAAAGTTTCTGAGAGAATGGCATTTGCTGTCCTCTGGGAGGATAAGTATTTCTTTTTGCGTTTTTCTTGTATTTTTATCCTCCCGAGGATCGGAAGACAAGAAGATTCCTCAATCCTAGTTCTGAGCCTTTGTTATTATATACCATTTCTCCTCTTAAATATATGTCTTTTGCAATTCTCTCTTTTCTTCCTTCATCCAACTTCCCAAAACATTCATTTGAACACTTTACCAAGTGCTGGGCACTGAGCTAATATAATGGGAACAACTGCAAATCACACTTCAGCCTGAAGGGACAGGGGCGAGAGAGTTTTTTTGGGACAAGAGAAAATAGCTGTCACTCTAGAGAGGCCTGCCTGACAGGCGCTGTGTCCTCAGCTCAGCTAGAAGATCATGACCAATCAAATGATCCAAAAAATGGGAGGAAGTACCCTTCCTCATTCTCCTCTTGGTCTTTTCTTCCCTGCCAGTGCCTGTCATTGACTGCACCCAACTAGAAACCTAAGGGCAAAAGAGGCACTGATGTAACTCATTCAGCTTAGACTTTGAAGGGATATAGCAAAAGTAGAGAATGCAGTTGAAGGGGGCAAAGAAGGTATTCAGCTCAGTAGGGTTTTGTAAATGAATCCAAATTGCCTTCTTTGGCCAAAAAAGAAGACATTTAAACTTATAAGAGAATTATTAATTACTATTTTCTCCTCTATGCTTAATGTAGTTGCAGAGGTTTTTGGATCAAATAATGTCTTAGGGAATGAGAGAAACAGTCAAGAGGTTGCTATTCCATGGTATAAGAAAGATGGCTGTAAATGCAATGCTACTCTTCCTATTGAGGCATGGAATTGCTTTTCCTTCCATTTCACTTGGATATAACCCACTTGGTCCTTTTTGGCCAAGAAAATTCAGCAGAAATGATGTTGTAGAACTTCCAAGTATAAGTCATAAGAAGCTTTGCAATTAATCTTAGAATGCTTTCTCTAGGAACTTGATCTATCCTGTAAGAAATCCAACTACCATCAGGCTACCATTTTGGCATTCCAGTTTATAAATTCAGCTATCTTATAGACCCACCTTTCAGGTAGCCCCACTAAGGGGCCAGACACATGAATGAAACCCTCTTGGATTCTCCAGGCCAGTCCAGCTGCCAAATGGGCATGACTGATTGACCTTATCCATGCCACATGGAGCAGAAGAACCATCCAGCAAAGCCCTTCATAGATTTTTGATTTACCAAAATTATGAGAGATGTAAAATAATTGCTATTTTACATATTCCCTACATTTTGGGGAAGTTTGATAAGTAGCAATATATAGTTGGAAAATGTTCCAATGCTCTGAAATTGATTCTTTTCAGTCATCCTATATCCACATTAATATGGGAAGTTACCAACCCTCCATTAACCCTTACCTACACATACAATCACATATAACTTCAGCCTTCTGTGATGAAAGCTCTAGCCAGATACTTGGCCCTAATATGGAACTATTGAATACTGGAAGATTTTTGATTTGTGCAAATACAGAAAGTAGTGAAGAGCAAAATATTCATAGAACCTAGGAAGTGCAGCCTGGGAAAAGAATTTAACTCTCATCACCTCAACGTGTCTTTAAATAAAAGTTTAAATTTTAAGAAACTCTAAAAAATTATATTTTCCTCACACAAATGCTTTGTCTAGAAAGCAGGGTTAAGTACTGTATTCATATCAGAGTAAATTCTGAGGTTCGACCAGTTTTTAAGAACAAAAATTATAAGAACATGAGGTGTAGCTAGTTAGATTTAATGAGGAAATCGAACTAATATTCACTAAGCAGTGAACAGTATTGGTCAGAATAAAATTGGGGTTTATTTGCCACTGTAATAACTAAACCCCAAATCTCAGTGACTTAAGAAAAGTTCATCTCTGTGCCCCCATGGCTGCAGGTCTAGCTTGTGTATGAGGGTAGTGTGTCTCCACTCAATGAAATTACTTAGAGACAAAGGATAATAGAGGATTCACTTCAATGTGTTCTTGCCCATCTCCAGGGCATTGGAAAAGGAAAGTGGCAACTCACGTAATGATTCATAAAACTTCATTCCAAGTGACACAGGTCTCTTCTATTTGTACTTCCCTTACTGTGTTAGCTTTTCATCACTGTGACCAAAATACCTGACCCCCAACAACCCAGAGGAGGAAAAGTTTATTAGACTCATGGTTTCAGAGGTTCAGTCTGTGGGTGGCTGACTCCATTGCTCTGGGGCCATGGTGAAGCAGAATATCATATTGGAAGGGCATGGCAGAGCAGTGCTGCCAGGAAGCAGAGAGAAAGAGAGGGAAGAGCTAGTGGTATAAGATATAGTCCCCTAGGGCATGTTCCCAGTGACCCATCTTCTCCAGCCATACCCCACCTGCCTATAGCTACCACCCAGTTAGTCCATTCAAACTAGTACGGACCGATTAGGTTGCAACTCTTGGAATATAATCATTTCATCTCTGAATCCTCCTGCAATGACCACAAGGGCTTTCAGGGAGCACTCATATCCAAAACACAGCAATGCCCAAAATATGTTATGTGGTTCTCCATCAAATTTGAAGAGGGAAAGGAAATTTGCACAGAAGAGGGAAGAACTAAAAATCCTTAGTGAACAGCACCAGTCATGACCATAGGTATCAATTATGGGACAGGTAATTTGCTGGGCATGACTCACTGAATTCCACTGTTTTTATTTTGTCGTGCTAGGGAATAAACCCAGGGCCTCACACATATTAAGGCAAGCCCTTTACCACTGAGCTAACAAAAAATCCATTTTATAGGTAGGATATAGGCCCTCCGAGGCAAGCAACATTCCATGATCACATAACTAATAATTGGAGAAAGTCTGAAACCCAGTTCCTCAGGTCTGATTCCAAAGTGCCTGCTCTTTTTTCTTCCCTTTCCTTTCCTTCCCATTCTCCCCCCTCCCCACTTTCTTTCTTCCTTTTTCTTTTGCTTTTTGACGTGGTGTTTATTAAGCAGACCCATGTCATTTAGGAGCTAGAAAGGACAAAAGGAAATGACCAGAATTTAAAAATTGTGCTTGTATTTTGGGTCACTTTCATCCTAATAAGCCACTTTGCTCCTCCTCAGACGTGTGCTCTGAAGTGTGCGGAGATGATTAGTAAGTTACAGGGTTCCCATTGTGTTCAGAGTGCTGCTCTTGGGTCTGCAAGAAGAAGAAAAGATCAGAAAACAGCCTCCAGTGCCCTTGTCGAGTGTATTAGACCCTGAGATAGAAGAGACAAATACTCTTTCAAGAAAAGGCTGCAGACACTTAGAGTCTGCTTGTAAATTAACACCGTGGTGCATCACTTGATGCTTGAACAAGGGGTTTGTAAAAATTAAAGATTTCTTTTATATAACAAATAGCAAAATCTTAGGATATGGGTATAAGTATATGTCATTCTGGGCAGGTTTTGGAACAGTTTAGAATAACAAATGCTTTGAATTAGGGAGTCTTGTTTGAGAATCTGCTAAAAGCCCTTCCCTCTAGTAGGAAAATGTAGTTACACACCGGGGATTCTTTTTTTCGTGTGATTTAAGGGACTCCACACATGCACTCCTTATCAAAAGCCCATCCATTTGTTTAAGATTCCATGGGTTAGGTAAACTTTCAGCTATCAATGCTTGGAGAGTAAAGGAGGGAGGAGCCAGTAGTATAAGATATAGTCCCCTAGGGCATGCTCCCAGTGACCCATCTTCTCCAGCCACACCCCACCTGCCTATAGCTGCCACCCAGTTAGTTCATTCAAACTAGTATGGGCCAATTAGGTTACAGCTCTTGGAATGTAATCATTTCACCTCTGAATCCTCTTACAATGACCACAGGGGCTTTGGGGGAACACCTCATATCCAAACTATGGCAATGCCCAAAATATGTTATGTGGTCCTCTATGGAATTTGAAGAGGGAAAGGAAATTTGCTCAGAAGAGGGAAGAACTAGAAATCCTTAGTGAACAGTTCTAGTCATGACCATATGTGTCTATTATGGGACAGGCACTTTGCTAGGCATGGCTCACTGAATTCCACGTTTTTATTTTGTGGTGCTAGGGATTAAACCCAGGACCTCTTAGAGTTGCACCTGCCAGATATTATTCATTAAATAAATAGAAAAGAGAGAAGGGATATTTGAGACCTACCCACTCTGTTTTCCTCAGTGGCTATGACTCAAAGGATGGTCTTTGCTCTGGGGCATCTGAACACATTTTTGTTGTTGTTCGTAGCAGGTAAACAGGACCCACAGGAGCTAAGAGAAGACCAAACAAAGGTTGAATGAAAATAAAACAATAGACTGATTATACCTGTCAGAGCTGACCATTTCATTGGTCATGGAAACATAAACACTTCAGAGAAAAGGAAAGAGGTCACATCATCTACTCTTGACTGAGCACCTGCTGAGCACTAGTCGCTTGTTAGGTGTGGAGAAAACAGAAATTCCTGTAACAGAAGCATGAGCAACTTGCTGTGGGACCACTGAAAGAGGCAGGGATTCAAGTACAGCAGAGTTTTCCAGGTTGCAAGAGAGGTCTTATCAAAGGGGAACAGAAAATGTATGGACAATGGCATCTGTATGGAATTTTGATAACGTCAAAGAGGCCAGTGCCTTTATTTTGTTTTCTTTGAGTTGGAAGATAATAATGCTGTCCATAAAGGATGGATTATATTGGTGAGAATAATCCATCCTTTATGGACAGCATTATTATCTGTGCCAAGAGACCTATGGTAGCCAAAGTGAGCATCTCCTATGGAGCATCTCCTATAGAGGATGATTTTCAATGATCTCCCCAAAGTTGATACCAGCTATCATGCCTAGTATGTAAGAAGGACCCCCCAAAAGTTTGCTAGATGAATCAATGAATGACTTAATGAGTGAGGCAATCAAGATTTGGCCAGTTGGAATGGAGATAAGTTGATGAGAAGCATTTTGGAAGTAGAATAGGTAGGATTTGGTGATATATAAGGGAGAGGTAAGTGAGAAACTGGAGATGTTTAGTTTGTGTGACTCTTGGTGATGGCACCTCTGTGGCCTCTACTCCTTCACCAGTTGTTCATTCTTTAGGGCCATGGTTTGAGGATTCCGATAAGGGACCATGAGCCCCCTTCAATCCTATGTGTTCTGTATCGTAAGAGTGAGGAATAGTGGCTGAGAAGGAATAAGAGAATAATTTTGGAGGACTAATACTTTTGGAGGACCATTTGTAATGGTAGAATATATTTAGTGAATGTTCCAATTCCTGTTTCCTTTCAACCAGAAACCACTCACTGAAAGACCTCTAACAGCATATGCACCGCATAAGTGACCCAACTCCTGTGCTTTGGCCTTAGGATATTGTCGATGTGCTGAGCACTGCTTTGTGTGGATTCCTGCATCAGGGGCTGTCACACAGGGGTGTTCTCACAGCATCACTGGGAGCTAGCCAGAGTTACTGCTTTTTGACTAGTGATGAAACCAAGGCCCACAGAGATCATGTGACCTGTTTGAGGTCAGAGAGAAGCTACCGAAATTCAATCCTCTAGGATATAAGATTTAAATTCTGATACAGAATGTTATCCCATGAGACAATTAGAGGGTTTTTTGTTTTAGTTTCCATTTTTGTTTGTTTGTTTTTGTCTTTCCTCTTTATGCACAAGTGTTTTTTATGGAGAGAAGTACCCTGGGCAAAGACCAGGGTAAAAAAGATCAGAAGGTTAGCCAGGGAATTAGACTAAAGGTATAACTTATGGAACCTTCACTACTCTAGCTACTTGACTTACATTTATCCAATTTTATTACTTATAAGACCTTCCAGGATTGGTCATTGTTAGGGTCCTTATTATTAATTCCATTTTAATGTAGGGAAGATGTGAAGCTCTGCCCCTGACCACTCCTGTGGTCTGAGAAATAGTCAGGGAATATTGCTAGAGCTCTGTTTTCTGTGACATCTCTCTATGTTTGATCTATTGGCAAAGTTTTGGCTATAAGTTTCACTTCTTGTTCTTCTAATATAAATTATGGTGATGAGATTGAACTTTTTAAAATCAACTCTGGATTGAAAAGTAAGTCAAATATATCATGAAGATAAACATTGTCAGAAGATATTATCAACATTTTTCCAAGCAATAAGGGTGTCTGGGGTAATATGATTATATATCCATTTAATGCTATTTGGCATAAATGTCTCTCTCTGTCTCTGTCTCATATGCGTAACACAGTGCACCGTAGGGCTCATAATTCTTTTCTTTTCAAGGCTATTCTGGAGTCATTTTAATAACCAGACTCTTTAGAAGTACTCAGCAGTGTGACATATTACTTGAATTTGTGATAGGGTTTTAGTATTTGGATGATATATTTCTTAAAATAATGGGGTTATTCATTGAAAAGAAAGAAAGTTCTGTTAGACATTCATATTCATAGCTTCGTGTCATTGTAATTCAGGGCACTGTATTATGTCTTAATGTATGTGGCTTTGTGTGTGAGTGGACAGCTGGGGGAGTCGGGTGAGTCAGGGGGATAAAATGGGATCATCCTAAATTGCAACCAGGTGGTTGCTACCTTCTGTTGTTTACCAGAGAGGTGTCTTTGTGTTTTAGTATCAAAAGCAGTTGCACAAATAAGCTAGATTAAAACATAGGTTTATTTTTTTAAAAACAGGCTTTTCAATTTGCCCACTTTTTGGTAGTTTGATGGTGTGTTTGACAGAGTTACACAGTGGCTACTGGATGACAGTGTTCAAGTAGCTGGTATCTCTGCCTTGGTGCCACCTCTGTTCAGCTCAGGCATACTGGCCTGGGTGATTGGTAATCTGTTTTGAAGATGCAGTGTTTGCATCCTGGTCCTCAGTAATTCATGCTGTTGTGATTTCTCTCTCATGGGTTTTGATTCACAGCCTGTGATCAGTTTGCAGCCCAATCAGAGGCTGCAATTGAACGCTGGGTGTAATCTATGGACTGTTCACTGCTTTGGACACCTCACTTGCATTTTATTAATTATAAAAAAAATTTCCAGGATTGGAAAGGCGCCTTACTATTAACTCCATTTCCTATATAGCAGAATTGAAGCTTAGAAAGGTACATAAATTGCCAAGGCCACACAGGTAGAGTTAGTTATAACAGAGTTGGGACGTCACTCCACATCTCTTATTTCCAAGAGTCTGGAATAGTGCAGCATTCCTTTAACATCAAGTGCATCAGAGTCCCTTGGAAGGTTTGTTAAAGCACCTCCCAAGACCTGTTGTCACAGTTTCTGAATTAGCAGGTTTGGGGTAGGAGCCTGGAAATGAGCATTTCTAGCAAGCTCCCATGTGATATTGATGCAGCTGGTTTAAGGACAGCACTGAGACTTCCATGTGGGGTACAAAAATGGATTTCTAATCAGGCTGCCAAGATTCAAATATTGGCCCCTATACTTGGTAAAGGCAAGAATGGGAAAAACCACTTTATCTTTGAGTTTCTGATGGTTCATCTATACCTGCCTCAGTGAACTGCAGGTGTATGTGAGATGAAGCATTTTGAATGCCCCACAGAATGCTTGGAATATAGAAATCACCCTGCAATGATAACTCTTGTTATTCTTACCAAATTATACTTTTAAGACTTTGCTAGTCTTCCTCATGCTCTGAGACATTCTATATTCTGTTTTTGAGGTCCCATTATTTGCTTATTCTACCCACATTACTTTCTGTGGAATTCTGAGGTAGTCTCTTTTTTTTTTTTTTTCTCCTTGAGCAATTTACTGCCCTTAGCTCACTTTTTTTTCCTTGCAACCCAAAGTGCATTGTTTAGAAACTTCCATTTCTACACAGATAGGATAAAACTTCCAACTTTCTGGCTTTTAATAATCTCCAGCTGTCTTCTGCCTTGTACAGCTTCTGGCACAGAAGACACGGTGGAATCATTTCACTTCAGAAATCTCTTTCTAGAATAAACTCCTTGAAGATAGGGGCTGCATGCAACCAATCTTTGCTCCTCCGTGGAGCAAAAATGCCTCCCACTGTTAGCAGCCTTCTGACAAATACCAGGGGAGTGAATGGCTAAGGGAGGGATCTGGAAGGTCTTCGGTCAGAGGAGCCCTGCCCTGCCGCCTGGGATGGATTATTTTCCCTTAAGGGATTTGTTTAGCCTCACTTAAAAGTGTGCATTAGAATGAACTCATAAATACATACCTTTTCAGTTACCATATACACTCCCCTGGGGAAATGATTTCTTATTCAACAGCTTGATAACAATGTTAGTAGCCCAGGGCTCTGTGCATACTTTCCTTTAGTTTTCTTTATAGCAGAGGTCTCCAACCTCAGAACCAGGGGTGGAATGGAGCGTAGGCTAGGCTGGCATATACTGTGGAGAATTTTCTTTTTTCAAAATCCCCTTGACTCAATTCGAGGAGCTATGATCTGTGTCCCAGGATTGGGCATGGAGGCATTATTATCCTTTGGTAAGGGTTGCTTTTTTTTTTTTTTTTTTTTTTTTTTCCAGTTTGGAGGGTGCCCTAGATGTATTCTGACAAGAATAGGGCTCCACTGGGACATGTTCTGGTAGCAGTTATGGATGTCAGCAGTTTCTCCCAGGTTCCAGTGTGGGCTGTTTTGCATCCCAGCTCAGTCTAAGTAGGACATGGCCCTGAACTGGGAGGAATTCTTTGCATGCATACAATCTAACACCCCATCCTCATATACTGGGGCCCTAACACATTATGGAAAACAGTGGTGACTTTAAAAAATGCTTGAAAAAAAAAGTGCATGTAATATGTTTTGTTCTTGGTGACAAAAGTAACATCATGTTTATGATAAAAATATAAAAATTTAATGAAGACTTCAAAAAGATTAAAACTTTGGAGTCTTTCATTTTCTCTCTCATCTCCCATCCTTGTCTTCTTCCTCTCTATCTTCTTGCCCCTTCTCTCATCTCTCTCCCTCTCTACTTGCAAACAAATAATAGAATATACAGATATTTTTTATTTGCCAACACAAAGTATTTTCTCATAATCTCTAAATCTTCTACAAGAATATGAATTTTAGGGCTGAGGTTGTAGCTCAGTGGTAGAGCACTTGCCTCACTCATGTAAGGCACTCGATTCAATTCTCAGCACCACATAAAAATAAATTTACAAAAGGTATTGTGTCCATCTACAACTAAAAAATAAAAATACAAAAAAAAAAGAATATAAATTTTAGCCAGGCATGGTGGTGTGTGTCTGTAATCCCAGTGGTTTAGGAGACTGAGGCAGAAGGATTGCAAATTCAAGGATAACCTCAGCAACTTAGTGAGACACTAAGCAATTTAGCAATACCCTGACTCTAAATAAAAAATAAAAAGGGCCAGGGGTAGGACTCAGTGGTTAAGCACCTTGGTTCAATACCTGGTACCAAAAAACCCCAAAAGAATATAACTTTTATTGGCCATATAGTATTAAATTGGGTGGATATAATGTATAATGTACTTTTTAAACAATCGTGCTTTTTGATATTTATCTACTTTTTCAAATTATTGGTCTTATACTAAATATTTTATTGATCTTTCATTCAAAGTTTTTGTACATTTTTGGTAATTTCAGCTAAAAGCTACATAAAATTATGATTTTACTGTATCATAGGGCATAGGTATTCTTTGCTACTTCATACATTTCAGTCTACATTTTTTTATGTAATTTATTTTTATATGTAAGATTTAATTTACTGATAGAGACCTGGAAAACCTCAGAGAGCCAATATGCTTTAAATAAATTGACTTGGGACATCAAAATTATGCCCCTTCCAATCCCATATCTCTAAAATATAAGAAATACATCTGGCCAATAAAATTTGAATGCAAGTTTCATCAAACCTCAATGAACTGATAATTACATGTATTTCAGAAGCTAAATGTAAAACGCCACTAGCTCATTTTATAAACAGGTATTAACTTGTTATTAAAACCAGATACAGCAAAGTAAAAGAATTCTAATAACTAATCTCATTTAGGGTCATAAATGAATAAGTTCTAAAAAAATCACTAGCATTTAAAAAAAAACACAAGCATTTTAAAAATCAAGTATTTTAAAAGTGTATGAAGAGTTTATCTCAGGAACAAAGGAGTGAAGGATAAATTGGTGTATCAATATATACATAACCTTATTAATCTCTGAAATGGATTAAAAGAGAAAAGTGTTAGCATTGTCTCCATAAATATAATACTTATTATCCTGAGTACCCCCAGGCTGCATCCACTAGAAAACAGCCTGAGACATGGATTATAATTTTTGACATTTTGAGGAGTTCAAGTCCCAGCAGTGAGTGTGAGGAAAATAGGCAGTATAAGGTAGGGGGAAATGTGAAATAATTGTGTGGCTGCAGCAGCCACCACTTCCATTTGGTGACAGATCCTCCATCCTATTCCCTCAGCTAATGGGAACATCTCCAAGAGGCTTGTGAGAGGAGACTGCACCATCGAGGGACAAAAGGAGGGAGAATGTATCTGTCTGGTTCCCTCCTGACTCTTGTTTCCTATTGGCCAAGGTTCATTCCACAGAGAGCTGATGCTTGTGTACATCTAGCAGCCTGGCAACTGCACCAGAAGCCAGATTCTAAGCCACGTCGTGCAGCATTTTGTGCAGAATTTCACTTAAGCCCAGAAATGAAGGAGAGATTCAGAAAGCTAGAATACCAACCAAGAGAGAGAAGAAAGAGGCAGCTCTGGGAAAATGTCGAAGGTCACCAAAAACATATAGGTGATACATGTGCAATACATCACAGAGGCGGCATAGGATGCAATGTAGCACTTATTTATGAAAACAAACAAACAAACAAACAGACAAAAAGAAACTCTCTTCACCAACTAAGAGAAAAGGGACATTCTACAACCTGAGCAAATAAATCTATCCCAATGCTGTGACCAACTTCATACTGATGTAGGTTTAGAGCTAATCTCATTTAGTCAAATATAAGACAAAGATGTCTACTTTCACTGCTGCTATTCCAACTTGTGCTGGAGATTCTGGCCTTTACTACTTAAAAAGAAAAAGCTGGGACTGGGGGGTATGGCTCAGTGATAGAGCATGAGTGTGTGTGAGGCCCTGGGTTCAGGCTGTGGCATCAAATAAATAAATGGCAAAACCAAAAAAGTCCAGCCCTTAATCATGTGATTACAAGGGAGATGGGTTATGCCATTTAAAAAAAATTGGTTCTTTTTAGTTAATCATGACAGTAGAACCCATTTTGACATAATTATAAAAGCATGGACTATGCCTTGTTCTAATTCAGTCTCCCTTCTCCTACCTTCTCCCTACCCCCTGCACTCTCTCCTCTCCTCTACTGATCCTGCTGCCATTTACCCATAGTTATTTTTTTTTAATTAATTTCTTGTGTATGTACAAGATGATGAGATTCACTGTGGTATATTCGTATATGTATATAGGAAAATCAGATCATATTCATTCTACTCTTTCCCTATTCCCTCCCTCCTCCCTTCCCTTCATTCCCCTTTATCTACGCTATTGAATTTCTATTTTTTTTAAATCCCCCTTTCTTAATGTGGATTAGCGTCTACATGTCAGAAAAAAAAAATTGACCTTTAGCTTTGGAGACTAGCTTATTTCACTTAGCGTGATAGTCTCTAGCAAGTGGCCATGTGCTCAACTAAAATTGATTTGTGTGAAGAGTGTTCCTATCCAAAATGAGACTATGGCAAAAGGATGTTTGACTATAATTAATAGTTTCTGTCACATCAATATGGGAAAAAACAATAGAATCTATCAGCATTAATTAAAGTCATAAGAGAGCTCAGAGTATTTCTAGATAAATCATTAACACAAAAAATTCAGTAGGGAACCTTAGATTAACAATTAGAAGAGGTGATGAGTATAATACAAATCTGTGTAAGACCTAGGAATACATTTAATCCCAAGTGTACTCTATTCTTATAGAGAAGATGGCAAAACATCTCTTAGACATATAAAAGATAGAAATAGATCCTTTAATGGGGCTAATTCTTCTTAGATTAACCTGTAATATTGATGTAACTCCAATAAAACTTCCAAAAGATTTTTTCATTAAAAAAACAAAACAAAAAAAAAAAACAGAAGTGTGCCAGGTCTGAACCCTGTATTTCTTCTAGCAGAGATGGTTCAGTAGGCTAACTTAGTGCGTATGGTGACTTTGTTGAACATGACTACTACAAATATAAGAATCAACAGTTACTAATATGGCATTATGTAAAAATGTGGATGTGTAACCGATGTGATTCTGCAATCTGTATATGGGGTAAAAATGGGAGTTCATAACCCACTTGAATCTAATGTATAAAATATGATATGTCAAAAAAAAAAAAGAATCAACTTTGTATGCTGCAAAGAAACTTACATATGTTCAAGGAGGCACATACCAAAATGTTCATTGTTTGTAAAGGTGCCTACAACCCTAGTGTCCTTCAGGAGGGAAATGGATTGGAAGAGTACATGGTGCTATATTCAATGGAACGCTCTTACAGTTCTAGTCCTTTAGTGGAGGGATGTACAATAAACAGAATAACTATGTGAGCTATAGGCTATGTTAAAAGGCAATAAGCACTGTAATGGAACAGAAAGCAGAGAAGGGAAGTAGTAGCAAGAGAGTCCTGGAGGGGTGGATTGCTTTAAATAGATTGTCCAGGCAATGCTGCCTTACAAAAGCATAAGTAATAATATGATCCTCTCTTTTTATTTCAGAAGGTAGAACTTCTGGAATTTATGAAACAGTCATTAGAGTAACAGATGTTTTTATTATTTCCTGACTCATAATCTAGCAAAAGTAGGTAATGAATAAATGTTTATTAAATGGGTGCCTTAGATGTTTCTCCTTTAAATATCACTTCCCTCGTTATCCCATTTCTATCTTCTTCTAACCTTCATAGGACTTGACTCAGTGGTCATAGTCACTTGTGTGTGTCAGATTGGGTTCTCCAAAAAGCACAGGCCAAGATAGAATTATTTATTTAAGAGGTTAACTGGGGAGAAATGAGTGGAAAGAACAAATGAAGATGGAGAGGACAGAGTAGAATAGGGAGAACTTCCCTCTCTGATGCAGGCCCACCACAGGAAAGAAAGTGAAAGGAAGGGCCTCAGACTTCAGTGCAGCTCTGAGAAAGTCAGCTAAGCAACAAGGAGCTCTGGAGCAGAGACTGCTCCTCTGTGGAGTCTGCCTTGTGCTGGAGTGGCCATCTCTAGTACCCAGTCCATTCTGTCATGGGCTGGGAGGGATTCTGGAAGAATGGGGCCTCAGGAGGTGACTGCTGCTGCGGATTTGAAGGTGTGGCAGCTGGAAGGTGTCCACCAATGATACTTCCTGCAACAGGTTCTTTTTCAGGAAGATCTGAGCAGCACGCCTCCATGGTCATCACAGCGTGGTACAGGGCAAGTCTTGTCATCTCTCTGAACCTCATTTGCAAAATGGGGTTAATGTCATCTTATCACCTGGTTTTGTGAGGACTAAATTATATAATCTAAGATTATCTGGTATAGAATGTGGCATGAATATAATCGATTAACCACTGTTTTATTATTTTATCTGTTTTTATGCATAAGAGCAAACCGTGGGTCATGTGGCAGGAGCAGGAACAGTGCTAGAACCCAGCCCGACTGCATATCCCACACGTGTTCCATTCATCATGTACTTATGTAAGGATTCATTCCCCATGTTTGGAACCAAGGACTGTAAGAACACTCTTTATTCTATAAAGCTGTCCACAGAGAAACATCTGCCAGCCCTGTGTGTGCACATATGTGGAATTTTACTTAATTTCTTCATTTCCTACTTTCCATTGACACATCAGAGAGAAGTGCCAAGCGTCGTCTCTCATCATTAGATGCATATTGGCATTTGGAGCTTTTGGAAGGATTCTAACATTTCCAGCACTGAAATATTCATCTTGGAGAAACACTATCTTAGGAGAAAACAAATTAAGATGTAAATTGGCTTCATTTAAATCTCACTAGTTCCACCACACAAACCCACTAAGTTGACACAGTCAGACTGGAAATGGCTCCTTTTCTCCCATGTCATCTGAAGGGAGGTAGAGGAATAGCCAGCTGCTCCTTAGCTGGGGCCTTGGTGTCATGGCAGGTGGCCAGCTGAGGGCTGAGGAGAGCCCTGGCCATTACATCTCCCCTGCTGCTCCTGCTGTTGTGGAGAGGGAAATATTAACAATACTGATAGCCGGGAGCAACCTATGGGCAGGGAAGATCTTAAAGTCACATGGTACCCTGTGACTTCTCAGTTATTTGTCACCTGAATGTTAATTGAAAACAGAGCAGCCCATCCCTCCCTACCTCAAAGTGCCCCTACTGTGGAGTCATTTGTCACCTTCTACCTCAGAAGGGGTGACACCCAACTGTCTTCTTTGGGCTTTCCCTGTACAGATTATTTCCTGATTTTTAAAAAAGAAAGCGGTTCACCTTTGCTATGTTTAGGAGATAAAATTTTGGCACCCAGTTAACCTTATAGTAGAGTGATAGACCTGGAATTCAGTTCTCTTTACATTTTTAGTACTAATAATGGCTAGGTGCTGGAGACCTGGTATGGGAAAAATGGTCCTTGTCTTCAAAAAGGAAGACTTAGAAGCAAACAAGTTCTAACCCACAGTAATAACTGCAGTGATAGAATTAAAATGGTATGTGGCAGAGAACAGAGAGGACAATGGTGTGAGGTGTGTGTGACAGGATATCTGAGTGCTTTGGAAAGGCTGCCAGGAGGAGGTGCTGCCAAGGGGAACTTCAGATGCTAATTTTGGACTCATCTGTGGCTAGAATAACAGGTGAAGGAAAAAACTACTGCAAAGGCAGGAACTGGGAATCAGTGTGGTGTGTCTGAGAAACTGTAAGAAGATTGCTGGATGGGAAGTCCAAAGAAGGGATGTGTTAGAGGAAGGGATGTGTAAGATTGGGGCTGTGAACCAGAGAAAGAATGTTTTGTAGATCATTCCAAACACGAGGTCAATGGGAAGCCATGGTAGAGGCATAAGTAAGTAGGGTAGATATGAAGTCACTTTGGTGTTTTAGAACGGACTTATGCTGACAGGGAAAGGTGTATGATCTGAGAGGAGGCCTGGAATCTGGGAACTGGATTAGGAGGCCAGTAGAGGCATCTAGGAGTCCAAGAGCTGAAGATAAGAATTAATGCAGGGCTGGGGATGTGGCTCAAGCGGTAGCGTGCTTGCCTGGCATGCGCAGGGCGCTGGGTTCCATCCTCAGCACCACATAAAAAAATAAAATAAAGATGTTGTGTCTACTGAAAACTAAAAAATAAATGTTAAAAAATTATCTCTCTCTCTCTTTAAAAAAAAAGAATTAATGCAAAGGATAGTGGCAATGGAGAGAAAGAGATACAAAGTTGTATTTGAATAAGAAATAATAATAACAGTAAATAACAGCAGCGTGAGCAGCAGTAATAATGATTTGGTTTTATTGCTGTAGTAACATTTACTGTGCTCTTGTGTCTGCACCAGGACCTGTGATAAGTGAATTGATGATGAGGCCCACAGTTTCTTACCTGGGATTCTGAAATTTCTAAAATCCCGAAACTAAAAGATTTTTTTTTCCAAATAATTTTCAGTATAACTTGACCAGACTTGTGAACTCATTTGTTGAAAATATCTTGACCTGAAATGACAAGATGCTATTTATACGCGTTATTTGCATCACCTAATGTGGATAGCCACACATTTTGATGTAGCAATATAAATGTGTTTAATTGCCCAGGCCCTTCTGAGGGACATTAAAAAATACAGTAGATGGTATAATGCCCTCTGTGGTATATGAAATTATACTTTATATCCACTTCGTTACCTTTGCAAATTCCAAAGATTATAGACTTCCATAACACATCTGACTCCAGGGGTTTCCAGTAAGTGACCAGGGGCCTGTGGTTTCCCCTTATAGCTCTGGACATGGAGGCACAGAGAGGGCAAGTAATTTTCCAGAGACACACAACTAAGTGGTGGCAGAACTAGGATGACGATCTAGCCTGCACCCTCATCCCTGATCCTGTGTTCTGCCTGGGTTGGCAGAAAGAGATCCTAGAAATCATTTTTTAAACAAGGCATTTGTTGTTTCTTCTTTTCTTCCAGGTATGAAAATGCTTTGTGCTTTTTAGATATGAAAAGAGAGAGTTTCCTTACCAAGTTACTCAAATGAATTGTTTGGCCACCGAAAAAGATGATAGGCTGATGGAGGAAATTTCGGTGGAAGGAGATTGGTTGCCAGCTTAGGGAGATTCATTAGGTAGTGGAGGAAGATTTTCAAACTGCTTAGTGACATGGGGCTCCATTCAAAGCAACAGGGATAAAATCCAGGTCCTCAGTTTTTAGCCCAGAAAAACAAAATAATGAATTGCAAGTGCCTATTCCTGGGCACACAAGTTAGAAGGAATTGTGAGAAAATTTTAGTGGTGGTGAAATTTGGATGGCAAGATTGCGGATGATTTTGCCTTTGGTTCTTGAACCTTTTCATCTTTGTTCACAAAAAAGGCACATTACCTAACTTTCATAGTTAGGTAATATGTTTTTAAATTTTTCTGTTACAGGTGTTATATTTGGAGCTGGGAGGAAGCAGTAAGTGCCTTGTAAATAAGTATTCAGTAAATATGTGTTAATTTTCTTAATTGATAGACGACTTTTTCATTTCCTTCACTAAGGATTTATGAATACTAGAAAGTATAAATTAGAATTTTTGTCAACCACTTGAAATTGTTTCATATTTTCTAAGATTTTTTTTTGGGGGGGTGTGCAGGGATTGAACTCAGGGGCACCCAACCACATCTCCAGCCCTATTTTGCACTTTATTTAGAGACAGGGTCTCACCAAATTGCTTAGTCCTCGCCTTTGCTGAGGCTGGCTTTGAACTCGTGATCCTCCTGCCTCAGCTTCCCAAGCTGCTGGGATTATACGTGTGCACCACCGTGCCTGGCTTTTTCTAAGATATTTCAAAATATTTAAGCTGCAGTTGTTCATTTTACTGCAAAAAAAGTTTTTTTTTAAAGGAATAAAATGATTTCTAGGTCATAATGGATTGTTTGGCAAAAGAATAAAGCAATTCTTAGTATAACATTCCAGGAATATGGGAGACTTAGGGAGTCTTTTGGTGCTTATCGTAACCAAATTTTACCTGTATTAGTGTTTTTGGGGGGAGGGGCACTGGGGATTGAACTCAGGGACACTCAACCACTGAGCCACATCCCCAGCTCTATTTTGTATTTTATTTAGACACAGGGTCTCACTGAGTTGCTTAGCACCTCACTTTTGCTGAGGCTGGTTTTGAACTTGTTATCTTCCTGCCTCAGTCTCCTGAGATGCTGGGATTACAGGCATGTACCACTGTGCCCAGCTCTGTATTAGATTTTAATAAGAGAACAAATGTCTTTTCTTGTCAAGCAAAATGTCTTATGATATTTACAAACATTAGGAGTGAACAAAACACCTGTAAATCACAGAGGGTAATTTTTACTGAACACCTTATTTTTTGTCTTTTATTCTCTGTATGATTTTAAGTTGTTCTTTTTAGCAGAGTCTATTTTTGATGTTTATATAAGCATGAAATATATCTTATTCTAATTGGGATCCCAGTCTTGGGGACGTACACGATGCTGAGATTCACTGTGGTGTGTTCATATATGTTCATAGGAAAGTTGTATCAGATTCATTCCACTCTTTCCTATTCCTATCCCCTGTTTCTTCCCTTCAATCCCCTTTGTCTAATCCACTGAACTTCTATTCTTCCACTACCTGCCATTGTGGGTTAGCATCCACATGTCAGAGAAAACATTCAACATTTGGGTTTGTTTTTTTTTTTGGGGGGGAGTGAACACCCAATCTTGTGCAAGGATGATCAAGGGACTCTGATATAGTCATTGACTTAATCTTGATTTTTAAAATATATCTTTTGAATCAGAAGCTTTAACTTTTTTCAACCTTTCATCAAATCACCTTTATAATATTTTGTATTAAAGTAACATTAGCAACAGATGGACTGCTTATATTTTTTTCAAATGTAGCTTCTCTTTGGGCATCAGTCTTCTCAGGTGTAGTTGGGATAGTACGATCTAATTCTTAGAGGTGGGCCCAGGGATATGCTGTATTTAACAAGTAGCTCTAAAAAAAAAAAAAAACCAACAAACAAAAACCAAGCAAGAACTCTGATTTGTAGTGTTTTCTAACTTCCTATATATATTCCTGCTGTGGCTGATTTCAAGCTGCCCATGTAGCATCGACCACAGAGCATTTCCTCCTCTGTATATACAACAGATGCAAATACTCTTAAGAGCACACAGTAGTAAAATGCAGTAAAAATTATTAAGAAGTGATAACCTTTGAATATTTATTACCTTTTTTTAATATAATTTAAAATCTACATAATCTAATTTTAATCATGACCTTGTTTAACAGCCAACTTGCAGGATTCCTGAAAATTTAGCAGTTGGTGCTTGGAGCCAGCACAAGCCAGCTTCCAGATTCCACTCACTAGGTACTATCAAGATTAAAAGGAAATCATTAATGCCTAATAGGGCCT
The DNA here is from genome assembly GCF_964194105.1 of Spermophilus citellus. NCBI lineage: Eukaryota > Metazoa > Chordata > Mammalia > Rodentia > Sciuridae > Spermophilus > Spermophilus citellus. Next base: position 29,939,353 of record NC_138188.1, on the reverse strand, counting down.
TGGAACATCACAGGTCTTCCATAAATCTTAATTTTGTCTCGTCTTCCTTCATGTTTTATTAAGCCCCATTCTCCTCTTCCAAGTCCATGATAACAGCTCTAGTTTTAACACCATCCCCAAACAAAGATGAATTAGTCTGATGCATTATTCAAAATATTCAGGAAAGCTTGGTGTGATTCACTGGCTCTTCACCAGTCTCCTGAGAAGGGTCAGCTTGGATATGAGGAGGAAAGACATAGGTGTCTTCATCTGTCCTTGGAAACATTTCTTCATTTTCACAAGATCTACCTGATATCAACAGTACTTCAATTTTCCTTATCTTAGAGCTGGACTATAAGAGACCAATCTCATTAGAGAATCAAATCATGGCTTTATTCAACTTCAAGGGAGAGTTCTGGGAGAGGTTTCCAATTGTAGATTGGAAACAAGATACATCCCACTAATTTTGATCTAGTCATTTTTGTCTTATTTATTTTCAACTATAAGCCACCAAAACCATATGTATCAGAGTCAAGTCCAAATTTTGTTGTTCTTTCCTAAATATAAAAGATAAACACGTGGTCAATGTAAAAAAAAGAAATAATTCTAAAAAATATAAAGATTAAAAACAAAGTTGCTCATAATTCTGCAACTTGGAGAAGGTCACTGTCACGTTTTATTCTTTTCCTTGTGTGTGTGTGTGTGTGTGTGTGTGTGTGTGTGTGTGTGAATTACACAGATGGTATGATACTGTAGTATTCATCCTGTGTATGTGTGTGTGTGTAGGTTTTTTTTTTTTTTTTTTTTTTTTTGGTACTAGGGAATGAACTCAGGGACACTTGGCTGCTGAGCCACATCCCATGCCCCGTTTTGTATTTTATTTAGAAATGAGGTCTCACTGAGTTGCTTAGCGCCTCGCTTTTGCTGAAGGTGGCTTTGAACTCATAATCCTCCTGCCTTAGCCTCCTGAGCTGCTGGGATCATAGGCATATACCACCATGCTCAGCTCATCATGTATATTTTTTGGTAACCTGAATTAATCGAGAAGATTCACACATTATTTATTAGTGCTGGAAGCAGTGTTTTATCAAAAGCATAAATGAAAATGTTTTCCTATTTTTTATAAAACATCATACCTCTTGATTTCATGACTGAGTTATAAGAAATTAAACTTGCCAATTAAAAGCATTATTGCTCATATTAAACTTGAAGTATAGGATTAGAACACACTCACATGCATACACACATGTCTTGGGGACAAGAAAACCTGGGTGCAAACTCCAGCCTCATGTGTCACTTTGAACAAGTTAGTTACTTCAAATCTGTACTTTACTTTCTTTACCCATAAACTGAGAACACTATTAATACCTACCTGGAAGAATTATTAACCAGATTAAGTTATGAGATTATACATTCAAAATTCAAAGTGCTTAGTGTTAATAAGTACCCTTTGAAAGATAGTTACTATTATTTTCTATTATTGACTTTACTATTATTTTCATTACCAGTTTGCCCAATTCTGCAAGTTTGAAATGAGGATAGAATGAGCCACTCACTACCACAGCAGTAGTCAGAGGATGAGCTGTGGAGGTTAAATATATATCAAGTCTTTAGAACTGTGCCTGATGCAAAATACAAATATATGAAAAAATGTGCATCATCTCTAGCAATTACAGAAATGCAAATCAAAACTACTTTAAGATTTCATCTCAGTCCAGTCAGAATGGCAGCTATTATGAAGACAAACAATTAGTGTTGGCAAGGATGTGGGGGAAAAGGTACACTCATACACTGTTGGTGGGACTGTAAATTGGTACAGCCAATATGGAAAGCAGTATGGAGATTCCTTGGAAAATTGGGAATGGAACCACCATTTGACCCAGCTATCCCTCTCCTTGGTCTATACCCAAAAGGACTTAAAAATAGCATACTACAGGGACACAGCCACATCAATGTTTATAGCAGCACAATTCACAATAACTAAACTGTGGAACCAACCTAGATGCCCTTCAGTAGATGAATGGATAAAAAGAAATGTGGCATATTTACACAGAGGAATATTACTCAGCAATAAAAGAGAATAAAATCATGGCATTTGCAGGTAAATGGATGGAGTTGGAGAAGTTAATGATAAGTGAAGTTAGCCAATCCCAAATTAAGAGCAATGTAAGTGTTATCACTAGCTACAGTTCTTATATGAATTAATTATGAACCTATAATTTATATCCAGAATTTTATAGTTTTGAGGATAAAAGGGACATTATCAATAATTTAACTGGAACAACAGGTATAAACCAAGACTGTCTGGGTCAAGTCAGGACAATCCTAGTCTACTTTTTCTGTCTACCCAGCTCTCCCGAATATTTTTCCAGATTTATACACTTACTAACTTCCTAAAAATTCTCCTAGTTTTCTTTTTAATGAATGTCAAGCAAATATAAATACATATCGTTTAATTTCCTCCCTTGTACATAAAAGATAGCATTTTCTTTACATTGGCTAGAGGCTCATTTTTTTTCACTTAACAACAGTGCATTCTAACAATCACTCCCTATCAACATAGACCTACATTCCTGTTTTATGCTCTTTCTTTTAACAGTTGCAGTTATATTCTATTATTTGGATATACCATTAACTATTTTACCAATTGTCTACAGATGACCTTTTAGATTATTTGCAGTATTTAGTTCCTTCGAGTAGTGCTGCAATGAATAATTGTATACATAGGGATAGAGAAGTACAATTGCTAGATCAAAGGGTTTAGTCCTTTGTAATTTCGAATGGCATTGCTAAGTTTCCCAGGGTAAGCCTAGAACCAACTTGCATTTCCACAGCATTGACAACAGACCTTTTGTTGTTGCCTCTGGTAACTTGACAGGTATTCTGGTGCAATTTGAATTTCATAATCCATTATAGAGCACTTCTGACCGTGAATATCACTGTCTTATTCCTGACTTCAGTGAGGTGTCCCCTGAGTTTGCTTGTTAAGCCTGATGCTATCTTTTGAGATTATTTTTAGTCTTCTCAATATATTTCTAATTGATATTTTATCAAGTTTGAAAAGCACATTTACACATATAGAGCACAATTTTTCCTGTCTCCGGTTGTACACAAAGTAGAGTCACACCATTCATGTCTTCATACATGTACTTGGGGTAATGATTTCCATTTCATTCTACTGTCTTTCCTACTACACCTACCTCCTCCCTTCCCCTCTCTCTCTTTTGCCCTATTTAAAGTTCCTCCATTCCTCCCATTCTCCTCCCACCCCCATTATGATTTAGCATCCTCATATCAGAGAAAACATTAGGCATTCGTTTTTTCTGGGGATTGGCTTACTTCACTTAGCATAATATTCTCCAACTCCATCCATTTACCTTCAAATGCATTCTGTAATCATACATAACAAATTAGAATAAATTAAAAAAATAAAAAATATGAGAAACTCAAACACCAGCAAGAAAAGTACTCTGATTAAAAAAAATAGGAAAATTATTTGAATAAATAGATTTGAATAGATAATTCTCAAAAGATAATATACGAATGGCTGACAAGTATATGAAAAATGCCCCAAATCACTAATTGGCATGGAAATGCAAATCAAAGCCATGCTGAGATTTTTTAAGAGTGTGGTATGAAATAAATCAATGAGCGTATTAAAAAAACAAAACAAAAAAAACTTTCTTAGATCTTTGTCAAAGAAAGTTTAAAGTGTTTTAAAAATTAAAAGCATAGTACCCTGTAAATATATATATTTTTATGCTTGTATTTGTCAGTTAAAAATAAATTTAATTAATAAAAAAAAGCACATTTACAATGTGACCCTTGCCTTTCCCTCAAGAGAGTTGTGATATTTAGGAGGATCCATATTGTTATTCTCTTAATATCTTGATAATTATAAAATTTATGCACCAGTTAGTCTTCTATGTATTGTACCAGATTCAATTAGTAGTGACCAGGAAGCCCCTGGTTCTCCCCCCTTCTTTTACCATCTGGTTTTAATCAATAGTGTGTATCTTGCTGATTAACTTTGGCTATTAAACATGATTCCATTTTCAGTATTTGATTTATCAGATTTCAATGATATGTTAGATGCTTTGTGTGGGAAATCAATCATCAATCTTACTCCATCTCTAAATTTTTCCTCTTCTTTTCCCCTCTCATTTCTGTTATTAGAGCATGCATAGTCAAGATCTGATCACATCCATTCTGCCTTGATACCCTAAAGCTCATATATGGAATTTAGTCTTAGTTGAGAGCCAGATACATTTGGTGCACTCTCCCTTTGCCGTAGTTTCCTCAGTCATCTTACATTGGCTGAAGTTTGTTCTCTTGTGTTTTCTTAAGAAAGGCTCATAAGTACAACATACCCTTAATTCTATAAATCCAAAAACATCGGTCAGTGGAGTTTATATATGAAAGACGGTTGGATGGTACTTAAAAATCCTTGGCTCATTTTTTCAGTCTTTGAAAACCTTGTGTTTCCTTATTGTCTTCTGCTGTAGAATTTCTCCATAGCAAAATCTGATGCTGATCTGATTTATCACTCATGGCTTTGCATAGTTGCCCATATAATTCTTTGAAGTGTGATGAATTTTATCAGGAGATATCTCAGAACTGACTGTTTTTGAACAAGCTTCCTGGTATGTAGAGCATCTTTTCAATAAATGTATTCAATGCTTTTATTTCAGGAAAGTTTTCTTGATTAGGTTTTCAATTATTTATTTTCTTTCATTACATTATTTGATTCATTTAGTTTTATTCATTGTGTTTTGATACTTTATATATTTCTGCTCTGTGGTCTTCCTTCGGACACAAGATTATTTCATTAAGTGAATGAATTTTTATAATAAAATATTTTCATCACAAATTTCATGTGCCCTTGATATTCTCGGACGACCGTGCTTTATGTTTTTCTGTTTTCCACACTTAAAATAAATATTTTCTTTGCATCTCTGCCAGCTCACTTTTTGTTCCTCTTCCATGAGCAAGTTGGATTTCACTGAATTAGTTATGCACAGGAAATTTTTCTTCCAGGTGATGAGGCTTCAGGGTAAATTCATGAGCATCCCAGCCCAAAGGTTCTCTCCTTTTCTGTTGCTATACAGAATGACTCATCCGGGTGCTTCTCAACCCCTCTCGTCTTCTTGGAGCCAGACTCAGAACAGCAGGACTTCTGCTGCCACCCCGCTCACCCCACCCACACCACTGCTGCCAAGGAGAAGTACACCTCTTGCCCTTCAGGTGAAGCCCTAACTTTCAAGTGCGTTTCGCTGATCCCTTCTGAAAGCCGTCAATGCTGAATTCTCTCATCATTCTGTTTATTCATTTTTTTCACCCTTTCCAGAACAGCTTCTGCTTGCTCTCAGCAGCTTTGGCAGCTCTTTTCTATGTTTTGAGGCTTTGAGGATTCAATCTGTCTCTTGGTCTCACTAAAAATGGAATTTGACAGTTTTCTTTTATTCTCTTTGTTACTTTTATATGATTTTCATGAGAAGAGGAGTAAAAGTGTTGACTTAAGCAGCCACGATCACATCAGAAGCCCTGAACATTATTTCCATCCAAACAAAACAAATAAAACAAAACAGGAGACTCAAAAGTCCTGGACTGTGCATTGTCTGTCCAGCCTTGATCATCCCTGGGTATTCTTAATACATAAAAGGCAATTCATACCCTGCATCACTCTACATATATCCCCTTTCCAGATGCAACACACACACACACACACACACACAACCCACTTCAAGTTCACAATGAACTTCTCTAAATGTGACATCTATTTAGACATCTGATCTCTCATTTCCTGGTCTCTTTCCTATTTTTAAGGACATTTTGCTCTTTATCCCATCTGTCTTTCCTGCTCTTGACAGTCATCAGTATACTGTGCCTCATGTCCAGTATTGCTGATTCAATCGTCTCCCCTGCTCGATGGCCTCCATACAATGATTTCTGTGACCTTGTTCATTTGTGCAAGCTATTGATTCCTCCAATTTCTCCATCTGCCCCTTCTTGTTTCATTTCAATCCTTTCCATGTTGTATGCTATGGGTCTTCATTTTAATTTCTCTCTCTTTTGCAAGTACTTCCAACTTCCTTGCCCTTCTTTCCGTCTGTTTCAGCTCCCTGATTGTAGCCTAAATGAGCCAAATAACATGCTCATATTCAAAAAGCTAGCTCAAGGGCTCTGGGGAAGTCAAGCATAGGGAAAGAACGACATCATCTCTATTACATGAGCACCAACCATTAGCTGGGCCCTGGACTAGATTTTGTACCCATTACTCCACTCACACTGATTTTGTTAAAGTGACCAATGGTCTGCCTAAATTTAAAGGGTCACTTTTAAATCTTTCTGTTAAATTACTTCATAGCAGCAACTTAACGTAGTTCTATCAGAACAGAACTCTCAATTTCCATCTCTGGTTTCTGGACCGCTTCCTTCCCAGTGTTTCATCTCGAAGATGGCTTGTGCCATGAACATAGGCATCGTTTTGCCATCACCTTGATTTTCTGACTGTATTTCCCACTTTTCACAAAGCTTGTCAGTTTTTCTCCTAGAGTACTTCTCAGTTATGCCCATTTCTGTCCCTGGTCTATGACCTCAATCCAAGGTTCCATCATTTCCTGATTTGATTGCTGTAATGACCTCCTCCGTGTTCACATCAGACTTGCTCTTCTCCAGTTCATTCTTCACAGTGTTGGAGAGGGACTCAGTGAACCTGCATGAAGACACATCACCTGCTATTGCTTTGAAAATCCAAAGCCTTCAACATAGTCTGTAAGACATGACCTGACTCTCTATTGTCGGTCAGTCCTTGTATTCTTCCTGCTGTCTGTGTCTCAGCCACATTGACCAACTTCAAAGACCAGGAAGCTTGGGGACTTCACATATATCTTCCCACTGCTTGAAATGTTCTCCTACCAATTCTTTTTTTTTTTTTTTTTTGTAGCAGGAATTGAACCTGGGGCTGTATAACTACTGAGCCACATCCACAACCTTTTTATATTTTATTTAGAGACAGGGTCTTGCTAAGTTGCTTGGGGGCCTTGCTAAGTTGCTGAGGCTGGCTCTGAACTCATGATCCTTCTGCCTCAGCCCTCCCAAGCTGCTGGAATTATAGGCATGTGCCATGGTGCCCAGTCCCTAGCCACTCTTTATGTAGCTGATTTTTTCCTCAGAAACTAAGTTTAACATAAATATCTCTTCCTGGGACCATTCTTCTCTGACCTCAAAGGGTATCCTTTTTACAATATTTTGTCATACTATTTACCTTTTGTCATGGCCTATATTCAAGTGTGGGGGTATACATTTGTAATCTTGTGTCCTCTCTATATAATGTCTATCTCTCCATGAGGGAAGGGCCCATGTCAGTATTGTCCCCACTTACTCACTAGCACCTAGAACATGGCATAAAGCAGGAGCTCAATAGATATTTGTGGACTGAATTCCTGGAAGGGAATTCAGACTAGATCTTGCTTCAACACTGAGGTCTTTAGTAGCTTAATCTACAGTGTAATCTTGTAACTGAACCGGCTGGTTTTATGGTAATGAGGCCTTTCACATTGCTGGCATGTACACATTCCTGTTTACACTGCTGACCTCTGGCTTGGAGACCTCTTCTTCTCCTGTCTAAATTCTTTATCTGTCATGTGAACTCTTTCTGATATTCATAGCCACATCACCCAGAAAGTCTTTTGAATTTCCCTGACCCCTTTCCATTAGAGATGTTGTCTTTTTATGGTGGTAACTATAGCTACATCTGATTGGTGCTCACTTGTGTGACAAGAGAGTAGAAAAAGAAAAAAAAGTCGATTTTAAAAGCCAATATAAGCTTTGACATTAAGAATCAAGGGACTTGTTTCTTTTTCTTAGTATCCTAGGATGTCAGAATTGGTAAATACCTTATAGTACTCATCCAAACCCCTTTACATGGATACAAAATTTGAAGCATAGCATAGTGATTTCTCTAAGATTACACAATTGTGTGAGCTCTGTTTATCTTAATGACAAAAAAAATGTTCCTGCTTACTTTAGATCACATTTCTTGGAATTTCTTTCCCAGTTGCAAAACTATTAGAGCAAAATAAAGGTGGGGATGTCATGGGAGGTGGGGACATTAATGCTCTTTGTGATTAAAGAGTAAGACTCAAATTCTTCATCTCTCAGAATTGTAGAGGTCCTCAGAAGTCATATAAACCATATAGACCTGGAACACTGGTAAAAGTTCTAAAACACAGTCACTGGGCCCACAGATACATTGCTTACCATTGAGATGGATAAGGTTGAAGGCTGATCTCTTTTTGATACAATTGTTCTTAGAAAAGAGTGTTACCAATGAAAAATAAAGTTGACTCTTCATCTTCTTGTGGAGAGCTCACTTCCTCCCTGACTTTTTTCCCCCACATCTTTATTGGTGCATTATATTTGAACATATTGGTAGGATTTGTTATTACATATTTATTCATGCATACAATATAATTTGGCCAGTGTCACTACCCCTGCACTTCCTTCTCCCTTCTCTCTCCTCCCTGATTTTTTAATTAAATGTGCCCCCAAATTTCTTCTTTACTGTCTCAATTTCCTTTCTTGAGACCTTTTTTACTACTCTTATTCTGAGACTGGATTTTTTTTCAATGGTGGTTGAGTTTCGGGAGCATATTGCGAAAAGATTCTACCAGCATAATCAGTGGAGCCAGTTTCATTGGCTGTACTTCTCACCATGATTGAACTTCCCTAAAATTTATGGGGAGTGAGTAAGTGTAAGTTGATTTTGCTAAAATATCAGGTAGTGATATTTCCTGTATGAAGTATTGGCCTATGCGTTGATTGGAAATATTTCTAATCAACACCCTTAGCATCCTGTGTATGAGCTCATTCTTTCGCACCTTGCAACAGTTCATCTGCCTCATCTCACCTTGGGAGAGGCAAAGGCAGATGATACAGAAAGCAAGAATTTTGAAAACACCTGTTTCTGAAAATTCTGCAAATACAAGAGAACTCCTCATCTTTATGTAAGCCCTTTGCTACTTAAAGGAAAGAGGTCATCTAAAGGGTGTATCTCTGCTCTTTAGGTTCTTATGTATGAGGAGCCCCAAAGACCCACATATAATTGGGAACTGTCAACTGAGTCTGTCCCAGTTGTAAGAGAGAAGGGACTTTCTATTCACTCAGCACTTGCTATGTGTCAAGTGCAGGACAAGGTGCTAAATAGGGTTGCCATATTGTAGGACCCCAGAGAACATCATTCACATTGCAGCCTCTGTAAAATGTGCCACCAAAAATTGTGCAGCGAGGAACCCTTATGTTTATTATCACAATTAGAGAACCAACCTATATTAATCACACCAATAAATAAGTGCTTTGGCTTCCAGATGTTTTTAAATTGGGAGCCCCAGAAGGAGATTGGAAAAAAAGGATCTCTCTCTCTCTCTCTCTCTCTCTCTGTGTGTGTGTGTGTGTGTGTGTGTGTGTTCTAGCTCCTTCTATTATCTCTTTAGACCAAAGAGTTACTGCAATATCCCTTGATGTTTCTCTACACCACACTTATTCTAATTTGAATGCGCCATCTGTTTTCCAACTCAACAGGCAAGATTTCAAGATGAATCTTTCTGACTAGAAGGTGAAGAATCTTTCTCCTATTTCTTATTAACACCCTTTGAAAAGAATTAATATTTTAGCACAGCTGTTGAGTTAAATGAGGGCACTAGCAAGAACTTTCAGACGGATGTCAGATGTATGTCAAGTACCTACTCACAAAATCTTCACGGCACCTTTACAGTAACACATGTAGCCAAGAGGACATGTGCAACATGTACATCTTATAGGAGGTGCTCAAGTGACCGCCCATGGAGGCATAGGAGAATAACATTTCCTGTGAAGAGTAGATTCCTTCGACGAGTGTTTTCCTGCTACAAGGACCTCACTGGGCAGCCAATAACATTGATGTGGATTCATTCAGTGACAGAGAGGCTTTGCCTCTCCAGGAGTGGTCAGTTAAATATTAAAAGTCCCTGTCAGGAGTTACATGTGTTTGATGGAAAGGCTAATTAGTTGGTGAGCTTTCCAAAATGATAGCTAAGCAAGAGACAATGGGACATAGAAAGGGTCAATTTTGATAAGGGAGGGAGAATATACAGAAAAACAGCATTTGCAGACATGGAGAAGAGGTAGAGCCGTAGTTTCTACCCACCTGGGAAGCTTTGGATGCCACTGCAGATCTCTGGCAAACCATCTTCCTAGCTTAGAGTTTACTCTGCCCACCATATCATAAAAAAACTTTGATTTTCTCCACATTTTCTAATAGAAGTTCAAAGCTGATAGATTATTGTCAGCAGATCTACAAACTGAAGAGGATTCCCATGAAAGATAGCAAGAACAGAAGGGGTTGGAAAAAGTTTAGAGGGTATGTATCCTTTCTTTAATTATTTATCACTTTAATTGGGACTGGGATTGTGATAGGAACTACCTAGTAGCCACTGGAACCTGTATCAGTGTCATCCCTGTCCTGCTTTCCATAGCCATGTGCTGTTAGGAGTTAGAGAGGAATGGAATGAGAAGGGTGATATGAAGTGCTGTTCAGAGCCAGAAAAGAAGGTTAAGAATAAATTCTCATATCACACGTTGGTACTTAGTAATCATCAGACTTTGGCCTTATGATATGATCCATATGAGCTTCAGTTTCTCATCTGTCATTATTGTAATACCTGCATACATACACACAAGCACACATGTATCTTTATCCTTCACAGGTCTGCAGTGAGAATTGAAGAAATGGATTCAAATGCTTAGCACCACTCCAAGCTCACATCAAGGGCCCTCTCTATATTATGCATGATAATTATTATCACTGTTATGCAAAAACAGCAGAAAGGAGCGCTATTAACAGTTGGTGGAAGGGTGCCAGGAAAACCTTACTGAATCTTGGGTTTGATTGGAACCGATCCTGCTGTGCATCTCAAAACCATCTTGTGGGTGCTCTTTGTTATTTACCCACTCAACAAATAGTTCTTGAGAGTTCACCCCATGCCAAGCTTTGAAGGAGATGTTGGGTCTGTATGAGGGAGTGTTCAAAGTCCCTCTCTCAATCATTTTAGTCTGAAAGTGGAGAGAGAGAAAGAGACTAGTGAACAGTTAATTATCATACAGAATGGTTTGTGCTGTTAGAAGGACAGAGTCAATGTGCTAAGGGTACACTGAAAAGAAAGAAAGGAAAAAGAGGAGGATGGACATTTAACATGACTTTGAATGTTAAGGTTGGCTTCTTGCTGATGCTGACCCATGCTTTACTTGAAAAAAAAATAATGCACTGAACAACAGAATCAAGGTTATAGTTGTTTTATTGATTAATTCAGTAAATGTTCATTGACTGCTTCCTCCCAACCGTGCATCAAAGGAGGTACTTTAACACTGTAGGAGGGCAATGACTTTTTCTCTTTTGTTTAATTCTTAGTGAACACATCTAGACTGATGGAATGGTCAGGTGTAAGAGCTTGGACATCTAGGTACTGCCAAAGATCATTTAAATCCAGATCTTTACCTGACATCTCTGGTCCTTGGGGGGCGGGGCTTGGTGTTTGCCATAAGGTGACATCATGTGTTCCTTATCTGACATAAATGAATGAGCAGCCATCAAATGTACCCATCAGCTCATTGGTGTCTTCCAGAACACAGCAAGTCTTGGTGTGTGAGGACAAGTTGGGGGGCTGTGGGTTGGGGAACAAAGGAGAGTATGGTAGAATATATTAAATCTAAATCCGGCTGAACAGAAAAATTTTAACCATTCCTGAGGCTGAAGGAGTTGCCTCTGTATTCAGGGCCTCTCTGATGGACATACTAGAAAGCAGGGTGACTTTCATAGCAGCTGTTGTTTGAAAGACTTGTTAGCTCTGCTTGCCCTCAGCTAATCCTAGGAGTGGCCCTCTCTGCTGGACCAGAGCCAGAGCCTCATTACTCAATGTCACACCAGAAGCCAGGCTTTGATGCAGGAGTAGCCAGCTGCTGCTCATCCCCTTCCGGTTTCGTCCAAGTCCTGACAGAGATGTCAGGGCAATGAACGTTCCTAAATGACAGCTTCCCCTGGCTTATGCCAGGTGACCTCACATTCCTCCATCTGTTCCAGTGTGGCCTGGCTTGAGAGTGGACAGAAGAGTGGTCCCTCTAGGATATTTGGCACTAGCTGTCATTAATTGCAAGGTGTACAAAGCCTATTGGACCAGTCGGCTCCCATTTCTTCCCCATATTATATATTTCAACCACATAGATAACCCAGTGCTGGACCTCTTTCCTCTGTCCTCAACCCATCCTCAGACGGCCACGTCTTTTCCCAAGTATGGCCAAGTGCAGGCAGGGGCAGGATATGGTTTTGTTCCTGGGGGGAATCTCAGGCACACTCATTTGGGCTTGAAGTAGACTTGAGAATGATTTTGATAGCCAGGCGCTGCAAGGGTATTGTTACCTATTCAGACTCCTCTCTTTAATAGATGGGGACTTGTATTGCCGAGAGACAAGGAAGAGGGCAGTGAGTTCACAGGCTTGAAAGGCTTGCTCTTTGAACAGGTTGGGGCTGCTTTCACGATGAAATTCTAAGATTTCATGGGCAAGCAGTTTTACAGAATGAATCACAAAGCTTTTTTTGTTAAATACAATCCCCAATTATATCTGCATTTTTTAAAATAAGAAAATCAGACTGTGATACACTTTAAATGCTCTGTACTTTAAATTACTGATACAGTATGTATTGTATAAAGAATACATGCTTGTTTTAGATTTTGAGCATCCACTATTATACAAGAGCTCACATCTATTCACTTGGCCTAATGCTTTTAAAACTTAATCCTTACTGATTTTGTAACAAAAATACATGCTCATTATCTACAATTTAGAAAACACCAAACTGTGCAACACTAAAAATTAAAATCTCATAATCCCATTACTCTTAGATAAGTATTAGCATTGCAGTATGTTTTCTCTTAGGGTTTTATCCTATGACTATATCCAGTATTTTTGCATGATTTTACATATAAAGCTAATGACATCAAGAATGCAAATAAAAAAGAAAATGAAAATACTTTCCTGTTGTCTATTTGCAAGGTTGTCCTTGAATGAGTGTTCTCTCGACACAACCTTGCTGCTTCTACCTCCTCCTACTAAGAGAAAACCAGGAAGCCATGGTCAGGAAGTGGGGAAAATAAGGACAGTTGGAGACAAATGAAATCTGGTTAATGGCCAGATGGGAGAATGAACTGTCCAGCTGAATGTATTTGGAGGATTTTTTTCATAGGTGATTACAAAGATGATTTCTTTGATAGATAAAATTCATTCATTTGTTTAATCCATTCAACACATATTGGCTCCACTCTGGGGTAGAAACCAGATAAATAACAGGAGTGGCAATGAGACACCACATAAGAATAGTGATTGAGCTTCCTGAGTGTATGGAAAATTAACAGTGGTAGGTGTGAATAGCACCTCTGGAGAATGGTGTGGTGGGAGAGGATTCTATGTGCCATGCTGAAGAGTTGGTTCTTAATCCTGAAAGTGCCTGGGATCCCCTGGAGGATTGTAAAAAGTGAGCTAAATGATCACTTCTGTATTTTGACCAACAGAGTTGGAAACATTTTTTGACATTAAGAAACAGCCTCAAGGTCCTCTTAAAGGCAAAAGGATAAACAACAACAACAACAACAACAACAAGCAAGCAAACAAAAAAATTCTTTGAGTCTTAATTTTTCCATCTTTAAATCATAATGATGTTGACTACCTATGAGGTTGTCTGTGAGGGTGAGATGAAATAAACCATGAAGCAAAGTTACTGAACCCTACTGGATGGTCAGTGAATGGCGCTAGCTATTGTTAGTGGCAAGGTGTGCAGAGTCAGGGGTCCGGCCTGCTCCCTCCTCTTCCCCACACAGAGCTAGCTCAGAGCTGGCATTTTCCTTGCACTCTTCCATCCTGAGACCCTACTCCTTTCCCCAGCTCTTCCATTTCTCTGTCGTTCTCTTTTCTTCTTTCTATTGCTTTCTTAAAGAGCTGTGTCCCATCCTTCAGGCCCTGACTCAACTCCTTCTCCAGCCTATTAAAGGAGGTTTAGAGACAGAAGAGAAATGAGAAATTTCCCACCCAAAATTGATAGAGCACATTTAAAAGTATGGAACTAACAGTCTCTGACATTTTGCATAGTGAGGTTTACAGAGGCAAACTTCAAAATAATTCATGGCCACTTAAAATAACGGAACCTACAGCGATCGAGAAAGTCTGTGGTTGGAACACAACCGTGTTATCTTTCTTTCTCTGGGTTCTTCTCCTTTCCCTTCTCAAAATCCTTCTCTTATTTTATTGATACTTTTGTTCTTTTTTTATCCTCTAAGATCTTTACTTGTTTTCATTATAATTATTTTCATATTTCATATAGTTCATACCATGATGCTCAAGTCTGTTTGTTCCAAGTATTATTATTACCCAATTTAAATTCTTGGTGCAGCTGTGCCACTAATTCTGCTTTAATCAACAAATATTTATTGGCTATAGTCTTTTTAATTTTTGTTTTACAGTACTTGTCATATGCTAACTTGGAGGAGAGCTGCTGAAACATTTTTTTCTCCATCCTATTTTCTCACTGTGCTCATATATATATATATAATATTTTATAATATTTACATACATACACACACACACACTTTTTGTTAGTTCCTCTAATCTGTACCTGGATATTTTTGTCTGTAAAATTTCCACGGTTTATTCTAATGAAAAGATCCCAACAGCTCATTCCAGCTGAGCATTTTATTGCCTTAAATCATATTTTATTTTATTTCAACTTGGTTATAATAAGCCTTAAATGTGTGTGTAAGGAACTCATATATTTTCTACCAATCCTTCACTATGATACTTAATTACTTTCCCTTTTTCCTTAAATGGATAATTGGCTATTAAAAGCCACCAGATCTGAACAAATCTAAATTACTGGAAATGTCTGGAAATGTCCATTTCCTATGGCCTGAAGGCCATTATTTCTACTGATCTCTTCTTAATTCCATGTGCAAATGGGAAAGGACTATCCCTGTTTCTGAATTTCTCACTTACCTGTTCTGGAAGGTGTAAGATAGTTCACCTAGATGTCCCTAGGTTCCATGAAACTCTCAATAAGTGCAGGATGACATGATAATTCATCACCCAAAGTCAGAGGGCCTATGCTAGGTGAAGATGAACTTAGAGAAAAATTCCGCGTGAAGAGAAAATCTTGCAATTGATGTTTGTGCCAGAAAAAAAAGCATCTGGGATGACTTGAGCTATGCTTCATGGTCTCTACCAGCAAGCTCATGGTGCCATTTTGAAAGCCAGGGAAGGGTGACCTCAGGTGAGCGATGAAGGGAGCAGAGTGGTGGTTGTCTCTGTGCTTCTGCTGTATGAACCTCAGGGACACCTAAGTCACCAAGTGTTCTGTCATAACTGGTTGAATCACCCACATGTACATGCATTTGTTCAAGGATTTAGTCTTCTGTATAGCCCCCAAGTAAAGCACATGACACCATTCTTATCCTTTCTAGGGAATGAAAAGAAAATAAGTGGTCTAGAAGCATCCTTCTGTAACGTAAGTTACTACATTTGTGGTTTCTAAATTTTGGTTAAAATTTGATTAGTCACCCAAGGGTTCTTAAAGATCTCAACTGCTCAAGTCTCCAATTAAGTTACAATGTCTAGGATAAAACACTGGTGTCAGTATTTTCATAAAAATCCCCAAATGATTCCCAGGTACAGCAAGGTTTTGAAAATCACCACTCTGCACATTTGAAGATAATAATCCTTTTACTTCAGAACCCTTTACTTTTCAGTTCCTTTGGTTAGTTTTGTGGTGGTGTTGATGATACTTAATGAAGTGTTTGAACTAAGGTCTTGACTGAATTATGTGATGTAACTCAAGTGTCTACTTTTCTTGCCTTATCCTTCACATTCTTTCTTCTCTGCCCTTTCTGGTAAGGCTGGACATTGGTGCGGAGGATGAAGATGAATGGTTGTCCAGGGAAAGGAACAAATGAGGACTTAGAAGCTAAAAGGAGACAGGATATGTTCTGTGGCTATTACTGTTAGCTGTTTCTGATGTGGTGGTTTAGGACCTTTGCTCCTTTGGTACCCTTGGTAGGTCTCCAGGGAATCTCTGATATAGAAAAGAGACTATAGATTAAATACTATCACAGCATGTGCTCTTGACCCAAATCCCTCTCTAGTCCTCTACTCTGTGGAATTGAACTGGATCATAGAAGAATCAGGAGGATCACTTTGGTCTTTTGAGTTGAGAGAAGACTAAAGATAGCCAGCTAGTCCCTTAGCCTCTTTGTCCTTTATTTTTGGGTCTTACTCTTGGTGACCAAAGGAGGATTAGAAAGACTTGGGGTGAACTGGATGTCATTTTCCTTGGGACCTGTGGCTTAACTGGCATGAACCTTTCACCTACTTGGGACATCTTCTCCCCCACAGACTTCCCCTTTGGTCTTGTTGGGTTTTCTAAATTTCCCATGGCTTCTTGTAGGCCAGATGGCTTTTTATCCCCATTGGTAATCACAAAGCAAAGGTGTTCTATTGCTTTAAGGAACTAGCAATTTATAATATTTTGAATTTGATAGCTGCTGTAAAGCTGATCTTTAGGACATTCACGTATAAATAATGTGTGTATACATTAAAATATATTTAAACAACAACACACTAAAGGGATGGATAGAATAAATTTAACATGTCAGTATTATGGCATATTAGTTATTAAAAATCATGTTTACAAAAAAGGCAACGATACTGAGATACATACTCTTTAATATGTCATTAAGTTAAAAAGCAGTACAGAAAACTATGAACAGATCCTGATTCTATTTAAAATGATAAACATAAAAAAGCTATAATAAAATATATTCAAGGAATAATGGTGGTTTTTCTCTGGACAGTAAAATTATAGTTGCGTTTCCCTCATGCTTCATCTTTTTCAATTTTTAAGCCACAAACTTGACTTTTTTGATTTCTGAAAAATATATTATAAAACTAATCTGGATTTAGAGATGGATTTGACTATGTCTGTGTGGCATATGAGGCAGTATACATGGGAAGTTGCTATAGATGTCTGTGATTCTGGGATGACAGGTAATTGGTAACTGGTTATAGAAAAATCAGAGATCACAGAAAAATTTGAAGCATGGATTAACAAAAAGTAAGCATCAAATTTCCAGAGGCCCCTCCATATCAAAGTTATTTTAGGAATAACCATCAATAACAATTGATGGAATATTCAATTGTCATTATAGGTAATGTACCATAGAAAACCCTCACGTGGGTCTAGGAGATAAGTCTGTTAACCAGAGCTGGTAAATCATGTGATGATTTTCTCCAATGGTCCATACACTTTTGCACTCTTTTTCTCACAGTGTCTTTTTTACTCACCACCTGACACATGTACATTTTGTTGGATTCAAGAAAAGAAATGAATATGGCTATTGTCTTAGTCAGGATAGGTTAGTGTTATGGTTTAGATATGAAGTCTCCCCCAAAAGTTTACATGTGAGACAATGCAAGGAAGTTTAGAGGTGAGATGATTGGGTTATGAGAGCCTTAACCTAATCAGTGCATTAGTCCACTTAAATAGATTAACTGGGTAGTAAATTTGGCAGATAGGTGTGGCTGGAGGTGATAAGTTGCTGGAGGTGTCTTTGGGTTATATATTTTTTCCCTTGGTGAGGAGTCTCTCTGTTTCCTGATCATCATGTGGTGAACTGCTTTCCTCCACCACACTCTTCGCCCATGATGTTTTGCCCCACCATAGGCACACAGCATGGAGTTGGCTGTCTGTGGACTGAGACTCTAAAACCATGAGCTCCAAATAAACTATTTCACCTCTAAAATTGTCCTTGTCAGGTCTTTTGGTCACAGTGTTGAAAAAACTGACCAAAACCTATCTACTGCAGTAACTGACAAGCCCAATCTCCATAACTTGACACACCAAAGGTTTATTTCTCACTAACATAAAGTCCTTTTTAAGTCCATATATATATAAAATTTATGTTTTTTAAGAGCTGCTGTCTTTCACTAGCCACTCAGTGATTCCAGATGCATTGATTTTGCTTCACTATTTCAACTTCCTTTTTGGTCAAGTTGGCATGGGAAAAGATGGCTAGAGGGATTAACACAGGCTTTTCTGTTCTTCTCCCGAAGCATGTTACTTTTCAAACTAGTCACATGGCTTTGTCTAATTGTCCCTGTGCTGAATGAGCAGATGAAATGTTTGCTGAGAGGATTTTACACACAAACAGATGCACATACACACACAGGCATATTTTAACCTCTGCTTCTTTGGCCCAACTATAGAAATTAAAGAAGACTTTAATAAAGCAAAAGTTATTTACAACAGACTTTTCTGTTCAACTAAATTTTGACCTTCAAGTAAGATTGAAGCTAATTTTTTTTATCTCCCCTCCAAGTTAATTTCTTTACAGAACATGCAAAAAAAAAAAATTCTACATGTCCAATGAACCAGTTAAATTTAAATTGAACCCATCTGTTCTAAAGTGTTTGGCCCAAAACAAAATATATGAATAACTTTTAACATGAATGTATTTTTAATTTGGAGTCTTAATTCATACTAATGATTTATCCTTCAGTCATAGCTATCTCAAATGATCTGAAAATTTACTATGGAGCTCTTAAATTAAAACAGAAATAACATTTTTAGAGAATCTGCTGTGTTGATTATTATGTTTGCTTTTTATATTGGGCTGTTATTTCCTCTAACCCCCATAATAACCCCGAGAGGCTGCTATTATCATCTTCTTTGGAATGAAAACTTCAGAAAAGTCATGGCAAAACTAAGAGATCTCAGACACACATTAAAGTCCCTGGGTCTCTACTGCCCTTTTGATTCTACCATGCCCCCCACCCCGCCCCTGCAGCCATGATGCCCATCAATATAAGCAACTAATGACCTTCAGGCACAGCATGTTGTTTCTACATTTTTGTCATTTTTTTGATGCCTGGCCATACAGATTGGTATTTCCTACCCTCCTTTCTCAGCCTCTTCAAATTCAGACCAGGCTTATGGATTTAGCTTAAGGACCTATCTCTTCCATTTTACTGGTAGGTAGTGACACTTCAATGTAAATCACAAGGAACACAAGTTTTGACATAAGGAAGCCTGCTTGCCTTTTTTCTCTCTTCACCATACTTTGGATCAAAGTGTCTCTGTCTTCTCTAGGCTTTAGGATCACTTAATTGGTTTTTGTAATTCCTTTGACAATTCATCAGCTATCCACTCAAGATCTATCTCCCTCCCTCCTCTCTCTCTCTCTCTCTCTCTCTCTCTCTCTCTCTCTCTCTCTCTCATATCACCATGGGTAACATCATGATTGTTTCATACTAAGTCTGTGATCTATGTCTACATTGTTGCTCATCCTCACAACAATGTCAAGCTAGATACCATTATTACTTCCATTTGCAGACACCAGGAAGCCAAAGTACATCTCATCTGTAGTTACAGTTGGTAAATTGTGGATCCAGAATGCAAACCTCAGGCTGTCAGATTCAAAATCCTACACACTTAAATATCTCACTCTTGTGTTTTTCTTGAGTCAGTGTTCCTTGAAGTCAGTCACACTGAAAGCTCTTCAAAAGCAATGACCACATCTCATTACTTCAGCACCCCTTTGGCATGCAATGGGGTGTTAGGCATATAGTAAGAACTCAATAATTATCTGACAACAAGAATTTTAGGGGTTTTAGGGATAAAAGCAGAGTATCCCTGACCATGAGCATCTCTTCCCAGTGGGTTATGATTATGAGAATTTACCTTGATTGCTGCCTCAGCTTTTAGCCTCCAGCAAAGTAGACAAAAACAAAGACCAGGGTCTGAGGGACCTGGGAGTTAGGAAATGTGCCCATGTGTTCTAATTCATTTGGTAGTGGAATTAGGAGATTGTCAGTGATCTATTTCAAGCATAATTTCTTCTTGGCAAATTATATTTCTGAGGCGCAGTAACAGTGACATCGCCGTTGACCTCCTCACCCTTTGACACAGCCCACAAGTATCACCTAGGTGGGGTCAACGATGTCATTCTATCAGGTGTGGGAAGGAAGCCTCTGTTCTGGTTGTTGGGATAACTCCTGCTTACTCAGTCCCACTGTGAGAATTTCAGGCCTTTATAGAGGTCTGTCTCCTGTTGCTTCAGGCATTTACTGTAAGTCTCTCTTTGAGGCAGCATTAGTGAGAAGCATAGGGGGCAGAGAGGGAGGGGAAATGGAAGAGAATTCTTGGAGGGAATGCGTGGAGTCTCACCCTGACGTCATATTTGGTTCTGAGATGATAACATAGCTCATACTTGTTATGTTTCTAAATCATCTGACATTCCTCAGGACTGCCTGACTCCCCAGTCCCCCTTTCTGATTCTGGAGACTTATTCCTCAGCATGGGGGCTACCTGTTCAAAGGCCCCATACCCAGGAGGTCTGTCATCAATTGGTTTAGGAGACTCCAATCCCAGTCTGTACCACTTTGACTCTCTGTTGCATTGTCCTTGATCCCCACCCACCAGGACTTTCCAGAAACGTAAGCTAATAATTACTGCATAAACGTGAACACAAAGTAAGCACTGAAAAAGAACGGTGTGGGGGAAGCTTGGAAATTTTGTCAGGGGCCATGAAGGAAGAATAAATGAGTAGGAATTTTTTTTTTTTTTTTTTGTGTGTGTGTGTGTTGGGAAGGATGTATTTTTCTGGGCATTTCAGGAAAGCATCAAGAAAGACTTCAAAGTATGAAAAGAGGTAATAAGACTAAAACAATTTAAAGTGACTGGAGAATCATGTGCCTGGTGAAAGGAAGCCCAGTGATTCTAGGCTGAGAAATGTGTGTTTTAGCCTGTAGAATTTAGGTACCCACAGAAGAGGGTATACCTCAATCAGATCAGAGTCACCTGATCAAATTTGAATTTAGTGATTTGGCAAATATCCCTAAGCACCTAGCACCTACTGATGGCAATGAGGTCCAGGTTGGGGGAAATGAAGGTCTTTCCCCTCCCCCAACACCTTCTATTTGTCTCATTATTATTACTATTATTAAATCTCCTTTTTCTTTATTCACAAATCCACTCACCTACTTCTCCCTTCATCTATTAAGTTTGCTTTGCCAATTTTACCTACTTAGATATAAAAAATAAATCTGAAGTACTTGGTGTTTCTGTGAGGGAGTTGAACCTCTTTATATTTACTAGCATATTAGATATGATGCTGGCCTTTTTTTTTTATCCCTGCCATCTATTATTTATTTATTTTTTAAGTAAAAAGTTATCCAAGTGTAACAGATGTGCAGAGGAGTGCCCATGGTATGTACCCAGCTTGGTGAACTTTTACACAGCAAACGCTCCCAAGCAAAAAGAGACTATTTCTGGACCATGGGACCTCTCTTTTATCCCTCTCATCATTGCCTACACAAACAAACAAACAAACAAAAACAAAAATCACTGTTATTCTGACTTCTGTCAGGTGTAATTAATTTTGGTCTGTTTCATAGTGTCTATATTTGGGATCACACAGCATATGCCCTTTGGTATGTAGCATGCTTTCTTCAACATTATGTTGAAGAGAGTCATCTATGCTGATGTGTATTTTAAAGGGTTTTTTAATTTTCATTGTCGTGTGGCATTCCATCATGTGAATGGAAAGAGTTTGGTTATCTTCATCCCTTTCTCAGGACCCATGTTGCTGCTGTTGTTATTTTCTGTTTACTCACTCAAGATTGGGAAGAAATCTATCCAAACTGGCATTTGCCAGTTGACAGGCTTAGTGGCGTATCATTAATCCTCCTCACTATCCACTGAGTGCTAGCGTCTTCTATCTCCGTTGATTATCGAAGGTCACCTTGATATGGAACACCTGGCTTCAAGTTGCTGAGCCCAGCAGGCATTTGCTTAGGGTGGGTCTGCATGCAGGGCTGAAGCTCTCTGGCTTACTCAGAACCTCAGTATCTATTCTTCCTAGTAAAACATGGCACCTCCCACATTGTACTTCTTCCTGAGATGTTTTTGTCTCTGTCCCCTATCATATTTTCCATGGGAAACAAAATATCCTCAAATATGGTGTGCATCTATCTCTTGCCCTTTAACCTCTACCCTGTTTCTAAAGCTTTCGTTTTCTTTGGTAATCATTTCTATTCCAATGTGTCCTGCGATTTTTTTTTTTTCTGTGATGATACAAGGTTAGGGAATGTTATATAGTTGTACTGACTTTTTGGAGATTCACAGAGCATTTTCACATCCTGAGGACTCTGAAATGTCCTGCTGTAAACAAATCTGCTTGATGGTAGGTTAGAACAATAGTCCTCTAGCACAGAGGGCAGAGGAACCCCACACATTTATTTTCGTTGCTGGTGCCAATTTCTGAGTCTCTCAGTGTCTTTTTTAATGGAAATACAGCAGATAGCAGAACAAGCAAAATTAATCTATTGTAAATATTTGTTGGCCTGTCATCTTCCCCATGAGCCTGTGAGCACCACGAAGACAGCGACCCTCTTTTCATCTTTGAATCTCCCAGCACTCAGCATGGTTCCCAGCACATACTTGAAGTGTTCAATGAATATTTTATGAATGAATGAATGAGATAGAACATTCTGGGACTTCCAGCATGAAGGGGCTCAAATAGAACAGGAAACACAACCTAGATCTTTAGGGGTGCAAGAGAAAGCAGAACAACATTACCGACAACATTCCTGATGTTTGAATTCATGAAATTTGACTGTACCCTGCCTCCTTCAATTTTTTTGAGTATGTGACTTTCAATTTACTTAAATTTTTCTGAATCCCATTTTCCTTATTTATACAACTGAAAGAATAACAGCTATTTCCCGGTGACTCTTGAATGGTTAAATGACACAGCACAGCAAAAAGTATTTAGCACAGGGACAGGCATAGAAATATCCCCCAAACACTTACTGTAGTTGGGATTACAATTGCCATTCGTTATTTTACATCTGGGACTTATTTCTTTCATCTATCTCTGCCCACACTGGAGACTGCTGGTTTTCTTATACTAGAATTCTCCTCACATTTGATGAGGATTAGAAATCCTCAGACTTCTCAGGTGCCACATGTATAACATGGGCCAAATTTCTTCCCCATGTGGTAAGATCTCCCACAAAATCTTGCCCAGGGAGACTGACTTGATCAATTCAATCAATATCCCCTCCTGCTGCCAGAGGTCCCCCAAGGTTTCTCTGTGGTCATAGGAAGACCCTATGTTTTTGTACCTACTCTCCCCACCCTCTCCAATATATATATATATATTAAAGAGAGAGAGAATTTTTAATATTTATTTAATATTTAATATTTATTTTCTAGTTTTCGGCAGACACAACATCTTTGTTGGTATGTGGTGCTGAGGATTGAACCCGGGCCGCACGCATGCCAGGCGAGCGCGCTACCGCTTGAGCCACATCCCCAGCTCCTGAATATATATTTCTTACATTTTTACGTGAAAGCAACTCTACCTCCAGTTCTACCTAGTATTCTGGTCCTCAGGAAATCAGGGGTGGCAAGAGATGGCAGTATCACTTGTGTGTGCATGATGGTGGGTCACATGTTCAGAGAGACAGACAGGATGCTATCCTCTGACATGTTTTGCCCCACACCCAATACCCATACTACTTCTGCATAAATTCTGGTCTCCTTTTGGTTTTAATCCATAACTGTTCTAGTGAGGACACATCTTTTGCTCTGTCCTTTTGAAACCTTTGATGGAAATATCATTACACATTAATCATATATTAGTGCCAACTTAGGAAGACATTCTAAGGAGAGCTTCACTCCAATGTTACCCCGAAGGTCTTTCCTCATGAGCTGCCACTTATTTCCATGGATGTGGGTGGCAATCACTGTTCATTCATCATGTCATGCCTTTCTCCTGCTGTCTCTCTTCACACAGGACTTTGGGCTGACACCACCAATCAATTGGCAAGGGTGGATAAGGAAGTCTATGAATTTGCCTTGGACTTGTTAAGTCCTTTAATTATTTTTATTATTTTGGTACCAGGGTTTGAACCCAGGGGTGCTTAACCACTGAGTCACATCCCCAACCCTTATTTATTTTGAGACAGGATCTTACTAAATTGCTATAAGCCTTGCTAAATTGCTGAGGTTGGACTTGAACTTGTGATCCTCCTGCCTCAGCATTCCAGGCCTCAGAGATTATAGTCGTGCTTGCCCATATCCGGCCTGTGGAGTTCTTTTAGCACTTCTGCACCAGTCTCCACCAAACAGTGACATGACATTACTCTTATTTAAAAAAAAAGAAAAAGAAAAAGAATAAGAAATCCTGTTTCTTTGTTCTTCAGGAAAACCAGAAAAATGTTATGAAGAGAAGTCCAGTGTGGTATGTTTATGCATGTCTAATACAGTTGTAATTAGCCACGGGTGGCTGTTTAAATGAAAAGGTATTTCCTTGGCTGTACTAGCTACAGGTCAAGTGTTCAAAAGTCACTGCATTGGCCTGCACAGATATACAATATTTCTATCATCACATAAATTTCTCTTGAGCAGAGCTGAACTATACATTATATCCCCAGAATGGTACTTCTTTTATATTTTGTTCTCGTCTCTACCCTACCCCTCTTCTTTCCCCCAAACACTTCTTGTTGTCCCCTGCCTACTGAGCAAAAGCCTGTTAACCCCAGGATGTAATTAAAAGCAGTTGAAGCAAGTCTTAAAGGAGAGGGTGTAGGAGTAGATTGAGACCCATAAGTAGATCAGTTATCATGCTTTCACAAGGAAATTGGCTTCTGGCTTCATATGGTGTCTGTAGCTTCTCTTGTTGAACATAAAAATAATCTTGCTCTTTTTTTTTTTTTTTTTTTTTTTTTAAGTTTAGCCACATGTATGAGGCCAGAAGCACAAAATCCATTTTGTGAAGCCCTGGCTTCCTGTTAACATGACATTAGTGGAAGAACCCAACCTGTGATTATATTAAAAAGGGAAAGGAAAGGAGCAAAGGAAGTCTGGGATTTGATCTTTCTACCGGGTAAATTTAGTTGCCTGAGAAACAGGAGGAAATTATTTCAGGTGTCAAAATAATAAACCATTATCTGAATTTGCTTTTTCTCTCTCATTCAGGAACTCTAGTTGCCTTTGATACAATGGGAAAAGGAGGGGCAGCCACAGGATGGAGAAAGTCATTCATATCATCTCCCCTGATATTTAGTTCCTGTTTTACTTTTAAAAGTTTTTGTCAGCCTTTATAATTATCTGGTTAAATTTATATGTGCAGTTCTTCTCCTAAAAATGGGTGACATTTGAGTGCTATAAAATTAATATGAATGTGATGCAATGGACATAATTGCTTTCTAGAAAAAAAAAATCTCATCCTTATGACTCACTATTAGAGCCAAAATTGTAAGCCCAGAAGTTCCTAAGAACATCAATATATCTTAAGAACATTTTCCCAAGAATGCTGTTTTTTAGGAAATAGGATCTCTGCTGGATTTTTTTTTTTTTTTTTTTTTTTTTTTTTTTGCTTTTGGTTTCTGTTTTCCCAAATTAGAAAGCTTAGGAAATGACTGAAATAATAATTCACTGTGGTTGAATGATTCGGATGTGGTATATTCCAGAAAAAAAAATATTCTCATAGGCATATTGTGATTTTTTAATGCGTCTCACAATTTTCATGTTGTCAATTCAACATATTGCTCTATTCTTTATTAAAGCCCTATTCTTTTGCAAAATCACATGTTTTGTATCTCTGTGTTTGTCGGAAGTTATAGCTCCGCCACCTGGAACTTATCTGTAACTCAGTGGTTGAAATAATCAGAGTAGGGACACTGAGTTCCCAGCCCCCTGAATTTGTTGATGCAGCTACATTTGCAAAAGAGTTCAGAAGTGACTTGAGCTGCCTTGAGAGTGAAGGGGTGGAGGACAAATGAATAGTGAAGGACTGTTAGAGCACCATCTCATTAATGCACACACCACACCTTAGTGATGGAAGATTGAAATAGGGTTGAAGGTTGCCTTTGCATGAGCTAAAAGGAAATTGTTAAGCCAATGATACATCATTTCCTAAGAAATGGTTGAAAACATGGGTTTTGGAGGCTGCCAGACCTAGGCTTCATTTTTGGCTCTGTCACTTACTAACTATGACACTGGGGCAAGCTATTTCACCACCGTGAACATCTGTGACATAGGGCTGAAGATGCTCATCTCAAGAGGTTGTGTAAGCATTCCATGAAACCGAGTTTGGGCATTTTGTTATTAGTGTAGTTAATAGTACTGATTAGGAAAGCAAACTATTTTTTAAAAAAGACAAAGGGAGCATGATATGCTCAATGAAGACAAGATATATAAATATTCACACTTTTCTCCCTTACCTGCCCCCTTGGAAAGAACCAGTGTTCCTGCTACTTAAGCGGAACAGAAGGGTTTTGAACTGGGTGAGTGAAGATAAAGTTGTGAGAAGAATGAAATCCAGAGGGCAAATCAATTCATTAAGGCTTCTCTACTAAAGGG
Organism: Spermophilus citellus; assembly: GCF_964194105.1. NCBI lineage: Eukaryota > Metazoa > Chordata > Mammalia > Rodentia > Sciuridae > Spermophilus > Spermophilus citellus. The sequence goes on along the minus strand of NC_138188.1, from coordinate 29,912,874 downwards.
GAGGAAATCTAAAAATAGAGGACTTAGAAGAGTGCTGATGTTTTTAGGAAGAGATGGAGATAAGAGGGGTAGCTGACATGTGACATTTAGTGGGGGGCAAATGAGTCAAATTGGAGAGACATGTGGTTTAAGTCCCTATTTGCCACCTTTTTTTTTTTTTTTTTTTGTTTTTTGAGTCTTCTTAGGAAGCTAACCATAGGGAGGCAGTGTAGCAGAGTGGTTAGAGACCTAAAGTTCCTGGGGTTGGAGTCTGTTTCATAACTTGGTGGCTGGATAGCTACCTGCAGTTGTTGCCCTCTTCTGAGATCATTTCCTTGCCTGTGAAATGGGCATCCTAATAGAATCCATTGTAGGATTATTCTGAAGCTCTGGTGACTTAACATCAAATGCTTGGCAGATATGTAAGAGCTTGATAAATGTTACATGAACTTAGTGGTCTAATTAAAAACACAACAACAAATATCATTTGCATTTAGTAAGTATTCCCTATGGCCCCATAACTCTTCTGAGGACTTTATATGGATTCATTCATTTAATTTTGAAAACATTTCTACCAAGTAGGGACTATAATTATCCCCATTTAAGAAATGGTAAAGCTGATGCACATATTCAAGTAAGTCACCCAGCCTTGCACAGTGGGGCATGCCTGTAATCCCAGTGACTCCAGAGACTGAGTCAAGAGTATTGCAAGTTTGAGACCAGCCTCAGCAACTTAGTGAGGACCTAAGCAACTTAGCAAGACCCTGTCTGTCTCAAAATAAAAAAAATAAAATAAAAAGGGCTGGGAATGTGGCGTAGTGGTCTAACACCCCTTGGGTTTAATTCCTGGTACCAAAAATATAAAATAATAAGTTTTTAAAAATACAAATCAACTTAAGTTGCCCTAAGTCACAAGTAGGTCCTAAAGTTGAGAATCAAACCCAGACACTCTGATGCTAGATCCACACTCATCTCCCGTTTCTTCCTGCATCTCAGGTGTCCATGTTGGATATTGGAATAAGCAACCAGTGGACCAGTTTAACGTGTTGTTCAGATGCTTGGTTTATACTCACCTTGTGACCCTAGGTGGGGTCTACAGGCCAGTAGTATCCACATCTGGGAGCAGAACCCCAGGCCCACTTGAGACCCTTGAAACAGATACTGCTGTACAGATGCTACCCAGGTGGTTTGCGATCACAGTCAAGTCTGAGAAGACCTGCTCCAGAATTAGGCAGATGCACTGTTTCATCTTAATACAGGCACCCCAAGCGTGTCCAGTTTAGTACTTGCCACCTAAGAACAAATCTAAGAGTAGATCTACCCTTAGCCTAACATCAAGGAATGTTGATCTACTTGGTACCAGTGGTGTAACACCTGGTTTATCTTCGGAAGGGTGAGTTTGGATGTTCAGTGCCTCCACCATCCAGCATAGTACCAGTCATGCAGGAGATTCCTTGTCCATATTTTTTGAATGGCGATAGAAATCATGGTGTGATGGAGACCTCCAGTGCATGAGCCCTCCCTGGATGTCCTATGACATTTAAAAAGGCTGAGTAATCCCAAGGCAAGCAGAACAGTGATTATGCACTTAATTCTTAACAGTTCTGAGACAGGCTCTGCTCAATTGGTTCCCCTGTGAACTCAAGCTGATTTCCTTTCCCTCTTGAGTCCTCTATTGTCTTGGTGTTGTTTGCAACTCATTCAGAAACTAATTAAGTTTCAGGATCCATTTGTCCTGTTAGAGAGTGTGGATATGCTGAAGTGGTGTACTTTTTTTTTTTTATATAACTTAAATTATCTGAGTGAAAGGACAATTATAATTTACTTCTAAAATTGGCCAAAAGTCAGTTTTCCTCAAAATAATTCTCAGCAGACATTAGTCTCTGTAAAATCAGGGTATTGTATGAGAGGCAACAAAGAGGATTTAAATAGGCCATGGAAAATGTAGTGATAATCTGGCCATATTAATCCTGTTCTCTAACAGAGTGTGAAATTGCTTGTTTACTCCACTTATCTGGACCATGGAGGTAGCTGATCGCTGGTTGGCAGAGCCATATTTTGTGATCCCTTTTCAGCTGTGAGCTTCAGCTGGGGCAAAGCCAAACAATTTGAATTCTCTGGCCTATGTACCATCCCCAAAGTCAAGGGCAGGATTGCTGTGCCCTCTGGGCAGGCACTGGAACTCATGAACTCTAATATATCTGGTTGGGGTTTTTGTTTGTGCATGGACGGGGAGCTAAGCCAGAAACCTTGAGTATAATTGTGAGAAGTTGTGACTTTTATCTTCAGTAGCTTTTTTTTTTTTTTTCTTTTCTGTCCCCTGTCCTCCCAGAGATGAAGGTTTAGGTTGGTTTCATCATCAGTCTACACATAGTAGCAGATGAACATTATTATATATACAACAAGGTATAAGAAATAGTCCCTGATTTAAAGGAATATATGTGGGTGTATATACACATACACACATGCATGCCCACACAAGCACATACGCACCCCAGAGTGTCTTTTGAACCTGTTTGTGTTAGTTATACTGCCGTATAACAATACTGACACAGAATCGGCAGCTTAAAACCAGCACACAGCTCTTCCCCCAGTTTCTGTGGGTCAGGATCATGGTCACATGGATCATGCATACATTGTTTCAAGGTCTCACCAGATTAGTATCAGTCAGCTCAGGCTGGTGTCTCATCTGAGGGTCCATGAGAAATATCCACTTCCAAATGGACATCCATGTTTGGTGGTGGAATTCTTTTACTTTCAGCCTGTGGGACTGAGGGTCTCCATTTCTTGTTGGCTATTGTCTGAAGGCCACTCTCTATTCCTGGCCTCCCCAACATGGCCACTCCATCAAAGTGAACAAGGGAGAGAAACCCTTAGCAATATGCTGTTACTCTCTAGCATATCACAATGGCCAAGGAGACACTCCATTATTTTTTGCCATGTTTTATTTGGTAAAAGCAAGTCACAGGTCCCACCCACAGTCAAGGAAGGGGGTTACACAGGGCACATAGACAGGAGGAGGCCACCTGAGCTCTGTCTACCATATCAGTCCTGATTTTTGTTCCAGCTGTACTTCTCTAGTTTGGGTCTCTTTCGGGTAGGAAATATAATCATCTCTGCTGAATAAAGATTTTTTGATATGAGGTTGTTTAGAGTTACATGGTCAGAGTTAAGGGGACAACAGAGAGACTCCTAGAGAGTAACCCCTGTGGTGAAGTAGACTCTGTTAATGCTCTGCTCAGATGCCCTCTTCTGGGGAGGGGAGGACCATTCCTCCATTATTGACCAGCAAAAGGACCTGATACAATAATAAACTTTTTTTCTCTCTTCTGATCTAACCACCATATTGGTGCCGGGCTGATCTTTAGTGAGTGTCTACTTGATTGTGTTCAATTTTATCTTCCATTGCTTAAAGGGTTGATCCATAGATTTTCTGGATTATATATTAACACTGATTGAAAAAAAATCTCTGAACATCTGTTGATGCGTTTATAAACTTTTAAATTTCCCATCGTTAACTAATAATTCATGGAACTACATACATTTAATGGAAAATAATGCCACTAATGATTGAATGTGTTACTCTGTGTTTTAAGAAGCCGTTGATACTTAAAATTCATTTTTTTTTGTTAAACCTGAAAATGAATAGAAGAAAAGAAGAAGTCCCTTCTGCATTTAGGGACTCCTGCAGTTCCCATCAGATATCTCAGGAATTTCCACGTCACAAGTGACCATCTGTCATAGGGACCAAGAGAGGACTTCTATGGAAGAATACTGATTGAAACATACATTATCCATCCCCATCCCAGGAAGCTGATAACACATTTTCACAGTACTAGCAGAACAGGTACCCTTGCTTTACTGTCTGCCTGTGAACCTGTGAGAGGCACTGGCTCCTGTTTATGAATCTTCAGATAAACTGCTGACTTGAGAGGTGGATGTGTGTTCCTAGGGAGAAGGTGGTATAACTAGACTGTGTGAGTGCCAAAGGCAGAAGGCATTTAAAGAGCAAGTGAAACTTTGGTCTTAAAATAATAGTGAGAAATCTAAGAGACTTCTAGTTGAGAGTGGGAGATGAATGCTTTCATCCTGAGCAAAGTCAGATTGTAATAATAATAGCTGATACTTTGGGAGCATCTATTATATACCTAGTATTGCATTAGTCACATTATTTATATTATTTTACATATTCTTCACAGCAAGTCTTTATAGTAGGTATTACGACAATACAGGTCAACTACTCTGCTCAATGTCACATGTTTAGTCAGTGGAGGAGCCAGGATTTGAAACCAGCACTATGTGGCTCCTTGACAGGGCTCTTTTTGTACCTCACAGTTATGACTGGTGTTTTAGAAGATGTCCCATTCTGTAGAAAGAGCTTGTGTCCTCTAGAATGGAGACAGTGCTTCTAGAAGGTGACTGACATGGGCACAAGCCTAAGATAAGAGAGAAAGGGTGTCTCCTAGAGATAGGAGAGACCATTCAGAATGCAGAAGAGAAATGCAGATTCCAAGGAATCTGCCCATGCACTGGGAGGAACAGTTCAGGAAGATATTGGTGGAAGAATAAGCTGTTCTTCTTAAAAAGTTAATAAAAAGGGTTCACAACATACTTCCAAACCTGTCTGAACACAAACCATCTACCTAGTTGATCCCCTTCCCTGCCTTTGCTTTGTTATAAATTCCATTTCATATTTGCTTTGTCTCCTATATTGCTCACAACTTGTAAAAATAGAGGAACAATAACTTATTACGCTTTGGATTTATGCTTTGTGCCTTTTTATATTTGAATAACATTTATTTTAAAATAGAAAGGAAGTATGACTCTATATGGAGGTTGAAATAAATCAAGGTTGTTTGTCGTATCCACTGTTCCTTGGTAGATTTGAACATGTCTTAGGCTGATGGTTTAGCATGGGGTAAAAATAGTATTTGGCTGGGAGATAAAAACAACCCCAGCTCTGCAATTGGAAGGATTTTGAGACAAAGGGACCACCAATCCTCTCTGAGCTTAGATTTTCTAATTTGTAAAATATGTGGCCAGAAGTCCCTCTTTTTTTTTTTAAAGAGAGAGACAGAGAGAGAGAGACAGAGAGAGAATTTTAATATTTATTTTTTAGTTATCAGCGGACACAACATCTTTGTTTGTATGTGGTGCTGAGGATCGAACCCGGGCCGCACGCATGCCAGGCGAGCGCGCTACCGCTTGAGCCACATCCCCAGCCCCAGAAGTCCCTCTTAATGTTCAGTTTGGTTGAAGATAAAGGAGCTCTCATCCTCAAATGAATTCCACAGCACTTAACTAAAATAGAATCACAACTCCTCCCAAGCACAAATTCACCTTACCTAATATTTTAGAACTAGGGTTGGCAAACGTGTGTGTATGTGTGTGTGTGTGTACACACGAGAGAGAGAGAGAGAGAGAGAGAGAGAGAGAGAGAGAGAGAGAGAAAGAGAGAGAGAGATACTAAGGCATAGCCGTCACCCAATAAAAGAGGTGGTATGGTGTACTCATTTGAACTAGTATGGTGCTGAGCACCATGGGGAGACAAAACATTTGTGGAGGAAGGGAAGGAGAGATGGAGGAATTGCCTCATTTTATCAAGAAATTCCCCCTGATTTTATATTGGTGCATTATAATTACATATAATAGTGGGATTCATTGTTACATATTTGCACACAAGATAACAACATAATTTTGCCATTATCATTCCCCAGGATTTCCCATTTTCCCTTCTTTCCTCCATCTCCTGGTCCCTTTCCTCACCTCTACTGATCTCCCTTTGATTTTCATGAGATTCCCTGTCCTAATATTTTTTTTCCCATTTTGTTCTCCAGCTTCTACTCCATGAGAGAAAACAAAGAACTCCTAACTTTCTGAATTTGACTTCTTTCACTTAACATAATGATCTCAAGTTCCATCCGTTTTCCTGCAAATGATATAATTTCATTCATTCTTCTTTATGTCTGAATAAAACTCCATTGTGTATATACACCACATTTTCTTTACTATTCATCTATTGGTGAACACCTAGGCTCATTCCATAGTTTAGCTATTGTGAATTGTTCTGTTATAAACATGGGTATGCATCTATCACTATAGTATGATAACTTTAATTCTTTAGGTTAAACACTGAGGAGTGGTATAGCTAGAACATATGGTGGTTCCATGTCTAGTCTTTTGAGGAACCTGCATACTGATTTCCATGGTGGTTGTACTAATTTATAATCCCACAAACAGTGTAAAAGTGGTTTTTTCCACATCTTTTCTAGGATTTATTATAGCTTATATTCTTGATGACTGCAGTGTAGTTTTGATTTGCATTTCCCTAATTGCTAATGATGTTGAACCTTTTTCTCATATATTTGTTGGTCATTTGTATCTCTTTTGAGAATTTTTTGTTTAATTCATTTGCCTATTTATTAATTGGATTATTTGATTTTTTGGTGTTAAGATTATTTAGTTCTTTATATATCCTAGATATTAATCTTCTGTTAGAAGACTAGACAGCAAAGATGTTTTTCTCATTCTTTAGATTCTTTCTTTACATTCCTAATTGTTTCCTTTGCTGTGCAGAAGCTTCTTTGTTTGATGCTGTCATATTGGTTAACTCTTGGCATTATTTCCTAAGCATTAGGGTTACTACTTAGAAAGTTATTACCTGCCCTTATATGTTGGAGTGTTGATCTTATGTTTTCTTTTAGGAGTTTCAAAGTTTATGGACTAATTCCTAGGTTTATGGTTTATCTGAAGTTCACTTCTTGCAGGGTAAGAGATAAGGATCTAGTCTTATTCTTCTACATATGAATAACCAGTTTTCTCAGCACTGTTTGTTAAAAAGGCTGTCCTTTCTCTGGTGTATGTTTTTGGCACTTCTGTCAAGATCAGTACCTGTGTGAGTTTGTCTTCTATCCCATTGGTCTATGTATCTGTTTTTATGCCACTACTGTGCAGTTTTTGTTACTATAGCTCTGTAGTATAATCTGAAGTCAGGTATTGTGATACCTCCAGCCTTGCTTTTTGGCTTAGAATTTCTTTGACTATTCTGGGTCTTTAATTCCTCCAAATGGATTTTAGGACTGTTTTTTCAAGTTCTATGAGTTCTATGAGTTCTATTGATATTTTTGATGGGAATTGCACCGACTCTATCTTGCTTTTTTAGTATAGCCATTTTAACAAGACTAATTATGCTTATCCATGAACATGGGATGTCTTTCCATCAACTTCTTTCTTCAGTGTTCTACAGTTTTCTTTGAACAGTCTTTTGCCTCCTTGGTTAGATTTATTCCTAGTCCCCCCCTCCAACCCCCCGCCTTATTTCTTTCTTAGCAAATTCATTATTGGTGTAGAAAAGCTATTGATCTTTTGTTTGTTGATTTTGTAACTTGCAATTTTGTTTATTAGCTACGGCAATCTTTTAGTGGAGCTTTTTGAATCTTCTAACTAAGGACTATATCATCCACAAACTGATAATTCAACTTCTTCCTTTTATTTTATCTTACCTAATTGCTCTGACTAAAATTTTCAATACTATATTGAATAAGAATAGTGAGAATGGACATCCTTGTCTTGTTCCAGATTTTGAAGGAAAGGCTTTCAGTTTTTCCCCCATTCACCATGATGTTGGCTTTGGGTTTGTCATATATAGCCTTTAGACAAAATAATTTATCTCTAAACCACAAATGTTGTTATGATTGGGATATGAGATATTTCCCCCCAAAACTCCTGTGTTAATGCTGGGATGTTCCTAGGTAAATTGATTAGATTGGGAGAGCTGTAAAATAATCAGTCTGGCCAAACTTGAATGGCTGGGTGGTTACCTTAGGCAAGTGGAGCAGAACTGGAGGAGGTGGGTCACTGAAGGCTTGCCCTGAAATGATGCATCTTCCCTGTGTCTGCCCCACCCCCACAACACACACACATTTTCTGACCCCTGTCCCCCAAGAGCTAAGCAGTTTTCCTCCACTGGGCCTTTCCTCTGTAGTGTCCTGCTTCACCATGGGCCCCAAGCAAAGGAGTCTGACATCTGTAGACAGAGACCTCTGAAACTCCGAGCCCCAAATAAATTTTCTCTTCTCTAAGTTGTTCTTTCAGGTATTTTGGTCACAGCAACACAAAGGCTAACTAAAACAAATGCCATGTGAAGTTGAGAAAGTCACTGATGATTTTCCTAATGAATCTACACAGATATAGAATTTCATGAGAAGGATATTGAATTTTACTCCTGAGGGAACCTTCCAATTTTCTTACAGGTCTTGTTCTCTTCGGAGAGGAGAACAGCATTAGTGAACTCTGGTGGATCCCTGTGGCCCTGTCAGGCCTTAGATAAGCCAAATGTTATTGTAAATTGTATCATGTGAGGTGGGCAGGGAGCCTCCAGTGTTTATCTGTGGCTGCTGCTTCCAAGTTCAGAATCAGAGTCTTCAAGTTTTTCGTCTCACCTCATTGCTCCCTTTTGATTCTGAGTCCTGATGTGTCAAGTTAGAACCTAAAAGGGAAATCCGGTGAGAATGAAGTTAGGCACTTGGGATGGGAAATCAAATGTGGGACCTCTCTTACGTCTGGCACGCTGAGGGCTTCCTGACAAGGTAGGCCAAGAGTTAGGGGTAGGAAATTTGAACTTTTTTTTTCAGGTAAGACAATATGCTTCTCTGTTTTATCACATAGGAACAGAGTTGAATTTTTAGGGAGTCATAAAAACTTGATTAAATTGATTAGCCGACAGATCTGTAAAATTTCATATAAGCCATTGACTTAATATAGAATTGGATTATGGTTCGAAGTCTATTGCACTAATTCATTAATTTTATATCACACACTGAAAGTTTTACTATGCAAATCTATGCAAATCGTTCAGGAAAATAGGGTCCTTAGTCAAGTGTGCCCTCATCTGAGTTTTATTTTTTGGGTTTACTTGTTTGTTTGTTTTTTTTTATTTTTTTGTTTCACTGACACTGTGCCACTCCTTTGGAAAGTGAGATAATAAATACCTTCAGTCTTTAAAACTGTGTGTTGAAAATTTTCTAAATGGCGATGGGGAGGCTTTCTTCTCTGTAAACATAGCAGTGATTGGCACCTACACTTTTTCTTCTTTTTTCTTGCCCGAAACAGGATGAAGAAGATGAGCAACATTTATGAGTCAGCAGCCAACACGCTGGGAATCTTTAACAGCCCCTGCCTGACCAAAGTGGAGCTGCGTGTGGCGTGCAAAGGCATTTCCGACAGAGATGCTCTTTCCAAACCAGACCCCTGTGTCATCCTCAAGATGCAGTCCCATGGGCAGTGGTTTGAGGTAGGCGTGTCCAACCAAACAGACAAAAACAGCTGGATGATTGACTCAAAGCAATTTTTTTTTTGACATTTTCTGTCTCAAAGTTGTGTATTTTGATAAGAGGGAAAATTTCTTACAAATGAAAACAATTTTGTTTCTGTTTCTATCATGTTTTGATGTAGCTGTTTTGGTAGTGTGGATATTTGGGACATTCACCCTTAAGTCGTGAACCTAATACTTTTAGAGTGTTCCACCAATTACCAAGATATAACATTCTTTGTCTTGGGCCTAGTCGTTAGCAAATGGTCATTGGCAGCTGGTGGGTCAGAAACAGCCCCCAGGCTGGGCTGGGATGAGAAAGTTGATGTTCTAAAAATTGGTTCCAGAGATAAAGGCTTGTGGCCAAGGCAGAATTTAGATTAGATTTAATTATAATTCTGGGAATGGTAGCTCTGAGGAAACAAATTCGGGGCATTGGTAGAGAAATGACTACTCAGATGTAATTAGCACAGTAAATGGTTGTGTTTGGGCTTGGTTTGGTTTTTCTGTAGGACCTGAATTGAGAGAGGGAACTAGGAGGACTGGTAATGAGCAGGTCAGTCCTTGTTACTAATCTGCAGTTGGGACAGGGGGCAAGCTCTGGTCCCGAGATCTAGGCTGGAGCACTTGCTGTCCAAGGGTAGCTGTTAAAGATGAAGACTAATGACCAAGACCAGTGCTTAGTCCTCTGATCTAGCATAAGAAGGATAGCAGGAGGGGACCTGATACAGAATGAATCAGGTCTATGGAGAAACGTAAGTTCTAAAGAGGATTGCTGATCTAAAACCAGGCATTCATGAGAGCCATATGGAAACTCAAAAATGGTGATGGTCCTTAGGACCATTCTTAGGACTGAAGGAGTGATTCCTTCTAAGCCCTAAGGGTTGATAGGGCTCAGTTTTGGGGAAATGGGGAGAGAGGAATGCTACCTGTGGAAATCATGAGTAGAGAGATTTGGGTGGCAGAAGTGGGAGCTGGGCGCCTACAAATTCATGCCACTAGCCAGCAGTTTTAACTGGCTTTGGAAGGTGGGAAGATCACATTCAGACAATCTCAAAGACTCACCAGTAGGATACCCAGTCAGAGTGTGTCTTAATACACACTCCTTGCTGTGCTTGTTCGAACAGCTTACTTGGGTAATGGTGTGAATGCCATGGTGTTATAATGGGCTCCCAAATTGTCAAGAGATGACTTGGTATCTTATTTCAAGTTTATTTTGGTAAGTTTTTTTTTTTTTTTTTTTTTTGGCTATGTAGATTCCAACCCATCAGGACCCAATGGACAAAAGCTATGGGAAATGCAGTGGGGTTCTATCAGCTGTGCTATATTGGGTGGATGCTTCTCTGATTAATGCTTATATAGACCTGGTGGCTCTGGGGAAGAGCAGGAATGACTGCCCCACATAGGACACATCACACAATATTTCTTTTTCAGAGTAGAAATTTAAAAATAATATTCATTAAATGTTGTCAAATGCTTATCAAGTACCTGTAATTTTTCTAAATGTTGTATGTGTGATTTAGTCCTCACAACAATCCTATAAGATATTTTCCACAGTTTACAGATGAGAAAACTGAGAGAAAGATTAAATTTGCTCAAGACCATTCTGCTTCTAAGTGGAAAACCTAATATTTAAGCCCTGGAAGTTGAGTTTCAAGAAGTCATATTTTTATTATTTTGTGCTTATGGTAGGTAGATACTGGTGTTTAGTCTTTGATGGTTTGTGTGGCAATATTGCAGGTTCAGTTCTGCTGTTGGGTTTCATTTGTGTATTTAAACACATTGGATGTTGCCTCTAGGTACTTGGTTTAAATCAGCAGTGGTTTTAAGGATCTGGTCTGAGATAGATGGGGCAATCAGGGGAAGAGGGTATAGCAGAGGACTCTTGTTACCCTTCCTCAGGAAACCAAGCACTCTGTGGAATTTGGATAAGGGGTTTGAACCATACTGAGCAGAGCAAGAGTAGATGGATCCCTCGGGAACAGCTCTTCAAGCCTTCAATACTTCTCTCCCCTGCTTATAAGGGTCACTCTAACTATGATAGAAAGAAGGATCAAAACACTCCACTCAAGAGGCAGCACATTTATCTATACATATCAGCCACATCTCTGAAAGTGAGTTTTGATAGCTGTTGGTGAGCAAATGAAATTCAGGTAAGGAGGCAATGTGCATGCAGAATCAATGACAGGCAGATTTTTAATCTTAATATAACTCCAGGCTTATCCTGGTTTATATTTTAAACAAAAGCAGAATCCACAAGGTATCTTAATATGTAATATCTATTTCCCCTTCTAAGTATTCTCATTGACTTTGTTGGTGGATATTGTTTTTTAATTTTAATTTAACAAAACTAAATGCAATGCTCACAATAGAAAAAAGATCACTCTTTGAACATTAGGGAAAGTAATTTGTCTTCTAATGCTTTCTTTACTACGTAATTTGACCGTTACTTTTCAGTTTTTTCCTTCCAACATATATATTATCATATGATTCTTTTGCATATAAAATTTTCTTTCCTTCTTTTATTTCTAATAATATATGTGTTTTATATATTAGTACAATATTTATAATTGTAAAGCTTAAAGTTCATAGTATTCCATTACACATATTGACTTATTTTCCTATTTTTCACTTTAAAAAATTGCTCTCAAAAATATCTGATTTTCACTAATACTGCTATGAACATCTTTGTGCATAAGACTTTTCCCTTCTTTTTGGACAAGTTCCTACAAGAGATTCTATCAAAGTACAACTGGTAGGATAAACGATAGAACACTTTTAAGGCTTTTGATACACATCGCCAAATTGTTTTTTCCAAGTACCCTATTTCAGCATTACCCAAAGTGTGGTCTACACGCAACTACCCATCCAAAAATTTCACAATAAAATAGAAACTTATTCTAAAATGTAAAATGGTTCACTGCTTCCTTTGTGTAGGAAGTCTTACTCTTTTAAATCTGTAACACCAGCTTAATTTCCTGCATACTCTTGTCATATGGCTGATTTATATTCTGATACTTTGAGAAAAAACTTTCCTAGTAATTTTTATTCTCTTAAGGATGTATGTTCAGTTAGTCAGGAAAACAGAGCCTCTAACTGGTATCTCTTAGAAAGAATTTAATTCAGGCAACTAGCAACAAGAGTTGAAACTTAAAACAGGAAGCCATTATTTTGTTTAGGGGAGAATCAGTAATTATACTGGAGCCAGCTCCTAAAGTCTCCTGAAATCCATTTTTACATATTCAGGAATTTTGCAAGCCAGGGTATATGTATACCACAGGCATTGTCAAACATTTCAGTCAGTCCTTCATTTCCCACTCACAGGGAGCCTGTTGTTAAAGAGGTACCAGCACACCTCTGGACAAGAGGGGCAAAATGAGGGGTTGGTCATACCTGAACCCAACAGCTAGTCGTCTAGCAGAAGCTGGATCCTTGGGAGGGAGAAAGATAGAAAAGAAGCTGATAGGGTTGAAAATGCCTCGAAGGCAAGTGGGGCTACTTGGGCATCTCTCCTTTCCCTGCTCTCTCATCTCCCATAAGTGTCTTCCATTGGGCAAACTTGGCTGGCAGCCAGTTGGCAAGGTTTGCAGGAAAAGGATGTAGAATGCATTTGAGAGTTAAAAAGCTAAATGACCAACACATGAATCCCCTAACAACTCACTGTAATTTGGAGAGTCATGTGCTGAGTCATCAGTGCATATCTATTTAATGACAATACCTATTTTTTGATGTAAGCTCAGTGAATAATCTTTACCTCACCACACCTATGCTAGAAGTGAGAAGCCCAGGCCAGTCTGTTTAAACCATGTGGCTACCACAATTCACAGTGGGCAGGGACTGGATTTATTGATGTGTGCATTATTCTGCACAGACCTCCTAGAAAACATTTGGATTTCTAGAGAGATGTTCTTTCTTTCTTTCTTTTTTCTTTTTTCCCTAAAGTATGCTTATTGATAATAGCTCCTCCCAGTGATCTCTAGAGAGATTTTCTATATAAAAAAATTAAAGAGTTGAGAAAAATCCTTACCTAAGAGAATGCATATGTCTATATCAGTTTCCTCAGTAACCTTGTTATGGGGAATCTGGGAATTGACTAAATGAGGAAAAATGAAACAATGGAGAGACTAAACGGATTTGAGGGGTGTCAGGGTGAGAGAGGGAAACGCCGGGTGATTTTATGTTTTGGGGAGAATTTTAAAGTTTTGTCAAAGAAAGGCTCTGTCTAGATGAGCACTGTCCAACAGAACTCTCCACAGTGGGTGGGCATGCTCTAGACCTGTGCTGTCCAATAAGGAAGAAACTAACCACAGGTGGTAACTGAGCACTTGAGAGGGGGCTAGTGTAACTAAAAAGCTAAATTCTTTTTTTTTTTTAATTAAAGTATATATATATATATATATATATATATTAGTTTTCGGCGGACACAACATCTTTGTTTGTATGTGGTGCTGAGGATCGAACCTGTGCTGCATGCATGCCAGGCGAGCTCGATACCGCTTGAGCCACATCCCTAGCCCCAAGCTAAATTCCTCATCATTTAATTTTAATTCATTTCTTTAAATCAATTTATAAATTTAAATAGCTAGTGTGATTCCAGAGCATCTTTGGTAAAAGAAGCAGGCATTTGACTCGGGTAGAGAAAAGAAGGAAAAGAATTTGTAAAAATGTCACCATGTAAACATTTTGTAAAAAATGTTACCTCTTAATTTTACAGCTTATATTTTTCAGGGGAAGATTCAGCTAAAAATTGACATCTCTTTTTTGTTACTTGCTGGACTGTATTTTTCCTAGTGGAATTCCAGCAGAGACAGGGCCTTCTGATGTCCTGGTGTATAACTCATGTCACTACTGTAGTGGTGATAGCCACCTTCAGCTGGCTTCCCACAGGAGGAGAACACATTGATCGGACCCGTGATCTGACTGTTTGTGCTATTAATAGTATTAAGGGTCAAGGAGAGTCAGTGTGTGTTTGAACTATTGGAAATCGATTGTTATGAAAGACAGTACATGGTTGCTCTTTCCAGATCAGCAGATCAGCATATGTTTATATGTCTAAGGATCCAAAATTCAGAGAAGATGCTTTTGTTTTCCTTCCAGAACATGGAAAATGGATGATACTTTTATTGGGTGAAAACTTCCATCAAATCTTTAGTGATGGCCATAATTTTTTACAGACAGGACCAAAAACTTGCAGTGTAGAAATATATTCCAAACTGAAAGTTTCAGACCTACTCTTTAATTTCCCTAACTTAGGATCATACCCAATTTTCAAATTCTCCCCTGTACCCACTGCTTGCTATATAATGATGACAGTCTATGGTGATAGTTAAGCACAATGGTCATTTAGAATGCTTTTTATTTTCCAGTGAGAAGTAGAAAGTTCATTAAGTCCTAGAACTAAGCATCTTAACCAAGAGGGGTTCAAAGGTTCAAAAGGAAAAGACATTTGTAAACTAAAGACTTTCATTCAGTTCACCAGCCATGGTTGGATATCCTCCATGCAGCAGAGCCAAGCTCAGGATTTGTGGCCCTTGGCACAGCCTGTGAATGGCAGAGTACTTGTCCTCATCGGGAAAATTTAAATTACACTCTGGACTTTTAGGATGTTTTTCCAATTGCCATTAATTCCATTTTTTTTTCTCACTTAATTTTAATACTCAATTATTGAGCTCCTTCGTAGGAAGCTCTAAGTAATTCTGAGAACTAATTACCTTTGGATCAATTCCATGTGAAAACAAGTTTTGATGAATCATGGGCTTTGGTGAATAATTAGTGTGATCATGTGTAACACATCAATTATCAATGGGTTCTGATACAAGATGATTATTGTTTATGATAATAGTATATCCATAGAGCACCTCATACTCACAGTCTATCTACCTACATTTTTTTTTATGCTCGTAACAGCCCTGAACAAAGACAGCACAGACATTGAAAGCAACCATAGCACATATTGAACACTATAGTACAAATCCTGGCTTGTTTTCTTAAGGAAAATGCAGTGTACACTCCATCTTAAAGACAGAGGGCCAGAGGGCCCAACAGTCCTTGAGAAAGAGCTCAGAACAAGATCTTGCTTTAAATCTCTTCCTCTCCCTGAATGTAGGTGGGTTGACCAGCTTAAGTGTGCCTAGGCTACCTTTATGTGGGTTGGAGATAAAAATCAACCACTCTTCCCTATCTTCACTACTGTCCACCCACTTTCCTCCCACCCTGTTCCACCTATCCAGATGTAGTGTTTGGTTGCTATATGACCTAGCATCCTTGTTGGCAGGACAGAAGAGAAAGTATGTGTCCATGGGGTGGCAGAACCCCAAAGAGTAGTTTTACCTGTACTACAGATACTCAAATTTTCCATTGCTCCAAAGCCAAGAATTTTTACAAAAAAAATGGCATAGGCAATATAAATACTAATGCAATGACTTTTAAGTAATCAGTGTTCATGCCAATTAATCATTCTATACATATATTTTTTTCCTATGTATTCTTTCTAATCATCATAAATACTCTGCAGTGTAGGCTTTACTTAGTAAGGAAGGAAACCAAAGTTTAGGCTGAATTAATAAATTACCCCAGTCACATAACTAGTCAGCAGTAAAGCTGGACTCCAGTTGATTACAAAACCCACACCCTATTTACCAGAGGCTGCAAACTTGAAGCTGGTGGCCTCTCTCTCTGGCCTGTAGCAAATTTCGTCTGGCTTTTCATTGTGTGTGTCTAACAAGTTTTGAATTGATTGCCAACACTTAAAAATCCAAGTGTTTTTTTTTTTTCATGAAACTCTAGATTTCTGGTTTCTTTCAGTAGCCAAAAAATCTGGCAACCTGAGACCTTTAATCCTTTGGCAACAATGAGCTGGCATTCATTATCTGCTTCCCTCTTTAGGAGAATAAGGGGTTTGTCTGTGTGTTCCCACTAGGCAGCCCACATCACTCATTTCTGCACTCCGGTGGGCCCTGGAGGCATTGGGTTTAGCATACTCTCCGGCACCCCTCTGGCCAAGTCTCTGAAACACAGTTAACCTCTCAGTTGTGGACACAGATGAATGCTGAAAAATGAAAATTAAGTCAATTAAAGCATTCCCTCTGGATATCACAGACAAACTCCTTTCTCAAAAGATTTTCTTTTCACACTTTGTTGACCTGCAACGTTTTTGATGGCTAACACTTAGCATGACAGATGATTAAAAAAAACAACAACAGTTTTCTTCAGTTGTTCACAAAGTTTCTACTGTGGTTTTACATCAAACTCCCATTTGGGAAGACTTTGATGTTGCTTTCCACCTCTACCTTAACACATCCTTAATAAGAATACTTTCTTCTCTTTAAAAAATGTAAAAGAAAGTTATTTTTAGTGATAATAGAATTCTTATCCTGAGCAATGAATAGAAAACAAGGAAGTCAGGAAGGAAAGAGAAAGGATCTTTCCTCCCGTGGCCTGAGGTCATGTTCCTGTGATCAGAGACTGACAGATCCATGATGTTCTGTCTTGTAAGTGATATACTTGGACATAGGGAAAAAAGATTTTAATATGGATATCTTATATGGATATCTTATAATTAAGTATCTTATAATTAAAACCTCAAAATTGTTAACGTTATGATAGCTGAAAATGGAATCTCACAATATGGGGTTGGTTGTCAGTTCTCTTTTCTATTCTGAAGATAATCTTATCAGCTGAAAGGATGATGTCTGGTCTCCTGAAGAGAGAGACTTGGCTTCCCTGCCTCCTTAACCCAAAGAACTGGAAAACTGAATTCTGGGCATTTGAGTAAGTGTTGGTCACCAAGAGGTTTCGTAGTGTATCTTGATATAGTTACAGGCCCATGCTGTTCATTTTAATGATGGAATCAGAGGTTGAGGAGAGAACTAGAAGGCCTCTTTCTCTATCTACCTTGAAACATTTTGATGTCTCAGAGGGTGCCTGTAATGTTTAACCGGACTCCCTATGAATAATTACCTCCTTAAGAAGAATCATTTTTTTGTTGGTGATTTCAGTCTGTTTTATCTTTTTAAATTAATGATAGTGGTGATTTATTAATAATAAATAATTAATAGATATATCTTAGATATATTGATAATATTTATTTATATAATATATCAGGGACTTTCCTAAACATTTTATTTAAATGATCATATTTTATAATCAACGCAACCTCACAAATTGGGCTCTCTCTGTATTTTATTTTTCCCATCTTTATGGAAGTACGACTGACAAATAAAAATTAGGGATAGTACAGAGTCACAGAAGAGTTAAGCAACTTGCTTGAAAGTCACACAATTAGCAAGTAGAGGAACTATGACTAATTGAGCTCAGACTGACTCCAGAAACTGTGCTCTCACAAGCCTTTGCTGCCCTCCCCTGAGAATAACAAGTACCGTTAACTTGGTGTTTGCTGTGCACCATGTGTTAAGTCTTTACATGCACATCCATGTAATCCTTATGAGAGTGTTATATGATAGACTGTGGTTGCCCATTTTACAGGTGGGAAAACTGACACAGAAAAAGCACACGTTCAAGGTCACAAGATTAAAAGTGTATTAGAATTTGAACTCAGATATATGTGTCTCCAGTGACCACATTAGTTACACAACAGTGTACCCTCTCATCTTCTTCTTTGTGGAGATATAATAACCCAAGTACCCCTAGCTTCAGAAAGTAACATGTTTTCTTCTCCTATAATTGTTGCTTTTTTGTCATTGTCCTTATCTAAATCATGCACTAAATGTTGATCTGCAGTAGATGGTGTTGTTATTTCTGCCCTTTAGGGAGTTGGCCTCTCTCATAGAGAACATTCACGTCTATCAAACCTATCTTTGGAATGCTTCCTCCTCTTTCCTAAAGTTAAAAATAAATTCATTTTCCTAGCCATGGATTTTAAATTGAGGATTCCTGAATATTTTGTACAGAAAAGCTATTTTTAATTTCTTAAGAAAACTAGGTGAAGATCTCAGTGTTGATGGTAAAGGCCCCTGATCTTAGGGTGGCAAAATTAGGTAAGGCACACATGCTTGCTTCTTAAAATGTGGCACCAGATGATACCAAGCCATTATTAGCTGTGTGAACAGGTATATGAATCAGACTTGTCTGAGCCTCAGTTCCCTCATCTGTAAAAGGGGTATAATAAAGTTACCTAATTAGGATCAAGTTAATATATGTAGCATGTTTAGAAAGTGCTCAGTAAGAGTTTGAACATATTATTGCTCATGTTATATTTTTGAAGACATGTTGTTCAGTCCCCAACTTTTCTGAGGACTAAAATGACTAAGAATCCCATGGCTAGTGGCAGAGGAGTGGAAATGGATCAGGAGGTCGTTGGGGAAGTGAATCCTGGGATAGCAAAGCTGTGAAAACATTATCAATGTTGCATCTCAATGTCGACCATGGTGCCTGGCACTGTGGAGGATGCTTGTAGTCTAGTGGTTAGGTAGATGCCATTTCCCTAGTCCACATCTCTCTGTTCACCTCCAGAGACACTTGGACTGTCAAGGACCAGCCTATTATTTTACAGAATGCATTTATCCTGCTGGACTTATTGCTTTCATGAAATTGGGATTATTAGTGCCTGGGGCAAGAAATGTCATTTCAAAGAGCTTTAAGAGTTTATAATTAAACTGTGCATATAGCAATTATGACTATGTTGAACAGATTGTAAGAGGATGTTTGAAGGCCATTTCCTGCTACTCAGGGATGATGACTGTGGAGTATCTCCTAACCAGGTTCTATGAGCTTTAATTTTCTATCTTAATTTTTTTTTTTTAATCTTAACTTATACATGTTCCTCTTCTCTCCCCCTCTCTCTTTCTTTTTCCTTTGGAGAGAGTGAGACACAGAGCCCTGTACCTGAGGTCAGTTTTGGAGAGAAAGAGGCCCTGTGGTTGAGTTTATTGAGTTTATCCTCCTCCTTGCTTCTCTCCTTTGAGGCCACATGGAAACCAGTCAATTCTTAGCTGAAACTCAGCTGCTGTTCACTTGGTTTTTGTCTTTGTCTTCTTCAAAACCAACCGACTGTTCATGGGGTTGCAAAGTTTCATTGTTGACTCTCTGGAATTTGGTAAGCATTTAGCCATTGAAATTCCTGGGATGAAAACTGAAATTCTTCACTGTCTTCATTTGAACTTCAGGACACAGACAATTCTCAGCTTTCCATTTTAAGTCACCAGAAGCCTTGCTTAAACGTCATCATTTCCCAGTGGTGTTCTTGAGAAAGCTTTGTTACTTCAGAGATGGTACAAATATTTGTTTGAAATATAAGTATACATACAAATGTAATTGTTTGATCTTTATCCACTTTAGTGATATAATTTACATAGAAAACACATCAAATGCACCCATTCTAAATGTTGATAGTTTTGACAAATGTGTACACCTGTGAAATCACTCTCGCAATTAAGAGAGAATATTTCCTAAAATATATTTTAGTTCTTAAAATTTGTAACAGAAAAAAAAAACACACATACTTAAATTTCTTTCACCCCCAGCTTTACTAAGATATAATTGTTAAACAAAGTCCAAGTAGTAATTATACCCATCAACTCCATGTTTCTTCATGTACCGTTGATTTTGTTTGTTGTGGTAAGAACTCTTAATATGAGATCTACCCTCTCAATGGTCCAATAATTCCACTTCCAGGTATACATTCAAAAGAAGTAAAATTAGGATCTAAAAGAAATATTGACACTCAGGGTTCACTGCAGTTCAAAATTTTCAATACAAATTACTTATTGGTAACTAAAGGTACTGCATGGTATAGCACATCTCTGGAACTTACTGGTTTTGTACAACTAACTTTATATTCATTGAACAACGGCTCCCTATTTCCTCTTCTCCCACCCCATGATTACTATTATTTTATTGTCCACTTTTGACTGTTTGAGATCCTCACATAAGAGTAGTCATGCAGTGATCAGTTATTCTCTTGTCATTGACTTCCCACAACATAATGTCCCTAATACCTTCCGGGCTCAAATGTTGAAAGGTGTTTCCTTTATAAGGCTGTATGTTTATATCTCATTTTTTAAATTCATGCATCTGTCAATGGACATTTAGGTTATTCTTACTTGGTTCTTGTAAAAAAATATTGCAGTGAACATCTGAGTGTCAATATTTCTTCTAGATCCTGATTTCACTTCTTCTGAGTATATACCTGGACGTGTAATTGCAGGAGTCTTGGATAGCTCTATTTTTAATTTTCAAGGACTCTCCAGTACATTTTTCCCATAGTGACCACAGTGTTTTACAATCCCACCAACAGTGTGCAGTGTCTTTATTTTTAATTTTTTATAGTAGTCATCCCAACAAGTATTAGGCAATACCTCATTATGGTTTTGATTTGTGTTTCCCTGATAGTTAGTGATGCTGAATACCTTCTCATGTTCTTGTTGGCCAATCTTTTATCTTTTTTGGAAAACTGTCGATTCAGGTACTTTGCCTATTTTTAGAAATCAGGTTATTATTTGGTTTGATCTTTTGTTTTTTTGTTTCTTGCTACCGAATTTAGAAGTCCATAATGTATTTTGGAAATTCATTTTTTGTCAGGTATGTTTTATAAATACTTTCTCCAATTCTGTAAATTTGCCTTTGCACTCTTTTTCTTTTCTTGTTTCAAAAGTTTTTAGTTTGATACAAGCCCACTTGTCTGGTTTTGCTTTGTTTGCTTTTGTTTTTTGGTGTCATATTCAAAATTTCATTGCCCAGATCAATGCTCCTATGTTTTCTTCTAGTCATTTTAGACTTTCAGGTCTTATGTTTAAGTCTTTAATCTATTATGAGGTTTTTGTTATGCTGTGAAATAAGGTCCTGGTTTTATTCGTCTGCTTGTGGATATCCAGTTTCCCCGACAGCATTTGTTGAAGAGATTATTCTGTCCCTATTGTGTGTTCTTGGCATCCTTGTCAAAAGATCAACTAACTGGAGATGTGCTTATATATCAACACATTGGAAACCATTTGTTCTCAGATTATTCTGATTGATTGACATGATAGTAAGTGATAGAAATCCAAAGTTATATTAATCAAGTATCATTTTATTAAGCATGTTGGGGGTTCTATGTATAATTTGGGATTAAAGGGGAAAATACAGTTCCACTAAAGGAATATTTGAGAACCTAGAGAAAGAATACTATAAGAAGAGAAATAAAACCGAGACAGTTCATCTCATAATCAGACAAAACTTTGTGTGATAGGGCATGCTGGATTTTAATTCAATCTGAAATTATTCTGCCAGTCAGTTTAGGAAGTTTATCAGAGCAGCCTGGCTTGATCTGAGGTTAGTTGAAGTTAGATCTTGAGTTAGCTTGATCAGAGGTTCACCATGGGTTAACTATGTGACTAGAGAGAGTCACTTATCATCTCTGAGACTCTTATACCACCTCATCTATAAGTGGTTGGAAGATTGAATGGTTGGCTGGCAGGATGATGAAGTGGCTGATGGTCTAGGCTCTGGAATCAGACCATTTGAGTTTATCTGTATGAGGTTATGCAAATGCTTGAATTTCCCTTTGCATTTTCACCATCTATAAAGATAACAAAAAAAACTGTTTCATGCTTTATTATGAGGATGAAATGAGATGATGCTTAATAATTATTTAACATTACACCCGACATATAATAAGCACTTAAAAAATGTTGAATGCTGTTATGTTTAAAGGAAAAGTTATTATATATATATATATATATATATATATATATATATATGACTAAAAAGAACAAATAAAAATTAAGAAAGAAATAAGTGTACACAAAACTAATGTGGTTGCAGATTACTTATTACTCAGATACGGAACAAGTTTTTATATAATGCTACAATTGTGTATTTAGTGCCTGAGGCAAGTTTTTAGTCTGTTGCCGGGTTCAAGCATTCATAGTTCTACTTGTCTATTTAAAATAGAACTTTAATGCTTGCACCAATATTCAGTCCCACCAGCAATGTATAAATGTACCTTTTCCCACACATCTTTGCCAACATTTATTATTGCTTGCTTTGTGTGTGTGTGTGTGTGTGTGTGTGTGTGTGTGTGGTGCTGGGGATTGAACCCAGGGCCTTATACACACGAGGCAAGCACTTTACCAACTGAGTTATATCCCCATCCCCCATCCTTATTACTTGTATTTTTCATAATTGCCATTCTGACTGGAGTGAGATGTAGAATGAATCAGACATGATTACCTTATTATGTGTATATATGATTACCCAACTGATGTCATTCTACATAGGTACAACTAGAAGAGTTGTACTTCATTTATATATGATGTGTCAAAATGCATTCTACTGTCATGTATAACTAACTAGAACAAATAAAAGAAAAAGAAAAAAAAATATAAGAACCTTAAGTAAGAAAATTGAACAGGTTTCCAAGTTTCTACCAAGTCTCTGACTTAACTACTTTGATCTATTTCAGTTCCCTTAGTGGGGAGTTATCTAAGTCTCCTTATCCCTCTCTGCATTTTGAAGAAGATGGATACATTTGGAGGAAGTTCATTCCACTTGTCTGTGTTCTCTAATCTATAAACTTGGAATCTCAGAGAGGCCATGCTGATAACCTCCCCTTCCCATTTTTACCTCTGCCCAAATCAGCCCCTACTGTTTGGCAGAATTAGAAGAGAAGTGACAAGAAAATTCTTCCTTTCTGGAAACTCCAGATGTTCTCAGGGTCAGTTTATAGGCTAATTAAATATTTTATCTTGATTCAAGCTCAGAAATGTTCAACTCCCTATCTTGGATAGTCTATTTTCAAATACTCCATATTTCAAGCACTTTCTCTCATCTGAGAATTTAAGCCCTAGATATTTTCTTTTTGACTGTGCAGACTAGTTTTTGTTGAAAGATCACAGTTTGGGGACTGGGTATCAAAGAAGAAAATCTGACAACTTTTCCTCCTACTTTGGTCAATGTTAGCCTTTTCAAAACAACTTCTGAGAAACTGAGATATATACTGAGAGAACTTATTTTAGCCTTTCCCTCTTGAAGATTTGCCTCATCCTGTTCATTGCAGTTATATAACAAACACCCCCAAAATGTGGCAGCTTGAAACAACCATTTAATTAAGCTCATGGCTTCTGTATCAGGGCTTCAGACAGGTCACAGATGGGCTGGCTTATTCCTGTTTCAAGATGTCTAAAGACTCAGTTGGGAGGACTTTAAGGCTGGGGTGATTTAAATTTTCTGAACACATTCTTCATTCACACAACTTAGGCAAGGCTAGGATTTTCTATTGGAGCCCCTATATGTGGCCTTCCATATGTGACGGTCTCAAAGTGAGGATGCAGACCTGGCTCTTCATAGCAAGAATGTCTACTTTTTTCCTTAGTTATGCCCTGGACTGTACCTGAAAACATTAGTTAGCTCAGTAGCCCATCTCATTATCACATGATCCTTGATTAACTTTAAGGACAGTAGGAGAGGGCTGGGGGGGGGGGCGTTGCAGCTCAGTGGTAGAGCACTTGCCTAGCACATATGAAGTACTAGGTTCAAGCCTCAGCACTGCATAAAAATAAATAAATAAAGTTGTTTTTTTTTTAAGTATAATAGGAGGTATGTAGGCACATTTAAATCTCCTGTTTAGGAAACTCTTGAAACTTTGAAAGATGCAATTCTAGGAATTTGTGAAAAGAAATATTTTCTACCCTGAATGTTAAATTTAGGAAATGCATATCCTGAAGAAGTTAACAGGAAGGAAATATGAATTGAAATCTCTCTTGGTTTTGAAAACCAGTTTTAAGAAAGTGTGTGTATATGCTTTCGTCACTAGACATAATAAAGTACAAGATATAAAAGCAACTAGTATCTGTGTAAACCTTCCACATCTATTATTCACTGATTTCTCCTAATAGCCTATTGAGGTCAGTACTATATTTTACATTTCCAGTTTAGAGATGAGGGAACAACTCAGCAATGTAATATTAATCCTTCCAGTCACATGAGCAGTGTAGATGGAAAATGTCTCTCAAATCCTGACTTCAGATCCCAGATCCCTTGGTCATACCATGGACCTTCTCCTGCTGGTGCCCACTGTGCCACGTCCTGTCTCCTTGCTGGAGACCAGAGCATGACTGTGGTATATGCCAAGTCCAAACACAATCATTTCCTTCTCTTAGATATTTGGTCCTTTTTCGGTCCATTCCCCATCTGTTATCTTGAAAATTTTCCAACAACATCTTATAATTTTGATAAAGAATTTATCCAATTCAGTGACACAAAGTGGCTTGTGCTGTGTGTAAGCCACAGTTCACCTACCAGCCCACTAACAGGGCATGTGTAAATGGTTCACTCTTTGATTCACTCAGCAAACACTTACTGAATTCCTGTTAGATGCCAGACACTTTTGCGGGGGACGGGGGCTGGGAATACAGTGGGGAATAACAGGGTCTCAGCTTTTCTGCTAGTGGGGAGAAGAGAAAACAAGCAATAAGTGTATAATCTACTAGATAATAGCAAGCTCTATGAAAAGAAATGAAACAGGGAGATAGGTGTAGAATGAGAGGTGAGAATAGTTTAAAATTTTGGCTCATGGACCAAGGGGGTAATATTTGTACCGGAGGCTGAAAGGGTAAGGACTGAGCCATCTAGACACAGGGAAAGAGTGTTCCAACACAGGGAAAAACAGAGGCCATGGCATAGGCACTTGCTTGACTATTTAAGGAATGAAATTTCAGTGATGCCCATGCACTAAATCCTAGAGATTTGCTGTGCAACCTGCACTTATAGTTAACAATACCATATTGTCGGCTTGAAAGCTTAAGAGGTTAAATTTCCTGTTAAGTCAAATTTGTTAAAGATCAGTTGATTATATTTGCATGCATCTCTCTTTGGGCTTTCTAATCTGTTTAGATGATTTAATTTTTTACAAGTCTTAATTACTGTAAATCTAGTAATTCTTAAAGTCAGGTAGTATCAGTTCTCCAATCTTTCTTCCTTCAATATTGTGCTGGCTATTCTGGATCTTTTGATTTCCATATAAACTTTAGAGTAAATGTGTCAACTTCCACAAAATAGCTTACTGAGATTTTGATTAGAATTTTGTTTAATCTATAGATCAAGTTTGAAAATAAGCATCTTAACAAATGTTGTCTTCTTATACACAAACATAACATTTCTCCATTAATTTAGGTCATCTGTGGTTTCTTTCAACAGGTTTTTGTGATTCTTTTTATAGATCCTATATATATTTTGTTAGATTTATATATAAATGTTTTATTTTAATTTTGCATACTATGGAATAAATAGCACCTTCCTAAATTCATTTCAAGCCCTAACCCTCAACATCATTATACTTGACCTTTAAGGAGGTAGCTAAAGTTGAATGAGGTTATAATCTAGGAGGATCAGTGCTTGTGTAAAAAGAGAAAAGAGATTGCTGGAGTGTGTTCACACAGAGCAAAGGCCATGAAAAAACGAAGTGAGAACATGGGCATCTTACAGTCAAGTGGAGAGGCCTCAAGAGAAAATAAATTTTCCAGCATATTGATCTTGGACCTCTAGCCTCTAGTACTATGAAAAAACATAAACATTTGATGTCTAAGCCACCTACTCTGTAGTATTTTGTGTTATGTTTTAAATTTCAAATTATAATTATTTACAACTGGCACATAGAAAAGCTGTTGGCTTTTATGAATTAGTCTTGGACCCTGAACTTTTTTGTAGTCATGTATTAGATCCAGGAATCTTTTTTTAGTTTACTCATTTGGATATTCTACTTAAATAATCATGTCACATATGAGCAAAGATGATTTCAGTATTGTGTATACCTGTATGCATTGTTTCAGTCTTGAGGCTCTGTATGCTGTAACCAAAATAAATTGATAAAATTTATATATAGTAAAGTATTACATTTCCTGTTTGATCAGAATTTTAACCAAATTTCAGAAATGTTAATATTTTCATGTTGATAATTATTTCCTGTGTTGGACATTATGAAGCAATTACTTTAGAAATTAGATTGTAACCCAAACTGGGTCACTTCCTGACTGGATTAAGCGATTAACCTCAATACATGCTCTGTTAAATTGCAAAAAAAAAAAAAAAAAAAAAAAATTCCTGTTAAGTGTTCTAATCCTAACAATAACATAACAGGGAGGCCGGGTGGTGGTGGGGGGGGGCAGTGAAATAAGAAGTCCAGAATAAGAAAAAATAATTTTGATGAGGCAGCTGAGGGTCATGTCTGTGGCAATGTTAGGGTTTTTGGATTTTACTCCATATATGATATATGCTTCCAAGGACATTGGAAGACTTGGGACAGGGAAGTGATTTACATTTTAAGAAGTAACAGTGTTGCTGGGTGCAGGGGTGCTCACCTATAATCCCAGAGGCTCGGGAGGCTGAGATAAGATCGAAGATTTGAAGCCAGCCTCAGCCACTTATTGAGACCTTGTGCAATTTAGTGAGACCCTATCTCAAAATTAAAATAATAATAATAAAAGGGCTGGGGATGTTGCTCAGAGGTTAAGTGCCTTTAGTTTCAATCCCCATGGCTTAAGTTCATTTAAGTGATTTTAATCACATTTCTGTCCTACTCCTTTAAAAATCACCTTTATATTAATGAACATACTATTGATATAGCAGTGACATTATAAAAATGCTAACATAATTTAAACTAAACTAATTCATGTCCTAAAATACAGTGTGTGTGATTTTTTGCATGAGCCATGTGGGCTGAGACTGTGTGTGTTTGAGCAAAAGAATGAATCCAAACATCTCTAGGTTGTCATCTTTAATTCTGAAGGATTGCTGTGCTTGATGCTTTGCTTTATTTAAAGAGAGGGAGAGAAATTGATTTAATAACCTGTCACATTATACAACACATGAAGAACTTGAGAAGAAAAAAACACTCTGTTAGTCTTTGTGGGAAGAAAAATATTGTGACAGCTCCGTGGAGAAATCTTTGTGTGGAGAGAACTGGTAGAAATTATGGCGATGAGTCAAGGATGTTAGGAAACACAATGCTTCCCTGGAATAAGTGAGACCACTACCCCACGGAGCTCCACCATGTGTACAGCTATTTCTCTTATGTGCCGAGAGCAAGGAAATAGAAATTTGAGTTGTTCCTTCCCTTTTCTTGTTCCTTAAAATAAGTAAACAAATACATAAATAAAATTATTCCTTGTCATTTCCTTTGGGAATTTCTAAACTGTTCTATTCAACTGAGATGGGACAGAAAAACAAAATATTATAATAATGGTAGACTTGTAGAGTTTATTCCAAAGAGTTTAATAGCATCATGTAAACTCCAGCACCCCAGAGAAGCCAGTTTGTACTCAAGTGAACAATAACCTTAGAGCATGGTCCATCCAGAGACCCCCAAGGACATGCCTACAGTAGAATAAGTCCTGTTTGTTATAGCTCATTGCCACAGGGCAAGAACCCCCTAGGGGGAATGCGAAGCGTCTTAGTAAGAGACTTAGAGCATTTGGTTTGGGGATAGGTCTCTTAGGAAGGGTTTAAGGAAGGGTGGCTTTGTTCTGGATTGGATGTTGTCAGGAAGCCAGGACATTTCTGTGATTGAGAACCTTCTTAAATATTATCAAGGAGGGAAGAGCAGGCCAAGCTGAAGGAAAAAAGGAGTAGATTTCATTTATCTTAACCAAGATAGGGAGATGCTTGGACGTTTTTCTGGCTTGGACAATGTTTGTGTTTTTGTCTGGTTCAGACATGATTATGTCTCTTATGGGTAGATGGCTATATCATCCATGTATGGGCCCTTTTTTAATGGACATAGTTTTGTCTCTAGAACACTGATCAGCACTGATCAATTTGACATCTGCTTATATCTCAATGATCACTTAATAGCCATTGCATCATTGATTACTACTAGCTGCAAGGAAGGCTGGGAGATTAGCAATTGGCTTGGAAACTCCTAAAGCAGAGGTGGCAAGAGAGAAGGATGGTTTTGGTGTCAAGAGAGAAGGATGGTTTTGGTGTCAAGGAGACAAACATAGTGAGTGTGTTATAGACTCACAAACAGCATGGTTCAGGCAACACCATTTTAGCCTTAAGGACAATGCCATTAGAGTGACTTGTGAAAAAGTGGTGCCCCTGGATGCTGCAAGACCACCTTCAACCTGGTGCTCAACCAGGATTGAGGCAGCACTTGCTGTGTTGTCCCTAGCTGTCCTTTCTGATTGGTGATGTTATGCTTATGCTTCATTAGTCTCTGCCATATTTTGTCAGTTATCATGCAGATTAACCTTTAGTAGAATTGATGATAACAAACACACACACATGCACACACAATGAGAAATAGAAAAAGAATGTCTCACCATAAACAGCTCTCACCAAAAAAATATGAAGGGCATGCCTTCCACTTGGTTGTACTTGGAATATTTTATAAACTAGATAAATATAATTTGCTTTTGGTCTTTGTTGGTCAAGATAGGACCTTGTTTACTTATAGAAAGGTAGCCCATTCATATTTTTAACTGTACTAATGAAAATATCAACTAACAAAAAAGCCAAGGGTCTGTTAAAATCCCTAGTAAAATTTCTAAATGACGAAAGGCAAACCAGAACCCTTCCAGTTTCTCTCGTTGTTTCAATGAACTCCAGGTGTGAATTTTTGAATTTAATTATTTACCATAAAGTTGCATTTCAATTATTTCAGTGAAACAACTTTGTAAATTAAGTGAGCATATTACCTATAACCAGGGAAATGAATGAGCAACCTTGTCTTTTGAATTCAACCCTACTTGTGTGTAGTACTTTTATAAATATATGTTCATCTCATCTCCACAGTAACTCTACCACACTGTGGGGTTACTTTCACTGTAGCTAAAGAAACCAAAGCTCAGAGACCTTTTGAGTTTTATCAAAGTTACACAACCAATAAAGCAGATCTTATTACCTCCATCTCTACAGTAGCCTATGTACCCTAGGAAAGAAAAGGATGTGTAATTTCTCAAAAACATCCAATTATTCATGTGCCGTAGCATTCAGAGGGCTGGGGCCATACCTCATTCCTTGTCCAATTCCCAGTATTTGGCCCAGTGCCTGGTGGGTAGTGTTCAACAAACATCTGTGAAATAAAAACTAAATGAATGAATAAATGAATCCTAGACTCTAAGCTATTAATGTGGTTTTGAAAATCAAGATTAAATGATGAAAATGGTACATCCCACACTAGTTAACTACTGAACTGTGGATGCCAAAGCCTCAACAGACAGAAATTATTTGGAGGGAGTTAATACCTACTTACCTATTTATCTTCCCCCAGCCTGATGGGGCAGCCATTCCCTCAATAATGACCTGAGAGGAGAAAAAAGAGAATGGGTAATAAAAGAGGAAGCTGAGAAGGCAGAAAGAAGATACAAGGATCACTACCACCTTGCAGATATACCCAATGCATACCTCATAGCACTTGCTAAGCTGCATCCTCAAGGGCAGAAATTAGGTATTCGTCATTACTGGATTCCTGGCACTCAGCCCAGAAGTCAGTGTTTCACAGGAACTTAGGGACATGAAGGAGGCATGCAGATATATTAAGTGTTTCCCATGCAACAGAATTTTATCCTCTATTGATGAAGCACCAGGAACAACAGGTACCTCTGTGTGCTCCAGAAGCCTAGTCACAGAGCCAGAGAGGTACTCTTTGACCCAAAAGATTAAGACTATGCAGATAAGACATCAATTCTAAGAAGAAGAGTGGAAGTATTACAGCATCCTGAAAATAGATGTCTCTGGCTGAATCTCAGAACCTGCCTTTGTGCCAGAGAAATCATTTCCATTTCCACCATATCCATCAGGGTCCAGTAGGAAGACAGAAATGGTACATTATTTTAAGAGAGAAAATTTAATATAATGAATTATTTACTTGGAATTAAAGATGTGAAAAGGCAAATGGGAGATATCGAGTATCAAAAATGATAGCAGTTGCAGGAAGCAGCTTCTGTCCTTGGGACTGAAAGTCAAAAGCAAAAAAGAGTTGGGATTATTAACTAGAACTTATACCTTGGAGAAGGGGACTGCACTGTGTCTCTGAAGGAGGCTAATTCTCTGAGTGTTGGCAAAGCATATTCAGCAGCTACCAGGAGAATGAAGTACCATTACTGGGTAAAGTATTGCTGGGGGGAGATCGCTAGTTCTCATGGGGGCAGGAAGAAACACTGGAGTGGAGAATAAGTCTCCCAGTGACCTCTACAGCAGAACCTACCAGGGATCCATTGCAAAGCAAAAAGTGGCTTTGGGTCTCAGCCCCAGCATCACAACATAATGTAGAAGGGTGGACTTGGAACTGAGAAACACGAGTTTAATAATCAGCATACCCATCTACCTTCCCGAGGCTCTCTGATAGTCATGGGCATGAGCTGTTTGCAGTTGTTCTACAAGACAGCTAAGCTCCCACATTTGCTATCACTAATACTCAAATAATCAGATTTTTATCCTCTTAGTACCAGCAGTTCTAGGTAGAAGAGAGTAGACTCCCCACTCTTCTGTGATCTTTAATGTTAAGAGTGGTTAAAGCCCAGGCTACAGTAGACTCTGAAAGTTTGAATCTCACCTAAACTATTTACCTTGACTCAGCTACTGACTGAGTAAGCAAGAGTCACTACCTATGTGACTCAGTTCCTTCAATTTCTTAAGTAAGAAATCTCCCTTGCATGACTAGGGCTGTTGTGGGAATTAATCAGTTTATGTACACAAAACCCTTAGAACAGCTCTGATATTAATAAAAGCTCAGTACATATTAATTCTTGTTATTTATGTAGATGTTTGGTATCAAGAGTGGAGAGAACAGAATGAGGGTATCAAGGGTGGAGAGAGCAGAATGAGAGGAATCTTCTAAAATTCATTTTCCCAGCAAATATGTATCAATGGCCCTGTCCTAGGCCCTGAAGATACACAGGAAAAAGGCCTAGTCTCAGCCCTATGAGAATTCCCATTGTTGTAATAGTTAAAGCAAATGGAGAGTTAAACACAATGTGATAAGACTTATGATTTTATTAAAACTTGATATTGTAGGACTATGTAAGATAGCATCTCTATTCATTTTCTGTTACTGTGCAAAACTTTACTTCATACTTTAGTGCCTTAAAGGAAGGGAAATTATGTTACTTTTCTCGTGATTCAAGAATCAAGACAAAGCACATCAAAGATAGCCTGTCCTTCCTTAATGATATCTGGAAACTTTTCTAGAAATATGAAGGCTGAGGGATGAAATTATCTGAAGTCTCATTCACTCATTCCTCAGTGAGAGCATAATTAGTGATGTTATTCAAAATATCTTCATATGTTCTTGAGCTACCTCACAATATGGTGGTTGGGTTCCCAAGGACATTATTGGTGAGGGGAAGGGAGAACAAGGCAGAAATTGTATTGTCTTTGATGACCTAGTCTCATGTGATGGTTGATTTTGTGATGTGTCAATTTGACTGAGGCACAGGGTGCCCAGATATTCAGTCACACATTACTCTGAGTGTTTATGTGAGAGTGTTTTGGATAACATTAACATGTAAGTTGATAGACTTAGTAAAGCAAATTCCCCTTCCTAATGTGGATGAGACTCATAAGTAAGAGAAGTTATCCTGCCTTCAAATTGAGACATCAACTTTTTCTTGTCTTTGGATTTGAACTGAAACACTAGCTCTTCCTGGGTTTTGATCCAGCTAGCCTCTGTCTGGAACTTCACTATTAGTTTCCCTAGTTCTTAAGTCTTCAGTCTCAGACTGGAACTACACCATTGACTGTCTTGGTCTCCAGTTTGCTAATTGGGTGGACATAATCAGATGAGCTAATTCCATATAAGGAGTGTGTCTGTGTGTGTGTGTGTGTGTGTGTGTGCGCGCGCATGCGCGCACAAGTACACACACACACACACACACAAACACACGCACACACACTATTCATTCTGTTTCTTTCAAAAACCCTAACACATCACAGAAATCAGAAATTCTGTCATGCTGTAGTATTTAAAGCAGTTACAAAAGTCTATGTAGCTCAGAGTAGGGGAACAAAGATTCCATTTCTTATTGGAGAAGTGTCAATGTCACATATAAGAACATGTGGGGGACTGGGGATGTGGCTCAAGTGGTAGCACGCTCGCCTAGCATTCATGAGGCCCTGGGTTTGATTCTCAGTACCACATAAAAATAAAGATATTGTGTCCACTAAAAAAAAAAGAACATGTGGGGTGGAGATATACATATATATCGATGCAGCCATCTTTGAAAAATGCAATATGCCACAGCTTCTGCCTGCTACTCAGCCTGGGCTTACAGTAGGGGGTGGTCAGAAAAAAATATTCTTACAGGTGATAGTGTCTCTGATGGATTCTGAGTACCTGAAAAGTTATTTTCAAAATTCTGAAGATCATTCTCACTGCTGACATCTGACAATACAATTCTATTTTTAAATATCTCCACCAAGACTGTTTATTTTTTATATATATTTTATTTATTTATTTAGTTTTATTTATATATAACAGTGGAATGCATTACAATTCTTATTACATATATAGAGCTCAATCTCTGGTATACAGTCAATCTCGAACAAGATTCTTTAACCCGTATATCTTATTTCAGTCTCTATCAACTCTTTTAATTGGGACAAACCCTAACAGAGTCTTATTTTCTAACCCAGTTGGCCTCCTAGGATGCAGGGAGCATAAACCTCTCTTCTGTTTTTATTCAGTGGAGTTGTAAGACCATTAACACCCTTGACTGGGAAGAACCAGTTATAAATATTTTAATGTTGCTGGGTTATTCCTACTTTACCCAGGGATCACTTTCTGTCTCTACAATATTTCTTTCTCGTTTCATTCTTTCATATTTCCTTTGCCCCCAATACTCTAGATATTTATAACATTCTCCCTGGATTATTGAAGCGATTTAAGGATTGGTCTTCCAATCTATGGTCTTCCCTGGTCCTCGACCACACTAAACATCAGTAGCACCTCTTTGTAGAGAGCATCAAACAAATACTTAGTTTATCTTAGAAGGCAGTTATTGAATTACCCTTCAACTTTTCCTTCTCCAAGCTGGATGATCCCACCTGCCCCAGAGGGGGGCTCCCTATACTTCTCTAATGTGGTTTAAAGTGATGTCTGCTACTCTGAGTCAAATGATTTCTAAATAGAAACCTTCTGGTAGCACCATCATTAATTAGCATCCTTTTGCAGAACATCTAAAAGAAGCTGGTGGGGAGAACAGTGTGCTCCAACAAAGCTAATGAAGTTTAAAAGTTGGCTGGTTTAAAAGAGAAAAAAAATGAGCCTGCTCCTGAACTTTTCATGTGGAATTTCTTAGATTTTTCTCTTCTCCTTGACCTCCTTCTTCTATCTCCCCATCCTGTTGCCCTTAACTTTCTTGTGCTGTCCTTCTGGAATTATTACTACTTGTCCTTTAATTGACCACACTGTACCCCATTCATGCCTGATTATTAGCAACTAAAGCCCTCATATTATCAATTTATGGAAGGGCTGCCTTACTCATGTGACTAATTGCTCATTGAGGGTTCTGTCTTATTCATCCTCTTGAGCTTTAGAATTATAGCATTGATACAGTACGTAGGAGATGCTCAGTGATTAGTTAATGAGCCAATGCCTGCACAAATTATTAGTTAAGTGGTGATGTTTTCCCATTTGGGGTAAGGCAGTCATGTGGGATCCAAGATGGTGTCCTGACATCATCTCACTGAACCCCACCCTGGATAGTCACACCTGCTGTTCATTCTGCTGAGGACCCCATTTCTATCATCATAGGACATCTCCTACTCATTGTAAGTAAGTTATAACTTAGCTGTCATTTTTCTTGAGAACACTCAAACCCAAAGCACTTTCTATTTTTCTATAAATAGATAAAACCAAATTTTCTTCTTCCTTCCTTCCTCACCAAGTTCAGGAATCCTGTGCATGGTTCCCTTATACTTCTCATGTCATAGGAGCTGGCGTAATTTTTTACTGTTTGTTGATTAATTATCTACATTCACCTTCAAACTACCAGCCCCATGAGAGAAGGGTCCATATGTATCTTGCTTTGGTTGTACTTCTGGTGCCAAACAGACTGCTTGGTGTACCACGGGCTCTCAATAAATGTGAATCAAAGTATGTGTGAATGATTAATTAAAGAGGAACCTTTCTGATGGATCTTAGAAATAGTCTTCTCTCCATTTTCCCATCATACAAATCTCATTATCTCTGTAGCTATGATTATGCTATAAAAAGATAAAATCACAATAAACTATAACACATACAATGCATTGTTCAAAGACCCAGCAACATCTTTTATTTATCATTTTGTCTAAAAATATTCCATTACTATAAAATATGCAGAAGTGGAGGATACATGGCCGGCAGGTTTTTGTTAAATTATGTAAAACTGAGCTAACTGATGGGCTTTCGTTGCCTCTGCTCTTCATCGTGAATGGACTATCCCAGCTATTTTGGGCGTTATGGGTGCCATTCATCTCCTTCTCAGAAGAGAACATCATTACCATGAGAAATATGGCAAAGTTTTATCTAAAAATGACAAACAAAATTAATAGTCCTAATATAACCCATTCCGGAATCAGATTTCCTATTCTTTACGCTTCAGCTACAAATGGGCTGTCAGAACACAGCTCTACAAAGCAGGGCAATGGTGTAAAACCTGTGGGTTCCCTGAATGCAGAGAGAAGCAAGACTCACCTCTTTATGCCTTCATTTGGTGTTATAATGTTTATCCAGGCACCCCCACCCCACCCCAGATGGGAGCTGGTGTGGAGATCGGGGGTAGGAAATGAAACCTTCTTTTTCTATTTCCTGAAAATTTCTTCTTGAAGCCTTAGTTTATGTCTCAAAAACCTTTTAAATGCATCTTAGTAAAACGTGGGTGGATTTGTTTTGTTTTGTCTTTTTAATTTACCAAATATTTCTGATACTGTGTTCTCATTTCCAAGTCAACCCTTAGATTCTTCAAGGAGAATGAGAATCCTTCATAGAGGATTATCCATTATCTTCAACTTAATTCTAGATTGTCCTCTTTAACTTGTCATAGAGATGTATTTTTTTTTCTCATGGAGGCAACATGAGCCATTGCTGAGATGTTCAGTCCTGTGTTAGAGGGTTCTCTTTCACCTTAGGTGTGCTAAGTTTGCTTTTATCTATTTACAGAGAAATAGAAAGTGCTTTGGGTTTGAGTGTTAAAATTGTCCTGTGTTCAAATGTTAGCCCTAGTGAGATTTTTCAATAAATTATTAAATATGTAATATAAATTTCATAATTCCTTTACTTGTATCAGTTCAGATTTATCTGGGATAAAAGTGATGTAATTAAAAAATATTAGTTATTGAGGGCCAGGCACAGTGGCACTTACCTGTAATTCCAGCAACTTTGAAGGCTGAGGCAGCCAGCCTCAGGAACTTAGCAAGGCCCTAAGCAATTTAGCAAGACAAGACCCCGTCTCTAAATAAAATATTTTTAAAAGGGCTTGGGATGTGGCTCAGTGGTTAAGCACCCTTGGCTTCAATGCCAGTACCCACCCACCCCCACGCACAAATTAGTTATTT
This sequence comes from Spermophilus citellus, assembly GCF_964194105.1. NCBI lineage: Eukaryota > Metazoa > Chordata > Mammalia > Rodentia > Sciuridae > Spermophilus > Spermophilus citellus. Next base: position 29,877,116 of record NC_138188.1, on the reverse strand, counting down.
AAGACAAATAGAAGTAAATTTCCACACTGTGGTCCAAGGTCTGCTTGAGTTACATCCACCAGTCTGCATTTTAATCAGCAGGAATAAGGAAGGAAGAAAGGAGTTTGGTTGCCTCTCTTTCTGGAAATCATTAATACTGCTTCTACCAGAATTGAGAGAGGTCTCACTCATAACTGTAATAGGAAGTTAGGTAAGAAGGCATTTAATTCAGGTGGTCATGAGTCAAGATAAAAAATAAGGGACCAAAAAGAAGAAGGGATATTAGGGGCCAATTTTAAGTCTTTGCCATGTTCCTGTGCCTGAATTGGTTAAGTGAGAGGGCTTATACAAATTTATTCCTACAAATTGTTAAATCCTATATCTTTAGAAGATTTTATTATTAAAATATCATTGGTACTATTTTTATGGGTAGGAATAAAGGAATTAGTGATGCCCATTTCTTAAAAGGTGCTTTTGTTCTGGAGAATCATTGTTGGGATCTATTTTATGAAGGTGTACTATACAGGAAACACCACCTTCATAATCCATCTACATGGAGGATGAAGGGAACCAGAGACAGATGATCCATCTCTTATATTACAGATGGGAAAATGAGATCCAGAGAAGGGATCTTATTTCCAAAGGGGCACAGCCAGAATTAAAACTCAGGATCCTTGGTGGAATCTTCAATATCTTACCTACTGTATGTGCCCTACCTTCCCAGAATGAAAATCAATGATAAAATAATGGGTGATTAAACTATCCAAGAGAGTTGTGGTAGAGAAGTTGTTAGACTTTTCTGAGAATGGATGGGACCTCCATTTGCACAGAGGTCTGGATTAGTTGACCTCTTGAAACCCAAGCTTTCCCTGATGGTGGGAGTGAAAATTCACAGTGGTTCAGCCATCATTCCTCTGTTTCCTTTCCGTCTTAGCTGTGGAGTGCCTATTGACCACCCATTGGTTACTACCATGACTCCATCCTTACCTCGTCCTCAAGATCTGTTTAACGTTTGCTTGTTCCTTGGTTGCAGGATTCTGAATTCAGGCACTCTGAGTTCATCATCTCCTGGTGTTTTTTTGTCACGGTAGCTTTTCTTACCTGCTCTTGTAATAAATAGCTGTTCCAAGGTGTTGTGGAGGGTCAGTTCCCCCCAAAGGATCTTAACCCTTTTCTCGTCTCTGTCTCCACATCCAAGAAACCTATTTTTGTCTTCACAATGTGACCTTTAGTTTTCTTTATAAATGCTGGCAACAAGCTCTCAACTCGCCCAGCAATACCAGCTGCTGCCTTTTGACTTCTCCCTTGAAGTTCTAAGGGGTGTTGCCGACAAGTTGCTAGAATGTTTGTGCTTTGTGTTTCATGCCTGGTCTTTTGTCTTAATGCTAGGTGGTATCCTCTTCCTGTTTTTGCCTTTTCTGTGTTATCCTCTTCTTTGCCCTCTTTAATTCAAGGTGTCTTTAATTCTTGGTTCCAGGACTCTGTTTTCTGCAGTGTCAGGCTGGATGCCACTCTCTTTCCTTAATCTCCTCTGGCAGGGTTTATTAATTCATACAATTTTGCTATGCTGAGTGGGAAACAGTCACTTTACAAAACAGCAATTACTTTATGAGTCTGTCCTGTCTCCATGTTATCCAATCTTATTCCATGTCACTTGTTTTTCTTTTGTACCTGGATTCTTAAATTTACATGGCCGACATTCTAGGTGACTACAGAATATTCAGTATTTCCTTTCTTACTAACAGAACTGTGCATGAGATAAAGGTACAGTCACATGCTGTTATAAAAATGACAATTTACAACCTCCCTGGCATTAAGGGCTGCCCATAGGATAGTGTTCCCACGCGTAACATATAAACAGAGGTCTGGTGAGGGGTTTCTGAAGAAGCTTGGCTTCCTATAGATATCAGCCTTTTCTTCTTGGTCTCTCAGTCCTGCTCACAAAGTGTAAAGGTGCCATAGCTATTATTCAACTCTGAGAGAAAAGCCAAAATGTTTTGGAGATGCCCTAGAATTCTGGATATTAAACCAATGCCAGTGACTTCCCAGAATTATTGTTAAAAAATAAATAAAGCCTCCAATGAGTTTACATCACTATTACAGGGATTCTGCCACTCTCAATTAATTGAAGTTCCTAACTGATCTACTTAAGACTAAATGAGTGCACACTCTGTGATGGACCCTTGAAGGTGCCCCCTGGATCCCAGACAAGGTAGAACTTGCTGCCTTGGCGTTTGACAGTGCTATTAGCAGATGATTCTCGCTCTCAGCTCCTCCAGGTATTGTCTCAACTTCAGAGACCTTTGTCACCAAAGGTCACATCATTTCCTGGGGTACACATATCCAATACAAGACATGAGCATATAATGGCCAGCCCATATTGACCTAACTTGAGACATCTCCAAAGGACCACGTGGACCTCTTCATAGAAGCATCAGTGGCTTGTCACTGGGACCGTATCCCAGCCTGACATTTTTCTTCACCTACTCCTGATTTCTCTCAATCCCTTCCACAGAGTCACAGTTTTGCTTTTGGAAGAACCCAGGCTGTGACACCTGATACATTGCTTTCCCACTACAGAAGTGTATTAGAATCCCTGTCACTACCAGGCTCCATGCTATGCTTGATTGGTGCTGGTGGTGGAGACAGGACCATAAGATGACTAAGGCACAGTCCTTATTTGGAAATTGCCCTAGTCTAGAGGGGAGTCGGGCTTGTAAATAAATTATTATTATTTAGGATGATGAGTATAATTGTAAGGATGGTTATATGGGAATATAAGGGCAGACTGAAAAATTGCCTGGAAGAGGCAGAGAAAGCCTCACAGGAAATGTGAGAACTGAGAGGAGCCTTAATGGATGCAGTAGTGTTTATCATTCAAAACAGAAAGCGAAGGGCATTGTTTAAAGGACTAGCATGATTTTTTTTTTTTAAATGCAAGAGCCATGAGTGATTGAAAAAGACAAATAATTTTCTGGTAAGAGGGGGGATGAACCAATACAGCAGAACTGAGGCCAGACAGTGGGAGACATTATATAAGACTTTGGGAAGCCATCAATATTTATTTGGATTAGAAATGAAGTTATATGAAAATTTTAGGATTGTCCACGCATCCATTAGTGGTGAAAATGAATGGTAAATTACAGCCAGGGACCAGAGGTAAGACAACCACTGAAGAACTTAGTAGAATGTTTAGACAACACCATGTGGCAAATTATCCTAGAGCAGGAACTATAGTGCAGAGAGGATGTGATAAATTTAGGAAAATTTGTGGGCCAATTAACAGGCTAGGTAAGGAAGGAAGAGGGAGGAATCAAAGATGCCTGAGAATTTTCTCTGAGGAAATGGAGTCACATTAGTCTCAAGAGTCAGAATAGGGTTCATGAGGGATTTGAGATAGCAAAGACAGCTGAAAGACTGCTTGACTAGACTTCTACAGTATGGTGGCATCTCTGGGCTGCAAATATAGGTCTCTAATGTACCAAATGCTTGTGTTACTGGAAGATATACATTTGGGTGATGTTGTTCAAAGAGAGGGTGTAGAACACAAGAAAAAATTACAAAGGAAAGAGTGCCCAGGAACCTTGTGTCTAGTGAGACTTGAATCAATAGTGCTTATTCCTGAGTAGTGTGATGATGTCTAAATATTGTTGTCCTAATAAGGGTATTTCTTCTTTAACATGCAATACAATTCCCTCTTTTACTGGAAAATTCTAGACCAGCTTTATGGCTTTATCCTTTTATGCATTTTCTGGCCAAAGCTTGCCCATTTGCTATGCCTTCAATTTCCTTGTTATTCATCTTAAAGAATATGTAGCATTTTTCTAAGGCTTAACAACTTCTAAACTCTTATTTACCTTTTAACAAGATGGGATACCCCAAACTCAGAGTCATAGAAGGTAACTGACTGACTTGAATCAGGAGAGTTTTCTGAATTCATAAATCAGGAAAGTTTTCTGCAGAAGACTCGAACTCAGTCCTAAGTGCTTACTCTATAAACTCTTTGAAGTCAACTAATTTTTAGTGAAGGGTAAATGTTGAGTAACCTTTTGTTGGACTAAATCAGTTGGAAGTGAACTGTGCTGCTAAGAACATCTTCACTGAGTGATACAAAAGGATCATCTGATTTCAATGACCACCTAGTTTTCTGCAAAGGTTACTTCTGTGTGTGTTCCATAAAGACTAAGATGGATGTAAATATTAAAATAGTTGTGATTGAACTTAAGAATGAAATCTAGACTAACTTTTATATGAGATTGATAGAAAATCAGGGTTGGCCTAGGTAGAAGGGCATAACAGACATGGGATTCACATATTGGAACTACCAGCCTAGTTTTTCATATATATATTTTAAGCATTCATATTTCTTCTTCTGTGAAGTGCCTATTCAGTTCCTTTTCCCATTTATTGATTGGGTTATTTGTGGTGTTTTGTTTTTATTTTGTTTGGTGTTAAGTTTTTTTTTTTTTTTTTTGAGTTCTATATATATCCTGGAGATTAATGGTCTATCTGAGGTGCAGGCAGTAAAGATTTTCTCACATTCTGTAGGCTCGATTCATGTTCTTAATTGTTTCCCTTGCTGTGAATAAGCTTTTTAGTTTGATACTATCCCATTTATTGGTAAAGACTGTACACTGAATCAACATGCAGACACCAGGGTTTGGTGTATGGACAAACTAGAATGTATGGCCACTCTTGGTATGAAGCTCATTTGTGATTTCTTGTACTAATATCACTTGTCTTATGTAAACTTGTCCTTAGTAAGTGAAGTAGGAAATAGTGTTTTTGATATCCAGTAGCATCATCCCCAGGCTCCACCAGCTTCTTTAGATAGTTAGTCTCAACATTAGCTGCATGTTAGAATCACCTAGAGAACTTTAAAAAAATGCTGATATTTTGATTCTTATCCCCAAGAGAATCAAATTTTGGTTTTACAAGTATAATTTGCACTGTGTGACTATTATGTGATGATTTAGGGTCTCATGATCTTGAAGCAGCCACAGCCTTGGGAAGAGTTCAGCTGTCACTACTCTTCTTTTAAAGCTTCCTAAATTATTCCAATTTGCTGCCATGGTTCAGAAGCATTTCTTAAGAGGAAAGGGGGTGCTCCAGCTCAAAATATTTGCATCCCTTTGTGGAGCATTGACTGGTGGCAAATAGCAGTATTATAAAGATAGATTTTGGTGGCTTGTGAGGTCACAAGTCTTCAATATAATTACCCATTTGCTGAACTGTTTGACAATTATGTGACAGTTTAGGGGCTCATGGTTTTTAAGTTGCCATAACCTTGAGAAGAGATTGACAGAGATTGTTTCTAAGTGTTTCATTGATGACATTTGACAATATCTAAAAGCCCTTTAATAAAACCTTTAGAATACTCTGATATTACCTTAGGATGCCTTCCATTCTCATTTAAAAAATGGTCTTCATGGATATCAAGGAAGGAAAGTATCACCCCTGGTGTTCCCAGTAAATATGAAACACTTCCTCTTTGTGAACACAGTCAACCTCTCCAATCCAAGGATCTGTGTAGTTTGTGCTTCTCTTTTATCTTTTCTCTGGGGCTGCTTTGATTTTATGCAGTAGTTCATTGGAATCCATCAGAGGAGAGGACAATATACGGAAGGAGAGATTCAACTGTTTTTTTTTTTTTAATGAATAGATGGAATTGATAGGATTGAGGAGAGTAGGAAGATGGGGTGGAAATGATGTTTTTACATTAATTATCTGTGTGATGTGATTTCTTCCTCTGAGAACAATTCATGGTCAGGCCTTTAATTTTCTTGACTTCTAGAGCCCGACAAGGAATTTGAAGATATAATTGTGTGAATGAATCCAGAAAGATAGATAGTTGAGATTTTAAAATTAATTTTTTTAAATCCCTAAAGAAATGTGTATAACTGTTCTAAAAAGTTGAGTTATCAAGAAAAGAGATTTATTGGCATAATTTGTAGAACTTATTCCCCTTCCAACACCTGTGTGGTAGTATTTATGTGGGCTACATCTGGTGTGAGATTTTTTGCTATTTCTTTAATTTTTTCAAACCACCTAACACCTGCTGGAAATTGCTGTGTTGTTAGGAGGAATGAGGGCTGTATTGGATTTCTCAGTGGATTCTACAATATAATTAGTCCAGGAGTGTAATTGTTTGAGCAGCAGAGAGTTTGGGAGGCGTGGAGAGGCATACCAGCATTTCTGTCTGCTATCCCTCAGAGTATTTCCTTCACTGACCCTTTCCCAGAAAATAGGAATCAGAAAGAACATCCTGACCTGACATCAACCAGCAGGAATTCTGCAGAATGTTCTGAGGCCTTAGATATCTAAATATCCAAACCTTTTCTGTAACATAGAATAAAGCTCAGGGGGTGGGGTGGGGGGGGGGCAGAAATGTTCCCAAAGTCAAGCTGATCAGGTTTTCTAGTTCCCAGTTCATTGCTCATTCCACTCCATCCTACAGTTCAGCCAGACAATAACCAGCCCTAGGGGCTCCACCGACTTCTTTTGGGGAGCACTGCAAATGAGGAAGCATTTCCTGTCCAACAGTGAATGACCAAACAAACTCCTGTTGGAGGACCCCCTTCTTCATTTAATTTACATTGAAAAAGCTCCTGCTCAGATTTTCAGGGTGAAGAAAGCAGCCACAGTGAATTTTGATACTAAAATTATAATGACATCCATTGGCCAAAATCGTGGGAGGGAACGTATGGAGGATGGAAGAGCGTGACTTCTGATCTCTGGTTCCTCCAATTGCACCATCCTGAGGCAGAGAGCAGATGTGAGCTTTGGGGTGGTACATACATACCTCTACACCAGGATGTGTATACTTGAAGCACGACGTGTTGTAAACAGAAAGAATCATTATTCTAAATGGAAAAGAAGAACCCAAACTATCATTATTTGCTGATGACATGGTTCTATAGTTAGAGGATCCAAAAAACTCCACCAGAAAACTTCTAGAATTAATAAATGAATTCAGCAAAGTAGCAGGATATAAAATCAAGACCCATAAATCAAATGCATTTCTACACATCAATGATGAACCCTCAGAGAAATTAGGCAAACTGCCCTATTCACAATAGTCTCAAAAAGGAAATATTTGGGAATCAATCTAACAAGAGAGGTGAAAGACCTATACAATGAAAACTACAGAACACTAAAGAAAGACATTGAAGAAGACCTTAGAAGATGGAACAATTTCTCATGTTCTGGGATACGAAGAATAAATATTGTCAAAATGACCATATTACCAAAAACATTATACAGGCAGTTCAATTCCAATTAAAGTCTCCAAAACATTCCTCATAGAAATAGAAAAAACAATCATGAAATTCATTTGGAAAAATAAGAGACCCAGAATAGCCAAAGCTATTCTTAGCAAGAAGAGTGAAACAGGAGGTATCACAATACCAGACCTTAAACAATACTACAGAGCTATAGTAACAAAAAAATGGTATGGTATTGGCACTGAATAGGCATATAGATCAATGGTACAGAATAGAAGACACAGAGACAAACTCACATAAATACAGTTATCTCATAGTAGACAAAGACACTGAAAAAATACATTGGCAAAAAGATATCCTCTTCAACAAATGGTGCTGGGAAAACTGGAAATCCATATGCCACAAAATGAAATTAATCCACTATTTCTCACCATGCTCAGAAATCAACTCAAAATAGATCAAGAACCATAGGAATTAGGCCAGAAAAAAAAATCTTCACCCAAATCTTCACCAAAGCAGATTAGGTCCTGACTTCCTTAACTAGACTCCTAAAGTGCAAGAAATAAAATCAAGAATGAATAAGTGGGATGGATTCAAACTAAAAAGCTTCTTCTCAGCAAAGGAAACAATCAATAATGTGAAGACAGAGCCCACAAAGTGGGAGAAAATCTTTACATGCACATCAGATTGAGCACTAATTTCCAGGGTACATAAAGAACTCAAAAAACTTAACACCATAAAACCCAAGTAACCCAGTCAATAAATGGGCTAAGGAACTGAACAGACCACTTCTTAGAAGATATACAATCAATTTACAAATATAAGAAAAATGGATATGAATAATAATTAAAGAAATGCAAATCAAAACCACTCTAAGATTTCATCTCACTCCAGTCAGAATGGCAATTATCAAAAATACAAGCAATAATAAGTATTGATGAGGATGTGGGGAAAAAGGTACACTCATACATTGCTGGTGGTGCTGCAAATTGGAAAACAGTATGGAGATTCTTTAGAAAACTTCGAACGGAACCACCATTTAACCCAGCTATCCCACTCCTTGGTCTATACCCAAAGGACTTAAAATCAGCCTACTACAGGGACACAGCCATATCAATGTTTATAGTAGCTCAATTCACATTAGCTAAACTGTGGAACCAACCTAGGTGCCCTTCAACTGATGAATGGATAAAGAAACTGTGGTATATATACACAATGGAATATTACTCAGCATTAAAAGAGAATAAAATTATGGCATTTGCAGGTAAATGGATGAAGCTGGAGAATATCATGTTAAGCGAAGTAAGCCAATCCCCAAAAACCAAAGGCCAAATGTTCTCTCTGATAAGTGGGTGCTGATCCGTAATGGGGGTAGGCATGGGGAGAATGGAGGAACTTTGATTGGGAAAAGGGGGAGGTGGGAAGAGGAGGGAGTATGGGGGCAGGAAAGATGGTGGAATGAGATGAACATCATTACCCTGGGTATATGTATGACTGCACATATGGTGCGACTCTACATCTTGTACAAGCAGAGAAATAAAAAAGTTATGCTATATTTGTGTACAATAAATCGAAATGCATTCTGCTGTCATGTATAACTAATTAGGACAAATTTTAAAAATGTGGGAGGGAACATATTGATGGAAGAGCATGTCTTCTGATCTCTGTCTCCAATTACACAATTCTGAGTCAGAGAGCAGATACAGGCTTTGGAGTAGTACATACACACTTCTACATCAGGAGAAGCTGATGTGTATACTTGAAGCACTATGTATTGTAAACAGAAATAATCGACAAAGACATTTCTTATTCCACTGAGTGAATGAGATTATATACCATCCTAAGTAAGAACATGGGTTCTGCAGTGTGGCTGGGTTCAAATTTTAGCTGTGTTATTCATGATGGTGGTAAGTTTTCTGTATTTAGTACTGTTGGCATGCAAAACGGGGACAGTGATATCTACTTCATGGGATGGCTTAATGTTTTAAGGCATATGGGCACATAATATAAATGCCTGGCACATAATATAAGCATCCAGTACATATTGATAATAATTGCTGTTATCCAGGAAAGATTCCCAAGTTTGCATTAGCAGGTTTTATTTTTTTACTTCATAAATTTCCTGTCCATGCATGAGTTCTTTTCCTCCTCCGGTACCTTAGTGAAGAAACTAGATGTCAAATCTTTTTTTTTTCCAGAAAACAGCCTAGATTCTTTGTATTCTATACAACTATATGATATTAGGATGTATGATTCCTTTGATTTCCTGGTTCATTTATAAGAGCAGTTTTGAATACACGGCCTTTTATGAAACTCCCTAGCTTCTATAAAGTGGGAATCTCATTATTACAAAAGAGATGGTCATGTAGAAACCATGTAAAGGAAAATGTTTATGTCTGTCTAGGTTCTATACACAGTGGGTGCCCCAGGAATGTTTGATGACTTGAAGCAACTTTATAACTAGAGCCTCACGGTTGGCTATTTTCCTTTCATCCATATCAGATTATATTATCAAAAGTCCTGGCCTGTGAGAAAAATCTCAGCAAAGGGAACAACCACTGTAGTCAATTTAACCATTAGCTTAAATCTCAAATGTATTTCTGGTTTCAGTGGCTATTCATCCAGGGGAAAACTCAAATAGGCAAATATATGAAACCAAGGGCAAGAAGGAATTTATAATAAAGTTTTATATGTTTATTTGTTCTGATTAGTTATACATGACAGCAGAATGCACTTTGATACATCATACATAGATGGAGTATAATTTCTCATTCTTCTGGTTGCAATGATGTGGAATCCCATCAGTCATATATGGTTATATATGTACATAGGGTAATAATGTCTGATTCATTCTACTATCCTTACCACCATATCCCCTCCCCTCCCTACACTCCCCTCCATCTAATCTAAAGTAACTCTATTCTTCCCTACCTCCCATTATTGTGAATTAGCATCTGCCTATCAGAGAAAACATTTGGCCTTTGGGTTTTTGAGATTGGCTTAGCATGATATTCTCCAGCTCCATCCATTTACCAGCAAATGCCATAATTCCATTTAAATTTTATTTTATATGAGCTCAATATCTGTTTATTAGAAGGAATCAGTCTTGACTGGAGAGATAATAAAGATAAATATGGTCAGATATAGGATGATGGGTATAACTAAGCCAAGTTTGAAGTGGAGTTCTTTATAAGCAGAGGGCAGAGACAGATTCTTCAGAATAGTTAAATTTATATCACACACATGCACACACAAACACACACACACACACCCACACCATCACAAGGTACAATTAAGACAACAAATGATTACATGGATCAAAATGTAAACTCAGGAACTCCATGATTTACCTGATTGTACAACTAATGAGTAAAAGATGCACAATAGAACTGATGAATCAAAAAACAATCCAAGTCTTAAAATGAAGGCAAACCTGCAGAAGGGAAAAAATCCTTTTCAAAAATATGAGGCAACCTTTCCAAACCATAATAGAAACCACTTTATAATTAGAATTTTGTGAAAGATGGAGCAATTATTGGCAAGTCAAACTCAAAAATACCTGCTTATATCCAGAAACTGTCAATGAGCACCTTACATATTTGTCCTCTCTGTGACAGCTCCTTGAATCTAACCTAAGTGGGAACAAACCCGCTGCTACAGTGATTAGGGGCTAAATCTTCATTCCTCCACATAGGCCAGCCTTTGATCAATGGGTAATGTGAGCCTTGTCTAACACAGAGGAATGTGCATCTTGGAACCCAGAGGATAAGAATCCAACAACTGCAATCAGGACCAGTAGAAATCTAGTCCACATCAGGGCCTTCTTAAACACTGGAAACTCCAACCCAGAAAGAGGCTCATACAAAATGCACCGAAAGAAACTTGGCTTACTTATATCCATCATCCCATATCTGACCATATTTATCATTATTATCTCCGCAGTCAACACTGATTCTTTCTGATAAACAGATGGTGAGCTCACATAAAATAAAATTTATTATAAATTCCTTCCTGCCTTTAGTTTCACATATCTGCCTTCTTTGAGGTTTTCCTGGATGAATAGCCATTGAAAGAAAGCAAAATCGACTCTATCATTGTATGCCTCTTTAAAGGAACCAAAACCTCCTTGGTTGTGCAGGCCTGTGGAAGATTTGATTGACAAACATTTAGATGCGTGTTATGCTCTGGTCACCTATAATTTTAATTATTGGATTATGTAAAATTGTATTCTTCAAAGAACCTTTTCCAATTTTCTGAAGATCCTTAAAAGAAGGAAAAGAAGGGGATTGTCAAAGAAAGAGAGGGAGTGAGAGGGAGAGGAAGAGAAGGGAATGGAAGGAAAAGGAAGAAGAGAGAGGAAGAAAAGGAAGGAGAGAGTGAATAAAAGAAGCAGAAGTACAGTCCATGCTTAATGACGTTGGATATTTTTTATTTTGATAATGAGATAGGAAAATGTAGTTTTGCATTGGATTGCATGTGAAGCTTGGTTATTCATTCTGAAATGGAATGCATGCATTCTTTCCTGGGTGGGATTTGGAAGACTATTCTTTTTACTTGTTTTTCAATTGAAGTAAGTTCGAGTATAAAATTTTCTTCCAGAAGCACAGTTCTATTCAATTTGATGTTCAAGGCATGCAGTTTTCACAATAATATACACATATGTTACAACCACCCAAAACAGTGTATAAGATAGTTTTCTCATGCCTTCCTCCCCCTTTTAAGTCTCCTCTGTTCAAATTTCTAGTATCACAGATTAATTTTACAAGTTATTAGATTTCATATAAATAGATTCTTATGTGCCTGCCTAATTTTTCTTTTAACATATTTTGGAGTTTCATCTGTGTTGTTTTATGTATGTGTAGTTTATCCCAAATAGTATTCCATTATTTGTATGTAATAAAATATTTTCATTCCTGCCCCTGTTTATAGACATTTGTACAGTTATTAGGTTCCAGGAATAATAACTAAAACTGCTATGAAGATTCTTTACAAATGTTCTAGTGAACACATGTCTTTTGTTTCTCTTGGGAAAAATAAATAGAAATGAAATTGCTGGTTCATATTGTAAGTATATGCACAGCTTTTTAAGAAACTTTAAATGGTCTTTTAAAGTGGTAACACAATTTTCCATGCTTAGCAGGGATGAATAAGAGTTCCAGTTACTCTATATCCATGTCAATATTTAGTATTGTCAGCCCTTTTTATTTTAGCTATTCCAGTGGGTGTGAAATGTTATGTTATTGTGGTTTAAATTGCATGTCTAATGATTAAATTATGTTTCCTAACTTTTTTATTGGTCACTATGTAGCTTCTTTTGTGAAGTGTGTGTGTAGTTACATCTTTGCCCTTATATTTAAAATTGGAGTTGCTTGTATTTTAGTCTTTGTTTTTTTTTTTTTTTTCTAATACTGGGGATCCAATTCCAGTCCGCTCACTCTTATACATGTTAGGGAAGCACCCAGAACAGATTGTATCATTACTGGTGATTCATATACTTTATATTTATATTACTATTTATATTTTTATAAATGTGCTTCTTTGGCATGCCTTTTCATTTTCTAATATATCTCTAAGAAAAAAGTTTTTCTTTTTAACTTTAATTAAATCCAATGTATCATTTTTTTTCTTTTATGTGTATGGCTGTTTGTGTGCTAAGAAATAATACTTTCTCCTGGTCATAGAAATTGTCTTTTGTGCTTTCTTTTACAAACTTTATAATTCCAGCTTTTATTTCAGCCTGTAATTCAACTCAAATTAAGTTTTGTTTGTAAAATGAGAGGATTTGAGGATTTCTTTTTTTCATAAATAATATCTCTGTGACTTAACTTCATCTATAAAGCATTGGTTGATATCTTGCTTGTTTTTCAGATTCCTGTAGAAAAATTCAGTGAGTGAAATGTGGCTTTAGATTTTGTAAACTCACTGGAATAAACTTTGTAAACTCACTTGAATTAAGTTTTTTTTTAAAACAAATATACACAAATCCAATGGTTTCAGTGCCACTTGTTAAAAAATTTTAAACATTTTTCTCTATTGAGTTGCTTTGGTTCCCTGTTGAAAATCTACTATATTTAGGTCCATTTAGGCCCATTTCTGTACTCATTCTTTTCTGCTTACATATCTATTTGTCCTTACACCAATGTCACATTTCCTTGTTGTATTTTCATAATAAAATGCTGAATTCGTATAATCTGAGTCCTTCAAAGTCTTACTTTTTAATGTTGTTTTGAATATCCTAGATCACATAAATTTTCATAGAAATTGTAAGATCTGATGGGAAATTCCTTTAGAAAATTCAAAAATTGATTTGGATTGCTTTTAAACTATCAATTTAGTGAAAAATTGGCATCTTAATATGTATGTATATGCTTTAACATGTATATGCTATATCTTTCTTCAAAAGTATTTTTAAAATTTCTATTGACAATTTTGCATGCTTTTCACCTGTTTTACTAAATTTGTTACTAAGTATTTTTGTTATCATCAATTATATTATTTTTGAATGATTTACTGAAAAAATTGATTTTTTTTATATTGACATTGTGTCCTGTGGCTTTGCTAATACATTTAGTTAGTTTTTCTTGTTTATTTTTTAAGTTATTCAGGACTTTCCAAGTAATCAATAACACCGTGGGTTATGATAGTTCTTCTTTTTGAGCTGATTTGTTTGTTTGCTTCCTTATTTATTGCATTAGCTAGAACATCTAGTACACTGTTGACTAAATGTACTTAGAGTTGAAATTTTTGCCTTATTCCTGCTTTAGGAGGAAGTGTGTACAATGTTTCACCACTAAATACGATGTTAGCCTTTGTTCATTAGAGATATGCTTTATAATACTCAAGAGGGTCCCTGAGTATTATAAAGGGCTCAGCTATTTTCTACAGATTCCTGTAGAAAAATTCAGTGAGTGAAATGTGGCTATTTTCAGTATTCTAAGAGGTTTATACATGGATAGGCTTTTATATTTTGTCAAATGTCTTTTCTGCATTTCTTGTGATGATGCTGTTTTTTTCTGCTTTATTCCCCTTTTTAAAATTGATGCTGGGGATTAAACCCAGGGTCTCACACATGCTAGGCAAGTGCTCTACCACTGAGCTACATCCTCAGCTTTCCCTTATTCTTTCTTGTGGTGAATGAAGTTTTTTTTTCTTTCAATTTTTATTTTCAAATGTTAAACTAACCTGTATTCCTCATACCACCCCTGCTTTGTAACAGTATATTATCTTTCTTACATATGTATGGATTTTTATATCATCTACATAAGCTAATATTCCAGGGACATATAACCATCATATTCTCTTACTGGATTTAATTCCTGAGAAGGTAATTTATTTCTAATCTTTAAAACTACCCATGTTGTACCATGTTGTATCATACTCATAATGCCTATACCCAGAAAATATTTTATATGTAAAAGAATTTATGACCAGGCATGGTGGTGCATGAGCTCAGCTACTTAGGAGGCTAAGGATGCAAACAACAAGTTCAAAGACAGCCTTGGAAACTTAGCAAGACCCCATCTCAAAATACAGAATAAAAAGGGATGGAGATATATCTCAATGGTAAAGTGCCCCTAGGTTCAATTCCCAGCACCCCCCCAAAAAAGAATTAATTTATGAATGAACAAATTAAGCAATATGCCTTGATTCTCCAGTGTCTCTTGAGAGTAGGTTTTGCTTAATAAAATGTTCTGGCTTAAAGTCTTCCCCTTTACATAGGTCAGAGGGCTTTATACAGATGTGTGTCAGGCTGCCCATAGTGTAGATAGGTGTTACTATGATGGCATTTTCCCTTGTAAATGGAGGCATCATCATTTTGCACTGATAAAAACATACAGGTTCAATTTCTGCTACCTAAGAGACCTTGGGCAACCTACTTCTCTTGCCCTTGACTCTGCTTCCTTGTCTGTGAAGTAACAAAGCGATATGGTCTCGAAGGCCCTTTTATGTATAAAATTCTATGTTTGGAGGTGGTGACTGAATTGAGGAAAAGTCAGGATAAAAATCTCTTTGCTCCACTGGGTTCCTCTGCCTTCTTTTTCTAATACTGTTTCCTGTTGGTTGCTTGGAGGTTTATTAAAATTATTCAGCATAGGAATACCTGTTCTTCCTCTCTTCCATCACCAATTCCTATGGAATAGCTATAAAGTCTAACATACCAGTCTACGTTAATGTGAGCCCTGAAGCCAAAACCTTTATGTGCTAACATACTAATCCCCACTTTCTGTGTATATGATTTGTTTGGAGGGTAATAATCCTATTTATGTTTTCTTATTTTTCTAGTCCAAGTTTTTTTCATCTTGTTATAGTTTCTTTGCCCAACTGTTAAACAGTTAGTGCTCATTTCAAAGAATAGTCTTTAAATTAGTCTTTGGAGTTTCTCATTTAGTTTTCTGTTAAGGAGAGACTAAAAATACTAACTTTTAATTGAACAAGTAATATACAAATACAGTCTCATTTTTAAAACTTTAAACATGATCAATAATGCCTAAATCCTATGAATCACCCACCTTCTTTCCTGATTACTTCCCATGTGATTATCCATTGGGTTACTTTTCTTATATATTTATGTGCACACACACATGTACCTAAAGGTATCTTAAATACTAATTAAATGGTATTATATAATGCACTTAATAAATACATTCCCTCATCATGTCATTATCTTATTTCACTTTATCAATATCGTAAATTATTCTGCAATGATAGTTCTTATGCTGAACAAAAGTTCTTACTCTGCAACAAAGATTCTTGTGTTGTTTCATAAACAAGTACATGAGTAAGTGACAGAAGGTAAAAATTCGTCTTGGCATGTTCATATTTAATTTTAATGGCTATTATCATAGCAGAATGGTTAAGAATATGAACTCTGGATCTAGAGTACCCAGATTTGAATTCTTGTTCTGCTGTCTCATGGATGTGTGGTTTGGGTCTGGTTAACCTTTCTACAAATGGAGGTTAAATAAGTTCACTGAAGCAAAGGACTACGTTTTACTTATATTGTGTCCCTAGTAAAGTGCTTGCTTGGCACATATTAGGAGTTTGGTAAGTCTTTTTAAAATAATTATAAACATGTATACCTATTCTTCCACACAGCCAGGGCTCCTTACATAAGGGTATTGAAGTGGGGAAGAAATAAGCATTTATTGACCCTCTGCTGGTGCCTATCAGGAACCGTGCTGGATAATCTGCATTCTTTAACTGCCCTGTAAGGTCCCATTTTACATATTAAATAATTGAAGTTCAGAGAAATAGTATGTCTTGTTCCAGGACACAGAGCTATTAAGTCTGAATTGGAAGTCAGAGTTTTCTGCTTTCTTTAGGCATTCCCAGGACAGACAACAGAAGATCGGCAGTTCTGTAGGCCTAGTCCCTCTGAGCAAGTGTATACTTCCTGGTGACATTATAATCCTACATCAAGGACCCTTAGAAAGCATTATGTTAAAAATGGGCACCCAACTTAAGATCTAGGTAGTATTAGGTTAGTGAGAACGATCTGGATCTTAGCCAAAAAAGCTAAAAAGTGTTTTAAAATTTAGGAAAACAGGATGGATTGGGCAGACTGCTGCAACCAAAGTGATATTCCAGTATTAATAGTCCTCAGAATTTAGCATCTGTTCTCACTCTGAAGGGTACCTTTATAGCACCAAACCAAGACTGGCGTCCATCTAGCTATTCATGCCCAGTTCAAGTGTATCAGTCTGCTGCTGCTACAATGATGCTGTGGAACAAATAGCCACAGAAACTGTGGGATGGGAATAGGAAGTGCATTATTTAGCCTCAGGTGTGGTTGGTGAACATCAGTGGTTTAAGCTGGCCTCCTTCACAGTCTTTTTGACTGTGACATCTCTGTTGAGTAAATTTATTATCTTCCTCCTGGGACCAGAGAAGCTGGAAAGGCCATATTCTATATGTTGTGATGATAAAAGTCACAGAATCACAGAAGGCTGGGCCTGGGCTTAAAACTAATACACTGTCCCTCCTGCTTCATTCTACAGCCAAAGAAAGCAGCCAGAACAAAGCCAAAGCCAAGGTGTGGAGAAATACACTCTGTATTTATTCTGTGACAGATCCTACTTTTTTTTTCCTTTCTTTCCTTCTTCCTCCCCCCACCCCTTTTTGCAGTGCTGGGGATTGAACCCAGGACCTCACACATGCTAGGCCAATGCTCTTCCACTGAGCTATATCCCGGTCCCTACACGCTATACTTCTAGTGAGAGGAACTTCAGAATCATTTGGCAGAGTGTATGCATTCAGGAAGGGTGAAAAATGGGGAGTCACGACACAACCTACCACTAAGGTTATAGCCGAGTGTCCCGGAGGATGGACGGTTGCTCCTCCAACTTTGGTTGGGCAGCTAAAACAAAGAGCAGAGGTGGATGTCACCTCTCATTTTTCTTTCCCTTCCTTTCTTTCTTTTAATTTTTCTTTTTCTTTTTTGAATCACCACTGTGTCATTCCACTAGTAAGACTGATAGAAAATGCTTCTTTCATCCCCCTTCTCTCTGGGCATAGAAAATAAAAAGGAGCTTAAAATGAGCAGACTGTGTGTAGATTTATTTATTTATTTTTTTCAGAACACCTGCATCTTATTTTGGAAGCAATTGATGCTCTTGGCCTGGTTTGTGCTTGGGCAATTTAGAGTGATTAAAGAATTTTGCATTTCACAAGTGTGTCTATGTTCAGCTGAGCCAAATAGAGGTTGGGCACAAATCTTCAGGGCTTTTTTTTTTTTTTTTTTTTGGATGCACTTTTAATTACTAATTGCCTAAGAAAGTGTCCAAGATGTGAAGTCCCCAGGGTCCCAGTTTGAATTCATAGCAGAACAGATTTAGAAGCCTTCTTGGCAAACTGCACCTTATTGGCTTGGTATTCTTCCCCCTTTCCTGTAGCCTATTTAACAACAAGAAGTTCTTATCTCTGTGTTTGTCACTTTTGCTCACATGGCATAGGCTTGAAAGGAAGTCTGCGTTAAACTAACGCTCTCTTAAATGACAATTGTCATTCATTGATGAGAAGAAGTGGGCAGAAGGGTGGGGAGTGAATGGTGTAAGAGACAACCAAGGAGATATTGACAGCATGAGAATATTTTGGAATATATTAATATATTTTTCCTTTTCTTATTTGCCTGTGACATCAGTATTCACCCACCGAGAAAAAAACCCTTGCCTCGAGGCAATGTGGGATTATTAAAGCCATAAAGCAATAACAGAGAGTTAATGTGCAACTTTTAATGCCCTTGAAGAGTAAAAGGATCCCCTAAATTGTAGAATCTTTCCTTACATATCAGAGTCTGTCTGGCAATGATGAAAGTATTTTATTCTAAAACATGGTATAGAGAAGACCCACACTCTGAGCATAGGGGATGTGCTGTGTGACAAGAAGGGGACATGGAAATCCTTTGTTGGGGAAAGGGGGAGAGAATTTAGGAATCTAAGGTGCCACAGGTGAGAGCAGCTGTGCAGAGCAGCAGATGCACCAAAGTCAAACACCTGCTGCCTAATCCTAGCTGAGAAGAGCTGCCCTCAGCCTTGAGTTCTGCAGAGAACAAAAAGAAGGGTGGCACATGACCAGATAGCTCTTCCCTGCTGCCAGGAGCATGTGAACTTCCTCTTGCTTGCAAATGTCCTTGTAGAAAGGTTGGGGTAGGGGTAGAAGACTCATTCCCAAATAAGAGAAATGGTGGAGCATGGTGGCAACATGCCTATTGGGAGGCTAAGGAGGAAGCCCAGGAGATCCAGACCAGCCTGGGTAACATGGTAACATAGCAAGACCCTGCCTCAGAAAAAAAGAAAGAAAGAGGGCGGGGAGGGAAGCAGCCTTGATATGGAATTTGACACATGTTGACAAGAGTACATACCCATGGGCCATGGATGTGGCTCAGTGGTAGAGCCCTTGCCCAGCATGTGTGAAGCACTGGGTTTGATTCTCAGCACTGCATATAAAGAAGTAAAATAAGGGTTCATCAACAACTAATAACAATATTAAAAGAAAAAAATCCCAAAGATGTGGAAATAACTGGAAAATTGTGAGAATAGCATTCCTTTTTATTGGCATGTGCTTGTTTTCTTCCAAAATTGAGAATGAATTACTAGAAAATAAAAGTTGCTAAATTTTTCTTGCAATCTGATTTGAGTAAAATCTCTTTCCTGCCCCTACACCTTGATACACATGAGCGCACACACACACACACACACACACACACACACACACTTTCTGAGAATTCAGAAAATATGGTGGGATCTTTAGCATTTATACCGTATGGAGTTGGAACCCTCCATCTTTATGGGCAGTGAGACCCCAGCTGATATCTGGGTGACAGTTGATATCAAGTATTTGAGCATCTTTTATGTGTCAGCCATTGTATTGGCATCTAATATATTATTTAAAATAACCTTTTCAGAAAATCTTGTGATTTAGGTGGTGGTATTTCAGTTTCCAGATGGGAAACTAGAGGCTCAGAAAGGCTTACTTACAGAAAACATGTCCTATCTAACATGACTCATAAGTGACCACACTGTCATTCTAGCCCAGGCTTAATGCCAAGTTGACATGCTTTCACATTCTATATTTCATACTCTCCAAAAATGTATGCTTGCGTGTTAAGACTCTTTGAAACAGCATGTTTCTCTTCCTTGCCTCCTTCCTCTTCTGGGACCAGCATTTCTGTTGCCCCTTGTTCTGCTTGCTCCTCTTATAGGTAGGTGGAGATTATTTATCTCTAAGCATCAGCGTACCCTCTTGCTATTTTGTGTGCTCTCCTAGGCTGGTTCCTGGGGTCTGATGGACCTTGCAAATAGTCTCCAGTCATGGAGGGAAGAAAGAGGTGCACAAGCCCCAGTACCCATGCACATGGCCTCCAGAGATACACAGTGCCACCTGGCATGTATTATTGTTACCAGGGCCTTGGGCCACCCATGGACATAGTAAAAAATGGCCATGGTGACGCTGCTGTGGAGTGCAGTACTTAGCCTATAAAACCAAAAATTTGGGGATAAGAATAAACAAACCAAACAACAGTGCCCCTCCCATTCCCTTAGCCTCTTGATTTTTAGGAAGTCATTGTGCAAAGCATTTCTATACAACTGCTATGTGGGTTTATTGCATTTGTATCTGTCAGCCCATCTGAAGGTATTAAAAATAATTGCAGACATGGTAATAGAATTTTGAAAGAAAAATAGCTTATTTCTTTGAGAAGTACAGTATTCTTATATTACTAGTTGATGCAGCAGTGACGGTCATGGCAAAAGAGGTGGCATGTCAAATTGGAAAATTTGGGTAGAGTTTACAGAGAAAGAATGCTGCGGAGACCAAGGGCAAGTGGTTGTGGGACACTAATGCCACCCTGGGGCCTGGAGGGGCAAAGGAAGTGAGTGCCCACTAGAACTGGAGACAGCTGTGTGGCAGAAGCCACTGGACGCTCTACAGAGAAATTCAGGGAGGGAGTGGGAGAGTAAAAATGACCTCACCCTCCTTTCCTCCAACCCCTTGATGGTGTCCCCATCCTTGGCCAAACTGAGTTAGAAGCCAGAGGGTAAGATCACCCTTCATCAAAGAGAGCAGGAGAGAGAAGGGTAAAAAAGTGGCCCAGGAAGAAAGAACAGAGGATCTCCCAGCAGAATTTTGCATTTGGACCATCTAAGTAGCATAAATTTTAGGTAAAACATAATATGCTCAGCAAATTACCCATTTTGAAAGACTTGGAGTGGCTCAAGAGGATATAGACATGGTAGGTTCCTAGGAAATGCCAGTTAAATTAACATCAGAGTTACAAAAAGCTGAATCTAAGGTGGTTGAAGCCTGAAAGACTAATGACATAGTAGCAGAAAGGCTCTAGGCAGCTGAGGTGGCTGTTGGGGAAGCAGAGGAAAAGAAAACTATGTGATTGTCATTATACTGTGGGATTTTATTTCCAGTGGGTGTTCTGTATCCTCAGATAGAATAAATGGCAAGACCCGACAACCCTGTTGGTAGATGTGTGTGTTCCCATCCGTCCACATCTGGCCTGCAGCTGGCAGACACAGCAGCCTGCTGGCCTGCATGGCTGAGAAAATTGTCTGGAGCCACTAGAGCCCTTTCTCAACACTCATGGCATGGTGTTTCCTCTGGATTTGGGCATCTTCATCAATCTGTTCCACAAAGACTGTCCTTGGGGACTTCAGGTGGGGCTGCCCAGAAGGAACTTCTGATCAGGTAATAGGCTATGATGAGTCGTGAATGACATCATCCTTGCAGGTGTCACCAACACAGTTTTGCCTTAGGGTGATCCCACATCTGCCCACATCATCACTGATTTTTGTTCATCTTATTACTGTGGGTCCGGCCAAGGGTAGCAGACTCTTCCTGTGTTCTAGCTGCCAGCTATTCCAAACTTCTTTCTATATTTGAGAAATATTCATCCTATGAGGTTGGAGAAGTACCACCATCTTCTCTTTCCCATTAGTCTCAGGCTCTGTGCATCACTCAGGCCAGTGCTGGATTTGATTCAGAAGGTAGTCAGATGAGACACAGGGACAAGGGGTCCTTCCTCTCCAGTGGAAATTACCATCAGGGCAGTAATTTTGTCACCAGAATCAGTTGAAAAGGGAGTCATTAGTCATTTCTCCTGCCTGCTTAGCCTCAAGATTTGTTTTCCAGCCTTCTTAAAGACCATGTAAACTAATTCAAGTCTTTTTTAACATAGTCTTCCCCGCCCTTTGCTTAAAATTATAATTCCTGACTGATATATAAATCCATGCTTCAAATATTATCAGATCCCAACAGAAACATGTTCACAAGCTATGGCTAATTCCACAGATGATTCCTAACACAGACTCTTAAGTGACTGCTAAATACATAAAAGTGCTCTACTTTATTAATGATCAAATAAGTGCGAATTTTAAAAAGGATACAATTTTTCAATTATCATAATTACCTAGGTTTTTAAAAATTATAATATCCAGTATTGTTGAAAGTGCAAGGGAGAGATGTTCTGAATCCCTTATGATTGCCGGTAGAAAAAAGAGCTAATGAATATGTAAACCTTACATATCAAGTAGGTTGCTCTTCACGATGCTATTTATTTGGGATAGTGAAAATATGAAAATAATAAAAGCAACCTACACATACAACAATAGGAAAGTGATTGTATAAATTATGTTCATACAATTCAATAATGTGGGCTGGGGGTATAGTTCAGTGGTAGAGCATTTGCCTAAAATGCAAGAAGCCCTGGGTTCAGTCACCAGCACCACAGAATAAAGACAGAAAAAAAGAAAAAAATTAAAAAAAATCAATAACACTCATCCAGTAACAATGTGATTTGCAAAACAATATTTCATGACATCACTCCTGAAATAATGTCATTTTAAAAGAAGTACACTTAAAAAAATAAAAGAAGTACACTAAACTGTAGGATTAATATAAGCCAATTTCTGTTAAAATCATGAAAAAAGTATATTGTTATATTACAACAATATTACCAGAAGGAAAAGTTCACTAAAATACGCATACTGTTATCTCTAGGTTATGAACAAATGGGAGGTTTCAGTTTTCTCCTCTATTCTTTTTGGTGTATTCTGAACGGTATTCAATAATCAAGTAAAATTCTATTTTTAAGACCATGGTCATGATTTTCCTTCTTACAACTTGTTTAATAGCCCATCTGCTGCAGTGAACATCTGTTTTCTTACACCATTTAAACCCTTTTGTACTCTTGAAATAGTGCCATTTTTTTTTTAAACAACAGGGTCTCTAAAGTGAACTTGTAATGTCCTTGTTCCCGGGCTGGTTATTAACACTCATTGCGCCCACCTGGACAGGCCCAGGCTAGGTGGGATTTGAGTGAAACCCTATCATTTTAGCATTTTAATACCTGGTTAGCAGCAGCCTTTGAATTAACTACTATTGACCCCCAGACCTCTTTCCAGTTCTGTCTCAAGTCAGAAAATAATCAGATTTTCTAAGTAGATAGGACCATCAATACACTCAATTATGATTAATTATATATGCCTAGGATTGTTGGAATTTTTTTTTTTTTTGAAACATGAGTTTCTAGAACTAGATATACTAGTTCTATCTAAATGTATGGAAATAATGAGAATTTGATTTTTTTTTTTAAACTAGAGAAGAGACAGGGAGATGACAGGCACATGTATAGGATTTACATGAGACAAAGCTGACATCAACTGGAACAGGGGCGATGGGCCAAGCCAAGTGCAGGTGGCCAGCCGGGCCGAGGGCAGAGCCGTGGACCGCAGCTGAGACGACAGCAAGTGTGATGTTTCAGGATTGACGAAGCAAGATCATGGGAGGAAATCTAGCATCTGCCTGGTTTTCTGGGGCTGTTCACTCTGGGAATTTAACTGTCATACTGTGGAGAAGCCGGACCAGCCACGTGGAGAGGCCACACGTGGGTTCAGTTTACAGAGACGAATTGAAGCCATTCACCAGCATGAAAGACATAAGGAAATGTTTTCTCACTTTCCTCCCATGGTCTGAACCCCCAAACCGAGCTTCCATCCTTTTATTATATGGGCATTAGCTCATGAAGTAGCTGGTTTATTCTGTCTTTGCCGTTCCTTTTATAAATATTTTTAAAGAGTTCTAGTCTGGTTCATTACCTGGAAGGTAGATGTGTATGTCTATGGTTCATTAACCTTTTTACACCTCCTGATATAGGGCCCTTAGCAGATCTCTTTTGATGTTGATTTTCCTTCTCAATAGTTTAAGAACCATAAAACCAAAGGCTGAATGTTCTTTCTGATACATGGAGGACTAACACACAATAAGGGGGGGGTGCAGAGAATAGAAGTTTGTGGAATTAGAGAAAGGGGAATGAAGGGAAGTGGGGGGGGGTGGATATAGGAAAGACAGTAGAATGAATTTGACATGAATTTCCTATATTCACATATGAATATACAACCAGTGGAACTTCACATCATGTACAACCACAAGAATAGAATCCTAATTAGAATAAGTTATACTCCATGTATGTATAATATATCAAAATAGACTCTACTGTCATGTATATCTAAAAAGAACAAAATTGCCAAAAAATAAAAGAATAGGTATAAGGGAAGGCAAAAAAATACAATAAAAAGGATCACTTCTTTCAAAATATTCTCATTGCTTCCATTTTTTTTAAAAAAGATATGCCTTTCATAATAAAAAATTAATAACAACAATAATAAAAAAAGAATGGGCATAAGGGGTTGCAGGTTGGGCTAAGGAAGCTGGAGTAAGGTCATTTATGTTACTGACAGAATTCTGTCAATAAGGCATAACAAATGCAGGGAAAAGAAATATTCAAGCAGTTGGACATGCAGTGGATTTTTGTTGATTTATTCTTTCATGAGTGTTGGAAGGAAGTAAGGAAATGCAGTAGGGAAGAAGATACCAGCTCATTCTAGAGGATTTGTACTAAACAAATACTTCTTGGATTTTGGAAATTGTACTGGATGTTCTTGAAGAAGATACGCTTACAAAGTGCCAAGAACAACAAGTGATTTACATGTATTATCTCACTACCATAACTTGATGAGCTAAGTATTTTATTTTTTTCCATTTTACCTGTAGGAAATAGGCGCAGAGAGGTTAAGTGCTATGCCCCAATTGCACAACTGGTAGAAATCAGAATTTAAGCACTGTGGCCCCAGTCTCTGTGCTATTAACCTTGATGCTGTCAGGCTCAGGTACTTAATTTAGTCCCAGTTAACTTTTCAGAACTAGAATAGACTTAATGATTCAAACTGAAAAGGTTTAATCATTTTAGTAAAAAATAATGGAGAAAGAGTCAGTCCTTAACTCAATGTGACTGAATTTTTGTCACAATACAAAGGTTTTATATGTCCAGAAAATGTTCTAATGTCCTAAGGGGAATCCCAAATCAAGCTAGTGTCCAATTTCTCTCATGTTAAATGTCAAAATATAACTGGACAATATCTACAGAGCCTTAAGGGCCAGAAAGATTAGGGACCAACAGTTTTATTCCTGGTCAAATTGTTGTTTCACCAACTATTCATTCATCCACTTAATCAATCAATCAATCAATCAATATTTAACACATGTCTATTATGTTCAAGACAGAACATGAAAGTAGCAGGGAAATACCATTAACTGACTTGTACTGCATTCTATCTTGACTATTGTAAGTTCTCGAAGGTCTAACGTGCTTCTTCATGCTGAAGTAGATGGATAGAATTATGTTACCATTAACTTTAGCCTTCAGAAGATTTGACTATCATTAAACGGGTGAGCGGTGTGAGCTTTGGAAGGCAGAACTTTACAGCAGAGAACAAAAACTCTGATATCAGAGAGAAGTGGGTTTGAGTCCTGGATCTGCTGCTGCTTGGATGTAGCCTTGGGTAAGATATTTATCTCCTTTAAATCTTAGTGGCCTCTTTGTGAAATGAAATTAATAAGTTAAAGTTGCATTGTTATAAAGAAAAATTGGGATAATATATTCAAATGGGTGAGCATGTTTCCTGGAAAAGAATCAATATTCAATACAAATTGGTGGGGGTTACTTTCTCTTTGCTTCATGGCTCTGTATTCAGACTCCTTTTCCATGTGCTACAGTCATATGTAGTGAGGACTCAGTATTTTAAATCATTGCTATGAGACTTCCCAGCAAGTCTCTTCCATTGAGTACACATAAACAGGATAGAAATTGAATCTATTTTTATTGTTCTGATGGGTATTTCCCCAAATCATCTTTTTGTCTCCCCTGATGTTGAAATGTAGTATGAATGAACTCGTAAGGAAAGTGATTATTATATAGTGAAAGTATACGGAGAGGTTGCAAATGAGAGGAAACTCACAACTCAAAGAACCTCTGCTTTTTCAAGAGTGTGGCTTGTATAGTCTACACAGAAAGTGCTTTAAAAAGGGTCTAATGGGAACCATTTCTGCAGAACTCAAAAAGAAAAGGTGAAAGTCAGAAAAGATGCAATGTGGTTACACATTGTTAGTCAGCTCTCCACAACTGCAGAAAAATTCAGGAGATAATAAACTTATATGGAGAAAAGGCTAATTCTGTATCACAGTTTTGGAGCTTTCAATCCATGATCTGTCGTCCCCTTTGCCTTTAGGTGGGTGGAAGGCTCCCATGGAAGAAGAAGCTTCATGACTCATGACAGTTGGAGAGCGAAGAGAAAGAGTACATCCCACAGTCCCCTTCCAGGACACACAGTGACCTTAGATCTCCTGTTAGGCCCCGCCTCTTAAAGGTTTCCACCACCTTCTAGTAGTGCCAAGCTGAGGACAAAGTCTTTTAAAAATAGGCCTTTGAGGGATATTGCAGATCCAAACTCCAGCATACCTACAGGTTCTGAAATTTAAAAATAAAAAATAGAGAGAAAGTGATTAAACTTCCCATATTTTATTTTATTCATTCTTCCAAAGTTGAAATCAGGCAGCCATCATGAATGAGTTTCTACTGGATACCAGGCATCATGAAGGTCTCTGGTGTGGAAAGAGCCATGCTATACGGACCCCACAGCACAGTTCTGAAGAGCTTAGTCCTGTAGAACTGAAAACCTGGATTCAAAGATCATTCTTTTCCTTCATAGCTCTATGTGACCTTCAATACACCGATCCTTCAGTAGCCTCTGTTAGCTGTCCATATAAAGGGGATCACAGTAATACATAAGCTGAGAGTTGTTGTGACTATTTTATTAGTTATTATCTATTAAAACTATTTGTTTGGCATAGAGTCACAGAAATAATATGCTAACACATAGTATTAAAATAGTAGGTTAATGTCAAGAGCTCACAGTCTGGTTCATATAAATGGACTCGAGATAAGCAATGTGAACACAGTATAGAGGGAGAAAGAGAAAATTCTTGGGCTCAGTCATAAGAGAAAGAGTTGCTTTTTATCTGTGTTGAAGCCTTAAATAAAATGTGACAGAGACCTCAGGAAGTGAGCAGACATTTGCACGTGCTGTATTTGGAAAACAGAACTGGAACCGTGCAGAGGATGTTGTGCAAGGGAATTGTCCAAAGGCCATCATCAAAGATAAGGATATGGAGGAGGAAAAAACTTCTAGATTTTCCATCACACCTTTATATCTCTTCTTTGCTGCTCATTTTCCTCATGCTTTCTACATTTTCCAACTGCTCTCTTCAAGGGACATTCATCAGTGCATGTTAAAGCCATATTTAGATCAGGTCAAGGTAAAACAACCCATGTTATTTGAAGGGCTTCAGAAAATTCCCTTAGACTCCTCTAAGAATACAGAGCTGGGAAAAAAACAGACAGAGGGTCCCCTTTTGACTCAGGGACAGAAGGGAAATGTCCTACATTGTGCTAGATGGTGTGTCATTTCCTCTTCACAGCCCTCCGGCAAGAGAAGTCTCATTGTCCCCATTTTGCACACGATGAAACTGAGATCAGAGAGATCAAAAAGCTTGAACTAGTGCAAAAATTTCCAACGACAGTGTGGAAATAATGTGCTGCCTCTCCAAACAACTTGCTGAGTAGCAAAAGAGAAAATAGATGCTTTTCACCGTGGACGTTGTCAACACACGTTACTTTGTCTTTTTAAAATGTATCTAAAATGTGTTGAATTGATTAATGAGTAATCATACTTCCAATGTAAACACTCTTTTTTTCCCCCTATGTGCACCATATCACTTTGGCCTCTTTATGTGAGCAATGTACCCTGCGGTGTGTAAATAAGAGATGACAACTTCTATAATATGTGTGGGGGTGGAATGGATTTGATAAAACAGAAGCATGCATAATTCAAATAGCAAGCCCTGTCCCACTCAGTTTTTGCATAAATAATTTGCAGATTTTCTGGATTTCTGCCAACAACCCCACCACCACCACCCGCCACTGCCTTCCAGAAATCTCTCAGAATCTATCAGACATGGTTTAGGGAGACGGGAATGGAGGAGAAAACATTTGTTTTCTCTAAATCTAATTATTGTCTTTTAGCATTTTCTTAATATGGTTCATGAATATTGTTGAATTTCACCTACTTTTGCCAACAGGCAAATTCAGAGGCCAGGATCCTTAAAGGTATCAAGGTACTGTTGCATATTTATGGGAGGGGTACAGAACTCCCTCCACCAGCTTTTAGAGGACTCAGGGCTTAGATGTTTAAGCTTTGTTCTTACATATCTTATTTGCTTCATGACATGAGTAAATGCGCTTGTTCTTCCCATCATGGGACCCTTTTCAGATACATGTCTATTAGAATATGGTGTTATTTACACACACACACACACACACACACACACACTCATATTTGTTTATACATGTCTGAAATATTTAGGTGATAATTCAGTGGTGGAAAACATATGACTTTGTTTTCTCCAACGGAACATAAGCTGCTTCTGAGTCCCAATTTCTCCATAGTGGTGATGTCTGTTGCAAGTAACTATGTCACTTCCATTTTACTACAGACCCTTCCAGGTTAATGCAATCATTTTGGTATAAAGAGTCAGTTGAGGACTTGAGTGGAGTCCGTTTTAAATTCACACTTCTTACCCAAGTGATCCTTCCCTTTCAAGGAGCCTCATCTTTCTGTCCTCCTTCCAACATGTTTAGATTCAGAAGGGCACTTGTATAACTGTACAACATCAGAGGAAGGGCGTCCACCTCTCACATAGTCACTGGAGTCCTGATGACCACCTCTGAGTGGATATTTGAATTCCCTTGGAAATGAATCCCCTCGGTCATTGATGGAACTCCAGGACCTGCTGATGTTTATGGTCCCTGCCAGTTTCTTCTCTGTGCCCCCCCCCCTTATTCCAAATATGGGTTTCTTTCACCTTGTTGGGGCTTTATGGAAACTTCCACAGATACCATTCAGCCCCTGGAAAAACTGAAATGTGCTTTCTGGTTCCTGTCATCTCTTTCCTGAGTCCACTCTACCATTTCTGTCGTGTTATGGTGGACAAGTTGGCCTGGCCACTCTGGGAGAGCCCCGAGCCCAAGCCCGTCTAAGGTTTCTCTTCCATCTACTCCTAAGAAGGAGGTAGGGATCAGGCCTTATCTTTTGTTTCAGCACCAGGTTCTACTTTTCAGGAACTTTTAGTTCCTTCCAATGTGGCAGAAAACCACCTTCAACTTTACATAAAGGTATTTCTTTCTCTATTGTTTATAGAGAGGTGATCCCCAAAGACATTTAAGGGCTGTCTCCCGAGATCACTTCCATCTGCTTGGACAATAAGTAGGATGGAAGATCTGGATGGTCCAACCCCATGTCCATTACAACGATGGATGACATCTATGTTTGCTTAGTGATGTAATTTGGGCTTATTGTGTAAATACTGTGTTCACATCTAAGTAACCTGTTCTTTTTCCTATTTAGGATTTTTTTTTTTTTTTTTTTTTTTGCCTCATGTCAGTGGGAGAAGAACAGTTTATACTCCTTTAGGAAGGAACAATCATTTCTCCATGGGACTCTAAACCAAAAATTGATTCCCTGCATTTTTTTCTCCACAACCAGGGATTGATACACACACACAACAAAACCCCCTGATATTAGAATGTGTAACACCTCTCTTTCTGCACTAGCTCAATAGTTTCAACCTCTTTATGGTGACAGGGCTATGTTGGTTTCTGGAATTGAAAGGATAGTATTTTTCCCCCTTAAGAAGCAGTGATGGTCTGGGAGAATTATTGTGTTCAGGAGAAATGTGTGGGTGTATGCAAGAGGAGGCCCCGGGGAGAGAGAAGTAAAGGTTAAAGGAAGTCACACCACTCCTGGAGAAATCTCCCCAAAGAGATGTCATAGCAGGTGGCCCTACATCCACTTGAGCCCCCCTGAGATGGTGTGAATGCCTGCTTGTGTCATTTGTATTGAAAAACAATTCTAAGTGCATTTCCTACCATGGTTGGATCCTTAACAAGTCAAGATTTTTTTGTTCTGGAAGTCCAACTGAGGATGCAGGGATATTCAATGGAAACAATATTTTAAAAAATCTAGTTAATAACAAATAATAAATACCCTAAAAGACTTCTTTAGGGGCTGCCAAGGACTTAGAGTGTGGTCTGAATGTGATTAAAAGCCATATCATCTGAAGTTAGCAACTGTGGCCCTAGCACAAATATTTGTCTTGCTGCTTTGATGGCCTCGTGATTAGGAATCTAGAGTTAACCATCTAGATATACCACTCACTCAACTGAGCAGAAATTTAAATCAAACTGTAGAATTCAAATCCTGTTGATAAATATTTTGGCTGACTGTTTCCTACTTGAGTCCGGCATTTAGCCAACATATTTGTTAACTGAGCGTTGATTTGTTCTTTTGGATTCCAATTCACTCATTCTGTGTCACTCTTTGGCTGCTGACAGGGCTCACTGTGGAGGAAACTGAAATAAAAACTAATAATGATCCAAACGACTAATGTAATAAAATTGGAAACCAATTGAGAAAATTATAGAGGAGAGAAAATCAGCTGAACTGGGAGTGGAAGAGATAAGGCTGATGATGCTCACTCCTTCATGAAAAGGTTTCTAGTCACCCTGCCAGGGGTGGCTTCTCCCTTCACTAACCTAAGCCCTCGTGACATCCACCCAGATTCCCCACATGCCTCCTGTACTCATGTGGGTTCCTATCTGTATGTACTTGTTTCCTCCTGACTAGACATTTAAGTCTGCCTTATTTGTCTCGTATTGTATAGTGCCTTGCACACGCTGGGTAATTGAGCTGTCAAGTACAGCTCTGCAGGAACTTTGGAAATGGCATAATCTAGCTCCTCCATGAATGGGTAACAGAACTGAGAACAAGGATTTCCTAATCTGCTTGGAGTTTTTGGGGTAGCAGCCACAAAGTAATCAGATGCCAGGTGTCTCCCCACTCAAGCCTAATAGTCTTTCCTGATTATAATTCCATGCTTACCTAGGTTACGTGCAAACCTGCTTCTATCTGTGACAAAAATACAAAGCACCAACTCCATGCATTCTAAAGTCCAAAATAATTAATCACTACCGATGTCATATGATGTCATATTAATATGTAAATATGTCATTGACATTTTAATCTGTTGATACATAAAATAGAATGTACAGATTACATAATCTATATATAAAATTTTCTTATTTTTTAGATATATATTATCTAGTAGAAATTACATAAAGTAGAAATACATTTATATATAACGTATACGTATGTATAATTTTGTACTCTGGTTTTAAAATTCATTTGGTATTATGTTATAAGCATCTTTCCATGAAATTATGTCATCTGCACCAATATGATGTGTAAATATTAGCTTAAAAGCCATTATATGGACTTAAAATTTTTTCAACCCTCTACTAGGTTAATGTTGTGATTGAACTGCTTTATTTTAAAATAAGTTGTTTTGTTATTTGCAAACTGAGATTATACTTTATGTATTTGATCTTAGTAAAATTTCCATTCTGAATTTTCCTGTTTTAAGTCATCATAAGTTTTATTTACTTAATTTATAGACTAACACAAACATTTGCCTTGCTGATTTGATGGTCTTGTCCTATGTGCATGGATATAAACATGTGTACATATGCACACATACAAGCAGACATATAATAAATAACTCCATAATTTATAGAAGTTCTGAAGTACTTTCATAATAATTTCTCATCCCTTGAGTTTTTATTTACTTAGTTCCATGAAAGTCTTATAATGGTTTTTCTTTCATCAAAATTTTCTTTTGGTAAAAGTCTTTATGAGTTTTGAGTGATTTTTATTTGTCACACTTTTAAACTCCCTCAATGAGCAAAAATGCTTATAACCAGAAAATGTTATATTATTTTAAATAATATAAAAACCTAAAGTGCATAGGTTTGAGTATAAAAAAGTCTTAACACTCTCATGTTAATCAAATGATTATTATTGTAACATTTTTATTTGTTCTAATTACTTATATATGACAATAGATTGCATTCTTACACATGATACATAAATGGAGTATAACTTCTCATTCTTCTGGTGGTACATGATGTAGGTTCACACCAATCATATAGTCATATATGCACATAAGGTATCAAAGTTCAATTCATTCTACTGTCCTTCCTACCCCCATACCCCCTCCCCTCTCTTCACTCCCCTCTGCCTAAAACAGAGTACCTCTATTCTTCCCTATCCCCAGCCCCACTTGTTGTGAATTAGCATCAACATATCAGAGAAAACATTCAGCCTTTGGTTCCTTGGGATTGGCTTATTTTACTTGGCATGATATTCTCCAGTTACATCCATTTACCTCAAGTGCCCTAATTTCATTCTTCTTTAAGACCGAGTAATATTCCACTATGTGTGTGTGTGTGTGTGTGTGTGTGTGTGTGTATGTATGTATATATATATATCACAGTTTCTTTATCCATTCATCTGTTAAAGGACACCTAGGTTGGTTCTATAGCTTAGCTATTGTGAGTTAAGCTTCTATAAATAATTGATGTGACTGTATCACTGTAGTGTGCTGATTTCAATTCCTTTAGGTATATGCTGAGGAGTGGCATAGTTGGGTCAAATAGCGGTTCATTTTAAGTTTTCTGAGAAATCTCCATACTGCTTTACAAAATGGTTGCACCAATTTGCAGTCCCACCAACGCTCTCTGAGTGTACCTTTTCCCCACATCCTTGCCAACATTTATTGTTGCTTGTATTCTTGATAGTTGCCATTCTGACTGGAGTGAGATGGAATCTCAGAGTACTTTTGATTTGCATTTCTCTAATTGCTAGAGATGATGAACATATTTTTCCTATTGATTGTATATCTTCTTCTGAGAAGTGTTTGTTCAGTTCCTTGGCCAATTTTTTGATTGGGTTATTTGGTTTTATGGTGGGAAGTTTTTTGAGTTCTTTATATATCCTAGAGATTAATGTTCTATCCGAGGTGCCTGCATGAAGATTTTTCTCCCATTCTGTGAGCTCTCTGTTCACATTGTTGTTTCCTTTTCTGTGAAGAAACTTTTTAGTTTGATTCCATCCCATTTATTAATTCTTGAATTTACTTCTTGCACTTTGGATTCTTGTTAAGGAAGTCAGTTCCTAAGTCGACATGGTAGAGATTTGGACCTACTTTTTCTTCTGTTAGGCACAGGATTTCTGGTCTAGTGCCTAAGTCCTTTATCCACTTTGAGTTGATTTTTTTGTGCAGGGTAAGAGATAGGGGTTTAATTTCCTTTTGCTACATATGGATTTCCAGTTTTCCCAGCACCATTTGTTGAAGAGGCTATCTTTTCTCCAGTGAATGTTTTTGGTGCCTTTGTTTAGGATGAGATAACTCATCCTAGACATCCTAGGGTTTATCTCTGTGTCCTCTATTCCATACCATTGGTCTACATGCCTACTTTGGTGCCAATACCATGCTGTTTTTGTTACTATGACTCAGTAATATAGCTTAAGATCTGGTATTGTGATACTGCCTGTTTTGGTTTTCATGCCAAAGTTATTGCTTTGGCTATTCTGGGTTTCTTATTTTTTCAAATTAATGTAATGATTGCATTTTCTATTTCTATGAAGAATGTCATGGGGATTTTAATAAGAGTTTCATTAAATCTGATAACGCTTTTGGTAGTATGGCCATTCTGATAATGTTAATTCTGATTATTCAAGAGCACAGGAGATATTTCCCTCTCCTAAGGTCTTCTTCAATTTCTTTCTTTAGTGTGCTGTAGTTTTCATGGTAGAAGTCTTCCACCTCTTTTGTTAGATTGATTTCCAAATATTTCATTTTATTTTGTGAGGCTATTGTGAATGGGATAGTTTTCCTAATTTCTCTTTCAGCATCACCATCGCCTTGCCATTTAAAAAGTGACATGAATTCATTCATTATATAACCCACATTAGACTGGCTTCCCCCCATATAATAATGCCCTTCAGAGCCATCCCAAATTATTGTGTATGGAAGGTTTATCCTTTTTATGGCTGTGTAATACTTCATGATGTTGATATCTAACAGCTTTTGTACCTGGTGCAGGACATTTGGGTTGTTTCCAGTTTGTGTCTATGAACACTTATATACAGTTATATAATGGATTGATTTATAAGAAACTGCCACATGGCTTCCTACAATGGTGGCACCGTTTGGGATTTGTTCTATTGATGTCTGAGAGATCCAGGTGCTCCGTCATCTCACTGGTGCTTGGCATTGCCAGTATTTTGTTATTCTAGCCATTCTAATAGGTGTGTAGAGGTATCTCACCTTGTCTTTAATTTGCATCTCTAATCTCCGGTAATGTTGACCCTCTTTTCATGTGCTCTCTCTCACAGTCCATGTATCTTTTGTGAAGTGTGTGTTCAACTATTTTATTCATTTAAAAATCGGATTGCTTGATTTCTTACCACAGAGTTAGAGAGTTCTTTATTCTGGATACAAGTCCTTTGTTGGATATGTGATTTACATATATTTTCTCCCTCTCTGGAGTTTGTCTTTTAATTCCAACAGTGCCATTAACAGAACAAATGCATACGTGTGTGTGTGTGTGTGTGTGTGTGTGTGTTTGCTTTAACAAAGTCTCACTTATCAATTCTTTCAATTATGGATCACACTTTTGAGTTCATGTTTAAGAATTTTCCTGGCCTAACCTGGTCATGTAGGGAAAAATGTTACTTAGCCCTTCCATAATGTTTTTCTTCTGCTCACCTTGTTGCTCTGGCTAGAATACGCAGTGTTTTGTTGAATAGCAGTGGTGATAATAGACACCGTACCTTGTTTCTTATCTTAGGGAGAAAGCAGTTAGTCTGTCACCATTATGTAGGATGTCTCCTCTGGTAGGTGGTTTCATAGATGGTCTTTAGCATATTGAGTAAGTGCCCTTCTATTTCTACTTTGCTGAGCATTTTTAGCATTGAATGGATATTAAATTTTATCAGATTTTTCTGCTTTGGTTAATATGATCATATGGACTTTTTTTCTTTAGACTCTAAGTACGGCAAATTGCATTCATTGATTTTTCTTTCTTTTTTTTTTTTTTGAGCATTGAACCAACTTTCATCTTGGAATAAACCCCACTTGGTCATGGTATATTACTCCCATTATGTATTTATGATGTTTTGTTGATAAATTTTGTATCTGTGATCATAACGGCTGCGGCACAAATGTCAATTTGATTTTCAAAAGTGCTGTTTTGATCTAGCCAACTTGTGTGGTACCCAGAGGCCAATCTGACACCTGGATGATGTTTAATGCTATAAGATAGCCCTAATATTTTTGCTGTGTTAATTGTGGTAATTTTCATGCCTGGACCAGATAGGATTTCATACACAGATTGAAGGATTCTTTCCTGTAATCTTCTCTTCTCAATGATCCTCTCCCTTCTGTCCAGCTGAGGGGAGAAGGATCCAGAAGGGAGGATAGATGGCTAGTAAAGGGCTGGACCATCCTATAGAGTTCTACTCACTATATTTGTAGCAGCTTTGTCAGGGGAAGCCAGAGAGACATTGCCATTTTACTCGCATTTGCCCCTTGCAGGTGGGGATGGGTTTGGAAGGTTCTATTGCACAGACCCACTGGAGGGTACAGCCACTGGGGACAAGGAAGGAAAGGGTACCACCTTTATGCCATAGCTGTGTTAATGGGGAATGAAAAGGAAACTACTTTTTCTGAAGGAGGTAGTAGAAGAGGACCCTTCCTGCCCAGCCTCCCCATCTCAGTCCTATGGAGAGAAGAAGCAGGCTCCTCCCAGAATGTAATTTTTAAAATTTTTGCTATACCCTTTGGTAGCTGTAAGTTACAGGCAACTGAGGCACCTACATCAAACTATATATGAAACAGAAATGTAAAAGGAACTCACAACCAAGTCTTTGCCAGTGGCCCGACAAATTTCTTGACTCCATCTTTCAGAATCTTCTAAAAAGCTGTTTTCTGTAGATCCGGAGATTTAGTTGAAATTAACACAAATAGACTGGAAAAAATGTGTTTATACCATCTTAACCATTACATGAAGCTGTCCTTGTACTTTTATTACTAGTGAGGTACAATTTATTTTCTGTTTATTATCATTATTATTATTATTTATTTCTTCTTTTCATTGTTTGTTTATATTCTTTGGCAAATTCCATATGATATCGGAATGTTGTTCATAGTATTTAACATGAACACTTCATATAGTTGCATTTCCTTCTAGTTATAATATCTATTGTCAAGTACTTGTACCAGCTTCTTTGGTCTTTGCATTATTATTATTATTATAAATCTAGAGCTGGGCTGGGGATGTGGCTCAAGTGGTAGCGCGCTCGCCTGGCATGCGTGCGGCCCGGGTTCAATCCTCAGCACCTCATACAAACAAAGATGTTGTGTCCGCCGAAAACTAAAAAATAAATATTAAAAATAATAATAATAATAATAAATCTAGAGCTATTTTTTGTACTGTGACTTTTTTATGTCCTAAGATCAGATAAACAGTTTTTTTCTTTCTTCCATTTTACTTACTTATTTCTATATTTAAATGTTAGTCTATTTTGAATTTATTTTTATTCTACAGTGAGAGGTGACATAAGTTGATTTTTTTCCCCCTCTAAATAGTTAATTGTCCTAGGATCCTTGGTTACTTACGATTCTTTCTTTCCTGACTAACAGATATAATTACTGAATGAATAAGCCCTTTCTCCTTCAAAGAAGAATTTCTTTGCCACCCACATCTTCAATCCCAACAAACTCTCTCTTGGAATCTAAATAAGAAAATAAAATGTAAGTTCTCTCATAAAAGGTGACCCAGGAGGGGGGGAAAAATCTCCTTGTCTTCGCTCTTCTGCTCCTCCCACATCAATCCACATCTAAAGGAATAAACCAGTAAATAAACCAAACAAAAGAAACAAGAAACATAATTTAGAAGGAGATAATTAAGTCAGGCTGCTCCATGATACTAATAAAGGGAGAAAATGCAGGAAGATAAAGGTTATTATAAAATCTAAAAAGGGAATTTAAACCACAGGCTTTACTGTAGTGTTCATTTTTCTCTCTCTAGTTTTTGCCTTTTTTTTTTAAGTAAACATATAAATATTTATTGTCATCTTATCTTTTTGAAATATGGAATTAAAATTGGTGCTTCATGAAAAAGTAATTTTGTCTTTCCTGATTTGCAGATATCTCTTGTTTCCACTGAATTATTCAAATAATTTTAATTGACTACTTTAACAGCTATATGAATATCAAGACACACATTAGCCCTCAGTTTTGCCCTGCTTTTGTAGAGATGGGGAAATTTACCCTAAATGTCAGTTTCCTCTTGCTGGAATGCAGGTGGCTCTCACAGTGGAAGAAGGGTGCATGACAAAATGTGGATTACAGGAGATAATTGGAAATGCTGACTGTTCTTGATGAGTCAATGGTGACCTTTATACATTCCCCCAATTTTGATGAACTTTCCTTGAGCCCATAAGCCCAACCAAGGTTTGCATCTCCATTCTCTAGGATAGTGCTACTCTGGTGTCGATGGATTTCTAGCTGTAGAAATTGAGAGATCATTCTGTACCCAAAGAAATCTCACTCAGTGCCCATCCTTTACTGTCATTCTCCATTCAGAACTGGCGAGGCTTGTTGTCTCGGTCCATTCATGAAGCTGTAACAAAATGCCATAAACTGGTTGGCTTATAAACAACATAAATTTATTTCTCTTGATTCTGGGGACTGGAAAGTCCAAGGTCAAGGTAACAGGAGATTCAGTGCCTGATGTGGGCACACTTCCCAGTTCATAGATGGCACCTTCTTGCTGTGTCCTCTCAGAGAGAAAGGTGGAAGAAAGCTCTCTGAGGTTTCTTTTAGAAGGATATTAATCCTATTCCTGAAGTCTATGGCTTCATGAATCACCTATAAAGGGCTTCCCTTCCTAATACCTTGGGGATTAGAATTTCAACATTTTTTTGGGGGGTGGGGGGTGGGTACCAGGGATTGAACCCAAGGATGCTTAACCACTGAGCCACATCCCCAGCCCTTTTTATTTTTTGAGACAAGATCTCGCTAAGTTGCTTAGGGCTCTGCTAGATGGTTGAGGCTGGCTTTGAACTTGTAATTCTCCTGCTTCAGCCTTCTGAGCCGCAGGGATTACAGGCATGTGCCACTGCACCTGGTTCAACATATGAACTTTGAAGAGCCACAGAAATTCAATATATAGTATTCTACCCTTGGAGAGCTGTGGTATTCACATCCTTCTCACCTGCAAAATACATAGGTTCCATCCAAATACCTCCAGAGGATCAACTTCAAAGTCTCATCTAATCTCACCTAAATCAGATAGAGGCGAGTCTCAAGGTACAGTTCATCCTGAGACACATTTCTCTCCAGCTTCAAACCTGTGGAATCAGAGTAAATACGTACAATAGCGGACAGAGGAAGGAGGGACATTTCTATTTCAAAAGGAAAAAATGGGAAAGAAAAAGAGGTAAAGAAGCCAAGTAAGTCTAAGTTACAAAGCAAAATCCATGTATCCATAAGCCTCAAGATCTTTGGCTCTGATCTTGCCCTCCAGGTGCACAGAGGCCTTCTCTGTGTCCCCACGGCTCTGCTCCACAGCCCTGGGCAGAGACTGTCTGGCTTGTTATAAGCAAAGCCATGGTTTCCCCCTTTCAAAGCCAGGAGGGGGGGGGTCTCCTGGTCTCTCCTGCCTTCCTGGCTTTCTTCCTTTAGCTTGACGTAGGGTGAGCTAACTCCCTGGTTCTCCTGCAACATCACGATATCTAACAGCTCTCCCTCATTCCTTGCCCTCGCCATCACAATCCAAGGAAATTTTACCATATACATTAAACACTCAGTTGATAACACCTGCCATTTAAGAATATCCACAGCAAATCCCTGTGAAACTCTAATGACATTTCGATATGTGTCAATTACAAAATGTAAACCATAAAGAAAAACCTTGACCTCTTGACAGTGGGGACTTGGAATCGTCTAAAAGATCAGGGAGGATTTGGGTCATGGAAATTACAGGCCAAGAATCTTTTTTGACCAAGAAAGGGATTAACTTCAAAACGCTGGCTTTGAGCTTTTACACAGGGTGTCCTGTGATTGTCACGTCTGTCTATAACGTAGGCACTACTGGTCCCATGTCACAGAAGAAGGAAAATGTAACTTGGGGAGATTGTCTCTGGCTCAAGGTGACAGAGTCAGTAAAAAGGGGACAGCATTGAAATCCAGATGTTGGATGGCAGAGTGCACACTGACTACCCTAAGGTACTAGAGACATGAGAGAAGATTTTAGGAGAAATCTGGACATATTGAATCTCACCGTGAGACATTTATCCCTTAAATTTTCTTTCTATCCTGATGATGGCAAAAAGGTAGTTTGGGGTTACATATTTTCATCCCTTTTTAACATTTTATGTTCTCTATTTTTTGCAGGGAGAGGAGTACCTAGGATTGAACTCAGGGACACTGGACCACTGAGCCATATCCCCAGCCCCATTTTGTATTTTCTTTAGAGACAGGGTCTCACTGAGTTGCTTAGTGCCTCGCTTTTGCTGAGGTTGACTTTGAACTCACGATCGTCCTACCTCAGCCTCCCGAGCTGCTGGGATTATAGGCATGAACCACCGCACCTACCTCTGTTCTCCATTTTTAACAAGACTATACCTCAGACTCAGAGCACTGAACTGGCAACAGTATCTAGCCAGACCTTAACACTTTTAAAACTTTTTTGTTATATGTATTTTCATTGTTCTTGTTATGGCAAGTAGTGTAGCTTTTTCATTAGTGGTGATTATGCAAAGCTTCAATGACGCACACACACACATATAATTATTAATGTGTTACTTTAAAGAAAAAGCAATATCTATGTACAATTATTAGCGGTATGGGAAAAATTGATGTGGGGAAGCATTTCATTGTAGATGTGATCATAAATTCTTAGAACAGCGTTAATGCTTGAACAGTATGATGTATGAGCCCTTTCTTTAGGAATTCTCAGCATTCATCCTATGACTTAGACCACTACATTTGAAAAATATCAGTGCCAGAGCATGAGAATGTTTTTGCTGCATAGTAAAGAAAACCTTATTTTTCTGAATTTTGAGGAGATTCCAGCAATGTTTTATACACTAGTTGAATGGCCAAGTACATTGTGAATTTTCTTCCTTGAGAAACCTTTCTCTACTCCCCTGTGAGATTGACTTTTACTTGAAGTTCCATGTGGAATTGAAAGCTTGACCTGGACCAATAATTCTAACACAAACTTTTCATGTGTTTTATTAATTTTTCCATACTGTAGCTTAACTTCAAGGAAGACCCCCCACTGCCAGAAACAGTCCACAAATAATTTACTCCTACTATATGGTAGACATTGGACACTTGGGATGTACCAATAAAGAAAACAGATGAGAATTTATAGGGTAACTTTGGGGGACCTAGTTAGAGAAGAAAGACAATAAATAATCTATGACAAATAAATAAGTAGTAGAAAGCTATAGTGTCTTCAGGACTTTGAGATCAAGAAGATGGGGAAGCAGGAAGGTGTCGGGATTTGATTAGTGTGGTAGAGACAGGCTTCTTTGAGAAAGTGACATTTTCGTAAAGACTTGAAAGGAGTGAGTAGGAGTAAATAAAAAGAACTTCCACCACAGTCCCAAGAGAGGATGCCTGGAATGTTCCAGGATATCAGAGAGGCCTGAGTATGTATCCAGAGAGAAGTAGAATGGCAATGATCTTTTCTTTTACAGGAATCACACTGTCAACTGGGAAGACAACAAGCTGAGAGAATTATGGATAAAAGCAGGGTGATCAGATCATAGTGTATTATAATAACAGTGGTAACTTGGACCAGGGTGGGGTTGAATGAAAGTTCTGGTGAAAAGTCATGTTCTAGATTTATATGGTAGGTAAAAAATTTCTTTTTTCGTTTTGAAACCAGGAGCACTTTACCACTGAGTGATGTACCCAGCCCTTTTAATTTTTTTATTTTGAAAGAGAGTCTCACTAAATTGCTGAGGGCCTCAGCCTCCAGAGCCACAGGGATTACAGGCGTGCACCACGGTGCCCTGTGGTTAAAAAAATTTCTTGACAAATTGGGTGTAGAGTGTGAAAGAATTCATCAACGAGAAGTCAGTGCAGGATGAAATATCTGGGAAGGAACCCCTGTTGTCG
This sequence comes from Spermophilus citellus, assembly GCF_964194105.1. Taxonomy (NCBI): domain Eukaryota; kingdom Metazoa; phylum Chordata; class Mammalia; order Rodentia; family Sciuridae; genus Spermophilus; species Spermophilus citellus. Next base: position 29,835,921 of record NC_138188.1, on the reverse strand, counting down.
CAAAGGCATAAATTCACAGCCAAGTATTCGGCCCTTCAGCAGCCATATTTTCTATATCAATATTTAATGCAAATTGATTGATTTTTGAATTAGCTGGAGAATGCTGTCCTAAGCATTTTTGAACAATATGTGGTTCATACAGCATGTCTAGGCTCCTAGTGTTTCCAGAGGAAAGTTCAGTTTGCTCCCATTAACACCTCTTTGAGGATAGTTTTGATATGGCAGATGAATGCATGGGAAACCAAACGTCAATGCTAACACAGCAGTCTCCCCACAAAAAAAAAAACATGGAATCTGTTCTCTCTTGGGTAATGGTGGCTCTGACTCCAAAGGCAGTAAGCAGGACAAGAGAGAGGACCAGGTTGGGGAACATCAAATCTGGTAATCCTTCTCCCTTCCCTTTTGGAAATAATGAAATCACGGTAGATGCAGCTAGATCTTCAGTTCATGTCTAGGTCAGATGTGGTCTTGAAGGACTCTCTGAGAATGGATATGACTGAGCTATCTCTTCCAGCAAATAATTTTGGTGTGTACCAAATGCCATAGTCATGCTGCTGAGTAGGATAGAACCAATGGACCTTGGGGTCTGAAGGCAGAGCATTTGGTCAAGGTCAGTAGCAGTGAGCTGGTAGGTCATCCAGGGAGTATAGGTTCTATTGTGGTGGCCCAGATGTTAGACAGCTTCTATGTTGCCTTTCCTGGTGACACAGGATATGCCACCAAGGACAAACAATTTCTGTTTCCTTTTCTCCAATCTTGCTCTTGGGTAGTAACCTATACATGTGTGGACACGCTTCTCTTCCACTCCCATTCTTCTCTTTCAGCTGAGGTCACCACCACAGCCTCCACAGGTTATGCTGGGTCATTTTAACTTTGTCATTGTCATTATTTACCCCTTGGAAGGGATAGCATGTTGGTTTACTAGTTGAGGTTTATGTAGTGATATATGTGAGATTGTTCTTTCTTTCTTTTATTGGTGCGTTATGTTTGTATATAATGGTGGACTCGTGGTATATTTGTACATGCACATAAAATAATTTGATCAATTCACTCCCCAGTCCCTCCTCTTTCTCTCCCCTCCTCCCTCCCCCAATCCCTTTCTCTACATTGCTGGTCTTTCTTCTATTTTCATGAGGCACCTCTTCTAAGCTCCAAACACTGACTTAATTCAGAAGAAAAAAAATAATCTGTAAAATTAACTGTAAAATAATTTGTAAACTTAAATGATGACCATCACTTCTGTTTGAGATGGTATGTGTGTGTCTGTGTGTTTGCATGCCCACAGGATCTTGTTAATTTTCGATTCTAAAACTTGTCCCCTCGTGGCTTCATTGAAATGCAACATCATGTTTTGCTGATAAACAGTCCGGATGGCAAAAATATATATCAAGTCATTTCAACAACAGATGACACATAAATCCAACCAATTTCCCCCATTCCACTTGTAAAGGGGTGTCACTTTTGATTTATTCTAGCTTAGTATCTTCCGCATTTGTCAAATTGTGTCCCACCAGGCTCTTCTCTTGTTAATTTGTTGATTTTTTTTAATAACGTAGTTACAGAGTCATTTTATAGAATTGTATCATTGATCTTCTGGGCCTCTTTTCTTGCATTAGATGCCTCATCAGGTCCATTGGGGATGTGGATGTTAATTACTGGCTCTTCTAACATTTCATTTTGTGCTGATGAGATTGGGCTGTGAATAAGAGGGAATAACTAAACTACACCAGTGAAATGTCAGTTTGTATGATTTAGCAAAAGCACACGTTTTGTCCCTACAAGTAGTTACTTTTCTTTCTCTGTGTGGCAGACCATGGGGTCCTGATGGTGAACAGACAATGTCCCTGCCTGCAGGTATAGCATTTCAGATGAATGACGATAATGTCTATTCTACACCCATGACATTAGCAGGGATGAGAAAGAAGGGAATGGATCCCAGAAGAGTGTCACAAAGATATACTGCATAAGTTCTTGAGAAATATACCATTTCTCAAGAAACACCCTTAGTCAAACATTTTAGCAAAAGCATTCAAAGATGTGGTCCAAACCACTAGAGAAAAAATAAGAGTTCAAGGAAACAATGTGTAACCTCAACAATTCCCTTCCTTAGTATTTGTCCAAAATAAAGAAATATATCTACTCAAGGATTTATCAAAGAATGCTCATGACAGTTTTCCTTATAGCAGCCAAACTGGAAGCAATCCAAACGGCCTTCGACTTGAGAATAAACAAATTTTGATATATTCATACAATGGAACTGTTCTCAGCAATCGAAAGAATGAGCTAGAATGCATACAATGACCTGGGTAAATCTCACAGGCTTTCTTTTACTAAAGGAAGCCAAATATTTAACAAAAATATTCTTTGTGATTCCATCTACATGAACCAAAAATAAGCAAAAACTAAGCTAAAGTGATATAAATTAGTAGAGTGGGTAATATGTTTAGATGATGGAAATGTTCTATATCTTGGTTATGCTCTTGGTTATATTAGTAAATGCATTTGCTTACACATTGAATTGTACTCTTTAGATCCATATGTTTTGTGGTAGGTAAATTATACCTTCAAGAAAGAAAAAAAAAGAACAGTAAGGGGAATAAAACTTGAGAATCAAACAACCAGAAAATTAGGTTAATGAAACATTTAGAATCTAATCAATACAATGCTATATTGGTTTGTTCTAGACTGAATAGGACGCTACCACTGTATATGTGACTTGCTATATTAGGTTAATTTTAGTTGTTGCTTCTGTTTTTTTCTCTGCACTGAAATATAAGCTCATTGGACCAAGGAGTCACTAATTTACCTTTGTAGAGAATGTAATGAATGTCCTAAAGAATTATTCTGGGACCTCTCATGTCATCATCCTAAGAAAATCATACAAAGAACCACAGTGGCAATCTAACTCCTCCAGGGCTTGTTCTAGAGCTACTCTGTACATCTTGCCCCATCTGGGTCTGTCCGTGTTTAATCCTTTGTTTTTTCTTATGAGTTTATTCATTTGTTTCTTTTTAAATTTTTTTTAATTGATTTTTTTTAAAAAATGACAACAGAATGCATTACAATTCTTATTACACATATACAGCACAATTTTTTCATATCTCTGGTTGTATGTAAAGTATGTTGACACCAATTCATGTCTTTATACATGTACTTTGGATATGATGTCCATCACATTCCACCATCCTTGCTAACCCCCTGCCCCCTGCCTTTCCCTCCCATTCCTCTGCCCTATCTAGAGTTCTCTATTCCTCCCATGCTCCCCTTCCCTACTCCACTATGAGTCAGCCTCTTTATATCAGATAAAACATTCAGCATTTGTTTTTTGGGGATTGGCTAACTTCACTTAGCATTATCTTCTCCAATGCCATCCATTTACCTGCAAATGCCATGATTTTGTTCTCTTTTATTGCTTAGTAATATTCCATTGTGAATATATGCCACATTTTTTTTATCCATTCATCCACTGAAGGGCATCTAGGTTGGCTCCATAGTTTAGCCATTGTGAATTGTGTTGCTATAAACATTGATGTGGCTGTATCCCTGTAGTATGCTGTTTTTAAGTCTTTTGGGTATAGACTGAGGAGAGGGATAGCTGTGTCAAATGGTAGTTCCATTCACAATTTTCCAAGGAATTTCCATACTGCTTTCCATATTGGCTCCACCAATTTGCAGTCCCACCAGCAATGTATGAGTGTGCCTTTTTCCCTACATCCTCGCCAACACTTATTGTTGTTTGTCTTTGTAATAGCTGCCATTCTGACTGGAGTGAGATGAAATCTTAGAGTGGTTTTGATTTCTCTAATTGTTGGAGATCATGAACATTTTTTCATATATTTGTTGATTGGTTGTATATCCTCTTCTGAGAAGTGTCTGTTCATGTCCTTGGCCCATTTATTGATTGGGTTACTTGTTTCTCTGGTTCTTAGCTTTTTAAGTTCTTTATATGCCCTAGAGATTAGTGCTCTATCTGATGTGTGAGGGGTAAAAATTTGCTCCCAGGATGTAGGCTCTGTTAGCAGGAAGAGTGAAGCAGGTGACATCACTATACCAGACCTTAAACTAAACTACAGAGCAATAGTAACAAAAACAGCATGGTATTGGCACCAAAACAGACTGGTAGACAAATGATACAGAATAGAAGACACAGAGACTAATCCACAAAATTACAATTATCTTATATTAAACAAAGGTGCCAAAAACATGCACTGGAGAAAAGATAGCTTCTTCAACAAATGGTGCTGGAAAAACTGGAAATCCATATGCAACAAAATGAAATTAAACCTCTATCTCTGACCATGCACAAAACTCAACTCAAAGTGGATCAAGGATCTAGGAATTAAACCAGAGACTCTGCGTCTAATAAAAGAAAAAGTAGGCCCTAATCTTTATCATGTGGTATTAGGCCCCAACTTCCTTAATAAGACTCCTATAGCACAAGAATTAAAACCAAGAATCAATAAATGGGATGGAATCAAACTAAAAAGTTTCTTCTCAGCAAAAGAAACAGTCTTCATTTGTTACATCACATATTTAACTTCAAAAGCATACTTCTTCTGTTTGCATTCCAGTGTAACATTCTTCTCCATGATATAATTTTAAATAAGCTTCAAGACTGAAATTAAGTGCTCTAAAACATAATGGTCATTGTGGTAAAAATATAAAAATTCTCTGGTCAATTTGAATCCCTCATTTCTATTTTGCAAGGTGCTTTGCATTATGATTGTTGTGTTTAAGTTGCAAGTTGCTGTGCTACCTGCTACATCCTATTTGCATATCATTGACTGTCTTCCATAGAAATACAGTGAGAGGTTGCTACTGTAGGTGAGCCTGTGAGGCTGTCACTGCAGCCCCCGGACTGGTTACTTTGGAATACTTTGTCTACTTGTTTAACTACAATGTTTTATCCTTGAATATGTGCACATCAAATTCACATGTGTAGTGAGGCAGGTTTCCATTTCTGATGATCTCATCAAAATCTGATGAGATTTTGGAATAAATTGATCATTTACTTTATTTTATTTTATTTTTTATTCGTTCTTTTTAGTTATACATGTCAGTAGAATATACTTTGACATGGAGTATAACTTCCCATTCTTTTGGTTAAACATCATGTGGAGTTACACTGATTGTGTATTCATATATGAACACAGGAAAGTTATGTCTGATTCATTCTACTGTCTGTCCTATTCCCATTCCCCCTTGTTTCCTTTCATTCTCCTTTGTCTAATCCATTGAATTTCTATTCTTCCCTCCCCCACCCCTTATTGTGTGTTAGCATCAGACAGAACATTCAGCCTCTGGTTTGGGGGGATCAACTTATTTCATTTAGCATGATAGTCTCCAGTTCCATCCATTCACCAGCAAATGCCATAATTGCATTCTTCATTGTGGATGAGTAATATTCCACTGTGTATATATACCACAATGTCTTTATCCATTCATCTGTTGAAGGGCACCTAGGTTGGTTCCACAGTTTAGCTATTGTGAATTGAGCTGCTGTAAACATCCATGTGGCTGCATCACTATAGTTAAGTTGGTCATTTTTACAATGCAGCATCTGATTGTATGTAGTACAGCACATTTTAGGTAATCCAGTGTCTTTGGGCACAAAAGCAATTGGGAACTGAATGGGCATGATGGTGTTTTTCTTTAAAGTGATGATCCTATGGGACATTTTCCTTTCTCCTTTCAAATGCATGTCTATAAGACTGAAGTTTTAGATACATTGGTTTTTGAATCCAATAAGAAGATTTCTTAGGATAATTCAAATTCTTCTCTTTGAAAGTGAGATTAACACATTATGACTTCAGATTACATACAGAAAACTGTGGCAGCTATTAAGAACTCACAGAATGATCCTATTGGATGAAAACAATCATTATGAGGTTTAGGGAAGAATGCTACTCAGAGAATAAGTGACCAAAAAAAAAATCTTTCTTTACTTCCTCAATTCTGAGTGAGCTATTACAAAGGAGTTCGTCCCACAGGAAAGCTATAGAGGCCCAGGCACATATTAAATCTGAAAGCTGTTGCAAGTTTTCCCCGAGGAAGTGGCTTTTACCCTCCAGCTTAATTTGGCTGCTTTTCTCTTATTTTGACCTATATGGTAGAAGAGACTAGATGAAAAGTGGCCCCATTAAAGCTCAGAGGTAGGTTGGGGGTTGTCGTGGGGTTGTGGAAAACTCATGGTGGTAAAATCCTCTGAACAGAAAAATAAGACTTTTCTAAATTTCCTTCTAACCGGCCTTAAATTTCTGTGACTATGGCTCTACTCTTTCTCCGTTACAAAATGATCCTCAAAGCTTCTCTTTTCCCAGCTGCACCCTCCACACCACCCATCCTCACATGGCTTAGTTTGCATTCTTTGACCCTTTGTGTCATCTTCACCAAAAGTTCTCCAGATTTTCTCAAGTTCCATTAGCTCATGAAGGACCCAACAAACACATGTCTTGACTGCCTACTGAAGACCAACACTCTACTGTGCTTGCACACATGTGTGCAAACACATACACGTACACACAATGTCATTTCGTCTCCACTCACCACTTACCCTGTAACATAGGTATCACTTCCCCCAATTTCAGGGGGAGTAAATAAAGATTTATAGAACTAGACTCCAGAACCCATGATCTCCCCTTCTGTCCTGTTCCAAACTCCCTCAAATATTTACTAATCCTATTTATTTATTTATCTATTCATTCATTCATTCATTCATTTATAAAATCCAGGACTTGTATTGAGTATCTCTTATGCGTCTGTCTCTACACTGGAGATTTGAGATTTTATGAAATCCTAATATCCAAAAATATTAATACAAGTATTTTTTTCCTTCAGGAATGAAAAAAAAAATAAAGAATTCAACACAGTTCTCTCAAAGCTTTTGAAGAACTCTATTTTTATGACAACCTTAACTGAGACCTGAGGCATAGATTCTGGGCTCCAGGTCAGGATTTGGTTACCAATTGCCAATCTAAGGGTAGAGGACCTTCAGGTTTTCCCTTTGAGACTGAGCAATATTGAGCGAGATGACCAAGAGTTCACTAATACAGTCTTTATGAAGTCCGAGAACATTGATGGGCCTTTTTGTGGCAACCTGAATCTGTAGTCAGCCAGGAAAGGGTTTTGTACCCACTCATCACCTAAGGCTCCCCGGAGTAAATATATTCCAGCTTATCTTGAACTTTGTGCCAATACGCATATTACACTCTTCGGGACAAATCAGGGTACGTCCCAGAAGCAGCTGACACTGGTGAGAAAATAATTTGTTGTTTTTCTATTTCTTTACTCTCATATTCTTCTTTAGGGAAAATCTCTGTCTTAGACATGGCTAATTACAGAAGTTACTACTTTCTTATTTGTTGATTAGACCTCAAAAACAGTGAAAATAGTTTTATAAACATTTTGTTGTTACTTGAGGCTCATTTTTTAAGGATTTGATATAAGAATTACTCACACAGTCCCTGTTTCTTTCTATTAATTACATTTGGGCAACTCATCCCTATGATACCAGAAGCTACTGAAGAATCTTCATGGTCCCTGCAGCTCCTAGTCCCTCATAGGGTCCTGCTGCAGCAAAGTCATTTAACTCAGACACTCCAAACAGGTTTTCTCTGGAAGAATTCCTAGGCTTTATTCGTTTTCACTTATACAACTTGGTTTCGCCCCTGAGAGAAGTTTATGCAGACTTACATCACATATGATAAAACTGAGATGCAAATATGTTGAAAGACCTGCAGACTCCTGACTGGTACTCTCTTTCCCACCATACTCAATAAAAGGGTAAGAATAGAAAACAGGTCATGTTGTATTTGCAAAGGTCATTGGGCATCCAGTAAAGACTAAAATTCTATCTTTTGATGATATACTCAAGGGTCCTTAGATAAGATGCCTTTAAAGAGATGGCTAGTTCTCCCCATCCCTCAACCTCCCATCCAATATTGGGGATAGAATCAGGAAGCACTCTACCACTAAATTACATCCCCAGAACTTTTTAATTTTAAGATGGATTTCACTAAGTAGCCCCTGCTGGCCTTGAACTTGCAATTCTTCTGCCTTATACTTCCAAGTAGCTGGGATTATTGGTGTGTGCCTTTGTTCTCAGATGATAGTTTTGTTTTTTCAATTGATGCATTTTAATTGCACATAATGGTGGGACTCATTGTGATATATTTGTATATGCACATAACATAAATAGGTCAATTCCATTCCCTAGTGCCTTTTCTTCCCCTTATGGGCTCCCTCCCCCTAGTCCCCATACTTTATTGATCTCCTTTCTGTTTTTGTGGGATCCCTTTTTTATTCCTTTTTTCTCTCTGGCTTCATATGAGAGAAAACATACAACCCTTGACTTTCTGAGTCTTGCTTATTTTGTTTAGCATGATGTTCTCCAGTTCCATCCATTTATATGCAAATGACATAATTTTGTTCCTTATGACTGAGTAAAACCAATTATGTGTGTGTGTGTATGTATGTGTGTGTGTATGTATGTATGTATATATATATATATATATATATATATATATATATATATATATATCACATTTTCTTTATCCATTCATCCCTTGATGGACACCTAGATTGGTTCCCTAGTTTGGCTGTTGTGAATTGAGCTGCTATAAACATGGGTATGCCTATATCACTTTAATGTGCTATTTCTTTTGGAACAATACTAATGAGTGATGTAGCTGGGTCCAATGGTGGTTCCATTCTTAGTCTTTTAAGGAACCTTCATATTGATTTCCATAGTGGCTTTCTTTTTCTAATCATTGATTGTGCATCTCTTTTAAAGCTACATTTATGCTAAAAAATAACAGAGTGTATGAGCAGAATAACTTTGGGTTCTCATTTTATAGAATCATGGAGTTTAAAGGGGTTGACCAACTAGTTCACTATTAAGGTTTCTGTCTTTAGAACAGAGAGCTTATGTATTATGTATTAAAGATTCTTAATGTTAGGTTCTGTCTTCTGCTCTCTGATTAAGAGAATAAGTTCTCATTCATTCATTTAATAAGAGTACATTGTAATCCCTGTGCTAGGAGTCTATGCAAGTAACCATGAACTATTTGCTATACCAAATCTTACATTCTCATTACAAGTTTCAATGTGCACACCAACACTTTCATTTCTTTTTTTTCATTAAATAAGAGAAGAAATATCTGACTTTCTATACCTGATACCAGATTGGAGACAATATTGTTTTGATGTATGCTCTTAATTAAACTCTAAAATACATGCTTTAGATATTTTGCAATAATGCGATGGTGGAAGCAACTTGTCCTTGATACCTAACCTTTAAGGAGATTGTAGTTGCAACATGATTTTACAACTCCAGTTATTTTTGTATTCATCAGAAGCTACTTCATTGATGCTCCGAAACTCATCCTCCATCATTTGGTTTCAGGAAGGTTTTTAATGGCCATGTGCTTAGTGAAAATGAAAGTCCTGACCCTGTCTATATTCAGAACATGTGGTACATTTCAATCCTCACAACTCGTGGTGTTGGTGTCTGTATCAATGTGACAACCTCTGAAGGCTAATTTCTGGATTGTGGCATTGCCAAGCTTATGGCTCAGTAGCAGTGCCACAGTGGAAGGCTCAAGGGCATGTAGTTAGTGTTAAATGCAGCTCTGCCACTTTCAGGTTATGGGACCTCGGGCAGGTTATCAGCTTTTCCAAACATCCGTTCAATGAAAAGAGCCCAGCAACCTATAACACAGCATCCTGCAAAGTTAGGTGGATTATTGATGAAGCATCTAGCACAATGCAAGTTACACAGGAAGCTTTCAGTAAATATTAATTTCCCTCCTCATTTTCCTGTATAAGAAAACTTGTGATGTATGGAAATAGGGAAAATATTTTAGAAATTCTGTACTAGATAAAAACGACAAGTTGAAGTATATGAAATAGGAATACTGTCCAAATGATCTCAGGTAGATGGATTTTTCTGGGACTGTAGGAGTGAGGCGATGACCTGGATAGGTGTTACATCTCTGTAACCTAAATACCTGCTGACTCTGTAAATGGCACCTGGGCAGACATTTAGTTCCCTGCATAAGTACAAAAGCCAGGCAACTTCCCAAGACAGACAAGGACACTGATTTTGATAACAGCAAACTCATGGTCAAATTCTCTCCTTCTTGTTAATGAATTCTGAATTAGCTAGGATTTGGAGAGGGGTGGATACTTAAGAAGGAAAGGGAAAAAATGATAATTTTCTAACTGTTGTTCATTCATTGGAAAGTGATCTATTTGAGTAAGGCTGGGTTATAGTCAGTAGTCTCTGATGTTCCAAGGATCAGGGCAACCAGCCTAAGGACCACCTAAAAATCCCTCTTGGGGAATGTGAGTGAGTGAGTGAGTGTGTGTGTGTGTGTGTGTGTATGTGAGTGTGTGTGTGTGAGTGTGTGTGTGTGTGTTTGTGTGTGTGTGTGTGAGTGTGTGTGTATGTGAGTGTGTGTGTGTGTGTGTGTGTGTGTGTGTCTGTGTGTGTATAACCAAATTATGAAAACTACAAAGAGACTCAGGTATGATTTCTATGAAGATATAACCAAATACCTTTTCTTATGGTGTGACTAGAGACTAAATAATCTGCTTTAGAACTTGAAAGAAAAGCTTTATCCCACATTGCCTGCTCATACCTAAGCTCCATTGACTTTTATTCTGAGGTAAATCCAGTTTCTCTAAATTTACTGAAGTTTGCTATTAATTTGCTTCCCTCACCTGAGTTATTCAGGGTACAAGTAAAATATCAATTTTCCCATACTAGTGAAATATTCACTGAGTTCTTCTTACTTCCTGGAAATGGTATTTAACATTGTTATTGGTAATGAGAAATAGGCAATAGAGAATATCATGCTAAGCAAAATAAACCCATCCCCCCCAAATCAAAAGCCAGATGTTTCTCTGATAGGCAGATGATAATTCACAATAAGGGGGGTGGTGGCTGGGGGAGAATAGAGGTACCCTGTTTTAGGCAGAGGGGAATGAAGGGAGGGGATGAAAGGGGAGGGGTTACAGGGATAGGAAGGATAGTAGAATAAATCTGACATTATTACCCTATGTACATATATGACTACCTGACCAGTGTAGCATCATGTACAACCAGAAGAATGAGAAATTATACTGTTTATCTATGATGTGTCAAAGTGCATTATACTGTCATGAATAACTAATTAGAATAAATTAAAAACAGAATAAAAAAATGAAATCATAAAAAAAAGTAAATGAGCAAGCTCTGGTTATGAGTATGGGAATTTACCTGGTAGTGCACAGCTGCATTCTTCTTTCTAACACATCTCCATTTCTTTATATGAAGTAAGTTCTCTCCCAATATGTGCAGCCATAGTGGGAGAAAAATTCCTTATCTACAATGGAAACCTACAGGATCATGCTCTTCTGTCCTCTCTCTGGAGAATGGAGTGTGGAGGAAGTATTTGGGATCGTTCATCACTCTGCCTTTATTCACAAAACGGACATCTGTTCAGTCTCTCACAATAAAGAAGAAGCTGGCTTCTTGTTTGCTAGCTCTCCAGGGATATGTGATTCTGCCTGTTCCCAAAATCAGTCCTCTGGCCTTCCATAGATTCCCTAAATTCACAGTGTTCTCCAATAAATGCCCTTTGGTACCAATTAGCTAAATCTGGTTTCTATTGCTGTTAATCAGGAGACCCAACTGATCTAGATCTTGATTCTAAGCTGGGTCTCAAAGTACAATACATCCCATCAATTAATGTCTTAGACTATGAGTAGGGAATTCGCAATACAAAAGGCATCTGGAGAGCAAGTAATCCTCTCTCCTCTTTCCACAGTTCTCTGTGGGGTGGGGTGAGACCTGGGTTGATTACACTTTACAATGTGAGAACATTGTGGCATAAAGGTTAAGTGAGTTAGCAAAATATGAATCACCTTTCCCAAAAAATGGGAAGAAAGGGAACAGAGGTCCCCAAGATCCTTGTTGCTGAATTGTTGATGGATTGAGTTGCTGCTGGACAAACACAGAAATGGTGTGAAAAGAGGTACATTAAAAACCTGTCCAATATAATGTCCTTCCACCTTCTACTGCTTACCAGAACTGGCTATTTCTACTTACTTTCTGCATTTAGTTTTTTCAATTGTAAAATTGAAATGAACCCTACCTCAGAATTACAAGCTTAAATGTGTGTGGATTTCAGAGCTTAGAATCATAATGGGGCTTTTCTGGATACCAGAATCTCTGACTAGTAAGAGATTTTTATAAGGATTACATACCTAAATAAGATAAAGTAAACATTATTTGCACTATGGGTGATGGACATGGAGAGGCAGCATTTCAAAGGACTTGTGGCCCAGCTGTTGAGAACATGGTCAGCCCAGCCAGTAGCCCTTCTGGGATTGCCTCCGCTGCAGATAGCCCTCTCTCCCAGGGTCAAGTCCTTCTATGGCCAGCCTCCATCTATTGACTGGCAGATAGATGTTCTGGCCACTTCAATAGGCTGTGAAGCAGCTCTCAGGCCATATTAGCTCCAGAGCTTCCCATGAGGTCAGCCAAGGCTGATCTGGGGCCTTTATCTTTGTGCAGCTTCTCTTTCAGCTAAATCCTGCTTCCTTTCCCTCCCTTCCACAGATGTTAACCCCAAGGGCATTCCCCATAATATCCTGGATGCTAACCTCAGATTCCACTTCCAGGGAAACCCAAGCTACAGTCCTATACTGAGCATTTCACTTTGAATCTTTTTAAGAACTTTATGAGATACCTATTTTTCCCCCATTGTAACAGACAGAGGAATTGTGGCTCAGGGGTCAAGAAAATTGCCCAAGTAAACACAAAGCTGGAACTCAAATCTAGTCCAGTTCGGTTGCAAAGACCAAGTCTCTCAAGAAAAATTTAATATATCTTTTCTTGGCCTGAAAGAACAATGTTCTTCCCTAGAGTGAGCAGCATTGGGCAGGGGCAGAGTCACACTGTCCGCATAACTATTTCGGTTGTTAACAGATGAAATTTCCTTTCCTTTTGTCTTTCTTCCTTAGCATCCTTCCCACCTCCCTGAGCCAATGCCTATTGTTTCAGCCTAAAAATAGAAAGTGTCAGCTTTTACACATTTTTCAAAAATTTCAATGTAGTTATTTAAAAATAGGCTCTGAAATTTTGTTTTCTCTCTATTGGCAACCATGGTTGCCATGGAGTTCAAGTAATAGATTGTGATGTTTAACACTGAATTAATTACTACTTCTCACTTCCAGGGAACATCTAATTATACATATTCATGCCAAGCAGGGTTTGGTTTTAAGGAAAGTGTGTGTGTGTGTGTGTGTGTGTGTGTGTGTGTGTGTGTATGTGTATACACACAAGGTTTTTTTTTTTTTTTTACTGTACAAGATACACTGGGGAAGGGTCCTGCCTAATGGTCTTCAGATGGGAGGGGTCCTGGCTTATGGTCTCCAGAACACTGACTTTTCCTCTTTAGTTACAATTCCTTCTACTAGATCTAGCCTACGTTGGATCTCTGTGTTCTTATGTATGTGAATGGCTTGTCCTCCATGATAATGGTAGCCTCTTCTTTTTATTTTGAGGATCATGGGGAGGCAAAGTACAAATATTTCTCCCATTTTCACCCTCAGCCTGGTTTTCTTGGTTACATGTATTATGAGGTCATGAAGTATTGCTGGAAAGAGCATCTGTTTTCCAGAATCAGATATTTCTGAGTCTGATCCTAGTTTTACCACTTAGTTGGCTTGTGAGTTCAGTCTCGAGAGGTTCATCAATAAAAAGGGGTTGAGATGATCTATCACACATAATAGAGTTGTTGCAAATATTAAATTGGGTTTTAAGCAAACTTAGCAAGGTGCTCTTCTCTCAGATTTTATTATAGAAGACAGAGGTCTTGTTAAAATATAGGGAGGGAAGAGAGGGTATAGGGGCAGGAGAGATGGTGGAATGAGATGGACGTCATTACCCTAGGTACATGTATGACTGCACATATGGTGTGAGGCTATATCGTGTACAACCAGAGAAATGAAAAGTTGTGCTGCAATTGTGTACAATGAATCAAAATGCACTCTGCAATCATATATATCTAATTAGAATAAATAAATAAATCTTAAAAATATATAGATAGGTGAGTCCTTGAGCTCCCCAGGTTCTAACAGCTACCAGGTGATGTCGATGATGCTGGTGCACAGACCACACTTTGAGTAGTGAGAACTTAGAATACCACTGGACACATATATGTGGTCAGTGCATTTGAAGCTATTAGTATGAGCCCTCAACCAGTCCCTATTCTGTGGCTTGAAGATGGAAAGCACCAAAAATTCGCACACATTTGCTCAGGCAAGCATAACTTAGAGTGTCAACAAGACGACTCTGTTGGGTGTCTGCTGCTTATTGTAGCCTTACCCTGTGAAGCTTCTATGTTTCCCCCGTGTAGGCTGTTCCAATTCCTGCTGCTACTAATGGGAGTTACCAAAGCATGGGTTGGGGGAAAGAACATAAATTCTGTGGCATCTTAATAGATTCAACTAATAAAGCAATGTTATGTTTTACCGAAAAGTAACCAATTTCTTGACACCGACAGCATGGCATTGAGAAATGTTTGCCTTTTGATTGACTCATCTGATGACGGGTTTTTTAAAAAAAATTGGACTAGGGGTATTCATTTGAAAATGGAGCTATAGCCCCAAAACTTAGGAGACCTAAGTGGTTGAAATTGCGTAAAGGGACATTGTGCATTTTAAGATTAGAATATAGAACCTCGCTGAAGAGATCCTGGGATTTTTTTACAAAACAGAAGTTGGCAACCTTTCAGATGTGGGTAGGCGGTGTTTCTTTTATTTGTACCCTTTTAGGAGATGTGGTAAAATGGTTATTATTTGAGAAGGGACTTTTCTGCATCCCTTTTCAGTAACTCAGGAGAGCGCTTCTCTCTTTAACTTCTGACACAAACATCAGCAACACAATTTCATGTCTCCTTGCTTCTCTGGAACTTTTGTGATCTTTTGGCCAACGCTTTTCGGTCATTCATTCTCTGCTGGCTCTTTTTGCTCCATTGTTTTGGATCTTGGAACCAAGACTAATCTATACTTGCCACTTTTTCCTTGCTTGGTGACCCTGGGGAGTCCCAGGCTTTCTCTCCTGCTCACTGCTCAGCAAAGTCCTCCAATGGCAGCTTTGGCCCAACATGTTTTGGCTCCTTCATAACCTCTCTGCTCTTTTCTCCTCTTTGCTCTCACTGAAGTCCATCCACACGGGCTTCCTTGCTGGTTCCTAAATATACCAGGCACATTCCTGTTGAGGGCCTTTGCTTTGACTGACTGTTCCCTTTGCCTTAAACTCTGCCTCTGCCCCACTGGATGATCCAGGTAACTCCCTCCTCTCTTTCAAGCCTTACTTCCTCGGTGAAGCCTGCTATGACTATTTATTGAATTCTGCAAACTGCAAATGATAGCCACCTCCATGGCCACCTTCTGGATCAACCCGCCCCCAACCCTGCTTGCCTTCTTTTCCCCATAGGCCTTATAACCTGTTCAGATGCAGTGAGCCACAGTTCCATTATAAATCACCCCTCACCTTCCCCCTTCCCAACATTGCTGATTTCGGCTGACAGTGCCTTCTCCTCTCATATTAGGCCAATGTAAATATTCCCAACTAGCAGAACGACTTCTTCCTAAAGAAATGGTAAGACTGTTCTTTAACTTGATTTGGGTAGTAGCTATTCAGATATACACATTTATCCAAACTCATTAAACAATACAGTTTGCTCTATGCAAATTATACCTCAATAAACTTGCTTTGAAAAAAGGATTTAACCATCAGCCTCTGGTCATGAGGCTGGTATGAGGTGGGCTGATAGGGTATGAGGTAGTAGTTGGTATTAGGAAGGTAGAGTTCTTCTTGGAAAATAGTGTTGACAAAGGGATCAATAATTTTAAAAATTATATAATGCAAGTCACTCCCTCTGGCTCTGAGCACATGCCTCGAATCTTGTTCAGGATATTGGTTCTGTCTTTGTTGACTTTTCTCTTTTTTGAGGAGTTCCTCTTGAAACCCAAGGACTAGAAAATTTCATGTCCGCTTAGTTTTTATCTTGTTCTGAAGAGAGTTGATTCCTGTTTCACTCCTACAAAGGGCAGTTTCCATCTCATGTTTCCTGTTTGAAAAATAGGTGAGAAAGAAAAGTAAATAACAACTCTTGCCCTGCTAATAACTTCCCCAAATTTTTCAGTTTAAAATGTTTCCAGATGAATCGGGCAAACCTGGAATGTGAGAGTAAACTATAAAAAAGGGAAATAACTGCAGGACAGATCTAAATTCTGCCACCTCTGAAGTACCCTTATGCCTTGAGGTGTTAGAAAATCTGTCAGTAATTAAGTATCCAGATTAGCTCTGGAATATTAAAAACTGTGGCTCTAAGTTTGAAAGAGCATTAAAATACTTATAGAAGCACCTTAAGTAACTATAATTATGCTGGATGTTAGGAACATCTTCCAAACATATTCCTGGTATTCTCTATAGATAGGTTCTGAAATCTTTTCATAATGGAAGAGAAATAGGGCTCATTTACAGTGTTCCATGGTTTAATTAAATTTTACTTGCTCTAAACTCTAAGAAATGTCAAGAAGAGAATGTATTTGCTTCTGTCCTGTTTCCTCAAGCTGGAATCTGACTAGTAAATATGATTCTCCAGCATAAGTACAGGAGATCTGTTTTATGCAGGGGTTCTTCATCTCCATCCCCCAAATTGACCCCTTTGATAGTTCTCAGACTCCTCCCCCACCCCATGTTCTCAAGTAATTCTCATTTTATTTACAATGTTATCAGTTTTTCCAGTTTCATGATCCCAGAGCCTAATTCCTCATATCTTTCTCTAGAATGTCTAGTGATACATTCTGATTTTCATGCTAAATAATTCTTCCTTCTGATCTTTATATCTTATGGATATTTTTAGATTGCAACTATGTCCACCTCTGCCACCCACTGTGGCTCCCTACTGGGTCTGCTCAGCCAAATGATACATATTTAATTCTTCTAATCTTTCTTTATCCAACAGACCCACCAGTATCTTAAAATTGTGTCGCTCTTCTTTAGACCTCCTCTTGATTGTTGATGCCCTGTGCTCTGGCAGATTGTCTCGCTGAGATGACATTTGAAGGCATTGCTAAAAATCTCATCTCAGTATTTCATGCCTCAATTAAAAATAAACAATGCAGAAAGAAAGAGTCTTGTGGTAGCTGTTAATGATATTTGTCAATTATTTCCAGTTCTCTTCCTGCTAGAAACACAGTAGGATTGCATTTCCTGGACCCTATGATTGGTCAGCTTTGTGACTAACTCTGGCAGATGAATTTGACTACCAGACCTGTGAAAGACTGTCTAGAGTGATGTTTGTTGTTTCATGTTTTGTTTGTATTTTGTTTTTCCCCGAACAGTGGCTATCAATGTTTGAGATAGTAGCTACTCTGTTAGTCTGATTTCCTTAAGTAATAGCAAACTGAGACCCCCTCACTCTGCCATGTTGTTCCTGTAACAGGAACAAGAATATTCATTTGTCATTTTGAGCCTTTGAGATCGGGAATCTGTTTGTTATTGAGGAATAGCTTTGTCTGTCCTCAGTGAGAGAGGATACCTAGTTGTATCCTACAACTCTAGCATATACCCTTTGATGCCTCCATGTATAGAGGAATCTCCATTATACACAGCAGCCTGTTGTAATACAGTTTGGGGTATATGAACACAGCAGATCACTGCTGGATTCAGTGGCATATCAAGGGAATAACTCTTCCTAAACACTTGCCATTTATCAGTCGGACAATAATCAACCCAGAATAGATTGCACAAGTAGAAGCATCTGCCGAAATCAGGGAGATCCAAGATGCAGAAAAATTTAAGCATCCCCAGATTTCCACCACAAGATTTTTTAATGCCATGTTATGTCAGGTGTCATTAAGCATATCACGTCTTGGACTCAGATACCATGACAGCAGCAGAAATAGGTATTCTGAGAGTTCTCCTCCTAGAACCCAGTGCTTCCCAGCATGCAAATACTTCCTTCAAGTGCCGCTATTTGATAATTCTATTTAAGAATAAGAATGGTAATTTCTCTTCACCCTGGATAAATCAAATATTTCTTTCAGTCTTAGATACAGTGGAATATTTTATATAACCTGATAAACCACTTTTAAAAAATTCTTACTATAATTGAATATTACCTTGGCTTATGTACTTTACCTTTATGTATGGGTGTATACCTATATGCAATATATATATATTGTAATTATATATATTTATATAATTATATATATTTATAATATATATATGTTGTAATTATATATATGTATATAATTATATATATTTATATAATAAATTATAATGTGTGTGTGTATCCCAATATATTTATTCTCATTGCTTCTGCTATTCTATTACAACCACTCTCATCTCTACTTTCCTTTTTAATCTTTATCAATTTGGAAACTTGTTTTATATATTTGAATTTAAATTATGCATGGAATTTTTGTCCTTTACATTTCAGTTCCCATTATTTAATGGCTTCTTTTCTCCAGTTCTACATATTATTCTTCACAGATTTTCTCCCATTTTCATTGAAACAACTTTCATTAGGTTGACATTCTACTGGGTTGAATGATGTGAAATGACCACTTACAGGCCCAAAGCAGAAAAGTATACCATTGAATCAACAAAAAGAAAAATTTTAAACTATTTCAGTGGTCAGACATGCTGATTATTTCCAGAGTTTAACTTCAAAATTAGTTTGCTCTAAATATTCATTTGAATTTATTTTTAAAACTACCTTTTTAGTGTATAGTCTCAGATGTGAAATGACTGCCTACAATATTTATTATCTCCTTTACTCTTCTCTGGTGAATGCCCATCCATCCTTTTGAGATCCAGCTCAAATGGTTTCCTATTTGGGAAGACTTTTTCCACACTCACTTTCTGCAACAAAGTGCCTATTTTGAGTAGATCACATCTTAGGTGCAGATACTACAGTAGCCATATAGTATCCAATGGATTCCCCAGTGCTGGACATACTCTACCTCCTTGCTGCTTTTACTGGCCTCTGAGTTCCTCTAGGGCAAAGAGCTGTCTGATGCAATCCTGTAGGTTACTAGTGTTGCCAATGTTGCTAGAACTCAGTAAGTGCCCAATTATGTGTGGTAGGATAGAATGAATAAAAGATGGTGCATCTTCTCAGACATACAACATGTCTATGTGACATTTGATATTTGTCACCTGGGCTGTTGGTCTCAAGGCAGAGCTCAGAAAAGCTCAGATTCTTCTGTTTTTATTTGAAGAGGGGGAAAGTGTGCTTTGGGCTAATTGACAAAACAGCAGGCTCCAGTATCTTTTATTTTTGTCCCTGAGCACAGATTTCTACCTTGACTGGAGATTCACCTTGCTTTGCATCAAGCAAATCCGTGCTAAATATTTATCTTTGACTTTTTCCCCTCTTCCTGAGTATTTGTTTTGCTCTTGCCCTCCCCTCTCCAGGTTAAATCTCTTTGCTTTGCTTTCATCTTAATATTTATAACTTTATTGATTCTTTTAATAGAACTGTACTCCCCAAACTTCATGGTTTTTTTTTTTCCTCTCAATTTGGCCAGCTTAATTCCTATCTTGTTTATTTCCTCTCAGGGAACCACAAACACTGGGTTCTAATTGTGGTCCTGGATGATTTAGACTGCAAGGGCAGAGGAATAAAATGTTCTCATTTGTTCTTTATAGCACCAAAGATGACCAGGCAGGCAGCACACTGAAATTCTTAGTGAGCCCTTTTGATTTCCAGGTTTCCTTCTTAGACAGCTCGCTCTAACTTTCCCATACCTGAATATCAAGCACCCTTCTACACAGCACTCTGCAGAGTTATGTCCCTCCTTTTGCCAACTGATACTGTGTGACCTTGAGCAAGATGCTCAAGCTCTTTGAGACTCAGTTTTTCCTGACCTGGATCCTTAGAGCTACCACACAAAAACAAGGGGGTTTGATGAGATGATGCATTTAATATTTAAGCTTTTTAACACAGCTCTGACCTGACCTCAGCACTTCATAAGCATCCGTGTCCTCTTTACTTTGGAATGGTGTCCTCTTTATTTTGGAATGTGTGCATTTTGATTCTCTATAGTAATTGTTAACTTGAGAAAAATCTACATAATAACCTCCCTCTGGGATACTCAGAGGACTAAGAACTTTTATATAAAGGCTAATTTGAATAACACTCTCTGAAAGAATTAGAGGCAGCATTGGGACAGAAGGAAAACATGGAAAAGTGGACTCTCAAGAAACAGCTTGGAACAGACAGTAGCCAGGTCAGTCTGTCCTAGGAGATCTCCCTGCTGGCCGTGGGTCAGTCACTGAGTTGTTTTCCTGTTATTTCTCTTTCCATGCCGGTGTTCCAGCCCAACATATTTAGTTTATTTCCAGGTATGATCATCTTTATATAGACTTTACTCCACGGCATTGAGTTATGATTTACATATAAAAAGCTGCATATGTTTAATGTATACTGGTTCATGAGTTTGGGAAAAACCATATCGTCACCCTCAAGGTCATGAATATCCACCGACTCCCAGGTCCCTCTCACCTCCTTTATCATGATTAATGTTTGTGTTTGCAATAAGAATACACAGCATAAGATCTACTCTTTTACCAAGTTTTAAGTATATGTGCTGTCTACTTATCCTGCTGTGTAACTGGAATTTTATACCCTTTAGCCACCACCTCTTCCCATCTCCTCTTCTCAGCTCCTAGCAACTAGCATTCCACTCTCTGCTTCTGTGAATTTGATTTCTTTGGATTCCACGTGTAAGTGAGATCGCACAGTATTTGTCTTTCTCTGACATGTGTACATACATAAATACGCCCCACTTTTTCTTTATCCATTCATTGAATGTGTGTTTAGGTTGTTTCCAAGTCTGGGCTATTGTGAATAATGCGGCAATGAACGTGGAAACACAGATTTCTCCACAAGATTCTGATCTCAGTTCCTTTGGATGCCTACCCAGCAGCAGGCTTGCAGAATCATGGTAGATCTAGTTCTTTGAGGCACCTCCATCCTATTTTCCATAAAGGCTATGCCCACTTTCCTTCCCACCCACAGTGTATAAGGGTTCCCTTGTCTCCGTATCCTCTTCCACACTTGCTGGCTTTTGGTTTTTATTTGTTTTGTTTTGCTAATAGTCATCTTAACAGGTATGTTGATGTCTTCTTCTGATTTTCCTGGAGATTATGATGTTGAGCGCATTTTCTGATGTCTTTCAATCAATCTTATGTCTTTTTTTTGTAGAAATATCCATTGCTTGTGTTGCAATCAGCTTTTGTTCTGTTCTGGAGTTTTGCTATGCTATTGAGTTATATGAGTTGTGAGTTCCCAGTGTACTTTGGATATCAACCCCTTTTCAGATATACAATTGACAAATATTTTCTCCCATTCTGGAGGTCATCTTTTAATTCTGTTGACTGTCTTTTCTGGGCAGAAGCCTTTTGGTTTTAGATAGTCCTTCTTATTTATTTTCACTTTTACTACCTGAGCTTTTGTTATCATATCCAAAAAATCCATTGCCAAGGTCAATGTCAAGAAGCTTTTCCTCTATATCAATTTCTAAGAGTTTTATGGTTTCAGATCTTACCTGGAGCGTATTAACATCTTTATGTATTTTTATCTTTGCCACCTGTCTTCTCCTCTCCTTACCCCTCCCCTTCCTCTTCTTCTTCTTCTCCTCCTCCTCCTGTTCTCCTTTTTCCATCTCCACCTCCTCCTTCTTCTCCTCTACTTTCACCCTCTTCCCATGACTCCTCTTCAATTTGCGTGTGTATGCACGTGCATTAGACAAGATGATTGTAGGCCAATGAGGAATGAAATATAAAATCCTGATTAATTAGACCAAGAAGATAATCATTTGATGACCCTTAAGAAACACTCCCTGCTCTTTTTGGCATAGTCCAATTGAAGTTGTTTATTGCCTTTTTGTATTAAGGTCTGAAAATCTCTATACTAATCTACCAGGTGATTATAGCCTGTTCTCACTTGTATAAGTAAACATTTGTAGCTTATGATTTATTTGACCACATCTGATTTTTTTATTAGCACATGTTCTATTGGTTTTTCGTTAGCCCTAGCATATTTTAATTTCAATCCTATCTGATTTTTGTTACCACACAGTTGTGGTGTGACCCTTTATATCTGATTCCTCACCTTTCTCTAGATATTTATCAAAGCTCTGTGGATTAGGAGAGAGGATCTATTTATTTTCTGCTGCTATTAAAACAAATTCCTCAAAATTTGCAATAACACAAATGGATTATTTTACATTCTGTACAGTACATGTGTGATACAGGTCTCACTGAGTGAAATGAGGGTATTGGCAGAGATGTGTCCCCTCTGGAAGATCTAAGACTCCATTTCCTAATCTTTTCCAGCTTCTGGGGGGCTTCCTGAACACTTGGATTCATGGCTTCCTTCTCCTAACTTTAAACCAGTAATGTTGGGCTGGGTTCTCCTCATATAAATTACTCTGACCTATCTTCTACCTCCCTCCTCTACTTTTAAGGACTCTTTGGGCCACCAGGATGATCCAAAATAATTTCCCTGTTGTAACATTAAGTGATTAGCAACTTAAATTCCTTCTTCAACTTTAGTCTCCCTTTGCTATGTAACCTAGCATATTAACCCACACAATCACACATGCACAGGTGGGCACATGGATACATGCATATATTCTCTGGAAAGATGCTCTGCATCATTGGAAGGAGCACAGGTTACTCTTACTTTGAACTAAGATACAATTTCTCTCCATTCAGATTGAAGAAAGTCATTTTTTTTCGGGGGGAACATCTTTCCTTCTGGAAAAAATTACTTTTGTTATAGTGCCCCTGTTCCCCCTCAATCTGAGAACATTAGGCAAAAAAGAAATTTATTCTCTGCAATTTCATAATTGACACTGGCAAATTATCCTGTTTATTCTTATTCTGGATACTAGGAAACTCAATACTAAGTTGATCAGATCAGTTTCTTTCCAGAAGATTTTTTTTTACTGTTTTCTTTTTTTCTGATTTCACAAGCAACACATGAAACTATTTTACCTAAACTATTTTAAATATTATATAAGTGAGCTTATTTTTAAAAACCCAAATGAAGTAGGGTAAAATAGGCTTGTCACCCATTTTGGTGACCATTTTTAAATGAAGAAATCTCTTATCTTTTTTTTTTCTTGTGTGTGTTCAGTTTGAGTAGTTTCTATTGATCTATCTTTAAGTTTAGCATCAAGTTAGTACATGACATTATGTTCTTGTGTCTGTGATGATGGTTTTTATTTATAAAATCTCCATTTGACTCTTATAGTTTCTATCCCTCTGCTGAAATGCCTTACTCATGCATGTTATCCACTTCTTCCACTAGAGTCTTTAAAATATCAGTCAATTATTATTTTAAGTCCCTTTCCTGATAGTCCTAACATTGGTTTCATCTCTCAGTCTGGTTCTTTTGATCAGTATGTCCCTTTAACAGTGGGTTGGATCTTTCTTTTTAATGCATTTCATAATTTCTACCTGAATGACAGCCATCGTGTGTGGGACAGTAGACTCTGAAGGAAAGAGTATTTATACCTAGACATGCCTCCTCTGTTGCTATGCAGTTACTGTGGAGAGTAGAGTCCACGATAGGTAGGAATTGATCTGGGTTTCATCATTGTTGCTATGGTCACCACTGTCTTCAAATCCCTGGAGCATTATCTTATAGCTAGCACAGACTGGTATACCTGAGGGCTTTTCTTCCTCCTCCATCTTTAGCTTTAACCTTTCTTTCCTTTTTCAGTTCAAAGAGGATCCCCTCTGTGGTCTTTTCTCTCCCCGGTGGAGGATGGCTTTTGCATGTTACCTTTACTTGCTAACCTGTTTGGGAAGCAGTGTTCTCAACTGTCAGTCCAGCCCCGGTCAAAGATTCCTGGTTCTCGAAGTGAGCTTTTGGTAGTAATCATGCCCTCCTGACCCTTAGACTGCTAATTATCTTGCCCTTGAATATCTTTTCCAAAGATAGATATTGAGTTTTTGTTGTTGTTGTTGTTGTTGTTAACTTTTGTTGTTTGCTTTTATAATTTTTCCTTCTTCCAACCTCATTGGGTCTTTACCCAACGTGTCCTCTTTTCTTTGAGGAGAGAAGGATCTGGTGGGGATTCATGCCTTTTCACTGTGCTAAGTCCTGTCCTCCAGGCTTGTACCACTGAAGGGAGCTTCTTCAGCATCCTTCATTTATTCCCATGAGCAACCAATAAGGTCTCTGGAAAAGGGCCTTTGAATGGGTGTGAACTCTGCATATATCTGTGGCTCATGGGATACATGTTCTTAATGTTTCCTAAGCCCACACCTGCATTTGGTAATTCATTAAATTTTATCTACAACTTTTTTTTTCTTTTTTGGTACTAGGGATTAAACCCCAGGGGGTTTAACCACTGAGTCACATCCCCAGCCCCTTTGTAAATTTTTTTTTTTTTTTTTGAGACAGGGTCTTACTAATTTGCTTAGGGCCCCACTAAGTTGCTGAGGCTGACTTTGAACTTGTCATCCTCCTGCCTCAGCCTCTCAAGCTGCTGGGATTACATGGATGCGCCACCATACCCGGCTTTCCCTGTATTGTTCTTGTTTACTTTTACTGTGGCCTACTGGTATGCTAGTGCTTGAACCCTATCTCTCCTTGCAGACACTCATCTCTCCTTAGATTTCAGGCCAGTCGTGATCCTGTGGACTCAGTTCTATGGTGATCAAAAGGAAAGCTGGGAATTATTAGATTATCTGCTCTTCCTTTTTGCTAGGATAGGACAAATACTATTTCTAGCTTTCAACAACCTAGACAGAAATTCACATTTCAATGAAGATTTCAGGAAGGTAAATTTCTCCTTTATAATTCATTTAACCATCCATTCAACCAATACTGGAAAAAAAATCTCTTTTATCATGTGTCAAGCACTGTTATAATCACATAAAGATAAAAGAGGCAATGTTCTTGTTCTTGTGGAAGATATATTGGGACATTTTCCACAATTTCTTTGCTTTAAAAATGTAGCATAAAATGTAAAAATATATTAAAGTAATAATAGAAAGTAATAATGAGGAAATAACTAGTCTCATATTTTGCAAATTAACACATTATTGACCATATTCACTTTATAGAATAATTATGCATAATTGAAATTACATATTTTTAAATAAATGCATCCCCTATGGCTCTTAGATTTCACATCTCTTTACCCACTTTAAAGGGCTAGATGCACATGATTACAAGGAAAACTCTGCCATAAGATTATTCACTGCCACATTGTTTTAGAGAAAAAATGGGGGAAGGGAATAAATATGCATCAAGAAAAAAAATATATTTTATTTCATGCCCACACTCTGAAATAATATGCAAGAGATATAGTATATAGTGATCTGCATAGCTCCAAGACAAAATATATTTTTAAAGATGTAAAATGATATGTGAAGCCAGGCACAGTGGAACACACCTGTAATCCCAGGGGCTCAGGAGGCTGAGACAGGAGTTCAAAGCCAGCCTCAGCAAAAGCAAGGTGCTAAGCAACAGTGAGACCTGTCTCTAAATACAATGATACAAGAATACACATTTTAATGTTATTTTGAAAACCTAAAACTGTGAAGTTGCCCCAGAGCTTCCCTGGGCTCAGGACTAATTATTTAAAAGATTTCTGTGTTTGACCTGGAACAAAATAACTTTTATTCAAGTCTTTCATCTCCTTCCTACAAAACCCACTGTAGAGATTTCTCCCTAGAAATGAGCTGTGTCCTCAACTTCTCAGGGCATTAAGAGCTTGGAATTCTGATTCCTGATCTATAAATTCTTCCTTTCTGGATTTTCCATCAGTCCATGGCCTTGTGAGGAATCCAGGTCCCCTTGCTCTGGAGTTATGCACACCTTTCTTTTTTTCTTCTCTTTTCCTCATAATCCTGGGAAAACTCTAGTATGGGTAAGAGCCCTACTTTACTTCTTACTTCTGTTGAACATTTTTTTTAAGTATGTATAGTTAAAATCAAACATGCATGTAACTAAGACTAAGACATGAAAAGTGACTTTGGGATTCAGATGTACAGAAAATTTTAAATTTTATCAATAAAATATATAAAATCGAATTTTCAAAATTAATGTTCATATGCATATATACATGTGGAATAAATGAACCAGATTTTTCATTTTGTGGAACAAAATTTGAGAACCACAAATTTCTTCCCTCCTCCTCCATTTCTCTATGTAGCTATTATTATTATTATTTTGGAAACAACTCTAGGAAGGCTTGCATTCTGTCCTGTCTCCCTTGACCCTACAAGGGACATAGAGTAGACCACCTTTTAGAAATCAGAGCAAGAGAATAAGGAAATGGCTTTGCTATAATTTGTCACTTTTAAAAATGCCTATGAATTTTTTCATATTTTTCACTATTTTCCTATACCTGGGTCTTAACATCGGTAGACTCAGTTGTCTCTGTTTTCTTGCACTAAGATAATAACTGTAAAATTGCTATATTCTGATTAATATTTTAAGGTGAAGTTCATATTGTAAATTAAATGTCATTTAGTTATATGCAGAAGGATGGCATCCAGCCAACAGAAAAGTCCTCATTAACCGACAAGATGCATTTAGGAAGACTCAGAAAAAGTTTCAAGTACCTAATTATATCCTAGACCTGCTTGAATATGGCCAAACAGTATTTAATAGCTAAATCATTAGCCAGCATGACTCCAGATGCATGTTCATAAAAGTTAAATGACTCTAGAATTTTGTAATTGTCCATTATTTATACGTACATCTGGTCGAGTTTATTTTCCAAAGAAGCCTATAATAATATCTTTTGTCCCACATGCTCTTAAAGATGACCTTTCCATCTGGGCATACCTTTGTGCCCCTGTGATTGCATTAGCCAGTACAACCCTGTGGAAGTGACATTCCGACTTACGAAGCAGTGGAGAACACCTTCTGCCTGGATCTATCATAGAACAATTTGCTCCTGGTACCAAGTCACTGATATGAGGAATCCTAGGTCACATGAAGAGGCCCCTCGCAGGTGTTCTGGCTGAGAGCCACATTGACCACTAGATACATGAGGGAGGGGAGTCTTCAAGGGGACTCCACCTCCTGCTACCATCTGGCTACAACTTCATGAGACCCTGAGTGAGCATCAGCTGGCTGAGCCAGTTACCTCCCATAGAAGGGAAACTGTGAGATAATAACGATGCTCCCCCCGCCACACACACCTTTTTTTTCTTTTTCTTTTTCTTCCTTTTTATTTTTGGACAGGCATAGATAGCTAGAATAACACATTGGCTCAGGGACAAAAAACAACCCTCAATTAGAAGTGTAAAAGTTGTTGGAATCACCTGCTTGTCATTTAACTGATGCTAATTTTTTCCCCATCTACTTCTTCATCTTTCCACAAATACTTGGAAAGCACAAAAGCTCCCTACCACATTTATTTCTGCAATATTTTATTTCAAATTAGCTATCCAGAATAATAAATCTCCTGCATCTCTCCAGAGCAACAAGGAAAGCAGGAAATGGCCCTTCCAGAGAAAGGTACTTTTCCCAGTTTTGCAGCAGGTAGCAGGTGATTCGTTCATGGACTGATCAGATCAGAATGAGGAGAGGAAAATCACAGAACGGGCGATGAGAATTCTCCTGGCTGTACTTGAGACAAATGAATTTGGGAAGGACTCAGGAGCTGCTCATTTTAACATCTAATCTGTCTCTAAATATTTTCCTTAAATAGTAAACCAGCTAAAGACAACTACTGTTTCCTTAACTTCCTATTATGTGGGTCAGCAGTTTATGCTGTGCTTAACTGGGCAGTTCTTCTGGTTTCAGATGGAATTTCTTGTGTATTTGTGTTCAACTGCAAGTAAGGCCTGGCCTATGGTCAGGGCAATGGGGATAACTAGTCACAAGTTGCTTCTCCAACTCCTTAGCCTGGGCTTAGGCACATGGAAGTAACACAGTTCCAAGAGATGGATCAGAAGCCTTCAAGTTTCCTGGCTTGGGCTTAGGACTGCCACACTGCACTTGCACTATATTCCATTGGCTGAAGCAAATTATAAGGCCAGCCCAGACACAAGGGATAGGAAATGCACTGTACCTCTTCATGAGACGAGTTGAAAAATCACATTTCAAAGGAGATTAGACACTGAGAGAGGTAGAAAATAAATCTGTTGTCCTTGTCCTTGGTCTTGGTTGACTATTTTGCTTGCTTTATGGATCAGGTTATGTCGGGAAACCTGATAATAGAGCAGGATGCTAGGCATTTATTCACAAGGCTGAAGTCGTACTTGGGGGAATCTAACTAGGTCTGTGAGCAGGTTTCAAATCACATATTCCACAAATATTTGCAATTTGTATTTTGAGTTTTACGAGCTCCTTGACATTAACTTTCCAATCCCACAGCCCAATTTCACTTGGGTTCTGCTTGTAACAGATGGTTCTACAGAATATAAATGCTAGTAATGATAAAATCCAATGTGAATGGATAGAGAAGGCAGAGTGATATCAACTCTCAGGACTTCTACCTGATAGTAGAAAGGGAAAATCACAAATCTTTAGTGGATAGAAGAAAATTTCAACCAACTGCTTCTCTGAGAGAGTCAATTAATTAATAAATGATTTATGTGGATATGATAAACAGAGACTGAGACTAACCAACTCTAAGTATTGTGAGGCACACCAGAGAGAGAAAAATAAGGTGAAAAAAATAATTAACATTTATCATATCAGGAACCAGATCTTATAAACCAAGATGCTCAGAGATGGAGTCAAACCTTAATAAGAACCTTAACTTCTTATTTTGTAAGCATTAATTATTTTTCATTTGTTGTTTCTGTGTGTGTGTGTGTGTGTGTGTGTGTGTGTGTGTGTTGCTAGATTGAACCAGGGCCTCATGTACAATAGGCAAGTACTATACCAGTAAGCTATACATACTCCCAGCCCAAGAAGAAATTCTTATTTATGGTTATCCACTCTCTAGCCATCATTTTCATCACTGAATTATATTCTGGCAATTGGAAGTATATAATTTACCTAACCATTTCCCCATTGCTAAACACTTATATTGTGTCTAGTTTCTTATCATTAGAAATTGTGCTGCAGTAAACGTCTCCAAACATAATATGGTCTCCCTGCTTGCGTATAAGTTTCAAGAGGGCAGAAAGTCATCTATGTGTCCCTAAGGCTGAGAATAGCACCTGGCACAGAATAGGTGCTTAGCAAGGTTAGTTGAACATCTTTTGGAATGGATAGAATTTTCCTCATATTTTAAATTCTTTACCCAGGAGAGATTCACAGATGCCAAATCCCTTGGAGGAGTCTTGACCAAATGTTTCCTTTAAGGAGAACAAATCTACATGCTCAGTGTATTTTCAGTGTGAAGTACCTGATATAGACAATTATCTGTCAACTTTCCTTTTACTTTTGTTCTCTGAGAAGACAAGGAACCACATTTGATTGGGACTGATTGTATTAGAAAACCAGAGAGTTAGGGGGGAAGAGAGTTAACATTTTCTGCTACCTACCATATGCCAGGCATGATACTTATATCTTCTCATGGCATCTTCAAGTGGGTACAGTTATGCATGCATTCAAGTGAAAATCACAGCCTCTGAATGATTATTCAGCTTTCCCAATGCAAGGTCACCCAGCTAGCTAATGGTAGAGCCAGCATTTGAATTAAAATCTGTGTGACTTAAATGCACTTCTTATATTTTTTTCCTCACAACCTCCTTGAGAACCAAATTGGATATATAATTTTAAAAATGCTCCAACAAAGTACCTGAAATACATACAATCCCATTCCTCAATTCATTCACATTTTCAATCTGAGACCAGAATCTTAAAACCCAAGGCAACAGCTTGAAGTGCCTGCAGATTCAGGGACGATTGTCTCTGCAGGCTGCTGACCTGTCATCTAGTAATTTTGGGCTCTTTGTTATCATGACCTGGGATCTCTTTGAAAATTATTGGCAGAGAAGCGACATCTCTTTCTGTGTCCAAAAATATTCTGTTTTTACTGTTTGATTCTATTCTGAGTCCTTGGATACATTAACAGATTTGGGGGGAATTTCAGGGATTCCCCCTGTGAACACTTTGTGGTTTGGGGAGCCTGCTAAGGGGTTCATCTTAGATATGTTATTCACAGGCTTGCTTGAGAAAACTTCAGTGCCTTGTGACTTAGATCTTTCCATTTCTGTCAGAACTCTCCTGGCCCCACCCCAGCTCAGCTCAACGCATAATCTAGCCTGTGCTGACTGCCTCTCTCCACTGTAATTTTGGATCCCAGACAGAGCAGCTGGGACTTTGTGAACAGTTATTTTGCTGTGCAAACCTGAAGAATTTCTTCAGTCTACTGTTCTACACCCAAGATAAGAGGTTCAAGGCATTTGAATGTTAGTCTTTAATATTCTTAGTTGTTTTCTGTCTTGGACACCCAGGGTTTTTTATGGCTTTGATTCTCTCATGTCCATTGGAAAGGACACCTCATAACCCTACTTTGACCACTTGTCCAGAAACTGATTCTCACCAAAGTCCTTCTGGGCCATTTTCTGTATCATTCTTTTTTTTCTCTCTCACTTTGTATAATATTTGTATAAAATTCGGCATGAATGGACACTTCTTTTTCTTTTCCCTGAACTTCCCTTGTGCTATTTATTACTTACTTATTTAACAATTTACTTTACCTGGAAGATGAATTATTGTCATCTCAGCTGGGGATCCTAGCAATGTGCCCCTTCTCTACATCCAAGTTGACTTCTGGCTTAGTTCTTATTTACTTCCTACTATATATTGCCACTAGGCAATATACTCAGAATAATACATCCTGACAATGAGCATTTACTGAATTTTTATCAGTACTCAGAAGCCTGAGAAAATACTTATTAAATACGTTACCTTTTATGCCCTAGAAAGTTTAGCACAGTGAGTCCCTGTTTTTTGAAAGAGTTAAGCCATAATTGAGTCATGCCTTCTTTGAGAAGCTCTCTCTAGCCCCTAGTTTTCTCTTGTTGACATAGGACTTTGTTAGAGACCTTAGCAGATGAGACAGTTGAGTTTGATTCCACTTTTGCTTCTGTTTAGGATCACAAGGCAACATTTTTTTTTGCCTTAATTTTATAGATTCAACTCTTTGGCAGTGACATGTATGGTCTGGAGTGATTGGAAAGGAATTCATTGGAAAATGCAGCAAAATGCAAAAATAAACCTGACCCCATTTCAATCAGCAAAGCAGCATGAGCTTTTAACAAAATTCCAGGCGCTGCCTGAGTACTGATTGATTGGCCTGCTTCGGGCATTACTAATAGAAAAAGGTCATTTCTTCCAGGCCCTTTGAACGAATGATGAGACCACATGCAAGTGGCATCTGAGGAACTATATATTTATGCTCCACATTGTAGTACAGGGTTCTGGATGCTTACTGTACTTGACACAAGCCCCTTCTGGTGCATTAAACTCTGTCCTTTTTGTCATCTCTACTTCCTTGTTTACAAGTAGCATGGGAGTTCTTTGAGAATCTTTCTAGATGATTCCTTCATATAATGATCTGATATGTTCACCCCTAAAAAAAATTCTTAACCCTATGTTATTTTCTCTTTTGCCCTCACCAGGCATTTGATGTTTTTCATAGAGGATTGACTAGTGTCTACTAGGTATGTTGCTACCAGAGTAGGTGCCCGAGAGCATATATTCGATCCTACGATTCACTTGTTTAAAACCTTCTATATGAAATTAAGACCACACTCTGTATAACATTCAAAGCCTTCACAACTATAATCTTAAAATTGTTTTCTGGATTATCTCCAACCCAGCCTTCCTAACGTGCTCGTAGACCATATCAGTAGAACACACACAGCAGGAGGGTCTCATGCAGGCTTGATATTCCCCAAAACTTACTGCACTGAACAGAATGGGAAGACACCCTGTTTTCTTACCCATTAAGTATTTTGGCAAGTAATACCTCAGATCTAGTCCAGCCCTGACATTCCGGGCATCTATGAAATTAAAATATTGATACATTTAAGATCAGACTACTCTTGGTTCCTTTTCCACTTCTAGTGGATTAACACAAGAATCCACTAGAATTAACAGGGTAGTCAGTTTTATGCAATTTTTTTAAAAAAATATTTTTCATTGTTAGACTACAAATCCAAAGCAACACCATTCCACCATATATCTATCCATCAAATCATTAGTAAATACTTATTGAGGAACCACTATCTATATTAGGCACTTGCAAGAAAATGATATATAGGTTTTTAAGCAGCTTACTGTATAATAGAGGCAGAAACCTGTAAACAGGTCTGTAATTATTCAGCATTATAAGAACTGCAATGATAATCTGGATCATTACATGGAGGCACAAACTCTCTCAGGGTGGTTAGGAAAGGTTTCCAGGAGGAAGAGATATATAAAGTAAGTAAACACACAAGAGTAATATAAATAGTTTTGTTTTTTTTTTTTTTTGCATTTGTTATTGGTCGCTCAAAACATTACAATGATCTTGACATATCATATTTCGTACATTTGATTCAAGTGGGGTATGAATTCTTATTTTTACCACGTGTACAGATTGCAGGATCACATAGTTTTTATAAAGACTCTGACCTGATGTTGAGGCTCTTGAAGAGTAAGGCTGCTCTCTCTGTTCCTCGGTCTTGCATCTATTCTTTGATGGAAAGAGAAGGTGATAACCCTAGCTGCTGGCACTTTGGGCTCTTCTTCACTATCCCTAGGGGCATCTGTACATGCAAGCCACTGAACTATAATTCCCCATGTGTGTTACCAGTACTGGGTAAAGGGAGTCCAGGTCACCATTTAAAACATGACTGATGCCCCCACATTGCTAGTGATGGAGCATCAGTCACGGGAATTGACGGATGGAGGAAAAGGAAGATTATTCCAGTTTATTTCATAATTAATTTCAGAGACCAAAGAGGAACAACAAAAATTGTTTTTTTTAATTAAAATCAAACAAAACACTGCAGCAGTTATTAAATAGTGATCTTTTTCATCACAAGGCTTAAATTTTGTAAAACCAGTCATGCCTAATTAACAGGCTCAGTGTGACAGGACAGGATTATGAGCCTAACCCCAATTTGGGGAATACCTGCCTTGGATGAGTTTATCTTGATGGTCCCATATGATATTGCATCTCTGCTCTTTGTCTTGGACTTAAAAACACTAATCTAACCTTTAATGAGTTTATTTTTACTTTGAGAAAAAGTCCTGGTCTGGCCCCCTCCATTTTGTTTTTAATTATTGTTGTTTTTCACACTCAGTTATATCCAATCTCTCAAGAGACAACTTTAAAAGTTAAAAACATGTCTAAAGTCACATTCATGACAGTCTCCACTTTGAGAGTCAGTCTTCAAAACTCCTGGAAGTGAATAAATCTATCTGAAGCTCTTTAGAAATGCCTTTTCAGGAGAGTTTAGAGAAAAGTGTCTTTAATTGAATATGGGGCACTTAAGTTCAATTTAAATTCCAGAGTGTAATTGAGTTAAACCTTGAACAATTTTATCTTATTGATTCTCTTTTGGATTTTTGGTTTACAAAAAGAAAAAAAATGTAAACATTCAAGCAGTGACTTTCTTTGTGTGATTTGAGTTATGGTTAATGTTCTGTTACCAAAATACCACTGACTCTACACAAGTTTATGTTCATTTGTGTGTCACCCTTCAACTAATTTTTTTGATAAGGCTGAGAAGAAAATGAGAAGTAACTGACATATTGCTTCTCAACACCTACTTAATTGAGAGAAAACTGGAGGGCTAAAGAATTTCTTCCTTAGACTCCTATGTGCCCCCGAAAAACTGTGCCACCAAACTCAAAGATCACTTCTTCCAAGAAGGGTCCTGTCATCAGCCCCTCAGAGGCTGGGTACATGATGTTCCTGGGCATTAATTTTCACATCACACTCTATGCATCTTTAACATCAAACAGACCATGTTTGTGTGTGTGTTTGCAATTGTCTGTTTCAATGTGCCTTACACATGTCATGGGTAAAACAGGTGGTTATTCGTAGTTATTGAATGAGTACTGACAGTATCTCCATAGATATATCTTAGTTGGCAGAAGTCTGAGAGTGATGCCTTTGAAGAGTATTCTTCTTATAATTATAGCAGAAGTAGAGCATCTGAGGTCATATTTTCTTGAATTCACCATTCACTCGATGTTATAAAGCAAAATTCCTATGTTTCTCTAAAATTCCTATGTTTAAGACTTTACCCCAAATATAATTGTATTTAAAGATAATACCTATGAGAAGGTTGTGAAAGTTAAGTGAAGTCATAAGGGTGGGTCCCTAATCTGATAGGGTTGGTGCCCCTTATAAGAAAAGGAACCAACATTAGAGCTCTCTTAGTCATGTGAGAACACAGTAAGAAGTAAGCTCACTAAAATAGAAACAAAATCCTCACCAGAATTTTAGCTAGTTGGTTCCTTGATCATGGACTTTCCATCCCCCGGATTGTAAGAAAATGAATTTTAATTGTCTAAACCCCCATCTTGGCATTTTGTTATAGCAGCTTGAGCTGACTAATACTCTAGGCAATTTCATTTTCTGAGTACAGTTGTAGACAGGTCTCTCTACCCTGTTTATCCTGTGAGTTTCAATGCAAAAGGCATTGATGTAGTATGTCTGAGCAACACAGACAAGGCTCTCTATGATGGGATGAACTACTAGTCTGGATTTAGCCAATGGCATGAATCTAGCCACCATCATAGTTCATTCATGCTCAAGAGATGGCAGACAAATGCCCAGGAAATTGGAAAAAAAAATCCTATACTGCTTTACCCAAATACCTTGTCTTATCAGACCCGGAGAAACCTTGTTCAGGAAATAGTAAATCAGATTTAAATATTAAATTTTAGAATATATCAAAGCCCTGGATCATTGCAACTCACGAGGGGCAGGAAGTGTTTTGTTTTCAGCTCATCTCTCCTTGATCAATTGAGAATGCCAGAAAAGATGGGCTGGGAGGGGCCAGACTGTCTCTCCAGAATTCAGACTTCCGTAGCTCAAGAATAGCCAAACCACGGTGGCCTGGTTCCAAAGAAAGAGAGAGCAGTCTTCTGGTTAGAGGCAAAAAGTTGTTACCTTTGCAAAGAAAGTTAAACTTGCCCGACATCATTAGATGAAAAGAATATTTGTGTATTATTCTAACAATAAAGCTATGGCAGCCAGAGGAAGGCTCCTGCAGTCTGCTTCTGTGAGCCACAGTGGCCCTGGTACTCTTTGAGTGGGAGGTTTCTGTTCATTTGCAAATGCAATGACATTTTCAGCTTTTTGTAGCAGGAAAGGAAGCACCTTGGGAAGCTAGTGGTTGAATGCATTCTCCCTAGAGAGCAGTAAATGAGGTTAAATCCATTTGCTGGGGGAGGGTCTGGGGGAGTGGAGGGGGGGCGTGGGGAGGAATGGCAGATGGTATGTAGCAATGACTTAGTCTAGCTTGAAATGACTTAGAGAAAAATGTTTTTATTTGTATCCTTCTTCCAAACTTCATTATTTCCTCCAGAGAGACAGCAGGCATACGGCTTAGAAAACATGTCCTCTTTGTAGAAAGCTATGGGGTCCTTGTGTGCTGTTAACCTGAGAGAGCAGGTCCAGAATCAATGAATGTCTCTATAAATTCCTGGGGGAGGGCACAGCTGGCCACAGCCAAGTTAGGGATTCAGTACAACAGCAAGCTTGATAAAAGGGTCAATAGTGTCTAAATAACCTCCTAATATAGTTAATGAAGCTCAAGATGATTCCAGAATGGCTTAATGTGGCAGAAGTTGTCTCACAAGATGGCTTTGATTCGCATAACGTTGGACAGCTGTAATGAAAAAGTACAGAAAGTGCTCCATCTTAAAGTCAAAGATATTAGAGCTCCAAAGCAACTTATTTGGTGTTGAGTTCATCCCCTCCGTTTCCAAGAGAGGAGAAGGAACCCTGGTAGTTTAAATGACTCCTATGGAGTTGGAGACTGTATTAATGTTCTGCTGTGTGCTTTGGTATTTATGCCTCTCACTCAGGGATTGCAGAACCCACCAGTGGCCTATAGACTTTGGTTATAAACCACGGATTATCCCAAAGTAAGAGTAAGAAGATTTCCAAGTGATCATGAAAAAAAGTTCTGGACTTCTTTTGTCAATTCACTATCAGGTTTTTGATTCTCTGGAAGAATTCCAATGGGATCGGGAACTTCCCCTCTCTAAATAGCAATGTTGTCATCTGCAAAACAAAGCAATAAGCAAACAAAATGAGTACTTGCCAGGACTACTGCTACCACAGATGGTACATTTGCAGAAATGAGAAAAAATGCCCCCTCTAGTGGTTGAATTTGAGAAAGACAAGTTTGGTTGTTGGTTTGCTGTGGCTGGGAACTGGCTAGGGGAATGGCTAGATTTTATTCCCCAAGTTTTCATTCCAGGCTTGCTTTTATAGGACACAAAGCATCACACTCAAAAGCAGACCCCCTGGTACCAAAGCCTGGACCAACCAGGGAAGTCAAGGAGAACATAATGAATAACATCAATTTGCACAAGTACTTGGTAAGGTGTAGTGCTCCTTATCAGTGTAAGTCACAGTAAGATACTGGAAGTGGTAGACTACAGAGACATCCCTTTATAGCAAAATTGTGCGTAAGCCCCTGGGTTGGAACTCATTCTACTAATTCTCATTCTCTGACCCTAAGTCAACTGCATCACTAAACAAGTAGTTTTCAAAATTGAACTGGATTTGGGAAAGATCACTGGAGCATGATTATAAAGGTCTGTATGTCAAGGTACATCCTAAGAAGAAGTGACATTCTTCATAGGTAGCTCCTATATTTGTGTGGTATATTAAGAAGCAGATAATTCTGGCGCTTGTCAGGATGGCCTCACATAGGCAAGGAAATGAAATAATAAACTCATAGGAACAAGACACGTGGTATTCAAGTAACTGGCAAATACAGGAGGGTAACTCCTGAATGGAGGACTCGGATCTCATGTGTATAAACATGAAGATTTGCAAATCTGTTGTCTTCTTCTCTGTGATCCATCCCCTCTTTGAAAATATATTTGAGCTGAGACTTAAAGATGAAGGGGCGGGTCCATGTGACAGTTTGGGAAATAAAGCATTCTAGAAAGAGGGAATAGCTAGTCATGGGAGGACCACAAATTTAACATGCTCAAGAGCAAACAAACAAACAAAAGAAATAGATCGGTATTTTTGAGTTTTAGTGAAACAGTGATTGGAGAAACTGCCGGAGCAGGGGATGGAGGTCATATCATGTCAGGTATATTTCTGCATATCAGAAATTGTGCTGTGTTCCACCTATAGAGATAATGATCAGTTAGTCTGAGGCGGAGCCCAGGCATTGATGTTTGGTTTTTGTTGTTATTGTGGCTGCTGCTTTTGTTGTTATTTTTAGCTTCTCCAGGTGATTCTAATCACAGGTTAGAAATCACTGATACAGAGTCTTAAGTCTTAAGGTAAGAAGTTTGGAATGTATTTTAAGAGCAGTAGACACCATGAAGAACTGTAAGCAGGGGGGTGACATGATATGTTTTCCATGGTTCAAGTGTCCCTCTTTGGGCACCTGTCTAGAGAATGGACAGAAAGGACAGAGGGAGGAAAGAAAGAGGGAATCTATCCAATAGCCATGGAAAATATCCACAGAGGCTTAGTCCAGTGAGCAAGAAGTGGCCACTGTCTGAAAAGTTGTGCCGGTATAGTCTTTCACAACATTGTCTGAAATGTTTATGCACTGGGTTGGATTTAAGGATATGGGAAAGACGGATGACTGATAGATTGTTGGTTGGGTTAGCTTAGGTGTATTGTGTGTATTGTGCCAGTTATGGAAACTGGACCCTGAGAAGAGGCAAAGTTTTTTGGGGGGCGGGGGGAGACCAAGGAGTGAATTAAACAAAAATTGTGTTTCCAGTGTATTATGTTGGAGATACATGTGAGATTTCAGGTTTTGTTTTCTGGTCAGCAATGGTACAATCATA
Organism: Spermophilus citellus; assembly: GCF_964194105.1. Classification (NCBI taxonomy): domain Eukaryota; kingdom Metazoa; phylum Chordata; class Mammalia; order Rodentia; family Sciuridae; genus Spermophilus; species Spermophilus citellus. Next base: position 29,797,918 of record NC_138188.1, on the reverse strand, counting down.
CTGGAAATTTGGAAAAAAGATTGGGGCTATGCAGAAGAATGTATAAGCTTACATGAAATATCTTTAGTTTTTCAAGCCATAGGGTGAGATTACCCCAAGAGGAAATGTGGGCATAGTTTGGGGGGTAGGGTAAGATTTAGGGCAAATGGGTGCTTTTGAAGTGAATTAGAATTGAGAAAAATGATCCTGTGCAGAATACCCCTTCACTGGTATTGAAATATCTTTACTGGGGGGGGGGGAAGAATCCAAAGTAGAAAAAAAAAAGAATCAAAAAGTTCATTTATATAAATTCTTGTTGATCGATTTTTCTCTTAAGAAATAAATTGAATGAAAGAGATATGAGATGGTGTGGAGGCGGGTGCAAGAATAAACTTTTCAATAACAACAGCCCTGGATCCTTTTATGTTATGACAACCAAAGGCGAATCTATCCGGGTAAATCATTATCATCAATTCTTCCCAACCTCTCACCAAGGCTGGTCCTCTGTGGCAGGGAATATCTCAATACTTTCAGTTCCTAGGTTCCTTTAATTCAAGCAGAAAATTGGCAGTTTTGTTACTGAAATGATTATAGACCAATATCCCAAATAACATGATGATATCTCTAATTCTATCTTTCTTAATAATAAAAGTGAGTCCTGTTGTGGGAGAATTAATGGTTGAAATAGAAGAGATAACATGGAGTGGCTGCAGATGACTCAACAGGGAAGAAATCATTCATCAAAATGGACCCAGGTCACCTGTGGCCATGGGGAGGGGGTTTCTCAAAGAATCCTGATGAGTTTCTCTATCCCAGAAGTTATATCAGTAATTCATCTCCTTTCCCAATCTCCCTCCCTCCCTCTCACTCTCCCCCCCTCTACCTCTCCCTCCTCTTTCTCTCTCTTCTTGGTGGTCCAGGGATTGAACCCAAGGACGTTTTGCCATGGAGCTACATCCCCAACCCTTTTTATTTTTAAATTTTGAGACAGAGTCTTGTTAAAGTTGCCTCACGCTTGTAATCCTCCTGCCTCAGCCTCTCGTGGAGTTACAGGAGTGCACCACCCTGCCTTGTGCCTTTCCCAATCCTAAATGTACTGCACATTAATTGACTTAGGGCAGCAGTCCTCAGTCATAGGGAGACATATTGTTGAGGAAGCATGAAGATTGTCCAAAGAGTACTCAGGCTTAATTTGCAGATCTTCATGTTCTATCTGAAATGGAACTGCCTAAGAACGGTACAGGTCTCCCACTTCATAGAATAAAGGCAAATTTGTCAGCACCTGGATGCTTTCTATTTCATGGTTTACAAAAACCTCCCAAATGTTAGACAAGGGGCCGTTTAAATAGCATAGGCGTTGAGAAAATGTATGGCTAACTTGACTCAGTAATCAATAAATCTTCCTGAAAGTCAGGTTTTCCAGTTTTTTTGCTTTCCACAAAATTGAAGGTGGACCTAATTAACTTGTCAGCTGCTAGATGATTAGAAATGATTTTTGATGATAAATCACTGGGTGATTTTGACATACAACTTGGAGGGAGTACAAAAAAAAATTGAGTGACACCACTATTACAGAACTTGCATTTGTATCTATTTATTTACAAGAAAAAGTTTCCCAGTTCTAAGCATTTATAAAAATGAAAAATGGGAGTGCAGTTGAGGCTGATTCTCATTTATTCTAGCAGTTGGTTATTTTCATTCATGATACATGAAGTAATTGTAGGAGGAACAGCCATTCATTTCAAGACATGATTTTGAATTATAATTTTTAACTTCAATAATTACTTATCAAAATTTTGAACATAAGATATTGTTTGGATCAATTTTCACTCATAAGTGTAATGTTAGTTTAATCCAAGTGAAAGTCTTTAACTTAGGCTAACACCTGTGTTTTTAAAAAATATTTACATTTGTAGACATTGTTGTCACAGAGAGATAAACAGATACTGATCAATAAAATATTTTAAAGTATAAAATTCTGTTTCATTACACTAAAATCCCATGAGGAAAGTCAAATGGAAATACATTTTGAAAGGAGAAAATGAAGGTCATAAAATTTGTTAAAAATCAGCTTGACTGTGTATTTTTTTTCAATAGATGTTAGCATTAAATCAAATTGCCACTCTAGATCTCAAACAGACTTAAGATGGTAGAATTAAAATGTGCTAATTTTAAATTTTTTGCATCTATTGAAATCTGTGATGAAATATTTTAGATGCCAGATTGGGAGTGTTTAAGTGACCATGTAGATTTTCAAAATTCTTTTTGGGGGGCACACAAACAACAAAGTTAGAAGATGACTCTCTATATGATATGAGCCATTTCATCTCCTCTTAGGCCAAAGGCATACAAATCTTTATTCTAAGTGCTACTCTTGAGCCACTGAGTACTAGCATTGCCACCTTAATTCAGACTAGGATCACTAGAAATTATACATGTGTGTGAGTATGTGTAATACAGGGTAATGTATATATAGCATAAAATTTACTATTTTAACCATCTTTAAATGTACAGCTCTGTGACATTAAATACCTTCATTCTTTTGTGGAAGCATCATTACCATGGAAATATATTTTTTAAAAATAATTTAGTGCCTCAAATGTTTACCACCAAAAAGTCGCACTTATTGATGTTTGCTAAGAGAAAACTAGACATGTGGAACTGTTTACCTTATTTTCTGAACAACTCTGATTGAGAGTTTTGTTTACTCTATGCTGCCTGATAAGTCCCATGTGAAAAATATCTTCTAGCAGTCAGGTCTTAGCATTGATTTTAAAATGTTATCAGGGGTTGGGCTATTTGTTTTATTTTTTTTAACCCTGCAATAATCATATATTCCTTATTTGATAAAATATAAAATGAAAGGAGAGGTTTGGATGCCTTTACCAAGTGAGATGAGCTGTGTGCTCTATTCTTAATGATTGAGATAGTGTTTGTACTGTGAGATTTTCTTATACCCAGGACTTCTTCTATTACCTTTATATTAAGTTATATACATCCATCTGGGAAGCCCATTTTTCATTCATTCATCAAACATTGATTAGATACCTACTATGTGCCGAGCCATCAACATGAGAAAAATCACACCTTAATGTGGAAAAGAATTATTCTAAGTGTGACCAGTAGGGTAAGTCCTGATGGTGGCAGCTGAGGAGCACTTACCCGAGCCAAAAAGAGACATCTAGAAATAGGTCAGCAACCACAGAAGACAAGTAAGCATTAGCAAAATGAAGAAAAGAATTTCTAGACAGAGGGAATACCTGATTTTCCCTAAAAGCCCTCACCAGGCTCAGTCTATTCTTGACCTGTATTGGAGAAATTTGACCTTCTAAAGTAGACAGCTAAGAAAGACGTCACTTAGAGGCAGACAAGGAGTGAGTGGCAAGTGACCAGCTATTTTAGTGTAAGGGATATCCAGACAGCTTCAGAACACAGGGACACCCCTGGGAAAGGTAAGCTTTGGCAAAGCTAATTCTCAGATACCTCTGTGTTCCTAAAACTGTGACAGTAAGAGATGGGTATTTACTTATTTGGGAGCATAGGGGTTCAACATAACTTATCACTAAGGTCAAACCAACTCATGGAGAAATAGTATACATAACTCCTCTCTCTTGCTAGTGGGAACAGGAGTAAAGAACTTGGATTGCCAAAGTGGGCATGTTTGAGTACAAGTTGATATCATCCTGCCAGGCTGGCTGTATTGGGAGGGGTATGTGGAACTGGGGAGAAGGACAAGCTTGCTTCTCCCAATTTGTTCTACTATTTCTTATCACAAACTCTCCACTTAGAAATTTGACAAGAGGAGGTAGTTAGAAGGAGAAAGAATTAGAAAATGAAAGCAGACATGGACAGAGCACCCACTAAGTGCTTTAAGCTTAGTACTATCTCCTGTGCTAAATCCTTTGTGATTCTAAGGTGCCCTGTGCAGGATTCCAACTTGATTTACTCTGTCCTGCTGGGATTCTTTTCTTTGTGTACACTTTTTCTCTTCAAAATCATGACTTTCTCAAAAACAGAGGTTTCTGATATTCCGGATCCCAGACACACAACTTGGCATCTAGTGGGCACTCAAATGCTTAATTAATTCCATTGTGTCTCTTCAATGGGGTTTTATATCAGAGATCACATTGAATAATCGTAGCAACAGTGTGTAGAAGGTATTGGGATTTCTCCAAGAGACAGTTAACCTGAATAATTCTCCTAAAACTCTTGTAAAGTGGGCACTAGTTCTGTCTCCCATTAAATAGAGAGTTAACGAGTCAAATAAAGGTTACATAACTTGGCCATCCTTCCACAGCTAGTGGTAGCAGAGCTAGGATTTGAACCAAGCTCATATGGCTCCGGAGTCTGTGTTTTGAATGGTCACACTGTGCTCTTCCTGCCACAATACTATTAGGTGGGTATTTATAACCCAATTTTGCAAAGGAGAGGGGAGTCTATGTAAGTACAAGGGAATTGCCCAAGATGCACAACTAGTAAGTGCCTGATCTGGGATTTAGATTCAAACATGTTACAATTCCAAATTCATCTTTATAACACTCCAGAGCAATTTGTACACCCTCAATACAAAAATAGTTATCTTAAGTACTTTGAGGAAGGTGGGAGGTTAGAGGATCCTTTCTTCAGGGATGTAGGGTGAAATGCCTAAGATACATGACCAATGCAGGGGCAGGACTAAGCTGAACTTTCCTCTGTTACTAGTCTCTTATTTAAAAGTGTGTGTGTGTGTGTGTGTGTGTGTGTGTGTGTGTTTGAGAGAGAGAGAGAGAGAGAGAGAGAGAGAGAGAGAATGAATGTGTGTGTGTATTTGATTGAGTTCTCTGAATACCAAATTAATATGTGTACAGTATGAACATTTTGAAATAAAACAACTAAATAAGGAAAAAACATAATTATCATTATTCAGACATAATGATTGTTAATTTATATTTACCTAGCATGTATTTCTGTGTGTATATGTATAGATAAATATATTTATAAGTAAACTTAGACTTACTTATAATTGACTTTTTCCACTTAACATTTTAATCTGAGACTTTTCCAATTTCATGAAATTCTCTTTAACAGTGTGATTTTTAATAGCTGCCTAATAATGAATCAACAATAATTTATTTAATCTGGATTCTCCCATTGCTCTTTATCACTCTTTATGTCTCAGATAATTTCTGTAGGGAACATGTTTAAAAATAGAATGGTTAGATCAAAAACCTTTTACATATATGGCCAAAATGTCCTCAAGAAAAGTTGTGTAAGTTTATTCTGTCACCAAATCTATATTAAATGTAAATTTCATCTCCCCAACCTTTGTCAACAGTAATATCTTTTCAAAATCTGTCTCTTAGTTACAGGAAAAACTTTTCCCTTGGATTTAAAATTGTAATCCATTGATTGTTAAGGAGGTTAAACTTTTTCTGTGTAACTCTTAGTTGACTTTTTCCTTTTTGCAATTATACATTCATATCATTCACTCTTTTTTTCCATTAGGGTATTTTTATTATTCCAATCAATTAGCAGAAGTAATTTATGTAATAATAAGACTTGGTCTCTTAGAAACACTCTTCCAATTTCTCGTTTGTTCTTTTTTTTTTTTTTTTTTGGCAGGGGAGGGAGTGAGTAGTCCTCTCACTCATGTTAGGCAAGCACTCTACCACTGAGCTACATCTACAGCCTCCTGTCTTTTAATCTCTCGTTCCAATTGCTCATTTGCCTTTAGAATTTTTTTCTTACACATGGAAATTTTAAAATTTATACAAGCATGCTGTGAATTCAGTTCATGGTTTCCTCCACTGCTTCTAAAACTTGAATACCTCAAAATCAGAAACATATTTACCTATATTATCTTAGATATATGGTTTGAATTTTTATATTTATAACTGTAATGCTTTTGCCATTCATCTTCGTGCGTGGCATAATGTAGGTGCTACTAACCTTTTTTAAAAAAAAATTAGATAGTTACTCAAAAATGACATAGCAGATAGTTCTTTTCTCTATGGTTCCTAGTGCAGTTCTCACATAATTTCTTATTTAACCAACATCTGCTCCACTTTCATGATTCAAAGGGATCATGAAATGTGCTTTGGAGTCTATAAATGCATCATTCCCAGATCCTCCTCTCCAGGAGCTCACAACCAAATGCAGGAGAGTTTAGCTACCATGTTAAATTTCATGCAAGATGGCAGGGAGGGAGGAAAGCAATTATCTTGATAATGACCTAAAGTTTTCATTAGAAGACTGGTGAAATCTCATGTGCACCTTTGTCTGTTTTGTGATAGACTCAGAGATGCACCACCCAATTCCCCTTTCAAGGAAGAGCTGATGCCCAACTGCAAGAGGATGGACCTCAGAGAGCTCTCAGCTCCTTCAGGGTCTGCCTGGATTGCAAATCATCTCACCCAAGCATGCCTAGCATGGATGAAAGGCCCAGCACAGACAGAAAAAAAAAAGAGAGAGAGAAAGATAAATGAGCAATGGGAGTATCTGGAACAGATCAAGTCTTATTGCCACATAAAGAAATTATACAGATTGATCAGAATAATAAAAAGGGACAAGTGATATGAATATATAATTTCCAAAAGGAAAAAGTCAACTAAGAATTACCCAGAAAAAGTATAGCCCCCTTAATAATCAATGGATTCCAATTTTAAAACTGAGGGGAAAGATTTTTAGATATTACTGTTGACAAAGGTTGGGGAAATTATATTTACATTTAATATAGATTTGGTGGCAGAATAAATTTAAACAACCTTTCTGGGGCATCCAGTGACCGACTGAGGCTTCCTACATGGACCAGAGCTGGGACAGCTCTGACAAGACGTATTTGCTCCAGATCTCTCCACCAGGTTGGCCAAGGCTTTCATAACCCTACAGTGCTGTTCCCTCTCCTTCTCCTGAATTTCATTCCTTCTCTTTCTTCTCACAGACACTAATCCCTAATAGACGTCAGTACCCCTAAACCTGCTTCCCAGCATCTAACTTGTGGAGAGCCCCATCTGTGGTATTCCCTTCTCTTTCCCTATCTCATAATCTGGACCAACGTGGCAAATCTGTCCTTCCAAGGTATCTGTGCAAACTTAATTTTGGAGACCCTGGAGAAGTCTTACAAATGACTTTGGTATACTAAGAAATGAGTGGAGACATCATGGGTGCATCAATTAGCAAGTAATTTGAATTTAAAATGTGTGAAGATACAAATAGAGAGGCAGAAGTTCAAGTCAGTAATAACTGATGTGCTCACAGAAGGTGTGCAGAGAACCGCCTGGCAGTCAGAAAGAACGCATCCTGGTGCTAACTTCTCAGGATATGATGAACGAAGCAAAGCACCATCCCCTCAAGTCCCAAAAGAAAATTTTCTGTTTTCTCTGCACAAAACAAATATGATTTCTAAAACTCTCCTATGTTCATATATGACTACATGGCCTGTGAAACTCCACATCATGTACAACCACAAGAATGGGATACTAATTAGAATAAGTTATACTCCACGTATATGTAATGTGTCAAAATACAGTCTACTGTCATGTATAACTAAAAAGAACAAATTAAAAAAAAGAAAAAAAAGAAGCATAATAGTGCCTGGCTCATACGATTGCTTCTATGGTTAAATAATGTATTATACACACCCAAAATTTTATCTGTCATGAAATAAATTCTCCACAAATGTTAGTTGTCAACATCAGTGTTTGGGGGGATGTAGCTCAGCAGCAGAGCATTAGCCTAGGATGCATGAGGCCCTGGATTCAATCTCTAGCACATGCACACACACACAAACACACACACACACGAATGAATTTTTGTTGTTGTTGTTGTTTGTTTTTAGGTGTCTGGGATGATGTCTTAGTCCATTTTCTGACACTATACCAGAATACCTGAGATTGCATAATTTATGAAGAATAGAAATCTATTCTCTTATAGTTCTGTAGGCTAGAAAGTCCAAGGTGAAAAGGCTGGCATCTGAGGTGGACATGTTTTACTGTACCCTCACATAGCAAAAAATAGAAGGACCTGGAGAGATGAACTTTTTGTCCTCACATGGGAGAAAAGATGTTACTAACCTTTATAGCAAAATGAATCTATTCATGAGACCAGAGCCTTCCCACGGTCACCTCCTAACATCATTGCACTGGGGATTAAGTTTCCAACACATGAATTTTGGAGGGACACATTCAAATCTTAGCACATGAATTTCCATCTTGTCTGAAGCATGTTTCATTTCTGATAAGGGATTACATATGGAAAGTACTTAGAGACTTCCAATCACTCTGGCAAGCCGAACTGATGTACAGAGAACCCTGTCCTCCAAACACAAAGAAATTGTAGATGAAATATAACAGAACTATAAAGTAAATGCAGAGCTGATCTTGTAAAAAAAAAAAAAAAAAAAAAAAAAAAAACAAGACAAGGTAATTGCAGGTGCCAGAAACAAAGAAAGGTGATAAATCTAGAGGGTTGGGTAAAAGCCGAAGATGAGGCCTAACAATCAGCTCTAAGACCAGGAGAGGTGATATTTTAGCCCCCACATAGAATAAGAGAAGAGCTCTGGGTCTTGCAGTTTAGCTCCTATCTATGGATGGGAGTACCTTGATTAGAGAATGAAAAAAAGGAACCTGGAGAAGAATCCAGAAAGCTGGCCATATTCTAACACACAAATAGCAACAGAGTCCCCTAAGAATAGTTAACAATTCTGATTTACTTTATCTAAACATGCAAAAGATATGAACATGTAAAATAAGCAGCTTAGAAGTTATGACTCCTTTAGAGTTTGGGCAGAAGCAACCATAAAACCCATCCATTAGGGACAGCACCAAATCCAAAACACTCAGATTCACAAGGAGCCACAATTCCTGCTGAAGATGAGCTCACAGTAAAAATTACAAATCACGGGAGATAAGCCAGCATGAGAGAGGGTTGGCAGATGTAACCAACTGTCAAATTTGTACCCAAAGAACTAGCAGTATCAGCACCATCCAAAAGAAACTTGAAAGAAATATTTTTAAAATATGCAGTAAGCTAAAAGAAGAGAAAACACCAGGCAAAAATAAGACAGAATCTAAAGAGAAGCTGGAAGGATCCATGGGAAGGAAGTATAATAAATAGAGTGGTCAGGATGGGAATCATACAGGAAGTGAAAAAAATAAACAGAGACACAAAAGAATTAGTCAAGCAAGAATCAGGGAGGAGAGAGTGACAGGTGTTGGAGAACCAAGAAAGCCAAGTAGGACTGTGCTGGGCATATGTGAGGACAACAAAGATGTCAGTATAACCGGAAGGGGCTGACTAAGGAGGGAAGTCACACTTCTTAATCTCCCTGAGCCTCAGTCTACTCCACTGCAGAATGGGAATCATCTACTTCTCAGAGTTGTGAAATTAAATAAGCAAAGAAGTCATTGTTATGGAATTATGCTTCATGTCAGCTCTTTAATCCTCACAATAAGTCTGTGAATTGGGATCTACTATCTTCATTTTACAAATGAGGACATCAAGGCTTAAATAAATTAAATACTCTGATGGTAAAGCTAATGAGAGGCACAGCTTGGATTTAAACACAGGCCCTTTTGGTCTCCAAAGCCCAAGGTCTTCCCACAGTTTTTATTGTGAAGCTGCGAAATGCAGAGATGGAGGTAGAGTGAATCATGTGCTACTGTAATTCCAATTTATTTTCTTATTCCCAAATTGGACATATCTGTGGTTGATGCTGTCTTACTTTTGGTTCTCCCTTAAGTAGAGCTAAAGACAAAGATTTGAGTGGAGATATTTTGCTGGGGAGGTAATGCCAGGAAATGGGAATGAAGCAATGGGGAGAGTAAGACAGAAGAATGAAATATGGTTATTATCACTGTGGGCAACTGGGGCCCAATCCCATTAGAGACTTACTGAGGAGCTGTGTAGAATGCACCTCAGAATCTTCTCTCCAAAGACTGGGACACTCAACCATCAATTCCTGGCTCTCACTGGGTTAGGCTTCCTCCTAGGAATGAAAATTCACTCACTTTCAGGTCACCTTCTACATGGGTTCCCATAGCTTCAGAGAGAATTCAGAGGCGGAACAGAGAAAGAGATTCAACAGGGCTTGAGGTTATCTACTGCAGCAGCAGGAGAAATCAGGAGGATTGGGGCAGGAGGTACCAAAAGTCTGTTAAATCTACCATGTGAAAACTAGTTTAATATTCTTTTTTTTTTCTACAAAGTATGGATACAGGAACCAATAAGAAGGAATCATCTGGAAATTGATATAGACTTATTAAAAGGAAAACCTATATGTTATCAGAAAAAAAAAAAAAAGATGGATCAGTGGTTCAGGAAGTAATTTGGCTCCATCATGAAAGTGCCAGGCAGGAAGCTCACTCATTGGTCAGGAGCTTGATGAAGCTCACTCATTGGTCAGAGCTTGATGAAGCTCACTCATTGGTCAGGAGCTCCATATTGGCCATGTGGATGGACCAGGTCATTTTAATGAACATTCCAAATCTGGCAGTTCATGACATTAAGTATTTATTAAATACATATTTTAAATGCATACTACTTTGTCCTGAAATATCAGCACCCATTAAAGATTAAACCTGAAAATTTTTCACATCAATAGAGTTTATTTTAAAAATTCATACTTGCTGAGCAAAATTTCTCTGAGAATTTCAATTGCTTGCCTATTGTGTGGGAACTCCAGGACTTCTCACCATACTTTAGTTAAATGAGCAGAACTAAATCATCTTGGACAACCTGTAGTAGAGAGTAATTTCTGTGTTTCCTGGACAGATCTTTGGGATAGGAGATCACTGGAGTCAGCTCACTTGTGCTTTCACCAGAATGTCTAGCCAGAGTGCTGGAAGGAAGAGGAAATGTCTTTGCCTAACTGTGTTAGCTTACCTTCCATCAAACTTTATGCCTCTTTTCTGGCCCTAATGGAGGCTGCTAGATATAGAGTCCGTGATAATGGAGGGCCTCTATATTAGGTTTAGGAGCACAGACCTTGAAGTCAGATGGTATTGGCTTTGATTAAACTTTAAACTTACTTAGGGAATATTGACTAAATCTCTTAGAGAAGTTGAGGAGCTGAGAAACCTACCTAAGGCACACAATAGTTTCTGCAATCAGGTTGCAGAAATGATATCATAAAGAAATCACAATCGCGAAGCATTAGACACTGAGCTTTGCATCATAGCCAGTGTGTGCTGGAAATTCCATCTTGTGACCACATCGACTGCCATCACCTCCAGAGAAAAGGGAACTCTACTTGAACCTGAGACAAAAATCCAGTCCAGGTCATTTGATTAGCAGAACCCAGGTCTCTTGCCCACTTTGATCTTCAAAGAAGTTGGGGAAGCTCCCACCAAGATAGAAGGGAGTTCAGGTGTAGGACTGATGAAGGAGCTCCTGAACCCTCTAACAGGGTCACAGCCTGGGGATGCTGCAGCAGGGCCACACCATCTGGAATCTGGAACCATGGGGAATGTTAGTGTTTTGTTTATGATACTTATGATATGGATAATAGGGATAATAGAGCATACGTCAGTCAATAATGAAAGTACATATTGCCTGAGATTGCAGGAAAATTCCCAGAATGAGACTCAGGATACAATGAAGACATGCCCTGAGGTGTGTTTCAATATCTCTCAGGATACAAACAATAGTGTTATTCCTCAAACCTAAACAACAAGAAATGTTTATCCCATGGTTAACAATTTACACTAAGCCCCACCGCATCCCAAAGCCACAACCTGTACAACTGCCTATTGCTGTGCCTACAATACAGGGAACACTGTATGTAGCTTACTTAATTAAAGGAAGATTATGGTATCCCCCTCAAGGACAAGAGGCTAATAAAAATACATTCCTTCCACCAACAGACCCTCCTTTGCCTTAAACAGGAATTTATGATGAAAATAGGAAACACATAGTTAATGGCAAATGGGTTGAGGTGAAGAGCCTGCCCTTGGTGTGCTTTGACCAAGGATCAAGGAAACTCTTTAAGAAAGCAGTTAAATAGATCATATGAAAAAAGGAAATTAAAAATAAAATAAAGTAAAATTAACATAGATATATTTTAGAGGCATTTCAGAGTAGTAGGCTTTTTAAGTAATAGACTTCCACTATTTTAAGTGTGTTTTACTGGGATTTTAGTTTAGAAGTAAGAAAGCTTACCAATAATCCTGAGTATGCTTTAAAGTTAAAGGTTAATGAAATAATTATAGGTATGCTTTAAAGTGAAAAGTGAATAATAGGTCAGGAGACATGTAGTCTAGTTGCGTAGTCTAGCTCCTAGTGATTGGTAAAAACCTAAAAGCTGAATCATGATTGACTAAGGTTTTAGGAAAATATTATAAACAATGTACTCAATATCTTAGGTAATCAATGTATGTCAGAAAAGATTGTAACTCTTGAAAATCATGTAAATCAGAGACGTTTCGGGCTTTGAGGCTATTCATTAATTACCTGAAAAAAACACCTGTAAAAGAGGTATGAAAATAAAGGTCTCTCTAGGGGCAGCAGATTTTTTTTTCTGGAGGCTGCTTATAACTGGCACCCTGTTGTCCTGCCTCTTCTTCTTTCAAAACAACAATGCCACTCCTTCTTCAGGACCCCTGGATCCCTGCTGGGGCTGGACCTAGGCTTCCGCCAGTCAAAAGGAATGCTCATTATTCACTACTAGGTCAAGCTCATTGGTGGCTGAGAGGATTAAGTTCAATGCTGTGAACACTGGAAATCAGCACTTGCTTATAAAGTGGAGGTTCCATTTATTTATTTATTTATTTGTCTTAAGAGACACAGCAATTAGAGCAAAGGTCAAAAGTCTTAATTCTATAGACTGCATTTGACATTCTGATTTTCAGTATTAGTGAAATGGCTTCTCTTCCTCGGCCTTATGGCTACTCGCATTGCTGAGGTCGCCATTATCAAGGATGACTGGAGCTAAGCAGTGCACATCATACTTTTCTTTCCCAGCCAGGATCCCTAGACCATAAGGAGATTGTTTCCTTGGAAACTATAATTGAACATCCCAGAGTTGGCCTCAAGGCTCTTGCTTATCACCATCCACTTATCTAAGGTCAACAGCATGGGGTCAAACACCTAGAGGCCTCCAAACCAGGAGGTGCCTCTCTCTCAGAAAACCTTGAGGGCTCCCTTCAATTGAGAGAAATGGATTTTCACCATTTTTTCCTAGGAAAAATTTCAGCAGTGCGTGAAGTGACAAGAGCAGAAAAACTACTCAAGGGTTCTGCATTTCCATTCATCCTTCTCTACCAGGGGAACCTAGGACTTTTACCCTTTAGCTGCCATCTCTGTCACCACAAATTATATTCTTGGATAGAACATTTGAAGTCGAGTTGCCTAATTCCAGAAAGCATGTGCTGCGGCATCTTTGAAATAAAATTACTTTTTTGAAATAACTAGGAACAATGAATTCTAATGTGTATCTATGTGTTGTCTTAACCAGCTGAAACAAACTGAACTGAATCTATTCAGATGTGTCCAAGGGCATTACATGCATATGGATATGGATTAAATTATTAAATGCTTTGATATAATTATAAACAATTTGTAAAATGCTTTTAGTGAGCATTAAATCTTAGTAGAGGTGAGACAGTAATGATATATGAAAACCTTTTGTGTTAGATTTCTCCTTCCACTAATACATTTCTATGATGATTTTGGTCAGAATCAACCAAACTATATATTACAGAATTTGAGCTCCTTGGTTTGCAGTTTGTAGGATTCTGAAGATGCTCAAAAACACACTGAATGGACCAAATAAAGAATGGCAGAAATATCAAAGTGGTGGTACCTTTAACACACACTTACAATTTCAGAGCACTTGTTATCCTTCCCATGCTACCTCATACACCCAGTCATTTTACCAACCACTACTGAGCATGCTCTCTGTGCCAGAGTTAATGGGAGACACTTGGAGGAGGAGAACTGAAAAGTCCACCTGTGCTTCAGGAAGCTCCTGTATTAGGGAAAAGGTGGTCTTTATGAATACTCTGAACAGGAAGGAAAATAGGACTTTAAAAGGATAAACTCCTTAGCCAGAGAACAAGTCAGTAGTGTCTGAAAAGGGCTGAAACTTTAACCAGGTTCCCTGGCTTCAACTCAGAAATTTTAAGGTGATATATTTTATAGGAGTCCCAAATGTTGTTGTTGTTGTTGTTGTTATTGTTGTATTGGGGACTAAACCCAGAGGTGCTTAAGGACTGAGCCACATCGCAGCCTTCATTTATATTTTATTTAGAGACAGGTTCTTGCTAAGTTGCTTAGGGCTATGTTGCTGAAGGCTGACTTTGAACTCAGAATCCTCCTGCTTCAGCCTCCTGAGCCACTGGGATTACAGGCATGCACCATTGCACCTGGCCAAAATGATTTTCATCCAGTCATGACCCAGAGGGGGAATATTACTTGTGAAGGATATGCAGTGAATTTCCGCTAGTGTGTTCTCATCCAATGAGTGTGTTTCTTTGGCTTCATCAACTTGAGTGTGACAAGCTCTGCATATCTGATCTGAAAATGCTTTGACTTTCAGTCACTTTAGGTCTTTTATTTAGAAGGATCCTCTATGTTGCTCTGCCATTAAGATTCCAAATGGCCTTCACTTGTTTTTCTTTGGTTATTTTTTCATTCCTGGTCCTTTTCATTTAAAATATCCCAATACCTGGGAGAAAGTTTGAAGCTCGAACTCTGCTAACCACAAGATGAAATCCTTCCTTATGGAAGGCAAGACAAAAAATGTCTCTTCTAACAGGTTTTCTGCTCTTTTAGCATATTTGTTCTGAAAACTGCCTTCTTCCAGCCATAGCTAGACAATTTATGTAAAACACTAGGAAAAATGTTGTTTTTCTTCTCAGTCAGGGACTTTGAGTTCTCCCTAAGAGTGGAACCAAAATTAGATCCAACTTCATTTTATCCAACAGACAGGGGTGAATTGTTACATCTCCACTCCCACCCCCAGAAAAATATCCAGCCAGGCCTGTTCCTGTAACTTTTAGTAGACATCTGAGCAAACCAGCCCTGTCCATCCCCACTAACCTCAGGCTGTGCTTCTAGGTACTGGCTCCATACTTCCTGCTTTGGTTCTGCAGACTGATCTTAGCTTCTTTGGTTTATCTCTTGAGTGCTTCTCCATGGGAACCGACTGTGTATGATTCTCCGTCTCTATGACTTTCCATGCATTTTCCGAGCTAGGCCCCAGCTCATGAGAGGAAAGTTAGGATAGAAAGGGGAGAAACCATCTAGATCCTATTGTACACAGTCTCTGATCACCCTGGAATGTTCCCAGCTTGCTCAGACGTAGGCTCTACAATGGAAATAAGTTCTGATCTATCACACACAAAAACATTGAAACAGCTGACTATAGAGGGAAGTAGATAAGATCTGCCATTTATATCCCCTTCTTTATGCCAGACACTGCACTTTCCATGTATTTCCTGTGATGGTAGCAATTACAATCCCCATTCTGCAGATGAAGAAACTGAGGTTCAAGATTTTATGATTTTCCCAATGTCCCATCATTCATAAGTGCCAGATCAGGATTTGAACCTTACTCCAAACTCATGCTCTGCCCTGGACAGGCTGCTTCTCACAAGACCTGAGCTAGCCATTTGCTTCTGGAATGGGGAACACAATGAGAGGAGGGGCGATGGTATCCATGGCTTGTATCAGGTAAGGAGCTGGTCTTTGGAAGGTCCAGCATGAGTCAGTGTAATGTCCCTGGGGCAGAAGAAGAGGAGTAAACAACATGGGGGATCTCCAGTTGACAAAGGCAAAGCTATCAATGGTTCCAGGGAACAAGCCTGGTTTTGGAATTCAGACTCAGATTCTACCCCCAGAAAACAGAGTAAGACCAAGCAGGCTTTCTGCACACAAGAGCAGTCTATGGAGATGGATAAACAGTCATTCTGCTCCCCAGTGACTTTAGTTTTGACAACTGAGACAGAATCATACAGAGTCAGCGTGAGTCTCTCCTCTGAGGACAGAGCTTTGAAAGTCCCTGAATGCATCATCACTGCATTGATGTGGCTCTGATGATTCCTCAGTGCTGCAAGGAAGGGGAATGTGCTTCCTTCCTGAATGGCTCAAGAGGACATCTCTGTGTGGTTCCTTTTAGCCTCACCAAGGAACAGACAGTGGGTGCCTTCCATCCCACATCCTCACAATCCTTCCATGCTCCCAAGGACAACTCTGGGTCTTGAGAAACTTGAGATTCTCCAGGGGTGCTGAAGGGATATTGCAGCAAACAGTAGTAGGATCGATAGGATGGCATCAGGTCTTGGGGTATATATCAGGTCTCTGTAACTCCCTAGGGTGTGCAGCCACCATACCTCCTTGATGAACAGGGTCCCCAGACTGGTGCTCAGTCTTCTGAGTCCCTTGGGTCCTATTTCTCCAATGTGATCCACCCTCCAGCAGGACAACCCTTAGCTACCCTGAGGGATTACCATTCCTACTCTTGAGCTATTCCTCCCAAGTTCTATTTATAATAAACTTTACTTTCCCTATCTGAAATTCCTGGGCTCTTGAAACTAAAAAAAAATAAAATAAAAATAAAAAAATAAAGGAAAAAATTCCTGAAATCCCAATGTCTCTGATTCAAAGCCTACACATAAACTCAAAGAGGACTACATCTGACATTTCTTCTGTCTGCATTTCTATGGTTATGTAGTTGTCTGAGCACAGGCTGTGTTGAAAGCTCTCTTCCTGCTTTGTGAGCATTAGAGAGAGGTCGGGTTCAAGTCATTATAGAGGAAACACACATGGGTTAATGTAATATCATCTTATTGCCCACCTTTCAGCGGGAAAAAAAAAGCACTTCCATATTAAAGATGCATCTTAACTGTAATATGAATCCCCTTTCAGGAAGATTAATGTGTGCAATTTAGAATCTTCTTGGATGAGGCAAAGTCTGCAGGTGGGGTGTAGTCCAAAGGCTGTATCTCTGAGGACAGGAAGGACATGCATCCCTAGCCAGAAACCATGAAAATACAGCAGCCTCTAGCTAGCTACAAAGCGTAGGAGTAGGAATAACTAATAAAAAAAAAAAACCCAATGAATTACCCCGTCACTCTCTGTTCAGTCTATACCCTTGCCTCATTGTGTTTCTTAATGTTTACCAGGTCTCCCTAAATATCTGTGTGGCAGGCAAAGGGCAAGGAGGGAAACTATTTTCTCCCTGAAGAAAGGCCTTTAATCAACTGTCAGTTCGGATGAACTGAAGGCATTGTCCAACAAGATGCAATAGATGCCATGCATTTCATGCGCCAAGCCCCATTTTCAATGGTTTGTGTTAAAAAAAAAAAAAAATGTTGGCTTTTGGAAATGCTGATTGCTTCCAGTCTAAAGTGCTTTTGTTCAGGGCCTTTCCCAAATTGGCATCTGCTTTATCTCTAGGGGTATTTCTCTTGCTTGGCTTCAATACATCAATTTGAAGCTGACTGGAATGGGTTTTGTCTGAAATAAAGTTCCCATTATCACACTCTCTCCTTATCCCTGGTGGGTGGTGACAGGATGCTGAAGTGAATGTTCAGGAAAGATGTTCTCAGTCTTCTCCCTTTCCTTTTGCAGAGCCTTCAATCAGGGTTTTGAATGGTCCTTAGGTTATGAAAAGAACACAGGTTCTGGACCCCATTGACTGAGTCCTGGTCTTCCCAGTGAAATTCTGAGGAATCTTCTTAAAATGTTTGAGCTTTGGCTTCCTGACCTATGAAAAGGAAGACTGTCATTAAAGGAGGCACTGATTATCAGGTCCATGTTAAATATATTAAAAGACAAGGTATCCAGGCATGCTCCACCTGAGAGAGAACAAGGATTTCCAGTTACTTCAGGAACCAAGCAAAAAGTAGCTTATAAACATCACCACCCATTTTTCCATAGAAATGGAATGTAGAAATTGACAGTGGGGAAATGTAACAGTGGTCCACTTTTTGCTTTTAATATAGCCCTCGCTGCTCTAATGAGAGGGAGGGTAAGGAGGAACCGAGACAGGGCAAGGGGGGAGATGTACCATCATTTCCTGAATAAAATACTAAATTAGTTGGAAAAACCTGTGAGAAGTAGGAATAGGAGTGAGACAGAGACCATATCAGAAGATAACTCCAGAATAAGCCAGGGAGGAGTGGAGGTAAGCATGAAAAAGAATATTGAAGCCAAAGAGGAGGAGGAAGAGGAGGAGGGGGAGGGAGAGGGGGAGGGGGAGAGGAGGAGGAGGAGGAGGAGAAGGAGGGGGAGGGGGAGAGGAGGAGGAGGAGGAGGAGAAGGAGAGGAGGAGAAGGAGAGGAGGGGAGGGGGAGGGGGAGGAGGAGGAGGGGGAGGAGGAAATCTGGACCCAGAGCCTGGATGCTTCCCATTGTCCATCACTGAATCACATTTGTGCATGAAGGTTTAGGAAGCTCAGAGCCTGTTTAGACAGATGCATTTGCTATGCATTGATTTTCCTGATGGGCTTTGCTCAGGAAGACATCTCTCCCAAATGTAGAGAAGCCATGACATTTGCACCGTTTCCTTGCCCCTTTTGGTTATGAAACCTCAGATTGAGACAAATACAAAAGAAAAGAGAAATGGATAGTCCTGAACTCTCCTTGTTTTACAGCTGGAAGATTTCTGGATTCTCCCTGGCCCCCAACTTGTTTTCTAGTCTTGTGCAAACTGACAGCAGGAACACTAACCCTCAGACAGCAGGACCTGAAGATTCCAGGCTTAGATAGATGCTGCTATCCTTCCCCTTCCTCCCCTGTATCTCTCACCTGTATCCCAGGCTGCTTCACTAGAATTCAGGTCACAAACTTCCACGCTTCCTGACCAAGTATGCATCTAAAAACATAGTTACGGTTTAGATATTAAGTGTCCCCTAAAAGCTCATGTGTGAGACAGTGAAAGAAGCTTAGAGATGAGATGATTGGGTTGTGAGAGTCTTAACCTAATCATTAGTTAATCCATTGATAGGGATTAACTGGATGGTAACTGTAAGCAGGAGGCGTGTGCCTGGAGGAGGTGGGTCACTGGGAGTGCGCCTTCGGGTGGTATGCATTTTGTCACTGTTGAGTGGAGCCCCCCTACCATCTCTCTCTTTCTATTTCTTAGTGCAATGCCCTGATTCACTTTCCTCCAGGAGACTTTTCCTTCATGATGTTCAGCCTCACCTTGAGCCCTGAGGGATGGAGCTGGCCTTTTATGGACTGAGACCTCTGAAACCACGAGCCCCCAAATAAACTTTTCCTCTTCTAATTGTTTTTGTCAAGTCTTTGGATCACAGCAATAAAACAGACACTGATGAAGAGAGTGGTTAGAACAGTCTCTTCCTCTCCTCCCCCATTCCATTTTCTTCTCTCCCCATCCACATTGTCTAACATCTTTTAGACATTTATCATATATGAAATGAAACTCTTTCCCACCAGAGATGGTTAATTTCCTAAAACAACCAACAAAATGATCACTAAAATCTGTCTCAAGAAGAATCACATTTGTGCTCTGAGCTGTTCGTTACAACACAAATTCTCCTGCCTCACAACTCCAGTGTCACCCCCCTTCCTATTCTTTCCTGCAGGACCCAGGGCCATTCCACTCCTCATCAGGGCCATCCCTGTAAGTGAAAATTGACAGAAGCAAAAGAAAAAAAAAAAAACCAAAAATACAAAAAACTAGGATAGAAAACAAACTGATTTGGCTACTTATTCTATAGCCTGGTGAAATCAAGATCTAGGTAAGAAAAAAATAAATCAGAGTAGTTCAAGTAAAGAACAGTTTCTGAATTGCCTTTGGGTTTTATCTTTCCTTCCTTTTTGCCCCATCCCGAACCAGCTAAAAATAGTTGAAGCAAACATTAGACCAGGATTTTAAGAGAGGCCCTTTCAAGCCAAAAAACAAAAAACAAAAAACAAAACAACAACAACAAAAAAAAAACTACTGGCTTAGAGTTAACATGAAAAAAAAAAAATCAATTTTCAAAGCACTGTGGGTTTTCTATCATTTTTAATCAGGAGAAGCATTTGAGGAGCACTATCTAACTCATAATCTCTTTGAGTTGAAGCAGGGACAGTGGCAGTGGTGGGGACAATGGAGGGTGGAATAGGGTTTCTCTAGCTTGGCTTCTCTCTATTCTTGGTAGCTGTCCCTCTAACTCTAAAGAGAAGGGTTTCCAGGGGCCACCATGCCTTGGTAATTTCATGGACTTTGTGGTCCGTCAGGCTTAGGTTTAAATCTTATCTTGGTTCCTCTAGAATGGTTTTGACTGCAAGTAATAGAATATTCAAGTGTTTATTAATTATTAATTATTAATGTTACTGTGAGCCAAAGTACTTTCATCTGTTTGCTCCTCCACCCAGGATGTGATGGCTTTCACATTCAGGCTGGTTCTGCATGGTAGTGAGATGGAGGTCACAGCACAAGGTGTTGTATTCTCCCCTACATCCACCAGAAGAAAACAGGTCCTTTTTATTTGATTGTGTGTGTGTGTGTGTGTGTGTGTGTGTGTGTGTGCATGCGTGTGTTTCTCAGAGCAGAAGTTCCTCAATAGACAGATCCCACTGTATTTTGGGCTGAAACTAGATAAAGGCTCACCTGTGGACCAATTACTTACCAAAGAGAATGAGATTAGTATTTGGTGATTCCCATGGTTCACGTCTAGGAGGGGGACCCTTTTCTGTGACCACCCTGCCTGCTGGACAAAGCTGGAGCCCTGGTAGCAAAGTGGAGGAAAAGAATATCTTTTAGACAAATAATCTAACATCTGATGATACCCATCCTCAGTTTCCTTCTCTGAAAAATAGGGAAAGCAAAATCTATCTCACATGATTGATGAAAGAACAATACAAGATAAAGTCAGCAAGATGTTCGGAAGAGATATTTTTAGATGTCATCTTCCTTATAAAGTTTGGAATTTCCTAGGAGACTAAGTAAAGGATATGTCTTTGTGCATGGAATTCATCTGCATATTTTTTGTGAGGTGTGCTATCTTCTGCCATCCAAACTCCAATGAAGCCATTCACCCTCATAATAACAAACTCAAGCGTGGTTGACTGAACTACCAATTTATTAAGTTTAGTACAGTTCCATCCTTCATGAATTGCTCCTCTACAAAAACTAATCTGAAAGATGTCCCCACTAGTTTCAGGGACAAAAATCCAATCAGCAAACAGGCAATTTTCATCTGATAGGTTTGTTTATGCTGCTTCGATCACTGGTGAGACCATGTGTTCTGACTTTAAGTTGTCATGGTATAATGGACTTATCCTGAAAGATAATATGTGTTTCTGAATTTTGTGAATTTACAGAACCACTCTTATAAATGTTTTTAAGATCCCCATTAGTTGTAAATTTGACAAACTTCTCTCACTTAAAGGACTAAAAGTCACATGAAATCAGAATTATCCTAAAGTTACCCTAACATTGTTTCAGAGATTTTTACCAATATTCCTTATTTAATCAAAAAAAAAAGTTCAAGAAATATTCAATGTAAACCATTTCATTCAGGGTACTTCATTACTGGAGGTAATCTCTTTTCAAGCAAAGGTATTTTATTTCTCTCTGTGCATTTGAAAGAAAAATACACTTTGAATAAATATATTTGGATGTGAATTATCCAGGGTAGCTTCTTTGGTTAATACTATAAGAAAAAATTTTCTAGACTGGGGATGTGACTCGATAGTTAGGTGCCCCTGGGTTCAATCCCTGGTACAAAGAAGAAAAAAGAAGAGGGAGGGAGGGGGAGGGGGAAGGGGAGGGGAGGAGAAAAGAAAAAATATTGTTTTTTTCTGTGCAACTCTTAAAAGTAGAAGGATTTCAGTTAACATATTTTTTCAGGTTGAGATATAAACATGTTCACTTGTGGCGACTGTGTGACTATTTGGAAAGCAGGTTGGCTGCATGTTTATGAGCCAATAATTATACTTCAGAGAATCATTTCTAATGAAATAATCCCAAAATGTGGGAAAATACTGGGCATGTATCACACCGTTCTTTTAAAAGAGGAGTCATTTGGAAGTGACTAGAAATGTCCAGCAATATAAAATGCCTAGGTAAATTTGGTTAAGCCACTTAACAGAATATTATTTAGCCATTTCAAATATTTAAAATGTTCACAGTCAATTAAAATGTTCACTTTAGAATATGAAGTAGGAAAAACAGGATGCAAGATGATATATTAGTCAGCTTTTGCATTGCTGTGACCAAAACCCTGACAAGAACAATTATAGGAGGAAAAGTTTATTTTGGATCACAGTTTCAGAGGTCTCAGTTGCTACATGGCTGACCCATAGTTCCAGGCCTGAGATAAGACAGAACATCATGGCAGAGGAAAACAGCTTAGGGCCTGGCAAGAGGAAGCAAGGACAGAGGTCCTCCCTCAAGGAAAAATATATAGCCCAGAGGCCCCTGTGACCTACCTCCCCTAGCCACACCCTACCTGCCTGCAATTGCCAGCTGGTTAAGCCATTATCAATGGATTAAGCTATTGATTAGTTTCCAAATGTCATAATCTGGTCATTTCACCTCCAAATGTTCTTCCATTTTCTCACAATAAGCATTTTTGGGGATACCATGTATCCAAACCATAACACAAGATTTTACAACTATTAAAAATCAAGAGAGGACCACCAGCATCAGTACCTGTGCAGGACACCTGGCAACCCACCCGCACAGGAATCCCAACCTCTGCTCCCGTGTGAACCCCATATGCCAACGTGGGGCTCCCCCAGTCAACTCAAACTTAAAACAATACAACCACTATCATAGTCCCCTCCACGTGGTGGCCTGCACCTGGGGCACTGCACAGGGTCTAGAGCCAGTCACCAGCCACAACACTGCATGCCACAGTGCTGCATATCTGAACACGCTGTCCAACAACACCACCACCCAGCCCCAACCCACCCCACACCCCATCGTTGAAAGCAGCTACCTCCATCTTGGGATATTTTTTTCGCCATCTTTAGTTGGGGCAAATTCCAGCTTGGGACACTGGTTGGAGCCTAAGAAGCAATATCAAGGTACCTGTAATCCCAACTCCCCCCTCTCCCCAGCAGCCACTGACCTTGCACAGCGCTTGCAGCTACATGGCCAGTCCATAGCTCCCAAAGCCTGATTCTGAACCACCCAATACAAAACAGCTCTCCATGACAGGTTACAGACCCCAGAGAGCAGTCCACAAGACCTCTGAGGAGAGAGTTCCTGATTGAGAAATAGAAAGGAATGGGGTGAGTGAGATACAGTTTAGAGACTAAATTAGAGACCAGGAATTGTGAGGTCTACAGGCAAAAATAAGGAGACAAGACCAGGCACCCACATCACCCAGGTGGCTCCTAAAGGAGATCCTTGGGATGCAGTCTCCTATCAGATGGCAGGTGCTGTACCCCACCTCCAGGAGCTCCACCCCCAAGACCAACCCTCGCACCCTAATCACCTTCACCATCCTGAGAGTGGAGATACCAGCAAACAGATGACCCCACTTATTAGATGAGAAGGGAAGCAGGAAAGATACTGAATTCCAACAAAAACAAACCTTGAATCTAGAATTTTTTTTTTCTCTTTTCTCTCTTCTCTCCTCCTGCCCTCACATTCCCAACATTTGTAAAGCCAAGTACTTTTTATGAATTAGGCTACCTAGGACTGGGACGTCTGAATAGTATATTACAAAGTTGTGTTGTATATTCTTTTATCTCTTATTTTTACATTTCTTATTTTTCTTAATATTTATGCTTGTTTGGGTTTTGTATTCTCTCTATTGTCTTCCCACTTACTTATCTCCCCCAAATCACTTTCTCTCTCTTCTCCTGCTACTAATCAACTTCTTTATATTCTTCTTTCATGCTTCCTAAGATCTAATAACCCTATATCCTCACCTCCTACATCCCATCCTACACCTCACCCCCAGTTCTCTCTTTCCCCACCATCAGAAACTGTAGATCCTGTTGCAAACTACTGTTTGTATTGTAGATAATAATTGAACTCACCATTTCTGCATATTGTGACAAAATTGTAAATGTCTTAATAGCAGCTATTTGATTTAAGGCTGTATGTTGTTTGTATTGGGATCTAAAGGAGAGGTATTAGAACCTTGTAGGTACACTATAAGCCTATAAGGTAAAAATTGTAATGCCTTGGACCCGCAGTGCTAGGAGGGAAGAAACACAAACAACATGAAAAAGCAAGGGAAGAAAGTGTCCCAAAAAAACAAAATAAACTACATTATTAGAATCCATGGCCAGGACAACAGAAGAAATTACAAAGAAGGAATTCAGGATGTACATAATTAAAATTAATTAAAGGATGATATAAGAGAGCAAATACAGGCAGCAAAAGATCATTTTGATAAAGAACTACATAAGCAATACCATAAACAAAAGATTACTTCAGTAGGAGATAGAGGTTCTGAAAAAAAGAAAGAAAGAAAAGAAATCCCTAAAATGAAAGAAACAACAAACCAAATTAAAAGTTCAATAGAAAGCACTACCAACAGATTAGATCACTTGGAAGATAGAACCTCAGACAAAAAATAATAATAACAATAATCTTAAAAAAGAATGTTGATCACACAGTGAAGATGGTAAGAAATCATGAGCAGAACATTCAAGAATTATTGGATAACATAAAAAGACCAAATATAAGAATTTTGGGATAGAGGATGGCATAGAGTTCTAAACATACTATTCAATGAAATAATATCAGAAAAATTTCTAAACATTAAGAATAAATTGGAAAATCAAATACAACAAGCTGACAGGACACCAAATGTACAAAATCATAACAGATCTACACCTAGGCACATTATAATTCCTAGCATACAGATTAATAAGAAGAGAATTAAAAGCCATAAGAAAAAAGAATCAGATTACATATATGGGGAAACCATTGAGTATATCTGCAGATTTTTCAACCCAGACCCTGAAAGCTAGAAGATCCTGGAACAACATATATCAATCTCTGAAAGAAAAATGGATGCCAACCAAGAATCTTACATCAAGCAAAATTAAACTTTAGATTTGATGATTAAATAAAAACCTTCCATGATAAACAAAAGTTAAAAAAAATTACAACTAGAAAGCCTATACTACAGAACATCCTCTGTAAAATATTCCAAGAGGAGGAAACTAAAAACAACAATGAAAATCTACAAAGGAAGATATTACACTAAAGGAAAAAACAATCAAAAGAGAAATCAAGTCAAGTTAAATACCAAAAATTTTTAAAAAATAATGAAATACAAATCATGTCTCAATAATAACCCTGAATATTAATGGCCTAAACTCACTAATCAAAAGATGCAGACTAGCAGATTGGATTTAAAAAGAAAAAAAAAAAGACCCAACAATATGCTGCCTCCAAGAGATTCATCTCAGAGGAAAAGACATCTGTAGACTGAAGGTAAAAGGTTTGGAAAAATCACCATTCACATGAACTGTGGAAACAAGCAGGGATTTCCATCCTCATATCAAATAAAGTATACTTCAAGCTAAAGTTAATCAAAAGAGATAAATAAGGACATTTCATACTGCTCAAGGGAATCATACACCAACAAAACATAAAAATATAAATATATATGCCCCCCAAAATGGAGCAGCTATGTCCATCAAACAAATTCTTCTCAAGTTCAAGAGTCAAATTGACCATAACACAATAATTCTGGGTGACTTTAACACACCTCTTTCACCAATGGATAGATCTTAAAAAAAAAAAAACTGAACAAAGAAACTATAGAACTTAATAATACAACCAATAACTTAGACTTAACTGACACCTATAAATGAGCGAATACACTTTCTTTTCAGCAAAGCATGGATCCTTCTCTAAAATAGACCATGTATTATGCCCCAAAACAACTCTAAGCAAATAAAAAACAGTAGAGATACTACCCTTTATTCTATCAGATCATAATGGAATGAAATTAGAAATCAATGATAAGATAAAATAAAAATTATTCCAACACCTGGAGACTAAATAATATGCTATTGAATGAACAATGAGTGCAAAACACATCAAGGAGGAGATTAAAACATTCTTATAGATAAATGATAACACAGATACAACATATCAAAATCTCTAGGACAGTGTGAAGGCAATGCTGGGGAAAGTTCATTGCATGGAGTTCATTCTTCAAAAGAAGAAAAAGTCAACAAATAAATGACCTAACATTACATCTCAAAGTCCTAGAAAAAAAGAACAAATAGACACTAAAAGCAGTAGATGACAGGAAATAATTAAAATAATTTAAAAAGGAACAACTGAAAAAATGGACAAAACAAAAAGCTTGTTCTTTGAAAAAATATATAAAATTGATAAGCCCTTAGCCATGGTAATGAAGAGAAGGAGAGGGGGAAACTCAAATTACTAACATCCGTGATGAGACAGGAAATATCATGGGGGATACTACAGAAATACAGAAGATAATTAGAAATCATTTTGAAAATTTGTACTCCAATAAAATAGAGAATATCAAAGGCATCAACAAATTTCTAGAGTCATATGATTTGCCCAAACTGAATCAGGATCATATATACAAGTTAAACAGATCAATTTCAAGTAATGAAATGGAAGACACCATCAGAAGCCTACCAACCAAGAAAAGCCCAGGACTGGATGGATACACATCTGAGTTTTATAATGCCTTCAAAGAAGAACTAATACCAACACTGCTCAAATTACTTTATAAAATAGAATAAAAGAGAGCACTTCCAAACTCATTCTATGAGGCCAATATTACTCTGATTCCAAAACCAGACAAAGACCATCAAAGAAAGAAAATTTCAGATCAATATCTCTAACGAACATAGATGCAAAACTTCTCAGTAAAATTCTGGCAAATTGAATACAAAAATATATCAAAAAGATAGTGCATCATGATCAAGTGGGGGTTCATCCCAGGGATGCAAGTTTGCTTCAACATATGGAAATCAATAAATGTAATTCATCACATCAATAGACTTAAAGAGAAGAATCATTCGATCATCTCAATAGATGCAGAAAAATAATTTGACAAAATACAGCACTGTTTCATTTTCAAAACACTAGAAAACCTAGGGATAACAGGAACATATCTTAATATTGTAAAAGCTAGGCTAACATCATTCTAAATGGAAAAAAAATTGAAAGCTTTCCCTCTAAAAACTAGAACAAGAAAGGAATGCCCTCTTTCACCACTTCTATTTAACACAATTCTTGAAACACTAGCCAGAGCAATTAGACAGATGAAAGAAATTAAAAGTATACAGATAGGAAAAGAAAAACTCAAACTATCACTATTTGCTGATGATATGATTCTATATCTAGAGAATCAAAAAAATTCCACCAGAAAACTTCTAGAACTAGTAAATGAATTCAGCAAATTAGCAGGACATAAAAGCAACACCCATAAATCAAAGGTAGTTCTGTACATCAGTGACAAATCCTCTGAAAGAGAAACTAGGACAACCACCTCATTTATAGTAGCCTCAAAAAAAAAAATACTTGGAAATAAACTTAATGAAAGAGGTGAAAGAATTCTACAATGAAAACTACAGAATGCTAAAGAAAGAAATTAAAGAAGACTTTAGAAGATGGAAGGATCTACCTTGTTCTTGGATAGGCAGAATTAATATTGTCAAAATGATCATACTGCCAAAAGCTCTATACAGATTAATGTAATTTCAATCAAAAATCCCAATGACATTCCTCATAGAAATTGAAAAAGCTGTCATGAAATTCACCTGGAAAAATCAGAGACCCAGAATAGCCAAAGCAATCCTTAGCAAGAAGAGTGAAAGAGGTGGCATCACTATACAAGACCTTAAACTATACTACGGAGCAATGGTAACAAAACAGCATGGTATCACCACAAAAATAGACTTGTAGACCAATGGTACAGAACAGAGGACAGAGACAAGCCCATACTAGACAAAGGTGCCAAAAACATATATTAGAGAAAAGATAGCCTCTTCAACAAATGGTGCCAGGAGAACTGGAAATGCATATGCAACAAAATGAAATGAAGCCCCTGCCTCTCACTTTGCACAAAACTCAAAGTAGATCAAGGACTTAGGTACTAGAACAGAGATCCTGTGTCTAATAGAAGAAGAAAACACAGGCCCAAATCTTCATCATGTCGAATTAGGCCCTGACTTCCTTAATAAGACTCCAAGAGTGCAAGAAATAAAATCATGGATCAATCATTAATAAATTAACCATTTATTAATGGGATGAATTCAAACTATAAGCTTCTTCTCAGCAAAAGAAACAATCAGTGAGGTGAATAGAGAGCCTACAGAATGGGAGCAAATTTTTACCACCTGCACATCAGATAGAGCACTAATCTCTAGAATATTTAAAGAACTCAAAAATCTTAATACCAAAAAACTAAATAACCAAATCAGTAAATTGGCCAAGGAATTGAACAGACACTTCTCAGAAGATGATATATAATCAATCAACAAATATATGAAAAAATGTTTAACATCTCTAACAATAGAGAAGTGCAAATCAAAACTATGATTTCATCTCACTCCAGTCAGAATGGCAGCTGTAAAGAACACAAATACAATAAATGTTGGGGAGTATGTGGGTAAAAAGGCACTCTCATTATTGCCGGTGGGACTACAAATTGGTGCAACCAATATGGAGAGAAGTATGGAGATTCCTTGGAAAACTTGGAATGGAACCACCATTTGACCCAGCTATCCCACTCCTCAGTTTATATCTAAAAGACTTAAAAACAGTTTACATGGTAATGCAGCCACATTGATGTTTATAGCAGCACAATTCACAATAGCTAAATTGTGGAACCAACCTAGTTGCCCTTTAGTAGATGAATGGATAAGAAAATGTGGTATATATACACAATGGAATATTACTCAGCAATAAAAGAGAATAAAATCATGGCATTTGCAGGTAAATGGATGGCACTGGAGAAGATAATGCTAAGTGAAGTTAGCCAATCCCCCCAAAACAAATGCCATATGTTTTCTTTGCTATGTGCTTGCTAATCCATAATGGGGATGGGGAGGAGAATGGGAGGGATGAAGGAACCTTAGATAGGGCAAAGGGGAGGGAGGGAAAGGGAAGGAGGAGAAGGAGGGGGTCTGGGGGTAGGAAAGATGATGGAATAAGATGGACATCATTACCCTAAGTACATGTATGATGACACAAACAGTGTGATTCTACTTTGTGTACAACCAGAGACATGAAAAATTGTGCTCTGTATGTGTATTATGAATTGAAATGCATTCTGCTCTCACATATAACAAATTAGAATAAATAAATAAATTTAACAAATCGAGAGCTCAACAGCATTCTTTTGTTAGGGGGATTTTATAAAATAATTGATTTAAAAGATTTCCAAAAACTACAGTGGCTGTGGGTTCATGATTGGATCATGGGTGACTGTTTTTTTCACATTTTGTTCTTTTCTAAGCCATTAATAATCATGTGCTGATTTATCATTTTAAAAAATGAACATTAATGTGTATATTAAAAGAGAACAAGTGTGTCCCTGCTGACAACAGCTAGGGAATCCTTCTTAAAGTTCCCTATATATCTTTGTATGCAAATTAAGATGCTGGCTTAACAAACCATGGCTTGTTCTTCTATTCAGTCCTCCCTGCATTGGCAGGTTATGAGATTCCCAAATTAAGAGTCAAGGGTCTCCATTGGATTCTAGCACTACCTAAGAATTACTAGCTACTCTTCAAAAATTATCCCTGTTATTAGATCCAAAAGGGTGAATATATCCTAAAAATTTTAAATAAGCTTTTGGACAAGTGATCACTTGTCGGAAATGCTGTTCTCCCTGGTTGCCTATTCCTGGTGTGTGCAGGAGCATATGAATCCAGGGGCAGCCCTGCCCTCACCAGGCAGCTCTGAGCCCAGGCTTTCCCACTCACATGAATGATGAAGCCCACAGATCACAAGTAATTTGCCAACAGGAACACAAGTGGAAGAAACATCCTAATGCACCACGCACAGCGAGATCTGGGATAAACATCCTTCCCCGCTGCGCTCATTCCTTTCGACTGACAGGGCATTATCAGGCCATCTGTGTTCCACAAATCTGAGTGGAAGAACCAGGTGACTTCACAGCAATAATTTCTATTTCCGGGGGAAATTATGACATTTGTGGCTGTCTGATGAATCTGCTAGAGGAAGAGAGGCATCTCGTGCTTCCAAGGCTGTTGAGGAACCCTATGTGGAACTGCCTGACATGTGACTAATGTTGAGGTGTCACTCCCTAGCTCACATGCTCTGTGGACACTGACAGAGGTTCTACAACCACATTTAACCACATGTGGAAAGATGCTTGAGGTCTCACTAGCTCCTTGGTAACAGCAATAGCTTTAATAAAATGTATTCCATCCATCTACTCACATAACATGCATCCCTTGAGCACCTACTGTGTGCTGTACACTTTCTTGGCATAATGTAAGTAATGGGCCAAGTATCCTTCTTTTCTTTGTCATTTCATCCTCTCAGTTGCAGTGAAGATGATCAGGCCAATCCCTGGGATGTTGCTACTTATAGTGGCCGAACTGCTATGGTAGAACAAGGAAACTTGAGAGATAATAAACCCACTAAACCTCCTAGGACATCTCCTTCTGGGAACTTCACTGGGGTCTCCCTCCATCTGAAGCCTGGTCATGTGCTTACTGATGATAAGAAATGCTGGCGGTGGCTCATAAAAAGGCCCTAACTCTCGTGAAGCGACTGAACTCACTGTAGGCCCATGGGAAAGAATGATCATGTACTGAAAAAATGACATAAAACCAATGCACATCTCTAACTATGCAGCAGGAATCTGAGCACATGAAGCCATGTTCAGATAGTATCAACCTAGGATGAGAATGGAAATTTTGAAAAATCAATAGATGCATGTTGTCTTAGAATTACTGAAAGCTGAGGACACAAATATCAAGTATCCCATATTTTAAAGGGAGAAGTAAATGTGAGAAGCAACCCCTTTGAGAATACAACCAAATCTATAATCATCACAGTCTCCAACAAAAAACTAAAAGTTGGAGAGCTTCCAATTTTTAGTTTTCCAATTTTTAGTTCTGATTACAACTCCAGGGCTCTGGAGTTGTAGAATCCAGATCCAAATTTCTTCATCCCTGGTATACATACATACATACATGCTATATACTTATAATATGCACACACCCATTTCTGACATTTTAGAGATCTATTTATTGTTTCTCCAACAAATATTTATTGAGCATCTATTATGGGGCAGACTCTTCACTAGATATTAGGATATAGTGTTAGGATACAGAAGTCAGGCTACTTCCCATTTTCATGGAGCTTAAAACTCAGTAGAGGTAAATCTTGATCACATATGTAAATAAGGAATTATAATCAAGGTCTGTAATGGCTATTGGACATTGCATTTAACCATTTCTTTTTTGGGGGGTGGGTATCAGGGATTGAACTCAGGGGCACTCAACCACTGAGCCACATGCCCAGCCCTATTTTGTATTCTATATAGAGACAGGGTCTCACTGAGTTGCTTAGCACCTCGCCATTGCTGAGGCTGGCTTTGACCTCGTGATCCTGTCTCAGCCTCCCCAGGCACTGGGATTACAGGCATGCATCACTGTGCCTGGCTTAACAATTACTTTTATAAACAGATTTTTGTGTATTCTGATTTGGTCAATAAAATGGAACACCAACTTTTGAAAAGTATGTGGACCCTCCATATTTTTCAGGCTGACAACCCCAATACTTGGCTTTTGAGTGATGTGAATTCTGTAGCATTTCAGATTCATGGATCCAAATCATAACATTCAACCCAGTTGGGTAGGCAGGTCAGGAAGGTTTGCCAAGATGAGAATGTTTGGTGGCCAGAACACAGCCTAAACTGTCCTGGGTGTGGGGGGGGGTGCAGAAATCTCAGAATATCTACTCTAGATGTTGCCTCTTCACACTTACAGGTGTTTGTGTGCCCTGGATAGAGGAGCCCAGCCCTCTACCCACCATCCCAACTTTACTTCCTCCAGGTATCAACCCTCAATGGTGGGATACACACAAGAAAGGTCAATGCTGGTTGCCCCCTAGGATAGCTACTTGGCCAACAGGACAGTCCCTCACTTTTGCCACTATCTTTTATGTAATGGTAGAAGACCTTGATGTCCTAATTCCCCTCTAACTCTCTTTTTTCCTGATTAAATAGATACCAAAGAAATCTTAGCAAGACCCACTGCATAGGCAGGTGCTCAGCTGCATATCATGACACTTCTCTCCCCTTTCTACCAACCCCACGAGTCTCTGCTGAGAGCTCTCCTGCAGCACCTCTACCAGAGTCTGTCCTGCTGAAGGAGGATGGGAAGTCACTACAGCATCCTCCCCTTAACCAGAAAGTCCAACTCCAGGGCTCTGTGGCCTTCCCTTCCTTCCTCTCCAATTTTTAGCTTTTGTTGGAGGCTGTGATGATTATAGATTTGGTTGTATCCTCAAAGGGGTTGTTTCTCACCTTTACTCCTCCCTTTAAAATATGGGGTACTTGATATTTGTGTCCTCAGCTTTCAATAATTCCAGGACAACAGGAATCTTTTCAGATTTGCAATACGTTTTAACACAAACTAGCAACTCAACAACTGCAGGTCAGTCTACCTGCTGCCTGGGTCAGGGCACAAAATGCATTTTCATATTGTGAAAACAAACAAAACCTCATGTTATAGACATTGAATAACTTGAAGTTACTTAAAGACTTAAGGCTCTTGGTTTGTTACTGAAGTGGGTGTATTATAAACTGTGCGGGCTTCTCTTGAGGGTTTAGGGGCCCAGGCCAAGAGCAATTTAACTCTGAGAAAAAAAATTGAAGCCTTAGCTTTGGCCCTCTTAGCCAAATAAATAAATAAATAAATAAATAATTTTTAAAAAGCAATGTTCATCTTATAATGTAATTCTAATTATTTGAATTTTTATAATGGGCTGATTCAAAGATAGGGTAGACAAATAATGTGCATAGTTCCAACTCAAAGTGGGGAGGGAGAGTTCAGCTCAAAGTGGAGAGGGAGAATGGTTTTCTGCCGTATTGAAGTCACCATGTAAATTCTGCAAGACTGCTTTTCAGGGGGAAAGTAAGAAGATGGGAACAAAGAAAGAGGTTCCTTCAATATATGGTATTTCCTGCTGTGTGGGGTTTTGTTTTTCAGCTTTTTTTATGAACACCTAAGGAGCAGGGTTTTATTCCTCCTCCTCAGACAGGTTATCCTCACCATGGCTTGGAGTCTCAAAGACTCAATTCTCTCTGAACATAATCCAGGTTTAAGCCCCTTAATAATGTATAGGATGGAATTTGAGTCTTTCCTTTTCAGTGCAGACCAATCACCCATCTTGTTTATAAAGTTCGCTGTTCCACTTAATACACATATATTCTTCTCGCAAGCACACACTCTCACTTGCAGATGGCCATGTCTCACAGTTTGTCACAGGAAGGGAACCTGGCACTGGAGTTTTATTTTCACATCTTCCCACAACCCAGAGGGAAATAACCACCAGTCGTGTAGTTCTCTATTTTTTGCTTGTGTAGCAAATTGATTTTAGAGTTTCCAAAACCCTAATCTCTGAATTTTCCTTCTGATGATACACATTCAAGGAGAGGGAAGCTGAAGTAACCAAGTTATCTAACCTACCACGGGGGAATCCATAGCACTAGAAAATTTCATAGGAAAGAGAATGTAGTGGTTTCCGATAGCACCAGAGGATGAACGTGAGCTTGGATGAGGATCAAGGCTCTCAAGACATTTGAAAATCCACACCCTCAAGCGGCAATTTTAATATTACATTATAATGTAATTTATAATAATTTTTGTCTAGTCCTTGGGGCTATGAAATATTCAAAACATCTTTTTTTCCTAGCGTGGGTAAGATGCAACACGCTTAGAATTTTCTTTGAATAAGAAAATGGCTTGGAGGGAGTTGGAGGTAGACTTTCTCTTGAATTGTGGCCTCATTGGGGGCTTTAAATCCCTTTCCAGGGGTCTCATTCAGTATTCATGTCCAATCTGGTTGCACTGCGGGGAAGTATGGCGTTGAATTCCTGGAGCAGACAATGAAAAAACAAGGCAAAGTCACCACAACAGCAAAAGCCTTCCAACAGTTGATCAGAGGGAGCCATTCCCATCTTGCTTGAGATGCAGTTGTTCAGCAAACATCTCATGGGACCCTTCTGATAAAATCAGATTTTGCACAGTGCTAGCCACATTTCAGCCAGTGCAAGAGCCTTTAAGTGCTGCAATTTTTTTTTTTAATTGAGAGGTTCCATTTGATACAAAAACAGCGCTGGTTGGAAAGAAAAGATCAACATGAAGGACATTTACACGACGGAGGAGGATTTCTGATTCAATTTCTATCCCAATAGATGGGTTCATCTGGGCTCAAGATATTACATTTATAATAGGATTTTTTTCATATCTCTGGTGTCTCCAGTTTAGCCTGCCTAGGGGTCTGTTTTCATTTCTCTCTCTCTCTCTCTCCTTGCAATGTGAGAAATTGAACTTCTTAGGCTCTGACAAAAATCTCTCTTTCTGGGCATCTTTGTTGACCTGTACAAGCCACCAGGAATCAGAATTGGTTCTAGGATGAGTGGGTGCTAATGTTCCTGAAAACAAGCTCTTAGTTTTCTGCAGATATGGTAGGAGCAAGAGAGCAGTAAAACTTCGGGTTCATGAAAAGTTGGCTAAGCCTGATGGCAATAAATCTCGGCTCCTCCTCCACCAAGCATTTGGACCCCAGCACATGGCTGCATCCAGGGACATTTCTTTTCCCCTCTGTTCCTTTGAGCTAGACTTTAATGAAGAAATACAGCAGCAGCAAGGTATCAAAAAGCCTGAGACCAGATACTAAGCGAGATACTTGGATTCCAGATAGAATACTAGGGTACTGGATCTGTTCATTAAGGGTACTTGGCTTTTGAGATAGAGACCCTAGAAACCCATTTCTCCTAAAAACAAAAGCAAAAAACATGAAACCTGAGTGTGGGTGTGTGGGGACAGAGGATTTGGGAAATTAAAATCTTTCTAGCTCTAAGCTATCTTTTTTGATAGGCAGATTGCATCTGAAGTTATTGTTTTGAAGAAATATTTGCTGATACAACAGAGACAAAAAAAATGTGACTGTGACTTTTTTCTCTTTTAATTTTCATGTATGACAAAACGTAGGCAGTGCTGTCTGCTTGCCCAAAAGGGAAAATGGTCCTAGCTACCTCCCCGACACCCCCCATCAGTGCCCCACCCAGGCTAAAGGGAGCCAACTGGACTGTTGATATATTAAAAAAAAATACCCAAAATGCCATTTGGGGGGCTCAGACAGGTCCAGTCTTTCGTATTGAATCCTGTTTGTTTGGAAAGCAGCCTGATATGCTTTCTCTTCGGTTTTTTTTTTTTTTTTTTTTTTAAGGGGCCAGCTCTAAACATAAGATATAAATGTTGTAATGTGGTTTACTACTCCTGGATACAGAGTAAACCAAAGTGATGAAAAGACCTTCTCCTAGATATCTAAACACAGTACACTGTAGGTTTTGTGAATGCACATGAGAGAGATTAGGAAAAGAAAGAGAAAATGAAGGCAGAAGACCCCAATGGACCAGCCATACTTTACTAAGCAATGGAGGGGCACGTTTTCAAGAGGGAAATGACGGCAGGCTGCAACAAGGGCCTGGGTTTTATAGGGCTTAGCAGGGCCAGGTCATAGGAGGAGTTTAGGTTGCTGGCTCATTTACAGCAGGATAAGAGGACAGGTAGGGGGACAGTAAGGGAAGTCCCCTGGGGCCTACTATCCATATATGTCATTCCAGACTCTGAAAAGGGTATAATGAGTTGGGGCGACATCATCATATCTGGCTACTTCCTGGTGAGAAGAGATGGAGTAGGGGATCCCCTGTCAGAGATCTGGAAGAGGACAAGGAGGTGGGAGGTATTTTAGGTTCCTCAATAGTCCTGAAGGTTGTAGTTTGAGAAGGCTGTGGAGGGAGGGAACTTCTACATCATGGTGAGGGATTCCTTCCTTCTGGGGCTCAGGAGAGTCACATCATGAATGAAGAAGGAGAATGGCTTTTGGCTTTTGCATGTTCTTGGGAGGTGGTCTGGGTAGACGGGAAAAGTCATTACAAGAAAAAAAAATTAGTATTAGAGGGTTAAAAGAGGGAGAAGCTAAGAACTATGTAATGTTTTGAACGACCAACTATAAATAAATTAAAAAAAAAAAAAAAGAGGGAGAAGCCAGGAAGTCCACTGTTTTAGGAATCCACTAGTTCTTGTCTCTGCTATTCCCATAGATCCTGTAGTTTTTTGATGTTTTCTCTTAAACACACACACACTCATACTTAGCACCTCCCACTCTGTAAGCCTGCTCTACCCCATAATCAGAATGTTACACATCAGTTACAGACCAAAGACCAAAACAGAACAGAGAGAAACTTTTTCCTCTTCCTTGCACACATGCATTAATGCCCAAGTTTATATTCTAATTGAATGCTTCTGTTATGATTTATTTTGCATACAACATCAACAGGCATCCAAGTGAGGGGGAAATTTTACTTGCAGCTCTGCTTCAACAACTAATCCGACTGTTTTCACTTTGCACTCCTCCTTTCCTGCCCCCATCCCAGTGTTAGCAGCATTTGGTGTGCCATTTATCCTGAGTTTCTAACAGCATCTTGGAGATATTAACAGCTTTCTGGGATAGGAGAGAGAGTTGGGTGGGAGGGAGAGAGAGAAAGAGATGGAGGGAGAGAACATCAACAGTAATCGTGAAATAGATCATGGATATAGAAAATCAGCAAAATGGAAAAGGGTTCATCATGATATGAGTTTTCTATTATTTTAAGTTTTCTAGTCTTTACAATTCTAGTTTTCATAGCATCACATTATGTCATCAAAGGACATTCTACCGGTCATTCTGCTTTTGGCAAATAGTTAAGTCTCTTCCTAGTAGCATGCTCAAGCCAGCTTGTACCAGCTCTTGGAAGCCAAGAATGTATTTCTCTTCCCTTCTCCAAGTTCAGCGGCTTCAAATTAGTATCTGGAAATTGGCTATGATGGGGATATCTATGCCATGAAAATTGGCAAATGTTACAAATTTACCAACCCCGTGGCTTATTTCTAAAATGTTTGATGTTATAAATAATACCATAATGAGTATCTTTGACTAAAGTTCCAAGTTTCTTCCCCTCTAGAGTTCTGGAAGAATTCCACCAGGGGAATTTATAATCATAATGAACTAATAATAAATAAAAGCCAAAACTTCTTGAGTACTGACCATGTGTCAGATACTGCACCAACTGCATTATTTAATCCTCAAAACAGTGCTGCAAAGTAGGTATTATTATTGGTAATTTAATTTTATTGATGAGAAAATTGAGACTTGGTATAATCGGACCTAGATTGGGGAGCTTGCCCAAAGCCACACAACTAGTAAGTGGCAGGGCCAGGGTCCAAATGCAGGCAAGCTAACACCAAAGATCATCCTCTGAACCGTAGTGTAGCTCGGAGCCCAAACAATGAACTTCCTGAGGTTCAAGGCTACCAAGACTCCCTGAGGCCCAAGGCTACCATTTCCTATCATAATAAGCCCTGTAGGACTCATTCTCCTTGGCCACTCTGGAGCTTGAGAATTCTGGAGCTGTTACTACCAGAACCACTTGAGTGTCCATAAGGGTTTCCTTATACCCTTTGATTTCAGCAGTCGGTGTACTAGTCAGTTTTCCATGATTACAATGAAACTCCTGAAGCAGGCCAATGTTATAAAGAAAAGAGGTTTATTTAGCTCACAGTTTCAGAGGCTGAAAGTCCAGACACATGGCACAGGCTTTTGCAAGGGCCCAACTCCCCAAGTGTACCTCCTGATGATGGATGTCAAAGGTGGGAGCACTGGAACATTGTCAAACAGGAAATGAGAAAGGCTGACATCCCACTGTCCCTTCCAATGGCTCCCATTTCCTGCAGGCCTCCCACTCAGCCACACTTCTTAAAGCATCCACTCCGCCTCCCACCACCGTATGGGAACCCAGCTTCTAACTCATGAACCTTTGGGGGAAACCTATTAAACTATATCCACACCGTACAAGTGAGGTGATGAAGCTTCTTCACCTTCAAGTGCCTTTAGCACTTCTTTCTCGTAGTTGTTCTTCTTGCTGCCTTGCTGTTTTCACAGGTTTGCTTCAGCCTCAGCAAGATGATTTCTACCACGTCTCTTCCCATGTCTTCTCCTGTTCCTTAGTCAAACAGAAGTCAGCTGTGGCCTCTCCAGAAGACCACCAGAAGCCCACTGATGAAGCAAAGCTAATCACACTTGTAGGGGAGAATGTACCTGGACAGAGTACCCACAGTGACTTGGACAGGGGAGTGAAGGGAGGACCTTTGAAAGGTGTCAGGGTCCAGACTAGGTGATTCCAGGTAGGTCTCACAAAGCAGGGAGCAGGTTGGGAGAGTTTATGATATCATAGCTTTTTACTGGTGGGCACAGTATAGAGAGTGATCTAAAGCAAGCTCTTAGTTTTCCTAAATAAACTGTTATGTCAGTTCAGGGACTTGTCTTCCAGTGCAGAGTTACTTATTAAATTCCTTTTGCTTGTTCAAAAGCAGAAGAAAATCCTTGGTTCCAGTATTGTTTGTCATAAAGAAAGAAAATATTATATATATAATATATAATATTATATATAATTAATAATGTTATATATTAATATTGTATATAATATTTTTATATAATATGTAATGAATATATAAAATATATTTTGTTGCTGTTGTTGTTGCTGTTGCTGTTGTTGTTGCTGTTGTTGTTGTTGTTACTAGGAGGAAGGAGCTCTTTTTCCATGAATCCTCATGAGTTCCCCAATAGGAAGGGAGTCCTGATTCCTTATTCTCTCACAATGACCTGGTGTCACAACTCTGATTTGGTTTAGTCTTTCCACTTTACACAGGCCCTTATGCTAGAAGCTTGAAAATAATGATGACACAAAGCATCTCCCTCCTTCAGACTGCTGGTGTCCTGAATTTAGATCTCCTCCACATTTTCCTGGGTGCATATCCTGGCTGAAGTGATTCCCAGGACACTGACATGAGGCCTTGGTTGAGCCATCTCAGAGCTCTTCACAGTGTCCATAATCACTGATTTCCTCCTGAGTCTCGTGACGGCTGTACCAATGGGAGCTCTGGTAACCTTCCAGGTCTCTCAGAGTTCTACCGGTGCATGTTCATGAGCAAGTATTTCATTTCTGAAGTTCTTACCAAACACGTGGCAGTTTTCTTCTTTTTGAATTTTGACCACAGGATGATTTCCAAAAGTGGGACTACAGGATACTAGAACATGAACATTTCCCTGGCTCCTGCTTTGTATTGCCAGATCACTTTTTCTAGAGGATCGTAGAAATTTATACTGGTGGAAGCAAGGCAGAAATGTACTATTTTCACCATGATGTGACTCGCATTAGATTTGATGGTTCCAAATGTATGAGTGTACATCTGTGTGTATAATTATAATATTATTTCTCATATTTAAATTTCTACTTTGATTTCTAAGGAGTTTTAAAATTTGAATATATGGTCTTTGAATACAGGATTAGAACTAAGAGATGGGCAAAAAACAAATCAGACGCACCTAAAGATGCTAACCCAAAATAACCCCTGTTATTAATTAATATATCTATAATAGTCTGATATATCTTGACAGAACTTTAAATTTTTTCTTTCAAGAAATATATTCTTTTTTTTCCTGTAAAACCAGGGTCACTCAAGGGACTGAGGAAGGAGGATTGCAAATTTGAGGCCAGCAACTTAGGGAAGCCCTAAGCAACTGAGACCCAGTCTCAAAATAAAAAATTAAAACGGCTAAGGATATAGCTCATTGGTAGAATACTAAACTCCTAGTACCAAAACAAACAAACAAACAAACAAAAAACACCAGCCAGGGTCAAACTCTTCAACCTGTTTTAAAATCTGCTTTTTAATTCACCTAAAATTTCGGACATTTTTCTATGAAATAATCTGTATCCCTATCATCATTCATACTTACTAAATATTATTCGACTGGTGTGACACAGCAGAAATGTCTGATCAAACACCAGGTCAGTTTTGCAGAAGCCATGTGACATTGGGTTAAAAAAAAATCACTGAATCCTTGTGATTTATTTACTCATCTGTGAAACAGGGAACATAACAATGTAGCCTCATAAGGTTGTCATAAAGATTAAATAAATTAAAATTGGTAATTTTTAGAGAGTCTGGCACATTATATGTACCATGTAAGTTTCTGCTAGGAACAATACTGCATGTACTAGCCTTATTTCATCAATTCCATATTGTTGGTCATTTCAGTTTTTTCCTTTTTTCTGTCACAGAAAATGTCCTGCCTTGAACATTTCTTAAGCAAAATTCCATCATATTAAATTGAAGAGCACATACAGTGGTTGGGGTTTCTGTTCCATATTGCTAGATTTTTCCTCCAAAAAATATAGCCCATATGCACGGTAGGCAAGCACCTAGTTCTTCCTTGATGTTAGCAAATCATTTCCTTTAGGTCCTTTGCCTGCCGGAGACAGGCAAAGTCTCAGAGGTAAACATGATTTGATCAGAGAGCCAGAGGCACAATTTCCTGTGGCCTCCTTGTGCTTGCTATCAAAATCTCCTCATTAACCAGGCAAGGACTTTATACCAGAGAGCATCAGCCACTTAGGTGCTATTTAAAAGTGAGAAATAATAACCAGTAATATTGCATTTAGGGTTATCATTACCTTGAGCTAAATTATGATGAGACATCTTCAGAAATAAATGGAAGATTTGGGGGAATGACAACCCAATTTATGATAAGTACACATAAGCGCAGTGAGCCCTCGACAGGTTTATCACAACGGGCACTTGAGAGATATGGACTGCAGACCAGCTCCATCAAACAAAGGTTGCTTTGTTTCACATTATCATGTTATTAAGTCAGTTTCTAAATCGCATTCAGCATGATACTTTATTACATGTCCTGTTTAAAGGGGAGAAGTGCATTGTACAAGAGAATCAAGTGCTGGTAGTTTTATCATCATTAAAGACACACGCAACAACCCAGAACTTCTTGGTAATTTATTATTGTTATTCTTTCTAAAGGAGATCCTAAATTGTC
The DNA here is from genome assembly GCF_964194105.1 of Spermophilus citellus. Classification (NCBI taxonomy): domain Eukaryota; kingdom Metazoa; phylum Chordata; class Mammalia; order Rodentia; family Sciuridae; genus Spermophilus; species Spermophilus citellus. The sequence goes on along the minus strand of NC_138188.1, from coordinate 29,756,902 downwards.
ACATCCTATATAGAGTCAATTGTCATTTCTTTTCCCCTAAACAAAACCATTTTGTTATATATACATCCTTTCCTTTCTTACCTCCTTCCTCATAGGAACTCAATGGGGTTGGCCTAGCCACTTCTGTGTGACTGCGATCTTTTTCCTGCCTTGACATATACAAGCTTTAACTGTAATGACAAAAAAAAAAAAAAAAAGGCCTTAATAAACCTTTGCATCTTTATAACTTTAGTCAAGGAAAAAATAATGTGTATGTGCCAAATAAGGGGGAAACCATTTGAGTTTTCATTCATGACCTGAGATTTCCTGCAAAGAGGAATGGAGCTGTACGTATCAGACTTTTTATTTTTTATTTTTAGGAGTGGTTATCTAGTTCTTGCTTAATACCATCCAGATGTTAGCTGTCTTTTCTGATTAACCCCTACAGTTCACATGCCTATGAAGTTGTTAATCCCTGAGGAAAAAAGTTAGAACATGCATCTCGTCAGTCTACCTTTTCTTCTGGTTATCTGTCACCGTGTGATGAGCTGCCTCAGAAATCAGTGCTTTAAATAGTAATTTATTATTGTTATAGCTTGGCATTCTGTGGGTCAGGAAACCAAACAGGATACGGAGAGGACAACTTGTCTTTTGGTCGTGATATCTAGGGCCTCAGCTGGGATGGCTTGAACAGAGGTCAGCATGGCTGGGGCTCATTCTCTTTCTCTCCCTCTCTGTATACTTCTCTTTGTGTGTAGCTTGGGGCTTCCTCATAGCATGGCATCCTCAAAGGAGTAAAACTTTGGGTTTGGCAGCTCTATGAAATAATATGTATCCCTACCATCATTCACAATACTGAACTCTGAGACACCAAAGTGGAAGTTCCCAGTCCTCTTAAAACCAGACCTACAAATATTCATAGCATAGTTTCTGGCAGGTGCCAAGGAAGACACAGAACAATCCAGACACAAGGGAAAAGGTATAAATAGACCTCTTCTTTTAACAGGAGTGTCCAAGAATTTGAACAATCTTTAACTCACTACATGTCTCAGTAAGTTCTTCCCTATTTATCCTATATAAAATTGTGATCTCTTCAATGCTTTCTATTCCCTATTCTTGCCTTATTTTTCTCTATAATAATGTAATCGGTTAACATATCAGATATCTTACATGTTTCGTCCATTGTCTGCATCACCCTCAGATATCAATTCTATGAATCTAGAGACTTTTACTATTATATTTACTATTGTGTCTTCAGCAACAAGACAGGTGCATGACACAGAGTAGGCACTCCATAAACAGTTATTGAAAGAACAAATGAATGAATGAACTGGGTATGTGAATCACTATGACACTGCTTTCTTCGTCTCCAAGTTAGGAATAAAATCACCTTCATTTTGGGCTCTTGGGATGATTGGATGAGCTCAGGTCTATAAAATATGTAGTATGCAACCTGGAAAGTAGTGAGTAACTATTAATTTGAGTGTGCACTTAGGTGTACTTAAATGGATTTTAGAAAGGTTATAAAATAGATTTAGATACTGTCTTCTTGGATATCCCTTAATATTCAGCCTACTGAGAGAAAGAGCAACTTCAACTAAACCTTTCCTTCCTAAGGATGAGTAGCAAATTTAACCAAAGCGGGAGAATGAGGATTTGATGGAAGGGGCAGGAGTCACTGATGTTAAATATAAGTTCCCTTTTGAAGTGAGCACAAGAGTTGCTAGAAAAATCTTTAATAAAATGGGTATCATGATGGATCACACCACTTCTGTTCCACCAAACAGGGAAGCTGCATTTAGATACTATCATCTTTGCTTCCTAATTGATGGAGTATAAAAATTAATTCAGTCATTTATTTCTGCTCAAAAAAAAAGCCTCCTTATTTGTTCAGTTGAGCATTAAAGCAATGTGTATACAGCTTTTCATCTCCTTTTGGCTACAGAATCTGTTTTTGTTTTTGTTTTTTTTTTTTCTCTTCACAGTGTTATGGAAAGTTAACCTGAGACATCAGGTAGGGTGGGGTGGGGGGTGAAAGTCCTAGGGTCCCAAGAAGAGCAAGTGGAATGAGAAACAGCAAGAGCATAGACTTGTATAAGATCCTAAGCGCAGGTATTACCTGCCTCAGGTGTCTGGTTAAAAATGACCCAGATCCTCTCATGGGCTGCTGGAATCCAGAGCCCTCCTCACCACTTGCCAAGTGATAAAAGTTTTCAGAAACATACTTTCTTATGGATCTCTGCCTCTGTGACCCACCCCCTGTTCCACCCTGCCAATCTTTTTCCTATACCACCCATCTGTCATTCTAGGCAATATGCTCAGCCTCTTCATGAATCTTAATTAGAAAAATTTTACATTTTTCTCAAGTGTTTTATGACTTTGATAACATGATTAAAAGTTGGGGTAGAAAGAGGCCTTTCCTTAGTTCATACACTATTCCTTCCTTCCCCTATCTTTCTCTTCCTCACTATTCCCTCTGTTTTGGGGGGAAAGAAGCAAATCTTACTCCAGGTCTCAGGCTTAACAATTCTATCCTCACTCAAAGCCAGCCTGTATCCCAGAGTGAAATTACCTAGGCATCATCTCAACAAGGAAGGTACTAAGACAATTACCTCATCCTCTTGATTCTCCTTTTCTTGCTTTGATTAAGCTCTCATGCCCCATCTCATGCACCATCACTTTAATCCAATCATCCCCACCCCCACCAAGACATCAGACTAGACACAACTGGTGATTTCCGTTTGTGAAGAAGGACTGCTATAATTGCACATTTCCAAATTACCCTTTTAAAAGTAAAAAAAAAAAAAAAAAAAAGAAAAAAGTCACATATTTAAGCTCTCCGGGGTGTGATGCTTCTGATTATTCAGCAAATGAGAACTTCTAAAGCTTCGCTTTCCTTATTATCATAAGGAAAATGATTTATCCCACCCCATGAAAAAAGCAAATAGGCATGTACTCCACACTTGGAGGGTGACTCAGGTGATTTGGAGAAATTAAATGGAAGAAGGTACATTTGGAGATAAGATGGCCACTGTGATAGTCAGCTTTCCATTACTGTGACAAAATACCTGAGAAAAACAACTTAAGGGAGAAAAGATTTGTTTTGGGTCATGGTTTCAGAGGTTTCAGTCCATGGTTGCTTGGCTCCATTTCTATGGGTCTGTGACAAGGCAGAACATCATGGCAGGGAGCATATAGCAGAGCAGAGCTGGAAGAGATAGCAATGTTCAGACACAGGTTACGCCCTTCAAGGACATACCCACAGTGACCTATAAACCCTCCCTGAGCCTCTTTGCCTTTATTTATGAAGTAGTGGGAAGAATGGCCACCTTAATGGAGATTCTATGAAGATTAAGTTACAAAAACCTAAAATAATGTCTCAAAAAAAAAAAAAATGTCCGTCTCCTTTCCTCTCATCATCCAGACACACTACAGTCATAACTTAGGCAGGCCTTGTCATCGTGCACTTCACTTTGGTGAAATTGCTATTGAGTTAATAGCTATGATGGCAGTTCCAGCATCAATGGAATTGACCCCTTAGGAAGAAATCCACACTAATTGCATTCTGACCAAGATACATCAAAGATGTTAGTAATATTCTTGGATGAGTGGGTATCATAGCAGGTCACAGTACCAGGGCATTTTCTTTACGATAGAGGAAATACTATTTTAGAAGGGGCTCTCTGGAGTCTGTCCTGTGAAATGGATGCCTGATACTGTCATGGTATCAATGACCTTCTGCCCTCTGCACCACTTAAGGGATTCCAAAGTATTGTCATCTAGTGAGGTGAATTATAGATTTATTCACATTGGCAGGAGGGATGGTCCTGAAGTTTTCTTATTTCTCATCCATGCTAATCACTTCTTTAAAGAACTTCCCTATGGATATGTTTTAAAGAGCTTAGAGGCTTTCCTAAGCTCTTATACAGTTTCTATTCTTTATTTTAGCAAGACAATGCAGTTGGCGTAGCCCAACAGATACAACAATATCGATACTGGATCACAGTTTCACATTTTCTCCCCCATCTTGCTTTTTCTTTTCCTTATAGAATAACTTCTTGGGGATCTAATCCATCTTCTTTTTTTTTGCTTGAGTTAAGAGTTCCATGCTCAATTGCTTTATGAGGAAGACTGGGTTCGTGGTAAAGATCCTTCTGAGAGTTGTGGGGCATCAAGCAGACCCTGATGCAAACCTACTCAGGCTCTGAGGTCCTGTTGCATGTAGGTCCTGCCAAACTCAGTGGCCTCTTAGCATTCATCTGACCTGATCCTTACTGTCCTCTAACCTGGGCTAAGACTATCATTTCTGATTTATTTCCTCCTTCTTTCTTGTCTCTTCCTACTTGCCGGAATCTCCATCATGTAACTATCCATTGGTAGCCCAACCTGCTTCATCTCAATCTCTCTTTGGGTTAGGCATCCTTCAGCTCCTGATTCTGACCCTCAAAACTCAGACCCTTTGCTATTAACTCCCTAAATCCCTGAGAACCATTACTGACAGCTCAGTGTCCAGTAGGGGTCCCTGAAGGCTGGCTCTCTCCACTAACATGGTCCTCTCTTTCAATCTCCAACCCAAAGCTGGCCACCGAGGCCGATCCACTGCCTTGACCTGTTTGCCTTTTCTAAGGCAGAGCAAGGGGTGGTGATAATGGAATTCAGTTTTCTAGGGGGAGGCATTTTGGAATGAGCAGGTGCAAAGGAAAAGAAGCTCTACCTTGTGATGATGGTCCTCTCAGATTCTGGCGCTGGAGAGTGAGATCTTTGTCTGGTTGGGCTCTTGTGAGAATAGGGTGGACCCTGAAGCTTTCGATTTCATAAATAGAAGTTTGAACTAAGAAGAACAGATGCTCCTCAGAAAAACTTCGCCTTTTCTCAGCATCCGATGAGGGGCTATTGAGTGGGTAAAGTATAAGGCCGTTAATTTTTTGAGCTCATTAACACTTCAGCACAAATGAGGATTTGAGGACCCAATCACTAAGACTACACCAACGCTTCTTGTGTTTGGTGAGTGAGATGTAAAGTGTTTTAAGTGCCAAAGCCTTTTGTCCTTTCTTACCCCCGTCTGTAGCCACCCACAAAGCCTAGCATAACACGTGGCACAAAGTACAGTGCCCTTGGATGCATTCCTGGTGGCATCATAATTGGATCAAGAGGACTTAGACGAGTTTATCGAAGTTCTCTCAGAAGGCAGTGGAGACTTTATAGACACACACTACCAAGAATTCCTCTTGGATGTGCCAACGGAGTTTTGCACTTTGAGATTAGATTAGAGAGTCTCTGGTGGAAAACGCTTGAATCTTCGAGCAACCGTGTCACTCTCCAGCTGAATATAATGGGGCAGATGGTCCTAATATGATTTATTTGATAATAACATAATGAGGTGGACGTGTGGCCTCTGTATGTAACAATTCCCATTACAAAACACACAAAGGAAGCAATCAACACTATGAATGTGCAAATTCTGACTAGATCTGATGCCCGGCATCTGAATATTAAGAAACTTGTCAAACTTATTGTGTCTCTCTGTAAAGCAGCTCTCAGATTTATGGCTCCTGAAAACCCAGTGTAACAGTAATCAATTTGTAATTGTTTTGTGTTCTTTCATCCCTGCCGGTTGTAATGGGAGACAGTGGATGGAATATCAATTAACTCCTTGGGGGTAAATATGAATATAGTCAGCGGTGGCACTTTTAGAATTTTGATTTTTTTTCTTTCTTTCTTTTTTACATATAAGGAGAAAAGAGTGTGTTTTATTTAATCAATGCTCATCTGTTAGAGGTCCACATCATTGATCTCAGTAGTTTAATCATGACCTCTTCCCCTGTGGAGATTTGGATAACCTCTTTATTTCCTCAGTCAGTGGCTTAGTTTATGTCATCCCAAAACAGATGATACATTTGCTCAGTAATTTTCTTACATGTAACCTGGGCTTAAAGAAATACCTACCGGGCTGGGGATGTGGCTCAAGCGGTAGCGCGCTCGCCTGGCATGCGTGCAGCCCGGGTTCGATCCTCAGCACCACATATCAAAGATGTTGTGTCCGCCGAGAACTAAAAAATAAATATTAAAAAAATTCTCTCTCTCTCTCTCCCTCTATCACTCTCTCTTTTAAAAAAAAAAAAAAAAAAAAGAAATACCTACCTATTCCATTTATTAAGTAAAATCCAAACAACTCACGAAGCCATTTAAAGTTATGTACATAAATTTGAAGAAAAAATATTTAAATTTAATTTGCTCCCAAATAATCATACATACTTTATAATGGAACTTGTGTGACTGTTGGACCCTGCTCAACTTCCAGACTCTGAGGTCTTAGTGGACCCCATTATCCTCATTTTCTCTTCCCCATTTAAACTGCCAAAAATCTAGTTTCACAGGGATATCATGGCATTGAAAGGAATGTGTCACCAGAATGTAATACTGAAAAGTGTGAATGTCTTTAAGCTAGCAGTTTCTAAGATGTTCAGCAGGTACCAAATATCTCTGGGTTTCTCTTGAAAACACTGGTGATATCCATATGAGTTCACTGTGATGCCCGGAGTATCCTTGTACACAGTTTAGAGCCGTGGCCCATAGCTTGGTATCACGGGAGCACCTATCTTATACAAGTTAACTTACATTCTTGTTGCTGGAAACCATTTCTACCTTCAGAGTTACATATTTTTAACCTAGCAGTGTTCCCAAATGTATATCAACTAATGTAATACAACTCATGCAAAGAATCAGAATCTAGTTTAACATGGGAAGAAAAGTGAGTTGTTTTTTACTTCTGGGAGTGTGTCTATATTTGGTGGTGACTTAAGGTATCTATTTAATTTTTAAACTTTTTCTCAGGTGCACAATACTCACATGCACACACACACACACACACAGGCACATCATGTTGCATGAAGTCTTAAATGTCATCCTGTCCTCCCTTCTTTTAAGAACACTCTTTTTTTCTCTCACATAGACATGCACCATGTGTCCATGTTGGTGCTACAGTTCATACATATCTTTGTTCACACTTTCTTACATACTGGTGGTTTTATTCCTAAAGGATATATTCTCAGGTATAGAATTTCAGATTTGGGGGCATATTTATATTAAATTTTTAAAAGCCTTGTTATTTAATAGTTTGCCCCAAACCCCATAGTATCCATACTCCCAACCAACAATGTGTTAGTGATTTTTGCCATCATACCCCAAGCAGGATAGATACTTCTATTCTTCAAATTTTAGCCAGCCTGGTGGGAATCAAGGGGTATGTATCTTGTTGTTATTTCAGTTTTAATTTTCTTAAACACTGGTGAATTTGAGCATTCTGAAATATGTGGACCATTTAGATTCTCATTTCTGGGAAATACCTATTTGTGTCCATTACCAAACTTTCTGCTGGCTTGTTTGCCCTTCTTGTAACAATTTGCAACATTTCATTACACATGACTGGGCATTAACTTTCCATCATCTGAATTTTCTGGCACCTAAGTTTCTTCTAAATCTATAATTTATTTGTTGAGTTTCTTGATGATGTTTTTGGGCCAGACAATCATTTTATGTAAGACCTTGGAAGTAAAGTTTCTGTTATGTTATTTGATCTGGCAAAATGGTAACACCAGTAGACTGTGATAGGTTATGTATATATGATGTATTATCTAGAGCAACCTCTAAAAATGCTATTCAAAGAAATGTACTAATGACTCAGAGATGAGTCAAAATAGTGTTCTTTAAAAAATGTTCAAGCAACTCACAGGAAGGCAGGAAAAATAAAAAAGAGATCAATTAGGAAAAAATAGCAAGTTTAAGCTCTAACATTACCAATAATTAAAATAAACACAAATGGCTTAAATACATCAATTAAAAGACAAAGATCAACAGATTGGATTAAGAAACATGTCCTATCCACATGCTGAACCAATCAATAAAATTCATGAAACCTAGAAAGACTGACAAATAAAAAAGTGGGAAGACACAAATTATTAATATTAGGAACAAAATTAAGGGATATCCCTATATATCTTCCTTACATCAAAAGAATAATCAGGTAATATGTAAAAAAATTATGCATATAAAGTTAACAACTTAGTCAAAATGATCACTTGATCCAAAACACAAACTGCAGCAATCAACCCAAAGTGAAGTAGATAATTTGACTTGCCCTAGAACTATTAAGAAATTTTAATTTGTAATTGGACACTCCCCAAAAGGATATCTTCAATCCCAGATAGTTGTACTGAAGAAGGCTACCACATGAATCTTACTTCAAGCATAAAAATACAGTGGTTTAAAAGTAAAAGGATGAAAAGAGATATATCATGCAAGTATTACTCAAAGAAAAACTTAAGTGACTACATTAATATCAGATAAAATTCACTTTAGAGCAAAGAAAATTAACAGAGAGGGGACTGTTATATAGTGATCAGAGTATTAATCAATCAACAAGATATAACAACTCTGAATATGTATGCTTGAACCAACAGAACTTCAAATTACAATATACAAAGTCAGAAAAAAATGAAAGGAGTCATGTACAAATCCACGATTATAATTGGAGACCTCAAAACCATCATTCAGTAATTAATACAACAATGAGACAGAAAACCAGCGAGGGTACAGAAGAACTCAACGAAATCATTAAAAAACAGGATCTAATTGATATTAATGGCAGCGCACTCCACCAAAGAGCAACATATGCAAGTGTCTTTACAATTGTCCATACAACATATACTGAGACCATATTTTGGGCTTTAAAACAAACTTAGAAGAAGTGAAATAAGACTATGTTCTCCAGCCACAATTGAATCAAACTAGAAATCAATAACAGAAAGATAACAGGAGAAAGCACTGAGAAAACAAACAACACCCTTATAAATAATCCATGGGCTGAAACTTGTATTATCTTGATACTATGTGCAGTCTCAAAGGAAAGAAAAAGATACATTGGATTGAATAAAAATGAAAATGTAACATTAAAACATGTAGCATCCAGTTAAGAAAGAGCTGAACTGGATATTTATACAACTAAACTATATATTGGAAGAAAGGAAAAGTCTCCAGTCAATAACTTAAACTCCCACCTCAAGAACTTAGAAAGAATATCAAAATAAATCTAAAAGAAGACAAACAACAAATATAAAAATATATAAAATCATAAATGAATAAATAGAAAAGGAGAAAGTAAGAAGTGGCAAAAAGTTGATTTTTTTGAACCAATCAATAAAATTTATGAAACCAAAGACTGACAAATAAAAAAGAGAGAAGACACAAGTTATTAATATTAGGAAAAAAATAAGGGATATCCCTACACATCCTCCTGACATCAAAAGAATAGTCGGGTAATATGCAAAAAAAAATTATGCATATAAAGTTAACAACTTAGTCAAAATGATCACTTGATCTAAAACACAAACTGCAACAATCAACCCAAAGTGAATTAGATCATTTGACTTGCCCTAGAACTATTATGAAATTTTAATTTGTAATCGGACACTCCCCAAAAGGATATCTTCAATCCCAGATAGTTATGATATGATAAAAATATGCATAGACAAAAAGAAAATAGAAGGAGGAACATTCCTTAATTCATTTCATGAAACTTTTATTATTCTGATAACAAAAACAAAATACAAAAAAAAACCCCTCATGATATAGATGCAAGAATCTTTAATTTTAGCAAATATAGAATTCAGCATTTTATAAAAAGTATTATACACCATGACAAAGTGGGATTTATTCCGGCGATGCAAAGTAGGTTGAAATATCCAGAATGCAGCCAATCTATAACACTTCTACAACATGGAAATCTATTATACTAAATGGGCAAAGAAGAAAAACCACAAGATCACAATTGACGGCAAAAAAGTATTTGACAAAACTCAACAGCTGTTCAACAAAAACTCTGATGAAAATCAGAATAAAGGAGACTTTCCTGAGGTTGATGAAAAGCATCTACAGAAATTCCAAGCTAATACTTTATTTAGTGGTAGAAAAATAAACAATCTCCCCAAAGATAGGAACTAAGCAGGTTTGTCAGCCCAACAACTTTGATTCAATATAACACGGGAAAATTTAGCCAGAATAATAAGGCAAGAAAAGGAAATAAGCATACCAATAGAAAAGGAAGAAATAAAATCTGCCAAAAACTTCCTAGAACTAATAAGTGAGTTCAGCAAGGTCACAACACTCAAGTTGCATATCTCTGTACTAATCGTGAACATGTGGATACGAAAATATAGAATACAATAATATTCATAGTCACTTAAAAAATAAAAAAATCCCTGAAATACTTAGATGTAAATCTAACAAAATGTGGACAGGATGTATATGCGAAAAACTACACAAAAAAATGAGAGAAATTGAAGATTTAACTAAATGGAGAACATGACATTCTCATGGATTCAAGGACCCAATTTAATGAAAATGTCAATTTTCTCCAAATTGATAAGCAGATTTAACACGATTCCTTTCAAAATACAACCAAGACTTTTTTGTAGACATGGACAGGATTGTTCTAAATGGTAGAAGAACTAGAATAACTAAAATGAGTTTGAAAATGAAGACTAAAGTGGGAGGGAACAAGTTTACGTAATTTCAAGACTTATCATACAGCTACAGTAATAAGGATTATGTAGCTCTGGTGGGGGAGTAGACAGTGGGAAAAAACAGAGAACCCAAAATATACCCACAGAAATATGCCCAACTTTTTTTCTTCCCCAACTGACTTTTTTGGGGTTCTAATTAATTATACATAACGGTAAAATGCATTTTGACACATCATGAAAAGATCGAGTATAACTTCTCATTCTTTGAGGTGTAAATGATGTAGAGTTACACCAACCATATAATCATATATGCACATAGGGTAATAATGTCTGAATCATTCTATAATTCCTACCCTCACACTCTCTACCCTCCCTTCACTCTATTCTATCTAATCCAAAATAACCTCTACTCTTCCCTGCCCCCCCCCATTTTGAATTAGCATCTGCATTTGAGAGAAAACATTCGGCCTTTTTTGGGGGGGATTGGTTTATTTCACTTAGGACTATAGTCTCCAGTTCTATCCATTTACCTGCAAATGCCATAATTTCATTCTTCTTTAAGGCTAAGTAATAGCCCATTGTGTATATATACCACAATTTCTTTATACATTCATCTGTTGAAGGGCACCTAGGTTAATTCCATAGTTTAGCTATTGTGTATTGAGCTGTTACAAACATTGATGTGGCTGCATCACTATAGTGTGCTGATTTTAAGTTCATAGTGTATAAACTGGGGAGTGGGATAGCTGGTTCCATTCCAAGTTTTCTGAGGAATCTCCATACTGTTTTCCAGAGGGGTTGCACCAATTTGCAGTCCCACCAGCAATATATGAAGTGTACCTTTTTCCCCACATCCTCACCAACATTTATTGTTACTTGTATTCTTGATAATTGCCGTTCTGACTGGAGTGAGATGAAATCTCAGTGTAGTTTTAACTTGCATTTCTCTAATTGCTAGAGATGTTGAACATTTTTTCATATGTTTGTTGAGTAATTGTATATTCTCTTCTGAAAAGTGTCTGTTCAGTTCCTTGGCCCATTTTTTGATTTTTTTTTTTTTTGGTGTTAAGTTTTTTGAGTTCTTTATATACCTTGGAGATTATGCTCTATCTGAGGTGCATGTGGTAAAGATTTTCTCCCATACTGTAGGCTCTCTCTTCATGTTATTTATTGTTTCCTTCGCTTTGAAAAATCTTTTTAGTTTGATACCAACCAATTTATTGATTCTTGATTTTAATTCTTATGCTCTAAGAGTCTTTTTAAGGAAGTCAGTTCCTAAGCTCCACGTGGTGGAGATTTGGGCCTACTTTTTCTTCTATTAAGCACAGGGTCTCTGTTCTAATGCTAAGTCTTTGATCTACTTTAAGTTCAGTTTTGTGTAGGGTGAGAGATGGGGGTTTAATTTTCATTTTGCTACATATGAATTTCCAGCAACTGACTTTTGACAAAGGTACAAAAGCAATTCAAGTGTTTCTGAGATGCATATTAAAACAATCACCACCAAAATAACTTGATCATAGTCTTACATCCTATTAAAAAATTAACTCAGAAAAATCACAGATTTAACATATAATGACAAACATATAATGTACAACATAAAACTATAAAACTTGTAGAAAAAAAATAGGAGGAAATTTTGGGGATCCAGGGCTAAGCAAAGTTTAGACTTGCCATCAAAATAACAATCCATGAAAGCAAAACACTGATAAATCGTAGTTCCTCTAAATTAAAAATTTTTGCCTGCAGAAGTCCCTTTGAAGAGAAGAAACAAGCTGCAAACTATGAGAAAAGATTTGTGAAGAGTATATCCCACAAAGTACTAATATCCTGAATGTATTTAAAATTTTTTAAATCTCAACAGTAAACAACAATCCAATTAGGAAATGAGCCAAATACATGATGAGACAGTTCACCAAAGAAGACATACAGATGGCAAGTAAGCACATGAAAGGGTGTTAGCTATTAGGGACATCATTAGTTATTATGGGTATTAAAATTAAAACCACAATGAGATATTACTATGTACCTATCAGAATGGCTAAAAAAAAATTAAATGACCCAACAAAAGTGATAGGAGATTTTCAGAAACTGAATCACTCAGACTTTGCTAATGGAAATATAAAATAGAAATGGCCCCACTCCAAAACAGTTTGTCAGTATCTGTAAAATCTAACATGCAACTGCCATACACTCAGCAATTGTACTCCTGGGCATTCCTCCCAGAGAAATTAAGATTTGTGTTTACAAAGCTTGTTAAAAACAAATGTTTATAACACTTTCTCTATAATGGCCCTGAAATGGAGACAGATGTTCTTCGACAGATGAAAGGTTAAACTGCGGCACATACATATTATGGAATTTTCTTAGTGATAAAGAAGAACAAACTGCTGATACAAACACTAACCTGCATCAATCTCCAGAGGATTATGCTATGTAGGAAAAAAATCGTCCCCAAAGTGTACATACTATATGTGTCAGTTTAAATAACATGGAGAAGAAATAAATGGACGCCACAGATTCGAAGAGGGTAGAGAAGTGAGGGAAGTGGGTGCAGCTGTAGAAGGACAATCCAAGGCGTCCTACTGATATTCTGTATGAATGTCACTTTCCTGGTTCTGATGTTGTACTGTGGTCTTGCTGGTTGCTGTTATTGGGGAAAACTGATTAAAAGGTAAAAGGGGTCTTTCTGAATCATTTCTTACAGTTGAATGAAAATCTACAAAAAGTTTAAGTAAAAAAATAAAATAAATATATTTGCGAGATTTAAAATATCTTATTGATATTAATAAGTATCCTATTTCTACCTCTTCTGGACTTATTGTTGAAATAAAGAAATGCCAATAGCTTTTTAAAATTCTGTGTAATCCTTATATTTTATATTTAAGCCAATTTGTAATTCTGGTAGACTTTTTAAATTTGTTCTTTTTGTTCTACGTGGAAGTAGAATGTATTTTGACATATAATACATACATGGAATATAGCTTTCCATTCTTGTAATCTTACAGGGTATGGAGTTGCACTGGTTGTTGTTATGTCTGATCCATTCTACTCTCTTTCCTACTCCCATTCCCCCCCACTTTCCTTCATTCCCCTGTGTTTAATCCAGTGATATTCTGTTCTTCCCTCCCTACCCACTTACTTCGAGTTAGCAGAGGTCCTGTGATCCAAGTTTCAGTCCGAGACTGAGTCCAGAGGCCAGAAGAACAATGTCTCAGCTGAAGACAGACAAAGAGTGAATTGTCTTATTGAGGCTTTGTGTTCTATTCAGGCCATGGATGAATTGAATGAAGTCTACCACATTGCAGAAGGCAATTGACTTTACTTATTCTACAGTTTGCAATATTAATCTTATCCAGTACCCTCACAGACACACCAGAAAAAGAAAAAAAAATTTAACCACATATCTGGGCACCCTGAGGCCCAGTCAAATAAACACAGAATTAACCATTCCACCTCTTAAGGTGAAGATTCACCTTCAAACATCACATCCTCAGATGACAAAGACAATGTCCAAAGGAAGGGGGAAAAAACCTTTACCCTTGCACCCTTTTCTTATCAAGGAAGGAAATATTTATTTTCAGAAGCTTCCAATAGCTATCTTCTCCAATTTCACTGGCCAGGACAGGGTTATATGAACAGCCCCTGGCTAAGAGGGAAGCTGGGATTTTTAGTCTCTCTAGGGGAAAAGTGGATCAGCAGTAAGAAAAATGAGAGAACAGTCATTGGGTCCCCAACCAAGAGTGTCTGTCAAAATTCTTCTGTGCTTTCCTAATCAGACATACGTTTCTCCCTTATTCAAGAATAAATTATCAACTTTTTCCCAATCCAGTGTGCTTTGTCCTCTGCTTCCACTCACCCCAATAACATAAGATTTTTTGGAAATCTTCCCTGAGTGTTTTCCCTGTTCCCTAAAATCAGGAAGCTGGGCACAGGAGGCAGATCCACAGAGAAGCACTAGGGTCAGTCAGGAGGCAGAGGGAGAGGGGGACATGTGAGCAAGATATTGTAGATTTCCAGGGAAGGAATCTGTGAGGCAGAGTAGGGAGGTGTAGGATTGTTTTAATTTGAGTAATTTCAGAGGACTGCAGGACAAAAGGACTGTGTCTAATTCCCTGCCCAGGGGGTAATTAGGGCTGGAGAATGGTGGCCTGGGTAAAAGTAGGATAAAGGAGGGGGTTGGGGTGTGGACTCTGCCTTGTTTGGTTTGCATCTGAAAGTCACACTCAAAGGTAGTTACTAGCTGTAGCAGCTGGCTGGCCCTGAGGGGGCAAGTTCTCCAGGATCAGCAAAGTCTTCAGAAATCAAAGTATATATATATATATATATATATATATATATATATATATATATATATAGCACATTTTTAAAAATCAGGGTTGATGCACATATTTTGTTTTGTTTATGAGTTTGCACAAGTGCATTGGATCAAGAAAAATGATGCACATGAGATAGATAAGCAAAATCAGGAACTGGAAATGAATCGTAGACAATCCATTACCTCTAGACATAGCTAGTAGGTAATTAAAAACTATCCATTCTCTAGCTATCAAAGCCAGTATTTTCTTTTAAATCATATTTGGATTCAGTTACAGAATTAAAATTCCAAGGTTGGAAGAAACCCTAAGAATTTTAATCCATTTCTCATCCCACCCCCCAATCTGTTACTTAAATCTCTTCTCCATGCCTGCTAAATGGTGTCTTTTTTTTTCTTTTTTTCTTCTCTCGTGGATTCAGAATCTGCTTCATTTTTTGGTCTCTGACTGTTAATTCCTAAAAGCCTGATGTCTTGTTGTACAAATACAAAACCCACTCAGCCCAACTCCCAGAACAGCTGCCAGATGAGATAAATTGTATATAATGGGCTTGCAGAACTGCTGTTTCTGACCACAATGAAGAGCCACTTGTATTTGTCACACATATTGTACTTCTGAAGATGAGAGTGTGTTTTCGGTCTCTCTCTGAGCTGGGGTGGGGATGGGGGTGGGGGGATGGGGGTGGGGGGAAGGGGACCTCCACTGCAAGGCACCACAGTGCATTCAACAGCCACTGCCAGGCAACACTGTCTTTCCTGTGCACCTAAGGTTTTCAGCCGAATGAATGGGACCTTGAGTAGGACATCTGTCACACACTGGACTCTATGATTTGGGATGGATGACATTGTATCAAGTTTAATGCTGAACTCCCAGGGCCTAGTCAGTGCTAGGGAAATTAACATGCACTCGTTAAATCTCCCTTCAGTGAATGAGTAACTTCACGGATATTAGTACAGACTGCTAATCACGAACATTTTGCAGCATGTTTATGATAGCTGGATAAATAAATTAAGAAAGAACTTTTTGGTTGCTATGAAAGGAAGGCCAAGTTTCATACATTAGATTGAAGTGAGTTATGAACTCCCAATTTTACCCCAAATGCAGATTGCAGAATCACGTCGGTTACACATCCACATTTTTACATGCTGCCATATTAGTGACTAAAAAAATAAAATTAAAATAAATAAATAAATAAATAAAAAGAAAGGAAGGCCAAGTTTAGGGACTGAGATCACTGATGTCCTTAAGAGGAAGCAATATATTTTAGATTATATTTCTTAAACTCTCTAATCTCTTGAGCAAGGGGCCAACATAGAAAACCTGTTTTATAGCTTCAAAATGACAATGAACCTCTAGGATTTAGCATAGAGCCCATGATAAGCTCTCAAAGCTCTCTAGCTAGTATTGATTTGCAGCTTCTTTATAATCATGGGTTTGCCAAGCTCTGTGCTTGTAAAATGTATGTGTGTAATAAATATTGATTGCTTGATGATTATTGTAATGATGCTGGTGGTGACAGGAAATTTTACCCCTTAGAGATTTGGCCACACTCACAGGTAGTTGTTATACCTTATGAAGGACTGGGTAGTGTGAGCTCCTCAGTGTACTAACAGAATTAATGGCAGTGGGAGATGCCTCCCTAAGTGCCTCATTATTTCATGAAGGAGGTCTGTTACCACATGTACACACAAATTTAAAGACAGAGGAAGTAGAATTAAGAATGGTAGGGAGAAAAACACTTTTATGGGTTTTTATATCTTATAACAAAGACATTATCTTGGAACAGCAATCTTAGGGTAATTGCCACAAAGATTCATTCTACCCAAGTGGTCATCCACAAATTGAACGTCCATTCAGATTAATATCCTGTTTGCCAATGCTTTTTAGGAACTCCTCTCTCTCTCTCTTTGATGTTTACATAGGAAGAAGCAGAAATAGGAGGGAGGAAAGTCTATACTTGGAGAGTTTTGTGGTGTATCGAATAGAACCTTCTATCACTCAGCTTATCGCAGGATAGACACAAGGCTCACATAATCAGGATTCAAGGAAGAAAATGTGCTCCCGACTATCCTTATGTAGTCAGTTTCAACTTTTAATTATCAACTGTTGTAAAGTATTATAAATTCTTTAATCTCAAAAGGAAATCTTTCAGGAACTTGGGAAATGATGTGTGAAATATCTGGAAATGGAGCAAAAGAAGTAACTATTGGCTACTGAGCCACTGTGGGAAGAAAGTCCAGGTATGGTATGCATCTAGTAACTTTCATATGAGTGACACCCTAGACATGTCTCTGGGCCAGGACACTGGCACGTACCTCCCAAAGCTGTGTGGTCTCACTTGACATGAAGAGAAGGCAAGGGATCAGTGGCACATACTGGAATCTACCCCAGTCTTAAAAGCAACCTAGGTATCCCTGCCATTCTGTCCTCTAGCTGCTGATCTGGGGTTTCATGATAATAAGAATTTGTAGTCACATGGGTCTGGCTTCAGATAAAAGCTTAAAAGCTCATTTTAGGGAGAAGGTAGAGGGGAGAAGTGGTCAAGAGAGAGATCAAGAAAGAATTGAGGCAGGGCCTATGGAAATTGTACAAAATATTGAACACATTCATAAGTTAATACTTCATTTACTAATTCAATATATAAATACTGAACAAATAGTATATATATATATTTATGCTATTTTGCTAAGCATGGGGTTTGTAAATCAATTTGACTCATTTGTATTTGGACTTTTTTTGTTCTCAAAGAAAATGCCTTTAAGACATTTAATGGAAATGTCTAATTTTTAAATACTTTTTAATGTATTGGTCATATATACATCACATACACATGCATACATACGCATACATGCCTGCCTATGTATATACATACATGCATACACACTTTATGAGAGGGCAAAGGAGAGCTAAATAAGTTTGGAAAATATTAGAAAAGCTAACACATTTATTTGCTGTGTAACTCCTGTAGAGTCTTTAATATGTATGCATGATGACTTTCTAAGAAAAGAATTCAGTGGGAAGGTATTTCCAGGAGCTACTTGTAGAACTTGTAGATGAACATGAACTGAAAGAAATGCTACTTCAGAGTAGAAATCATCCCCTACAGAGGACAGGCAGTGATGTATGAGGTAGCTTCTGTTAGATGACCGTCCCAGGCTGGCTTGGTTTGAGGTCCTCTTCACTGATGGCTGTATAGTCAGGAGCCCAGCTAGCCCATGCCTGAGATCCCAGTTTTTTGCCATGGTATAATTGTATGGGATTGCCTCCTTCGTAGAATTTTGTTGTTGTTTGTTTGTTTGTGCTTTTTATTTTTTGGTTTTTTTTTTTTTTTTAGAATTTGTTTCAAATATTGTAAGGTATCAGGCTTCACTGAAAAAACCACATACACACACACCCAAAGGCTGAATATAGGTATATGGATGTTTATGTTTAGATCTTGCTACTGAAATACTGGGCCATGAATCTTGTAGGCACACAATGTGGGAAGTTCTGGAATAAGCAGTTTGGGTGGTGAGAGGAAACTGCACCAGGAATCAGGGGACCGAGCTAGATCCACAGATCAACTGCTAGTGTTTAGCCACGGAGATCTGAGAACATCATTTTAACATCTGTGGACCTCAGTTTCCTGAAAACACAGGAAGAAATGAGGATTGGACATACATGTGACACAGGAGCCCCTCACCCGCCTCCTACATGCAGGGTAGGCATTGCTAAGTGATCATTCTTCCCACAAGGTTCAGAAACAGCCAAGGGAAGCTTCCCAACACCGAGTTCCCACCTGTCACTCAGAACTGAAAGGCAGGATGAATCTGCTGCCATTCCCAAGCTTGATAAACTCTAAGAAGTTGAAACCTAAGATTACTGCTATCAGCACATGCATTTAGATCTACCTTTTTCCTGATAGAATAAAGGTGTCAGGGAGAGGTGAGCACTCCTTCATGAACATCGGAGTGCTGTAGGAAAAAGTAGTGGGCATGAGACCAATCTCATTGGGACAATTAGCAATTGACTCATAAGCAGATTGGCCCTGGAATCAGGATAGGACAAGTTGGAACAGGGGAAGCTGATCCCAAGTCACAGGACAACTCCCATCACCTGTCCCTGCATGGGACACCAATGGTAAGGAGGACTGAGAGGCCTCAGGTAGCTCACCTGCCCAACCTGCTGGCTGGGGGGCGTGGCAGACTTGGAATGCATATTCAGCAGCCCACAGATGGGTTTCTCTGCACTATTTTCAAGAAGAAAACCAAGGCTCTCCATTCTTGGATGACCTCTCTGGGAGAACTCTGCCACTGTGACAGAGAGAAGAGAGAGTGGGGACATCCTATTGATAACCAACATCTGAATGAAGTGCAAGCTGCTTTCTACTCACGTGGGATTAGTCTCCAAGCTCCCGTATGTTAGGATCTGACCACAATTTCAAGTGACCACAATCCAATACCTTCTTGCTCCTAATCCTGGTGGGCTCCGCTTGGTTTATAAGGCATTTGATTTAGGACTGAACCTCAAGATTGCTTCTGAGATTTCAAGATTGCTTCTGCTATTCTATCTAGAAGGATTGTAGCCAAGTGGGAAGAACTTGAGAAACAAAACACTACAGGAGGAGGAAGAGAAAGTTTGGAGACTGGGAAGGGCTTTGTTGAATATTCAATAGTTGCAGTGAAAAGACTTTCCAGGTTCTGTTGTGCAGCTGAGGGTGTTATGAATTGTTTTTCTCTCTCAAAAAAAAAAAAAAAAGCATTCGGAATATTGAGTGTTCAGAGTGGCCTTGCTTGAAACCACTCTGGTGAGATGTTATCCGAATAGACTTGTCCTCTTCCGGAGAGGGACCATGTCCCAGGAAAGAGCTTTAAGGGAATTTCTGACTGTTTTTAATAGCTGACTGGCTTTGGGTAAGATACATATGAGCTTAGGTTTCCTCGTGTGCAAAATAGGAACAGAGTTAATTTAGGGATGTTGGGATACAAAGTGAAGTGGTTAGAACAATGCCTGGTGCATGCTAGGTGCTCAGTAAGTGTAACTTATGACATGGTTGAGGACCAGGGTGCTCTTGCAAAGGGGAATTTGCCACATGAACCCATATGATTTACCAGATTTCAAATTTTTTTTAAGAGAGAGAGAGAGAGAGAGAGAGAGATTTTTTAAATATTTATTTTTCAGTTTTTGGTGAACACGACATCTTTATTTTATTTTGATGTGGTGCTGAGGATCAAACCCAGCACCCCATGCATGCCAGGTGAGCGCGCTACCGCTTGAGCCATATCCCCAGCCCAGATTTCAAAATCTTAAAAACCTAAATATAATTCATTAATCACAAGCCACCAGACTAGACACAATTTCACCTGCCTTGGGATTCAGAAGACTTTTCCAAGTTTTTTTTTTTTTTTTTTTTATAAATATCTAGGAGTATTTTAGACAATATCACAGAACCAGTCAAGGTTCTATCCAAAAACAAAAAAGATGTTGGTGAAGTGTCCCCGTATTGATATATGGGTAAGATTGAAGGAATCATTGAGGGATGATAAGATGCCCAGGGACTAGCAAAGGTGGAAATCTACTGTTGGTGGGGGCTGGTTTGCAGGCAGAGGGGGTATCCTGGAACTCAGCGAGAGCTGGAATTTTGCAGAAAGGGCAGCTAGGAAGGGTATGTAGGAGGAGGGACATGGTCACTGCTGAAATTACAACACGGAGCAGGGAGAAAGAGAAAAATACATCAGCCTCTCTCTTTCCCCACCTTCTGATCTCCTATGCCTCCCCCTTGGCTTAAGGAGGGAGAGCTGGCAAAGAAACCTGAATGAGACAATCCATGCAGGCCAGGCTCCCAGGACATAGCAGAGTAGAAATATCTGGAAATGCAAAGGAGAAGTGACTGCCACGTTTACTGATTCTTGTTTCACAAATAGTGTGTGGGCCAGTTAATGAAGTGCTTAGATAAAACATCCAAATAACCCAACCTTTTCCACTGTGTGGTTATTTCAGAATTTGATTCAGTCCTCACGTCCCGTGGTGAGGTGAACAACAAAATGACAGCTTCCGAGGATGCAGGACAAAACCTGATCTCGAGATTGTGGTGTGGTGCTCAAGTGGGTCATCCAATGGCTCAGCTTCCTGGTCTCCCTCCACTTTGGAGCTAAGTCATAACAGTTAGTAGTAATAACATTACCACTTCTAAAAACTTTAACTATGCAGAATTTTAAAGTGCTGATGCCTGTGTTCCACCCACAGAGATTCTATTTTCTTTTTCTTTTGGTCTGGAGATTCCCAGGTGATTTCCATATGCAACAAAGTTTGAGAATTACTGATACATATTGAAATCAGCGAAGAATCTCTAGACTAATTAAATAAGCATCATGCCTATCATGCAAGATGTCATTGCAGGGAAATAGAGTGGGCAAAGTGTAGAACAGGGCTTTCTGTGCGTGGCTATTTAAATTAAAACTTAAAATTCAGTTCCTCGGTCCAACTAACCATATTTCAAGTGCTAAATAGCTGGAAGTCACTGGCAGGTACCATTTCGACCACGCAGAACATTATGGAAAGTCCCAGCACTGGCACTGTGGTAGGAATCCAAAATTGAGTGGCTTAAGTAGAAAATGGAGCAGATATCAGGAAAGGTAGGTTCATGAACTGAGTGCTCACACTGGGGGAAAGGAACCCCTGTGGAAGACAGGAGGCATTCAGCACTGAAAGACATATTTGAGACCCATGCCTATCTTCTAGTCCAGTCAGTCAGGACTGGCTCGGGCTCTGCGTGGATGGAGTCAGCAGCCTCAAGGGACCAGGAAAGGCAATGAAGAAAAATGGAAGACCTAGAACCCACGGTTGGCTCTGGAGAACTCTCATCTGGAGATGTTCATTGCATTAACTTCTGAGCAACACTCTCAGGCAGGGTGATGCATTTCTGCTACCTGCTATGAACTGAAAAAAAGCCCCAAGCTATGTTTAGGGGTGAAAGGAATGACTAGCTCTAAGTTCTCCATAAACCCCCTGGCCCAGCGGCCCTATTATTGAGAACCAGGTTAAGTGCACTGCAGGAGGATAACGATAGGGTTCAATGAATTGAGAGTGAGAGAAAACCAGTTGTTCAGTTTAATTTAGAGCAAGCAAAGGTTTTACTGCTTGGTGAGCAAAGAATGCCTGTTTGGAGAGATATTCATGAGAGGTGCCTGGCTAGATGTTCCTTGGAAAGGCAGGATGGTACATTAGTTTGCTAGAGCTTCCGTAACTAAGTACCTCAAACCCGGTGGCCTAAAGCAATAAAAATTTATTCTCCCCAATATTGTGGAGGCTAGAAGTCTGAACTCCACCTGTCACACAGTGCCAAACACAGCTAAAATCCTGAAATTGAGCAATGTTTTTTTTTTTCCCCCTTGCTGGCTCAGTGATTTATTTGATTATCTAAACTTTATGTGGTTTAATATGTCTTCTTAGAAGTTATATGATTTGAAAAATTGCCTTTTAGAAATCCTCTACTTTTGAACATAAAGTTATCTGTTCTTGAAACTTAGTTTTATATCCTTACTAAATGTATGTTGAAGAATATCAGTTTGAAGGAATATCTAATTATAACCCTGCCCTGAGGGCCCAGGTATATTTCTCTGGCCTATGATGTCATTCTTCCCCAGGACCTGGCACCCTTGGGATAAGGGTCTGTACTTCTCCAGGAAATCTCAGAGCATCCAGTGACTGGCATCAACTTCTGGCTCCTCCCTCAGCCGCCTCCCCACTCAAAGCATTGCATTATTTAGCCCTCATTTCTCTCACCAGTTTACCTGTGGCAGTTCCAGCCCTTGAGAGCCTAGAGAGTGGGTGACCATTGTGAGTGTGGTCTTGAACTGGTATTGGTGGCTCAGTGACATTGTCCCCCACACTGTGCAATTCCCATGGGCAGTGTTCAGGGCCTCACTATTGCCAACATGCCCGGTGGACAAACTGGATCTCCAGAGAGACAACTGTAGTCTTATTCATTGACTTTCCCCAACAGCTCCACATTTTGTTCCCTGTTTTATGTGTACTTGGAACAACAGGGTTTATGAAGGAAAGCTTCAAATTTGCATGACTATAGAGCCTGGGGATTAATAAAGCAGGCTCTGGAGTGTAACTGCTAAGTTCAAATCCACCTCTGCTACTTGTAAGCTGAGTCAAATTGGAAAAGTTATGAGGTCCGTTATCTCCCAGTAGGAGATAATAATAATAGTATCTACTTGGTATTGTCATCATAAGGATGAAAAGTAAGTGCCTGGCAAAAGATTTGAATGGCCAGTTCATCAAAGAAGATATACAGGTGGCAAAGAGGCATATGAAAAGATTCTTAACATTATTAGTTTAAAAAAATACAAATTAAAACCACTGTGATATCATCTCATCCCAATCAGAACCTAAAAGGTTAAACACACACCTGTGTCACTCCTAGGAATTTATCCAAGAAAAAAGGAAATGTATGTCCATGCAAAGGCTTATATATGAATGTACACAGCAACCTTACGTGTAATAGGCAAAATCTGCAAACAATCCAAATGTCCACCAGTGAAATACTACTTGGCAATAAAAAAGATGAACCATAGATATGGCTACAATGGGAAAAATCTCAAAAATAATTACACCGAGTGAAAGAAAAATAGGACTATATACTGCATACCATTTATACAAATGTTACAGAGGATATAAACTAATCTATAGTGACAAAAATCAAATCACTAGTTTCTTGGGAATAGGGGGAATTGGGCAAGAGGAAAGGGTTATAAATGAGAGCAAAGAAGCTTTGGGGGGTATGGATATGTTCACTATCTTGATCGTGGTGATGGTTTCATGTACATATGTCAAAACATATTGAATTTAAAAAGATGTAGGTTATTATATGTCAGTTTTACCTCAATAGTGCTCTTTTTATTAAGTAACAAAAAGTTCATTGTGTGATTGATTCATTTTTTGATTGATTCTTTTAAAAAATAACAACGAAATGCATCACAATTCTTATTACATGTATACAGCACAATTTTTCATATCTCTGGTTGTATATAAAGTTTGTTGACACCAATTCGTGTCTTCATACATGTACTTGGTATAATGATGTCCATCACATTCCACCATCCTTGCTAATCCCCTGCCCCTTCCCTTCCCCTCCCACCCCTCTGCCCTATCTAGAATTCATCTATTCCTCCCATGCTCCCCCTCCCTACCCCACTATGAGTCACCTTATATCAGAGAAAACATCCGGCATTCATGTTTTGGGGATTGGCTAACTTCACTTAGCACTATCTTCTCCAACGCCTTCCATTTACCTGCAAGCAAGCCTTCTAAAAGCATTAGCTATTATAAATGTTACCACTGTACCAAATATATTTTAAATAAAATTTTTAAAAGTGCATCTCACCAAAAGCAATATTCATCTATCACCATCCTACCACAACACAGTTACTCTCCCTCCCCCATTTTTTCTAGGGATGCTTATGAATAAATAGGAATTAAGGAGAGCAGCCCAGGCTTTGGGGTCAGAAGCTTGAGTTCAAATGTATGCTCTGACATCCAGTGCCTTGTGCTGACCTTGAATTTTTACATGTAAAATAATATAAAGGTACACCACATGATTCCTCTAAGAATTAAACTTTTTAAGTGGATAAAACAGCATGTTCTGTAAACCATAAAACAATGTGAATATCTCATTAATTATGACAAAGGAAGAGAGGGAATAGGCTCCACAGTTTTTGCAGACTGGGTAACAGAGGGCCAGCAAGATTAAAATAAATTTTGACAAGAAAACAAGGATTAAAAACAAACAAGAAAACAAAACAAAACAAAACAAAAAAACCTCTCACCTCACATAGGAGCAAGGGATAAACCCTACGCCTCCTCTTTCTCCCTAGACTGATATTTCCTACCCAATGCTCACTCACTTTTATGGTTTAGATATGAGGTATTCCCCAAAAGCTCATGTGTGAGACAATGCAAGAAGGTTTGGAGGTGAAAGGATTAGAATATGAGAGTTGTAACCTAAACAGTGCATTCATCCATGAGATGGATTAACTTGGCCGTAATAGTAGGCTGGTGGGATGTGGCTGGAGAAAGTAGGTCACAAGGGTGTGCTTTTAGGGTTTATTTTTTGTCCCTGAGCAGAGCTCTGTCTGCTTCCTGAGATGCTTTCCTCTACCACGCCCTTCCTCCAAGATGTTCTGTTCCGCCTCTGGCCCAGAGCCACGGAGTAAGTCAGTGATAGAGTGAACGTGTGAAACTGTGAGCCAAAATAAACTTTTTCTCCTCTGAGTTTTTCTTGTAAGATCTTTTGGTCACGGCAATGCATAGCCAACTACAACACTCACCGAATCAGAATCATCTGGGGGCAAAAAGAGGAATTGATTTTTATTTTTGGGTACCAGGGATTGAACCTAGGGGCACTTAACCACCGAGCCACATCCCCAGCCCTTTTTATACTTTATTTAGAAACAGGGTCTCCCTAAGTTACTTAGAACTTCACTAAGTTGCTGAGGCTGAACTCACCATCCTCCTGCCTCAGCCTCCCAAGCCACTGGAATTACAGGCATGCACCACCATGCCCAACAGTAATCGATTTTTAAAGAAAGCTCCCCCAAGAGGAATGGAGAAACTTTGGATAGGGCAAAGGGGAGGGAGGGAAGCTGGAGATAGGAAAGATGGTAGAATGAGATGGACATCATTATCCTAATTACATGTATGAAGACACGAATGGTGTGACTCTAGTTTGTGTACAACCAGAGATATGAAAAATTGTGCTGTATATGTGTACTACGAATTGAAATGCATTCTGCTCTCATGTATAACAAATTAGAATAAATAAATAATTTTTTTAAAAAAAGGCAAGAAAACTCCCCCAAGAGAGGAGGAGAGGAAAAAGTGAGGTGCTAGGGACTGAAATGATAAAAATTATATTGTTGTATTGTGTACATGTCTGAATATGTAATGATGAATTCCACTATTATATATAATTGTAATGCACCAATAAAAAAAGACAAGGAAGAGAGAAAGAAAGCTAGCTCCCCTGGTTGATTCTGCTGCAACGGGGAGCACCAGTTAAGTGGAAGATCTTTTGGAAAGAACTGCCTTGACTTTGACACATCTCAGTGAGAAACAGGAGCTGTCCTAGTCTCTGTCATTCAAGTGAAACCTGGCTTCAACCTACAGAAAAGATACAGCATCTCTCCCCTAATGATGGGAATGCAGAACACTTTGAAATATCTTAATATGCATTTAGTATCCCAATTCCTTTCCTTGTTCTCACACTAGTTCTTTCCTTAAGCACTTATGCTCTTAGATTCTTACTGGCCTGAGATTATCCTTGGATATTGTCTACCTTGGCCAAGCAAATGTGTATTACTTTTAATTACTTTCCACTGTGTCATTTCCTAGAAACAAAACAACAACAAAACCCTACAGATCAGTGTTACATACTGTCAGCTTACTTTGAATGGCTG
This sequence comes from Spermophilus citellus, assembly GCF_964194105.1. NCBI lineage: Eukaryota > Metazoa > Chordata > Mammalia > Rodentia > Sciuridae > Spermophilus > Spermophilus citellus. The sequence continues at coordinate 29,730,646 of NC_138188.1, read as the reverse complement.
AGGTGTGCGCCTCGATACCAATTTGAACTTCATATTGATGTGGGAATGCCTATTGAAAACCCAGAAATGTGAAGAAGAGCAGCAGAATCAGTCAACATCACACATTTGTGCCATTGGGGATGGTTAGAGCAGAGTAACAAATATATATATATATATATATATATATATATATATATATATATATAGTTTCTATCTCCCATCTCTCATCATTGGAAACCTCCCAGGACTCTCTTCTTCCAGCCACAAGGAGAGAAGATGTATTTTCTGTGTCCTGAGGATGTCAAATCTACTTATAACTTATTTCTTGGGGTTATTTTGAAATCCTCTATCCAAAGGCACCACATGAATATAATTAAATCTCTTAGATGACTCATTATTCCATTCATTTGGACCAGCTGAGTTCAATAGAGAGAAGGGTCTGGAAGGAATTATGATAACTAGACAGTGGATGCTCTGAGTGGGCAGTCCCCAGTTGTGTCCCTGTAGGTATATGGCCCAAGGTGCCAGATAGTCTCCTTTTTGCCCAAAGACAGGGCAATAGAGGCATCCCCTTACATGTTGGCTAATTAAGAAAAAAGTACTTAAGTAAGATAAATGAAATATTTCCAAGTTGGCTTATACTTGTAGACCACAAGTTTGTGACCTCTTTATATACTGCTATGTAAAACTATAATCTCTAAACAACTAAAAAAAAATTACATCAAACCAGTAAATCCTGGTACTCACATAGCAAGTGGTATTTTTAGCTAAAAGAGAGGCTGGGTCTCCATGGGAAGCCACAATAGTTAAATAACTATTGCTATGAACAATAACTCATAACATACTAATCAACAATGGACTGGAGATTGGATTTCAAGCCGAGATGGGTTTTCTGTCTGCCTGTCTATTGGACAGGGATATAACAAGAACTGCGTTCTTCTCCTTGCAACTTGGATTTTCTCTCCCCACCTGCCCTACTCCCAAGCATGGCCATTGGCCTTCTTTTAAAGGACAGTTCTTTCACACAGAGCCCTACATAGCAACTAGAATAGCCAGAGCCAGAGTTAAAGCATTGTACTTCCGAGAGTCAGGGGAGGCTGGAGTGTCAAATTTTCTTCACTGGGCAATATGATGCATGATATGGTCAAGGACTACCTTCCACTTATTTTATTGGGATGTCTGATTCAAGCCTCTGACTCTCCTGCACTAATGGTCCAGGCAGCCAGTAATGATTGGTGCATCTTACCCTGTCACCGGATAATATAATGTGTCCTAAATCTTCAAATACAAACTATAAGATTCTTTATTTCCCTTTACTCATTGAAAGTCAGAGAAATGGTTTCATATGTGTGCCAATGAATGGTGCTTGGGAAGTAACTACATTTCCTTTTGAAAACCAACAGAGTATATAGGTTCCAGCTGTATATTCCACCCCACTATAAAGGCTGGGTGTCTCCCTTTGAATGATGCAGTGGGATCTTGGATTATCTATCCCTTGGTCCTTAAAGGCTTCTCAGAATATAAATGGTTTTGTGTATTTTTACTTATAACAAATACAGAGTGGTAAGGATCCCAGGAGAAAACAGATGGCTTAACCCTTTCGGTGAAGCTCTTTACAGAGGAATTCTTCATGGGGAAAAGGGCAGGGTTAAAAGAGCCAACAAAAGCAAGTAAAGCATCAGAGATCTCGGAGATAGAAACAACAGAAAGTCATGACCACCCCTCAATCTGAAGGGTGGAGACGGGAGGGGAAGGACCCATGTGGTCAAGTGCAGCAAAAGGTCTCTTGGTGGAAGGTGGTCTGCTAGCAGCGTGCATGTGTGTAGAGGGTGCCTGCTCCACTCTGTCCTCTCTCTCTCATCTGCTGACTCCAACCAGAACCCAGAGGACAAGAGAACCCAGGAAATTCAGTTCATAGAGGTCAATTTCCTGGGTCTCAGAGTAGGACACCCAAAGTGGCCGATATGGATCTGGAAGAAGAGAACACATGGAGAGTTATCATCACAGAAGGCAAAGGGATCACAGCTCATGAAACATTAGAGCAAGAAATGACTTTTTTCATCCTCTTATCTTCTGATTTTTATTTTGCTGATGAGGAAACAGGTGCCTAAGGAATTTGAAATGAGTAAACATTATATTCCTAATAAAAGGCACACTTGAAACCAAAGACAGTGTCATCTTTATACTCCTCTCATGGCCCTTCTACTTCATTAGTTAGGACATTCCTATTAGAGTTGGCTACGATGGGACCCCTACCCTGGTCCCTTTACTGTACCCATCAGACATCATTGATTACAGATTTCTTTCCTCCCTGAGCTCAGAGGCTCATTCAAGCCTCTGACTCTCCTGCACTAATGGTCCAGGCAGCCAGTAATGACTGATCCATCTTACCCTGTCACCTGATAATATAAAATGTCCTAAACCTTCAAATACAAACCTCAGATTCTTTATTATGTCTAAAAAGTTTTTCTACCTTGAAACCTGGCTCATTTTTGGCAGGTGGCCAGGTAATTACTTTCAAACTGCCCACCCTGGTGACTTTGTGGCCATCATTCATGGTTTGAAAGAAGGGGACATACCACGAGATTAATTTGTTTGAAGGCTAAAAATAAAAAACCCTAATCCCTGATAGTTTTTTTTTTTCTTTCTCCTTGCAGGTTGACAGGACAGAGGTGATTCGTACCTGCATAAACCCAGTGTACTCAAAACTGTTTACTGTGGACTTTTACTTTGAAGAGGTTCAGCGCCTGCGGTTTGAAGTCCATGACATCAGCAGCAACCACAATGGGCTGAAGGAGGCTGACTTCCTGGGGGGCATGGAGTGCACCCTGGGCCAGGTGAGTCCACAGAGTCTCTCCCTCCTCCTTGGCTCCTTTGGACCTTTCTTTCTCCCTCTTTTTCCCCTTTTTTCCTCCTCGTCTATAAATCTTTGCTTTCTTTTTACTTTCTTTAACAGTTAGCATTTTGCAACACCCCAGGCATTGCCATGTCCATTATATCTCTGTAAAGATGATCCTACAAACCTATTTTGCAAAATTAATAATTTTCTGAATGCCCTCATGATTCCGGTCATTTATTCATCTTTATTGGGAGCTTACTATCTGTGCGGTTCCATGCTCTGTTCATGGGTCTGTCGCAGCCTCCATCTGTCCTATTGCCAATTTCTATCTCCCAACTCCACTGTGAGAATTCTCTCACAGGGAGTATTTCTCACTCATGTTTTTTTCCTCAAGTCTCTGGTGCCAAAAAAACGGGCCAAAGTAGGAGCTCAATGAATACTTAGCAAATGAATAAATGCTTTAATGTGATCCTAGCAATTAATGTGAAATAAATGTCATTATTATGTTTATTTAATCAGTGAGAAATCAGGTTAAGTGACTTGGTGAAGACCTTGCACTCATAAATGGCAGAGCCAGGGCCCCACCCTCCTGTGTGATTCCAAATGCCATCATTTTTCTTTGTATAGTACCTTTCCTTTTTTTCCTTCCCTTCCTGCTAAACCCAGAACTGTAATAAGTGTTGAAGTGGGATCTAATGGGGGGGTGGGGGGAGCATTCAATGCATCCAGAAAGTGGACAGTTTAGTTGGAGAAGCATGATATATGCATCTCAAATAGAGCAATTCATGGCAAAATATGCTGGGCTCCATATCTGGTGCTGTGAGCATTTAGGAAGGCAGATCTTTTCAGCTGGCTACAGTCCCAAGAAGGAATGGTGGAAGTCACCTTCGAAAAAAAATATGGCCCAGGGTTGAAGAAGGAGAAGGGGGGAAGGCTTCCTGGTAATAAAGCACACGAACAAATCATAGTGATCAGGACAGACAGGTCGGGTGTGCAGCAGGAAGAACCCAGTTTCACTGAATCAAGGTTAAATGCTGATTTTCTATGAAACTAGAGAAGATTAAACTTCAGAGCCCCTCAGTCACAGGGGTGTCTTCCAAGGCTCCATGTTACATTTTTATTTATAGTTTGGCATTTTTTATTTTTTTTCTCAAGGAGGGATTCTGAACTGGATGAGTCTGAAGCCACATAAAACCTAGATTCACTAGACTTTTTCCCTACTGAAGGATAAGTCTAGCTTAAGGATTTGTAAGAAAGAGCCCACCTGGCAAAGAGATGACAAAAATCTGAGTTTATTTGTTAATTTGTCCTCACTCTGCTTCATGCCACTTATCACCAAATTTCTCCCAAGTGGGTACTGAGTGACAAAATAGCGTTGTTCTTTTCTAGTGAAAACAGATTGATTTAATAGGATTGTTTCTTGTTTTCTTTAATGAAAACCAAAAATCCCAATGTGGAAATACAGCTGAAGGGGGCAGAAAGAGAAACAGAGAACCTAGCATATTTTCCATTGATAAATATCTCCCTAATGAATTTTGAGAAGAGTTGGTGGCAGACAGTTCTATTCGCCAGGTACATGACAGAGTCTAATATAAGTAGGTTTCAAATGAACAAATTGTGGATTTAGGGTGGAATCCTGTTTCTATTTTTAAAAAAACTAAAATGTGATTAAAATGATATTTTCTACAGATATAAATGAGCCATACCAAGATTCTCCTGTAGATAATAGGCTTCCCTCCCAGAGAAACATTACATTTTGTGACAAGAACTAAATATCGATCTATGTAGAAGTCATCGCTTTAATATTTTCCATCCAAAGCTTTAATCATTCTGTGTATGTGACTGAACCCCCAAACATACATCTTTAGTCTTCTCTTTGGAAAGAATCATCTTTCCAAAAGCCACAGAGTGTTTGGCTCTCTCTTCTGTGCCAGACATTATGCTGGATGCCAGTAATATATTCGTGAGCCAAAAACATTGTTCCTGCCCTCAAACAGCTCACAGTCAGCCTGGATTCAAGATGGAAAGCAAATCATAATGCAAACGAATAAATTGCAGCTGTCCTAAGCATGGTCGAGTGCAGAACAGGACAGTGATCCTTGGGAGACCGGCACCAGGTGGAAGGAGGTCAAAGAAGGCTTCCCAAGGAGAGTGACATTTCCACTGAAATGTGAAGGGAGAGTGAGAGTACAGCAGGTGAGAAGAATGAGGAAACACGTTCTGAGCAGATGGGAACATTATACACAAAGCCTCAGGATTCAGGAAGGAGTCTGACATATGGTGCAGAGCATCTTTGTTTGATTTTCCCAAGAAGCCAGCTCTGAGATCGGAAGTCAAAAGAAGGGAAAGAAATATACCCTCGAGGTCTAGAAAAGTGAGACAGGGAAAGAAAGGCAGCTGGTAAGGGTGTGTGCTCGAGCTAGCTGCTGTGGTGCCCACCTGGAGCTTAATTCTGCTGGGGAGATTCCAGGAGCCAGGATACAGCAAGCCCCAGAGAGTTAGTTATCTCACCCTAGGATGAGGAAATCAGGGCATTTGTAACCTTGGGGGAAAAAAAAAAGCAGTCAATGTATCCAGAAAGTGGACAATTTAGTTGAAGAAACATGCATATTGTCATCAGTCCTTGATTGAGGATTCCTAGGGTAGGAAAACATTACCTGCTGACTTCGTGGGCAGCAAAGCAGTCTCCAAAGATTGGCAAAAGTTTGCAAGCAAAAAAAAAAAAAAAAAAAAAAAAAAAAAAACACGTGCTGGTGGTCAAAGTCAGTGATATGCACTCAAGTCATGGGCCTGGTGACGCAGTCAGCCCCTCATCATTTTGAGATCATTGTAGCCTTGTGGGAATCACCCTACCTTTAGCTCAAGAATAAGTCCTGAGTAACTCAGCCAACCACACAGATTCCATCCCTCCGTGCCAGAGATTGGTTAATGGACACACCTACGATGAGCTCTAATCACTAAAACTGGAGGGGTTTTCTTGAAAAGTCCCTAGATTAGAGACACACATGAAGAAGCAGCTATCTTCTCTCTGTGGTCCCTGGAACCACCACAGCCACCTAGCAGCAAGGATGAGGATGACAGTGTCCGTATCAGGATCAGTGCCAAAGGCTGTAGAGACCCAGGCCTGACCTGCAGCACCTGGAGCCCTTCCTGTCCATGGGCTCAGTGCTGTGGGAGAATAACCTACTGTGGACGCCATTTTGGATGTGATATTCCATTCCTTCAGCCAAAAGCTTCCTGATTGATATATTTTATATGAGAAACTGAAACAAGCCCAGGCTGGGCAGGAGTGGAGTAAATAAAGAGAAACTCGGCTTTCCAGTTAATGCTCTTTTCTTTTTTTAGTCAGTTTTTTTCATTAGTTCCCTACAGTTTTACATAATATTAGGGTCCATTTGGACATAATTATACAAGCATGGGATATAACTTGCTCCAATTCATTTCTCATTTCTTCCCTTTTCTCTTCCCTCTTCTCTCCTGTTCCTTTTCCTCTAGTCTCCTGACTTTTCTCCTATTTATTTATAGTTTTTTTAAATGAATACATTATGGATATATATAAAGATGAAACTCGGGCCTGGAGTAGTGGCTCAGTGGTAGAGCACTTGCTTAGCGTGTGAGGCACTGGGTTGATTACTCAGCACTGCATATAAATAAATGTTCATTGACAACTAAAATATATTTTTTAAAAAGATGAAAGTCACTGTAGTATATGCACATATGTACATAGGGAAATTTGGCTAGATTCATTCTATTGTTTCTCCCTTCCCAACCCCTCCTCCCTTCCCCTCAATCCCCTTCCTCTACTATTTCCTGGAATCCACTCCCCCAACACACACCCAATTTTCTTTATTTATATTTTCCCCTTATTTTGGTCTAGCTTCTACATATGAGAGAAACCAGTTAATTTTCTTAAGCTATTAAAATGAATACGTAAATGAATACTGAGCATGAGATTGCAAACAGTTCTTTCTAAATATTTTTTTTTTAATTTTTTTATGGTTGTAGATGGCCGGCATGCCTGTTATTTTATTTGTTCATTTTTTTGTGGTGCTAAGGATCGAACCCAGTGCCTCACACATGCTAGGCAAGCACTCTACCACTGAGCCACAGCCCTAGCACCTCTAAATATGTTTTGATACTTTAGAAAGAGTTTCCATACGGAGAATCTTATTTGATCTTCTTGACAGTGTTGGGAGGGCAAGTGTCATTAACCCAGTTTATAGTTGAGAAAACAGAGGATCAGAAAGATTCAGTATCTTAACAGAGCCAAGACTGGTAGTCGGGAAATTTTTATTCTTTTTTTAAATATAATAATAATTATGTACCATGACCAAGTGGGATTTATTCCAAGAATGCAAGGCTTGTCCAACATTTGAAAATTAATGAATATAATCCATCACATTATCGAGCAAAAGATGAAAAATGACAGGATCGTATCAACGTATGCAGGAAAGCATTTGGTAAATTTCAGCACCCATTCATAACAGAACATCTCAGCCAAAGAATAATAGAAGTTAATTTCTTCATCATGATGAAGAACATTCACCCAGCCTACAAGCCAAAACCACACTTAATGCTAAGAAAGTTAAAGCTTTCCTACTACTATCAGGAAAATGGTAGTGATACTGTCTCACTGGTGTTTTTCCTTTCTTTTTTCTTTTGTAAATTATTTGTTCTTTTAGACATATGTGACAATGGTATGTATTTTGACCTATTAGACATACAAAGAGTGTAACTTATCCTAAGTAAGATTCTATTCTTGTGGTTGTACATGTAAGAACATAGGAAAGTTATATCTGATTCATTCTACTTGTCTTTCTGATTCCCATCTCCTTCCTTCTCTTAATTTGGCTTTGTCTAATCCAATGAAATTTCATTCCCCCACCCCCTTATTGTGTGATAGCCATTCGTATATCAAAAAGAACATTTGGTCTTTGATTTTTGGAGATGGTCTTATTTTACTTAGCATGACAGTCTCCAGTTCCATTCATTTACTGGCAAATGCCATAATTCCATTCTTTTTTAAGGCTGAGTAATATCCCCATTGTGTGTATATATATCACAATTTCTTTATCCACTCATTTGTTAAAGGGCACCTGGGTTGGTTCCATAGCTTAGCTTTTATGAATTGAGCTGCTATAAACATTGATGTAGCTGTGTCATTGTAATATGCTGATTTTAAATCCTTGGGGTCCAATGGTGGTTCCATTCAAGGTTTTCTGAGGAATCTCTATACTGCTTTCCAGAGTAGTTGCCTCAATTTGCAGCCCCACAAGCAATGTATGAATACACCTTTTCCCTCACATCCTTGCCAACATTTATTGTTTCTTGTATTCTTAATACTTGCCATTTTCACTGGAGTAAAATGAAATCTCAGTGTAGTTTCAATTTGCGTTTCTCTGATTGCTAGAGTTGCTTAACCTTTTTTAATATATTTATTGACCAATCATATTTCTTCTTCTGTAAAGTGCCTGTTCAGTTCCTTTGCCCATTTATTTGATTTTTTGGTGTTAAGTTTTCTGAGTTCTTTATATATCTTGGAGATTAATGCTCTATCTGAGGTGCAGGTGGCAAAGATATTCTCCCATTCTGTAGGCTCTCCCTTCAAATTCTTGATTGTTTCCTTTGCGGTAAAGAAGTTTTTGGTTTAATACCATCCCATCTATTGATTCTTGAATTTACTTCTTGCACTTTAGGATATTTTTTGAGGAAGTCCATTCCTAAGCCAATATGATGGAGATTTGGGCCTCCTTTTTCTTTTATTAGGTGCAGGGTCTCTGGTCCTTGATTTTAGGTCCTTGATCTACTTTGATAAACATTGACATAGCTGTGCATTTTGTGCAGGGTGAGAGATAGGGGTTAGATTTCATTCTGCTACATGTGGGTTTTCAGTTTTTCCAGCACCATTTGTTGATGAGACTATCTTTCTCTAATGTATGATTAAGACATTTTTGTAGGAAGTTTTGATTCTTAATTCAGAGCTTTCTTCTGACATGACCTAGAGAAGATAATGTGAGGAAGGTACCTGTTCGGAGAACTCTTAAGGTTGTAAGTCAGATGGAGCAAATGAGCATCAAGTTAGACTTGTTTAGTGTACCTCTAGCCATGTTTGCAAAGCCACATCACTCCACCTCCAGGTGGCATGCTGGCCTCTCTGGGTAGTGTGTACATTGATTGGCAATAACTCTTTCATTTAGTTGGCCAACTGATTGGTGGAATTGGCCTTTCCTGCATTTCAGAGTTGGGAACGAATTGACTTAAATCAATTAGAATATTCCATTTTTATGACTGTCATGACTGGTTTAAGGAAGGACATGTAATTTTTTTTTAACCACGATAAGTTTCATTTACTCATCATTTCAACAAGCATTTATCAAGTGCTCTGGATATTCCAAGTACTGTGGTAGGTGCTAGAGACAAAAAGATGAAAAAGACAGTGGTCCTGCCCGAGAGGAGCTTATAATTAGCTGGGAGACACAGAACCGTAAATAAATAATCAAAGTGCATATTACTAAGCACTACAATCAAAATGCATTCTAGGAGCTTTGGGGGAAGAAAAAACAAGATTGACTTCTGCCTAGAGGGACCCAGCGAGTTCTCAACCCCCCCCCCCCCAAAAAAAAAGATGCCTCTGGACTTGAATCTCAAAGAATGAGCATGAATTCACCAGCAGAGAAAATAGGAGTCTGGGGAAAATGACTGGCACACACAAAACGACACACAAAGACAAGACACAGTGGCACAAGGGAATGGCAGAGAACTCTTTTTCGTAACAGATGGCTGGATGGTCCAGTGAGTGTGGAAAGATGACACAGAATGCCAGACCGGAAAGGAGGAACCAGGCTTTTCAGATTGTAGAGCTTGGGATTGATGCACTGAGGCCCTGGTCAATGGGAAAAGGACAAGATGTGATGTGTGTTTTACAGGTGCAATGAGTACTGGCATTCCCACGAAGAGCCAGTGGGAGAGGGCAGGCACCAAGGCAGGGAAACCCCAGAGGAGAGTCCTGTCTGTCAAAGTGCAGAACCAACAATTCTGGAAGACCAGGTTGGGGAGGAGGTCTTTGCAGGTGTCTGGCTTAGGTGGCTAGAGGAACACTTTGGTTGTCCTTAAGGGAAATCATAGGGGAGTGAGGGTGAGAAGAGCACATGATACCTACCTGTTATGCCCAGGATGTTTGTAGAGAAATCAGAGGAGGTTTGCAGTTGGCAGCTGACCGTGTGGATCTGAAGTAGACCATATTGATTAGGATCCAACACCCTACAGATGATAGCAGGTACCATGCACATGGAGGTGGTCTCTTTATTTTTATTTTTGGAAGGAAACCTATTGAACATTGTCCTGGAAGCTCTGCAAAAAGTGCTGACTCCTTCACCCTTCAGGGTTTCCCAGGCTGTAACACTTGGGCATAAATAGGAATTTTTCTTCTTTCTTGAAATTGCTGTTCTTTCTAGTATGATCACGCAAAATGAAGAACCATCAAATTTCTCTTTTTTCCTAACCCAAGTGGTGAGAGAGGATTCCTCCTCCTGTATGCAGGTAGGAAGGGAATGATCAGGTGCAGGAGCTCTTAAATAACCCTGGGAATGGCAGGGTCAGGGCCTAAGGCTCTGTTTCATAACACTCAAGTGAACACACTCCAGAGCCTGATGATCTGGGGTCAGATCCTGGCTCAGTGCTCTCAAGTTGTTTGTCCAGAGGCAAATTCCTGCCTCTGCGTAAGCCTCAGTTTTCTTCATTTGCAAAATGGGGATCATAATAGCAAAGACCTCAGGGATGTACAGTGGAATAGTGCATATAAAGTGCTTGGCAGGGTCCTTGGCATGAGGGAACACTCAGGGTGTTACAGAAGGCTACTCTCAAGGTCATGAGAATCTAGGAAGTGGTAAGAAGAGTCAGCATTGGTTTCATAGTGAAGGTGGACAGACAAAAAGGTAAAAAGATCAGAAGGAAGTCCCCACATTCAGGGCAATCAGTAAAATACAACTTGTCATTTTGCCTCAAACTTGTTTAGTGTTTCCTTTAATCCAAGGGATTCAAAGTGTAAGCCTGTGCTCCTGCAGGTGTATGTCCTAACAGTTACTCTTCCAAGATGATTTTTACATAAAAATGGCTTTAAATCGGGTCTCTGAAATACTGGGGGCAGCTATTCCCATCTTTATCTTGCCACAAATAAGGTCCCAAAGGAGAGAGAAGGTGAACTCCCCCAAACCACGCAGGAGGTCACACACGTTCAGAGCCTGCCTGCTCCCGGGGTCTACAGGTGCTGGCTCTATTCATTGGTTTGTCCCATTCTCCCTGTGCCCTGTGGAACAGCAGGGCTCTTGGCTTCGAAAAGGATAATAGCAGCCCTCAGCATGCTGGAAACCCGAGTTGGCCGTGAAGTTGGGCACGAGCACAGCAAGTGACTTCGCACTGAGCAAACAAATGCCAAATGAAGCAAAGAAAAGTTCATGTCCTCCGGAGAAGCCTGGAGGCAGCATTTAGCAGATGGATGAAGGGAGTTAGCACAGGGACACAGGGTGCTCAGAAAGCTGTGTCCTCCTTCTGGGTGAACTTGGAGATCATCCTTAGATTTCTATTGCCCAAAAGGAGGCAGCAGCTAAGCCCCTCTTCTGCTCCACCTAAGAGAGGGCATGCCAAGGAGAGATGTGACTGCCCGCCATCTAGAACAGGGCACCAACTTTCAAGATGCCACCTTCATGTTCTCTTTTATTAACTCATTCATACCTCCCCAAGTTTTCACACTCCTTTATCCACCAAAGACAGGGGACACTGAGTCGTAAATAATAAAAAGAACGACTTTCCATGGGCCATCTAGGTCACTTATCCAACATCAGAACCAGGTGTCCAATGTAGATCTGCTTAGCTCCAAAGCCCTGCATGAGCTTTTTCACTTATTCCCATAGTTTATCACTAGTCAGTATAAATTACAAAGTAGCACTTTTTAAAAATGCAAAGCTGAATGGGAGTTGGCATTGCTCCCATTTTATTGATTTTGTTCCCTTAGTTTTTTTTTTCTGTTTTAGACAGAAATAATAGAGGCAGCTTGTAAGTCCTCTTGCAGAGAAATAGCCTTGGTTCTCTTCCCTCAAGGTTGCATTCTGAATTTGCTTTAGAATTATGATATGGCTTCTTAAAAAGTGTCAGTATGACTGTCAACCTCCCCAAACCAGGACCTTACAAACTATATATGCCCTCCTGACCTTCCTTTCACCCTCCCTGTGCTGAATGAACCCATTATCTAAATTCAGTAGTTGCACCTGGGCTCCAACTCTGCTTTTCTTGGGGTCAGTTTCTCTTCTCCCTGGCGCAACTATATAACCCTTCCTCTTTTCCTTGCCATGGGGCTGTTCTTTAGTGTATTTTCTCCTACAGTGGTTCTGAGGACATCCGTTAAAACCATGATCTTCCTGCTTTCTGTCATGTTAAGTGGGGCAGGGAAATCTGTAACCCCTGGAGGAGTCAGACTGTCTTGGGGACCTCTGACCCTTATTCATAAGAGAGGGGTCAAACACCATCTTCCCTCCAGGCTGTGGTTCTCAGACTCTAGCCTGCATCAGAATCACCTGGAAACACTGGGCTACAGAGTACTGGGTCCACGCCAGAGTTTCTGATTCAGAAGACCTGGGGAAGGACTCCATCTTTGCATTTCTAAATTCCCAGGTTATGCTGATTCTGTTGGACCAGAGACCGCACTTTGAGAACCCCAATGCCTACTAATGAATCTTGGACTCTGTATCTTGTTTTAATTATGAAAGGAACTAATGATTTAGGAAAGTGGAGAAATTAAGGAGGACTAAAAAAAAAAAAAAATCTGAAGAGAAGGCGAAAAATGCATCATAAAGTTTTTAGTCCTGCAAGGGAGCTTGATGTTTATGTTCTTGAGGGAGATCTTGATTGCCCAGGTTTGTTCTTCCCAACCCATTAAATGTAGTGGGATGTACCTGTTATCCATTCTGTTGGTTTCTTTCCAGAGGCAGATGAATGTCAGGATCATGTCAACCCAGGAGCCTTTGAAAGGACTGGCAGACTGCATGCTGTCATGATTAATGGGAATTTGGTTCCGGGTTGATATGACCCCAATTAGTGGTCACCTGGGGTGTGATGATGCCAAGGGTACTATCCGACTTGATGTAATGCCCACAGCAAGATTCCAGGGTTAGCATTTTGTTGCATAACATCGAACACCCTCATAGCTTAAAACGGGTGGCCCAGGAAGTCAAACGGACATGTTATAGCAGGCAACTCATTTCCTTTCAGCTTCTCACGCGTAAAGCTTTCCCTAACTTTGCAGAATCACTGCCAGCAGCAGTCACATGTGTGATGAGTGACATCGTAAGTAAACCACATCGTCTCTACTTCTATGCATGAGCCAGGGGATCCTGGGAAGAAGTGCTACTTTCTATTGTTCTGCTCATAGACAGGTGGGACTCCAATAGGGTGGTTAAGGGTGAGCTGGTCCCCAGTTCTCCAAGGAGAATAAAATTAATTCTTACCTTCTTCTTTGCTACCTTGGGCAGGCAATTAATCCTCTGAAGGTCAGATCCCAGGAAAATTTCTCTGCTTTTCCTGGAGTTCTCTCTTTTGAGACCTTTACATTTTCTGTAGAGTGTCTAAAACAGGAGTCATGAGTCCTACATCTTGGATCTCCCACCAGCTCCCTGTGCAGCTTTGGGTAACTTACTTAACCTCCCTGTGATACAGTAGCTTTACCTAGAGGTGAATTCATCTCCAAATCCCTTCCGGTTCAAATAGTCAACGATTCTCATTCACCTCTTAGCTTTGACCTTTCTGAAATCAAGCATCATTTCCTGCATTCTCCTTCCTTCTCAGGAATGCTCCCCCCCCCCCAGCCTCATCCCTTCTCATCAAAGATTTAGCATGAGGGGATACTTAGCATTTCCCTCATGCTAAATAACAGATGTCATTCAATCACAGATGGTATCATCCTACCTTAGCACTCCCCCCCTAGGGAAAGCAATCCTTGAGCCTATTAAATTTCAAAGACAGTTGTGAAAAGATATATTTAGGAGCCATTTAAATGGGCCCTGTTTATAGACTCTGTTTCCCATAGGTTGGCAGTAATACAATCTCTCTCATAGCCTCATATTGGTGCAGAGGAGGAGGGCAGGAGGGTGGGAACTGAAAGACTACTGTGTCAATGCTGAAAAGCAGTTCTAAGTAGTTGTCCTGGTCTTAACCTTCTAAGCTAGACCGGTGTGGGATACTTGGTCTCCAGCCTATCCCACATAAGCCACCTGGGATTAGAGGCAGCTGCCTGAGACCCCCAATCACAGCTCCACTTATGTTGTTTCCAACCAACTTTCATTCCAATCTCACTTCCACCCAGCTCAGAACTTCTGGCTGTAAATCCAACCTGGATCCCTGTCTCCATGGTGTTGGTGCACAGTCTTCCCACTGAGCAGCCCTTGCCTCACCTCGACAAATGCAGTCTCTGGTTGCATCTACTCAATCATCAGTATCCCATGTGCCTTAGATAAGCCCGAAAGCAGAGACTCTACCACCTGGTGACGGAATCATATCAATGTGCCACATTAGCTGAAGTCCTATAACCAAAAAGCCTATTCACCAAATAATACACTGGCCCCCAAACCAATTCTCTACCAAATCTTTCTATTTACGGAAAACAAGATTGTTAAACTATTTACAAAGTTTACTACAGTGATCTTAAGACTTGTGAAGATTTCTGAATTTCTTTAGTTTAGGCTGTAGATGAAATTTAGTGAGTAACAATCATTAACTTTTGTGAATATAAAACAGTCTTTTTTCTCTTCCAAAAGGGAAGAGAAATATGGTACCAGCTATTAAAATACCCACTTCTTCAAAGGCCAGAGGCCCAGGAGGGTGTTTTTATGGTCATAGGGATGACATTCAAGTTGTGGGCTTATGGGTGATTTGTAGGGTCACATCTGTGTTTTCCTATAGTTCCTAAAAGGACCTTTTATCAAATCTATACTCAGAAAAAAAATGTTAATAAAAACATCATAATAAGTCTACATGGCTGACTTCGAACCACTTACCCTCTAATGAAGGAGTAAGGCAGACAGGCATTGTATAAATTCTTAAACTTTAGAACTTTTAAAACCTGCGAGACATTCCAATCTGGGAAATTTGTGAGGAATCCTTCTGGGTGAGGGATTTGCTGAGGTTTTCGAAAAGCCATTTTGCAGATACTTCAGGTAAAGCCTCCGTCCCCCCTCCTTGCCCTCAGGGAGGAGAGTCAGCTTGGCTAATCTGATTCTCATCTTTTGTAATATTATTTTTTAATGACAGAAAAGACCTGAGAGGTCTTGGAGCACTAATAACTGATAAGTTAGGGGAGAACCACTGAATCTGCAAAGAAGTTCTGGGATCCCACGCAAAGCCTAGGACCTCCAGCTCAAGCCTAAATTCAGAAAGAGATTATTTGTGTTTTGAATCAACCTAATGAAGTTTAGATGGAGAAAAACAATAACTGCTTAGTTTACAAAATCTTTCCCAAGAGTCTTAGTTGCAGATCCAAGGACAAAATGAGGCTGGGTATGAATTAATTAACTTTGTTTTCGATGGAACAGGGGCCTCTGAGGCTTCTCTGTTCACCAGTGCAGATCAGCAAAGGTACCTGATCCAGAGCTCAGCTCCAAGGGGCCCCCAAGGGAGCTGATCAGTGCACTTCACTCCCTTAGAATGTGCCCCACCAGGAGACTCCAGTCAGGCACTCCCCCAGGCCATCATCAGAAACAAAGGAGCAGAAATCCTCCAAACCTTTCTCTCCCTGCGGAGATTCAAACCAGGAAAGCTGCTATTAATGTGCTGACACAGCTCCTGTGGATCCAGGAAAGCTTGAAATTGGGAAGAAGACAAAAGTAGTGCTGAATTTAACCCAAGCAGTGCAGGAGTCCCGGTACTGCTCTCTGGTGCACCTGGTTACTGCTTGAACACCTCTAAGCATGGGGATTTCAACTTCTCGAATAGGGTCACCTATGGTGGCTCTGCTAAGAGTTGATCACAGGTCAGGTATTTATGAGCTCGGGGCTATCAACAGATAGCAACATCATCATCACTAGGCCGAGATGACGAGCCACAGAGTGGCACAGTAGAAGTTCAGCACCAGGCCTTTGGCTTCCCTGAGCACTCAACTGCTTTTCCTTAGCTTCATGGTCTCTGGGCTTCTGTTTCATATGCTCAATAAGAAGATGCCCTTTCAGACCCCCCAAGTTTCTTCCCACTGACTTCCTCCTAAGTGGTCATCTGAACAGAGGAAACTGATTTTCAGGGACCTTGTTGCATTCCAGATATTTCTTAAATGTGGCGACCCCACTTGATTAAAAGGTAAACTCTGAGAATGCAGTGAATCCTCCCTCGATCACATTGACTGCAAGTTGCAGACCCACAATTCAAATTGATCTGATCTGGAGACCTGCCCTCTCATTAGACCACATTGCTCATCAAAGTGCTTTCTTACAACCCTTTGTAGATCCAAAACGCAGACAGTTATTCTTCCTAAATGCTATCATTAACTAACTGCTCACAGAGGTCCAGCATGAAGCATCCTTTCCCAGAAGTTAATGAATCCATGCCTCTATCTGGAAAGTCTTTCTCCCAGCTCAGTAGGATCTGTGACACCCATCTGCAAATGGCCACCTATTTTTGATTGTTTATCTGAAATACTTCTGGAGCAAAAATCTAAGCAACTTACAGCAGTAAGGTCCTGTTCTTCTCTTCACATGGATCTATTTTGCTCATTAGCCATTGAGAACAATAATAATATGTCTCTGATGTGTATTAATTCATCTATTCTATGAATAATGCACTCAATGAATGCTAGTAATAATAATAATAATAATAATAATAATAATAATAATAATAATAATAAAATACTACTGCCAGACCCTGTGCTGAAAGCTTTAAACCAATTTTTTGAATTAATTCTCACAAAACCCCTAAGGGGTAAGTGCCATTATTTTCTCATTTTTCTGCTAGTCACCTAAACTTTTAAATAACTTGCTTCAAGTTATTTAGGTAGACATCATTTTCTTTAACTTTTTTTATTGGTTCTTTTTAGTTATACATGACAATAGACTGTATTTTGACATGTCAGACATACATGGAGTATAACTTCCCATTCTTGTGATTGTACATGATGTGGAGTATACTGGTTGTGTATTCACGTAAGAGCACAGGAAAGTTATGTCTGGTTCATTCCACTGTGTTTCCTATTCCCATCACATCTCCCTTCCTTTCATTCCCCTCTGTTTAACCCAGTGAACTTCTATTCTTTGCCCCACCCCTTATTGTGAGTTAGCATCCTCATATCAGTGAGAACATTCAGCTTTTGGTGTTTGGAAACTGGCTTATTTCACTTAGCATGATAGTCTCCCATTCCATCCATTTACTGGCAAATGACATAATTTCATTCTTCTTTATTGCTGAGTAATATGCCATTGTATATATATACCACATTTTCTTCATCCATTCCTCTGGTTGAAGGGCACCTAGGTTGGTTCCATAACTTAGCTATTGTGAATTGAGCTGTTATAAACAAGGATGCAGCTGCTTCACTATAGTATGCTGATTTTAAGACCATTTTCAAGTGGGGGAGGCCCAAGTTAAACCTAGACTTTCTGACTCTTAAGCCACCCTTATGCCTTGGACAGTTTGCAAAAAACTTCTTACCAGCACTTTTAACAAAGATGTGGAGTATAGCTGATCCCTGGGAAACCCACATCATTCGGGGCCCACAGGATGGGGCCTTATGTCTTTAGGTCTCCAAGATCAACAGATATTGGACTCTGACAGCTCCTGGAGTCTCTTGTTCCCAAGACCCTCCCTCAGTTCTGTTGGAGGCTGTGGGGCCACAGTCCAGGCTCTTCTTCCAGACCCTCAAGGACTTCCTCCACGTGACAGGAGTTCCCTCCGTTGCATTATTTCAGGAAATGGTTTTGTTGTTTTCCTATGTGTGAAGGTAATACAGGATTGTTGCAAAAACTATTTAGAAATAAAAAGAAAAAAATGAAATATCCCTTCATCCCACTGGTGAGAGATGACTCCTAAACATTCTGGTGCATAATCTGACAGGTTTTTTTTCTATGATACATATACATACTTTTTTAAGTGAAAATACGGTAATTTATACATGCTTTTATTTTTTGCTTCTTTTAAACCAAAATACATAGTGAGCATCTTTCAGTGTCAATGCATATACTTTTGCATTATTTGTTTTAAGGGCTACAGGGTATTCCATAATAGCAAAATACATGTGTTGTCTCCTACTGTGGGCATTAAGTCTTTTTCCAGTTTTCCAGAATTATAAACTTTTGATGAGCATCGTATCACATACACCTTCTCTGCCCAACACAGATTATTATTTTTTTTTCTAACAAGTTAACAACAGTTGGAACATTTGGGCACACCTTTTAAGGACTTTTATACAAATTGCTAAATATCCATATATCCAAATAGAATCACGTACCAACTAACAACCTCCCACAGTGCACAGTACAGAGGTATTCTTTTCTGTATCCTCAGTACACCTCCAACTTTTCATTGTGTGTGTGTGTATATATATATATATTATAATTTGCTTCATTTCAGTTCCTGGTACTTCCCTTTTTCCTCCCCTCCTCCCTCCCCTTTTCCCTTCCTCTATTTCACTGGTCCTTCTTCTATTTATTTATTTATTTTTTTAAATTGGTACCTCATACATAAAGGTAGAATTCACTGTGGTACATTCGTATGAGTCAATCACCACACAGCCAAGAAGTCAGCCCTTACCCTGAATTGGATGTCCCCCAACCCCACAGAGCCTTCTCTAGCCCCTAGATGAGCAGGAAGGACACAGAGGACTGAATCCCCTCATCCTCAGTCACCTCAACTTCCCGGAAGTTGGTCCTCCCAGCCCCAGAGGGCTTGTTCAGGGGCTGAGAGTGCAGTGAAGCAAGGAGACACTGATGTGGGCCTGCCTCACTCTCAAACCTGCTTCCATTTTCCTTCATATACTCCCTCTCCTCCTCTGCCCTTCCATTTATCATCCACGCATTAGAGACTCTAAGGTTAGGACTCTTCTGAATTCGGGACTTGTGTATACAACAGTATCTAGATACTATCTCCACTTGGATAACACACAGATCCAAATCAAATCTCAAATGCAACAGCTCAAAAACCCAAGTTCACCATTTCCTCTCGCTTTTTTCACAGCTCCCCCACCCCCACCCCCAGCTGCCTCTCCTCCAGTGTGCCCCTCAGTGAATGAGGCCTTTATCCTGCCAAATGCCAGAAGCCCCAAAACCTGGGAACCTTCCCTCATTCATCCCACTCTCTCCCCCTGCCCATCAATCAATTATGAAGCCCCATCAATTTGGTGTCTTAATTATCTCTATTATCTTAACCCCGTCCACTGCCAGGATCCCAGTCCAAGCCAATAGATCACTGTAGTTATCTCGAAGTGGGGACTGATTGGATGGGAAAGAAAAGAAGAGAAAAGGAGCATTTCCTAATTTACCTGTGTATGCCTAATGCTGGAGTTTTAATACTCATACTGCACATGGTAAACCTAAGTGGGAAGATGATATTTTCACCCTTTCACAGGTGAGGAAACTGAAGTACTCAGAGTAAGCTGTCCAATGTCTACCCCCAGGGCCAAACTTGCAGGTGATTCTGACTCTAGGTTATATAGCAGGAGTGAAGATAGGGATCCAGTTGGGGAAACATTGCAGTGGTCTACAGGAAGTGAAACTCTCCTCCTTCTTGAGGCCAAGGAATAAGATTGGGTCACTTTGCACACCTGTTAGGATTTAGCCCAATGCCTGGGTCCAGTCCTGCTTCTGCTATTTATGGGACGCAGGAGAGTTTGGCAGTTAAGAACGTGGATTCTGGAGCTAGACTGTCTGGATTCAGACCCCCAGCTCTGCTACTTACTGGCTGTGAAAACTTGAGCATGTCACCTAGTCTTTCTGTTAAGGACTAAGTGCCAGTCTCCAAAAAGATGTGTCCATGTCCTGAGAACAAGAACATGTGATGTGGCCTTATTTGGAAAAAAAAAAAAAAAAAAAAAAGTCTTTACGCATCTAAGAGAAAGATCTCAAGATGAGGAGATTATCCTAGATTCACCACTTGGGACCCAAATCCAGCGGCACAGAGGGGAGGCACAGACAGAAGACAATAGGGTCACCTGAAGAAGGAGGTAGAGTGAGCCCATCATAGGCAAACCAGTGAGGGCAGCTGCCAGAATCTGGAAGAGACAAGATTTGGAATCTCCTCTGGAGACTCTGAAGGGAGCTTGGCCCTGCTGATGCCTTCATCTCGGGCAGTTGACCTCCAGAATCCTGAGAGCAAATCTCTGTTGTTTTCAGCCACCAAGTTTGTGGTGGTTAGTTATTGGCAGACTTAGCAAACGAAGACGTTCTCTGTACCTCTAACCTCTGAGCCACCCACACGGGCATATGATAACCCCTCCGAGAGTTGCCACGAGGATTGAATGAATCGATACACATAAAGCACTTGACGGCAATAGCTGTCATGTAACAAGGGCTCCAAACGCAGTATTCATTATGACTTTCTAACAGCTGTGTGAGCCTCTTTCATTTAAAAATGGCCAGTGAATCCCCTCCTTGCCCCTCTGTTCTGTGGACGGCTGATATCTGGTTGCCAGCCTCCTGGTAGACGAGTCACAACCTTCCAAAGGTCATGTCAAAAAACTTCCACGTGCCCTTGCCCTAACAAATTGCTCTGGACTGGACACCGGGTGACTTGGAGAAGCTCCCTTTTTTCTTTCTCCCGGCTGCCATATGACTTGACTGGGGGACTGGGGTGAGAGTGGGGTGGAGTCAGGGGGCAGGTGGCCTCTGACTAATCACAGAGCCAGATCACTTGTGATGATGGTGAGGCCTAACCCAAGAGACCAGGCAAAGGTGGGTAATTAATACACAAGCAGTCCTTAAATCCCTCCCTCCCCCTCGGAAGCTCTCTCTCCATTCCATCTCTTGCTAATGAAGTCAGAGAAAGGGTAAAAGCCTATAATTACTTGAAGTAATTAGAACCCTGCTTAATAGAAAGCTGAAGACAGGAAGACCAAGCCACTAGATTACCATTGATATCATTCCCCTATGATATCACTCTGAATCACTCTCTCCAGGGGGGGGTCATTTTTTGGGTCCCCACTGGAGAGCTGAGGACTGTCCTGAATTTATATAATATGGAAGCACATAAGTACATCACCCTACTCCTCCCCTGCATGGCTGAGAAAGCTTCAGAATTGTACCTCTCCTAGTTCTTGCAGCTTTTCCCCGTCAGTGAATCAAGTCCAAATCGGAAGAGATTAGTATTAAATTTTAAAATACATCTTTCAAATGGGATCATATTGCAGTGAAATCTTTTGTCTGCATGCATTTTCACTTTCTAGCTCACAGCTTCTCTGTTTTAATGTGCATGAAAAGCACTCGTGCATGTAAGACCACTTTTGAATCAGTAGGCTGGGGTGGTGTCTGAGACTGCATTTCTAACAAGTTCTGCTGCTGGGGCCGGGGACGGGGGTGAGGGGGTGAGGGTAGGTGGGGGGATGGAGGCCAGATAGCACAGGCTGGGGGAGGGGCACCTGTATATGGCAAGGGAAAAGTCCTTATTAGTCCCACGAGTGACTTCAGTTTCCTCCTACCACAGTGACTCTTCCATACTTCTAATGTGGATCTTGAAAAATAAATAACATCTGTCAATGGAAGGAAAAGGGTGTGAGCCACCCTGTGTTCAGGGAACAGCATACGAAAAAGCACAAGTCTTTAAAGTTTTTTTTAAAATGTTCTTTAAAATATATTTTAAGTTTCTCTGTACTTGTAGTGCATATGACAGGCCTTAGTTTTAAAGGGTTACTCATTATTGGAGCAAGGTTGTGGGTCCTCTAGGTCAGCAATGGAAGCAAGGTTACCAGGACATGGAGGCAAAGCACCAAGACAAGGGGCTCTTGCATACTACCTATCTTGAGGTGCTCTAATTTCTACCAGGTAAAGTGATATTACCCAGAAGTCTTTGGAAGGGGGGGGGGGACATAAAGGTGGGGATTTCCCTAAAATCAGCGATCATTGCAGTTATCACTACAAACCTTCCCAGGACTTTGAATCTGACTTTGGGATAAACCAATCTCGGAGTCTCCTGTGTCTACTGTTAAAAACCACTGCAAATTTGGTAGCTTAAAACAAAGAAATTTCTTCTCTCACAGTTTTGATGGTTTCCTAACTCCTGGGGTTGGTAGGACTATATAGTCTCTCCAGAGGCTGTAAGGGAGAATCCATTCATCGCCCCTTCTGACAGCTGCTGTTCCTTGCCTCTTGGCCACATTATTCCGAATACCTAGCATCTTCCCACCTGACTTTGATCTGCCTTTTCTTTGAAGTGGGCATCATCAAATCTCCTTTTCAGAAGGGCACTTAGGAGGACTCAGAGGCTACCTGTTTCATTCAGCACCGTTTACTCATCTCAGGATCAAAGGCCTTTCTGTTTTGTTTAGCCACATAAGGTTGTAGACACAGGTTTCATCCATATTGGGGGGGAAGATGTGAGTATTGTCATTTTTAGCTCACCCAAAACAACATTGCTCAACTGTCTACAATCGGAGTTCAACAGAGTGGAGAGGCTGGTCTCAGGATCCACCCAGGGCCTTCTTTCTGTCCCTTGTGTTCTCCCTGCTCCTCATGAACCCATTTACCTCTGTACCTGTGGCTCTTCTACCTGGAGCCTCCCCTCCCCCCCCTTCCCTCTTGACTCCTCAGTTGGTTCTCCTCTTCCATGAGCTTCAGGACCAGGGCAGTTTCTGTAGAAATGCCTTCCCTGATCCTCTGGGCCAGCCAGGCCATGGCACCACCTTGCTTCTCCTTTCCAAGTTGGAACTTGACATATCTCTGGGGGTCAGCGTCCTTACCTGCTCTGTGCCATCACTTTATTCTCAACACCCAGCACTTAACAGGCATTCAATAAAAATGAAGGAGTGAATCTGGGCTTCAACTCTTGCAGGCTTGATGTGTTAGTTGACCCTGGCTGACGCAATAAAATACCAGAGTGAGTGGCTTAAACAACAGAAATTTATATTCTCACGGCTTTGGAGGTTTGAAGTCCAAGATAAAGGTGATATCAGAATTGACTTTCCTTCTTTCTTATTTTTTTGGTGGGGGTGAGAGGAGGAGGAAGATTGAATCCAGGGGCAATCTACAACTCCAGCCCCTCATCTTTTTAAAAAAAATTTTGTGATAGGGTCTTGCCAAATGGCCCAGGCTGGCCTTGAACTTGTGACACTCATGCCTCAGCCTTGATTAGTTGGGGTTACAGGTATGTGCAAGGCTTCCTGTCATATTTTAAGGCTTCTCTTCCTAGCTTGCAGACAGCCACCTTCTCTCAAAGGCTTTCTTCTGTGTGCACCCTTGAGAGGAACAGGGTGAGGAAGAAAAAGGAGGGAGAGAGGGACAGAGTCTGAAGGAACAAGGGAGGGAGGGGAAGAGAGAGGGAGAGAAGGAGAGAGGAAGGGGTAAAGAAAAAGTTGGGGGAGGAGAGGACCCCACCCTTATGATCTCATTTAACATTAATTATCTCCTTAAAAAGCACCATCTCCAAATAGTCACATTGAGGGTCAGGGCTCCAACATATGAATTTGGGGAGGGACAAAATTCAGTCTGTGACACTGTAGGACCTTAACTTCCCTAAGCCTTGCTTCCTTCATCCCAGTTGCTTGGGAACAAGAGAGAGTTTGATCATTAAATGACAAGAATTGAGATAATGTGAGGAAAGCCCCGTGTATTACCTGACACAGAGCAAGGGTCTTGGATGTGTGCCCCAGAACAGACGAGCGTTGGGGGGTAGGTTGATCTTTTGAAAGGTGAAGGAAATAGCAGGAGAATGGACGGTGCACACTTGTCCCCAGTGGGGGCATTTACAAACAAAGCTCTGTGAGGTCCTGCAGTGGAGGTGTCAAACTTTGTTTTAATTCTATGACCTCCAATTTTATTTTCACAAAGATTTTATTCATTTACTAAGCACTGACCTTTTTTTTTTTCAGTATGCTTGTTTTCTTTTTTTTTTTTAATTTTTTTTATTGGTTGTTCACAACATTACAAAGCTCTTAGTGAAGCTAGCCAATCCCTAAAAAACAAATACCAAATGTCTTCTTTGATATAATGAGAGCAACTAGGAACAGAGCAGGGAGGAAGAGTAGGAAGAAAAGATTAACATTAAGCACTGACCTTTTAAAAAGTGAAAATTTCTAACAATACAATTGGGAATTATCAGTTCAGGCTAATAGAGATGATGTGACTGTAAAGTTTGTAAAGAGATTTTCAATCTGTTTCTGTCACCCCTGTAGCCTGTGAACCTGTGCCTGGCACATAGAAAGTGTTCAATAAGCATTTGTTTTTGCAACAGTTTTAAAGCAATTCTCCCTGGGGGAAAAAAAAAAGGCATTCTGAAGATATTTTTATGAACAACAGCTTTGTGAAAAATGATTGTCTAACTATTTTGAAGACTTTGGGGGAAATCACAGCTGAATATATACATGTTAAAATATTGGCTTAAAAGTTTGTTTGTTTGTTTTAAATTCTGGCTTTCATCCCATTCATTATTTAAGTGAAACTCTGAGCTTTCCTTTTAAAAGAAAGAAAGAGAATGTAGGCTATCAGAAGCTATTGTCCATGGGAGAAGACCTGCCTCCACCCCCAAATCTGTGTGTGGATACAGGTCAGAGACCTGGGAGGTACTAATGTCCCTCTGGTCTGATCTTGCTAAAAAGAATGTTTCAACTTCTATTTACTCCCTCTACACTTTACCCTCTTGTTGAATGCTGAGGTTTGCCAGCTGTGACCCCACGATAAGGTGAACAGAATCAAATTAGAGGATTTCTGACAAGTGCGGTCCCCTTTACCCTCGATGCCAGGCAGACCTTACTATTTGTTGGCCTCCTATGTCAGCCGAGGCCAGGGTGAGTCCTTGTCACTCTCCTCATTCTCTGACAAGACCTAAGGTCTTTTTCAGGCCGGCAGGCCGGCGCAGTTCAGAAGCAACAAAGCATACTTGATAAGTGAGATTTGCAACAAAGAGGCTTTTCTCTATAGATCACGGCTCCAGCTGGGCATCCCTGCTATTTTTTGCCCAATAGTCCTAAGAATGGCAACACCAAGGGCAGCTCATTGCTTGTCCATCATTATTACCATGAAAGGTTTGCGATCCTAATTATTTACTCATTCTCCGGAGATGAGATGGAAGCATGGACACTATAAAGCAAGTTTGTTTTGTCTCCTGATTGGTTAGCCACTTGTATGCCCACATACCATTTCCCAAGAAGGAATATGTCCTGGGAACTTGCTTATCTTCCTAGCACTTGAAAAAGGCAGGAGCTGGTCATGGTAGCATTCTCTTCCCACCCTATAAAGGGCTATGATGGTGTTTCTAGATAAGAGGAGAGGGAAGTACGCCGCCATCTAGGTTCTTGGGCTAAGTCTTTCCTTGAAGAATGATAATATGGATCTTGTAAGATGGTTTACAAAATAGTCAACCCAAGCCTAGTAACCTCATGAATGGGTTATTACAGTGTTGAGAGGGTTGGAGTCATGAGTAGGTAAGCAATGAAACACAATAACAATGGAAAGAAATATTTTTATCATATTTCTTTTTTTTTTATTGGTTGTTCACAACATTACATTTTTATTATATTTCTATTTGGGAAATGGACATATTGCCTCATTTTACTCAGATGTTGGCCTGGTTACTGTTTCCAGGTGACCCTGGCTTTGTCATTAATCATGTGTCTTCCCCATTCCCTTCAATAAAAGACCCACAGTGAGAAACTGTAAGCTCCATGAAGCCAGAGGTTGCATCTGAGTTTGCTTCCACCCTGAGTGCCTCGCACCAAGTTTAGCACACAGGAGAGGCTGCACAGATATTTGTGGAGTTGAATAAAACATCAGCCATATGTATGTACTCCTTAAATAGGAGTCATCGTTGTTGTCATGGAGTTTATCATTATCTTCGTCATCATCGTCACCATATCATCATATCATCCCCAGGTGGCATTTCATAGAAAAATTCCTTCCTCCTCAGATGATAAGGATCTCAAGTTGGCTTGGCCTAGGCAGCTTTTCTAGACTTTTCACATTTGGCATTTAAATGCTCTTGGTGTTTTCACTGCTGTAACACAAAGACAAAAATGTATAGTCTGAGAATATCAATAAATGGGTGTGTCTCCCTGCCTGGCATGGTGATTTCCTCTCATATCTTTCTGTGACTATGTATTATATTCTATTGTGCAAACAGACAAACAGAAAAATACACCAAAACTTCATAACTTAAAAAAAAAAAAGTGTTCATTATCTCACAATTTCTGTGTATCAAGAATCAGGGTGCAGTTTTTCTAGGTCCCTAGATCTTCAATCAAGGTGCCGTGAGTTATCTCTGGGTGCAGCCTGAGTGTAGATCTCCATCCAAGCTTGTACATGTAGCTGTAGGCAGGCCTCAGGTTCTCAGGGGCCGTTGGTTAGGGACATCATTTCCTTTCCACACAAGCCTCTCTGTGGGACTAACTTACAACTTGGCAGCATGCTTTCCCCAGAGAGAGAGGAAATGGAATCAGAAAGATGGAAGTCATGGGTATCATATAGCCCAATCTCAGAAGTGGTATAGCCTCATTTTTGTGTTCATTAGAAGCAAGTCACTAAATTCATCCCACACTCAAGAGAGATGGATTACACAATAATATGAATACCAGGAAGATAGGATCATTGGGGACCATCTAAAATAAACAATGCCTACCACAGTGGGTGATGTTCTCCCCAAGAATAACTTTCTAAATCCTCTTCTCCTTTTGGCATCATGGACTATATACTCCACCTGGATCTCAATGCCTTTCCAAACTTCTCTTTAAAAAAGGAAATCAGGGGCTGGGGATGTGGCTCAAGCGGTAGCGCGCTCGCCTGGCATGCATGCGGCCCGGGTTCGATCCTCAGCACCACATACCAACAAAGATGTTGTGTCCGCCGAGAACTAAAAAATAAATATTAAAAATTCTCTCTCTCTCTCTCTCTCTCTCTCTCTCTCTCTCTCTCTCTCTCTCCTCTCTCACTCTCTCTTTAAAAAAAATAAAAAAGGAAATCAGAGGAATGGGCAGGTTTGGCTAAGAATGACTTCCAATATGATAATGATTTTTCATTGTCAATTGCACATGTGCACAGACACTGGATCATGGAGAGACCCCAGCTACTCCTCCTGACTTGTCTCAGCATCGGCTTCCTGATGATTGACTTTGTAGCCTCCCAATGAATCTATTAAGAACAGAACCCTAGAGGTTGTAGACATAGAAGCTACATATTTAGACATTGGGCTCCTTTTCCTCCCTGCACCCCATCCCTCACTTTGCAGAGAGGTATGGTGCTAATTTGAGATCATTTTGAAGCTTCATTTCCATTATCTTACTGTACATGTTCAATATTATCTATTTAACTTTGATATAAATGCCTCAGGGACAATTAAACCTCCTTCTTCCTAATTGACTGAATCATGTGTAAGTCTTCACTCCCTTTCTTACGCCACACACCATCAGGGGAAAGAAAGAAAGGAATAACCTATACTAAGGGAAGCCCACAGAAGAATCTTGAAATAGAAATGGACATCGATGTCATAATTTCAAATAGAGCTGTGAATGCAGAATTATGTAGAGGGAAAAAAATTTAAAATAGACCTGCGGTTCTATGACTAGCATTTCTCATTTTGTTTCCTTTTGTGCAGATTGTTTCCCAGAGAAAGCTGTCCAAATCCTTGCTGAAGCACGGGAACACGGCAGGAAAATCTTCCATCACGGTGAGAGCTCCCTGAGCAGCCCTCTGCCCAGATTGGCCCAGGCAAACCCAACACTTGGCAAATAGACCCTCTGCCTGTTGGACATTTGATGCTACAACTGCTGAACTATTCAAGTTACTTACCTCTTTTTTTTTTTTTTTTCCTTCTTTCTCTTTCCTGACAATGCAATTTTGATCCTTCTACCCTTAGGGGAAATGGGGAAGAAAAAGGATTTGAAAATGAGGTTACTCCCTTCTCCTAAGCACTTCTGCAATTGCTATACAGGTTTTAATAGAGGAGAAAGTTGATATTGCTGAACACAGTAATAATATGGAATTGTCTGGGGTTTTCAGATCATCAAAGTTACCCCCCCCACCGCCGACACCTGCCCTCGATTTAGAATTAAAACTCTGTGCTTTGTGTTAATAGCATTCAGTCCAAGGTTTGATCTGTTGCCTGAGAAGCAGATAGCCCAGCATTTAACACTATCTTTGATATAATGGTTTGGAACTATTCTGTCCGATCTGATTCTGTAACCACTAGACATGATCACTTAAACAAATAAAATTATTTAAAATTAAATAAAAGCAACTACTCAGTTCCTTAGCCATTCCAGCCATACATGAATGCTCAATAGTTACATTTGACTGGCAGCTACTTTATTGCACAGTGCAAATTACAGGACATTTTTATCCATGCAGAATGTTCTATTGGAAAATGGTGAAAGTATTTCTACATAGGAATGGAAATTTTCATATGGCACTCCTGGTATTTGAAACTTTGACATTTTATATTTGAGTCTTTGAGAAAAGTAGAGAACGTTGTCTAACCATTTAACTGTGTGGATAAAAAAGAGTGAGAAAGGTCAAAAAATAGTACTAAGAAAAATCTAAATTGCTAGGAAGGCAAATTGCAAGGAGGCAAAGCTACTGACTTCTTTCAGTTCCTCCTTTTTAACTTGAGAGTGACTTGTTCATTTTTTAAAAGAAGAAAGCAATGTTTTAAAAGAAAAAAAATTCAAAAGGGTCCCTTTGTGAATTGTGGCATTCTGTTAAGAACTTAACTGAGTGTGGTTACTGGAATATTTAATTAATTTATTTATTTTTGTGGTGCTGGGGGTTGAATCCAGGCTTCGTACATGCCAAACACACTCTGTACCACCAAACTACAGCCCCAGCCCCTGTGGCTTCAATATTTTAAATGACATTGTCATGTCAAGGCTTCTTTCTTTTATAATCGATAATGAATCAAGTGCTCTTTGAAGAGCTCACTAGTGCTGTAAAAAGCCCAGGGTTCACTCCCAATGGCCACAAACCCAGTGGACCCAGGTATAAAATATTGCTGTGGTTCTTTCCCAGGAGAATAAACCTGATCTTCCTACCTGTTCTCTATGACATCTTGGAGATTTTCTTCCTCAATAAATCCCAGAAAAATTTAATCTTCTTAATTTTAAATATTTAAATAGTCCCTTTAATCTTGGGTCCCCAAACCAAAACATTGGCTTCAATAGCTTCTGAAAATATGTGTGAAATTTTTGAGATGACCACAGATAGAAAAGATTATAACTTTGATCAGCTTCCCTAAGGTGTCCCTAAGGTGTCCACAAAATAGGTAAGGACCACCACTCAAATAGAAGATAAAAGGCATTGGGGTGGTAAGGGACAAAAGTGAATATATATATATATATATATATATATATATATATATATATATATATATATATATATATGATTCCTGAGTTACTAAACAGTTCTTGTTTTTCCTGTATGCCTTGAGTCTTCCCTGTATACCTGAGTTTATCTTTTATACCTGAAAACTTCTGTTTCTGACTTTTAGTATCCCTCTTTAGACAACCTTTTTAGCCTTAATCTTAGATGTAAATAACCTTAAGTTTTCTAGAGGCTGCCAGTCAGTATTTAGAGCAAGTCCTAATGGAAAAGTTGAGCTCAGAAATAATGGAGATAACATTGAATTAAATCTCAGTGTCTCAAAAAAATCAATTTGATAAGGATGATTGTGTGCTTCAGTCCCTGAGTACATGTGAAATCCTAACATGTAAATGTTATATGCAACTAGCCCAACCCCTAGATTTTTGTTGCTTTTTTTTTTTTTTACTGCTTTTCTCTTGATTTTTTTTCACCAACTTCTGCTCTAAGGTTTTGAGAGTCACTGGCTAGAGTCCCTTTTTATACACGAGGAGATAATATTGTCCAATAGGCCCTTTCATAATGTCACTTTATAAAAAAAATCTTTGTCAGAGAAGAGACTTTTTCTTCTTCTTCCTGACCCTTCCCCTTCCTCTTTCTTCCTTCTTATTTATTTGTTTGTTTATTTATGTATGCTTTCCTCTCTTAAAGCCCAGGAACAGTCTTGTGAAAAGCAGAAATTAGAACATATCTTTGACAATCATGGTCTGCAACAGACACAGAGATGAATTCATCTTCTCATCCCTTGTTGGTCTGACTCCAAATAGTAGAGAAATATAGTTATTCTTTCTTCTTCGTAATTCCTCAAGGAGAAAAATATATACGTAGTTATTTATGGAGGTACCATCCAATGCTGAGTGCCCTTTAAAGAAAGAAGCTCTTCCAATCTGCTGTCCCTGATATTTCTTCCTCCAGTATGGGTCCCATCTCTAGATTCTCATGCTCGCCATAAATGTAATCTAGTTGTCTACTGCTGTCTTTTCCAGGGACCTTTCAACACCCTGGTGTGTCATGTTTACCAGGGTTATAGGCAAACTTCTTGCCCAACATTTGTTTTGTCGATTTTCAGACCAAACATGAACTAAATTTGCCCATGGGTTCTTGGGCTAAAGGATCCACCTTCCACTGCAGCTGATGTGTGCTTTTTCCTTTAGGTAATCGCTGAAGAATTATCTGGCAATGATGACTATGTGGAACTCGCATTCAATGCACGAAAACTGGATGACAAGGTAAAGTGTATGGCATTAACCTCATCGAAGGAAGTAATAAAGCTAGCACACACAGTTTAATCAGATTTCTCCCCGAAGCTATTTTTCCCTTTCAACCCACATTATTAAACAGATCAAAGATTTCAGAGAGGTCTTCAAAGTAAGGCTCTCCCCAAATTGAGAAGCAGTTAATGAGAAGGGGAAGGAACTGTAATTAAAACAGGACAGTCTCATTACACAAAGACTTATTTCCAGAGGCCACAGGTCAGACGTGCACAGGAAAATAGGATTTAACCCCATTGTTAGGGATATCCTAAGAAAAAGGAGAGGGA
Source organism: Spermophilus citellus (assembly GCF_964194105.1). Classification (NCBI taxonomy): domain Eukaryota; kingdom Metazoa; phylum Chordata; class Mammalia; order Rodentia; family Sciuridae; genus Spermophilus; species Spermophilus citellus. Next base: position 29,699,778 of record NC_138188.1, on the reverse strand, counting down.
AGAAAAGTGACATTTATTAAGGGTCTGTGTTTGCCAAGTACCGGGTTAAGAGCTTTACATACATTGTCTTATTTAGTCATTTGCACAACTGCTAAGTAACAAGTATTATTAACACTTTTGCAGGAGAGGGAAGATTTTTCAAAGATAAAATAATTTGCCTAAGGTCTTTCCATATGTTTTTCTAGATCCTCTGAGAGGCAGACACTAAGACAGAATTCAATATGCAAGGGTTTTATTGGTAGAAATGCCCATGTAAGGTACATACAGAGACAGGTAGGGAAAACCAACAGACCACAATCAAAGTCTGATGCGGAATGGAGGAAAGAGGAAGTAAAGTGCAGGTGGAAGTCTCCCAGGACACCAGGCAGACTGAGGAAGTTTCAGCAAGGTTGTCAGGAAATCCTAGAGCCACAGTAGGCTACTCCCAGGAAGAGGCTTCCGTTAACACCCATTGTGCACACCATTACTGGCTGGGAGCTGCCTTAGGAATCTGGCCCACAGTGCAAGTGCAGGGGTGGATTTCAGAGCTCAGCAGCCTGTAACCAGAGACAGTTACATTCCCTAGAGTTGGAGGTCTGCAAGGCACATTTTCATGGCTTTGCTAGTTAGTGGTGAAACTGAAGATCCGATCCCATGTCAGTCTAATCTCCATCTATACTTGTTCTAATGCAACTTCTACCAAGCACAGGCCACGTTAGTCACACACACACACACACACACACACACACACATACACACACATACTGCACAACTTAAGGTGCAACCTCCACACCATAAAGACAGGTGGAGGTGTCCTTCCCAACCTTACCATATGATATCTATGATTTCCCACCAAATATATGTCCTTAAGTCAAAAACCACATCACATCAATTAATGTATTCTCATAGATCTCCATTTTCCTAGAGTATAACTAGACAATTGGGGAGTTGGGAATGCCGTATACTTTCTCAATGACTGACAGCAATGTCTCCAGCAACTGTTTAAAGTCTTCAGCAGCAGCTTACATGTTCACATATCACATTCACCTTCCACCTAAAAGATGTATTCAGCCCAATTATGCATTCACTGGTTCACTCTTATACGTTGGTTGATTTATTTATTCACTCGTTCATCAGTCATTCATTGGCTAAACTGTGTTAGGAGTTTATTATGCACAAAGTACTGGGGGAAATGCACACTAAAAAAAGCCGTGTCACTCGCCCACCCCAACCTGGAATTCATCATCTAAGTAAAACATAAATTAAAAAAACAAATAAAAATGTTACTGCCATATTAGGATATGACCATTGATGTATAATCAGGGTATTCTGGGAAGGGTAATGGGTTCTGTCTGAGGACATCAGAAAAGATTTTACCCTTATGACCTAACCACATTTTGATATTTTTAATGTCCTGAGTAGACTGTGTGAAATCTATCCAAACTGCTGTCTTTGGGCATTTGCATGAGCTAGGTGCTGAGGCCCATAGAAAGCATGGTGAGTTGGGAGTGAGCTTTGAACTTTCACCCACTTTCAACTACTGTGTTCCTTCTCCTCCATCATCTACCTACATTTCAGAAGAGATCTCAAAACGGATCTGCAGTGTCTACCCCGGTGCCATTATAAGCTATAGGGTCAGTAGGTGACAGTTTACAGCTACTCACTTAATGGCTTATAATGGTTTCTGTCCACTTAGCAGTCTCTTAAGTACCTCTAATTTGTCCTCTAACTGATTTACATTACAGTACAAGGGGACTTGGGAGTTTGGAAGGGACCCGTTGTGTTTTTTAGTTCCTTTTAGTCAAATGAATACTTGCTCATGGAACTAAATGAGCCCTCCATAGCACTTCATATGGTTCTAAATGGCCATTCCCACCATGAACAGCACTTATCATCCAGAGCCCTGGTCACTGCTGAGCCTCAAGGACCCAGTACTGTAGAACCCAGATCCTTTGACATGTAACCGTGTCTTGTCCAGATTCCTCAGTATTCCAGAGAACCAAGTAGGGGTACTATGGTGCAGTTTGGATTGAAAGGTGAACAGCCTCGGGTTGAAAGAGGTCAAAGAACGGAGGAGTAGGAGGACACCATAAAGATGATCTCACACAACCTCTGCAAGGAAACAGAGGCTCAGTGAGGTCTGATGATTTACCCAAGGATGCACAGCAAACCATCCAAAGGCTCAGTGCCTTCCATTAACAACTGTTTTATAGTATATGTTGGTTACAAGTGAGTCACTTTAATTCCGGATTAAAGTGACCTAGAGTTGTTATTTAGAAGCTACAAATATCTGAATGTACGCTTGATATTTTTTTCCTATTTTTTTATTTGTTCAATTTATTTATACATGACAGTAGAATGCACTTTGACGTGTTGTACATAAATGGAGTATAACTTCTCATTCTTCTGGTTGTACATGATATAGAATCACAGCAGTCATGTAGTCATATATGCACATAGGGTAACAATGTCTGATTCATTCTACTGTCTTTCCTACCCTCATACCCCCTCCCCTCCCTTCACTGCCTTCTGCCTAATCCAAAATAACTCTATTCTTCCCTAGTGCCCTCCCCTTATTATGAATTAGCGTCCACATATCAGAGAAAACATTTAGCCTTTGTTTTGGGGGGGATTGGCTTATTTCACTTAGCATGATATTTTCCAGCGCCATCCATTTACCTGAAAATGCCATAATTTCACTCTTCTTTATGGCTGAGTAATATTCCATTGTGTATATATACAACATTTTCTTTATCCACTCATCTGTTGAAGAGCATCTAGGTTGGTTCCATAATTCAGCTATTGTGAATTGAGCTGCTATAAATGCTGAAGTATCTGAAGCCCAGATCCATCAGATACACTTGATATATTTTCTAATATTTTTTAGTTGTCAATGGACCTTTATTTTTTTTTTTTTGTTTATATGTGGTGCTGAGGATGGAACCCAGTGCCTCACACATGCTAGGCAAGCACTCTACCACTGAGCCACAACAGCTATACTAGATATTTTTGAGCCGATATTTTTGAGTTGCTTTACAGGAATCAGATACCTCCTTAATAGTAATCATCCTGGTATTTATATAGTTCTTTACCAACTATTTTCATGCATTCAGTCTTCTGTTGATAATAATCATAGCAGCCAGCATTTTTGAGTGCTTAGCATGTGCCATGCCCTGGTCGAACAGCATCATCTTTTCTTCTCGAGCCCTGCCAAGGTAAAGGAATTCATGTTTGGGAAACTGAACTTGGGGAAGTTAAATATCTTGCCTAAGGCCAGCCAGCTTACATGTGGGGAGCTGGGATGTTAAAGCATTGGTAAAGCCAGTGTGCTGCATATTAGATTTTCGGTTATTGGAAGAAAGAAACTATATCTTATCTGTGTGTGTGTGTGTGTGTGTGTGTGTGTGTGTGTGTTTGTCTTATATGGTGCCCTCCTGACAACTACATACTAACCCAAAATAGTAATTTTAAAAGAATGTGAAATAAAACAGAGTGCTTCAATACACTACCAAGTAAAAGAAATGCAGTATTAAATTATACATATGGTATAGTTACAGATACATGTATATATTTAAAAGAAAGAGAGAAAATAAAATTATGCCTAGATTCTAGAAAAATATTTACAAAAATACCTATTGGTATTTGTGGAATTATGAGTGGGGTTATGGGTTAAGTTTTTCCTTCTTTCTGTCTTTATCATCTCTCTACATGTTACAATTTTAAATTTAAAAAATGGTAACAAATGTTTAATTTATCAATAACGAGGGAAAAGTAAAATAATTGATCAAGTTCTTCTGTTGGGGTCAGCAGTTTTTAAGTATAATTAATAAACACATCCCCAGAGGAACCAAAAGTCTATTCATGGAGACAAAACTACTGAAAAGGGAGCCCGGGGCACAGAGGAACAGAGTATGGCCCACAGTCACTTGAGAGGGGAGAGAAGAGGAAAGTTCCAATTTTTTAGGATGAGTGATGAAACAAATAGGCCTGAGGGGCAAATGTCTTGGCAAATGCAAAGAAATCAGCTGGGAGTGTGTCTGGGAGAGAAATGGGCTATTTCGGGGAGGAGACTAGGTTTATGGAGCAGGCCCGTAATGGATGCAGCCATTGTGGGTTCTTGAGAGGAGAAAGGCTATGGTCATCTGGTACTTCCATAAGTAGAACTGAAGGATGTAACTAGGTACTATGCAACATGGTGTTCAGTTCCTGTTGGGTAAAGAGGAAAGCAAAAGAGAAGATAGTAATCCCCACCTCCCATCTCTTCTCTTTCTGGGATACCCTATGAAGTCTCTAGGCTCATATTCTCCCCCTTCAGAGCCAATCATTGTTTTCCTGGTTAGACTCCTTCAGTGGCTTCCTTCTTCCTCTCCAGACCAGCACTGTCCCCAGCTCCTTCTCGACAGGTTCTTAGACTGCAGTCGAGTTAAGGGACTCAGTGTATCCCTCTCCATGTTTACATTTCCACTCTGGCTGTTCTCTCTCTAAAATATCTTCCTTACAACCATCTTATGCAGCCAAAATTCATCATCTCTCTTCTCTTCTACAAAGATTTCCTGCTCGTTGATTCATTCATTATAAGCCCTGGGTTGGGTTGATTCGAATACTTGTTTTACCACCAAACTGGATGGTATGGGCAGGACTGAGAGCAGGGTCCAGCTCTCCTTATATCTTAACATCAAGCACAAAAGCTTTATGGTTAGTGTACAGCTGCAGATGTTTTGCTGATCTCAAGACTAGGATGGCTGGTAAAGACATCGATTGTGAGGAAATGTTTAGAAGAAGAGCCCCCCCCCCCAAAAAAAAAACAGCACAAGAGGAAATAATGTATTTAGCTTATTAACTTTTAGGGATAAAAGATGACAGTTAAGGCAAATATTGACATAGTTCTGTTTTGTTTCAGTTTAGATTTCTAAAAAAAAAACTCACCTGGTGAAATATATAAGAGTATGATAAATAAGGCTGTTGCACAAATAGCTTCCTGTCCTATATCACATACTTGTGTCATGCATTCATTTGTTTATGTATTCATTCATTCAACCAATAAACACCATGTACTGCTAAAATCTGAATGCTATGGGAGATGCTGAGGAAGTAATAGAAATATAAAGCAAAGTAAGACCTAATTCCTCTGCTCTCAAAATGTGTAACCTATTTGGTTAGGAATAAATTTACAAGAAGGAACGGATGTAGATAGGTTCTGCCTGCAATTAAGAAGCACCTATTTGTTTTATATCACTCTCCCACTGAAAGCAACTTTATGCATTAGAAAAGATACAAGAGGCATCTGTTTGAGAGTCACAAGGCTGTCAGGATTTGAGAGGCCAAGATTCTGGGGGAGAGGAGAAAGCCATCAAGGTGATTCAGACAGTCTGTACAGACTTTCCATCCAAGGCTGATTCCTAAAGCACCGTGCATTTAGAGCCTGGGAAGTCACCAGAAAATAGCTACTAAGAAACAGAGAAACTGAGCACAGGTTTCGATGGCCTCCTGGGGCTGAGAAAGAATAACTGAAATTTAGGGCAACTAAGAGACTCTTCAGAGAAGGCAAGAGCTCAACCGTCTTGAGTGGATTATCCTCTCCAGACATTCACTAATTAGCAAATAAAAGCATGGAGAGAAATTGAACAAAAACTTAGAGCCAGGAGACAGTGGAGATAAGAGAAGACCAGGAAGTCTCACAACTAAAACCGGCACTGAGGACTTTATCAAAGAGGAACAGCTCTCACAAACATTCAGGCTTTCTGTTAGAGCACTCTAAGGACCACACCTAAGGAGAAAAGGAATCGGAAATAGATTGGGCCTTTTATTAAAGACTTCTGAAGAAATCCAACTTCTGAATAGCTTAATCCCAGTTGGATTTAAGGGACTCCCCCCACCCATTCCAACTGCTTGCTAGAAACTAAAGACTCCTCTAAAACCTTTATAATTTTTCTCACATAGTGTGTATTTAATCAAAAAACAAGCATACCCAAAACCAGATAATAGAAACAGACTCACAGGTGATCCAGATATTGTCGTCATCAGATGTAGACTTCATGATAACTCTAATGAATGTGTTCCAAACAACAGATACACAGCTTCTCAGGGAACTGGGGTTTGAACTGATCTTTGAAGATTACTTTGGATTTCAACCAAGTACTTATTTCACGAAGGACTTGGAGTTCAGTTGCAGCTTATTCTAGGCAGGGGTGGATCACACACAAGGATAAAGAACAAAGCAAGAAAAGATGTTGTGCACTGTCTCAGGGCAAGGAGAGGAGAGCGTGGGTGGAACAGGAGCAGGATTCAAGAAGAGATGACTAGTTGTCCTCCATTCCCTCCATTCCACATGTGGGCAATAGAAAAATCAGGGGAGGGGCCCAGGTGGTTAATCTTCCTAATGGATCAGGGATGGATTAAATGCAGAGGAAAAAAATCATTTTGTTTCTATTTCTCTGTTTTAGGATTTCTTCAGTAAATCTGACCCATTCCTGGAAATTTTTCGCATGAATGACGATGCCACTCAGCAGCTTGTGCACCGAACTGAGGTAAGAAGAGTCATCTCCAGCTACGCCAGTTTGTCTCCTAAGATGATAAATTGACCTGTTTGAGGGACACCTTCTATGTCTTACTGTCTGTACATAGGCACTGCCCTCAAGATGTCTCTGCCTTTTTAGCTTAGTTTCTTTATTCTCAATCTGTATGTTCAGTGAGAAGAGCCCTATCGCCCCACTTTTCCATTGTTGATCTTGAACAGAGACAGCCAGCAACTTATTAATAAAATATGAAAAGTAGCAAACATTTAATGAAGATAACTAGGTACCAAGCATCTGATTAAGTGATTTGCATGCATTATTTTACTTGCTTTTCATGATAATCCCTTGATGGAATTATTATTATCTCCCCCACTTTACAGTTAAACAAACTGAACTTTGGGGAGACTTTGTTATTTTTCCAGGTCTCACAGTGAGCAAGGGGCAAAGCTAAGGTTTACACTGAGGTTGTTCAGCTCTAAGCTTCGCTGCAATTTCAGAAGTCAACCTGCTTCTTCAGGAAAAGTACATACACTGGACTGATGTCAGACCTGTCATATGAATAACTGCCCTGTCCCAAGAGCCAACTATATTCCTTCTCCCACCCTCCCTCCTCTTTCTGCAAAAATAACCCTAAAGCTCATCCCTCCCTAGCCTAACCCCTGCTACCCACCATCTCATACACACAGGCAGTAACCAATCCTGATCTCAATTTGTTGCTTTTTACTTGTAAGTTCTGCAGTGCAATTCTAAGAAGGAAATGGAATAGGATATTGGAATAATTGTGGTGAAGGACTTGGAGCTCAGACAAGATCCTGTTGTGTGTGTATACCAGTGGCAGGGTCAAGAAATAAGAGATCCCATGATCTTCATGGGATGATGGTGGGAGTACCGTATTCTCGCCACCCCATGCCTTAAATCCAACTCTATTTTCCTAAAGTAACAGATTTGCAGGTGTTGTTGGGGGCTAGGGAGGATTTTCCTGTTGTTCTTAGGAGACAAAAATTAAATAATCTTGGATGGGCTAACTATGGATATCATCAGTCACATCATTAGCATCTTGTAAAATATATTTAATGAAAGAATGAATAAATGAATGGAGTTAAATAAAAATAATCTGTCCACTCCATGCTGTAGAACAATGAGATTCTCTGGAACTTAACCCCTGGAGAATAGACTAAAGTATAGCTCACACAGTTGTTGTCCCAAGTAGTTCTTCATCACCACCACCAGTTAGAGTCTCCTTCATATATGAAGATTCCTTTAGTGACGTACACCTTGGGGAGAAATAAACTTTGGACAAAGTCAGTAGTGGAATTTATTCATCTGTGCTTTTGTTCTAGTTAGTGAACAGGGGCTTCAACCAACCAGGGAGAAAGTATGGGTGTAATATTTTATTGAATTTCTCTCACAAGATCTTCCTTTCTTCTGCTCCTGATAGCAGTCCTGTTCTCATTATTTATATGAGTAAATTCTCCTATCCCCAAGAATTTCTAGAACTTCCCCCACTTACCTTAAGAGTAAGGATTCGTAGAGTCTCATGGGAAATTTTGATTTCTTATGAGACTCTATGAATTTGTAGAGCCTTTCAGTGGGTCAAACAACATAATATTGATCTTTCCTCTTGTTTACTCAGTAGATACAAAATAAATGCCAGGAAATACTATTCTCTTGGGGGAAAGTACACATGTGTAGTAGGCACATGTGTACACAAGCACATGCATAAATAGATTTTAAACTTTAGATGGAATATCTAGTTGAAATTTTGATTTGCTAAGCGAATTTTTTTCAAAACTGCTGCAATGAGACATTTTCATTTTAGCATTTTTATTTAAAAAAACGTGAGAAATTGAAATCAACCCAAACAATCTTATCTAATTTTTCCTTCTTACTATCACTTTGATCATCCTCAGTGTATCCGAAGACAAGACAAAGTCACACAGGAACGTTCTTTCTCTAACACATTAAAATAAATTTAATAATGAGCCCATGATATAATCAATAATTCATATTATATTAGGGCATCCAATTGAATAAAAAGGGAAGCACTTAGAAAATAATTATGTTATGTGAATAGAGAATTATTTATTTTAGACACTAAGACTTCCACTAACAAAAAAGTTCATAGGAAGAAAAAATCAATGGGACGATTTCATTTGACTTCATCTGTATATCCCCTAGCACAGCAGTTCTCAAACTTTATGCATCAGAATCACCTAGGAGACCCATCTAGGAGAGTGCAAGTAGGACTGGGTGGAGCCCAGACTTTTCTGGCTTTAGTCCCCATGTGATATAGCACCTGGTCTGGGAACCCTGCCCGAGAGTAGACAATACAGAGCAGGCCCTTTTGCATGCTGAACCAAACTGAATTGTTTGTACCACCATGATGGCAGGATACAACTTTGTTTTTATGAGCTCTTGGGAAGGATTTGGCCAAGTTCATGATTAATTTTAAAATAATTTTACTATGTTATAGACTTTGTAATCTGAAGAGCTGCCTGGTTGTGCCTTTCCAGTACATTCTAGTTGAGATGGTGATGAGCTATGTCAGAATGTTCCTAGAATTTTTCTTCTAGAAACTTCTCTTACAATCTGACGTGACTCAAACATCGTCCAATTCTTTAGCAGTAGACTTGTTCTGCACACCCTTCACCTTTACCAAGTCTTTACCTCTGCTGACACCAAGAGAAAGAACTGTATGCTACAGTCCTGACAGTCCTATAGAACAGAAGGCCCTTTATCAATGGTCAGAAGCAGCCTCACTTCCTTAATTACAGTCCTTTTGATATGGAAGGGATCATCCTCAGTATCTAAATGCTGGATGACATGATTGTCATTATTCATGAAACATCCAGGCCAGTGACCAGAGGAGTGCTGCCCAAAATGACCTGCTTAGTGAGCACCCTTAAAAGGTTCACTACTCCAAGTTTCCCTTAAGGCACCTGTGCCAGACAGTTGTTCTTTTCATAAGCCTCACAGTGGTTTCTCCAGCAGTTTTTTATGTTGAAATGTAAAAATGTCACTCGTGTTCTCCCCTCCTTCACCATGCCTCTCTTTGTTTTCCCAGGTTGTGATGAATAACTTAAGCCCAGCCTGGAAATCATTCAAAGTATCAGTAAACTCTCTATGCAGTGGAGATCCAGATCGCCGGCTGAAGGTCAGAAATCTATCCAAGAAATGTGAATTTTAAAATAATAACTTTCCTCTTTCTCCTCATAGAAATGTTGACAAACCCCAAATTTTCTGAGTCATTCATTCAATGCTTCCACCTTTGTGCATCTTAGTGGAAGAAAGAGAGAGTATTTCTTCTGTTAAAGTCATTGAGGCTTATACAATGAACTAATAAAATAAATCCTAGTTGTGGTACATCCAGAGATAAAAACCTATGGCTTCTCAGAAATAAAACTGTGACAATAACTTCTGGCTATAATTGGGAGTTATGAAAAAAAATATTTCCATAACATGCTACTCCACAATTTAGTGGTTTAAAATAAAGTCATTTGTTTAGCTTATGATTCTGTGCTTTGGCAAATTAGACTGAACTGATCTAAGTGGTTCTCAGGTGGTTCTCGCTTGGAGTCTCTGAGGCATTTGCTACCCATGAGCAGGCTGGCTCTGCTTCTAAAGGTTGGCTGGTTGTCATCTGAAATGACTAGTGGATGATGGGGCCATACAGCTCTCATCATTCTTCAGGCTAGCTTGGACTTATAATGCAGTGACCTCTGGGTTCCAAAAAGCAAAAACAGAAGCCGCAAGACCTCTTGAAAACTTAGGCTCAGAACTTATATAGGTCACTTTCTCTATAGTCCATAAACCAAAGGGGGTCATGTGGCTATTCCAGATTCAAAGCTGAGGAAGATAGACTCCTCCTCTTGATGGGAGGAGCTGAAAAGTATTATGGCCATTTTTCCAAAATTAAAAAAAAATGTTTTTTGAGCCCTGTGGGAATGCAAAATTTGGAAGAAAAAATGCATTGGGAAGGTTAGGAATTACCAAAAAAAAAAATCAAAATAAATAAATAAAATAAAATAAAGGACCGAATGCCAGAAACAGATTCCAGGAGATATTCCCCCATAAGGTCCATGGTCTGGTTACCTTGGAAGCCCAGAACCTCCATGCTTCTAATGTCCCACAGTTGATACTATCAGTTCAGGATGATTAAGTAACTCACTGGAGACTGGTGCCTATGAACCAGAAAGACCAGTTGATTAATGTTCAGTGCCAAACATGACTATCAAGCAGACTCAGCAGTCAATTGGCTTCACCAGACATTTTGTTGTGGGTGAACCATAGGGAAGACAGTTGTCAGAAGGTGACACTTAGAGCCCAAAGCCCAGACAAGGATGCTAGATAATTGAGTCTATCAATGACTTCACATTCTGAAAGCCAGGGCATCTACCTCCACTATGGGAATAACGGTCCATCAGGCAGAGTAAACATTCATGTTGACCTTTAAGGGGACCTGTTCCCAAGAAAGGGTGAGATGATTGCCTTTGTAACTTTACATTCTCCTCACTCCTTTCACCCCATCAGACCTTGTTCTGATGGATAAAGTTCTTTTGATTTGTCCACGTTTCCGTCAGGTTAGAATCTCATCTGGTTGGTCAGTCCTCGCCTCTTTGAGGTGACTTTATATGTCTTTGTTTGAACCCATTGTGTGTGAACCCCTTCTGGGTTGAACTCTCAGTGGACACATTGACTTCCATCTTCCTGAGGAGCAAGTCCATTCTATCTGATGTCTCCTGTCGGAGCCAAGGTAGCTCAAGACTCAACTCCTGCTGAAAACTGTTTCATTTCAAAAAATCAGAATCCCTGGCTGTTGGGGTTTCGGGTGGAAGTTCCTATGCAAGATGGCCGAGAGCTACAGCTCCAGGCATGGCATGGAAATTATCACCTGTGATCTGTGCTTTTCTGTATCTGAATGAATAAAAATATAAAAGGAGTGCTTGGCAGCCTTTTGAATACTTTAATGTCTCTATGGGAACAAGGGACAGTAAAGATCATGGATGGATAAGTGGGACAATGAGCAGATAAGCAGAGAGACAGAAAGAGCAGAAAGGCATAAATAAAGACTGAGAGAGGAAGAACGAAAGGGAGGAATGGAAGGAAACAAAAGACAGGGAGGAAGGAAGGATCGATCAGACTTTCTCAACAGCTACACTATTGACATTTTGGATTTTGCTGTTCAGGGCTGTCCTGTGTGTTGGATTTGTTTAGCAGCATCCCTGGCTACTAGATGCCAGTAGTATTTTACCCCCTGACACACACACACAGACACTCTGGCAAATACCCGCACAGTTTGACAACCCAAAGTGTATTCAGACATTACTAAATAAATGTTCCCCAGAGGGTAAAATCATTTTCAATTAAGAACCACTGGCATAGACCAATGGCTTTCCAATTTATGATGCATCCAAATTACTTGGAGGACTTTCTAAAATACTTTGCTTCACCCCCTGGTTTCTAATTCAAGAGGCCCACTGTGGACCTGAGAATCTGCATTTCTGACAAGTTCCCAGGTCGTGCTAATACTGCTGGTCTAGGAGCACCCTTTGAGAAACCCTGGAGTAAACTCTTGCTCCTTTCATTACAACCCATCCATTGCCTAAGGCCCACATACCTCTCTATGTCCCCAGTGATAATTGGTTCTTTCCAGTTTGCTCCTTGAGGGTAGACTCGACTTTGTGCACTACATATCCAGGCGTCTAGCACAGTGCTTGGCCCAACTCAATATCCAGTAGCTTTTTCTGCAATTAATGTATGGAGGATCAAGAGAGGCAGAGAGAGGTCAATGGGGCTCTTCTGAGGAGGAGGCACCCATAATCACGGGTATACTGGTGTTTACCAAGCCACAAAGCCGATATTGTCACTCACCTGCTCAAAATAACCACCTTTTCCACAAGACAAAATACACTCCTGTATAACCCTTTATTTGTATTTATTGATTATTTTGTTACAAAGACAACAGTGAAATTCTCCTAAGGCCTTCTCCAAAATGAAGTGGTACATACTGTCAGGCAGCACTCTGTCTATGTAGGTATCATTCTTCTGCAACATCTCCCACCCCCAAAAAATTAGAAAATGAATTTTTTTAATATTTATTTTTTAGTTTTAGGTGGACACAATATCTTTATTTTATTTTTTTAATGTGGTGCTGAGGATCAAACCCAGTGCCTCACACATGCTCGTCTGGTGCTTCATCTCTGAGCCACAACCCCAGCCCAGACACAAAATTTCTTAAAAACCCTCTGTCAAGGTAGTTGGTAAATCTTAGCAAAATTCTAACAATTAGGCTTTTGTTCCAACAAGGCTTGGTATCTTTAAAAATTTCCATTCATTCAAGATACACACGAACACCCAGTTTAGAGAACTTTTTGTTGTAATTTCATTGTGTACTTCTCTTTTATGGGAAAACAAAACAAAACAAAAATATCCAAGTAACTTTTTCCAAAATTGATCTTTAACTTATTTATTAAGGAAACACTTAAACACACATGAAAGTAGGAAGATAGTATGATGCCACCTCTCTTATCACACACTGCAGCAGCTCTGAATCAGGGCCAGTTTTATGTCACCTGCTCCCCTCAGTGGTCACTTCCCCATCTCTCTCTCCACCACTGGATCATTTTGGAACAAGTCTCACCTGAAAGTGCTTCAGTACATATTGCTAAAGGATAAAGAATCTCTCTATAAACATAGCCTCAAAACCATTATCATGCCTGAAAATATTAAATATACATCCTTAAATTCTGCCATTATTTAGATTTGCCCAACTCTCTCATTTATTAAATAATTGGTTTTATTTGTTTTTCTTTTTTGTTTTTTATCTTTAAAATACATAACATTTATATTTAAAAATTAAACACTCAAAAAGACCCTTGAGTTCTCTTGACATAAACCTAATATAAGTGTTTAATAGTTTCTTTGCTTTAAGGAATGAATTTTTGAAATTCATGAATTATGAATCTTTAAAGAAAGTAAGAAAAACATGTTTCCAAACACAGAAAACCAGAATGTTTATAACAAATATATAGCTTTATAATTCATAAGCATCCTAGAATATACATGTATTCTAAATCCTGCATCCAAGGTCCAATATTCAACTGTCAGTAAGCCTGGCTACGAAAATCTCAGCAACTGTCTCAAACAAATGACACTGAAAACCATTCAATAGTTAACTACCAGAACTTAGCAGTGAGAAAGAAAACAGGGGGGAAAAATGAACTGCAAGAAACAATAGTAGTAAGAAGTTAATGAGTTTTCTAAGTCTCCATACTAGAAAGTATTTCAACTCTTGCATTGTTGTTGTTGGTTTTTTGTTTTGTTTTGTTTTGTTTTGGTACCAGGGATTGAACTCAGGAGCACTTGACCACTGAGCCACATCCCCAGCCTATTTTGTATTTTATTAGAGACAGGGTCTCACTGAATTGCTTAGCACCTGGCTGTTGCTGAGTCTGCCTTTGACCTCGAAATCCTCCTGCCTCAGCCTCCTGAGCTGCTGGGATTACAGACGTGCTCCAACATGCCTGACTCAACTCTTGCATTTTTACTTGTTTGTGATTTAAGTTCTGGAACAAAGCTCCTGGAATTTTTGTGACCTAACAATAGATATTTGGTATTGACACTGATCCTGTAACCCAATGAACTCTACTAGAATGGAGAGAAAAATTTGGAATTATCCAATATTGTGGACGCCATATTGGATAATTTGAAGCTGAAGAAACCTTATTTCTGTTAGCAATCTGAAGACTCAAGCATTACTATGAGGACCTTGACTAATACAGTTTTGATAATGTGACTTACATTAGATACTTCTGTTTGTTTTTTTGTTTGTTTGTTTTAAATTAGGATTTAAACAAGATCCTGTCACTGAATCTGAATGAAATGTCTCTGAAGTCTTTTTTTAGTTGGTTCATTGTCTGTCCCTCTTTTAATTTTTTTTTCCCCTGCAGTTTTGTTAATGAAGAAACCATGTTGGTTTGTCCTGTAGCATTTCTCACAATCTCTGTTTCCTAAAAATGGCAGTTGCAACTTGATCATATTCAGGGTCTGTCTTCTGGCAAGAGTGCCTTTAGTATTATTAAGAATTCATAGGTTTATTTTTTTTCACATGAGTGTTTCAATCTATTTCAGTTATTATTTCTCTGAATTATTGAATTGTTCCTTATTTGACCAATGAAAACCCCTTTAAGTTGACCCTTGAGTTCTCTTGACATAAACCTAATATAAGTGTTTAATAGTTTCTTTGCTTTAAGGAATGAATTTTTGAAATTCATGAATTATGAAATTTTGCAATTTTCTCCATAGCATATATCTTTCTACAGATACTGACTCATGTTTTAATGTATCTTGAAATAATTCCTTCCCATAGGTCATATTCTGGCCCACAGAACTGTCAGATTCATTTCTTTCATTTTGTTTTTCCTTTAGGGGCAATTTTTCTTCAATTTAAATTTTTTATAATTATAAAACAAATGGTAATGTGGTTCCAATGTCAAAACTACAAAACAAAGCATATTTAGGAAAGTTATCTTCCATTTCTGATCCTTCCACCTTCTATTCCTTTTCTTGTTGGTAATCATCTTATAGTGCATTTTAATACTTGGTAAAACTAGTTCCTTTCACTTCTGTGTTCCTTGTCTTCTAAGCATTTCCTGGATATTTGACCTGTTTCTTATATCTATTTAGCTTTATAAAAATCTTATCTAGAAAAAAAAAGACCTGATGATATTTTTATATGGATTGCATTAAATTGGTAAAATAGGCAGAATTTGCTATTTTTATACTGTCTTTCTACCCCAAACATAGTGTGTCTTTCCATTTGTCTAAGTGTCCTTTTGCATGTTGCAAGAATGCTTGATTTCTCTCTCTTACAGGTTTAGAACATTTATGTTTAAGCTTATGGCTGGTTATTTGTTTATTTATTTGTTCTTCTATTATAAAAGGAGTCTTCCATTAGACCCTCTAACTAACTATTGTTTGCTTACATAAAGGCCATCGATTTTTGTTTTCTTAAACTGCTCTTTCATCAAGTTCTCTTATTGTTTATCATAATTTTTGTATTAACTTGGGGCTCTTTTCAAATATACAATCACATTATCTGAAAATAGAGATAGTTTTTTTTCCCCTACTTACTTATCTCTTGTGGCTGTAGTTATTCCTCTTCTCTAATCACGTGGGCGAGTACACCCAATAGCATGTTAAGCAGTTGTAGAGATAGAGGGCATCTTTGTCTTATTTGCCAATGAAGTATAAAATCCTATGATGACAGAGAATAGTTTTATAAAGTAATTCTGAAGGTGTCAGAGTTCATGGTTTTCTCATCCATGTCTACCAAGCCTGACATTCCTTCAATTAGATATAGACACACTTAAATACCTTAAACATTCAGAGAGGATTCTCATTTGTTATGGCAACCCTGTAAACAAATCACCCCAGGCAAAATGTCTTCTAAAACTTTATAAATATATTTAGTGTTACATTTAATGTTAACAATCTAATGAAATTACATATTAGAGTTAATGTCCAAGTTAATAAAGTGTTTATCAAAATCATGATTTCATTTACTTCTAACCACACTGTGAGGTAAGTTTCATTATCTTCATTTTACAGATTAGGAAACTGGGACTTAAAAACCCACATTGTCAAAAAATCCAGATTTAATGCTCTTTTATCAGGTTGTGCCACCTTAATTTTGTTATATTTCATTTTCTAGAAAATAATGTCATCCTGATAAGCATATCCTATAACTCTTTCAACCAAAATGTTTTATTTACTACCATATTAACACTTAACAGAGAAAAATTGTCTATATGTAACATAATTCAGAAAGCCTGAAACACTATTAATTATCTGATGAAACTAAAGGAAAAAGTGCTATCAATAAAAGGAACATGATGCTTTCTTATCAATGTATGCTTCATTAGAAAGCTGTACCTCTTAGACTGAATGAAATATGGTCTTAATCATTTCCTTTGATTTGATCAACACATTGTTAATAACCAGTACATATTTTTAGGATGCAATGCTGACGTTTAGAATAGATTCTTCCAGATTGGGGTGGGGGTTCTTATAGAAGAGAAGGTGGGAGGGCACCATTAGTAAGCATTGATTCTTTCCCTAATTGTGCCCAGTACTGGGGGGAAAATTTCTGCCAGAACACTATATAAGACCCTGAGACCATTTCATCACATATATTACAGGGCCATTTTCATATCCTCCTCTAACATGCAAACCACATAGGTAACTTGCTGACTCCCCTATACAGAGTCCACCTGGCATCCTCTCTGGAGGGTTGATGGAAGCCAGGTACCTTGAAGAGGGAACTAAGATGGCAGGGAACAGTTGCTTCTGTGTCCACTCGCTCCTATTCCTCATGCAGGGGAGAGGCCCTCATTATTAACTGAGGTTATGGTGGAGTGGGCACAAATAAGACACCACCAGGCAGAAGGAAGTAGCAGAACGGAAGGAGAAGCAGCTCCCTACAGCCAAATAGAAGCAAGTATAACCCAGAAGCTAATAAACGGGCAAGAGGAGACACCAATACAAGTTAGCAATCAACAAATGACATTTTCACTCACCATTTATCTTGCTTATCCTCCTGCCCTCCTTCTTGGGCTGCCATACCTGACTGTCTTAAAATAGCCATTTGCATGAGTTGCCTTCTGACACTCCCAAAGTTGGACACCTGGCCAATCAGAAAAGGGCCCTATTAAATCAGAACCCCAAACCAGTGACCCTGGCATCCTCTTCTTAACAACTCATATAAACAAGCCTGGTGCAAGCTGTTTGCATGCATTGAGCAATACTGTTCTCTTACTGATTCTGCAGACCTAACCAACTTGGTGCTGGTACTTTCCTTAAGTAGTTTAGCATCTTTTTTTTTTTTTTCTTTTTGTGGCCACCTACTGCAAAGTTAAGAGTGTGTGTGTGTGTGTGTGTGTGTGTGTGTGCGCGCGCGTGTGTGTGTGCACACACATGCTCTGTTCTTGCCCTAATATAAAATCTTTAGCCTTTCTCCTTTAATTACATTCAGCTCTCCATGTCTTTCCCTTCCTAGGTGTGACCAAGCCCTCTTGAAATGAAATCATATTTTCTCCACAAATGCATGGTTTTGGGTTTGGACTCTCTGAACCAGACTGACACACAACTGCCAAGTGGATTTGACTCCTCAAGTGTGTTCTTAGCGTTTGCCTTGGACCTTGTCCTCGTTACTCCCAGCCCCATATGATTCTTAACTCCTGGATCCCTATGTGTCTATAATCTTGTCTCTGATCACTTAGACTTAATTGCTATGTCCGTTTCCTTCCTCTTTTGTGCTGATTTTCTCTGACAAACCTTCTGGTTCTTTCTGTTTGAAAAGGAAGAAACCCCATCCCAGTTCCAACCCCCAGATCTCAATCCCTGACAGCAACCTCAGTTCAACCCCATCATCCCCCAGATTCATAGAAGGGGCTTCCATCATTAGATAACCCTTAGGTTATTTCAACAATTGCCAATTCTTGGTGCAAAATACAGACAGTTGGAATTGAGGAGTCCATTACCAACTATTTCTGGTATTACTCGAAACACCTGTAATAGAGAACAATTGAAAGCAATTTTACTTTCCTCTCTGCTACCTTATAATTGTGAGGGGGGAAAATTGGATGGTTTATGGTCTTCTTAAGTTTTCTTGAGATCTATTGAAATTCAAGGGCTTTCTTTTCAATTTTCTGGAATCAAGGGCTGCCTGTCCATAGTTCACTCTGCTTAAATGTGCAGGAATTTACAAGCGGATTGCAGACTCAGCAGAGTGTCTGTCTATTGGGTCAACCATGGCACAGGAATTCTTGACTCCACTTAAGTAAATGGCACCCCGGAGTCCAGCAGGCCGCCTCTCCTGAAATCTGGGTTCAATATTGCCTAGTGGAAGAGCAGACCAACTTAAAGAATGTTCAATCATGCAGGAACCAAGGAGGCTTCTGAACCGAGAGGGAAAACTACACATTCTCTTCGTTTTAATAATTCTTTCTTTTTCATTAATATTATCTCCTTATTTTACAAGAATTCAAATTTTAGAAAATTGCTTAGGATTACACAGCTAAGTTAGCACAGTCAGACTTTAAACCCAGGACTCTCATGCTCCATTGTCTTTGCTCTGAACTATATTTACTGAGCTTTTACCAGGTATCAGGAACTGGGCAAGGCACTTTGCTTAAATTTCCTCATTGAACCATATAATTATTGTAAATTAAACCATTCTGCTGTTGGGAAAAAAAAAGAAAAGAAAAGAGCCCTCTGTAATAGAAGTTTGTTTGTGGCTTATATAACAATCCAAGGCAAAATTTCCAAATCAATGCCTGCCTCTCCTTTATGAAGCAATTATAGAACCCAGCTTGCTTTTATCTTCTGTCTCATCCATACCTTAGGGTCTCATTTTGATTTACATCCTACAGGCCCAAGGGAGCAATATGGGGGAGGGCCTCTCGAGAAGTTTTAGCTGCAAACAGCTTTGGCATTGCTGCCTATATTCCAGTGAGGAGAAATCAGTCACAAAGCCACATAGCTGCAAGTGGAACTGGGGCATTTAGTCTATTTGGATGCCCAGAAAGGAAAACCAAAACAAAACAGATTCGAGGAACATGGAAAGTTCTGGTAATAGGTATGGTAATGTTTCCACACACTGTTGAACACATTGAATGCCACAGAGCTGTACACAAGAATGGCTAAAATGGTAAATTCTATGTTCTGTACTTTTTTACCACCATAAAAAAGTAAATAAAGAAAAATCTTCTTCCTGTTAATATGACTTCAAAACTCCTCTTGTGAAGCTACCTGTCGTTGACCTAAAGGAATGTATGACTTCTGTCTCAGTCTGGTGGCCATATGTCTGATGGCCCCTGCTCTCTCAGTAACCTAGGATAGGGGTACGGCAGCTCCTGAGAGATTACTTCTGATTCTCAGTTCCCTGGTTTCAGAAATCCTTGTGGGAAGAGGGACAGGTCCTTCTTGGACCCATCGTTATGACCAAAGAGCATAGTAGAGGTAGCACAACCTGGACAAACTATTTTATTGTGAAATTTGTCTACAATCATGTTGTGTTTTTGAGAGTCAAGACAGAGTCTGCCTGTCAGTCTTGGGTACTTAGTTAGTTAGTGCCCTGGGGAACTCTCTAGATGAAAGTAGAAATGAGGGTCCTCTTATCATTTAGATGGTTATCTCCCCTGTAGAGAGAACATGCATCCTAACAAATCTCCATAGTTGTGACTGGAAGCAGTTTCCTCACATTATTTAACCTAGTTGTGGCCCAATTCTGCACTGGAAATTGATAGGTAACTAGCTATTGGGAAGATGCTTCAGGAAAATTGGTGGGGGGGGGGTTGGATGAAGTTGTTTAATGATAAAAGGGAGGAATATCCTGAGTAGAAATTTTGAAAAATCCCCTAATACAGCTTTGTAGAGTAACTCAAACTAGTAGGACTCAGAGCTTCATTCAAATGATGTCCCAAACTGGTGACACTGGCTATGTGATTGATCTTAATTTACTTATTAACTTTTTTTTTTTTTTGCTTTCTTGTGTTTACGTGAACTACTTCATTATTTTTAACACTGAAACTGTAAACATTGCCTCAAGATCTTGATTTTTATTTCTGCACTTTTGAAAAGTTTTTTTTTTTTTTTTAACCTAGCCTTATCAATAGGAAGATTTTTAACAAACTGGGTTGGCTTCTCAAGAGGCCTTTGCATTGAGTTGACTTTTGCAGAGCATGCAGCTTCCCTCCCGCAATTTTAAACATTACACAGGAATGTCCTTGAAAAAATAAATCCCAATCTGCAGCCATTCTGAACACCTCTTTCTGCAAAGTATTTATTTTCAATAACATCATCAAATAAAACATGAAGACAGTTTTCTCAGCTCCTCAAAGCTGAACATGAGAAGCTCAGCTTTTAAAAACAGAGAGTCCTTGAAGCCAGAAGAAATGACCCTTTCTTTGGTGGCTGGGAGAACAACCTAGAGGCCTTCCTCAGGAGCTGGAGGAGGTATCAGCATCTCCTCAGGAGACCCCATCTGTCTGCAAAGTGCTTCTAGAAAGGGCTTCCAGAAAGGGGTTACCAAAGGCCAGGGTTTTGTTTGTGTGAAGTACATGAAACAAATGTCAAGGAGGAGCCAGTTGACTTCTTAGGAAATTATTTGCTTTTTGAGACTATGTGAATTACCTTCTTCTATGTAACCTTGACCTTGCCACAAAAGAGCAGAAATGTTTTTTGGACAATCTTCAATAAAGGGAAGACAGTGTGATGCTCACCCCCACCTCTGCCCCACATTGTTTGAAGGCTGGAAAGCGAGAGATAGAGAGATGCCATCTCCAGTGGCCTGCAGGGCTGCTCATGCTAGATGATTCCAGTCAGGATCCTCTTTCACCTGACCTGGTCTCTAGCTTCTTACCAATACAGAAACTCAGCTCTGTCCATCACTCAAACATGATGGGACCTGAAAGAATTGATTCATGCAAGAAGCAGGGGCCCAAGTCAGGAAGCCAATACACTTCACATTGATTTGACAAAAACTATAATCCTCATGCTTCATACCATGAAGCCCTTCCTGTATCTGGATACTAATGAAGTAGAATTAGCAACCAAAACATTACCTGGGTGAGCGTAGGCATTTCAGGGCAAGGGCCTATGAGGGGCCTCAAGAGATTCCACTCTGGTCAGCAGTTTTGACTCAGGATCTCAAAAGTCTGGAGAGTCAGATTAGGCTCATAAGATATTTTCTTTTAAAAATGCAGAAAATTCTAGGACTTCATGGATTCATTAAAGCTAATTGTGGACTCTAGACTCCCGAGTTGTGCTGTGGTTAGTCTTGTCACAGTATGACTCTCAAAAAGTTAAAAAGCATGACTCTCACTGAGCTACCAAATGAACATGTGTCAAAAATTTTATCCAACTCATTAGCTACTTAGAAAACCAATGAGATGATAAAACTGTTCTCCAAGAGCATTCAGTCTATGTAGTCATTTCTTCTTTTAAATAAGACTAAGATTTCTAGATACAAACCTGGTTCCTGTCCTTCAAGGCAACAAACTATAAACTTCAGGGTTATCTTTGATATCAGACAAAAACCATTACATTATATACCCATATACATATACAAACATATAGTTTAACATGTATGATATTACAGAGTCTGAGCTTTTCATTAATAAATGGAAAATAGCAGAACAAAGCAATGTTACACTCTAGCAGGAAAATATATCATCACTGGGAGGTCCTGTGAATCACAACTTCAGTGTGACATTAAAGGACTTGCAGTTTTACTCGTGGAATGAATTCCAGGTTATGGATAATTTTCTTAGCAGGCTCAAGTAGCCCACTCAGTTCACATTTCTAGATGCTGCTAGAAGTTCCTATCCCTATACCTTCTCCCTATCTCTGCAAAGTTGGCAAATTATTAACCTTCAGATTGTCAGCTCAAAACTCAGCCACTCAGAGATGTCTTCCCAAAGTTCGTTCATGCTTACATTTCTCCAGTTCTTCTCCAAGTTACCACCCTCTTAATCTCCCTCATGGTGCTTACCATCATCTGCAAATCATCTTGTTTATTTGCTTACATGTTTATGGTTTGTTTCCTCTTCTGAAATACAAGTTATGGTTTGTCTCCTCTTCTGAAATATGAGTTCCTTATATTCTGAAATATAAGTTCCAAGGTCCAAGGGAAAGAAATTACCCGATCGAAGTCACCTGTACATCTTTAGCTCCTACAGTGCTTGTTATATACGTTATAGCTTCTTAATAAATAACTGTTGAGAGGATGGATGGATGGATGGATGGATGGATGGATATGTGCAGATGCCTACAGTTAAATCAGTCAGATCTTATGGAAGACATCCTACCAGGTTTTGGTAATTTGGACCCCTAGAAAAATATCCCTCTCTTCTATTTATTCTTACCCTTGCATATAATGATCTACTCATTAGGTTAATATTTCCATCACATCACTATTGGCTGGGACACCTTCTTTCATTTAAGGCAGGTCTAAATTAATCATAGAATCTTTATTTTCCTCATTGCTGTGTTTTCTAATTAGCTTATTCAACTCCCATTGAGCCTCTTTCTCATCATATCCCCTCCTAACAGTTTTTTTTTTCCCCTTTGATCAAATTTTATTTCTCTCCACCAACCCCAGGTTACAATAAAGAAAGGAAAGAAGGGGAAAGTCTTGATGGGAAGAAGCCAACATGGAAAAAAAAAAAAAAAAACTCCTTTGGGAGTGAGGGGCCAGAAGGATAGTCACAAAAAGAAGAAACAGAATCTCGGCCATAGCTGGCTTTCACAGCAGAGATTTCAGAGGACAAAGGGCAACTAAATTTTTCTCAGAAAAGAAATGGGAGAGAAAGCAGCTGTGTGGACTTTCCAAATGTCAAGTTCCTCGAATTTCACTGGCACGAGTTCCTAGGTTGGTACTTGAATTCCTTTGAATTCAAGTCTCTGAAAGAAGCAGGGACCAAGTCCAGGGCTAAGAATGATAAATCCCAGCTTACCTTTAAGCCATGAGATTTTCAAAGGAATAAATCAGGAGAGGGAGGTGGGGGCGGGGGGTGGTGGTGGTGAGTGAGACAAACAGGATTCAATTAAGTCTCCAAGTGTGTGAGGAAAGAAAGGGCCATCCTCTTAGATTCTGATCCTCAGAACTTTTTCAGCAATTGACTTACATCCCCGCCCCCCTTGCCTTTCCCTTGGCTATAAAATCTGTGCCCGGCATTGCTGTTGTTGACCACCCCATGCCTGATTGCACTGGCATTTAAAACACTTTATGACAGCTATCCCATGAAAGAATAAAAATCACTAAATGGACTTGTCAGGAAGCATTACCTCCAGCTCATTTCCCCTGCAAGACCAGCTGGCTCTCTCCATAAACTCTCTGATTACAGTTCCCTCAACCCTGCTACTCCCAATAATGAAAGTGACTCCTGAGGGCATTAAATGTGCCAAACCACAACAGACATTGAGATAAGGTCCGCACGTGATCGAGTACGGTCTTGTCCATTTCAGCAACATCAGAACCACCTGGAGGGCTTGTGGAAACACAGACTGCTGGATCCCATCCCTGGAGTCTATGACGCAGTCGATCTAGGGGGAGGCCTGAGGATTGGCATTCCTAACACGTTCTCAGATGCTTCTGATGCTGCTGGTCCAGAGATGATGTTAGAGAATGACTACTAGAGAACTGGTCAAGAGACAACCTCCACAGCATGTTTCCTTCAGCGTACCCACCTCCACCTGAGCCTTTCTTTATGTCTGTGTCCACTCTTTCTTTCTTTCCAAAACCAACATTCATCTGCCCGCTTCACTTCAGTCTCACGTATTGTTCAAGGACCCTTCCCCAGCTAGTCATTGACAAATGTATTTTAAAGCTAGAAGGCAGCTTTGGAGTCATGTCTCCATCAGCACTCCTCAACCCCAACACTGGTGACATTTCCAGTTGGATAATTCTTTGCAATAGCTGGGGCCAAGGGTTGGGAACGGGCCTGTGCATCCTAGGACCATCAGTGACATCCCTGTGCAGGGTAGCACATTTAGTGAGCTTCTATCTACCTGTGGAGAGCAGCATCTCCCAGGTGTTACAACCCAAAATGTCTCCACATACTTCCAAAGGTCCCCAAGGGTGGAATTGTCCCTGGGTAAGAACCACTACTTTACTGAATTGGATCTTTAATCTCTTCCTCTTTGTTGGGAGTGAAGGGTTAAAATGCCTTGTTGTCTCTTCCTGAATTTGGACTAAGAGGGAAAGAAAGGCACAATTCAGAAACATGGCTATCAAAATATCATGCTGTTGCTTTGCAGTGGTTCTCCCACTAGGATACATTTAAAAATATTTATTCCTAGACCCCACCTCAAACAAACATAATTTCTGGATAAAGGGGCAAAGCATCAGATAAACTGAAAAGCTGCCAAGGTGATTCTAATGTGCAGTCAACGTGAAGGACCACTGCTTAATTTAAAGACTGAGAAAAAATAATCCCTTGGGATTTGGGGGTGGGGGCAGGGACAGGATGATGTTGAACTGAAGTCCGTGAGTATGTGCTCTACTACTGAGCTACAGCTACAGCCCCATTACTTTTCCTACAAGAGACAGGGTTGCTGTGTTACTTCCTCACACTGGAGGTCCTCCTGCCTCAGCCTCCCCAGTAGCTGGGATTATAGGTGTGTGCCACCACAGCTGGCCTCCTTGCTGGGATATTTTTCTTAAGAGTATTAAAAAGGCAACCAGCCAGACTGAAACAAGAGTTTCCAGTAAGTTTCCTAAGACTTTTTTCAGCCAACTAGTCCTCCAAATTCTTCTGATGTGTAAGTCACATAAACTTCTTAGAATATGTGTGTTGGCTTCAAAGTAGCCTTCCTAGGAGATCTGAACTAGGTTCTGGAAAGCATGTGCAAAGGCCTAGAAATTTGTGATTAATAGGTTCAATGTGGTGGCATTTTAATATGTTGGGAAAGAGGCTTCAGGAAAGGACAAGAGATGACAAAACTTGTAAGGTGAAGAGAGCCTCACGGGTCATGCTAAGGAGCTTAGATTTTTATCCCAAGAGTAGCAGGATTCACTGATGGGTTCTTTGCAGAAAAGTGATGGGATGATGTTGGAATCCTAGGGATTGATACTCTGCATGTTTCATGGAACTTGGATTGAATGAGAATATGACTGAGTGAAGAAAGAGATTCAGTTAGAAGTCATAGCAGTAAACTAGCCAGGGATGACCAGAATTTGGTACCAGCTTGCCTGTTGTATAGAGAGAGAGAAAGAGGAAAGATTCAAGAATTAGTCCTTGAGTCTTGGCTTGGTCACATGGATGGAAGATGGTACTATACCTCAAGATGAGACCACTGAAGGAGCAGGAAATTTGGGATGGGAAAGATGAGTTTAGTTTTGTACTTACTGAGTTTAAGGCACTCATGGACTATTCAGTGGGCACACTGGCCCAGGATTATGTCACATTCAGCACTGGAAGTCCCAAGTCTGAGGATGCCACTCAGTCCTAAGCCAATCAGGACAGCTGGAAAACATGGCAGTTGGCTACATGAATTTGACTCTCAGAGGAGAGAGCTGAGCTGGGGAATAAATGTAAGAATCAGTAAGTAGATGGCAAAATTGTGTGCAGACATACATGTAAGTGCTCACGTGTGTAATGTGACAGTATATGTTTCTCAGTGGTAAAATCATAAAGCTCCTTATTTTTTAAGATTGCTTTTTAAATTTTCTTCCTTAATGATGTGCTACATTCGCAATAAGGAAAAAAGAATACACTCGTTTAAAATTCTCACACACATTTTTAATATGTGTGCCAGTTTGTAACATTTGCTTAGAACTTTTTAGTTCTTAAACATTCAAAATTGAAACAACTATTTTTAAAGTCCCAGTGGGTTTTCCTGGTGATGGGCAAGCATATTCTATTTTTGTATGGTGACACTGAACAAAGATAGGAAATAGACAATGGATCAATTTGGCTTATCATCTCTTAAATTCTAGTGTCTTTGTAGGCTTAAAGCAACCTGGCAATAGAGTGAGTTCTCAGTGATATGAACTCAAACAGAAAGGCTTCCATCCCTTTAAATTCCATTATTTTTCTAAAATGAGTTTGTCACACACCACATTCCCATGTTGTTCATTTTGCAAGGACATCTTATACCACACAGTTATTAAGTATATATTTGGGACTGTAGCTATAGCATCTAAGTTCTTTGCAAAACACATGCCAAATGATTCATCAGCTGTTCTTTAAAACAAGTGAACTAGGCATGATGTTACCAATCCTCACTCTTGAGTTGGGCAAGACAACTTGGGGAGCCTGTGAGGGTTCTCCCAGATCCTGTGCCACTGTGTACAGTGGTTCTGGGATGGGAAGCCTAGGATTTCTTAGAATCACATGATAGAATCCTTAAGGGATTCCAAAGACTTTATCTTCCCCAAGGGAAAAATAAAAGCAGAGAACCAGAAAAGAGAAATGACTTTCCGGGGACCTGTGGCTGATTAGCAATCAGAACAAGACTTGAATCTGGATTTACAGAGGGAAAAGAGCATCAAGCCATTAGTCTACCCCTGCTGTATGCCAGAAACTATGCCAGGCATTTCCCCACATTCTAACCCCTCTAACCCACACAACAAAATTAACAAATAAGAAGCCGAGAGAGTGTTGAATAAGCTCCTGAAAAATTCGCAAACCTCTTGGGGATACAACCTGAAACCCAAATCTGGTTGACTCTAAAGTCCACAGGATTCCTCCTAAAAGTGTCCCAAAACCCCATGGCCCTTCCATCAGACCACATTATTAGCTACATTTTGATGCCAAGGCTCAGTGGGGAAGCAGGTTCAATCCAAGTTCCAAGACAGGAAAAACAAATAGCAGATTTTCTATATCAACCTTCCTCAGTGAATGAAGGACTGGAAAGAGGAGAAGTGCCAACCACCTTCCAGTGGCTTCCTAGCAACCCTGGTGTTTCAGGTGAAGTGCCCTCAGCAGTGAACAGCCGGCAGACAGGAACCTCAAGAGTTGTTACAAAAGCCCAGGAGCCTTGAAGTGTTTTAAATATCTCAGGAGGATGCTGCATCTATGTGGGAGAAATTATGTAAAGGCAGAAAGGAGAAGGTACCTTAGAGAGTCCTTTAACTCTTTTTATGGGGGAGGGGGGCTCTTGGGGATTGAACTCAGGGATACTTGACCACTGAACCACATCCCCAGCCCTATTTTGCATTTTATTTAGAGACTCAATGAGTTGCTTAGCGCCTTGCTTCAGCTGAGCGTGGCTTTGAACTTGTTATCCTCCTGCCTTAGCCTCCTGAGCTGCTGGGATTACAGGCATATGCCATTCCCCAGCTGAGAGCTCTTTCTTGCTTTTAAAAATGATCAAAAATGCTTTTGCATAATGAATGGTCAGCTTAAGCTGTTAACATTTAGGGTTTCAATGTGAATTTGGTGTCAACATACCTTATATACAAACACAGATATAATGAATGGTGGTATAAAGGTGTATTAAGAATTGTATGCAAAAAAAAATAAGAAAGCTCATGTATCATGGCATAAAAAAATGCTTTTGCTTTTCTACCTATGTTGTATGTACTCTGCTCATTTCCTAGCACTTTCCAACATTTCCTCTTCCCAGCCTCACCTAGGAAGTAGTCAGGGCAGGAATGGTTATTCCCACTTTACAGATGAAGGAAGGGAGAGATAGATTGAGCACTTTGCACAGGATTTCATAAATAACTTGCAGAAGTGGGAAGAGAAGGTGGGAAAGAAAGATGCTGGGGAATGTGATTGATTGAATTGTCTTTATGTGCATGTACAAATATGGCATAATGAATCTCAGTGTTATATATAGACATAATGCAGCAATAAAAATTTAAAATTAATCTAAAAAAAATGAGAAAGTAGTCAATGACAAGAGAGTCATTGCTTAGAATGGATTCCAGTATTTTATTGTATATTTCTACATTGCTTGTATATTTTAAATTTGACACAGTAATAGAATATCTAAAAGATACAGTAACAATGAATATAAATGAAAGTGCTAATAATTTCTTTCTTCCTCACAATTGTGGCATGCACTCCCCTAATGCTCTCATGATTCCCACCTTGCAATATCTGTCTTTGTGTAATTCCTTCCCTTTGAGTTTGGGCAGGACCTATGACCTTCTAGCTGTAGATTTGACAAAGATGGAATATCATTCTTATTGTGTTTATGTTACCTTTGAGAGTGAAGGTGAAGATGTAAATAAGGTCTCTAATGAATAGACTTTCATTTAATCCAAGAGACATTATATTGGCGGACCTGACCTAATCCTGTAAGCCCTTTAAAAGGGAACCTATGCCTTCCCTAAAGTCAGAGACTCTAACCAGCAGATTCTGCTGCACTGCTGCTCAATTTTAAGAAACAAGCTGCAGTGAACACTACAGCCAAAAACCTGAGGGAGGTTGAAAGCAGATCCTTCCCTAGTGAAGCATGCAGGTGATAATCCAGGAGCCAACAACTAGATTTCAGCTTTGTGAGACCCTGAACAGAAGACTCAGGTAAGGGATGCCCCAACTTCCCGACCTTCAGAAATTGTGAGATAACAGATGAATATTCTTCCATGGTAAATTGTCATCTAGCAATGACATGAATACCCAGTGGATGGTCTTTTGTGCCCAGTTGGTTTTACAAATTTTATTTTCTAATAAAAAAAATTATTAGAAAAGATTTTCTTCCTCATTTTTTTGGTGCATTATAGTTGTACATATTGATGGGAATTTGTTGTTGCATATTTGTGCATGCACATAATATAACAATAGAATTAAGCCAAAATCAATCCCCAGCTTTTCCCCACTCCCTCCCCACATCCCACCCCTAGATCCCTTTCCTCTACTGATCTCCCTTTGAGTTTTAGGAGATCCACCTCCACCTTTGTTTCTAATGAAAGAATTTGAACACCTACCAGGAGCTAGGCACTCTCTCAGCACTTTACCCACCAAAAAATTCTCACATTTCATCCTCCCCCAAACCCTGTAACAACTGTTATATTTGTACCCATTTTGAGAGTGAGGAAGTGAGATTCAGTAGGATTAAGCAACCTTCCCTGGATTCCACTGTTAAAACTAAAAGGAAAAGTACTTGAACCCCAGTCTGGACCAGAGAATAAAGAAAGTTCTAGCTTTGTCTTTGTTGCAATCAACTTGCCACAGAGTATACCACAATACAAAACTAATTCTAGTGGATCTCCTCTCCTGCTGGTGCCTCCCCACCTGGGAACAAGATTTTTCTGCTGGGTTTCCATACATGCTATTCCTGAATGCACCTGCATCTTTTCAGTAGTGACGGTAGATTCTGTGCATAGCTGTTAGGAGTCATATGTGTGAGAACCATCTGTCAGGGATGTGAAGATACTGGACTAGAGAGTGCAAACAGTTGAATGACTCAATATTAATGGGAGCTTGGAGTTTAGAAAGGCCATTCGATATGACCTACCTTTCATTCTGCAGGGGACCTGTGTGCCAATGCTGCTGCTTTTGTGTAAATCAATTTTTCACTTGGGCACAGCCATCCTAGCATCTCTTGTGCATATGTTTCCAGGTTCTGGGATTTGAAAACCCATCACCAACCCAACCCCAGGAACACAGAGTTGGGGAGGAAAATGCTGGGCTTCCACTCTAGCCAAACTAGCTGCCCTTTTACTCTACTTAGATTGTTTTTTTTTCTTTGCCAAACTAGAATGGTAGGCCAGCAGGCAGCACTTGCCTCTGGTTCTACCACCTACTTACACACGACTGGGCCAAAGTTTACTATCACTCTCCAGAAGCTTTGCTTTGTACATTAAGCAAGTGGAAATAATCATAATAATAATAAGCCTGTATTTCACAGGATGAGTTCATTCATTTATTCATTCTCTCATTCATCCCTCACTCCTTCTAAGACAGCCTCAATCATTCACACGAAGAAATTATAATCAGGGATCAAAACCAGAATTTGAGAACCATCTCCATTTCAAATATTTAAGCAGCTGCTAACTGAGCATCTTTTAGTTACCTGCCATCTGTGGACCAAAGCTCTGCATCATCAACAATGATTTCCAAGATAACAAAGATATTCCCAAGCAGCAATGGAGCCCAGAGATGGCATCCAGGTGGCTGCCCATCACTTTCTTCACCTTGACATGCTCATGCGTGTCTTTTTGTTCAATCCATCCATTAACTTTGGCTCCAAATTGCTAATGAAAATTTCAAAGACTAGTAATGGCCCCAAGTTGAGATGGGTTCCTAGTGTTGTATCCACTGTGACTATCTTCAGTAGGACTCTAAATTTAGCCCTATGACATCTGTTGGACCTAGGAGACATGGAGGAGGATTTTGTTTGATTTTTTTAATTTGTTCTAATTAGTTATACATGAAAGTAGAATGCATTCTAACTCATTGTACACAAATAGAATGCAACTTCTTATTCCTCTGGCTGTACACAATGCAGAGTCACACCATTCGTGCAATCATCCATGTACGTAGGGTAATAATGTCCATCTCATTCCACCATCTTTTCCACCCCCATACCCCTTTCCCTCCCCTCTCTCCCCTCAGCCCAATCCAAAGTTCCTCCATTTTTCCCTAGCCATCCCTCCCATTATGGATTAGCATTCACATATTAGAGAAAAACATTTGGCCTTTAGTTTTTGGAGATTGGCTTATTTTGTTTAGCATGATATTCTCCAACTCCATTCATGTACTTGCAAATGCCATAATTTCATCCTTCTTTAAGGCTGAGTGATATTCCATTATGTATATATACCACAGTTTCTTTATCCATTCATCTGTTGAAGGGCATCTAGGTTGGTTCCATAGTGTAGCTATTGTGAATATAAACATTGATGCAGCTGCATCATGTAATATGCTGCTGTTATGTCCTTTGGATATAAACCAAGGAGTGGGATAGCCAGATCAAATGGTAATATGGAAGAGATTTTCTGAAGAGAGGTTTCCTAAGGACAGAATTTTACCTTGTGAATTTTTCTTCTTTGGTAATATATAAGGGAAGGAATTTTCTTTGTTTGATGGAATAGGTGGTTTCCATGTGAAAGTTATCAAAAAATTATTTTCCTATTGATTCATTTTACAGTAAGAAATATATTATCATATTGTATGATGTGAAAGGGGGAAAAACCCTGTGGAACATTTCCTCTTGGAGTATTATATGTTTTATGAGAAATGTAATCAGAACCTTTCAATACCCCAGACTGATACACAATGACAGATTCCCTATTAGTTTTCTTTCTATTTGTTTATAGCTTTTCACCTTTTCCCAGGGTTTGTGTCCTGAGTGAGTCACATATAGTGAGATTCTAACCACTTTCTGTACAAAGTGACCTCTGCATCAGAAATTGGATAACCTGCAACTGTTGGAAAGAAAGGCCTTTCGGGGGCAGTCCTTGAGCTTCCTGACTCTCTCTCCAAGGTCAAGATGTGAGTTCCTCTCACAATTCTAAAACTCTTCTATGTGACTATATTTTTTAAAAAAAAAAAAATCTTTCCTTTGCTTAAATTGTACAACCTACAAAACAAAGATGGCAATGCCTGCCCGCTCCCACCTCTCAATGACATTTTTTTTTTTTAAAGTAAGAAAGAAAGTCTAAAAAGCACTTTGGTTTTCTGTTAGGAATCTGTTGTCTCAAAAGTGCTTTCTTCATAGTCAGGGCCCCAGAGTTTGGCAGCCAGGCATGTGCCACGATGTTGAGACTTCAGAGAATGAAACATGAATTCGTTATGTACTTTTAGCAAGGCTGTATACGTGAAACTTTGGATCTTTTAAAATTCATATGTCTCGAGGGAAGATCCTTCTCTGGACCACCATGAAAGGCAGGCAACATACTCAGCACACATTAAGGAGCAGAGAAGCAGGAGCTAACTTATCATATTGTATGATAGATTCATTAAAATACTTTGTGGGCCAGACACCAATGAAGTAAAATACAAGTGTATTCTCTAAACATGGGCCACTCCTAAAATAAGTATCAGGGTTTCCAAGAATAAATGGCTCCATCTAAAAGACGAGGAGATGTTAACTGTAATTTGTAACCAAGAGGGGCTTCTGAATAGATCAACTCCAGATCTTAGTTCTGAAGACCTAGTCCCATTGGTCTGGACATTGCAGATAGATAGAGGCAATAACAGAAATACAATTGAATACATGTTTTGTCATTTCCGCTTGGAGAACTTCTCCCCAGAATGATTTCGATCTTCTACTTTCCCATTTTCTCCTCTAAGCAGACATCATTTGGTACCTCCAGCATCTCTCTCAATTCATCAGAGGCTTTCTGGTTAGTGTTACTCTGGGTCTCTTCTTCCTTATCTGAAAACTGTCTTTTATTGATTGCAATTGAATTATCTAAAGCTAGAATAATGGCTTGCTGTTTCTTTGCTTCTGCCCATTATTAGAAAGCCATCAAGGCTTTAGATTGCACCCAGCTTTCCTTCACCTTTCTGATTATGCCCTGCTGAAGCTTCTGATAATTTTTGTCTAGAGTCCATAAGATCCTTAGGCCTCTTCTATTCTCCTAAGGCTCAGAGGAGAAACCTGACACTGGGATCTTTTATTCCTTACCTGAATGTCTTCTTCTCTCAAGAGCATAAATATGATTCACACCTAAAAACCAGGCACAGAAAATGGCCTAAGTTGAAAAAGAAATAATAACAACTACATTCATTATTATTTCTCAAACCTATAGCTAGCAGTGTCAGCATCACCTAGGAACTTGGTAGAAATATCACATTTGGTAGAAATATCACTCTACCCAACACCTACCAAAGCAGGAGTTCAAGCCTCCTGCTTGAATTTTGATGCATACTAATGATTGAGAATCAACTGGACAGACTATGCCACAGTGTGTACCTTGATTTCATAAAGCCATTAAATGGCCACTAATGCATGAAATCATTTTTGGATTTTGCAAGTAGGTTTGAATTTCAAGTCTTTTGTTTTACCTGGAAGACAAGGAAAATTAACACTTTCTAAGGTCTAAGGTTTTATTTAAATAAAGCAAAGTGTTGTCACAGGCCTGTCTTTAAAATGCAGGATCCAGGAGAGAAAATTCCAGATGCAGGAGGTATTTCTCTGGATGTTGCATGTGTATTATAGACTCCAATTCAGCAGAGACATCAAGCTTCTTTCTAATCTTACACTGAGATGCTTTGCACATACATGTTACCTTTCTGGTCTTCCAAGATATTTGTGTTTTCTACCCAAACTCGAATAATATTTCAACTATCATAGGGTTATAAATAAGTAATACCCTAAAATATCATAGGGTTTATGAGGTAGAAACGCCATTTACTCTTTATGCATCATATTAGATTGATGGGAAACACTTCCCAGTAGAACTTTCTGTCATGTTCTTTTGTGCACTCTGCAGAATGTTCAGCATTGGTGCTGTCCAGTAGGGTAGCCACTAGACAGGTGTAGATACTGAGTATTGGAAACATGGCTAGTGGTAAGACAGGAACAGAGTTTTAAATTCTATTTAATTTTAATGATTTCACATTCAAATAAGCATTTAAATTTACACGTGGCTGGTGGCTATCATATTGTATAACACAGGTCTAGATATATTGATCTAATATCTTACACAACAATTCATGCAGTGGAAATGTGTTTGTACACCTTAGAGGAATATTTAGAAAACTTAGGTTGGTGATCTAGAATAGGCCTTCTAAAATTGATGGGGGTACTTTAGGAGCCAGTGCAAGTGTAATTGTGTCTGAATCAATTATGAGGATATTTTGACAAAGTTAGGAGTGTTACATCATTCTAAGACCCACAGGCTTTCTTAGACTTTTGACAACTTCAGTTCTTC
This sequence comes from Spermophilus citellus, assembly GCF_964194105.1. Taxonomy (NCBI): domain Eukaryota; kingdom Metazoa; phylum Chordata; class Mammalia; order Rodentia; family Sciuridae; genus Spermophilus; species Spermophilus citellus. Next base: position 29,665,947 of record NC_138188.1, on the reverse strand, counting down.
AATAATCCATTTTAAATGGGGAAAGGTTACTGGATCTTAATTTAAGAGAAATCATGGAAAATACAAATAAGAATTCTTCAAGAGAAATCTGTATTCCAAAAACAGAAATTCATTTTTTCTCTTCATGACTGAACAATAAATCATTCTTTGAAGAGCTGTCACTGTCAAGTTTTTCCAAAGGATGAGCTATCAATCAAAGAATTTGAACCTTAAAAGCTTATATGCAATTGCCCCGAGTGTCATTTGATAGTTGTCTGTTGATTTTTCCAGATATTTCTAAGTGTCCAGTAATTTCCTAGACCAAAAATAAAAGATACCAACTCCCCTTATTTTTTGACTTAGGATGATTTCAGCTTATGAAGCCATGACACAAAACTCAAAAACAGTCTCTTTTTAACAGTCTCAGTTTCTCATATAGTCACAGAATTCAGAAAGGACAGTGTTTTACCTTTGCCTTCTATGTTTTATTCTCACTTCCAGTCATAAGGTGTTATCAGGCTCAAGAAAAACAGTATTGAAGGTCTGAGTAGGTTTAACACAGAGGTAATCATATGTATCCCATCTAAAATATTCACCTCAAGAATGGAAGTAAACCGATAAGAACTGACTTTGGAATTATCAAATATTACCGGCCCCATAACCAGAGAACCAAGTTTAATTGTCCTTAGAATTGTTTTGCTGGCTGAAGTGCTACAAAATTGGTTTGTGATAATAAGTGAATTTGATTACTTACTTTCTTCATTGATTCTGACAGCTATACCTGGGGAAATGGTTCAAAGTAAAGGACTCCTTCTCATCTAGATTTCCTATTGATAAAGATCTGGCAAAGTGTTTACCAATCTAGGCATTCCTATATTCTAACTTCAGTAAGTCAGTTAAGGAAGGCTCAGAGTACACAAAGTCCATAATATATTTAATGTTTCCAATATCTGAGAGATAAATATGCATGTTGGTACTGAGGATGTACTGTAATACTACACAAAGAGTGAGATCAAGGATAGGAGTAAATTGTTCTTAAATTTACCAAGGCTTGGGATAGAATCTCAACATAAACTGAGGTCAGTATGACTAACTATCCTAATCCCCAAATATATCAAAGGCCTTAAGCATTGGGCATCTTATTAACCTCACAATTCTATTTTTAATTTTTTTTCTTGGGGAAATAATTATGTATTTTCATATTTATAAATGAATGATCATCATAAGTAAATAATAACTACAATAGTAGAATTAGACATTAACAGTGAATTACCATTAAAACTAATGTTACAGCTCTATCTTCCTATGGAAATAACCCTATTCTTCCTTGCTTTCCTAAGCAAATCTATATGTCTGAAAAAAAAATGTGTTACAAAAGAGGGAATGAGCCAAAATCATCTGCCAATTTTTTTTCCATCTTTCTACTTTCTTTGGGTTTGTTCTGTTCTTTTTTTAAAAAAAAAAATTAAGTTGAGTATTTGGAGATTTAGTTGATTGTTTTTAATTTTGGACTTAATAGGGTAGCCATAGAACATAGTCTTCATTATACTAGATATTTGGCTTTTTTTGAGATTTATTGCATAGGCAGAGGTGAGTTTTCATAATGATTGCCTGTGTGTTTGAGAAAGAATGGGTAGCTAAACGTTAAGGGAGGAGGGGTAGATCAAGATGGTGGAATAGGTTGCTCTAATGACCATCTTCCCTTGTCTCCTTGTCCCCTCCCATCACAAACACCGTTTTAACAACTTAAATAAAATACAATGGGTGGGGTAGGGTAGGAAGGTGAATGAAGTTATACAGAGGCAAAGATGGAAGCAAAGAGACAAGACAGGAGGCTATGGTAATAATTTGAGAAAGAAATGATGATGGGATAGACCAAGAAATAGTGATAATAATGTTGAGATGGAATTGAATTGGATGGAACTGTGGCTATATTTTGAAAGTAAAACCACTAAGATTTCCTGAAGGATTCAATGTGGAGTTTGGGAAAGATAACTTTTAGCCAGAGCAACTGAAAGGTGAGGATGTCGTTAACTGAGATGGGAAGGACCTCAATGAAGCAAGTTTGGGATAGGAGACCCAAATACCCAAACTGAAGAGACAGAATAAGCAACTATTTAAGAGAAAGGTTTGGACTGAAGATAGAAACTTGGGAAATTTGGGCTGTCTGAGACCACCACAGGCAATGGTTCTGAACTGGGAGTTACTGATGTAGGTGATACTTGCTTCAAGTGGGTAGATGCTAGAGATGCTGACAAATACTTTGGATGCACAGGAGAGCCCCACACAACATAGAATTATCTGAGCTAAATTTTCAATTACATTGAGATTAAGAACACCTCACCAAAGGTCTGAGCTTCACAGGAGAAGAAAAGGTATTCAAAGGCTCAGCCCTGGAGAATCCTTACTGTGGGTTCGAGGAAATAAGGTTAGAACAGTCATCAAAATGTATGTGTCTAATAATAATGGAAGAAATCCAAGATGGTATTATGACCTGGAAGTCAAGTATAGATCATCTATTCAGGAGGAAGTCGTGATCACCACATCAAATCTGCTGCTTGGTCTATAAAGATGAAGACTGAAAACTGCCCAATGGATTTATACCATTCTGGGGTCTTTGACAAGGAGTAATTTCAGCACAGTAATGTTGGTAAAAGTCTGGCTCTGTTACTAAGTGACTGTGGGCAAGGTAGTTAGCCTTTCTGAGTTTTCATTTTCTCACTCATAAGATAAAGATAGCAATCTATTTCATAAAGTTGTGTGAGATAACGTGAACACCGTATGTAAAGCACGCACCACAAAACTGGTACATAATAGGCACTCAGTAAATCTAAGGTCTCCTTCCATAACTCTTCCATTCATTTACAACCTCTTCCCTCCTGAATACCCCTCCCACCTCTCTCACATACAAAAAATTACTGCTTCAGTACTTTATCACACTCTAGGGACTAGTAAGTATTTGGGGGACAATTCTTTCATTAAAACGCACTTGATGGTGGAGACCATTCTTCAATTATCTTCAATTACTATGAACTGAAGAAAAAAAAATAGTGTTAATAATTTTAGTTTTTCTGTTTAGGACAATACATTGGACTAGGAGAGAAGCAGCAATTCAAATTATACAGAGCCATAAAGTAATTTCTCACCAAGTAAAACATTCCACTGTTGAATTTAATTCTGTATTACGTCTTCCTGTAGTTTTGAAACTGCAAACCCAAAACAGTAGCTAAATCTTCTAGGCCTACTGTAGCTCCACACATTTCCCTACTTAAAACTACCAACAGACCAAACTCTCAATCAAAACCAAAACTCATCAAAGATATGTCAAAGGATGGAGGCTCAGGGAAAGCTAGAGAAGTGGAAAATCACTCTTTAAAAGCTTTACTCGGGGATCTCCCACTGGTTTTTGTCTTCTCTTGGGACTCAGAAAATTATTATATTACTCTAATGATTACACAGTAACTTTATAAAAAATGAATTTAATTTCAAAAGGTTAAAGGTAGCCCTGTTGTAGAAAAAAAAAAGATATCAGAAAAATGTGTCGTTCTGCATTCAGTTCTAATTTCCACAGAACAAGGGACCCAGAAGGTCATCCAAGTAATGAGGTTTTTTGTGTGTGTGCTAATTCCCCAGTTAGTCACACACAGAAAGCTCTCAGCCCAAGTGGCTTCTGGGAGCTCTAGGAGCTCAGAAGGCTGAAGAGGGAGGCATGCATGATTTTAGAATTTCTGGAAGCCTGGACTAAATCCCAGATGACCCTCAGGCAGCCTGATTATCACATCTGCCAAGACCTCAAGAGAAACTCTTGTCTCTGGGTTCCTCTATTTTATTGGACCAAACACATATATTTTGCTCACATGTGTATGTCTTGGAAATCAGTCATCTTACAGTCAGTGACACATTACTATTGGTCAGTGTTATCCAGAAGGACCCTTTCTGATGGTGGACATCTCTGTCTGTTCCGTCCAACATGGTCATCACCGGTCATAGATGGCTCCTGAGCACTGGAAATGTGGCTGATGCAACCAAATAATTGAATTTTTAAATGTATTTGGTTTTCATTGTTTTAAATGTAAACAGCCACATGTGTCTAAGGGCTACCATAGTGGTCAACACAGGAACAAGTCAAACTCTCCCAAGGATTTACAATTGTTTCTTCCAGTCATCTAAGGAATGACCAGCCTGAGAATCCTTAAAGTTAAATTCTCAGCTTGAGGCTCTGTGACTGCCTGGTGTTGTGAATTCAGGCTGGGGCCCTGAGTATCAGATTTCCTTCAAATTCTCATGAGAGATTTTATTTTCTTCCCTCCAATCAATGCCAGAATTGAGGCTATATACCTTTCCCTGCTGTAGCTCCCTGATTGGAAGGACTTTTTCTCATTTACTCGTACCCTCAGAGGGTAACTCCATGGAATCCCAGGATAACACAGAAGTCGCTTGTTAAACTCTCCCATCTTGTGTGTTTTCGATTTCATAGTGAAAGTCAAAGTAATGGTGCTTCCTTCAATCAGTACTAACAGAGCCAATGTAATATGGTGCTGTGATTTCTGATACATAGTAGAGCTTAATAAACATTTATTGAAAGAAAGGGAAAGGAATAAAGAACAGATTGGGCCATAGAATTGGAATGCTTCTTAAAATGAGGGTTCCATGACCCCCTAGATGATTTGAAGGGGTTAAAGGCATTTTATTGTTTGGTTGGAGGGAAGGGAGAGATTTGAGAGCAAGTAGACATGAGATCCCAGCAAGGTACAGAGACAGAGAAAAAGGCTCAATAATTAGTTTTACCAGTCAGAAAAGAGATGGCAAACTATTTGGATGGGACATCATCTTTAATTGGACCAGAAGCTAAAGACACTATTTTAAGAATGTTCTCATGAGCTTCTATGCACAAGTAGTACAGCCCTAAAGTCCAAGTAACAATGATCCCTATGAAACCTCAGAGTTATTGTAATATCAAATAAGATAATAAAGTGCTATAAAGTAAAGTAGGGAGAAAGAGTAAGTTTTAAATGGATTCAATCTAAGGGAGAACGTTACTCCATTTAAAAAAGCACAAATGATATTTGTTTTCTTCTAAAAAAAAAAAAAAGTTCCACGTTAAGATCTGCAAGTTCAATTCTAAGTTTCTCAACTTAATTGCGTATATATGAGTCCTGTCACTGATGAAGGAGAATGGGGAAAATATGGAAAGTTAACAGCCTTTCTAGGAAACATGACTATATTTTATTCTAAGTGTGGCTCATTGGTCTGCTGTTAGAAAGAGACCATTCAATTGAGAAGGGGCCAGAGGAGGCTATGGGGGAGGGGATATTTTAGGTGGTGAGGAAATAAGGCCTTTTATTTTCCTCCCTGGAGGGCAAGTTACTTCTCCCTAGGTTAAGACCCAGGCAGTCTCTAAGGGCTACCGCAATTCCTAGAAACCTGGACCCAGATCTAAGAAGCAACAAGGGCCATGTGCACTGCCATGACTATCGTGAGCAAGCAGCGTCCCAAAGGCAGATGCATCAGTGGGTCAGAGCCACAGGGAAGAAAGCCAGTGTTGGAGCAGCCTCAGCACACTTGATCTATGAGACCAGTAGCAGTGGCCAGAAAGATGTCTCAGGTCAGGATCAGAAAATCCAGATGGATTCACAGCAGAACAACATCCAAACTGACAGGCCAAATCCAGAAGGACATTTGTAAAGTAAAACAAAGCCAGGTCCCCCCAATGAAGGAGGGTGGTGAGAAAGGGGCTGAACAGATGCCATGTCAACTAGAAAGAAAAACAGCGATACCCTCTTTACCTTTTACCCATAGACCCGAGGACAGTGCCTAATGCAGAGTGGATGCCCATTACCTCTTATATGAATGAGTAGGCTCAGCAAAGAGATTTAAGATATTGGAAACAGGCCTTCCTTTAATTCAGCCAAATTCTATCCCAGAGCAGTGCCTCTCAAACTTTATTGGGAACGTACAGATCACCTGGGGATCTTCGACTGAACCAAAAGCCTTCCTTTGAGGATCTGGAATGGGGACAGAGACTGCATTTCTAAAAACACTTGTGACTCCAGTGCTACCCATCCACAGATCACACTGATCCACAGCACAATTGGAATGACTCAGGACTTGAATCAGCAGATTATATAGACTTTTAAGGCATACATTAATTTCAAGAGGGAAGACTGTAAGTGGAAGTTAAAAAAAAAAAATTACCAGCCAGGAGTAAGGAGATGAAGTCAAGGCCATTAAGACTGTCCTTTAGAGAAGTGATTTGGGAAATCCTGTGAATGCTAATAGCCCCAAGCCCAGCTGGAGGAGATCTCAGTGGCCCAGAACTGCACATGTGATTTATTTTTTTGGAGGAGGAGGGTGTAAATTTTTTTATTCACAGTAGCCATCACAACTTTTTATAACCTAAACAAAAAATCATCATCCAATGATAGGTTTCATTTCAGCACAACTCCATCTGTCTTGCTGCATAAAAATAAAAGTTCAGGTTTATTTTTTTTTTTTTTAGTTTAAGTATATCACCACAGTAGAGTTTAGGGACATAAAAAGCTGATATAAAAATAGACTTGGTTTTGTAGCAAGAGTGTAGAAATAGGAACCCTATAGACATACAGAGAATTATCGCATTAACTCTTTGTAAGTCTTCATTAAGTACTTGTCTCTCCTCTATCCTTGTACTTACTGTCTTTTATGAAGTGTAGCATGTGGTCTGGGTTTACAGAAGATTTGTAGCAAACCCCTGTGCCTTCTAGATAGCTGTCAGTGTGGTCAGCAAATCACAGGCCAAGGTAGTAAGGCAACCCAATTTGAACCACAGTGATTCTGTGCTCTGGGACTGACCCCTTCAGCCTGTGGACAGAAGCAAACCCTCTGGAGGCTTGTAGGCCATCTCCACCTTGTCACTGTGCAAAAGATAACCATTCTCACCTGCCTTGTAAAGTGTCACCTTACCATAATTATGTCCCCTCATGTTATAGATCTTGCTGATCTGCTTACACATACAAACCAACCTTTCCCATGGATAAGCATTGCCATATATATTCCTAGAATTCAGGTTCCATATGTCAAACAATCTATCCAAGATGGATAGTTCCCGAGACGGTTTCACATTGGTCACCTGCCCTGATTTGGTCTCTCTCAGCTCTGATGGATCAGCTGACAGTTGCTCATGTCTATGTGTCAAGACTTCCAAATGAGGCCCACGTTAGGACAAGATCCATGATATATATTTCATAGCATAAGAATCTTAAAGTCATTTGTGGGTGATTGATATTCTAATTTATTCACAAGCTGAGTAAACTCAAACTGCCACTCTTCCAGGTGTGTAGAGCCAGTGAAATCACCTTCATTGTAGGGCACTGATTGTACTATCTAAAACAAAAATGGAGAGCAAAGAAATGAGGTTAAAGAAGGTGCCTACGAATGTGAAGCCCAAAACAAAAAGACAGACCAATACTACAAATAAAAAACATTGTTTGGGACATACAGTCATGAGACATAGGCCTTAGCAGAAGAAGCCTGTAACTACCATTAGGGAAGGCGACATTGGAAGGTGACACCAAGGTCTATGTCATTTAATGGCAGAATTTCTATGAAATATTTATGCTCATTTTCTCAGAATACAGTTTACAGACTAGAAGGGCCAACAGGGAAGATCTCTGAAGCTAGCCATGAAAGCTGCAATTTCTTAGGGACAGTGGTCTAGAAGACACCTGAAGTGGTAGCATAAAGAGGTAAGAGAAAGCAACCATTGGAGAGATATAGAGATGGAATGCTGTTACTGGCAATGATAAGGAACAGAAACTCCTTATATTTCAATTAGGAAGGAAAAGGAAGAAATTAGGGCTTATCTGTCCCGTGCTAGTTTTAACTGAGGGTCAACACCATCGAATTTAGGTCTTAATTAGACTCCGTACTGGATTTGTCTAAGGATCCCACTTGGCCACAAAATGGTAATAACAAAGCTACTTGGTAATGGTATGCATTTCCTGTTCTAACTTACCTGCCTCCCTCTTATAAGGACTCTTATGATTATAGTGGGCCCACTTGGATAATTCAGGGTAATATTTCTATCTCAAGATACTTAATCACATCTGCATCCATTTTACTTATAAGGTTATAACATATTCACAGGTTCCAGGGATTAAGATGTGGATATATTTGAGAAATCATTATTCAGCCTACCATAGATATTATCTTCACTGAAGGCCAAAATATAAGCATATATCTAATCTGGAAGTGGCAGGTAACCTAGGACCCAAAGAGCTCAGGAAAAATGGTCTACTGTGCCAAAAGAAACATATTTATCCTCACACAATGTTGTTAATTTAAAACCTTTAACATCTTTAACATAATTTGTTTTTCCAAGAAACCTTCTCTTTAAATCATTTTCTTGCAATACATCATCATCACTGTGTTTTTAATCAGTCAAACAATTATAGTAATTTTTGTGTTCTGAAAACAGGGACATGATAGTTGGCTGCTCTCCCAGAAATCCTTTTGCAATTCTTTTCACCTATAAGTATTATGAAAATCACTCCAAAACATTATGTAATCAGAGGAGTATAACCACATGTAATCAGAGCAGTATAACCACAGGTAGCTGTGGCTGAAATTCTCCTGGGCTGCTCACACCCAAGGGAACATGGCAGAATGGCCATTCACTGCTTTTTCCAAGAGGCGAATTTAATGATGAGGCAGAGCTCTACAACCTATGGACTTGGGATATAAATGCTGATCAAAGATTGAAGATGTTGCTCCTCCTGCACTCACAGACAAATCCATCCTTGATCTCTCCATCCCTCCCACCTTCTTCTCCAACCTCATGCCACTTGTCAAGACAGTATGATAGACTAAAGGAAAATTTGACTGTAAGGACCACCTAGGGTGTGTATTCAACATGCCATTCCTGGGTTCTTCATTTAAAAATTCTGATATTCTAAGTCTCAGCAGGAAGCTTGATAAACTATATGAATAATAAAACAACTTCAAGTGATTCTTATTATCAGGCAAGATGAGAAAGACTGATATGATAAAATAGAAATTGGCTTTCAAATTAAGCACAGTTTTGAATGTGTTTCAAGCTAGCGAATTTGAACAAGTTACTTAGCTATCCTGAACCTGTACAATGAAGAGTTCAGAGACTGGAGAATTGAGTTGGATTTGCTGCATGCATACAGCCTGGAGTTCCATCATTGTATATTATCTTCTTCTCTCTGCCCTTCATGTCTCTCCCTATGGCACCTGCCATAGAGTGCTTTTCACCACTGAGGGATGTTGACTGACTGTGCAAATGTCATAGGATGACAACCCGAACCACTTGGTCAATCCCTCTGCCAGGACCTTCCCTACCCACATAGCTGTCAGCTTCATCATGCAGTCAAAGCTCCCCCTGACACATAGCCCCTTCTCATTCACAAGGAACTGTCCTGTAGCTGTGTCCTGGCTGAAATTCAGGTTTCCCTTTCTTAGAGCACCCAGCTTCAGAAAGAAGGCTCAACTTCTCCCACAGCTAGGTCAACCATTGCTCTAGGAAGGACTTGCAGGAGGTGATTGATTGAGCTTCATTCAGGGAAAAAAAAGATGAAGAAGCATGACAGTTGTACCACCCAGCATGTTGAGCTTAGAAGTGGATCCTGGGCAGGGGCTCCCTCTGTCCAGAGTTCTTGTCACCACTTTCAAGGTGTGTCTCCCTGCAGCAGGGTCACCACACGAATACATTCTGCATGCCACAAACCACGAGCTATATGTGATTGTGATAAAATCATTTAACACTTGCTGTGGGATTTGCTAGACTATAAAGACCACCTCCATTTCCTTTTTTGGCAGTTTCAGACTCAACATGAATTGGAAAGCAATTCTAAGAGGCTGCGAAGAATCTTGGGACAATGTTGCATTTTTTGCTCTGTTTTTTTTTTTTTTTTTTTTTTCCTCCTCTTCCTTTACTCCTTGTCCCAATCTACCTTTTCTCCTTAAACGGATGGTAGCAGATTTAGAATGATGATCAGGGTTTCTACTAGGGATTACTGGAGGCAGTCCTTGCCCAAAACACTGTGATCCTTCTTTCTCTGTTCCCTCCTACTCCTGACACTCTGACAAAGCGTCAGTCTCTCATCACCAGCAGCACCTGAGCACTTGTAAGAAATGCAGACCCTCAAGCCACAATCTCAGACATGCTGAATCAGAAATTCTTGGAATGAGGCCCAGAAATCTTCATTGTTTTAAAAGCCTCAGCTGATTTAAATGACTGTAGTTTGAGATTCATTGTACTAGAGTCCTCTCATGTAAGCTGTCTCCTTAAAGTAACCTCACAATGCATCCAAGTTTAGTAGCTTAGAATCCTGCTGACCTGTCTGTACAGTGCTTAGGTATCTTATCCCTATCCCAATTCACCCCATTTTAATTATGTTTGTTCTCTGACTTTCTTCTCTCCCCTCCCATAAACATCAAGTGACTATTTCATTCTTCATACCTCCTCTCTGCATACTTTGACATATAGTAAGTTCAATAAATGGGAAGAGAGCTGAGATGTTCTAAGCCAAGGACACCAGTGATGTCAACTCCACTGTGAGAGTTCTAAGCCATTATATTGGACCATGTTGACTGCCATGTTGGGAGTATTCCAAGGTCATGTCCAAGTTCAATGAGGAAGAGCCCTGTGAAGTACTGATGTGTACTACTGAGTCTGTAAAGGAACAGTAGTAGCCTACGTGCCCCATCCAAGTCTTACCTGACACTGGCTATCCATGGCCTCTTTAAACAGTTGAAGAAATGAAGACCCAGAGAAAAGAAATGACTTTGCTAAAGTCACACTGCTAAAGTGACAGAGCTGCAACTTAAAAGCAGATATAATATCCATTACTCTTCCTATAATACCCAGTCTTTCCTTTTTGTCCCCCTTCTCTCCATTCCTCCTTCCTATCACCTGTGTAGACATTTTGCCAGTCGACAACGTATTAACCTCTTCCACAAATGGGAAATGAGAAGAGGAGCAAATTAACAAGAGATTATGCTCCAAAAATGTTCTATGCATTTCCCTTGTCAACCTCTCATTCTCGTGAAAGTAGCCATAGCCTTTCTTTCTCTCTCTTTCCTTCCTTCCTTTCTTTCTTTCTGTCTTTTTTTCTTTCCTTTTCTCTTACTTCTTTTCATCAACAAATTTATGTTGAGCATATTTATTAAGGTAAGACATTTTTTAAGCACTGAGGATGTAGAAGTTAATAAACCGACAATAACAAAAAGAAATTCCTTCTTTCATTGTTTTTAAATTCTGGTAAGGAAAACATACAAAAATGGAATAATTAAGCAGACTATATGGCATATCAGATGGTGATAATTCTCATGTAGAAAAAATAAGCAGGCAAGAGAAATGAAGAGAGCCCTTCAATAGGACAGGCAGAAGAGTCCTCCTAAGGAGGTGACATATTAGCACAAACCAAGGGGACCAAAATCTGTGAGAAAGGTGTTTTAGAGCAAACAGAAGTACAGAAGTCCCTGAGGCAGACATATTCCAGACAAGGGAGAGTAAGGAGGTCACCATGTATGGAACTGAATGAGTGATGGGAGTGGTAAGTGACACTGCCAGGTGTTGATGGTAGGCTACATGGTGCAGGGCTTTGTGCACTATTGTGGAGATATTCAAGGATTTTCCCAAACATTTTGGGATGCTCATTCCAAAGATCTTCCACCTGGGTCTCTTTAATTCATCTCCATATTGTACTTATAATCACACCCCTTCCCCCAATATTGGTCTCTTGCAAGCACTCCCTGTTCTATCAGATCATTTTTCTCTCTTTCCATGGGTAACTATTTCACAACCTCATCCTCCATGTTTCCTTCTCCTTTACTGGCCACACTGTTCCTCAAAGCTCACATCATAATGCTTCCCATGAGACATTTCCCATTGTCCCCAGACTAATGTCCCTCTGAGTGCAGATAACCCTGGGTTACACAAGCACTCACTATTGTTCAACCATCCAGGGATTGTATACCAATGGTTTTTCCTCCTTAGAAACAAGGGCTTCTGCTTCTTGCCACCCCAACAGTGACTACTCCATGGACATATGCATGTTTGATGTATATTTTATGCACTGGGAAAAGTCTTCTCTAACAAATGTCCAAAAGAAGTACTATGCATTATTATCTGTGTACTGTCAGCATTTAACACAGTTATCTGGTGTATATACACAGGAAGTGGAAATAAAACAGATTTCTGAAAGTTTGGAGTAGATGCAGAAAAAATATATTTTACCATGACTGTCCTTTCTTTCCAAGAATATCTTAGAAGTGCTATAAAAAGGCCCAGATACTGTAGAACATGCAGGTGGAAAATTGAAGGACTAATACAGTTCACTGAAGCCCATAGGATAGTAAGCAAAGAATAAGTATAATGTACATGGTGACCAATGTTAATAATAATGCATTGTGTATTTCAAATTGCTAAAAGAATAGATTTTTAACATTCTTACCACAGAAAAACTATAGGTTGGTAGGGTGATGGGTGCATTAATTAGCTTGATTGAATTTTTCCAGAATGTATGCATAGATCAAAGTATCACATTATACCTCCATAAATATACACAATTATTATTTGTTAATTAAAAATCAGTTCTAAAAGTGAGTTAAATGTGTCTTCAGAATCATACCTGCCCATGCTTTTAGCACTACCTGTGACCTCCCAACCATGCTAATACTCACCCTCCCCTACCCTGGTTACTCAATGTTTTATTCATCCCTTAAGAAATCCCTTCCACCTCCAGGATTTATCTCTTTTTAAAATTTTTATTGGTTTTATACATGACCATAGAATCTATTTTGGCATATTTATACAAACATGACATATATCTTATTCTAATTGGGATCCTAGTCTTGTGGACGTACATGATGTGGAGATTCACTGTGGTATATTCATATATGTATATAGGAAAGTTATGTCTGATATATTCCACTGTTTTTCCTGTTCCTATCCGCCTCCCTTCCCTTCATTCCCCTTTGTCTAAACCACTGAATTCCTGTTCCTCCCCTCCCTCTCCATTATTATGTGTTATCATCCACATATCAGAGAGAATATTCAACCTTTGGTTTTTGGTAATTGGTTTATTTCACTTAGCATGACAGTCTCCAGATTCCAGGATTTATTTCGTACCTGATTTCAATGTGATGCCTCCCATATCCTGATCTAACTCTCCTCTCCAAACACGAAATTATAAGCCCCTGGAAAAGAAATACTATGCTTTATTATCTGTGTACTATCAGCATTTAACACAGTTATCTGGTGTATATACACAGGAAGTTGTGTTTATACACATTGAATAGATGAAAGCATGAACAGCTTGAATGGTGGTAGGTTAATGTTGGTGTCAGGCAGAAGCCTTTAAAGAAAGTGGTCACAATGATCAAGCAAAGAATCAAAATGAAACTCTTTGATTCCATGAATAAAATGGATTCCTGGGAACCAACGAAAGTTACTACCATTCAAAGGGGCCCCATTTATAACCCACTGGGATTTCTGACCTAATCTGAGGAGAATATCTGTAGTTATAAAGTGTTGTGCAGGGCTGGGGATGTGGCTCAAGCGGTAGCGCGCTCGCCTGGCATGCGTGCGGCCCGGGTTCAATCCTCAGCACCACATACAAAGATGTTGTGTCCACCGAGAACTAAAAAATAAATATTAAAAAAAAAAATCCTCTCTCTCTCTCTAGACTCTCTCTCACTCTCTCTTTAAAAAAATAAAATAAAATAAAGTGTTGTGCAGAGAACTGAAGGTACATGTACCTTTGCTAGAGTCCAGGGAATATGGTATGGTACGATAATGAGGGTTGTGACAAATACCAGCATATATAATGCAATTTTTAGTCTACAAATTTTTTACAAACACATTATCCATTGGAGAGGCATATGAATTAGAAGTCAAAGGATCAAGGTTTCCAAAAATAGTGGCATCACTCCTTTGAGCTTTAGCCTCTTTGTCTGTAAAATAGAAATACTTCTGCCCATCTGCCTGGATTGTTGAGAAAGGGGTTATTGAAAGGATCAAATGAGATAAGATACATGACAGCACAGGGGCTATTATAAATGAAACCACATATACACGATTAAATAGGTCAATGCGATGAAGTTTTTACTGACTCTGAGCCACAAGCAGAGCAAGTTTTTAAAAGCAATTCTATTGTGAATAAATTTTGTGGTATTGGTTAAGTAATTCCTCTTCCTATAACCCTAGTATCCTTATCTGTAAGGAGATTCGGAGTGGAATGATCCACAAATTGCCATTGAGCATAAGATACTAAGATTTCTATAATGAACTTGAGACAGGCATAGTAAATTCCCATTTAATGAATCAAAGAACACCAGCCTCCTTGGGGCATTCATTCAATTAGTGTTCAGGCCTTACATCACACAAGCACAGAGTGAATATCTGAAGCTCATCGTCCTCTGGTTTTCGTTACCATTCAACTTGTTGGTAGCATGTCCCTAGTTCTCATTATTCCTGATGGACCTGGACAATTTGGCCAAAGCCTTACAGAAGTTGGCAAAGCTGATCATTTATAGATGCAGCTCATCAAAGGTTTCACACTTTCCTTTGTGGTGAGAGCTGATCTCCCTGACTCTCACTCTTTCTTTCTCTTTTATGTTCTGTCTGTTCCTTAATTCCTTGCATTTTTATGTGCCTTCAATTCTGACAAATTCAAAGTTGTGCAGCTTTTACCTGACTGATCCATCAGTTGAGAGGGATCATAAGAGGAAGGAGAGAAATACTATCCTAATTCTTGCAGTTCTGAACAATGACCCTGAGTATACAGAGACCTAAAATGAAGACTGGCAAGTAAAGGTACCCAGCAGCATCAGCTCTCTGTCAAATCTGCCACCGGGGACTTCCCATGGAATTTGTAATTTGGTTAAGCTATTTTCATGAAAAGAAATTTGGGTTACCTCAATTTGAGGATGTTATATAAAAATTCACCTGAAAAAGATAGAAAGGAGAATGTTGCCAATCTGCTAGGATTCCCTAGCAAGTGGGTCATCTGGTCAACCTCCTAAGCAACAGGCATTTCCATTTTTTTTTCATGCTTCACCATGATGATAGCTCAGCTATTCTCCCTGTGACTTTCAAGCTGCTACTCCTGCAACCAACTCCTTTATTCTTTTTCTTTGTCTCAAGTTCTGATTTGCCCATTTAATCTCCATTGTCCACGGTGGAGATTAAAGGTAAGGTCATACTTCCACATGGAATCACCTCATAGATTTCTTTCATCCTTCAATTAGTTTGTTCTTAAACAAGTTGACCACTACTGTACTTCACCTGCAGTCCAGGGAGCGTGGGTATGATACACTATGGCAACTTAGGTGGAGAGAACCACTCAGAAGGGAATGGTGGGAGTAACAGATACTCTAAAGCCTCCTGTCCAGTAAAGGCTCAATGTCAGTGCCACAACAGAGCCTGAGATGCCTATAGGACCCAAATTTCCTGTGAAACATAGCAACTGTAATCTATAAAAACAAATTCTTACTTAAAACACAGAAAGTTTTTTTTGTGATATCATGTTTATTACTCATATTGCTATGTGTCACTCATTTTCATTGCTGAGTGACAGCAATACATTTCATTGTATAAATAAACCACATTTATTCCTGTTCTTATTCAACAATTTGATGTTTCTAATCTAAGACTATTACAAATAACATTGCTACGGACATCTTTGTTCTTATGTTTTTCATAAACAGAAAGGTTTTAAGAACTCCTTGATGTACCATTTCATTATTTTACAATTCATTCTATACTACTCTATATTCTTTGATTAAGGGTCCTTTAGTTAATGGAATTCCTAATGTGTAAAAATACAATCAAAATGGTCAAAATTTAGTAGTCACATAATTCTAAAGATCATCTGTTGAATGGAGTGAAGTACTCACTTTCAAGACTGTATTTGATTTAATTAGTGGTACTGCCACACTGTTATTTTCTGTGACTATCTATTGCAGAACTGAGCTTTGGATATATTGCAGATGACCTGGATTTTGTGGTGAACTGGAGACCTAAATTCTTATTTACACCATTGCTGCTCTCAGGAAAATAATATTGCAAGTCCCAAACACCTGATTAACAAAAGGAACATGCAGAGTATATTCACTTACGTACTAGAAAATTAATGAAATTTTGTTCCAAGGTTCTTATATCACCTAACACCAGTATGTTTGAAGCAGCTACCTTCAGCAAACATTTTAAAATCTCTGCTCATCACATTCATCTTATGACATTTGATTTTCTCCATGTCTTGAGAAATGGTGAAAACATGAGGGGAAAGGGAACTGTATATTAATTTAAGACAGTAGTTCTCAAACTATGCTCCCAGAACTAGTGCTTCAGGATCACTTTAGAACTTGTTAGAAATGTAGATGCTCAGATCTTACCCAAAACTTGCTGAATCAAAGACTTGGTGGGTGGAACCCAGAAATCTATGTTTTTGAGAAACCTTCCATGATCTGTGTGTGCATGCTAATGCTGAGAACACTGACCTAAGATCATTGAGCTTTTGAAGACCCAGGGAGTCTGTACTTCACATGAGAACAATGCAATATCCTTATAACATGAAAACAAGAGGCTGTATCCCATCTCCAGTTACTTCTGAATGGGAATACAATTATATTTCTAGTTATATCATAGTGGGAGTCAAATATAGGAAGAAGCCTGGATCAATGCCCTCAATGTACATTGATTATTTTTCCTCATTCTCTAGCCTTCCCTTGTGCTCTGACAGGGTACCCCACCACGACCACCCCACTAAGCTCCTTCTAAGCTCTTTCAGTTTCCTATATAGAACTTTCTCCCACTTCTTCTCTAGCAACCTAAACTCCAGACTTCGGTTCACATCCTCTTCCAAAAATGACCTCCTCCAGGAAACCACCCATACTCCCTCTCAATTGCATTCATCAAACATTTGCTAAGCAAATGCTTTTTTTCCCCAGCATAAGTTAGAAACAAATAAAAAATACCCCGCTGTACTTGTGTCTAATAAGGACACACTCCTTTCCTTTGTTTTCACTCAAACTTTTCTCTGCAATTCCTAAAGAGTTGGCACACAATTTCACCTTAGTTTTAGGATGAAGTTTGTGTTTATCTTCTCTATTAGATGGTAGTTTCTTGATGGCGGTGACCATGTTTTTAAACTCTCTCATATGTTCCTCACAGGCTGCCTCGCACTTGCTGAGAGCACATTGTTAGACTGAAAGAATAAGAATGGTGTCAATTATGTATAGACATGTAGAGAAAGTTTCTCTTTTTTTCTTTTTCCTCTCTGACCCACCTTTTGCCAACTTCCCTGGAATGAAAACAATGAAATTCCAAAGACAACACATTTGAACAAAAGTGGATCCATGTTTTTCCATGCTGGGATGGGGAGGAATTAGAAAAGTTGCAGCTCAGCTACCAAGTCAAATGCTAATACACAGAACCTCAAGTTTAAAAAAAAAACCTTTTTTTGTTTAAAAAAAATGGAAAATGAATTACATAATCTTTCTTTTTGAAAATATGTGTTCATTTTAAATAGATTTTAGTTTTCTTTTTAAGATATATTTTTATTTTTAATAGACACAATATATATATATATATTACATTCTTTTTATCTGTTCATCCATTGATGGACACCTGGGTTGATTTCATGTCTTGACAATCGTGGATAGTGCTGCAATAAGTATAAGACTGCAGATGAGCCAGGCACCGTGGTGCACACCTGTAATCCCAGAGGCTCAGGAGGTTGAGGCAGGAGAATCTCAGATTCAAGGTCAGCTTCAGCAACGTAGTGAAGCCCTAAGGAACTTAATGAGATCCTCTCTCAAATTAAAAAAGAAAAGAAAAGAAAAAGAAAATATAAAAGGGCTGGGGATGTGTCTCAGTGGTTGAGTGCTCAGAGTTAAATCTCCAGTACCAGAGAGATAGAAATAGAGAGACTGCAGATATCTCTTCAACATAATGATTTCAGTTCCTTTGTATATATGTATCCAGTAATTATTGCTGATAGTTAATTTCTAGTTAAAAATCAATCTTAAACAGTATACCTCAGTACCTTCCTTGTTTTTGTTTGGGATGATGCTTGGATTTTGAAGAAAGAAATTTTAGAATCCTGACTCAGGGCCAAAAGAACCATTTAGATGCCCTCAATTAGTGGCATTACAAAGAACCTGCCAAACTATTGGTTTGTACATGACCAGAGAGACACAGAGGACAGTGATGGTCTATTTAGCCATGACCATGTATCCAAATCTTTCAACTGGACTAAATTACATGCCAGACTATACTCTTCAAGAACAACTGCCTAAGGTTTCTTACACATTCCTTTTGAGGCCTATGTCAAAGCAACACTTAGTTTACAAAGCACAGATCTGCCTCCCAAGGTGACTGTTTGCAAATATGCACCGCATTTCGCAAGGCCCATGATTGCCAATTTGTTCCTCTTCATAGATCAGAGCAGCAGAGAGCATCTTAAAGGCTATGCTTCTAGGTAAAGACAGAAGGAAAAGAAGACAAGGTTCCTGTGGTTCTCAGAGACTCGGGCTGAGGAAATTATCAGCATTTTGTCCACGGGATATTGGGGCGTTGAGTCATCAGGTGACTTTGGCAATTGCTTCCTGCTCATGTGACTTTAGCAATATATAAAACTAGGAAGGATCTTCCATGGAAAATGTATGGCTTTGTTTAAAAATGGAGGTAAGAGGACGAGAGATAGGTTGGCAATTTCTGTGGATGAAGTAGGTTTTTGCTGTTCCATTATGAGTTCTTGCTAGTAGGAGCAAAATAGCAAAAAGGAAAGCTACCTCCTTTAATAAAATAGCACTCAAGATCACTAAAGTCGTCAGTAGGAGGAAGAATCTCACAGAAGGAGAAAGCAGCCGAACCCTAGGACCTAGACTTCCTAATTAGCAGTCTCTGTACTTTGCCTTCAAGGTAACCCAGCTTCTCAGTTAACTCTGACCCAACCATAGACTCTTCTGGATTACTCTGTGGCCCAGCTGTGACAAGTCCAGTGCATTCAAACCAAATATCACTAGAAAACTAAGGAGAACAAAGAAAAGAAACCCAAGGGTAGTACGAAGCTAAAATGAGCTGATTTGAAAGATACGGCTCACTCTCCAGTTCTTGCAGCTCTGCCCCAATGTATGCAGTGATAGTAGCTCTTTGACCCATCCTGCCGTCACTGTCCTACGCAAACATGCATCCTGCCTCATCAGGATGGGGAACAACAATAGGAAGTAGGTTTTCATTATTATTTGAACTCTGATCAATAGATAATGATTGACTCGGGTGCTAGAATAGAGTCTGAGGTTTTATCAGCAAGGAAAGAATGTACGTGACTGATGATATCTGCAATGAATGAAGATAAAAAGGTGGGCAGGAAGCAGTGTGGGGAGTGAATGATGATGCCTCTCCCATCCTAGTCGAGGCCTTCAGAGAGATGCCCAGACAGAGATGCAGAATCCTCTCTTTCACAACAACAAGGATTTGATTTCTATTCCATGAGGGATACCAGAAATAATGTTCCCCACTCTTCAGAGAAGGGCCCTCACCTAATCACAGGGCCCGCATTTCTATAGACAACCATGTTAGAATCTTACATGGCATCCTCAGTATCATACAGAAGAAACTCACATTGATAAGTCAGATATCTCCACTAGCCATTTTCCCCTCCAAAATGAATTACAGTCGTTTTGGGGGTTTTTTTGTTTTTTTTGTTTTGTTTTTTTTTTTTTTTTTTTGGTCACACAGAACTCGGAGAAGGTATAGGTAGCTATCACAGGCAGAGCAGATGACCCTTCTAGGCCACCCAAAACTTTACAAAACAGTCCACACTTGAAAGGAAAAGTCTGACTTGGTCTCCTCTACCCTTGCTTATAGGGAAGCTAACTAATGACTTTCTCATTCCTAGTGAGTTCAAAGAAAAGAAACAGTTATAATATAGATGTAGTGAGAGGAAGCTATTACAAAAGAGCATAAATTTCTTGTTTTAAGGGCAAGTGGCTAAAGTAAAAGTTGAGAATATTGCCCGAGGGTTGGGGGGAATATGAATGGGAAAGATTTTAAAAAGAAATAACTATACCAGACAAAGAGGAACTGAGAGGTCCTACCGCCTGGCTTCCCTCAAAAAGGACAGCACAATGGGACTGAATACCAAGGTGCTGCAACTTGCTTTAACTCTGGATCTGAAAATGAAATTCCTATAACTGTTGGGCCTTACAAAAGCCCAGAGCAACAATCTAAACAAGAAAATGCAGAAACATCACAAGTCAACCTTCCCAGCCCACATGTAGCCCAGGGACAAGTGTTTATACAATATGATTGACTACCCTACAATTTGCTTTGTCAATCAGTCACAGAGTTAATTACATGTTACTCTTGGGCATTATCATACATAATGGTATGGCAAAACAGTGCTAGATGTAATGGTCCTTAGCATTCAGCTATTAAATTGGTGACACAGCCACATTGGTATTGATGAACACGGACCTTCTCCATCAAGGATGATTTATTTCACTGAGTGTAATGGGCTCTCCCATCCCCCTTTTTGCTGAGACATTATTCACGCTGATAGAGGCAATGAATCTGTCAATAAAGGAGGAATAAGTACACTTTGTTAGGTACTTTAAACAATTCCTCTGATGAATGCTGATCATGAGGAAATAATGGGTTTTACATCACTGACATAGAGCTTAAAGGAAATGTGAGGATCCGTATAAAAAGTACAAAAAAAATGAAAAAAAAAAAAGGAGCATTTAGGAGGCCACCTGGATCAACTGTGGCCTCTCCAGGAGGAGAGTTTAAATGTGCTGTCCAGGGGGATAGTAGGGGATAGGAAAGGTAGCAGAATACAAGAATTACTCATAGGGCATTATGTAAAATTGTGGATGTGTAACCGACGTGATTCTGCAATCTGCATTAGGGGTAAAATTGGGGGTTCATAACCCACTTCAATCTAATGTATGAAATATGATATGTCAAGAGCTTTGTAATATTGTGAACAACCAATAAAAAAAATAAAAATAAAAATAAATAAATAAATAAATAAAAATAAAATAAATGTGCTGTCCACCTTTCTAGAACACTCTGTATCTACGAAGGACTCTACTCAATTGTCAGACATCATTTTTGTGAGGCCCAACAGTTATAGGAAATTTATTTTCAGATCTAGAGTTTTATCTTCTAAGAAGTCTTCCCTGACTTTCTGAGTGGGTAAAATGGCTATCTTAGTTTGTGCCTTGCAGAAAACAACCTGAAACAAGGTCTCCTGTAAGAGTGTTCCCAGTAATATCTGACAAGGCAGTGCAGAATTAGGACCAGAAAAGGAAACAAGGCAAAGCAAAGGTGAGGTATCAATCAAAGAATCTCTAGAATTTTGCCAGAGATATCTGAAAACCATGCAGTCACATCTCAATTAAACTTCAGTTTACATCTCAATTAAACTTCATTGTGTGCCAGTCATAGATTAAGGGCTGCCCCCAAGCCCTTTAAGACATGCAGGGAAAACAGTCTGAGAAGCATCGGGACAGTCCTCCAACAGAGACATGGGAGCTGGGTGTTGAGAGAGAAAGGACATCAGGAGGTGGTGCACCCCAACTTGTTTAAAAAAAAACAATATAATATGGGTGGGACATATTGATAGTTCCTGCTACACTGACCTTGAAAACCATTCTTCTGCATGCTCTAAGATAGCATTCACCATCCTGTATTGTGGTTGCTTAGTCTTTGCTGTGATTGTAGGCTCCATGACAGCAGAAGCCATGACCTGTTCACTGTTTCATTGTGATGATAAACAGTGGTCACCTGAATATTTGGCCTTTGGTTCTTTGGGATTGGCTTATTTCACTTAGCATGATAGTCTCCAGTTCCATCCATTTACTGGCAAATGCCATAATTTAATTCTTCTTTATAGCTGAGTAATATTCATTGTGTGTATGTGTGTGTGTGTACAGATATATATATATATATATATATATATATCACATTTTCTTTATCCATTCATTGGTTTAAGGGCACTTAGTTTGGTTCCATAGTTTAGCTATTGTGAATTGAGCTGCTATGAACATGGTTAGTATTCAAAAATTTTATTTGTGAAAGGAGGGGAGGGAGGGAGGAAGGAAGGAAATTAGTTTAAAGGAAGGATTACACAAGTAATCCTTGACACTAAAACAAAAACAAATCTTTGAAAAGCACTATTTCTAATAGGAATTATGCAGACATCATTGCACTCATTCTGAGCATGAAAATCTTGGCTCTAAAACTTGGACATTGTCCAGCCAGCCCAGGAGTTCATTTTTAACAGTCCAATAGAGGCTCTTAAATCAACTGGATGAGAGGAAAATAGTCAAACTCATGGTTTAGAATTAAAGCTACAGTCATTTTGCTATACAATTAGCCTGAAAAAAAACTACAAGTATGGCACAAAAGTTTCTATTAATCTCACCTCCTTTTATAAAATGTTATAAATCCTTAGCTCTTTTGGCTACAGAAACAACTTTGTCCCAATCAGATACAGACTGTGGCTTTTTGCTTGTTGTTTTTATTGAATTTGTTCTTTTTAGTTATACATGGCAGTAGACTCTATTTTGACATATTATACACACATGGAGTATAACTTTCCATTACTGTGGTTGTATATGATGTGGAGTTACACTGGTCATGTATTCATATATGGACACAGGAAAGTTATGACCAATTCATTCCACTGTCTTTCCTATTCGTAACCTCTCTCCCTTCCCTTTATTCCCCTTTGTCTAATCTAAAGTACTTCTATTCTTCCCTCCCCCCTCCTTACTGTGTGTTATCACCCACATATCAGAGAGAACATTTGGCCCTTGGTTCTTTGGGATTGGATTAATTCACTTAGCACGATAGTCTTCACTTCCATCCATTTACTCGCAAATGCCATAATTTCATTCTTCTTTATAGCTGAGTAATATTCATTATGTATATATACTAGATTTTTTATTCATTCATCTGTTGAAGGGCATCTAGGTTGGTTCCATTTAACTATTATGAATTGAGCTGCTATGAACATTGATGTGGCCACATCACTCTAGTATGGTGATTTTAAGTCCTTTGGGTATATGCCAAGGAGTCGGATAACTGGGTAAAATGTGGTTCCATTCCTAGTTTTCTGAGGAATCTCCATACTGCTTTCCAGAGTGGTTACACCAATTTGCATTCCCACCAGCAATGTATGAGTGTGCCTTTTCCCCCACATCCTTGCCAACATTTATTGTTACTTGTATTCTTGATAATTGCCATTCTTACCAGAGTGAGATGAAGTCTCAGTATAGTTGTAATTTGCATTTTTCTTAATTGCTAGAGATGTTGATCATTTTTTAATATATTTCTTGAGAGATCATATTTCTGAGAAGAGTCTGTTCAGTTCAGGTTATTTTAATCTTTCATTCATTCCTTTACATGCATTATTTACATATTTTACAAAACTGAATTCTCAGTAGCTTAGTTAAATATAGACCTATTTCCCAGTCAAGGAAAATCAAATTGGGTTTTCCATGGACAGCCTTCATACTATGATTTGGAGATCTGGGCTTCCGACACCTCTAGGTTCATCATCCCATCATCTTGATGGATAGGAAAAGGTAATGAAGAAAGCACACCTCATTCTTAATTAGTTCAGTCCAGAGGTGAAGCACATCATATTCCTTGGTTGGTAACTATTCACATGGCTGGTCCATCCAACAGGACCCTGCCTTATACAAGAGGAACACACATATCTAGTGGATAGCTAACCAATTCTGACAGACATTCAACAAATATTTACTAAGCACCTAAATCCACAAATCTCTTTGGTAGCCATTGGTAATAAAATAATAGGCGAAATAGCAATGGTGCTGCCTCATGGAGCTAACTTATGGTTCCTGGAGGAGATATAAATTAATCAAGTATTTGTGAAAACATAATCCCAAATGTGTGTATTGAAGGAAAAGTACAAGGAGAGAAGAACGTTTATACAAGCTAGATCTAGCTTTCATACCCAAAGAAGAGGCATTTGAGCAGATATCTAAAATTTGAAGAGAAATACGTAGGAAAAGTTGAAGAGAAAAACATTCTGGGCAGAAGGAACAGCATGTGTCACAGCCCTAGAACAAGAGGAAATAGGAAAGAACGATTGTGTGGATTCATATCGTGTGAGTTCTGCACCCTTCTGGTTGCACACCAATCTATGGAGGGTGTTTTATACATGTACTCATACAACCTTTCCAATACCTGCCCTCAATTCCCCACTATAATAAACATCCTAGATACACTTTCTTTAAGGATAGTTGACTTCAATGTTCATTTTATCTCCCCGCCAGCTCCATCTCAACAATCATGATCAACACCAGGCAGGTCCCCAGACAAGCTCTGGGTTTTCCTACTATAGTACACACAGCATACATTTGCCATTCCTTGTACCTGGAAGATTTATCACCCTCTCAACCTCTGGATCAATTGCATTTATCCTCCAAAACTCAGCTTCCCCATTCAGCTCCATTACAAATCCTTCACTGAATTTCCCCAACTCCCCACTGAGCCAAGTACCACTTACTCTGATCCTACAGTACTCCACATTAAATGCAACCTCAAGCATAGTACTTACTAAATTGTGTGGCTGGTTTATTAGGGCTGATTTTTCCTACTGTATTTCAACATTTGAAAGAAAGGGATAGCTTTCATTTTCATATTCTCTGTTCCTTGCCATTATACAGTACAAGGTAGACATTATGTAATGATGTAGGATTACATAATATCAGTAATATTATGTAAATGAGTGAAAAAAATAAGTTTATTTCTCAAACTTTGTTTCACAAGATACTAATCTCATGAAAAGTCTTAGCTAAATGCAAACACACACACATACACACACACACACACACACACACACACACACATACACACAAAGTTCCTTGGTCAATAAAGTAGGGAAATATTTTATATTATGCCCTAATCTTGAAAAAAATATATTCACAATGCATATTAATAAGACCTCAGCCAAAGTAAGGCAAATAGGGTGAAAATTATATGGAAAGTCCCTTTTGGCTTCCTGAACTTACAGTACTTTATGAGCATCTCCTTAAATACTGTTTCCCTGGTAGCTGGTTTATTTCACCTTTGTGCCCTGAACATTAGCATTTCAGAATATCTTATAAGGAGTCCCTGCAATTAGAGAAAATGGTTTGACTTCTATTATCCCAGGGTAACCCAAACTTATTTGAGGATCTACTTCTTATTTTTTCATTAATGCCTACTAACTTCCCATAGAACCGGTGTTCTATAAAATAAACCATAGAACTAATGCTCTGTGAAGTGAACTTTTAAAATATTTTGCTGCCATTTGGATTAATAAATTTTGATCTTTGGTGTTGCAAATGATAACCTTGATGTGCAGAATAAAATTTAGATGGAACCTTGGGTTCATCGATCCAAAAACCACCTTTGAAAATATGTTGAATGTTATGACAGTCAGAATAAATGTTTAATTAGATGCCAGTACTTTTGCTGGCTTCCCAAAATAGTTATTGATGAGGCTGTTACAAGGAGGTCCATTCCCATCAGTGAATGAATGGATTTACACTTCCAGGTTAAAAAAAAAAGATCTCTTTCATCTCCCCAATGATAAATAAAGCTATTGGTCTGTCCAGTCATGGAAATTGAATGAGAAGGAAAGTCCAATTACTTGGGTAATAAGCCTGATAAGATAGGTCAGTGATCCTGCTTAACACTGTCAAAATCTGAACTCTCTGCTTGTCCATCTTGCAAATGTGTGTCTCACTCCATCTGGATGGAAAGAAGGGGATGTCTTCCTGACTCACTCACAGAGTTGAGTTCTTCGTTCTACCCAGAAATCTGACCATCGTATTTATTGTTTAGAAGAGGAAAATTGCTTTTTAAAAAAAAAAAAAAAAGTAAAGTGTCACTGTCAATTTTTGGCTAACACCTTAGGGTCAATTTTTGGTTTTCTCAAACTGTTTTTGTCATATTAGATAAATAAGCATCATAACAGTGAGGTTGGTGCTGAACGGCTCAATGTAAGCAGAAAAGCTAAGTGATACAGGGAAAAAAAAAAGAAGTAGCTGCTAGTAACAGAGACACCCATCCCTCCCCCCCAAAAAAAACTTTTTAAAAAACAAAATATTGGATTATCCTAGACTTGGCTTCTAGTTATTTAGAAAATGGCTAGAATAAGTCTACATAAGACTCAAGTCAGAAGTCAATTTCTGAGTAAGGAGCCAGAATCCAGACTTGAGTCAGATGTAATTTTAAAAAAAGGCTATAAGTGATAGAATCCCAGGAATTAGGAAGGCACTAAAAAGTCCTGAACTTCAAAGGTCAGATGCTAATGTGCTCCAAGATAAGCTAACCATCCAGCCCAAGAAAGCCAAGGAAATATAGATTCTAGAATAGAGCGAGGACCAAGATCAATTATAGTGATACAGCAGGGTCTCGAGCAATTTTTATGAATCTTATCCGAATGCCTAAGTTTCTTTTATATTGTTGATGGATAGTTGGATGGATGGATGGTCTCTCTGATTTGAACATCTACTGTTGGCTTGTATATGACAACAGTGTTTTAGTGTGTGTGGCGGAGGTTACCGGGGATCAAACCCAAGGGTGTTTTACCACTGGGCTAGATCCCTAGCTCTTTTTTTTTTATTTTGAGACATGGTCTCCCTAAGTTGCTGAGGCTGGCCTTTAATTTGCCATACTCCTGTCTCAGCCTCCTGAATATCTAGGAATGCAGAAGCAAAACTGTTTTATGTGGTTGCGTGATTGGTTAAGAGTGGCTAATTTCCCCCATGCTTTTAGGTTCTGATTTTCTCCCTTTTTTAGACAACCCTAAGCCCTGAATACCTACGATGGGCACATCAGGCAATACCAAAAGAAGCAAATAGATGAGCTTATGTTAGAAACACACATGACTGTATCAAAATTTCCTTCTGGCTGCAAATTAATCCCACATTGCCAGCTTGTGGTTTCCAGGCTTATTAAGCCATACAGACACAGTCATCTGTTCTTTTCCAGTCTTCAAACTCTTTTTCCTTCATAGGCATTTTGCTGGAAGAAATAATGATTGCCTGTCAATGGTTCAGAGAACGCGGGTATTTATTAGAGGTCAAGAAATTGGAACTCTTCATGGCCAAGTTCTAATCTAACCCTTGGCCCTCAAATCCATCCTTCCTATGATTTCCCAAGCCAGAATTTTGAGGGTAATACTCAGTTTCTTCTTCTTCCCTTTCTTCTCTCTCAACCCCAGTATTACCTTGGGGATCCAGATCTATAATTTCCACTTTCTTAATACTTTGATCATCTTTTCAGGGTCACAGATTTACCTAACGCCCTCACTGGATTTCAACTCCCCTCTTCCACTTATTCAACCCTACTTAACAACTGGAATGACCTTTCCTAAATTGCTATCTGATTATGCCTGTCCTCTGATTAAAATATTTTGCATCTCTGAATTGCCTGTAGACAATTAATCCATCCAAGAAATTTTGTACAGTGCTCTGGGGCTTGGTAAATATTGGAGTGGATTAACTTCACAAAAACATGGTGCAGGGGCTGGGGTTGTGGCTCAGTGGTAAAGCACTCGACTAGCACGGGTGAGGCACCGAGTTAGATCCGCAGCACCACATAAAGATAAATAAATAAAGATATTGTGTCCATCTACAACTAAGAAATATTTTTTTAGAAAAACAATAGTACAATAGTATCTGTCTCAACTATCATGCAATTAATTTCCAGAAAGTTATATAAAGTAGATACTCAATATAAGTTTATTTAATGATGAATAAGTAGACAATGTGGTACACAGACAAGCACAGAATCTCTTCAGAGATCAAAGTTCTAATCTCAATTTTACCACTTTCTGACAACCTCAGGAAAGTTACTTAATATCCTTGGACTTCCAACTTTGATTTCTTTCAAAACCCTACCTCACAGGTTTGACATGAGGATTAAATGAGATACTTAGAGGACTTAGCCAATGATTTCTTGGCATAGAAATAATTCAAACACTGACTGTATTAGCAATAGAGAGTTGAGGGGACAAATGGAACTTATGTATCAGCTATCACCTATACAGGATAACTTACGAGGCAGCTGGGGAGTTATGATCTCTAACCTCCAAGACTGGGATCCTTCATTACACACTTCATCCCCATTCAGTTGGTCAAAGGACGTTTGCTAAGTGCTCATCATTTAATGATAGTTCACCTTTTTTCCAATAGGGTTAGGAAATCTTTCTCTCATATCAAAACAGATTTTGCAGTTTTAAAAGTTTAATTCAATATTTCAGTAGACCAATGGTACAGAATAGAGGACACAGAAACCAATCCACAAAATTACAACTATCTTACATTAGACAAAGGTGATAAAAGCATGCAATGGAGGAAGGATAGCATCTTCAACAAATGGTGCTGGGAGAACTGGAAATCCATATGCAACAAAATGAAATTGAATCCCTGTCTCTCACCAGGCACAAAAGTTAACTCAAAATGGATTAAGAAGCTAGGAATCAAACCAGAAACTCTGCGTCTAATAGAAGAAAAAGTTGGCTCTAATCTCTACCTTATGGGGGCGGGCTCCAAATTCCTTAATAGGACACCTGTAGCTCAAGAGTTAAAATCAAGAATCAACAAATGGGACTTACTCAAACTAAAAGGTTTTTTCTCAGCAAGAGAAACAATAAGGGCTGGGGATGTGGCTCAAGTGGTAGCGCGCTCGCCTGGCATGCGTGCGGCCCAGGTTCGATCCTCAGCACCACATACAAACAAAGATGTTGTGTCCGCCGAGAACTAAAAAATAAAATGTTAAAAATTAAAAAAAAAAAAAAAATAAGAGAGGTAAATAGGGAGCCTACATCCTGGGAACAAATTTTTACCTCTCACACTTCAGATAGAGCTCTAATCTCCAGAGTATACAAAGAACTCAAAAAATTAGACAATAAGAAAACAAATAACCCAGTCAACAAATGGGCCAAGGACCTGAACAGACACTTCTCAGAGGAGGATATACAATCAATCAACAAGTACATGAAAAAATGCTCACCATCTCTAGCAATCAGAGAAATGCAAATTAAAACCACTCTAAGGTACCATGTCACCCCAGTAAGAAAGGCAGCAATTATGAAGTCAAACAACAACAAGTGCTGGCGAGGATGTGGAGAAAAGTGTACACTTGTGCATTGCTGGTGGGACTGCAAACTGGTGTGACCAATTTGGAAATCAGTATGGAGATTCCTGGGAAAGCTGGGAATGGAACCACCATTTGACCCAGCTATTCCCCTTCTCGGACTATTCCCAAAAGACCTAAAAAGAGCATACTACAGTGATACAGCATCATCAGTGTTCATAGCAGCACAATTCACAATAGCTAGACTGTGGAACCAACCTAGATGCCCTTCAATAGATGAATGGATAAAAAAATGTGGCACATATACATAATGGAATATTACTCAGCACTAAAAAATAACAAGAATTCATACCCCATTTGAAACAAATGTATGATATATGATATGTCAAGATCAATGTAATGTTTTGAGCAACCAATAAATTTCTGATGTTTAAAAAAATATATATTTCCAGAGGAAAGACCAATGCCTATTGGAGATCTATTTTAAGTGGAAATGAAATAAGATAATTTTAGAAATGGCCTTCTAGTAGAATTTACCTTAGTGTGTCTCACCACCCAGCATGAAATCAATGACAGGAGAGTAGGGATCTAAGAGTGTGTGGATCTATTAATAAAAAGTGTGACTCAATGGTGATGCCCAGTTGATTATGATCCTGCTGCCAGGTGGGAATGTCACTAGGGAAGGGAATGGAAGGCATGTGATTTTTTCAATCATTTTAAGAATAGGACAAGAACCTGAAGACTATTGGATCTATCCTTTCTATCTCTGGATGAGATAATATTGAGCCCATGGAAAGTGAGAAATCTTGCCTTCACAAGGTAGTGGCCATTCTGAAACCAACACTTCTCCCTTTGAGGATTATGCAGAACAATTGTTGGTGCAACTCAGAATACTGAGATGGTTTTCTCCAAAATGCCTGTCTTCCCTGAATCTTTCTAACATGAGATGTTGACAGACTTCTATTTCATGCCACAACACACATTGGGGACACTGTGTCCCAGGTTCTTGAGCTGTAGAACTTAAGAGCTCAAGATTATAAGGTTATAATCTCACCAAAATTCTAAATAAAATAGGGATTTCTATATCAGATCCTACCAAGGCTCCAAAATATTTGGAGAGATTTATTACTTAGCATTTGTGGGAAACCCTCCAAGACTCTTGCATCAAAGTTTCCTTTAAACTTTGGTTTTATTCACTCATTCATTTATCAAAACAATGCTTATTGGGTCTCTATTATGCACTCACTTTAATTTTAATTTTTTCTTAATAATTAATGTCTGATTTCACCAACGGACTGTAAGCTTTTACAAGTAAAGATTAATCCATCTATCTTTCCTATCTTTGTCTTTATTGCTCTATGTATTATACTTAGGTACCTTTGTTCCTCTAGGTTCCTGTAGCTCATTTACTAACACAATGTAGGTATTCAATAAAGGCTTAATAATGGATGGAAAAAAAACAAAACGTGTAGGAGAGGAGATTCACAATATTTTTTTCTGCTTCCTACTACAGATCAAATTTATCTAAGTATATCAAGGAAATACACAGAGAGGTGGAGACATGGATAAAGACAGAGAGATGGAGAAGGAGAGAGTTGGATGAAGGAGATAACCTCCTCATGGCTGTGCTTCCTCAGATGTTCAAAGCAGCCTGCATCAGATCCCAACAGCCAACTAGACTGATTCATATTATTGATTATCTATGAAATAACCAAGGATCATATTCACATTTGCATTTCAGACAAGAATGTCTTCTCAGTCCATCCGTCAGTCCCCAGATCAAATATCAGGTTTTCAGTTAGGTCTCACACAACTGCAAATTTGGTAGAAAAGCACAGTACAGGATGAACCAGTGCAGAGTGACTCTGATAATGAAAGATAGAGCTTTCCTTGAAAGCTTGAGGCATAAGTAACTGTCAAGACCTACCTCCTCACTCTGCCCACACCACCATAGGAATTTCAATCTTCCTAAAGAGTAGCAAGGTATGAAGTTAAAAAGGTTTGGACAAGCATTTGGGAGGCTTTGAAGCTTATCTGAACTAACCAAGTCTTCCAAGGCCGTAAATCTCCAAGGAAAGCTTCCAAGAGTGACACACTTCACTGTGGAATAGCTCCAAGCTTGGCTGCAATCCAGAAAAGCACGGAAGTGTGAACTAGCAAAATAAAACTCTCACACCCATAGCGCTTCCCTCCTGGGCACCTGCCAGTCTGGCTTTCCTGAGTGTAACATTTCAGGATTTTGTCTGCCTACTTACAGCAATACTAATTAAATGATCATTAAGTAGCCAGCATCGCCCCTTGAATATTGTTTTGTGTCTGATTTTTACTGTGTAGAAGAAGACCTTGTGAGCCAGGATGTAATTGTTATTACTACCATCATAGTCACAGACCACGGAAGCCTAGATTTTCCATCCAGTGTTTCTCAATGTGTCTAGAGACCACATGCACTCGAACTAGCAAATTTCTTATTTCAAAAGAAAATTCTTAAAAATAAATAAATAAATAACATTTTTTAATTTGTTGTTTTTAGATATACATGAAAGTAGGGTTATTTTGATATATCAAATGATATGTGGGTGCTAACACACAGAAAGGGAAGGTAGGGAGGGGAAGTATAGAGGTTCATTGGATTAGACACGGGAGAATGAAGGGAAGAAAGGACAGATGGGAATAGGAAAGACAATAGAATGAATCGGAC
Source organism: Spermophilus citellus (assembly GCF_964194105.1). Lineage (NCBI taxonomy): Eukaryota > Metazoa > Chordata > Mammalia > Rodentia > Sciuridae > Spermophilus > Spermophilus citellus. The sequence continues at coordinate 29,634,130 of NC_138188.1, read as the reverse complement.
ATAACTTTCCTATGCTTGTATATGAACACAAGACTAGTGTAATCCACATCATGTTCAACCACAAGAATGGGATAAATAACTTTTATTAAAGGCAAATTCTTGTTACCCATCAATCAATTGAATCAGAATATCTGAATTCGGGCCTGGAAAGCTAAAATTTAACAAGCTTTCCTTAGGCATGCTAAATTTCTAAGCAACAACATTTTGATTACTATTTCTCCAATGAAAGCTAGTCATTTTCAGATGAAGGCTCAAGTCCAGAGAGGGTCAATAACCTGCCCAAGGACTCACAGTTTGTTAACATCAAAGATCTCATAGGGATTTTAGTCTGAGTCTTCCCAGGTCTGTGCTTGTCTCTCCATAACATTTCTTTCTTTTTTTTTCTTTCTTTCTTTCTTTCTTTCTTTTTTTTTTTTTTTTTTGATACCCAGAAGCCCTTAACCACTGAGTCACATCCCCAGCCCTCATCCCTTTTACATATTTTTACTTTAAATTTTAAGACAGGGTCTCACTAAGTTGCTTAGGGCCTGGCTAAGTTGCTGAGGCTGGCTTTGAACTTTAATCCTCCTGCCTCAGCTGCTGGAATTACAGACATATGCCACCATAAGGGAGCTTTGGGATGCTTGCATCGTCTCTGGGGCACATAATCATAGGGGAGAGGAGAGACTCAACTGGGAAAATTATATTCCAGTTCTGTGGAGGCTCACATGTAAAAAAGAGAGAAGAGAAGGTACGTCTGCATAATTCAATTGTCCCTTGGGGCACCCAGCATGCCCTTCTGTTCTTATCTGTTCTTACATTATGCTCAGGAGAGGATCTGATATTAGTCATTTGTTCTTCTGTGTAAATAGGAGAAGAAATGTTTTATTTGCATATTCCATTTACCAGGTGCTATTTTCTTATTTGCTCTTGCAAGCATTCCTTGACTATCTATGGCGAATACTCCCAGATCACCCTTGATGCAACCTTCCATTTTTGCTATTTCCACTCTGCATCACGCTTATTTATTTGCATATCTATCTCTTGCACTCTATCATGAGCATCTTAAGGGAAGCAGCTAAGTTCTTTTATTTATTTTTTTTATCCCTTTTGGGGATAAATGGACAATTCTTAGTCCATTGTAGCTGATAAGATCTGTATGTGTGCATGTGTGTATGTGGGTGTGTGACTAATCCTGGTTAGTAGAAAAGAATATCTTCCCCACCCTAGAGATGAATAAACTGGGTAGACAAAGGCAAAGTGAGTTGGGGATGATTACACAGTTATTTGGTGAAACGGAGGTTTGAGTGCAATTCGGAATGACTCAGAGTGCTGCTATTTCCACCATACCAGACCACTACTGAGTTCCCTCTTGCCATAAAAATATTCCCTCTTCTGGAGGGGCTGACATCTTTAACCAGTTCTCCAAATTTGGTAAGGGAGGTTTTGTCCCATTAATGAAAATGTAGTGAGATAAAGGCAAAGCTTAAAATTGAGAGCAGAATTTCTTTTTTAAGTAGCAAATTCCACAGCCAAGAGCAAGCTATAAAGTAAAGGGTGCTGCCCCTAGTCTGTAAAAGGAGCTCATCCTTCAATATGTTGCCCCTTTCACGGCATACATGATCTGAGTTTCAGGACTGCAGGAAGCTTCACTGGTCTGGATGCATGTTGCTAATAAGGAAGGTGGCTAAACCCCATGATAGCACAGAGCGTTCCCCCACATTTTTGAAATTTCATGCCTTCCATGTTCCATGCTTCCTCTTGAGGCAGGGAGCAGCCAGTGAGAGCAATCCAGGAAGGGAAAATGGGTGATGGATATCTGTACACAAACTCACCTGTGGGTCTGCCCTTGAATTAAAACATAGTAGCATACATAATATTTAGTATGACCCTTAAAACAAAGGCTAATGGTTGAACCGCAAGCTACTTGGTATTGCCTCATCTACTGAAGCAGGACTTTCCAACTCCACTCTAAAAAAGTCAAACCTTCCATTGTTTCTGTAAAAAATTCAAGTTTTTTTTTAAACTTATGATCATTCAAAAATCACTTAAGCTACTTTGTGGCATGGCCCATGCCCCTCACCTGGTGCTTTGTCTCCTACTCCTACTGCATTTGAAGCCAGCTGAGGGTTCCTCCCCACTTTCATTGTATCAGAAACTCACATGAAGCATTAACTTGTAAGCCCATAGAAGTCATGCTAACTGAATTCCAATAATTTCAGCACCATTTACTCTGATGCTGCTGCCTTGCTGCATGGATACCTTTGTGTGTGAACACCCATGCCCTGTGAAACTTGCAGACATCCCTGATGCTGCTGCACCCACCTCTTTTTCATCTTCAGTCTCTAAGCAACACTCCTGCTGCATGGAGATGCACCTCAGTCCTTAAGATGCTCAAACTTGCATTCTGTGCTCTAGGTGCATCAAAGGCTCCCCTTCTATTCCTGATATTTTGTGAAAAAAATTATCTTTAAAGCTGCCTTTTTATTTCTATCCCTCTTTCTATAACTGAGACATAAGCCCAGGGGGCAGAGCCTGGGAACAAACCTGAGTGATTGTCACCAGACTCTACACAGCCTTGTCTCTCCGCACTAGCCTCCAATTCTTTGTTCAAGTACCCATCTCCTCAGCTTGATCATATTGGGATGAGTCCTGAAGAAGACCCTGAGGCCTTTACATAGAGAGGTTTCTAGCAGTCCTGTCCACCAGTCCAGCGAAGGCAAATCCCAGAGACAGACATGACTGAGTCCCCAGCCTTCCTGCCATTTCTGCTGCTCTAACTATAATTTTTTTTTTTTAAAGAGAGAGTGAGAGACAGTGAGAGAGAGGGAGAGAGAGAATTTTTTTAATATTTATTTTTTAGTATTTGGCGGACACAACATCTTTGTTTGTATGTGGTGCTGAGGATCGAACCGGGCCGCATGCATGCCAGACGAGCGCGCTACCGCTTGAGCCACATCCCCAGCCCTAACTATAAAATTTTAATTGAGAAACTCTCCTCTTCATTCAGATCCCACATAATTTCCTACATAAATTCCTATAGAATTTTTCAGAGTCTGCCCCTCTACCATGATACAGATATTAGATATTCTTTTCAGTTATTTATAGTCCTATGTAAACCATTAAATTTTGTGTCAAAGGTTATCCTTGAATTTTTGCAAAAAAAAAAAAAAAGAAGAAGTCATCCTAAATACTAAATAATGGATGAAATTCTCACAAATCCCTAATAATAAGCAGAAATAAGATTGTATCTTTTTGCCTAACAACTCCATAAAAATGATAGGATATCTCTTGATTTCCCAAAAGGTACAGTTAGAAGTCTGATCTACACAGAGAAATATTGAGACATAGTTTGGTTCTCACATTACTGACCCTGTTTGCATCTAATTTTGATATTCTGGATTTGCAATTCTTCCTTTAAATGAGTCCAGTAAGGCTCTTTCTAGATTACTCACCCTGAACAATTTTTAGAAGTACCTGTTATTGCAGAGAAATTTTAAAATGTAAAATTCTGTATTCATACCCTGGGAGAGGTCAAATATCCTTGAATGAGTTGGTCATTTTTTTAAGAAAAAGTAAAAAGAAAAAGACCTTCCACTAGAAAGATATGTGGCAGAAGTAAGTCGTGAAGCCAAGCACTATAATGGAAAGGGCCCCAAATGTAAAGAAATTAAGCCAGGTGCACAGCCTGATTCAACTTTTGCTAGCTTCGTGTTTTGAGATAAGTGACCTTCAGTGGCTTTATTATTTTGCCTTATATGTTTGCCTCCTTTAAGAATAATCAACCAGATTATCACGATACCTTCCCTTTCCTTTGTATCTTCATGGAGATGGGGCCAAATCTCAGAGAACGGCCTTCAACTGAATGGAGAAAGGCCTTTCATCCAAAATTTATCGATCAAACATGTATCCAAGTTCTTTCTTGCACCCAAGAACTGTGATAAATCCTGATTTTTTTTAAAAATTCATTTCTCATAAATTTTTTCAAGTTGTAGATATAGAATCATAAACCAATTGTTGCTGTGTAATTGAAGATATGTCAAAGCCAATGTAAACAGGCTGCAAAGAGAGCTGAGGGGATGGTATTTTACTAGGGAGCTTGGAGACATTTGACAGATTCCTATTTTACTTGGACCAGTGTCAAGCTGCAATGTTTAAAAAAATGGTTTTAAACCAAGAAGAATAGTTGCCCTTTAGTAGAATTCTGCAGTGATGGCAGCAGCTATGTCGTTTTATGATCACAACTTGGGCAGCTCATATCTTCCCAACACAAACTGGACCTGATTCCAACCCTAGGACTCTGAAGTCAAAATCATTTGCACTTTAAATTCCCTGAATATTCTATGACAGCAGTAGTTAATTAAACTCCCTGTCACTCCATTTCCTCATCTGTTAAAGGGGAGATGATAACAATAGTGCCTGAGTGGTAGGGGTATTATGAAGACCAAATGAGTCAGAGCATCTCAAGGGCTTGGAACAGTGCCTGGGACAAAGTAAGTGTTCAATAAATGTTGGCGTATCATCATGAGAGGACCAATTGCATGTATCCAGTCCACCTGGACTATTCAAGAAAATCTATTTTTTTACACATCTCTATTGAGGCTTAGTTGATATGTAAATAACTGAATGTATTTAATACGCACAATTTGGTGAGAGTGAATACAGGTAAACAATCATGACACCATCACCATAATCAGGCCCAGAGACTTTCCAAAGCTTTCTTGTATCCTTTTAATTTTTTTTTGGGGGGGGGGAGGGGAGTGGTATTGTTGTTGCTTTGTATAGTAAAAAGAGCATGAGATCTACCCACTTAATGATGTGACATCTACACTACTGTACTGTGAAGTATAGGCACTATGTTGTACATTAGCTCTCTGGAATTTATTCATCTATCATAACAAAACTTTGCACCCACTGAACAACAACTCACCAATTCCCCATCCCCAGCTCCTGATAACCACTATTGTACTCTCTGCTTTTATGAGTTTGTCTATTATAATATCTCATGTGAGAGGAATCACATGTTATTTGTCCTGTGCCTGGCTTATTTCACTTAACATAATGTCCTCCAGTTTTATCCATGATATCAAAAATGACGGTCTTCCCATCTTTTTAAGGCTGAATAATATTCCTTTTTATGTATATGCCATGTTTTCTTTAGTCATTCATTCATCTGTCAATGGATATCAAGATTATGTTTTGATAATCTTGATATCCATTGACAGATGTATGAATGACTGAGTAGCATATCTTGGCTATTAGCTATCCCTTCAAGAACCTTATTTCAGCTCTTTTGGATATAAACTCAGCAGTAAACTCAGGATTGCTGGATCATATGGTATTTCTGTTTCAATTTTTTTTTTGCGGAGGGGGGACTCCACAATTGTTTTTCATAACTAACTGTGCATAATTTTACACTCCCACCAACAAGGTTCCAATTTCTCTGCATCCTCATCAACACTTATTATCATGTGTGTGTGTGTGTGTGTGTGTGTGTGTGTGTGTGTAAATAACTACCCCAACAAGTATGAGGTGATATCTCATTGTAGTTTAATTTGCATTTCCTTGATTATTAATGACTCTAAACATCTTTTATGTGCCTATTGACCATTTGTTCTTTGGAGAAATACATATTCAAATTCTTTGCCCATTTTAAAATCAAGTTATTTGCCTGTTTCCTTGTGCTGCTATTCAGTTGTAGGAGTTCTTCAGGAAGTGAACCGTTTAGGAGATCTATGGTTTGCAAATATTTCCTCCTATTTAATAGGTTGTTTTTTTCATTCTGTTGGCTACTTCCTTTGCTGTGCAGAAGCTTTTAAGTTTGATGTTGTTCTACTTGCCTTCCTTTGCTTTTGTTATCTATGCTTTTATTGTCATATCCAAGAAATCATTGCCAAGATCAATGACAAGATCTTCCCCTATGTTTTCTTAGAGTTGTATAGTTCCATGTCTTAGGAGTAAGTCTCTGATCCAGGATGAGTTGATTTCTGTTTTAAGGTGAGATACATGTTCTATTTCATTTTCCTGTGTGAAGATATTCAGCTTTGATATGTCTAAAGAGATCAGAATACTGTCTGGCACATAGTAAGCACTATCTGTTTTTTATTACAATTTTTGTGTAGTACTGGTGAAGTCAGGGAGGCCGGAGACCTAGGTTTTTGTCCCTACTGTCCTGGGTGAACTTGCAAAAGTCATGTCTCTGCCATGGGTTTTCTTTGAGGCGGTTAACTGGACCGTCTGTCAAGCTTAGACATTTTAAAATTCTGTTAATAAACTCCTTTGTGAGATGTAAGAACTTGGGAAGGCTTTCTGGTTTGTGGGTAGCTGTGAGATGCTGAGCTCTCACAGATATGTCAAGGCCTCCTTATGGATTCACACCAGGTACTATGCCTCTGTCTCAGTTTTTCTACAGAGTGGTTGATCTGTTTTCTTTCTGCCACGATGCATTCTTCTGTTGTCAGCCTCATCAGAGCTGTCAGAAACTAGCCTCATGGTAGGGAGAAAGGGGGAAAAAAGTGTTTTTATTTGTCTGTTTCACCATGTCTTCCTTCCTTTGGGATCCCTTCTGAGAAAGGTCAAAATGAAATTCTGCAACTTCCATCCTGAGCAGTACCAGCTGATGGAAGAAGCAAGGTCTGAGTAAGCTGTGGTCCCTGGTTGGAAAGACCTAGTGGGAGACGTGTCAAGCACAACTCATCCTCCAGCTCAGGGAGGTTGGGTGGTCACTTCCTTTCTTCCCCATCACATTACAAACATCCTGACAGATGAAGAAGGGAAGGGAACTAACCCAAGCATGGTGGAGAATCTAAGAAAGGGCCAAGAAGGAGTTCCATATGGTTTCTGCCCCTTCCCCTAAAGAAGAAGACTACTACTCTCTTTGACGATGCAGGGGAATGTTTTTAAAAGGCTGCTTCTGCTTTTTTTTCTCTTACTTGCATCTGCCTCCTTTGCCTTTTCCTTTGTAAAAGAGTAAGTCCCTGAGTGTCACCCTCAAGCATTCTGCAGGCTGGATTTACTTGGAGCAACATTATGAGACTTAAAAGGAAAAGATCTTAGAAAGCATCCTTCTTTCTCTGTCCAGGCGCAGCAAGCTTTATTGTGTTTCTTGCTCCACATAATGTCTGAGTGTCAGTCAGTAAGGAGGGTATACTTATGGTGCATATCCTGAGCACTTTGCCAAATGACCAGATCATCGATTTGTTCCACTGTCCACTGGAAAGAAAGGTGGAACTTCATTGTACCTTGAATTCAAAAGAGGCTCTCACAATTCCTACCAAAGCCACATTGCGTTTCTTACCCATCTCTCACCTCCTCCCATCCCAATGCTGAATCTCTGTATCAGTCAACTTTCTATTACTGTGACAAAATACCTGAGATAATCAACTTTGTAAGAGGAAAGATTTATTTTGGCTCACAGTTTTGAAACTTTCATCCAGGATCAGTTATCCCATTACTTCTAGGCCTATGACAAGGCAGCATACCAGGACAGGAGCACATAGTAGTGAAGGTCTGTTTAACTGATGGAGGCCCAGAGCAAAGAGAGAGGAATTAGAGGAGCCCAGGTCTGTATATTCCCTTCAAAGGCCTGCCCACAATGACCTAACTTTCTTCTATGGGGCTCTACCTTCTAAAAGTTCTACCCACCCACCCCCCAAGAGCGCCACAGGCTGGGGATCATTGGACCTTTGGGGCACATTTAAGATCCAAACTACAGTAGTCTATCATTGGCCCTCTGATGAAACCTGCCCTAATTTCTTCTTAACCTCACCCCTGTATCTCACCTCTGTGTCTCTAGTTACCAAAGAAAACACTCAACTTGGCCATTACTTCTTTTTAGCAGAGCAATTTAGTCCCCCTTTACCTCTTCCATGCTGATCTATTCTAATGCATTCTTTCATCATCAAAGGGCTTATTTTATTAATTGTTTCTTTAAAAAAAATTATCTAACAAATTCTCTACATTTAAAGAGAGAGAAATGGCTAAGAAATTAGTTTCTCTTTAAGAAAAAGAAAAAAAGTCTTAGCAAATGTGTTTAATTCCAACTAACCTCATATTTTAAAAAATATTATAAACATGGATTATTATTTACTCCCAAAGAGTAAATTTGGGAATATTGAGGGAGCCAGACCATGATATACCTTTGAAGACTTATTAGCTTATCTTCATTTTTATTTGAAGCAGGTAATTAATATAATCAGTGGATTGTAGACAGAGAAGTTCCAAGGGAGGCAAAGAGACCGGGAACATATTGTAGTAACACAGATTAGGAAGAGAAGGCTGCAGTCAACAATATTTAGGAGATAGAATGGAGAGGACCCAATGTGTGAGAGTGAGGGGAAAGAGGAATATTGGGAAGGATGCCCAGTTTGTTGTTTGTACCCATGGGATGGGTATTGGTACAATTCACTGTTGCAGAAAATAAATGAGCAATCAATAAATGAGAAATAGCTTTAGTGGAAAATTTGTTTCATTATGAACAGATTCCATTGTGGATCTGTGGGGCATCCCACATGATATGGGAACAGGTTACCAGTCAGATTTTTCAGGCAGACTGGACAATAGGAGATGCATTCTTGAGAAAAGACAAGGCTGCCTCTTTGAACCCTGATGTCCTGGGGGAAGCGTCTAAGTTAAAGTTCCCACAGGCTGCCTTTATCCTATTTGAAGTCTGAGATTTCTTTGCTGCACAGCATTGGCTTAAAATATAAAAGTGATGTCTAAGTGCTTGAGACTTTAGTCCAGCCACTACCCTTCAAAAAAAAAAAAAAAATAGGGACTTTTCTCTTCACCTAGGCCAAGCAGAGGGATCGCTGCTGATTTGATCTAGTCACTCTACAAAGCGTTGCTTGGACCCCCAGGATTAAGCCTTAACAGAGTTAGGAGGAGCCCTCTTGTTAGAAGTGAACAATTGCAGCTTGTATGAAATGGATGCGTGATATTTACCAACATGGCTTATTGGTCCCCAACTTTGATCCATTTTTCTTGTGGGTACAATTAAAGGCTTCACTGTTTTTCCTTTTTATTTATTTTTGTTGGCAATTCTCTTTTATCATCAGACAAAAAAAAAAGTACAGAAAGAGAAAAACGTGATCATCATGGCCCCATTCATATTACTAACAGAAGGTCTCATTGTGAAAGCAAAAGATTTGGGCTCAGGCATCCAACTCCAGCTATAAACCAGGGACTGTCTATGATGGGGAAGAGCACCAGAATTAAGGCAGGACACCTGCCTTCAAGTCCTGGGTTTTCATTCACCAGATGGACCTTTTAACAAGTCACTTTTCTCCTTTGTGTCTTCCTGACCTACCTGAAAAAAATGGACAAATTATTGTAGATGCTGCTGCCTCGTAGAACTGTTTGGAGAGTGTAGGAACAAAAGACCAAGTAAAACACTGTGGAATCTAAAAAAAAAAAAAAAAAAAAAATACTACATCTTACATGCTGCAACGCCAGACTGCTGAGCTTTTGTTGGAAAACAAATGTCTTTCATCTGCTCTTCCTCATAAAGTTCACACTGCCTTCAGTTGTTGTGGAAACATTCTTAATTTAAAAATAATAAGAAGAATAACTCTTCTGTCTTTTGCAGTGCATAGTCTGGGACTGGGACTCCAATGGCAAGCATGACTTCATTGGAGAATTTACCTCGACATTCAAGGAGATGAGAGGAGCAATGGAGGGGAAACAGGTACCTGGCAAACCACCTGGGGTGCTGCCCCAGACACCCTCTGGGATGTTTCCTTAGCACTCAGCTGCAAATTAAACTGCCAGAGACTAAGCATCTAAGTATGAGTAAGTCTGATGAAAAGGGACTGTGGTAGAGGTTGAGTCTAGACCTAGCCCAACCTAAAGCACTGTGTGACCTTGGTCAAGACACTGCCCTTGAAGGATACATTTTCTCCATCCCGTAAGATAGACAGGTTGAATGACAGAATTTCTCATTTCCTTTAGGTTGGTAGTCTTGGAAAAGTGACTTAATTTCTCTGTGCCTCATTCTTACCCAAAAAACTGAGGGTGATAATTATATCTATATTATAATCTATATTATAGACTTTTGTGATGATTAAATATAACAGTCCACATTATACACTAGCAGAGCACCTGTTCCATAGCCTCCTCTTCCAAAATACCAGCTCTTAGTTTCTTAGTGGTATTATTTTTTTCTTTCTTTTCTTTTCTTTCTTTTTTTTTTTTTTTGATACTACATTTCCATAACTTGGTGGCATCACATTCAGTGCTTTGAAGAAATTATTTGAATTCTCCAAACTTTCATTACAGGCACCGGGTTTTCAACTAGTTCATTAATTTTACTATTACACACTTGATATCAAGACATGCACCCAAACACTGCCACACAACACAAAGACACATTGCACCACATAGAAACCTAAATCCCTCTTTTTTTTCCCCTCTCAGACACACGCACACCCTTAAACATCAGTCAGTAACTGTTGTTTAGCGTTAACCATGCAACCTCTTGTCCTTGTCCAGTGTGCGTCTCCCACCTACCAGCTATAGTACCTGAGTCTTTTTGCTGGAGGGCTTCTTCTGGTTGCTAGAACCTGCTTTGCCCATGCCCAAAGCAGGCAGGAAGTATGGAGGAAGATCTAACACCTTCTGGAAGTAGCCCTCAACAAACAACTAATGAGAATTGGGATGTAAATGCCCCAACTCTCTTGCCCTTCAGATAGCAAAACTCTTGAGGCATGTGCTCTGTGTGGTTTTCAGGGTTCCCCAGCAGGAAAAAGCCTAGTTGCCCACAGTGTCACTGACTTGATGACCTACCTTTCCATGGCTGCCTCCTCTAATTCCCCACTGAATAGGTGTATCCTGGTGTTACCTGCCAGATGACCTGTTTTCACTTATATCCCTGCCTAAGAGTTTACTGCTGCGGGAAATCATCCCAAGACACCTGCCATTCTTACACTAAGTCTACTGACCCAACAGAGCAGACAGTAGTGACATCAGAGCACAGGGCTCAGTGTCTTGGAGAAAGTCTCTTCCCTTAGAGTTAAGATCATGTGAATGGTCTGGTCAGAAATCCTGATTAGAGATGATTTCCCAACTCCTTTTTCTTCCTTTTATTTTCTTGGGGGGCAGAGAGGCTGTGCTAGGAATTGAACCCACAGTCACACACCCACCCCAATTCATTTTTCAAGTTCCCTCTTTCAGATGTAAAGCCAGGATAAAATCAGATTGGATGGGAATTGACTGATAACCTTTCGAGTTAGAAGTTGAACATGAATCAGATCCACTTGTCCAATGTGTACCTTTGCTCTGGAAATTCAAGGGCAGCTATCCACTTAGCTCCTGCAATGGCTCCCATGTGTGTTCTTATGTCCCAGATATTGCAAGCAACGTGTCAAACATGCAGAGACCTCCCACAAGTAGGCATGCGGAGTTTCAGGGCCACGATTACAATCAACACTACGTTATAAGTAAAGTCACTCTCAGGATAATAAGAAATATAACCAGAGAAATTGTTACTCCACTTAATGTACAGTAGTTTCAGGCCCTATTGAGCTAATAAATCAATGACAGTTTATCAATACCACCTGCTAGAGTTGTAAAGGGTTTTATAAAGTTCCTGCCTTGTTTACCTCCATAAATAGAAATAGTCAAATCAATCAATATGGGAAACATTTCATCTTTGGGCTCCTGAGAGGGTATTACAAGTGAGATTGTAACAATATATCATATTTTAAAACCACCAAAGCCTGATGCTTTCAAACAGAAAGAAATCTTTAAGTGTCACTGATGAAATGGAACAGATGCTACTACACCTTAATATATCACTAAGATACCAGAACATTTTAGTTCAGCCACACAGCCCATATTTTAACACATTTGCGCACAATGGGAACTATTCTTTATTGATTTTACATATTTACTGGGAAGTACCTAAACTCCAGGAGCTCTGTCAGGCTCTAGTTATACCATGACTGACCACCTTGACATTATCTCTGAAGCATACAGACTAGTGGGAGTTGGGGTAGAACATAAATATATGCAAATCATGTCCACAAAAAAATAAAAATGCAGTTACAACTTGTTGTAAATTTTATTTAAAAGCTGAGCCAGTGTTTTAGTCAGTTTTTTTCACTGCTGTGACCCAAAGACCCCACAGAACAACTGTAAAGGAGGAAAAGTTTATTTAAGAGCTCATGGTTTCAGAGGTCCATAGACGGCAGGCTCCATTCCTCAGGGCTTGAGGTGAGGCAGGACTTCATGGTAGAAGAATGTGGCAAAGGGATCCAGCTCGCATGGTGGTCAGCAAGCTGAGAAAGAGACTCCACTCTCCAGATACAAAATATATCTCCCATAGCCACACCCACAATAAACCACTTCCTCCAGCCATATCCTGCCTGCCTCGAGTTACTGCTCAATAATCCATTCAGGGATTAATTTACTGATTAGGTTAAAGCTATGAACAAATCATTTCTCCTCCAAACCTTCTTGCATTGTCTGATATGTGAGCTTTCGGGGGAAACCTCATGCCTAAATCATAACAGCCAGTTTAGGTACAAAAGTATGTGCTGCAAGAGATAATCCAAAAAGGCAACATTTAAGTTGAGGTCCTTGAAGTATGAAGAGAAGCAAAGGGTGTATCAAGTGAGAAAAAGGCCCAGCAGGCAGAGGGAAGAGCATGGGTGAAGGGTGGAGGCAGAATAGATCTTCATGTGGTTGAGCACTTGGAAAGAGTCCAGTGTATTTGGAGCAGAGAGAGCGAGGGAGCCATGCATGAGCTGTGGTCAAATCAGAGCAGAGGCCAGCAAAAGCAGATTTTGGTAGATTCTTCTAAATGCCATGAGGGTGCACTCACGTGGTTATTTAAATTTTAATTAATTAAAATTAAATTAAAAATTCAATTCATCCGTCATGTTAGCCACATTTCAGGTACTCAATAGCCTCCTGTGACTGGCAGCTACAATCTTGGATGTGCAAATGGAAACTATTTCTATTGAACAGCGCTTCAAAGGGTTTTAAGCTAGAGGTGACACGACTGGTTTTAATTTTTTGAAAGCTCGCTCTGTCTATTGCATAGATAATCAATTAAAGAGTGGCAAGGGAGTGAGGCAGGGAGATCTGTTAGGAGACTGTCAGGACTGAATAAATGGTAATGGAGATAGAGACAAATAGAGAGATTTAAGATACGTTTTGGAGATGGGAACCATAAAATTTGTTGAGGAATGGGATACCAGGGAGAAAGGGAAGGAGAAAAAGGATGATGTAAAGATGCATTGATCCTGGAAATAAGGAAGTTTTGTGGCAGGGATGTGCAGTTTGTGAATAAAATTAGAGAATTAGGTTCTGGAAAAACTGGGACTCAGGGGTGAAGCTGGCCTATAAGTGAATTTTGGGAGCTGCCAACAAATAAAGGCTATTTAAAGTTGACAGAAGGTATGAGTAACTGGGAGACAGGAGAGAAGAGAGGTCAGAGGAGGTTTCAACCCTGAGGAACCTCAGTGAGTAGCATCAGAGGGAGAAAGAAGATGGTACCATTCAAACAAACTTCTTGTACAAGTCATGGTTCTGGATTAATTCTTGAGTGCCCTTCATAAGCACCCTTAGTTTAAAGTGGCCCAAGGGAAGATTGTCAAGCCCAAATGGGGGATCCCCCACAAGACCCTCCTAGAGGGAGGCCAGGATTTTGAGTGACACTGATGCCAATGTGAATCCCAGAGCCAGCAGTTACCACCTATATGACCTGGGCACGTTTCTTCTCTTCTGTGAGCCTCATCTTGGACTCATAAAAGTAGGTTGTGAGAAGAATTAAGTGGGATTGCTGAAGTAGAGACACCATAGGTGTGACAACTTCATTCCCAGACAATGCAGTTTACTTAGACCTGGTTCATTAGCCCCCCTACCACCCCACAGGTACAAAGGCCCTAAATACCTGCAGATTTTGATTCTGCTTCTTTGGGAGCCCTTGCTTGGCTAAACTAACTCATCCTACACTACCAGCTTATCTTCGTCTGAGATGAAAGTGAGTCGACTTTTCATGGATGAATATTACAATCCTTAATAGTATTTATAATCTTAAGATTTCATCTCACTCTAGTCAGAATGGCAGTTGTCAAGAACACAAATAACAATAAATGCTGGTGAGGATGTGGGGGGAAAGGTATGCTCATACATCATTGGTGGGACTACAAATTAGTACAACCACCATGGAAAGCAATGTGGAGATTCCTCAAAAAAACTAGAAATAGAACCACCATATGACCCAGCTATCCCACTCCTTGGTATTTATCCAAAAGAACTAAAACCAGCATACTACAGTGATTCAGCCTCTTCAGTTCACAATTCACAACAGGCAAATTATAGAATCAACCTAGATGCCTGTTGATAGATGAATGGATCAAGAAAATGTGGTATATATGCCCAATGGAGTTTCACTCAGCCACAAAGAAGAATGAAATAATGGCATTTCTGTAAATGAATGGAAATGGAGAAAAATGTGCTTAATGCAATAAGGTAGGCTCAGAAAATCAAGGGTAAAATGTTTTCTTTCATATATGGAAGCAAGAGCAAATGCACCAAAGAGAATTTTACCTTTATGTCTATATATAGAAAATACCAATCAGAAATAAATAAATAAAAGAGTGAAAGAAAGATCAGTAGAGTATAGGAAGGAGAATAGAAGGAGAGAGGAGAAGAAGGAAGGAGGAGAATGGGGAGAATAGGAATTGAAATCAAATTCCTTGCATGCATGATTTTGTCAAAATTAACCCAAATACTATGCATAATTATAATTCTCTAAAAACAATAGAACTCGGAACTCAGGAGACCAGCATAAGCTTTTTTACGCAGTGGAAAAAACTTCCCAGGTCTTTGCTAATGTCACGTTGACCAAAATAAGTCACATGACTAAGCTCAGCCCCATTCTGGGATGGAATTATAGAAACACATGGGCACCAAGAGGAGTGGATCACTGGAGGCTACTAAAGTGTCAGTCTGCCCCTCTCACATTGGCCTCAGAAACTGCTTCCTATAAGGCACTTCTAATTATCAAGGGGTGAAATTTTGTCTCCTTGGTGGAAATCCCAGGATCCAACTCCCAGAGGATGGTGGGCAGGAGCATTTAATGACTCTTGAATGTTTGTCTCGCGGTTGATTTAGTCCCATGAAATCTGGAGGCTGGAAAGGTTGAAAATTATTCTTCTACATTTCTCCTTAACTCCCTAACTTCTCAGGTCTCAGCCATTCTTATCTCTCATAGGAGTCCCTTTGGAGATCAATTATGCCACTGTTGTAACACACGTGAATCCACTATTTCAGGCTTCAGTGAAGTCTGGCATAAACTCATCAGTGTTCTTACTAACATTTGCAGCCAACATTCAATGCTCCTCACTTTTCCTACCTTTTCAGCAAATTCCCAGGTGCTAAGACTTAGCACTGTGTATCACTCACCTGTATGTCTGCAGGTCTCCTATTTTCTCTGTTGTTTAATTGGACCCTATGAATAGTAAGCATTTACTGTGTGCCAGACACTGGCCCATAATTATTACATAGATTAATCATGCAATTATCAGTATAATCCTATGAAATAGATATCATTCTAAGATCCATTTTCTAGAGGAGTTGCCTAAGGCATAGAGGAATCAAGTCATTTGCCAAAGGTCACATAGCTGGGAAATGAAGGAGCTGGAATTTGAACCAGGCAGTAATAATAGAGTCTCACCCTGTCATTCAACCTTACTGTTCCCCTCGATGCAAGTGTTACTATCTAAACCACTCATCAGCCCTCCACCTCAGTGTGTCCACAGAAGTATCCAACATCTTGGCCTCATTAAACTTGACTCGACTTCCTCCTGGGCAGCCTCTCAAGCTATGACCCTTCTTGTTGCAGGTGCAGTGGGAGTGCATCAATCCCAAGTACAAAGCCAAGAAGAAGAATTACAAGAACTCAGGCATTGTGATTCTGAATCAGTGCAAGGTACGTAGGCAGCCCTCTCTTCCAGGAGTGTGAAGCTAGGTCTGTCTGGAAGGAACAGTTCAGGCTATGTGATCAGAGGGAGAGAGTGTGACAATGAAGAGAGCTTTTTTTAAGATAAGGAGAAGGAAAGGAGAAACACTGGGGAATGGCGTTGGCCAAATTGTATTGTTATATGGTGTGCATGTATCGATATATGATAAAAAAAAATCCAACCTTTATGCGCAATTATAATGCACCAATAAAAATATGGGAAAAATCAGAAATTTAATGTATTAATGGATACACAAAGAGAGATGTAATCATAAGTGCCTTGGAACCAATCACAAATGCCAATGCCACTATTCCCACCCCCAAGGACACCACTTGCCCTCAAAGACAAGGGAATCCCGGTCACTGGTTAAGCTCCTCTCTGTTCAGGAAGATACCCAAGTAGATAGCCAATATTTCTAGGACACTTACTATGTCCCTCACTATATAGGGACATGTTCAGTGCTTTATATGTGCTACCTCACTCAAGCTGAAAGGGACCGTGTGAAAAAAAATCATGGAAGAAGATTAAAGGACCTAGAAATTCCTCCTAAAGAGGTTCAACTTTGCAGAAAATTCCATATGCTAATAACTAAATCTCTTAAATTACATCTGAGAATAATTCTGCTGCTAGTTCGGTACTTACTATGTAAGAGTAACTTCAATAAATTCTATGTAACTGTCACCACAAGCCTTTCAAATGAAGTAATTCAAGTAGCTCAGAGTCATGCAAGTGCTAAATGTAACAATGGAGATGTTAAGATGTCTACCTGACTCTACCATATGCATACACACACACACACACACACACACTCACACACACACACACACACACACACACACACGGAGATGGGGGTGGTGTGGGGGGGCGGTGAGAGATGCTCCTCAATTTATAATGGGGTTATATCCCAATAAACCCATAGTAAGTTGAAAATAGCATGAGTCAAAAATGCATTTAATACTTAATACATATAAACTACCAAACATAGCTTAATAACATAGTACACTGTAGACTATTGGTTGTTTACCCTCATGGTCTTGTGACCAACTGCAAGCTGTGGTTCTTTGCTGCTACCCAGCACTGAGAGAACATCATACTGCATCTGCCTAGCCTGCAAGATTATCAAAACTCAAGGTATGGTTTGTACTGAAAGCAAATTACTTTTAGAACTTCAAAAAGTAAGTAACATCACAAGATGAGTCCTTATAAATTAGACACTGTGTGTATATCAGGTCACTTCTCCCAAACTAGTTTCTCCATGGCAGCCAACTGCTGCAGGATCACATCCTTATATAAGGACAGTAAAGGAAAAGGTTGGTTGGTCTGATTTAGGTCACATGCCCACCCTTTGAGCCTATCATTGAAACTAACTATGCCTGGAGTCATTGTTTTATTCATTTTTTTAAATTTTTTTTATGCTTTGGCATATTTGGGCTTTGTAGATCCAAGAAGGAACTGCCACACCCCTTGCTGTCCAACATGCCTTTGATATGCAAACCAACCAATCTGGAGCCCATACCCTCAACCACCCTCCTTATTGAACTCTCATACATCATGCCCACTCCCTCTGCATTACGTCATCACAGGGACAGGTTTTAGATAACTAGAGACAACCTGTAGTTCAAAGTCTGCTGAAAGGATTCAAACTACACAATCCTAAGACCGGTTGACTGCTTATCCTGCCTCATCCATTCTCTCTTGTGAAAATCACAATGAAGGCTTTTATCCACACTTTCATCTCACTCCTTCCACTCCCCGACTGACCCCGATGTTGCCCACGGGGCCCTCCTATGTGCTATGGCATACCTTCTACCCTGTGTCATTCATCTAATCATACCTATACAAATCAAATCCTGGGTATACTCAAAAGAGCCAAGTGACCATGCCTGTGCCCAGAGAAGCAGGAGAAAGATATAGATGAACCAATTCAATGGTTATCCATCTCCTTAAGGTGACTGTACATTCTCTGTTCTGACCTTCCATCTGAGAATAATTGAGTTGATCTGATAATAAAGCACTCAGATGCCACTGCTGTTCAATCACTCCCAAGATCTTACCTCCTTGATACTCTGTCAAGGAAAGCATGCCATAAGAAAGCCAAGAATAGGCACTATCCAGAGGACTCAGTGATCATCAACTCCGGGAAAAACCTGCCCATAGATGTGTGCCACCAGGAGGTGGGATCTCCAGAGACCAATACAGGATTTCATGTCAGTCTCTGAGAAGCTTCCATCAAATGGAATCTGAGAAGTGAAGGAAGAGAATCAGTTACTGGCTGTCCAGTAAAAGGGTCCATTCTGTAAGGTCCCTGGCTGCAGCTAACGCATCTGTTTCTTTCATCAACTGCGTAGTGAGTGCTCAATAAATTCTTGTTGAATAAATGAGTAAGTGAATATCACCAAGAGTCAAGCAGCAGAATCTTTTTTTTCTTCTCCAATTTCTACTTATTTTCTTATTGATTTTATTTTTTAAAATACACGACAGCAGAATATGTTACAAT
This sequence comes from Spermophilus citellus, assembly GCF_964194105.1. Classification (NCBI taxonomy): domain Eukaryota; kingdom Metazoa; phylum Chordata; class Mammalia; order Rodentia; family Sciuridae; genus Spermophilus; species Spermophilus citellus. The sequence goes on along the minus strand of NC_138188.1, from coordinate 29,615,686 downwards.
TCTTATCACACATATAGCCACAATTTTTCATAAAGTATGTTCACCCCAATTCATGTCTTTATACATGTATTTGTTTTTTGCATTACAATCCTTATTACACATACATACCACAATTTTTCATATCTCTATTTTTTTATAAAGTAGGTTGAAACCCAATTCGTGTCTCCATACATGTACTTTGGATAATGATGTCCATCACATTCCACCATCCTTGCTAACCCACTGCCCTCTTTCTCTCCCACCCCTCTGCCCAATGTAGAATTCATCTATTTCTCCCATCTCCCCCTCCCTACCCCACTATGAGTCAGCCTCCTTATATCAGAGAAAACATTCAGCATTTATTTTGGGGGGATTGGCCAACGCCATCCATTTACCTGCAAATGCCATGATTTTATTCTCTTTTATTGCTGACTAAAATTCCATTGTGTATATATGCCACATTTTCTTTATCCATTCATCCACTGAAGGGCATCTAGTTTGTCTCCATAGTATAGCTATTGTGAATTGTGCTGCTATAAACATTGATGTGGCTGTGTCCCTGTAGTATGCTGTTTTTAAGTCCTTTGGGTATAGACCAAGGAGAAGGATACCTGGGTCAAATGGTGGTTCCATTCCCAGCTTTCCAAGAAATCTCCATACTGCTTTCCATATTGGCTGAACCAATTTGCAGTCCCACCAGCAATGTATGAGTGTACCTTTTTCCCCACATCCTCGCCAACACTTATTATTATTTGTCTTCCTGATAGCTGCCATTCTGACTGGAGTGAGATGGTATTTTAGAGTAGTTTTGATTTGCATTTCTTTGATTGCTAGAGATGATGAACATTTTTTCATATATTTGTTGATTGATTGAATATCCTCTTCTGAAAAGTGTCTGTTCAGGTCCTTGGCCCATTTGTTGATTGGGTTATTTGTTTTTTTGGTGCTTAGCTTTTTGAGTTCTTTATACCCTAGAGATTAGTGCTCTATCTGATGTGTGAGGGGTAAAGATTTGCTCCTAGGATGTAAGCTCTCTGTTTACCTCACAGATTCTTTCCTTTGCTGAGAAAAGACTTTTTAGTTTGATTCCATCCCATTTATTGATTCTTGGTTTTAGTTCTTGTACTATAGGAGTCTTATTAAGGAAGTTGGGGCCTAATCCCACATGATGAAGATTAGAGCCTACTTTTTCTTTCTATTAGACGCAGAGTCTCTGGTTTAATTCCTAGGTCCTTGATCCATTTTGAGTTAAGTTTTGTGCATGGTGAGAGATATGGGTTTAATTTCATTTGTTGCATATGGATTTCCAGTTTTCCCAGCACCATTTGTTGAAAATGCTATCTTTTCTCCAGTGCATGTTTCTAGCACCTTTGTCTAATATAAGATAATTGTAATTTTGTGGGTTAATTTCTGTGTCCTCTATTCTGTACCATTGGTCTAACAGTCTGTTTTGGTGCCAATATCATGCTGTTTTTGTTACTATTGCTCTGTAGTATAGTTTAAGTTCTGGTATAGCGATGCCACCTGCTTCACTCTTCCTGCTAAGGATTGCTTTAGCTATTCTGGGTCTCTTATTTTTCCAGATGAATTTCATAATTACTTTTTCTATTTCTATGAGGAATGTCATTGTGAGTTTGATTGGAATTGCATTAAATCTGTACAGTGCTTTTGGTAGTATGGTCATTTTGATAATATTAATTCTGCCTATCCAAGAGTAAGGCAGATATTTTCATCTTCTAAGGTCTTCTTTGATTTCTCTCTTTAGGGTTCTATAGTTTTCATTGTATAGATCTTTCACTTCTTTCATTAAGTTGAATCCCAAGTTTTTTTTTATTTTTTTGAGGTTATTGTGAATGGGGTAGTTTTCCTCATTTCCTTCTCAGAGTCTTTGTCACTGATATACAGAAATGCCTTTGATTTTAAGGGTGTTGATGTTATATCCTGCTGCTTTGCTGAATTCATTTACTAGTTCTAGAAGTTTTCTGGTGGAGTTTTTTTGGGGGTCTTCTAGGTATACAATCATATAGAATCATATTGTCAGAAAATAAAGCTAATTTAAGTTCTTTTTCCTATACATATCCCTTTGATTTCTTTCATTTGTCTAATTGTTCTGGTCAGTGTTTCAAGAACTATGTTGAATAGAAGTGGTGAAAGAGGGCATCCCTCTTTCACAGTTTTTAGAGGGAATGCCTTCAATTTTTCTCTGTTTAGAATAATGTTGGCCTGAGGCTTAGCATAGATAGCCTTTACAATGTTGAGATATGTTCCTGTTATCCCTAGTTTTTCTAGTGTTTTGGACATAAAGGGGTGCTGTATTTTGTCAAGTGTTTTTCTGCATCTATTGAGATGATCATATGATTCTTTAAGTCTATTGATGTGATGAATTACATTTATTTATTTCCTTATGTTGAACCAACCTTACATCCCTGGGATGAATCCCACTTGATCATGGTGCACAATCCTTTTGATATATTTTTGTATTCAATTTGCCAGGATTTTATTGAGAATTTTTGCATCTATGTTCATTAGAGATATTGGTCTGAAGTTTTCTTTCCTTGATGTGTCTTTGCCTGGTTTGGGGATCAGGGTGATATTGGCCTCATAGAATGAGTTTGGAATTACTCCCTCTTTTTCTATTTCCTGAAATAAATTGAAAAGTATTGGTGTTAGTTCTTCTCTAAAGGGCTTGTAGAACTTAGCTGTGTACCCATCCAGTCCTGGGCTTTTTTTTGGTTGGTAAGCTTTTTTATGGCTTTTTCTATGTCCTCACTTGATATTGATCTGCTTAACTTGTGTAGATCTTCCTGACTCAATCTGGGCAAATCATATGACTTAAGAAATTTGTTGATGCCTTCAATGTCTTCTATTTTATTGGAGTATAAGATTTCAAAATAATTTCTAATTATCCTCTGTATTTCTGTAGTGTCTGTTGGGATGTTGCCTTTTTCATCACATATGCTGGTCATTTGAGTTCTCTCTCTCCTTCTCTTCATTAGCGTGGCTAAGGGTCTGTCGATCTTATTTATTTCTTTTTTCAAAGAACCAACTTTTTGTTTTGTCAATTTTTTCAATTGTTCCTTTTGTTTTGATTTCATTGATTTCAGATCTAATTTTAATTATTTCTTGGCTTCTACTGTTTTTGCTGCTGGTTTGTTCTTTTTCCAGGGCTTTGAAATGTAGTATGAGATCATTTATTTGTTGACTTTTTCTTCTTTTAAGGAATGAACTCCAAGCAATGAATTTTCCTCTTAGTACTGCCTTCATAGTGTCCCAGAGATTTTGATATGTTGTGTTTATGTTCTCATTCACCTCTCAGAATTTTTAAATCTCCTCCTTAATGTCTTCTGTGACCCATTGTTCATTCAGTAGCATATTGCTTAGACTCCAGGTGATGGGGAAATTTTTTTTTATTTTGTCATTGATTTCCAATTTCATTCCATTATGATCTGATAAAATGCATGGTAGTATCTCTATATTTTTGTATTTACCAAGAGTTGCTTTGTGGCATAGTATATGGTCTATTTTATAGAAGGATCCATGTGCTACTGAGAAAAATTGTATCCACTTGATGCAGGTTGAAATATTCTATATATGTCAGTTAAGTCTAAGTTATTAATTGTGTTATTGAGTTCCATAGTTTCTTTATTCAACTTTTGTTTGGAAGGTCTGTCCAGTGGTGAGTGGTGTGTTAAAGTCACCTAAGATTATTGTGTTTGTCAAATTGACTCTTGAACTTGAGAAGAGTTTGTTTGATGAACACAACTGCACCATTGTTTGGGGCATATATATTTTGTTATGTCTTGTTGGTGTATGGTTTCCTTGAGCAGTATGTAATGTCCATCTTCATCCCTTTTGATTAACGTTGGCTCGAAGTCTATTTTACTTGATATGAGTATGGAAACCCCTGCTTGCTTCCGCTACCATGTGAGTGCTATGATTTTTCCCAATCTTTCACCTTCAGTCTGTGTATGTCTTTCCTATCAGATGAATCTCCTGTATGCAGCATTTTGTTGGATCTTTTTTAAAATCCAATCTGCTAGCCTATGTCTTTTGACTGGTGAGTTTAAGCCATTAACATTTAGGGTTACTATTGAGACATGGTTTGTATTTCCAGCCATATTTGTTTATTTTTGTTATTTTTCTTGAATTGGTTTTCCTCTTTGATTAGTTTTTCCTTTAGTGTACTACCTCCCTCAAACAGCAGAATCTTAAAGAAGCAAAAATTAAGACCAAAAGTCAACAAAGTACATGAGAACCCAGATGATGGTAGCTGGCAGGAAGCAATGATCACGTGGGTTCCAGCATAGAACAAAAGGATGAACTGTGCAATCCAGACTTCCATAATATGAATCCCCAATCCCACCATCTACTAGCTTTGTGGTCTTAACCTTAATTTCCTCATCTATAAAATGGGCATAATGACAATAGTAGTATAATCTCCATAAGGCCATTCTAAGAATTAAGTGACATAAAATATGTTAAGTACCTGATACACACTAAGTACTCAAGAAATGATAGTCATTGTTGTTTATGGCAGGAAAAGGATTTAATTAACAGCAAATTGTCAGTAAAAGCCTTCCCAGCTAATTGAATCTGAAAGCCACCAATCTCGATGACCCGAATATTAAGAATGTTACCAGTCCTGGGACTTAGGCACAGGAAAGAAAGACTGAAGCCCAGTTTGAGACAATTATTGATTCCAAAACAGAAGTAACCTTTGAAAATATAGTTTGAGTTTCACCCCAGAGGCAGAAGTTGATTAAAATCATATATAAACCAAAACAAAAGAACAGGGAATGGATATTTGCAGCCCTCACAGGCTCATCGGCATTGACCTTGGTTTCTTTCTCTCTTCTAATGGAACAAAAGCAACTCACCCCTTTGGTGCCCACAGATTTCTTTCTGTTCTTTCTTCTGGTTTAGCAGCCCATCCATAAAGTTTAGGCCTTCACCCTGCAAGGAAAAAGATGGTGCTGTTTTTAAGCTGGTTTCCTCTCCTCTTACACAGATCCACAAGATGCACTCCTTCTTGGACTACATCATGGGTGGCTGTCAAATCCAGTTTACAGTAAGTTGATTGTTCGTTCTTCTTCAGAGGGAAAGAAGGGGGAATGGTACTGGGTCTGTTAAACCCAGGGTCAGTTTTGTTCGAGTCTCCTTGCTGATGTCGTGTGTGGAATCATGTTTCACAAATGAGTTTATGCTCCTATTTTCTCCAGTGCATAGGATTCTCAGCATCATAGCAGGATTCTTGCCATGCAATCTCAGATGATCTGAAGAACCCTCCTGATGCTTTCCCTTCCCTCAGTAACCCTATGAGGAATGAAATGTAGGTTGCCAGATTTCAACACTTGGTGAAAAGCATGGGTAGGAAATGAGTCATGCTAGTAAGAACTAAAACAGATGCCTTAGTTGTGCTCGAGTGGCCAGAAGACAAATACCAGTGTCATCCATGAAGGTTAGTGCCAAGGGCTTATCAGTCAATAAAAAGGTAAATTCCAAAGATTGGGGAACCAGGTTGAAATCAGGCTGAGAAATAGAATGGATGTCTAGTCTTCACACATGAATTGATGATCATCCATATATAACCTGTGAGTTCATGAGATTTATATACTCCTAATGTATATGGGGTAGGTGACCTGGGTCTTTTTAAAGTCCCCAGGTAGAAGTTTGTGAGACCATCTGTCCAGGAACCACTTGCTTTCATTAACTTCACATTTAAAATCTTCCTAGGCTAGGGCAAATGTAACCTCCAGAAAAAAAAATAATAATCCCCAGAACCAGATGGCAAAATAAAGATATGCTAAAACCCATGGGAAGGCAACATGAACATAAATCAGAGAGATACAATCTGTACAGTGTTTGTTTCTCAACTCACAGAAGCACACACATGGAACTAAGTCCTCTTTAGTTCCCTGGCCTGCCTCAGACAGGTGAGAAAGACATGGAAAATGGGTTTAATTTTTTTGTACAGCTTTGGGACCCAAAAGAGTCAACAAAACTAACATACCTGGGGCCAGAAATAGTGGTGCTCAAAGGACTAAAAGAGGGAATCACAAAGGGTAATTCAAGTGGTCATTTGATAGACCCAAGTTTTCTTAGCTAAATGCTTATCTGTTCCACTCCAGAAAAGTCTACCTATGGTCTGCCTAAACTCAGGGCACTGCTCACTTACTCTTGAATACTTTTTTTGTGTGTGTGGTACTGGGGATTGAACCCAGGGCCTTGTGCATGCTAGGCAAGCACTCTACCAACAGAGCTATACCGCCAGCCCCTTACTTACTCTTGAATACTTTAAAGGAGCTAATTATTTGGTCACTTGTCCAAAGCCTAAGATTCTCTAATGATCCAGTGGCCCATCCCTCCTACATGCACACTGGCACTTACAGAAGGTAGCGAACAGGTTTACTGTGGGCACACAACTAACACATCTGTTTGGTTGGTTCTTTGCTGTTCCAGGTCTATACAAATGGAAGCAGGGAAGGGAGCAAGGTCATAAATGACAACTACTGGAAATAGTTTTCCAAGATGTTAGGCAAAGGAACGATTTCAGAAAACTATTTATAGGTTTTTTCAAGGGAAAGCTTTATTGATTTCAGTTTGTTTTAGATTCTATAGCTCCTATGCTCTTGAAGAACTTTTTATTCAACCTTCAAAGGCATGCTTTGCCCTTGGAATTGTGCTGCAAAGAATCAGCCCCCCAAAACCCAAGAGTTTAATCCCAAAGCATTCCCAGCTCCCTACCCTGAGTCTTGGATATCCCAGTGGCCTGACAGACACAGGAATGTTGCCCTTCATTCTTTGTTTTCTCCTTTCTCACTTGGCTAATTTTCCCCAAATGGAAGGGGAAGTGTTTGCCACCAACCGTACCCCAGTTCTGAACTGAGGGCCACCAACCATACCCCAGTCCTGGATTCTCATCCCTTCCAGTGCCAACTGAGGGACTCTGGGGTATTTGAGTGAAGAGAGCAGTATGCACCAAGGAATGAAAAGATAAGAAGAACGTGCAGATAAATGCTGAGAGAAGGGGGACAAGTCATCAATAGTTCCTGCCACAAAACTCTTCCTCCTGCAGAGTTGCAGGCTAGAGACTCAGAAGAGCATTGCTAGGTATTCCATGTTGAGTGTGCTGTTAAAAAAAAAACATCCTAGTTACCTCAATGTCATTTTCCTCCAAAATTAATCTGCTTTCTCATATAAAACTTATTGCTCAAGCAGTACAATCTAACATAAATTATAAATTATAATGCAAACAGTAAAAATTAACATATTTAATTTGGTCTAGAAGTGTTTGCTTTCTTCCCAGTAATTCTAGTGAAGCCATGTAGCAACATGAAAAGGAAATGGCAGAGATGAGAAGAGAGGCGAAGAGGGCTTCCTAGCATGGAGAGGGATAGAGGGGAGAGAGGAGAAAAGTGTTTTGTTGCAGTAATTCTTTTTTTTTTTTTTTGGGGGGGGGGGTACTGGGGAGTAAACCCAGAGTGACACTTTACCACTGAGCTACTGAGCTACCCCAGCCCTTATTTGTTTGTTTGTTTGTTTGTTTCTAGACAAGTCTCACTAAGTTGCTAAGGCTAGCCTGAAACTTGCAGTCCTCCTGCCTCAGCCTCCCGAGTTGCTGGGATCATAGGCATGTGCTACCGCTATGGGCCCTCTGACCCTCCTTGAGCCAAAAATTCCCATTGGCACATGATAGGCTCCATGGCTCCTGAGCAAACCCAGTAGCTTTAGTCGACACAAACTTTCTGTTACTCCGGAGAATGACTTTCAGGAGCCAGAGGTAACATGTGGTTCTGAATGTTCTCCATTTGCTCCTCAGGAGCTATTTCTCCTTCTCCACTTCTGCTCTCTGTGCCCCAGGAGAGGGACCTCTGAATACACTAGCCAGGCTCTCCTGCTCTTAGCCTTTGATTGGGTTTGGCAAGCAAGAGGCTCCAATCAGAGATCAAATAGGAGATAACAACCAGGAATAGTCATTCCCCCAGCTTTCTGCCTGCCAAGCTGTGGCTTGGCAGCAGCCTTCTTCCTCTGCTGAAGGCAACAGTTCCCACCAGGTTCCCTGTCCTGCAGATAGTTCTAGTAATTGCTGAGTTCTCATCATTGCTCCTTCCTACCTTTTCTGGTTGGTTTCACCTTAATTGTTGTCAATCATCTCTTTCCAATGAGTTGTTTGTTTCCGATAGAGACTCTGACCAGCACAGATGACATGCAGGAGCTTAAAGAAAGCTTAAAGCCGGGTACAGTGGTGCACACCTGTAATCCCAGGGACTTGTAAGGCTGAGGCAGGAGGGTCACGAGTTCAAAGCCAGCCTCAGCAACTTAGCCAGGCCCTGAGAAACTCCATGCTATTAAAAAGTGCTGGAGATTTGGCTCAGTGGTTAAGTACCCCTGGGTTCAATCCCTGGTACCAAAAGAAAAAAGAGAGAGAGAGAGAGAGAGAGAGTATTAAAGATGAGATATCCTTGTCTTTAGATGCGAGGCTTCTCAAAATATTTTTGTTGAATTGTAATCAATCAAACCCTAAACCTTTAAGGGAACATAAATTGTAGGAAAAGAAACAAATTGAATGGTTATATATGATACTGGGCTTTTTGGATTTTTTAGAGCACCTTCATGAACCTAAATATTTATGCACATGCACTTATATTTTCCAATGGCAAATACCACGACCTTATTTGGGTTAATATGAATAAGCAGGATATATTTAGGGGGATGTTGGAAAGCATTTGGGGCTCCAAACTTGAGTGGATTTGAATTCCAAGGTCATTTGGTAGATAATGGAATGTCCAAAAGGATCATGAACATGGCATTGAAGCCAGTAGCAAATGCTTTAGAGAAGTAAATCTGGGGCCGGGGGCGGGGGGCGGGGGGTGGCTGGGGTTGTGGCTCAGAGGAAGAGTGCTTGCCTAGCATGCATAAGGCACTGGGTTCAATCCTCAGCACCACATAAAAATAAAATAAAGGTATGTGTCCATCTACAACTAAAAATAAATGTTTTAAAAAAAAAAGAAGTAAATCTGGGAATGTTTGCTAAAAGGTATTGATGATGGTCAAGGGAGTATAAAATATGGAGTAAGAAAAGACTCAAGCCCACCACAACAGGCCTGGTGCAGGTCAGGGGAAAAGGCTGAACGAGTATGGCACCAATAGGAAGAGGTATTGTGGGAAGAGACAATAAGCTGGGGTCTATGACACAGTGAGGAGACTGAAAGCAAAGAGCATGATGAGTTCATGAAGAAGCGAAGAGTTTTTTTGCCTTGCTGGCAGAATATGGCCATCTTGTTCATGTAAATGCACAAGTTAAGAGGAACTTGAGGATGAATTTGGTTTTGGACATGTTGGAAGTACTTTCAGGTATCCCGGTGCAGATGGTACTTATAAATATGAACCTAGGTTTCAGGAAAGATGTGGAGCCACACCTGCATGAGGCTGGATCACATGACCAAGGAGAAGAATGCAGAAAGACAAGGGACTTGAAGACAGGAAATTGTAAAGGACCTCCATCTGCTGGCCGGGGGCGGTGAGGGGGAGACTAGTAAGAGAAGAGGTGCCAGTGGAGCAGAAGGTCTAGGAGGAGCCAGGAACTCAAATGCCCAGGAGGAAAAAGTTACAAGATCAAGGGCAACAATCCTATTGGACTAAAGAGAAGAGAGAGGGTAAAGAATAACAAGCCATGACTTGGTTATATGATGAGAAGATACATGGCCTCTAAAGGACAAAAGAAAAAATTTTAGCAGAATGAGATAGATGAGACCCTGGAGTTAGGGAGGAAACAGAAGGCAAGAAACTGAATACAGAAGGTCTAAGTACTAGTTCAAGAAAGTTGAAGGTGGTGGGGTTAGGCCCCAAGTTCCTTAATAAGACACCTATAGCACAAGAGTTAAAACCAAGAATCAACACATGGGACGAATTCAAACTAAAAAGTTTTTTCTCAGCAAGAGAAATAATATGTGAAGTGAATAGGGAGCCTACATCCTGGGAACAAATTTTTACCCCTCACACATCAGATAGAGCTCTAATCTCTAGGGTATATAAAGAACTCAAAAAGTTAAACAAAAAAAAAAAAAACCCAATCAACAAATGGGCCCAGGACCTGAACAGACACTTCTCAGAAGAGGACATACAATCAATCAACCAATACACGAAAAAATGCTCACCATCGCTAGCAGTCAGGGAAATGAAAATTAAAACTACTCTAAGATACCATCTCACTCCAGTAAGAATGGCAGCCATTATAAAGTAAAATAACAACAAGAGCTGATGAGGATGTGGGGGAAAAGGTACACTCAGACATTGCTTGTGGGACTGCAAATTGGTGCAGCCAATATGGAAAGCAGTATGGAGATTCTTGGAAAACTGGAAGTGGAACCACCATTTGACCCAGCTATTCCTCTTCTTAGACTATACTCAAAAGACCTAAAAATGGCATACTACAGGGACACAGCCACATCAATGTTTATAGCAGCACAATTCACAATAGCTATACTATGGAGCCAACCTAGATGCCCTTCAGTGGATGAATGGATAAAAAAAATGTGGCATTTATACACAATGGAATATTATTCAACACTAAAAAATAACAAGATCATGGCATTTGCAGGGAAATGGATGGCAGTAGAGCAGATTATGCTAAGTGAAGTTAGCCAATCCCTAAAAAACAAATGCCGGATGTCTTCTCTGATATAAGGGAGGTGACTCAAAATGGGGTAGGGAGGAAGAGCATGAGAAGAAAATTACCTCTAGATAGGGAAGAGAGATGGGAAGGAAAGGGAGGGAGAGTGGGAATTCCATGGAAGAGGGAAGGAGACCCCCTTCGTTATACAGAATACAAGTATGAGGGGAAAAAAAAAGAAGTGGGTCACATTAGATTGGGTAGAGAGAAGTCATGGGAGGGGAGGAGAGGGGAAGGGGGAAATGGAAGAACAGCAGAATAATAGACATTATAATTGCTGTGGGTATATATGTGACTGTATGACCACTGTGATTCTGTAACCTGTATTCTCAGAAAAATGAGAAATTATACCCCATCTGATTCAAATGTATGATAAGTCAAGATCATTGTACTGTCATGTGTAACTAATTAAAACAAATTTTAAAAAATGAAAAAATAAATAAATAAAAAGACCTGCCATATAAGAAAGAAAGAAAGAAAGAAAGAAAGAAAGAAAGAAAGAAAGAAAGAAAGAAAGAAAGAAAGAAAGAAATTTGTAGGCAAAGGGAAGGCAAGGGGGAAAAACAGTATGGCAGTTCAAGAATTCAAAAAGAGAAGGTTTTAGGCTTGAATCTGACCTGAGCAGAGGAGAATGCCCCATGAAGGGAAAGAGAGAAGAGATCCTAAAAAGAGTCCTTGTCAACGATTCTTATTATTTTTGGCCATCTAGACACTTGAGAATCTGATACACCATCCATATCCACTTGCTAGAAACTGCATACACCCAACTTTGCACACGACTTGGGGAGGTCAAGGGCACCCCTGAGGACAACCTTCCTACATCATGTGAATCCTCGAGTCATAAGAACTCTAAAGCAATGTTGCATCTCAGTCTTGGAAGAGGTGAGTCAGGTGAAACGGAGACTACAGGGAAAGAGACTGGGTTTGGCACGTGGCACCACAGCTAAAAATAAAACCAGATACTAGAATTTCACACACGAGATACAGAATTATAGACTGCATGGAAGAGGCAGGCACCATAAGGTATTTGGAAAGGAAATGGTAGAAGAATTAAAGGTTCCCTTTGAAAGATACTGCTTTTTCAGGTGCACAAAAATGTTCATTGTAACAAAGATTTTTCACAGAGACAAGCTGTAAGCAACTTCAATATCCAGCAAAAAGATAGCGGAGATGCAAATTTCAGTACTGTTGTGCTTTCTTTAAATGGACCATGATAAAGCCATTTTTAATTATAATGACAAGGATTAGGTAATAACATGAGGCAATGGTTATGATATAGTGAAAAAATAACATAAAGAAGAGCTATTCTGTGATCACAACTATATAATATTATACACACATAGTGCATATACTAAAATTTGGACATACTACAGTACATACATAGTACATATACTAAAATTTGAGTATGTCTCCAAGAAATCATGTGTTAGAAACATAATTCCCAAAGCAACAGTGTTGGGTAGTGGGGTCAAGTGGGAGGTATTCAGGTCATGCGGGCTCTATTCTCTTGGATGCAAGAATATTGACTGCAAAAGGGCCTGAGTCTGAGAAATCAGTGGTTATATGATGCCAGCACTGCGCTCTTTGACTTCCCAGCTTCTAGATACATGAGCCCAATAAATCTCTGTTAATTGCAAATTATTCAGTCCATGTTATTCTGTTATAGCAGCACAAAATCAATGAAGACAGTATGTGTGAAATAACTAGAAAAGAAAAATTAATAGAATCCTGAGTGGTAACTTTTTTTCTTGCTTGTGGATGACATTTGTCTCATTTATCATTTTTAAAAATTCAAAAAAATCATATTCTCTCCCTGATCTCTGCCTTCATTTAATAATATAATATGATATAATGGAATAAGCTAAATTTGGCTTCTCCCATCTGACCTTCAAGCCTAAAAGTCAGATTACATATTTAAAGGTTCTCTTGGGAAATCTTTTTTTAACCCAAACACATTTAATGCATCTTGTGTCCACACCAGGTCCCAGTTTAAGTTCTTAAATCCTTCTTATATATTCGAGATTAACCACTGATGGATTCTCAGAAATACAAGTGAGCCCTGCCTCCTGAGCCCTTAGGCAAAGCCAGGACATGGGTTGAAGAGGGAGATGTTTTGCCATTTCCAGGAAATGAACCAAATGACCTCAGAGGTCTTTCCCTCATTTCCTGTTTTCTACCCTTCCTTATAAAGTGTTGTGGAAATAGAAAGGAATAAGAATTTATCCTATCATTTAAGAAATGGCCTGATTTGGTTAGAATGTGAGATGTTCAGTGGTAAGTTCAGTGGTAAAATAATTAGATTATGAGAGGTGTGGTCTGGTCGGTCCATCTTAGTTTGAATGGACTGACTGGGTAGTAACTGTAGTCAGGTGGGGCATGACTAGAGGAGGTGAGTCCCCGGGGAAGTTCCCTGGAAGGATTCTTTTTCCCTATCCCCTCCCACCTCCTCTCTCTGCTTCCTACCCACTATGAGATGAGCGTCCTCCACCATGAACTTCCGCCATGATGTTCTGCCTCTCCTTGGGCCCAAAGCAATGGAACCAGCCAACCATAAACTGAACCTCCAAAACCATTAGCCCAAGATAAACATTTTCTCCTCCAGGTTGGTCTCGGGTATTTGGGCCACAGTGACAAACAGCTAACACATGGCCCAAAATAAATAATATCTCCACCTACAAGGCTCTTTGCACGAGTCCAAATTGTGTACAAACTTATTTTAAAAAGATACCCTAGAATATGATATCATAAAGGCTGACCGCAGGTGATAAGAGATGGAGCCACTAACCAGAGGCTGCTTCACAATGGCTGCAACATTAACAACATTAACAGGTTCCGTGAAGGCAAACGATCTGAGGAGCAGGGTTTTGAAAAACGCTCATCATTGCTTCTAGCCTTTTGCCAGGAACAGCTCCATGAACTGGGGACTCGGTGGCATGAAGAGAGCATTTTTGCCTTCTTCACAAGGTTTTGCAAATCTGCTCCACAGCTTTGTTTAATAATGAGAGTGGCCTCCTGGGCAGAAGGAAAAAGCAAATGGGCGCCTATTCCTGGGCTGCCCGCTGAGAAGATTGGAGCACATACCAGAACCACAGGTTTTCATAAATGCTGCATATCCCAAAATGAAAATGTGGCGGTTCGGCAGGCTCTCCAGCACTCTGGAGTCTAAGCGTCTATAGCCACCCCCACAAACTGGGCATTTTTCAGTCATTTTCTTGCTTCTATTTCTCAACTCAATCCCCAATCGTTCACTGCCTCCCTGTTGCTTTCTAAAATAAATCTAACCTTTCACTCTGTTCCCTTTCCACTAATGCTAACTTTAAAGAGCACAAAGAATTCCTGGGAGAAGGCCACCTCCTGAAGATAGATATTTTACCTCTAGCTTCATGAAGGAGATTTTTAGAAACTATCACTTGCCAGGAAAAGGAAATCTTTCAGCTGCCATGTACTTAAAACTGTTCATTTAGTCACATGAGAAAAAAATATTTTTTTAATGAGCCATGAGAACTACAGAAAGGACTGGAAAGTAATCATCTTTGTTTTACTGGCTTTGTCATCAGTTAATTTTTTTTAAGTCGATACCTCCCCCAGACCTACTGCAGAATCTCCTGAGCTGGAAATAGCCTCTCCAATTTTTGTAGACCCTGGGGCCATTCCCATGGGAAAAGTGGAAGCCCCCAGAGTGTTAACTGCAGGGGGAAGGGAAACTTCCAGAAGCCACATCTGTGAGTCTATAGAGCACCACCAAGAACAGGCAACCGCATACTGATCTTCTAACTCTGGCTTCACATTCTTCCATTATCCTCAAAAGTGGTATCTTCTTCCTCTATGGCTCCCCAAAGTCTGCCTACCCTTTTTCCATAAATGACATCCAACTCCACAATAAATAAATCACCAAATCCTTCTCATTTCTACCCTTAATGTCTTCAACCACAATCCCCCATCTCCACATCGTCTCTGCCCCACCGTAGTGTGTTAAAAATTAAGAGCTTATTCCAGGTCTGAGGATGAAGAATTGATAGAAATGAAATGACATAATGGACCAGGAGGGGGAAGGAGGAAGCCAGAGAGGGGGACAAAATTCAAGGAGGCATTCAGTCTCAGGATGGTATGAGTGTAGGGTCAGCTGATAATGAATGCCTCCTTAGGCTTTATACCTTAGCCACCTCTTTGATTTACCCTAGCCCCAGCTCTAAGATATGTTGTTAAAAAATATTTTAAAATACATTGTTGCATAAAGTCTATGAATACTCATCTGGACATGACATGCATTTCTCTGGATATCATAACATACTCAACCAACTGATCCACCTGGGCTCAGGTGACTGGCACCAGGTGGCTGCATGCTTGGAGGATCTTGCCCACACCCACGGAGAACAAGGAACCATTTTATTTCTTTATTTGCTGTTTTTCCTATGGACTTTCCCCCTCTGTCTACATAACCTGGTTTCATTCTCTAATTCTCTATCAACACACCAGCCCCTTTGACATCATATAATATCTTTAACACTTCAGGATTTTCTGGCAGGTCATCAATACATGGGGCTGATTGTCAGCTTCAGTATCAAGAAACACAGATAGAAAGGACTTAAAATCAGCATACTATAGTGACATGTCCACGTCAATGTTTATAGAAGCTCAATTCATAATAACTAAGCTATGGAACCAAACTAAGTGACCTTTAAGAAATGAATGGATAAAGAAAATGTGGTATATATACAATGGAATATTACTCAGCCATAAAGAAGAATGAAATTATGGCACTTGCCAGTAAATGGATGGAACTGAAGTCTATCGTGCTAAGTGAAATAAACCAATCCCCAAAATACAAAGGCCAAATGCCCTCTTTGGTATGTGGATGCTAACACACAATAAGGGGGTGAAGAGGGAAGAAAAGAGTTCATTGGATTAGACAAAGGGAAATGAAGGGAAGGGAGGGAGGATGGGAATAGGAGATAGTAGAATGAATTGGACATAACTTTCCTACATTCACACATGAATACACAATCAATGTAACTCCACATCATGTACAACCACAAAAATGGGAAGTTATACTCCATTTATATATGATATGTCAAAATACACTCTACTGTCAATAGATCTTTAAAACTCAATTTTAAAAAAGAAAACACAGGTAGGATGCCTTCAGAGGTGCAGAGTGTGGTGACCCATGATTGAGGGCTTCAGGGGTGAGGTGAGCCACAAGACACTCATTATTAAAAGTGAAGTCTCAGAGCTGGGGTGTGGCTCAGTGGTAGAGTGCTTGCCTAGTACATGTGAGGCCCTGGGTTCCATTCCCCGCACCATAAAAAATAAAAATAAAAATGGTAATAAAGTACCCACATTTGCCAGTGATTTGCTTTTTTAGATAAATCAGGGTAGAACCAAGATACTATCCATACAACTTCTTTATATTCTCTGGGATTTCTCAGAGCTTCCAAATACTTCCCTCAGTAGGAGAGAAAGGGGTAGCTTTACACCTGGCCTTTCCAACTGCTTTTACCTTTTTTTCTGGTTTTTATGGGTGCACTATAATCATGTGTAACAGTGGGATTCATTGTGCCATATTGACACAAGCACATCATTTGACCCATTTCGTTCTCCAGTACCTCCCTCCCCCACTCCCAGTTCTCTCTCCCCCTGATCCTCTTCCTCTACTCTACTGGTCTCCCCTTTATTTTTTTAATTAATGCATTATAATTATACACATAAGTAGGTTCATTCTAGTATATTCATACATGCACATAGCATAATGTGGTTAATTTCATCACCCAGGACCTCCCCTTCCCCCCCCACTCCCTCCACCTGGATCCCCTTCCTCTGCTCTACTGTTTTTCCCCTCCGTGTTCTGTCCATACATACCTTTACCTTTCAAACACTACGCACACGTATGCTAGGTGCACTCCTACATGTGTCTCTTTAAGAGTAAAAGTCTGAGAACAGGGACTCTGTGAGTTGAACTTAGTACTCTGGAGGTCCCCAGAGAGTGCCTGCTTCAGATACCATCTCTCAAGCCTTTCTCAAGCGTTCCTGGAATTATCTGCATGTATTTTGACCTCTGTCTGGTCAGGGCCTCATGTTGCATTCTAGGGTGCTTTATACCTCCTTCTTTTGCACAGAATACATGTAGGTTTCTGTCTATTGCTAGCTCGTCATCACAGTCCTTGATCAAAGGGATCCTCATCTATAGTCTTTCTTTATTTTTGATTTTTCCAGTAGATTGGCTCTTACCATGAGTATGAAAGCCATCTCAGAAGACACTGCATTGTATTGGCCCTTTGGGTTCCCTCCAGTCCTGCTCTGCACATTTTCCCACTATTGCACACATATTGACGATTCTTTCTTGATACTTTTGCAACTGTCCGTAATCGCAAAGAACTACTCTGATAAAATCATTCTTCCCTAGATCAGCCTGCCAGCTGCTCTCTCTACCTTTAGGCCAAACACCTCCACTTTCCATGAGAATCTTCCTGGTGTGTTGGTCTCAGATTCACCCATTCTTGTGGGTGTACGATGGTATGATAGTAAAACATAGTTTGGGGAGCCATGGAGATTTAGGTTTAAACCCAGTTCCACCCCCTATTAGCTGGACAAACTTCGCTTCTGAGCATCAGTGTTATCATTAAAAAGGAACAGCAATCTCTACCTCACGCAGAGTTTTTATGGAAATGAAATAACATCATGCTTGTAAAGTACACTGCCTGGCACCAAGAAAGGGTTTTAACACAAGTCATTCCTCTCTTCCCCCCTTTGTTAGCCATCTCAGGGTGGAACTGCAGTTTTCTTTTTCATGATTTTTCTTTTCACCTTGTTAGCGCTCACATTTTGTCAGTAGGTTATCCCTTTTAGAAAATACCTCAGCGTTCTGAAAGCAGAATTCGAATCGTACCCAATTAATTTTCAACATAATCCTCTAGAAGGGTTAAGGAAGAAAGGGAAAACTAAATTAGTGATGAAAAATAAGTTTACAAAAAAAAAAGAAAAAGAGGTTGTGAGTTATTATTAGTCTATTGCTTTTTTAAAAAAAAAATATTTTGATATGATTACAGGGTCACAATATTTTTTCCCATCAAATTTATTCTTTAAATAAGCAATAAGAAAGCACATGTTGTCTTTTCTTTATCCTTAACAGAAGTAATGTCCCATTATATAAAAATCCAATGGAGCATTCCAGTTATTTGTGATAGTGGAATTAACCAAATATAATTCAAATAACATTTCCCATCTTTTGTTCCTTCAGATCTTATAAGAAATTAGAGACTCCTTGTCATTAGTAAGACAGTGGGTATATTCTACTGTCCTTGGAAGGAGAGAAAAGCTGTTACATGAATGTTGACTTCCTTCCTATGACTCCTCTTTTTTTTAAAATTGATTTTAAAAATAAATAAATAAATGACATCAGAATACATTACAATTCTTATTACACATATATACCACAATTTTTCATATCTGTTTGTATATAAAGTATTTTGACACCCAATTCGTGTCTTCATACATGTACTTTGGAATAATGGTGTCCAACACATTCCACCATCCTTGCTACCCCCCTGCCCCCTCTCTTTCCCTCCCACCCCTCTGCCCAATCTAGAATTCATCTATTCCTCCCATGCTCCCCCTCCCTACCCCACTATGAGTCAGCCTCCTTATATCAGAGAAAACATTCAGCATTTATTTTGGGGGGATTGGCCAACGCCATCCATTTACCTGCAAATGCCATGATTTTATTCTCTTTTATTGCTGAGTAAAATTCCATTGTGTATATAGACCACATTTTCTTTATCCATTCATCCACTGAAGGGCATCTAGGTTGGCTCCACAGTTTAGCTATTGTGAATTATGCTGCTATAAACATTGATGTGGCTGTGTCCCTATGTTATGCTGTTTTTAAGTCCTTTGGGTATAGTCCTAAGAGAGGGAAAGCTGGGTCAAATGGTGGTTCTGTTCCCAGATTTCCAAGGAATCTCCATACTGCTTTCCACATTGGCTGCACCAATTTGCAGTCCCACCAGCAGTGTATGAGTGTACCTTTTTACCCACATCCTCCCCAACACTTATGATTGTTTGTCTTCATACTAGCTGCCATTCTTACTGGAGTGAGATAGTATCTTAGAGTAGTTTTGATTTGCATTTCTCTAATTGCTAGAGACTCCTCTTTTAACCTCCCCCACCCCAAGTTTATACATGTTTGAGAGTTGTAGTTGTTTTTTTGGTTTTTGGAAAATCAGAGGAAAATGTTCCCTCACATTTTAACACCACCAAACTTAAGCATTTATTGTTGTTCACAAGTGTTTGGTGAGTAATTTTTATCTTTTATTTGGATGATTATGAGTCAGGTGAAAGAAAAGTTTAAGAAGAGGGATAAGGACTTCTTGGTGGCAAGACAAAGTTTAACTTCTCTTCTTCCCACTCACAATACCAAATATTCAGGAGCCTTCTTTGTTACAGGTAGGAGTCCTTGCATAAATGGGAACCAAAAATTTGAGTGCCTTACTAGAGTTGCTCCTTGCCGAAAATTTGTTATAACCACTTCAATGAATCTCTGCAATTGGCCACTCGTGGAAAAAAAAAACAATGTTTTTTTTTTTTTTATAAAGACTGTATTTTCAACACAGAATTTGGTTTTAAGGAATCTTACCTATGCCTCACAGATAGAATTGTTCTGGCCAGGAAGCATAGAAGTCTTAGTGAATTGTGAAATTGGAAGACAGACATCCTACCCTTATTCTTAATGCCTAGTGACATGGATCAAGAGTGGATAGGCTCTATCACCTATATGTCAATCTCAAGTTCTGTTTTGCACAGAGAGAAGAGAAAGCACTGGATAGATGAGTTAAAAACTGCAGAAATGGCCTCCACTAAATTAATAGTATTTCAAGAAGCTAATTAATTTCTTCTCTTACTTTTCTTATTGCTTCTTTTTTTTTTTTTTCCATATATGGCCATCTCTCTCTCCTGGCTAATCACAATTCCTAGGAGATGCATTCATTGGAACTCCACCTATTTTTCTATGTTTCTTTTCCAGGTTGCTATAGATTTCACTGCCTCAAATGGGGACCCCAGGAACAGCTGCTCCTTGCACTATATCCACCCTTACCAACCCAATGAGTACCTCAAGGCCTTGGTGGCTGTTGGGGAGATTTGCCAAGACTATGACAGGTAAGAGACTGTAGGTGAATCATCTATTGAGTGGGTTCGGGTGACCCACTCAAGAGATGATTTCCCTTCAGCCAAAGAATGCAAATGAAAGTCTAGCAATTCTTCACATGAAACTGAGTGCCATGCTGACTTTGGTCACCAAACAAAATCCTTTCTCAGCTTTCTTAAGTGCCTTGCACGATCGCCAGATAGTGATTTGAGTGTGCATTTATGATGTCTTAGTATGAACTTTGCTACTCAAAAGTTTGCTCATGAACTGGCATCATTCCTGAACTACTGAAATAGAATTTGCATCTTAACAAAATTCCTATATGATTTGTGTGTACTTTGAAGTTCACAAGCATGGGTTTATTGGGATGTTATTATATTTAATCCTTGCTCAAACCCTTTATTTTTTTAAAGTCAAAAAACTACACAAGCAGATTAAGTAATTTGTACACGGTCACATGGCCAGAGGCAGGATTCAATCCAGATCTAGCTCACCCCATATCTTAAGTTCAAAATGACTGACTTCAAATCTATTGGCAACTTTAGCAAGGGTGTGAGTCTGTCTGGGTGCGTACGTGTGGCTGTGCAAGTGTGCATGTGTTTGCACATACAGATAGAAAACAAGATTTGTGATCAGATCAGTATTATTTATTTCTTCCTGATGGTAAATATTGACATTTTCCACCAAAAAAAAAAAATCCCTGTAAGAAGTGATTTGCATAAATTACATGCAACTGGATTTATTCTGCTGTTTCAGTATTTCCAATATGGGTGAAGGAGCTTAGCTGTTTGTTTAAGAAGGCTGTTTGAGGGAGAACCGATGTAAATATAAATATGTATCAATCTCAGTCTATCCCCTGGTATAATTATAAAACAAGTCTAGTTAGTAATGAGCGTAACTAATCGACCTTTTAAAGCAGGAAAATAAAGGAAGCAACTCTATCTTTCAGGTTTCAGAGAAATGGTATAGGATAGCATGATTTCTGTTCTTTCAAGTTTTGCAATGGGTGATAACCATATTTTAAAAACCTGCTGTACACGCATCCTAGTGACTAGAATGTATAGAAAAACAAACTTAGGACAGGCTACAGAAATGGTCCCATCCGTCACCTGACTGCTCTTGTGTCTGGATTCCACTTGATCATCAGCAGAAACTCCAATGGAGCAGTAAAGCAGTTGGGGAATGAATTCACAGACCCCCATAAAATTAAAGAGCTTTAACCACTCAAGCCCTTGCTGACATTTCCCCCTCCTATACATCTAGGGCAGAAGGCAACAGTCATTTTAAATCACCTTGGTGAAGTGTCACTTGTTCTACTTAACCTTGAGATATTGACTGTGAAGATAATTTGAGTTTCAGCTGTGATCATCAGGCTTCAATACTGGCAGGATTCTTAGAGAGGTTTGTATCCGATGGAGATTTCCACCAGGGAGAGGAAAAGATGACAAAGTGCATCTCCACTCTATCAGAAACTTCTTCAAACTCCCCCAAGATACAAAAACAGTAACTGTCTCCATTCTTTCATTCTCACACACAGACACACCAATAGTCTGGTATAATAATGTGTGCCCATGTTAAAAAGAAGAAAGAAAGGAGGGCATGTTTTCAAGATTCCTAAGTTTTAAATCTTGACATGCATATAAAAAAAGACAAAGTTTTCCTGGCTCAGTGGTGCCCTCCTATAGTTCCAGCTACAGAAAGCTGAGGCAGAGAATGACTTGAGTCTAGGAATTTGGCAACAGAGTGAAACTCCACTTTGAAAAAGTTACAAGATAAAGTAGGTAAAAACTTTCAACATATATATCCTACAATAAATGCTTAATAGAAAAAAAAAGACCCTGAATCTTTAGGGAAGTCAGTCCAAAAGTGAATTCCAAAGAGAAGACTGGTAAGTTGTCCGGAATTTAAGATGCCAAAGCTCAAAGCTCTCATGTGATTCTGCAGCAGATTTATTGGATACTCCAGATGCTCATCTATTATGGGGAGTGTTTATTGGAAGCTCCCTGTTGAGCGCTTCCTTTTCCCAATTTACTCACATGCAAAATACTGATACTGTAGTCAGAGTGACATGTACATCTTTTAAAACTTATTCCTATAGAACATGAACTAGACAAAGCTGGGGAGTATTTAATATTGCTTCAAAAATGCAGATTCAGTATAAAAATAAAAAACTATCTTAGGAGCTACATGAAGAATCACCATAAATAATTTCTTTAACAGTTTTAATAGGGTAAGTCTTTTTTCCAGCTGGCCAAAAAAATTAATTCTCCGCAGCTCGATGGAGCCTTTTCTTTTCTTTCTTTCTTTCTTTCTTTCTTTCTTTCTTTCTTTCTTTCTTTCTTTCTTTCTTTCTTTCTTTCTCTTTTCTTTTCTTTTTTTTTGTATAAAGATATAAATAAGGCAGCTCAACATAAAAGTGGGCAAATTCTGAGAGGAAAAAAAAAAGGATTGAAAAAAACCTCAACACTCTCATAAAAGACTCCCTAGCAAAATGTGTAATGCAAACCGCTCTCTTAAAAACTGACAAGGTTCCGCAGCTTCTCCTTTGTGTGGGTGGATAGACAATAGACAGGCAGAGTCGGGAAATTTCAAGTCAAGGCCCCGGAATTAATTTATTCTCGCATCAAAGTCAGTGAGGTTGGTGCCTATAAAGAAACACTTGAATAAAAACTGACAGAAGGTATCGTTCCCCCTCCTGAAACAACACAGAGGTTTTTAATCCCCATGAGCCTTAGAAATTCCTCCCCGCCTTTGACAGCTAAGGGTTTTTTTTTCTGCCTTGTACAGTCATTGCTACCAGGTCATTATGAGGTGATCCATGAAGTAGAACAGCTTGAAAGATACATAAAGCTCTTCTCAGGGCGGGCTTAAAGGGAGCCTCCCCCCAAATAGCTGGTCTTCAAGCCCAGAAGATAATCCCTCAACCTCTGAAACAGACACTGCGGTCCCTGCCTCTGCCTTGCTTTCCCATGTACAAACACATGTGCATGTGCATACACACACACACACACACACACACACACACACACACTCATAGGCCCACACAAGCTCATGCACTCTCTGCTGGTTCGGGGCACTTTCCCAGCTCCTATAAGAATCCTTGTCTCTCTGCAACAAGGATGTGGGCATCTGACAACCTGAAATGTCCTCTAATTAAAAGACTAGCTTGCCTGGTAGGAAAAGAGTTTAAAAACTGAATGCATTGCTCGGAAGTACCAATTGCCATTTTAAAGAGCATTCTATAGGAAGCCTCAGAATAGAAAGGGAATATCAAAAACTGAGGCAAGAGTTTTTCTCCACAACATGCTGGGTACTGTGCAGAGACAAGGTTAAAACTGAAATCCAATCTAACAGGAATTTTCAAGTATAGAGTGTTGGGTTAGTAATCAGAAAGTGGGTTCATATCCCAGTGGTACCTTTTCCACTCTGCCAACACCAGTCAGAGGTTCTCAGCTTTGGCCACACATTGAAACCAATTGGAAAGCCTCAAAATAACTGATGTCTATCTCAAACCCCCAAGACTCTGATTTGTCTGGTGTGCATCTTGGAATCAGATTTTTTTTTTTATTCTATAGGTATCCAGAGTCTATACCCAGAGTCAAATCTGGAGAGATAGCTCAGATGAAATGATTAAGGACCTTCCTTTTCAGCATTTATTAAGTGCCAGGCACCTCAAATGGTGCTACAAAGACAGAAAATTTAATAAAGCATGATTTTACTCCCAATAGCTCATAGTCTCATGGGAGAGAAAGATATGTAAATAAGTCACAGCCCAACCTGGCCAAGGCAGCCTTGCCTCATGAAAGGATGGGAAATGCAAAAGGAGAGAAGGCTCAGCTCAATCCTTGCAGGAAGAGGCATGGCCAAGACTCCTGAGGATGGTGGTTCCTGGGCCAATCACAATTCTGCCACTTTTGCCCCTTTTTGTAATTATTCTGGATCCTTACATCAGATCAGCTTCCTATAGAGAACAGAGTCAACAGAAGTGATGAAAAGATCTTGGGGGTCCTGGTGACAGGTAGAACTGGCTTCACATCCTCACTCTGCTACCTCTATTCTCATGAGATTTATAGTCTTTGGGTCTTGGTTTCTTTGATTGCAAACTGAAGGTATATCTAACTTCCTTTGTAGAGCAATTGTAAAGACTAGCTATGAGGTGGCTAGCCAGTACAAGTTCTGCCTGTGGTAGAATAATGGAAAGCGTTATCTCTAATACCCTAAAGTTATTTTTAAAAAATCAACTAAACACAAAAGGAGAAAGGAAGGTGTGTCATTCTAAAATTCATCTTGGACAATAATTTTTTTTACTCATTTTCCCCTAAAAAGAATTTTATAAAAATGCATAACCCTCAAGCATTTTTTATTGAAATGTAACATTTTTCATCATAAGTTTTCATTCTGATGAAGCATGAAAATTTTATTGTATTGTAAATATGAACATTTAAAAGTAAATTCTTTTTTATTATACATTTTATTTGTTCGTATAAGTTAAAAATGATAAAAAGTAAACTTTTTTGTAGCTCTTGGGACTATCCAGTAGAATCCAGATGCTGTATCTCTTTGATATCCACCATCACTCTTTCAAAAAATAGTGAACAAGCTCTCAAGTTTCACTGGAGAATTTTAGTTTCTTCTTTGTCATCATTTTATTTTCCACCCTCTTCTCCCACAGAATTTATTCTAGTGTATCTTAATAAATTTGGTTTGAAATCCTTTCATTGATCACTGTATCATATATTTCTGTAACAAAAATATGAAGTTGTACAGATTTAATTTTTGTATAGATGAAATTTTTACTTTCAATTTTTCTATGATGAAAAGATTCAAAGTATTTTTTAAATATTGTGTGGGTTGAATTTTAACTATAATTTATCATTAGTGAATAATTGATCAAAATAACATACACTGTTGGGAATTTCGGCATTTAATTAGTGCTTATGAGAAGTAAAATGTTATTGTAAATTGACTGTGAATGGAAGAGATTTGGGGAGGGGGTTTCAATTAACTTACATTTCTTTGGATGAGAATACGAGGTAGTGTTAATTCTAATTCATTTTTTAAATTTGACAATATAAATACTCAAAAAATATGCACTTATAAACAATATATGGAAACAGAAAAGTTTTGATCAGTAGTCTTATTCAATTCTTTCAATTCTAATTTATATAACCCCAAAATCACATAATGGTCAATCATCAAAATATAGTTTTATGCTCTATCAGCTGACACAAATACTTCCTAAAAATTTGTAAAGCAAAAATTGGCAATCACCTGATTTGCCAAAGGACTTGTTTCCTAGAGAATCATTCATGTTTAGAATTTTTCCTTTATCTGATGCTGCAGAGTGCATATCTGAAGCTATGCACCATGGTGGTTAAGATTCAGAATAGGTAAAGAGAAATGGTGATTGTGAAAGGAAAGGTGTGAATGGAAAACAGGTCTCTCCATCACAGATGCTCCCAGAAGATCAATTTCAGCAGAGAATATGCATGGAAGTAGAGAAACTGAATACCAATTTCCTTTTAAAAAAGAAAGAAAGAAAGAAAGAAAAAGCTATTTCTCATATCTCCAGAAGAACTTTGCATTTCCATGCACCTTAGTTTTAAGATGACTACTTTACAGAAAAGTCTTTACTAAATGTGAGGTGCTCTGAAATGCACCATGCTCTGAGTTAGTCTCTATTTCCTTGTAGATCAAGTAATTTGTCTTGACATTTGTTAACCTCCTGTTTATTGCAATGCTTTCCTTGAGAGTGAGAGTGAAAATTGTGGTTACAAATGAACTTACCATCTGGAGATCATTTGACCGTGGTCATTCCCTAGGAAGTTCAAGACAGCTTACTCATTACCATGGAGGAACCTGGGCACTTTGATTATATTTTATACTCTTTTAATCTGCCAGTAAGTAGCATTATTGCCTTTACCAATGTGGCAATACACTCCTGACTTTCCAGATTGGCAGTCTTTGGAGGTCATTTTCCTAATAGTTGTTAAATGGCCTTTTGCTTAATGTAGAGTGGATCTAATCCTGAGCTCTTTGAAGTGTGGGCATGCTGATGCTTTCCTCTGTGCATTTCCTTCTTGCATAAGACTACTTTCTGCCTGGTTTTATTTTTGCACAGGAAGAATGAATGCTTAAATCTATTGTGCTTAGGCTTAAATGTTTTTTTATTTAGTGTGTTTATTAGTTAGCAGCCTTGTGGTGACTAACTTCAGAGGATTTATCCCTTCTGGCTCATTAATTATTCCCCTTGTTGGTGAGGTTTTTCTTCCCTACCTTCCTGTTCTTGAAACTCAATTACATAACAGTGCATTGTGCGCAGCAAACTCCAGGTCCCCAAGGGTAGCTTAGAAGGTATGAAAGGAATATCATCAAGGCTGGAACACTGGGTCAGTGATTAGAAATGGATGGAGCATTAGAT
Organism: Spermophilus citellus; assembly: GCF_964194105.1. Lineage (NCBI taxonomy): Eukaryota > Metazoa > Chordata > Mammalia > Rodentia > Sciuridae > Spermophilus > Spermophilus citellus. Next base: position 29,589,472 of record NC_138188.1, on the reverse strand, counting down.
CTCACCCCCTTCCTAAACTCATCAAAGAAGAAAATAAAGGATGCTGAGTCTCAGTTTTCTGAGTTTTGACTTCTGAGCCATTCCCGAGTTGGAAGAACCCATCCTCCACCCAGGAAAGCCTTCTTTTAGATGTAACTGAAAAGTTTTTCCCAGCCCTCAGGCCCTTGTTTTGGTTGAGGAGTTGCTAAGACAAGCTATTTCAATATTTTCAAGGACCAGAAGTCTATTTTCTCAGAGCTGTGGATAATCCTTTTCATAAGCTGTTGTGAATCTCTGTCTATCAGTGTTAATGCTTTCTCTAATACATGCTAGATGCAACGCACTGAAAAGCCTGGATTGATGCCACCGTGAGAAAAAGGGAGAGCTGGTGGTTTTCTCAAGAGTTAGACTTTGACATCAAATAATTCTGGCTTCCTTATATCTCTAACCCAATATTTGTCAAGTTGGAGGTGTTTGGCGACATTTTGTCAAATCCATCATTGGTCACTAAAGACGTCCAATCCGTTAGGTGGTGATGGGTGAGGATCCAACTTTGACCTTGTCCAAGTCAACCACCCTGGGGGGAAGGGATGATGTATGTCCCCTTTTACTTACAGAAGCTACACAGGAAGGAGCCCTATTATGAATTTCTCTCTCTCTCCTCAACTAACTCTACCCAGAAGTAAGATATAGGAATTGCTTTAAGAAAAAAAAAAAATCTCGGACATGTTTTTAATGGGAGAAGAAATGGAAGGTTGAAAGCATAAGCAGGAAGTGCCTTCTGTGAGGATCAACATTCTAGACCCCCATCGAAATACCTGCCTGATAGCAAAGTGACTAGTAAGGGGACCTGGTTACTGGAATTCCAGTAGGAAATCAGGTTTGATACTATATATGACCACTAAATTACAATGGTATAACAGATAAGTCATGGGCTTTGGACTCACATAATACTCCCTGGTAATCATGGTAGGCCACATACTCAGCTTTCCTGAGATGCCACTTATTCATCTATAAAATGGGAATAATAATTAGGTGGAACTTCCAAGGTTGTGTGAGAATTAAATAAGTACATAGGTATCTTAGTACGTAGCATATCTATCTATGTTGGTAGGGCCCAATTAAGGTCAATTCTTCTCTTCATCCTTCTCTTACATACAGTCCAGTAAGAGTCAGAGTTAAGAAACAATACACATAAATAAATTAATTGGGAGAGAAATTCCAATGTGCATAAGAGAAACCAAACCCAAGGGCACATATGTGACTGACTCTCATGACTTTTCACAAGAATTCTCCCTTTTTTAGATAGCCACGTGTTAATGATTTAAATTAATGGATTGTCTAGTCATCGATTACTTCTATGGCAGGTGATAAAGGCAGGGCAGAGGACAGTTAGGGACAGAGGGCAGTGGAGATGTAAAGACACTAATAAAAAAGGTAGGGTCTCTTTGAGATCAGGATATAAGAAAAGACACGTAAATAATTTATCACTGCTTATATGTGATAAGGCAGTGAGTGAATATTGTAGATGAAACCATGCTCTGTCAAGTAACAAGATTGACAAGCTTCCCACTGTTTTTTAATATCCCCTTGCTTTCAGGCCCATCTGTATTTGAACACTGGTTCTAATTAGCAGTTCGATCATGGGCAAGTCACATTACTTTTCAAGGCGTTTGTCCATAAGCAAAATGAAAAAATAACCTTCACTTAAAATTTTAAGATAATATATATATTCATATTGTATGTATTTATATACATATATTCTTATATACATATTATATACATATATATGTATAGATATAGATATATTCTTAATACAGTCAACTGTAGAGGTCACCTAATTTATGATCACTTTCCAAAGGAAACAGAAAGTCAGGACAGGGACAGAGATATGTATAAATTCTGGAGTCGTTTTAGTTTTCAGTATTAAATCTAGCAAAAAGTTAAGGGAAGAAGCTACAGACTAAAGACTGTAGTTGGGCCCAGTGGCACATGCCTATAATCCCAGCGGCTCTGGAGGCTGAGGCAGGAGGATCATGAATTCAAAGCCACCCTCAGCAAAGTGCCTCAGCCAGGTGCTAAGCAATTCAGTGAGACCCTGTCTCTAAATAAATACAAAATAGGGCTGGAGATGTGGCTCACTGGTCAAGTGCCCCTGAGTTCAATCTGTGGTGCCAAAAAAAAAAAAGACTGTAATGAATTTAGGGGATTATTGCTTGGCATTAATTAACCATGCTATTGCTATCTCCCAATCCTACAAATAATTAAGAAGCATGAGTCAGCACATGGCATAGGAATACCTCCTAATGAGGTTATATGCAAGTTCATGTTTCTCTCTCTCATTAGATGAACAAATGAAGCAACTTCTTTTTTCTTTTCTTTTTTTTTTTTTAATTTTAATTTCAGTGACAAAATGTTCCCAGCCTTTGGGTTTGGCGCCAGGATACCACCAGAGTATACGGTGAGTAAGTGAAAATGGAATCTTTTACTTTGCTGTAGTCACTGGTGACTTAGATTTCTTTTACAGTAATCTCATTTGTTTGGCTCTTGATACATCTATGTTGGTGGGGCCCAAAGAGTTAGAAATGGTCTTGATAACCAGTGAAATTAGCACCTAGGAGTCTATCTTTGATGAAACCCCATGGTATTCTAGGTAGGTCTTCTAATGATCCAGATAAAGGGTTCCAATATTTAACTTCCTGTAGATATGGTCAGAGGTTTATAAAACAATCTCAGCTCCAAGGGCTCAAAACCTATCCAAGATGGCTCAGGAAGAAAAGAAAAAATCTTATTGACAATGCCAGCTGTGAAAGCCCGTAGTAATGAAGTCGACACACTTCTTCCTTCCAAGTCTCTGAGTTTCAGTCTTATATGTGAGATACAAAGAGGTACTGAAGGAAGGAGCATTGTGCTGTGGACAATTAAGAAACTGAAAAGTTCTAATGAGGACATTGGAATTTTGTTTGGTTTTGATACTTATTTCTCAAGACACAAAGAAGGTAAAGATTATAGATAGAAAGATGTCTGCTACAATGGGGTTAAGGCACTTTACTGTGGTCTACCAGATGCCCCTATGGACACTGCACAGAGAATTCATCTCTCTTATGCAGGCAAGGCCCAGGAGGCAACATAATCCTTGCCCCAGCTTCCACCTCACCAATGCCTCTCAAGTCCAAGCTCAGTACAAGCAACACTGCCCAGTCCTCAGTACTTTTGTTTGTTTGTTATTTTGCTATGTCAGAGCCACAGGTCAGGAGACACATGCTCACACTTGCTCCTTCTTCAGAGCTGTCAGATGCAAAGTTTTTCTTTTCTGTGTCCTTTTTGAAAGAGCCAATCTCTCTGTGAGTGCTAGGATAAGCTGTGAATGGAATGGCAGTTCTCCTTGGCCTGACCCCTTCTTATTAGCTTTGTATTCCACACTGGCTTCCCTGCTAGGCATAGCTATGGAAATTCTAGAAGCATTTGTTAGAAATAAAGCACATGGGAAAGAAGAATAGAGAAGTTATTGACTGGTGACCTGTAAGACATTATTTAAGCCAAAAAGTATTTTTAACATGCTTTATTTATTAAAGAATTAAGCAACTTTATATAAAAGATTAGATGTCTGGGTTCTCTTGAAAAACTGAAAAGGCTGTGAACAACCAACAGATGACCTATGTGAGAATTAGCTGGAGCTGAGGAGATACAATCCCCTTCAGATAGGGTGTCAGTTCCAGAACATGGGCAGGTGGACACCCACCTATTTCACAGAGATGTTAGGCCTCAAAATTGTAATGCACACCAAGGGACCACCAGTCCAACCATCAGAGGTGATTTAGCATCCTCCACCATGGACCAGGTGGTCATCTAGTGGCTTGGTCAGCAGGGCTGACAGCCTTACAGCTGTGTGTTCCAGACCTTCCTTGTGTCCTCCATGACCTCTTTCTGCTTCTTGCTGTTTTCTGAATTCCTCATGTTCACTTGATCCCTTGGTTTCATCCCTCCTCCCAGGTCACTTACTCTTCATGCTGTCCCCACTTCTGGTCCCAGAAAGCCATTCAAATACCCTCTTTCCATTCCTAATTTCCCTTTTGGTCCAGAAAGACACGAATGATCCAGGCAGCTAATATATCCCTTAGAAAGTTTTCCAAGGCCATTCTGTCTTCTTTAGGAAAAACTCCCAGAGTCTGCATTGAAACTGAGACATAAGCACCTCTGACTTCATTTGTACTTCCCCAGGAAGAGAACTGGAGGTACGGATTTGGATGCAAATAGTTTATTTTGAGAGGTGGAAGAAACCTCAACAGAGAGTGAGGAAACAGGAGGAAATCAACCTAGGGCATATCGTCAAGCCGGTTACTACCGAGGATAACTAGAATCTTACCCTGCTGGGTTACCCTGGGAGACAATGTAGAGCACATACAGCCCACAAGAGACAGAGGAGCTGGATATTTATACATCATCTTATGCCAGTCACTGAAAGTTCTGCTCCTAAGGGACATTTTCCTCAATGCTTTTAGCCTGTCAGTTGGGCAGGCAAAGCAAGCTAGAGAAAAACCTAAAGTAAATAAAGCTGGTAATGATTGGAATTCAGCTGACTCGCTTGGAAAAAACTAAGGACAGGGGAATGTGATATAAGCACCGATGCCATCACCTATGACAGGAGGTGTCTTAAAAGGAGGTATCTTTTAACAGCACCCAAGCGAGCCAGTGCTCAGAAATAGCCTTTGAAATGGAATTCTCTGACAAAGAAGAGACATGGGGGACAAAGGAAAAAAGAAAAGAAATGGAATCACCTGAGAAATTTCAGGTGATTCAATAAAAACATCCAGATGTCAAAACTTCCCATTTCTTTAATCAGATTTGTGTAAACAATATGCTAATTGGCCTTATGCATAGGTCTTGCCAGGTAGAGGGATTTGTATTGGAAGATGAGAGGGTATATTCCTCTTTTCTTTTTTCAAAAATGTAGTGTATTTTACCTGTGTATCTGAAAAATCCTCATGCCCTGTATTCTGCATATTACGTTAGAATGATTTTTGAATGTCACAGCTTAGCTGGGCCTTTGTAAGTATCACCATGTTGACAGATAGCTTGGGCAAATTGAGTTTCATATATATATATATATATATATATATATATATATCACTAGGTTCAAATAGAACTTACCCAAATATCTAAGCCTGTAGTCTTTGGCCAGTTCTATCTAGAAACTAGTTGGAGTTACATTTTTCTGAAATCTTTTCTTGTTTTTTTTTTTTTTTTAATGTGCCTTATTTCCCCCTCCTGCAGCATTTATCTGATTCTGGAAAATCTTCCTGTCACCTCAACTTCACAGGGAGCTTAGAATTCACCCTCCGATTCAGATTGATTGTGTAAAGGCTTAAAATGGTTCCTGCTGCTTAACACATAATGAATGTAACCGCATTTGTTTGCAAACTCTAAACCCCAGTGCCTCCTTACTGGATTAAAGTTGTAATTCTCTTTCTTCCTTTTTTTTTTAATGTTAATTGATATCTAGGTCTCTCATGACTTTGCAATCAACTTTAATGAAGACAACCCAGAATGTGCAGGTAAATCCCAATGTAAAAGAAAGCCAAAGTCTTTTTGCCTCTCCATTTACACCTCTCCCATTTTACTTTTTCTCCACGGTTGTAGCATATCAGTTATGACTTGTCTGCAGCAGAGAAGTGGGCTTGCTGGGTCCAAATAAACCATGCTTCTCCAAAAGCAGCAGAAAACAACAATAATAGAGTGGGGAAAAAAATAAGAGCTAGACGAGACAGAATGCATAAGAGACCTCGCGTTTGCAGCAAGAATATGGATCTCAATTCTGGATTCCTCTGGCCAAAAACAAAAAAGGGGCAGTGGGAGGAATTTCACCTGGTGGGCAGTGATGAGATATTCCTCTTTCTGCTTTCCAGGTTTTCAAGTATCTGTTTTTCATAACTTCCTCTCTATGCAGTTATAAGGAGTGGGGGGGGGGGGAATGGACATCCCTTGACACTTTCAGCATGTTGGCAAGGGGCATGACCTCAGTGATTCTGAACAAATACCTTCGTGGCTGTGTGCCAAAAAAGAGTTTCTGAAAGGCTCTGTCTGGTCCATGTTTCATTATCCCCAGCCAGAAGTTCCTCAACATGATTCCACAAAATAATGAGGCTGAAACTATAATGATAATTATGATCATAAATTTCATTCTAGAATTGTTTTTTTTTCTGTTTTCCAAGTAACAAACAGAGCCCAGTGCATATGTTGCTATGAAGACCTGAAGATATTCTTAGAGTAGAAGTGTCCATATTTCTCTCCTTTTCCTTGTGAAGGAGGAAAGGGGCTGTAGCAGGGTTCATTCAGATTCAGTGGAGCATGAAAAGCATCCAGAAGTTTCTTTCACAGACTTGACACTTACTGCCCAAGAATATAATACCAGTATGATTAGATCGGAACACAGTAACCTCTAAGACCTGATCCTCATTCTGTTATTCCCTCCCCAGATCCCTCACCTGTTTCCATTTATTATGCTTTAGATCCCTCTTCCCCAGTCATCCCCATTCTTTAACTGTAAGAGGTATTTTCCACCAAGGCAGTATGAAATACATACCCTAGTGTTTACCTGGGTCATACTCTTAGAATTCATCTGTTATTGTTTAAAGAACAATCAAACTTTCTTATCTTTGGGAAAAACTTGATCATTTTGTTTTGCTATACTGGGGATGGAACCCAGGACTTTTCTCATGCTAGGCGAGTATTTTACCACATCTCTATCCTAGCACAAAGGTTTGAGAACCAAAATAGATAAGTAGCTTCCATTCAGTTTCACCTAACTTCACATCCAAGCTGCTTAATAATTTGGTCTCTGTCGTTGAAATGACAGGAATCTGTATTTGGGGCAGGGCAAAGCAGGTGCAGATTTTTTTGATTGTTTTGTGAGATTGTAAACATGAGTATAAGGCAGAACAGAACAAAACTTTCATCCAAAAATATGCAAAAGCTGATTTGCAGTGCATGGTGGCTATGAAGAACAATCTTAGGAGAAGCTTATGTGGATCCCTCTGGCAAAAAATCAGGAGTAGTGTGCTGCTTCAGGATAGAAAGAGACAGGACGATGAGCCGGAACAAGGGAGAATAAGAGGTAACACAGGCATAAGACACCAAGAAGCTCTATGTGTATGCAAGTTATTGGTAATAGTACTATTACCATAGAATCGGGATGGCAATGTGAAATGTGATCGAGACTCATCCCATGTTGGAGAAGCTACACAGGCAGGGTTGCCTCTCTTGGCAGAGTCCCATACTTTATTCTTTCCTGGGCTCACATGGCCTTAAGGTGAAAGCACCCCTTTCAATGAGAGGTTGACCATGATACTGAACATCATTCATCTGAGCTACAATTGCCAGGACCTGACTATAGCAGCCATTTTTCTCATTTATCACACACCTGGTAAGCACTCACCACGTGAATCCTGCCTCAAGCTCCTTGGGGGAATACAAAAATGAGTAAGTCACGATTCTTGCCCACAAGGAATTAAAGTCTGAAGAGATGGACCTATGGACACAGACTCCTATAGATGCCCCAGTTGGCATTTACCATAAAGTGGCTTTTGACTTTAGCCTTCAAAGAGAAAAATGATTTCAGTATGAAAGACAGCAACAAGAGTGATGTGTATTCCTTTTCATCTTAAGAACATAAATGTGTTGACAAGAACTATTTGGAGCAATTCAATCCCGTGTGTGTGTGTGTGTGTGTGTGTGTGTGTGTGTGTGTATGTGTGTGTTTGAATATATTTGAAGGGAATATGGAACTGTTGATCGTTGCCCATTTATTCCACCTTAGGAATCCAAGGAGTTGTAGAAGCCTATCAGAGCTGCCTTCCTAAGCTCCAGCTCTATGGCCCCACCAACATCGCCCCCATCATTCAGAAAGTCGCCAAGTCAGCTTCGGAGGAGATTAACACCAAGGAGGCTTCGGTAAGGAGAGGGGCAGTCCACATGACCACAGGAGATTACCCTTCCTCATATGGATATTGGCCACAACACCCATCCCAGTCCGACAATAAATCCCTGGTTTTTTTACCTGGGTGAATTTGGACAAGTGACTTCACCATCCCCTATCTTCAATCTCCTCATCTAAAACGTGGAGAGAGTCAAACCCACCTCTGCTGAGTGGTAGGGCTTAGCGAGGTGTCATTGCCTGAACACAGAGGACTCTCAACAATGGGAGCTACTGTATTCGCTGAAGTATTTCTTATCCACCTCCTGTCCCAGGAAAGAAAAAATAAATCCAAAATAAGCTTGCTGTCCAATGAGCCCATTCCACAGAAATAAAACAGAAGATGATTCTACCTCTTAGTGACAAAGTGCAGCAGATATTTATTTCTCATTCTTTTTTCCCCCTCAAGAAAAATGCAAACTAAGGCTATAAGTCCAAAAAGAATTTCTTTTCCCTAATATTATGTATTACTCTAGTAACTTTTGTGTTTATTATTTTAAATGATATCAACATATTTCTCTTCAGCTCTATGACCTTTTTTTTTTCCTTCAAATTTAGTAAACTGTTACTGATGCCTGAAATTCTCTGTGTAATTCCATCCTAGTTCCAGGATGCTACATTCGCATAAATGTAAAAAAGATTGTACTCCCTCATCTTCTCACATTAATTCAATCTAACTCACTTGCAATGCACCCATGTTCCAAGCCTTCCCTCGTGTTAGGACAGGTGGAGGACCACACTCCTACCTAATGCCAACCTTTGCTTTTGTGCACTGGGGCATGTACCCTCCCAATTATCCAAAGATATTGACTCATAATTAAATTCCCACTCTTCCTGATTATCATTTATTTTTCCCTTTCTATTATAGACTCATTCCCATTAGCAAGTAAACATTCCATAATGTCTCCTATTTATTAAAAATCTCTCCTATGACCCTACTTTATCCTTTAGCAACTGTCCCTACCTTTATGCCTCTATAGAGCAAAATTCACTGAAGGAGTTGACGATACTTACTGTCACCATCTCTTTTTTCATTAGTCACTCTTCGATATGCAAGTAAAAACTACACTTGTCAAAGCCAAAATCACCTCTATCTTACCAAACCCATCAGTCATATCTGTCTTCCTCTAGACCTATCAGTGGCTTTTGATCCAGGTGATCATATTCCTCTTGAAATACCTTCTTCACTTGGCTTCCAGAATACCACGTTCCACTGGTCTTCTTCTTGTCTCAATGACCACCCTTTGTTAGTATCTCTTTCTGCCCTTACCTCCTCCTCTTGACTTCCAGACGTTAAATCTCCAGAATTCAGTCTCTGAACCTCTTCCATTAGTCTGCAGTGTCTGTTCATTGTCATGGCCTTATATACCATATACACACTATGTTTCCCAAGTATGTAGCTGTAGCCCAGCCTGTCTCTGAACTTTGAATTCATCCATTCAACTGTTTTTTATCATCTCCATCAGGATATCAATAGTACATATGTAGCATATCCAAATCAGAACTTTGACCATCTCACTCATCCCAACTCCTTTCTCCAACTTCCCAGTCTCTATGATTCCAACATTCACCTAGTTGCTTAAGTCAAAAGCTTGATGTAGTTCTTCATTCCTTTCTTTCCCTCATGTCCTGTAGTAGTTATTTTTTGCTTCATGAACATTTGTCTCAACATTTTTCAGTTTAAAACAGCAATAAGCATTTATTATCTCGTGCATTTTCTGTGGATCAGAGATTCAGGCACAGTCAATCTGGGTAGTTGAGGTTGTACTCAAGATATTGTCTAGGGTGGAGTCATTTGAAGGCTGATCTGGGGATGAAAGTTTTGCTACCAAGGTGATTCACTCACCTGCCTGTCATGTTGCTGCTAGAGGCTTCAGATCTTTACTATATGGGCTGCCAGTGAGCCAAGAAGGAGTAAAGCAGAAGTCACACTGTCTCTTATGATTTAGCCTAAGAAGTGACACTCCCTCATTTCCATAATACCCTATTGGTTAGATGGGGCATTCCAATTCAGTGTGAGAAAAACTACATAAAGACATTAACCAGGAAGTGAGGATTATTGGGTGCCATCTTGAAGCCTGGCTGTCACACACCCACTTTCTAATCTACCATCAAGTTATAGCAGTCTATTTTCAAAATAAAGCCCAAATACTGCCACTTCTTACTACCTTCATAGCTACTCTTGGTCACCAACTTTCTACTTGAACTGAGGCAAAAACCTCCTAATTGGATTCCCTCCTTCATTTTTTTCCCATTGCAATCTCTACTTCACCCAGAAAACAGACCTATCTTCTAAAAACAAAATTAGTATCATGTTACTCCTTTGCTTTAAATTCTCCAATGTCTTCTTATCATGCTTAGAATAAAATTTAAATCCCCTCATATGAGCTAGAAGGCTCTATGTGAACTACACTCTGCCTACCTCTTGATCTTAATTCTCCTCACACTCTCTTTTGCTCCCAATTCCAGTCACACTGGCCTCTCACTGCTTTTTAAACACACCAAACATATTCCCACCCCTAAGCCTTTTCTCTTGCTCTTCCCTGCTAAGGTTTCTTTTATCCTAAACCTCCACAGGAGCCATTCACTTCTATAAACTCTTTTGAAAGATCCTACTGATTGCTTTATCTAAAATAGCCACCCATCCCTATCATGCCTCAGCTTTATTTTTTGTTTGTGGCACTTATCTCTTACCTGAAATACTTTAGATGTTTCTGTTTACTTGGGTATTTTATGTCTCCTCTCTCCTTATACAGAAGCTCTGAAATGAGAAGAGCTTGTCCACGTGTAGTTCCCCAGTCTCATCTAGCAGAGAGGCTGACGGCTTGATGTGATCAAGTTTCTCCTGGGTGTGGAAGCTAAGAAAACCATGCCTCCTCCCTGCTCATATTTCCTCTTCTCTTGAGAAACCATTGATACTTCTCAACATTGCATACCAACATCTCCACTAATACGTGGACCCTACAAGGCTTCCCCTTTCCCTCAATCACTGAGGCCTTGGTGCAAATTGAATCTTCATAGATGCAAGATTTAGGGAGAAGTTTTGGGTAGAATCATTTTTTTCATTTTATTTTTTAACTGTTTATTTTTAACACTAGAACTCATTCTTTAAATGATACTTTGCTCAGAAAATCAACACATAAAACAGATTTAAAAAAATTATTCTTGTCAAATTTGCTTACGGAATAAGGTGAAAAGTTGTTTGTTCTCTTTGATCCCCTTTATTCATAACAGTGTCCAAGGCATCCCTAGAGCTCCCCAGACCCCAAATTAAAGCGTGCACTATCTCATCTCCTCTGATATATCAGTACATGAAAAAATAAAAAGAGAAAGTACTAACCTAGGCCTGGACGTGGGGCTGGTATAAGCCAGCATGGGTTTTGTCTATTACTTATTCCTTCAGGGGTGGGGGGTCTGCTCTGAAAGGACAAGTCAAGAGATAAGACCATATGCAAGAAGCATCCAATCCACATATCACCAGATAAATTGCCCCTCCAGGTCAGGAACAGGTGTTTCTTCTCAGAGGTTTCTCCTGTTCTTTGAACAGTCTGTGGTCCAGAGTCCCTTGTTATTAGTGATATTTCTTTGGGTCATGAGCATAAACCTCATAGGCAAACTGTGCCAGGGAGTTAATTGCTATAAGATTTTCTTCTTGATTTTTGTGAAAAAAAAAATCTCCTCTTTATCTAACTATGACCTTAGATATGTTAAAAGCTCTAATACCTCATCCATGAGCATTTTACCAACTTGACTTTGGAAGAAGCTCTTATTGCTATCTTTAGTGGAAATTTCCATCAGGGTTTTGATGCAACAGTCCGCAGCTTATTATCTTTGGAATGGTTAGATTGTAGAATCCTGGCCATCTCTTGAGACCAGGGGTTCTCAAACTTTTTTGCTTCACAGATCCCTTTAACAACTGGTAAAGCCAATTGGCCCCTTCTCAGAAGTGTTGCAAATGCACAAAATAAATTATAAACAGCCATATTGAAATGAAGTTAGCAAACTTGTTCTTAAATGTGACAAGGAAGCATTATAAATATAGTATTAAAAAGTTTATTTTATTTTATTTTTATTTTTATTTTTTGATACCAGGGATTGAACCCAGGGGCACTTAAGAACCGAGCCACATCCTCAGCCCCTTTTTAATATTTTACTTAGAGACAGGATCTCACTTAGTTGCTTAGGGCCTCACTAAGTTGGTGAAGCTGGCTTTGAACTCACAATCCTCCTGCCTCAGCCTTCCGAGCTGCTGGGATTATAGGTGTGTACCACCGCACCTGGCAAAAGTTTATTTTCTTTACATGTTAAATTATGAGAACAAGTAGCTAGTCTAATAATTCCATAATTCCTGAGTAGTGTTGAATATAATTAATACAATGAAATATATATGTTATATCTGTAATGTAATAAGAAAACATTCTGTAATTTCTGTTTGTGACTAAGCCACAAGTATAACTAACATTAATCTGATTTGCTGGTTCCATTTACAACTGAAAAAAATTATAAATTTCAGTTAAAGATTAGTAAAAATCAAAATATAATTTATTCAAAGTTCAAAAACTGCTTAAAATCTTTTAGGAGTCCATAGACCCAGGCTAAGAAACACTGCTCTACATCAAGAGTCATTACAAACATCCCAACGCCTGTTTTTCAATGGCTTGCCAACAAAGAATGATTTTTATATTTTTTAATAGTTGAATAAAAGTACAAGAAAAAATATTTGGTGACATATTAAAATAATGACATTCAAATTTCAGTGTTCCTAAATAAATAAAGCTTTATCGTAAGCTTTATTGGTATACAGCCACTCCTATTTGTTTTAAATATTGAATGTGGCTGTCTTCACCCTATGGTCTCTAGTTGCGGTAGAGAACTTTATGACTGTAAAGTCTGAAATATTTATTTAATATCCTTTTACAAAAAACAGTTTCCCAACTCCTGCTCTGGACCATGACAGTTCTGAATCTCCCCAGTGTGGTGGTGTAACCATAAGGGATTTTTTGTTGTTTTTCTTTGAGGCATGGATCAGGGAGGGGAGACCCATCTATAGATCAGATAAGACAGGAGTAGGGTGGGGCAGAGAATGATGACACAGAAGTGAGTCCCTCAAGGGCTCCCACTTAGGAATCAGAAGCCCAGCCTCCTTTCACATGTGCCATCTGTCTTCACCTGCCAAGATGGACCACAGCAAAGCTGATTAATCATTCTGGTGTATTCCATACACCTTCCTCACCCCCAAACCACTCAAATCGCCTCCTTCTTCCCCTTCTCTCTGCACCTCCCTAGCTCCTCCATACCATCATCCTACGGAAACCCTCCTCTAAACTCCCAGACCAGCTTCCTTGTGAGCATATTAGGAGAAAGCAAAGATATGGGTGTACATTGAGGACTAGGTTAGGACTAGGAGTGGGTGTTTAGTGAATAGACATGGAACAAAACTGGTCTTTGCATCAAACTGTACAGAAAGCATTCAGGACATGTGGCTGTCTTCATCATAGTATGAATTTTGTTTATCTCTAGTTCATAGTTTTTTGTTTAAAAAACTTTTTTCAGGTATATAGACAAAGGAGAAAAGAACAAACTCTTTAGTAGTGCCAACCTATTTGCAGCCTTGGAAGTGTGTGAGTCTCAAAATGAGATGTTTTCAAAATTCGGCTCCTCTATCCAGACTTTCTCCTTTGAAATGTGACAATGTAGATTATTTTTTCCTATGTTGGAGGTCAAATTTGGCCTCACGCATGGAAGACAAATGCTCTGCCACTAAGCCACACCCCCAGCCCAGAGTGTTTTAATCTTTCTACCTTTATTCCCTGCAAATGATGGGTATATTGCAGGAATTATATTGGTATTTTTTTTTTTTTAGTGTGGCTTTTGAGTATGGCATGAGCCACATCTCACTGATCTTCTTCCCTCCCCTCTTTCATCAGTGAAAGTCAGCATGGTGTCTCTCCCAATAACAGTAACAGCGCTCACCTTCAATAAGTTTTCTTCTCCAAACTCTTAACACACCTCCCAAGCTCTCTTTTGCTAATGGGTGTAGAACTTTTCCTCCAATACCCTTTTCAGCTGAGCTTCTCCAGGTGAGAAGGGTTAGGGACACCGTAGGCCAGAATCCAGGACTTAACACAGGACCTAGAGCAGGAAGCCAGAGGAGTATGAGTGCCTTGAGAAAGGCTGTGTCCTTGGCTCATGACCATCAGAGGGAGAGACAACAGCCTTGACACCTCCTAGCATAGCATTAGACCAATGCCTCTGATGGAAATATAATGCAAATCTTAGACACAATGTTTCCAATAGCTACATTAAAAAAATTGAAAGAATAAAAAATAAATACATTTTAATAATTTTTTTAATTTAAAATCCAAAAGAGCCAACATATTGTCATTTTAGCATCTACTCCATATAAAAATTATCAGTGAGATATTTTTTTCCTTTTTTGTACCAAAATTTTAAAGTCTATGCCTATTTTACACTACAGTATCTCTGGGTGCTGAGTTATGGCCAATACTTGATCTCCATTTAGATATTATAAGTTGATAGCTGAAAATATAGATTCATGTACCTGAGTTGTTCCAAACATAACTAAAAAGTGGTCAATAACTGAATTTGGTATCAATCTTTAACATTAAATTTAAATTCACTAAAAATTTTAAAATTCAGTGCTTCCACTGCCTTACCCACATTTCCAGGGCTCAGTAGTCTCATGGAACTAGTGTCTATTGTATTAGACTGCACAGCTTTAAATTCTTAAAAAAATTTTTCAAGCTGAGGAAGGCTATATCCATGATCTCATCCCATCCCTTATTTGTGAACCAAAGATGCTAAGACCTAGAGGCATTGAGAGATTTTCCTGGGGTCTAGAAGAATGAGGCTTTGAAGCCACTCCTGTCAATTTCAAACTCCTACTTTTTCTACTACACTGTGCTTTGGAACTGCCAGTGAGGTGGTTATTAAAATTAAGCTATAATTACTATACCCACTTGTAAGCTCCATGCATCCTAACCTTAAGAATTTAGGGCTGCTCAGAAGAGGCACTCAAAAAAATATCTGACATCACTGTTGCTGTGGTCACTAAGCAATGAAGCCACCCCAGTGCCTAACTAGTATTGTACTGTCTTTGTCCTTCCTCCTTCCCATTCCCCACCACCTGGCATCCGACTACAGCAATACTTCATCCTGCTGATCCTGACAGACGGAGTCATCACAGACATGGCTGACACCCGGGAGGCCATTGTCCATGCCTCCCACCTCCCCATGTCGGTCATCATCGTTGGAGTGGGGAATGCTGACTTCAGTGACATGCAGATGCTGGATGGTGACGATGGGATTCTGAGGTCGCCCAAGGGAGAGCCTGTCCTTCGAGACATCGTCCAGTTTGTGCCCTTCAGGAACTTCAAACACGTACGCATATATGTCATGGGGGCACTTCCTGTGGGAGAAGAGAACCAAAGCGTGCTCACCTCCCACATGCGTTCACCAATGTGTGTGGTGATCTGTCATTCTCCAAGCAAACACCAGCTATCCCTGCCTGGGACAGCCATCTCCCACAGCAAGGATATGTATAGAGCATGACTCTTTGGAGTAAGAAGTGTAAATGGATGTATAGACAAGAAGTCATGCTAACTGTGGTAGCCAAAATTGTTACTGATGCTTGCCCTCATTCATACAATTTAGGATCTCTAGCACCTGCTGCACCCATTGCTGCTGTGCAAAGCTGGGCAGCTGCTCAAAGGTGCCTGACTAAGTAGAATAAACCAAAAATCATCCCGGGTCCTGCTTGTCAAGCCACATGCCCCAGCAGAAGTCTGTTTTGCTTTCGTAAAGTAT
Organism: Spermophilus citellus; assembly: GCF_964194105.1. Lineage (NCBI taxonomy): Eukaryota > Metazoa > Chordata > Mammalia > Rodentia > Sciuridae > Spermophilus > Spermophilus citellus. The sequence goes on along the minus strand of NC_138188.1, from coordinate 29,573,694 downwards.
GAAACCTAAATCCCCTATAAATATATAGTAAGCAGCATCAAAGATTTATTTAAAACATTCATGCACAAGATGACAAAGGTAGTTCAAAGAAATATATTGAGCAGTTGAATATGATCAGTGAGGGGGGAAATGTTGGAATAAATTTGCTAAAGTAGACTGGTTATGAACCATCAGAGTTAAAAAAAACAGAAAAATAAAAAATGAAGAAAGGAGAAAGAAAAAAAACAAACCATAATCATTGAATGACCTTCTCTACTGGATAGAAATTGTTTGCATCCTATAAGTTTTCTACAAATGAATATCTAACTTTACATCTTGGATCTTTATCAATAATAAGTAGTAAAGCAGCATCACATTCCCCAACAGCCCTGAACCTGGCCCATTAGACAATGCGGTAGGATTGTATTTTAAAGACGCACAGTAACAATTTTCTGCATTTCCAAATTTTGGATAATTAAGTCCCTGAAGAAAGGAACACAGTCAAAATTGCCACAAACCCCTGCACCTATAGGTTTAGGATCACCCAAAGGGATGCCTTCTCTGATTCATAGAAAGTTCCTCTCAAGCCTTCTCCAACTGGATCTGGGAGTCCCTAGGGGTGGGTGGCTACAGACAATCCTCCTGTGAAAGCTGCCCAAGAGCAGAGCATGCCCATGGCTCCTGCTGCCCACTATAGCCTTGCCTTCTTCCTTGCTGGTGGTGACAGCCATATCAGTCACCACACCTGAGCTGCCCCAGCAGGAGGGAATCACCAAATTCCTATGTCCTGAAGCTGCTTCCCAATCTCCTTGAGAAAGGAAAAAAAATATCCCCTCCTTCACCAACATGCCCTGTGCCCTCTGTCACCTGGAGCGTTAATTCAGGGAAGTCTGTGTCCCCATACCTCAAGGGTCCCTCCAAGAAACATCTTCGTTAGCTTCTGCAGCAGCCTCTGTCTTCATGGGGCTCCAGTGAACTATTTAGTTCAGGGTGAGGAAGCCACAGATACCATGGCATCTACTCCAATCATTCCTTCCTGGTGCTTGTTTGGAAAAGTCCTTTCCTCCAGTCAAAAACTCACTTTCAGGGACAGTTTCAATTTGGGCTCACACTTGGACCCCAGCTCTGACTGAGCCTGGCAGTGCATGTTCTCTTCAGAAATGGCTGCTTGTTCTGCTGTCTTCTTGGGGCAGGCTTTACAGTGAGTATTCAGATAAATCACCAGCCCCACAGCCTCACCTGAACCCTAGATTTCATGACCTTTCTGGGCCTCACAGGGAAGTAACTATACACTCCAGGGCTCTTGAATGATGAGATTCTTCATAACTCTACTGCCACACAATTACTATTGTCCTTTTAAGGAAGGCTGCAGTGTCATTAAAATCATTAAAGGAGCAGAAAATCAATCCCTGGCTGCAGAGTGGAGTGCAGAGAGAGAGTTTTCAAGTAACAGCAGTGAGCCAATCTCCCCGACAAACTCTCAGGGCAATGCATGTGGGTGAGGGGTAATTATGCCACCATATCCCATCTTCCTCTTTTCCTAAGGAGATTTACAAATAAAAACACTCACTCAATGGAAGAGGCTCACCATGCACTCAAGGTGTCTGCATGTGGACAGCAAGGCGTGGACTAAGAGGGATCAAAGAGCTCACTCTCTAGGAGATTCATGAACTGCCCCAAACCACGCTCTCCCACTCCCCTCCCCCACGTGCATGTACGTGCAAACACATATGTGCAAGAATAATATCACGGAACCTTCAAAAGATTTACCCTCTACCTCAGGGCTCCATCCTCTTCCCCAAACACTCATGGAGGGTCAGCTGTGCATGGCACACATTAGATACTGCAACCACAGCAAGATGGTAGAACCATGGATCCTGGCCTCTAGGGATTTGCTGGAAAATTGTATGATGGGAACAAAGATATGTGATGCAACCTGTGGGTGGTTGAGAAGTGCTAAAATGTTTCTGTGGGACCTCAGAGCAGAGAGGGGTACCTATGAGGAAAGCCTCAGTGTTCCAAGCTGGTATTTGGGGAAAGGATAGAGCATTGGTGAGCCAGGAGTTGGAGATGCACTGGCAACAAGAGAAGTACCCTAAGCAGGGAAAGGAAGTGGGGTGCTGCTCATAGTCTCTGTGCTATGTAGTATCTCCAGTGGCTCTGGGGATAACTAAGGCAGAGAACCAAGAGCATATTCACCTGCCTTATCTTCATGGATTTTGAATTAGATTTTGAAAACCATATCATTATCCAAACTAATCTGCTCAGAATTCAATAAAAGAGAAGCTGAGGAGCTGGTATCAGTTCATATAAACCAGTAAGCCTTGAGTTACCTTTTTCTGCTCTTCATAATAAGTCAGAGCTTTAAAGTAGATAAGGCATGATTTCCAAGCTGTGTGGGTCTGGGAAAGTTATTGAATTTCCCTGTGCTACAAACTCATCTCTAAAATGAGGCAAATGCTACACACACTGGAAGATTAAATATGGGAGTCTATACAAAGCTTAGCACAGTGCCTGGTTTAAGGATGTGGTTAGTGTTATTACCAGTTGATTTTACATGTTTGACTTTTCCCTAACCAACTAATGTCCCCACAACCTCATGTGCTTGCAACGAGCTCTGATATGCAAAAAAGCTCATTAGGAACTGTGCTTTGTAATAGAGTAGCCACTGGCCACATATGGCTATTTAAATGTATTAAAACTAAATAAAACTTAAAACTCAGTTCCTCAGTCACTCGAGCCACATTTCAAAGCCTCAAGAGTTGCCTGTGGCTAGTGACTCCCATACCGGACAGCACAGATAGAGCATTTCCATCATTGCTGGAGGTTGTATTTGACAGTAGAAATATTTTGGCTGTGAGTAATAGTGACTCTGTTTTTATAGTGGATTAAATGAGTGTTTTTTTAGCCAGGGATGACATTACTACCCACAAGACATTTGGTAGTATCAAGGGACATTTTCAACAGTGACCGATATGGAGTGCTATCTGCATCTAGTGGCTAGAAGCCAGGGATGCTGGCAATACCCTGCAATATACAGGACAGTCCCCCACACAGAATTATGTAGTCCAAAGTGCCAACAGTGCCAAGGTGGAGCAAACATAATTTTTTCTTGTGTAACTAGAAGATAGGGGCTGGTAGCTACGGGCAATTTCTTTTTTCAGTGACTCAGTAGTATGAGGGTCAGCATGTCATGATTTCCTTTCATGATCCCTCAGTGATAAAGATTGAATCACAGTCTAATTCAAGGGAGAAAGAAATGGGAAAGGGAACTGGAGGCAACCATGTCTGTCCCCTTTAACCAAGAGGAAGAGAGTCCCAAGACACATCAAAGGGTGAAACTGGGTCACATAACCATCCCTAAAAGCAACGGAGGCTGCAAAATCAAATATTTGATAGATGACCAAGGAGAGATCAATAATGACTTTTGTATCTTCCCCAGTGTGCACAATGACCATGGTCTAACACATAATCCTGAGCAGTCGTTTGTAAAGTGAGGTTGAATTTTCCACAGGCTGTGACATCTTCAAGATGCAAGGGATCGCTTTCGAAAAACTCCTCAGTGTTTTCAGATTTTTTTTTTCAAACATATGTGTCTTTTCTTGAGACTCTGTTAGATTGAACTGAATTCCTTTCCTTCCTGTTTTACCTTTGAGAGCACTGGTGCTTAGCAAATTGAATGACTGAGGGGCAAACCACACAGGAAAGAAAGAAATAGCGATGCTGTCACCCGGGCACTTAGGCCTCGTTCCTCTGGCATTTCAAACACTTGTTAACTAGTCACTCTGCCCAAACTTTCAACCTCTTCACTAATAGGAGGCAATTAAAGTTGCTTGCCCAGGATTTGTGCAGATAGTACTAAACACCAGCACTAGGAATAGAATCCGGCTCTACTTAACTCCAGAGTTCATGCCTGATATTAACTTCAGTACTTCTCAGCTATAGACTCATCACTGTAGATCACATGGTCTGTGCCCCAGCCTCCAAATCCTTCAGCAGACTCACAATGCCAATAGAATTATAAGTGAATTAACAATGGTATTCAAGACCCTGGCCCAATCTCATTTTTTAGCCAAACACCTACCAATCCTGAATCCCCAGTTCACACATGCACACACCTTTATTCCCCATCAGATGAGTCATTGTCCCTAGAACGATTTAACGCCATCCCCTTACCTTTTCCTTACATTTTAAAAATATGCCCAACTTGAATACCACCACCTTTTGGAAGCCTGCTGCTATTTCCTCCAAGATAACTTAGTCTCTTTGTTCCCTGTGCTCTGTTCACAGTGTCTGACTTCCTCTAGCAGTGCTTCTCAAATCTCAATATACATGAGAATCCCCAGAGCATCATGTTAAAATGCAGATTATGACTCAGGAGCTCCAGTTGTGTCTGAGAGTCTACATGGCTGATCAGCTCCCATGTAATGTGATGATGCTGGTCCGTATCCTGTGTCCCACTCTACCTTACAGAAGGGTTCCTTTTGATGATGTGAGGCTCCCTTCACATGATTACAGCTTTACTGATGGCAAGAACCATAGACCCATAAACCCAGCACAGTGCATGAAAATAAATAAGTATCTAGAATTGAATGCAAATCAGAATCAAAACTGTAGAATAATTCATTCTGCCTTCCAAACTTCACCTGTCATCAAATGTAAATAGTTTTATATTTTGAGAGGAAAAGTATAAAAAAATAGAAAGATGAAATTAAATATCTATTTGCTAACAATCTGACAGCTCTTACATGGAATAGATTCCCAACAGATTGAATGAATGAATGAATGAATGAATGAATGAATGAATGAGACACAAGGAAGGACTCAACACTTTGAGTCTGAATGACCAAGAGCCAAAATCATGGTAATTTCTTCTTCTCTGCAGGCATCTCCAGCTGCCCTTGCAAAGAGTGTGTTGGCTGAAGTCCCAAACCAAGTTGTGGACTATTACAATGGCAAAGGAATTAAACCAAAATGTTCATCAGAAGTATACGAGTCTTCCAGGACACTAGCTCCATGAACTCCTCACACTTTTACAGAGTTCTGAAATATTACTCCTGCTAATATTTAATACTTCTACTCTACCTATATTTAAAAATAATAATAATACACATTTTAAAATAGCACGTTTTGGTGATTTTCAACTAACTGACAAATTTTTTTTTTTTTGCATGTGTAGCCCCAAAACCTGAATCTGTTAAGCCCTTGTATTGTTAAAGACTTTTTACAAAAAAAAAATACAAATCATAATAACTTACTCTTTACAGCATGTCGCCTTGAAATAAAATGGTATATGTATCCGTTTTTTATACAGGTTTGTTCAAATTTTGCTAAATTTCTTATTATCTTTACACTGTAAAGCATTTTGAAACATTTATTGAACGTTGATAGCCAAAACAAACTTTGGTTTTATCTGTCACAAGATGAGAGACTTTTCAAAATGGCAGATGCATGGACTGTATTTTGCATGTTTAAAATAATAATAATTATAATAAAAAACCCTCACACTGTTTTTGCAGTTGTTATCTATAATTTCTCCCTGCTGAGAATGGTCTCTCTAACTAATAAAATTTATCCACCTAGAGGTAGTCTTGTTGAACTGGGTCTGGCATTGAGCCCAGCCCCTCTCACACTTCACCATGTACACAAATTTCCAGCGAGTCTTGTTAAAATTCAGATTTTTAATGCAGTAAGTCTGTGTGGAGCCCAAGATTCTGCATCTCTAACAAGGTCCCAAGTGATGCCAATGCCTAAGATGGGTGAGGTTCTAGATGTTAGGGTGTCATAATAGAGACCATCCCAAACAGGGCAGCTCCCTCCAATCTGCTTGAGAATGGCACCCCATCTCTGCCAATAGTATACGGTCCTACCTGTCTCAGAGGTGAGAGTAGAAAGTAACGAAACTGATTCCAGTAGCTGCACATCTCAAATCAGTCTCACTGCTTTATACTCATACCTCTTCCTTAAACAAGACTAGGGAGTGCTCCTCGCGGCTTGTCCCTGCTCTCTTCAAAGAGACAACACACAACACTGCATGAATGGTACCAATTTTACATCAATCCCTGGGAATGAGTGACCTCAGAGTCTTCATTGTAGCCACAAGGATGGAATCTTGTCTGTGGCAAATGGCCATGCGATATTTAATATCCCCAGATATTGATCTTTGTGCTTAAGTAGGGCTTCTTTTTGCCTCTTTTTTATCACTCCTGAGAGCAATCTCTACACACAGAAATACCTGGGGTTGTTTTTTTAAGATGGAGGTGTTCTATTGGAGTATGCAGGTTCATCTTGAAACAAAACAATGAATGTTTCACTCGTCTCATCTTCTCTCAGAAAGCATAAAAGGCACGAAGAGGAATTTTTTTTTCATCAAAGAGATGAATTAAATCACAAGATAAAATAAATCTGTTTGTTCTGTGTTTGAGGGAGAGCAGGATGAATAAGAAAATAATAATAAGCCTTGTACGATTTCCAGAGTTATAATTATAAGATCCTAATCTTGCAAATACATGTCAACCAAATGCACAACATTTTGGGAATGATGGGGGAAAAATGTATGACTGAAAAAAATCATAAATATTTAAACTGGGTTGTTTTATGAATAAATTGGGTACTTACAGAAAATTTTCTAAGAGTCGTGGTCTTGTTTCTCTTCTCAAGGCAATTTTCCAACAGTGATTTGTTTCATTGTAGGTGAAGTTGCCTTAGGTTAGGAATAGCTCTTTCATAGTCCAGTGGAAGCATGTGGCTCTTTGCTTATAGCAAACTAGGAATTAAAATTTTCATGTCATATATTACAGACATATCTGACGGTTGTTTGTAACCGCAAACCAGGACATGAACTTCCATGTTTACGCACCTGATGTATTGTAAGCACTCAATAGATGTTTAACAAATGCAGGGGTGATGTTAATGTACCCTTCGATCAATCTCTAATCCATTATAGATTTAATAGGTTAAGTGTGACTTTCCATATACACTGTGTCATTCTCAAACACCTTTTGAGATCTCCATGTTCATGTCAAAATCCCTGGGATCTGTGAAATGAGGTGGTAAGGACAGAATCCAGTTTGCTTGGCAAATCCTTAAGGCAGTTTACTACCCTGTCAAAGCCAGGCTCAAGTTTAGCTTAAAAGAATCATAAAAATAATAACTAATAATTATTAAAGGGTGTCTTAGCTCAGATTGCTGTATCAAAATACCACAAACTGGATGGGTTAAATAGCAGAAATTTCTTTTCTCACAGTTTGAGAGTCAGGAAACTCCAAGATCAAGGTGTTAGTCCTTTGGTTCCTGCCCCAAATTCAGAAATATTGGCCTCCTCTGATGATCTCAGATTTCAATTGTGAGTCCTTGTCATCCTGTGATGTATAATATCCCCCTGGGAACAGTAGAAGATCCTCAGAATACAACCAGCTCTTCCCACCTTCTTGCCACTAATAATAGTATATAGATGAGACATTACCAATATAGAGGCTTCCAGGAGCTGAGCAAGTCATGTGGATGACGCAGGAACCTAGAGAGTAGAGTGGTAGGGATGGAGAGAAGCTGGAAAGCCTCTGTTCAGAAGAGGGCAGCTGCTATATAGCTCCAAGGGCCATGTCAGGGTGTGGACCCAATACAGTTAGTCCATCCAGTATTTCAAATAACTGATGAATCTGTTATTTCTACATAAAACTTATTAATTTGTAAGTATAAAAATACAATCAAGTTCAATTATTAAAAAAAAAAATCCCTACAAGGACCAAACTATGAGTCGTGCAGGGAAAAAAAAAAAAATAGCTCTGGATTATGTTGGCTCTTAGTATTTGGAACCACTGACTTATGTCCACATATGGCCCACTCTCCATTGGGCCTCAGTGGATAATATACACTCTTTAGAAATCTTGAGGACCCTAAGAAGATTTTATTTTCTGTGGTTCGTATCTATTGATACTTGGTGTATTAGAAATTGAAACTGGAAATGTAATATATTTATTAATTCATGTCAATAACAACAATAGACTTGTTATATGTTAACACAAATAAGATATCTTAATAAAAATATTTTTCAAGAGAAAAATAAAATATTTTAATAAAAAAGTACATTTTCAAAAGAAGAGTGAGAATAGCATTGTCTTATAATTTTTACAAATCTAGGGTGTCTTGAATGATATAAGACAGCTGGATTCTCATATCTTCATCACATTCAGCCTGTTGTGAAATTATTTTTTAAGTTTTATTTCATTTTTCAATTGACACACAATAATTATACATGTTTATGGAGTACAGAGGGATGTTTCCATACATGTGTATAGTGCGAAATGATCAAATCAGGGTAATTCACATATCACTGTTAACATTTATCATTTCTATAATGGAATACTATTTAGCAACAAAAAAAAATGAAAGTCATTTAAGACAACCTAGATGAACCTGGAGGACATTATGTTAACTGAAATAAGCCAGGCACGGAAAGGCAAGTATTGCATGATCTCACTCCTATGTGGAATCTAAAATAGTTGATCTCATAGAAGTAGAGAGTAGTGGTGCCTAGAGGCTGGGGAGGGGTGGGGGTGGGTAGGAGTTGGTCAACAGGTGAATGAAGTTTTGGTTGAAATGTAATGTTGAAAATCTGATCTCGAATAGATATGTATTTGGAAAAGAGAAAGCCATTTTTAACGTTTTCAGATAATTGTACTTATTCTCCTTTCAACTGCATCTAAATTTAACAAATAGTAGTTTTTAAATGTGGAATATGAAATCATCAATGAAACTTCCCTGGCATTCTCAAGGCTCCATTAACCCACGTAGAATTTTTTTTAACTCGTGCAACAGTCATTTGGAAAATTTTGAACCACTCAGATGTGTTAGATATTCTAAATACTTATACAGTGTACTTAGAACATCCAAAAAAGGCCATGTTTTAATACCATATCATACCATATCATAAGAGAGTTTTCAAGCATTGAGAATCTGTTCAATTTGGGAGGCAGATTTGGGTTTTCCAAAATTCTAATCTTTGCTAGAAAGCTCAAATGTTATTTTTGGCAGCAACAAATATTATCAGATTTTTTTTTTGGAAGTACTAGGCTCCCTTCATTCATTTTCAAGAAAATATCTCCCAAATACTCAAGCCTATTCAGACTCTATCCATCAGTTTTTAGTTGTTGCTTTTTTTTCTTTCTTTTTTTATTTTTCTTTTTTTAATATTTTTGAGTAAGAATGGTATAATGGTGTTCTGTGGGGGGAAAGCCATTAGTTCATTTCGAAACACAATGACACACATGTGTGTCTTCTCCTTTCCCTTGGACTATTTTAGATTCCACATTGAAATGCAGCCAAAGCACTTTACTGGTGTCTTGTAATTTGTCACCTAGAATATAAAAAGCACATTGACTCACAGATCAAGATTTAATGAAATTAATAATTTTTCTCCTCCATCAAAAATATTATGAAGTGAAGCTGCATATGTGGCTGTGAAAAAATATAATGGTCCCTAGTAGAGTGTGGTGCCACTTTCTGATATGAGCTAAGGTTTCGGAAGGTTTTTTTTTTAATATTTTTTTGTAGTTGTACATGGACACAATACCTTTATTTTCTTTATTTTTATGTGGTGCCAGGGATCAAACCCAGTGCCTCACACATGCTAGGCAAGCACTCTACCACTGAGCCACAACCCCAGCCCCAGGTTTCAGAAGTTTTACCTACCATTACTTTTGTGCTATCGGTGCAAATATCAACATACTGAAAAAGGTGAATAACATTTCAGTGCTATTACCTCACAGGTTTCCTTGGTCAGGAACCTTGAGGGAACACTTTGAAAACTGCTTGCTGTAGACTACTTGATGAAGAGTTATTTCTGCATAGCACATTACCACAAACTTAGTGGCTTAAAACAACACACATTTAGTATCTCACCATTTCTGTGGGTTGGAAATCCAAAAGACTCAGTTCCGAGTCCTCTGTGTAAGGTCTCATAGTCTGAAAAATGTGTCAGTAGGGTAGCATTTCTCTCTTGATGCCTTAAAAAGATCTGCTTCAGAGCTTCTTTAGGCCTTCAGTTGCTGTTGTGTAACTGAGGTCTCTGTCCTTGCTGTCTGTCAGCTGAGGAATGCATGGTTATTTTGAGAAGCTTCCCATATTCCTTCTCATGTGGTCCACATAGCCCCCTCCAGCCTTGGTGGGTTAAGTCCTTCTCAAACATTGGATCTCTCTCTCTGACTTCTGCTGCTGCATCTCTCTGTTTCCAGCCAAAGAAAGTCCTATGCTTTTTAAGGGTTCTTATGATTATATTGGACACTCAGATAAACCAAGATTCACTCTCCTGAGATCTGTGACCATAATTACATCTTCAAGGTCCCTTGTGTCATGAGACAGAACTGGGTTCCAGGAATTGGGCTTAGATGTATTTGTGAAACCATTTTTTCCACGCCAAAAGAGATGAAGGATATTGCCAGATGATTCCAAAAGTAAACATGGGGTGTTCAAGAACTGTCAATGGTTTTCCAGTGGAAATAGAAGGAGAATGTAGGTCAAGGAGTGGTATTTAAAAGTACCTGCTGATTTCAAACCTCTGTCTGGGAAAGCTTATTCCAAATAAGTTTGATTACTTCCGTTCTCCAGCCTACCCAACACTTGCTAAGCATGGTACCATAGAAATACCAAGAAAGAGCAAATTGGAGGCAAATTCAAGGCATGCTACTTAAGAGTGGGATAATATCTCTGAACCTCAATTTTTCTGTTGAACTAGGAAAACAATTCTTACTTTGCTAAGTTGCTGTGAGGGATTGAGATAACATGTGTAAGCATCTAGCACAATGGGTTCCCTGAAAACCAAACTCTAAGACCAAGATCAGAGTGCAGGAAGATTATGATGGGAGAATATTTTCAGAGTTATGATCTCAATGAAATGGGACCATGATGCCATAAATGGGTGGCCCTTCAAGGTTATCCCTAGTTGGCGAAAAGGGGCCAAGACTTCAGCCCCCTCACGGACCAGCCAGCATATGCCTCAGAAGAGGATTTGTTTAGGATAAGTCATTCTCTCTTGAACTGAGAAAATTTCAAAAGAGCTCATTCTATGTCTCAGTACCTGAAGGAATCAACTCTTCAAACCTGAGGGGAATCTAGTTACACAGTTCAACATCTATGACACCCAGCATATAGCAAATATCCCATATATTGAGAAATTTACTAATGATTATGGTCATCATGTTTTACACTTCTCTTTTAAGTCACTGTCCTAACTTCGTTTAACCCTTATCACCTCTTGTCTGGGATATAAAAGATCTTCCTAACTGCTTCCCGAATCTATATTGCCTTTACCCAATCTGCTCTCCATTCTGCTCCCAGAGTGCTTATTATAAAATAAATCTGTGGGCTGGGGATGTGGCTCAAGCGGTAGCGCGCTCGCCTGGCATGCGTGCGGCCCGGGTTCGATCCTCAGCACCACATACCAACAAAGATGTTGTGTCCGCCGAGAACTAAAAAATAAATATTAAAAATTCTCTCTCTCTCTCTCTCTCTCTCTCTCTCTCCTCTCTCACTCTCTCTTTAAAAAAAAATTTAAAAAAAAATAAAAATAAATCTGAGCATCTCCCTTCCCTACTTAAAATCCTTCAGTGGCTCCCCACCAACTTCAGAATGAGTTCTCAACTCTTGACCTTGAACACAACATGCATCTGCTTTTTATCATCTGATCTTTGCCCACTTTTTTCTGCCCACCTATAGCTTAGTGCCCAACACTACTGTGGGGCAGCCTCTTAACATGACATTTGCTGAACCATGCCCCTTGTTATGGTTTAGATATGAGGTGTCCCTTAAAAGTTCATGTGAGAGAGAATGCAGGGATTTTTCAGAGGTAAAATGATAGGATTATGAGAGGTGTGGACTAAGCAGTAACTGTACACAGATAAGGTATGGTTGGAGGCAGTAGGTGACTGGGAAGCCTTTGGGGTGGATAGTGACCCTGGTGAGTAGAGTCCCCTCTGTTTCCTTGCTGCCATGTCCTGAGCTGCTTTCATCCTCCACATCCTTCTGCCACATCTGAGTTCTGCCACGTCCCAGGCCTAGAGCTATGGAGTCAGCTGACCATGGACTGAACCTCTGAAACCATGAGCCAAAATAAACTTTTGCCCCTCTATGCTGTTCTTGTCAGGTCTTCCAGTCACAGTGACAAAAAGCTGACTAAAACACCACTATTTCACCCAGTTAACTACTACTTTAGCTTTGAAGTCTCAGTTGAGGTGTCAGATTCTCAGATTCTCCTGAATCTCCTCTGCCCCAGACTTGGCCAAGTATTCCTCCCATGGGTTCCTCTTTCCTCTGTCAGAACCTCTCCCCAGCTAGAATTTAAGTTTCTCCCAAAGAGCAGAGCCTTGTTTTATCTTTCTGCTTTGGTCTTATCATTGGTGCTTAATACATGATCAGAGCACGAAGGGAAAATCAGTTAAGAGAAGCTATGGAAGGGAAGCCATTTGTGACATAAAACCTCACTTCAGTCTTCTAAGAAACTGCTAAGCTTCAATCAAACTCTGGTGCACTGATTTGTCTTACACCAAAATTCTCAGTTTAGCACGAAGATTTCCAGGCAATCACTTTTAAGTAAAACAAACTTATAATTTAAGAGAATGTCACCAGATTGTTTAGGTGATGTGATTCCATAATTCATCCCCCAAATTTCTATAGCCCTCCATTAAAAAACCCCACAGAGTAATGGAAATGTTTTGGAACTAGATAGAGGAGGTGGTTTACAACATTGTGAATAGACTAAATGCCCCTGAATTTCTACTTTTAAATGGTTAATTATACGTTAGGTTGTGTAACTATCACCTCAATTGAAAACACATGCCATAAAATGTTCTCATGCCCCAGTTCATTAGATTAGCAGATAAACCAATCACTCATCTGGTTCCCTTCCAAACCCGCTCTCAGCTTTTGCTTTTAATGTGGCTCTAGGTTCTTCTGCTAATCATCTCCTGCCCTTTTATCTCATTAACAGATTTCTGGGAGGTTCCATTTTTTCTTTGAACTATAATTTACCACCCACTATACCTGTCCCCACCATAGACAGTTTCCTTGCTTAATTCCCCCAAAAAACTACCAAGATCAGACAGTAGTGTTTAGAAAAATTTTACTGAACCCTTGGTGTGAACAAAGGAAACTATGACACAAAAGAGAGAGACTTAAAACTGGATACTGCATTTCCTTTAAGTCATGGGTTATAAAATGCATTATTAAAAAATTTGCAAAGGGCTGGGGATGTGGCTCAAGCGGTAACTCGCTCGCCTGACATGTGCGAGGCTCTGGGTTCGATCCTCAGCACCACATAAAAATAAAATAAAGATGTTGTGTCCACCGAAAACTGAAAAATAAATATTAAAAAATTCTCTCTTAAAAAAATTTACAAAAATTCCATATTGCTAAAAACTCACATTTATCCCAAATTCATTCTCTTTTTTTTTTAAAGAGAGAGAGAGAGAGGAGAGAGAGAGAGAGAGAGAGAGAGAGAGAGAGAGAGAGAGAATTTTTAATATTTATTTTTAGTTCTCGGCGGACACAACATCTTTGTTGGTATGTGGGGCTGCACGCATGCCAGGTGAGCGCGCTACTGCTTGAGCCACATCCCCAGCCCAAATTCATTCTCTTTCAATGTCAAAATACACCTAAGTTTTCTTCATACTGTTAGTTTAAAAGTTCTTCTGCCATTTGCAGTTATACAGATCATCACCATGTATATATAAAGATATAGATATATTGTAACTGCATGAGACCCTTGCCTTTTTTAAGCTTTTAGAAGGGATAATATAATCCTGAAACTCATCCAAGAATACTGAGGTTTCGTATGCATATTTTTTTTAATAAACTTAGAGAGGTTTTTAATTTTAAAAGCCCAGTGTGAATTCACAGAGATACTTCAAGATGCCATTTTATTCTTATCTGGTTCACTTCTGAGAACACAGTAGGGTCCTAAAACTGTAGCCTTGTTAATGGAACAAAAATGCTCTTCACCAGGAACATAAATGCAGCTTCCAGCTCTGGAATAATTTCTTGAGTCTTACCCAGGAATTTATGAAGGAAAAAAAAGATTTTAAAAATGTGGGTTTCTTCTAAGATACAGTGTCCTCTTATTTATATATGCACACATATTTGTTGGTTTTTACTTTTGCAAAATTAACAGCAAAACTGAAAATGAGTAGACACCATTTTCTCCATTATCGCTCCCATCCTGAACCTAAAGTAAGATTTCTAAGAAATTATTTGTTTTATTGGTGATTTAAAGGTTTGGTACATTTCAAAAAGAAGATCTTTTCTTCCTTCTTGCATATTGAATGATTTTTTTCCAAGTAACATAAAAATGCTAAAAAGGACTTCCTGCATTCATTAACAACACGAAAGTAAATCCTTGGCAACAGTAGGATCCATTGGGATTGTAATCCTCACATCATGGAAAGCAATCAGAGCACCAAATGTCAAATCCAGGTGGACTGGAGTGAGGAATATTAAAAATATGTATGCCCACAGGAACTGAATTAGACTGAGAAAATAATTTCATCATCTAAACTAACTCATTTAGAATTTAATATGAAGCAAATGAATTGAAAGTGACGAGAAATAACATTAAATACAGCCGCAGTCCAGAAATTACCATCACATTCTGTCTCTCTGTTTAAAACCTTTGATTCAAAATGAGCTCAGCTGAGCTGCCATTCTGCAGCTCTCAGACTGTTCTAGGAAGTGCATTTATTCTTTCTAACATGAATGAACCAAAAACCTGGCCTGAGTCCCATAAGAAGGCAGAATTATTATGGTTATGACCAAGAGTTTTTGTGTCAGGCAGAAACATGTTTCCCAGAAAATGTAAGTTGAATTAGTTTCTTTGACCCTCAGACTTTTCATCTGTAATATGGAGACAATTCTATCTACTTCTTTAGAATACTCATGAGAACTTGAGATAACAGCTTTAATGTGTTCAGATCAAGGAGTGGCATATAGTAAAGGAAAGGGATCTATGTTATTAAGGCAAGTGGGGTACCATTTAAGGCAAAAGCTTGGCCCCCCAAAATGCACAAGACTGAGAAAAATGCAAAAATCCTGTAGTGTTTAATGACTTCCAGCTGAGTGACCAGCCCAGTGATAGGGCTGAGACCTGAGCCTGGCCAGATAGTCCAAACCCAGGACTTTTGCTGGGGTTTTTAGAAGGTAACTCCTTCAGTTATCTCAGAAGGAATTATCTCAGAAGACTACTCCTACACTGTGAGGACATGAATCTGTAGGTGCAAGGTGCCATCCTGCTGCCTTATAGGTCTAACCCTGCAAGAGAAGAAAGCAGACCTAGAGAAAAAAGAAAAAAAAAAGAGAGTAAATAATATCCTGATAGTCTCCATCAGGCTCTGAATCCAGCCTTGCCTACTGAAATTTTCAGCTACAGAGCCCATAAATTTTCTTTTTGCTTAATCCAATTTAAGTTGGACTTTTGTTGCTTGCAACCAAATATTTCTTACTGATATAGCTTGGCCCTAGGCAGAGAGGAAATATGGAGGACTTGTGTAAAGGAAGAGGTACCATTTTTCCTCTACCTCCTCCAGAAAAATGGCAGTTCCCCTTTTTATAGACATTCCTCTCCTACCTCCAACAGCCACAGAGAATCCCCATTCTCTTGGATTTATCCCTATCCCCTGAATCTTTGTTGGAATGAAAAATCCATAAATTAATATAATGATACTACTTATCTATTAATATTTTATTATTATAAGTGTTCTGCCCTAGGACCTTGGAGAGCAGGCTTGTCTTTGATTTCCCCATAGAGTTTAGCACATAGATAGCAGATAACATACAGAGAGCAGATAAGATGTAGGATTTGGAGCACAGAATGTGCATGGGTATATAAAACAAGTACATTGCCCATTCACTAATCTCCTATTTCACTTCCTCATATGAGCTGGAAATGAAATAGAGGAGATGAAGACTATTTGTTATAACCTGGACACAATTATTCACATTGCTACTGCAGAGAGAGAGGTCAAAAGGACAGGTCATTATAAAGGCTTTTTCTCTTCCACATTTGGGAAACCCACTGTGTTCCTCCCCAAGATTCTCTATTAACCACTCCTTGCTGTCTCTTGGTATCTATTATATGATAGCACATTACATTCTTTTTTTTTATTTCAGATTCTGAAATGAGATAATTCACACATATGCATGAAACAATGGAGACATTCAAATCAAAACTCTCATTCTCAGAAGCAGAAAGGACATCATGATTAAGGTTTTTTTTCCTGAATTTGTTGCAAATTTGAGGGTTGGACCTAAGGAAATTTTAAAGGAGAATGTCTTCTTGTTCCACAGACTGGCTTCTTTTTCCTCCTTAGGAAAGGTTACTCTGCTTTAGAATCCATGAAATATCCATTATGATCAGCACTTTTCTACTTTTTGAGACCTCCCAAATGCCCAGTGCTGGGACTGTTCCCTGAGATCACAGGAGAAACTCCAGTTTAGGTGACAAAATCAATTTCACGAAGAATCAATATATTTTAGTTCCTTGTATGACCAAATCCCAAACTTCATTCTGCAGAAGGACTTACTGACACATAATGAGTTTTTGCATTTAGACATTTCCAATGTAGTTGATATTTCATTTTAAATATGATTTTTCCCCTTTCCTGCTGGTCATAACTTAAGCAAAGAGCTATTTTATAAATAACTTCTGCTTCTAGCCTTCTGAAATAGAAAAATCAAAGGCTGAGCATCATGCAAAGTAGAAAAAAAGTGTGATCAGAAACTAGGGGACCTGGATTCTAAATTAGGATGTACTGTGTATTTAGCTTTCTAAAGATTGTTTACTAGACGTGTGGTCTTGGACAATTTAACCTAGCATCGCCATCTTCAGTAGTTCCCTCATATATTGTTATGAAAGTTAAATGAAATAAAATTTGCAATGCACTTAATATAAAATTGTGTGAGTAGTTCCATTATTATTATTACTAGTGTTGAAGTATAACCAATTTCTTTGATGGCAAATACATATTCTCTAAAACCAATTACTCTTCCCATCAAGATGGGCTCACTCAGAGGACCTGTTTCCTCCTGAGGCAAAGACTGCACTCACACCTGTCATTCTCTGTGTTGATCCTAGACTAGGAATTGTGAATTCTAAGGAGCAAGAAAGAAACTGAAGGAAAAAAGGGCAATGAGCTAGAAAAAGGACCCTGGCTCCTTGGTGGTGGTGTTCATGTTGATACTTATTCTACTGTTTTTAAGCAATAAAAACACTTATTCTGCATACATTGCATTTACAAAATTCTAAATCAATAACTGGTGTTATCATGATATCAGAAGGAAGTCAGCAAAGGTTGAGATAAGGTATAGTAACTCTGGTGACTTTTTCAGTATTTCATAGCATTATTTTTAGATATTTCTGACTTTTTGAGGATATATGTAATTCACATATCAGAAAAGTCACTCTTCTAACATGCACAGTTTTTAGTGTATTCTCAAGTTGTGCAACAATCACCATTAAGATTTCCAAGTATTTCTGGAGCTCTTATAAATGTTGGGTTTCTGGGAGAGCTTAGGACATATATTATATAACCCTGCCGACAAAAGATTAAAAATTTTCTTGAGAAGACATAGTTTGTAAACTCAAGTCTTCTTATGATAAAAGACAGGGATGCCATGCAAGAACATGTTTACACATACAGTAAGTGCTAAGAGAGGAGAGGAATTTACAGCCAGGGTTATGTATTATGAGGGAAAATTAGAAAGAAGGTGTGAGCAGGGAGGACCACCAGATGCAAGGAACTGTCAGGCTAAATGGCCCAAGTGTTAAACTCTTGTCGGGCATAACTATTTTCCCTACTGCGAGACTGCTGGGACTTCAACAGGAAATAGAAAAGAGATTAGATGAAGCCCAGTGATTTCAGCCACAGATCGCCTGTTCCATTTGAAAGTAATTTATATAATAGTGACCAGTAGCAACTCTCAGAAACTCAGGCGTAATGCTTCTTGGGCTTCCGTGGGATGTATGCTTTGTGGACTCAGGACAGCATTTAGCCCCTGGTCGGAAATTCCTGCTTTAAAAAGCCATTTTGTCCCATTTTGAAATAAAGTGAGAGTGAAAGCTGTGCCCCATGATGCTTCACGGTTAATAAAACAGCAAAGCCATTTCTGCCTGGGCATAAAAGATTATTTTAAGCATCATCTCCCTGGCTCCTCAGTTACTAAGGGAATCCTGTCTCAGCTCAGCAGCGCAGATGGGCAAGTTGCCATGACGATCCTGCTAGGCCTGTTTGGAGTCTAAATACCACAGATGGAGGAACCATTGTCACTGCATGACCCCTGAGCAGCCTGGCAGTGCCCTCTCTCCCCCTTTACAGTTTGCCCATTCCTTCTCTGAGACCCACCTCACCTGACCAGACCTTGCCTCTGGGGTGCACAGGCACAGTTGGAAGGGAGCGTAAGGTCAGCAGCTCATCCTGTTTGATGGTAACTTTCTCCTTTTGTCCCAGACTGGGTTGTTCTTGTTGGGTCATAGTCAAGTCCTCATGTCCTTTGGGCACAAACAATTCTTCAGATACATACAAATTTTCAGGTCTCATCCTTGCTTCTCTGAATGGAAGAGATACTAGATATTTATCCAGAAACTGCACTTGGGAACAAGACAAAACATGGACTAAATCTTATTTTCTTTCCAGTGAGTCGGCCAGGCGTAATCTGAAGCTCTCACAGGATAGCACTGTGCTACTAGTAAGCAATTTGGTCAATCCATTCTTTCACATGGACACACACATGATATTACTGGTTCTAAATTTGGCTGCAACAGTGTCTTCCATCTCATGTGCTCTGCTTCTAATGTGTCTTTGCCACCTTCACAATCAGGTTGGGTCTGTGTCCCTTCACCTCGAAACTGGGTCTGTTTAATTGTGGTGAAGGGGTATCATGTGACTTCCAAGGCTTGGTCATGAACGGTAATACAGTCCATACACATTCTCCCGGGATCCTTGCTCTTGGAAGCTAACCGCCACATTGTGAGGGAACTCGAGCAGCCTACGTCTACGTGCAGAGACCACATACAGGTGTTCCAGTTGCCAGCCCAGTTGAAGTCAGATGAAAGCCAGCATCTATCATCAGACACGGAGTCAATAAGCCTACAGATGGTTTTGGCTTCCAGTTGATACCATCCACCATCTTTAGGTCATTCCAAATAAGGCACCAGACACATGCCGCAGAAGCACTGTGCCCTTCCTAAATTCCTGGGAAAGAGAATCCACACAAAAAAATAAAACAGTGCTTGTTCCATGCCAAAGAGTTTGGGGTGGTTTATTCCTTTGCAATACTTGCTGCAAATGTGTTCCTTTTATTTATAATGCCCTTTTTCTATTATACTCCTGAGCAATCTTCCTCTTCCCTCAACGAACAATTATTCTACCTCCTCTATAAGTATCCTGTCCAGGAGCTTTGTATATACCCCTTTGCTCTGGTGCTTGCCATTTTCTGCTTACCTCCTGTCTTCCCTGCTCCCTGTGAGTTTCTTGAGCACCAAGGGTTTTTGTCTTGATGCCTTTGAGTAGAAGCAAAATCACAGAATAATTGGGGATTTTAGAGCCACACATAAATACTTTTTTTAATCCCAGCTGGGCTACTTTATTAGCGAAGTGGGAACATGACTTACTCTTTGGGTTATATGTAATCACATATGTAAAATGGTGAACATGTCAATTATCATCAGGAAAAACTTTATGTCTATTCTGAGCCAAGTACCTGACGTACATACAAAATGCTAAATAAATAACTGGTGTTATCATGATAATTTTAACATCCCCTACATTTAGTGTGGTGTGATTCAAATTCATTTGATTATTCATCAATATTTTGTTAAGCACCTACTACCAAGAACTATTTATTTCATAGTTAATAGTCAATAAATATTTTTAAATATATATTTTAAAATAATGCAAATGGCAATGCATTTGGATTCTATGAGCCTTGTTACCAAGAATAATTTTTCTCAGAACTCAAAAAGTCAACTCGAATATAAAAGAGTTATTTTTTTGATCTTGATGTCATATCTCAAAATCAAATCAAGGCTATTACATTTTGAACTTTGGGCTTTGTGGTCTGTATTAGTTTTCTCTTGCTGCCATGACAAATGACCCAAAACTAAGTGGCTTAAACAATATAAACTTATTATCTTCCAATTCTAGAGGTGAAAAGTCTGACATGGTTTTACTGGGCTACTATGAAGTTGTCCACAGGTGTTGTTCCTTTCTGGAATCCCTAAGAGAGAATTCATTTCCTTGTTTTTTCCAGCATCTAGAGGCCACTGCATCCCAGGGCCTATGCACCCCTTCTTCCATTTTCCAAGCCAACAATAGCAGGTCAATTTTGGAAGTATGGTCATTTTGATAATATTAATTCTGCCTATCCAAGAGCAAGGTAGATCTCTCCATGTTCTAAGGTCTTCTTTGATTTCCTTCTTTAGGGTTCTGTAATTTTATTATATAAATCTTTCACCATTTTTGTTTATAGCAGCACAATTCGCAATAGCTAAACTGTGGAATCAACCTAGATGCCTTTCAATACATGAACAGATTTTTAAAAATGTGGCATATAGAAACAATAGAATATTACTCAGCAATAAAAGAGAATAAAATCATGGCATTTGCAGGCAAATGGATGGAGTTAGAGAAGAGAATGCTAAGTGAAGTTAGCCAATCCCAAAAAACGAAATGCTGAATATTTTCTTTGATATAAGGAGGTGATTTGTAGTGTGATAGGGAGTGGGAGAATAGACTAACTCTAGATAGGGCAGGGGGGTGGGAGGGGAAGGGAAGAGTATGGGGTTATTAATGATGGTGGAATGTGATGATCATTATTATCCAAAGTACAGGTATGAAGACACGAATTGGGGTGGATATATACTGTGTATACAATCAGAGATATGAAAAACTGCTCTCTATATGTGTAACAAGAAATGTAATGCATTCCACTGTCAAAAGAAAGAAGAAAAGAAAAGAAAAGATTCTGATCTTGCTGATCAGATCCTTGAAGATTTATACTTAGCATCACCACCTAAACTCTTGCTTGTCTGGGGCAACATCTGGATGCCAAACTGTGTGTTCCAATGTTATACCATGTAACTCTCTTTTCTAAACAAAAAGTTGGTATAGCAAAGTGGTTAAGTTCTTAGATTCTGTATTCAGCCTGCCTGGGTTAAACTTCTGATTTTACCTAACAAATTTAAGGTTTGTAACCTTAGATGAGCTGCTTGTCTTCTTTGTGCCTCAGTTTATACATCTGTAAAAGGAGGATGATAATAATAGTACCCACCTTATGGAGGAGGATTAAATGAGATGAGTTAATATTTGTAAAGCTTTTAGAATAATCTCTGTCACTTAGCAAGAGCAATGTTAAGTGCTTGATATTTATTTATTCTTCTGAGAACCCCTAGACCTCCTCCAAGTGGATTTAAAATTCCAAATGATTATAGCAGCACAATTCACAATAGCTAGTCTCTAGGATTTTCTCCAGACTCTTTATCTGCTAAACTCAGAGGAGACACCCTAACTCTGGTTCCAGGTAACCATAATACTCACTGGTCTAGAGCCACTCTGCGCAGTCAAAACAACACTGGCTTTAGGAGGAAGGCCAGGGAGAAGATGTACTTGACTGAAAGCATTTGGTCCCCTGGCCTGTGATACTCCATTGTCTGTTGCTAACATTTTTGTTTAGCCATCAAAGAAATTTAAAGATATGCTCTGTATCGTAAATACATTGAGTTTCAGAACCACGCTGAATACAACAGAGGAGGACGCAATGCTGAGGAACTTTCAATCCACATCACTACATGACCACACTCCTCTTTTTTCCCCCAGAATTTCCCTTCTGGTAATCTTTTTAACCCTAAAGTCTTTGTCCTGATCCAGAAGTTTTAAACTAAAAAAACTGTACTTCTAAAAGCCATATATTGAAGTTACAAATTGCGACCTGATCACAATTTGTAACTTCAATACAAATTGAGGAAATAGTCATTTTCTTACTGAATGAGTATTTGTGGATGGTATAATATGGTCTCTCAGGCTTTCTATTCTAGCCAGCAATGGAATCTCAAAGTTTCTGAAAGTGCATTTTATTTATTGCACCATTGGATACTTGACTCACTTCTGAACATCTCTACCAGTTAAAAAATATGCTAAATTTCTACAACTGTGGGAAAATGGAAGAAGGCCATGGAATATTTAATTAAAAGTCCAAACTTATTTAAGATTTTAAAATTTAAAGTATAAGGGATGTTATGAAACAGGGGACAGCATAAATTAATACTAAAGTGTAAATTATCCAATAATGAAAATTTTATTATTCTACAATAAGTCAACCATACAGGAAATATCACTATTCAAGTAAGAATTAACAGTAGAGCCAAGTGGCAGGCACATGTAGAAAAAGATTTCTAATGATCCCTTGATTTGAAAGGTACTTCTTCTATTGTGATTCTTTTTGGTTGGACATCACTTTAGTAACTCAGAAATGAAAGCATTCATAATGTTTCATTTAATTAGGAGGGGCATTATTATATAAACTTCCAATCTGAGTTAGTGGAGTAAGAATTACAGAGCTGTGTGCTAAAAAGAGACTGTGTAAGTTATTACTGTTCCTGTCATGGTTTGGATGTGAGGTGCTCTGAAAAAAAAACTCATGGTTTTTGTGTGTGTGTGTGTGTGTGTGTGTGTGTGTGTGTGTGTTTGTACTAGGGCAAATGTTATACTATATGGCTGCCTCATCAATGCAGGAATGTTCAGAGGTGAAACAATTTTATGGAGAGAGCTGTAACCTAATCAGTGGATTAATCCACTGATGTATTTATAATTGAAATGAATTACCAGGTGGTAACCATAGGAAAGTGGGGTGTGGCTGGAGGAAGGAGGTCACAGAGGCATTCCCTTGGGTTTTATATTATGTCCCTGATGCCTTGCTCTCTCTGCTTCCTGGCTTCCGTAAGCTGAGCAGCTTTCCTCTCTCATGCTCTTCTGCTATGATGTTCCACCTCAGCTGAAGCCCATAGCAATGGAGTCAGCCAACCATAGACTGAACTTCTGAAACTGTGAGCCTGAAATGAATTTTTCTCCTGTAAGTTGTTCTTACGAGATAAATGAGTCACAGCAATAGAAACTTGACTAACATAATTCCATTGAGAAATTGAAGTCCTAGAGAGACGAGGTAGCCCCAGGGTCTAAGGCAATTTCTGAAGTATAACATTAGAAATGACAGGAAGCTCCACATCAGTACCTGTGTGTCCTAGGGAAGCTTAGACTGGGTCCTTCAGCAACTAGGCCTAGTACTTGTCAATTAACAGCATACTAATCGACCCGTGGATGGCAGTCAATAGACACTCACTGCATGACAGCAGAAAAATCATAGTTTGCTTTGAGTTTTATTTCTTCTAAGTCACCATTCTGGACTTAGGAGAGATTTGGCACTAGGGGCAAATGTTATACTAAATGGCTGCCTCATCAATCTTTATGGATCACTATGTGTGATATATTAACTGACCAATTTTCCTCTTTTCCCTTAGAAGTTTCAAGGCAAAGGTGGCAATATATTAGTTATATAGAAACAAATAAAATGTCTAGAGCACAAGTTCTATTATCACACTACCAATATGTAAATCTTGGCTCTACCACTATCTGCATGACCTTATCTAAGTTATGTAATGTATCCTTGCCCATTTTCTCAACTGTAAAGTTGAGATAATTATAGTATTACCACATGGGGTTATAATAAAGATTAAGAAAATACACCAAGAGAGTGAAAATAAGCCCTGATAGCAGCAATAATAATAATAATAATAATAATAATAATAATAATATCAACACAATATTTCTAAAATACTACATACCACAGACCACACTATTGCTACAAAATGACTACCAATTCCTTCTGAGTGATTACTACTTTCATCATCATATCCAATTCCATTCTTGGTTTCTTGTCTCCAGAACAAAAATTGAGATGCCTAATTGCTGAACTACCATTGCTTCTTGATAACATCCATTCAAAAACAAGTCTCTCTTTCCCTGTTCATATCCTATCATCACTCAGCATATGTCCAAATCTTATAAAAGCCCCTCCCAACTCACTCACATAGAGCATCCCCAGGTGCATTTTCCTTCTTACCATAGCAAACTAATTAAACTTTATATGAGTTCAGGTATTCTCTCCGGGGTATTTGAATGATGAACTACCACAACACTGAGCACATGTTATAACATACTATATGCACAAGAAATGCTAGCTATCATCAGTAGTAGGGAAGTCTTTTATTTTCAGCTTCTTAATGTAACTCAGTTCAAGACTTGTTTGTTGAATGAAGGACCTTTCTTAAGTAACTGTAAAGACAGCTTGAGTAGGGTAAAGAGATATACACTCTTTTTCCTCCAAGGTCTAAAGTGTTATTGAGAAATGTCCAAGGTAACTGCAACAGCAATGGATGGAGTGAAAGGACAAGCAAAGTAAAGGTTTTGAGACTTACTGAAGTTCAAGTACTAGCTACAAATTGATCCTTGCCTGAACCTTGCAAGACAGGCTATCCTCAAATGAAGGATATGATATTCAGATCTCAAATGAAGAGAGGAGGCTTAAAAAGTTAAACTTTTAAGATATTTTTTAATTTCTACAAATACTCATCTGACAAATAAGGAAATTGACTTGGTTATAGTAGAATAAATGTCCAAAGGACATACATAGTGGTTAGGCTGGATGTGGAACACAGGGGTTGGTTTGTGCTACATTAGCTACCTCTTTTTGCATTACAAATCACCCTAAAGTTTAGTAATAAACAGCATTAAGCATTCATTTTCTCTAGCAATTGTGACTGGTCAGGAACTCAGGAGCTTCTTGGCTAATGGTTCAGGCTGAAGGACATTCATGAGTTGCAGTCATCTGTACTCCCCAGGTTGTCTGGGGCTGGTGGATCCACTTCATACATGGCTCATACATGGCTCACTCATGGTTCACACACAGGTGGGTTCCCCCTCCAGAAAGGCCTCTCTACAGAGTTGTATGAGTGTCTGCAAAACACGAACACTGATTTTTCCCTAAGGAAGCAGTCCAAAAGACTTAAGACAAAAGTAGGAATGGGTTTTATGATCCAGCCCTGGAAGTCCCACAACTTCACTTTGGTCATATTCTATTGTTAATACAAGCCAGTCCCATTTCAGTGTCAACTCTGCCCATCTGCCAGATGTGTTGTTTTGGATCCACACCTAAATTATATATATATATATATATATATATATATATATATATATATATATATATATTCACATATATACATACATATATATTTCTAAAAATATATATCTATAAAATAAAAACAACTTCCTTTCAGAAATGTTTTGAGGATTAACCAATACAAGATTATCAAAGCACTGCTTAGCACAGTTGTCCTACAGTGAGCACTATTTAAAGGGATTTCTCTTTCATTAGCTTTCTCAGAAAGCCTGTCCTTTGTTCTTCTAAAAGTAAAACTCTGAACATCCTTTTCCCCGCACCCCTGAAGACGTGAGCACCCTTCCACCCCTGCAGACGTGAGCATCCCTTCCATGCAGCACCCTCTTCAGACCCAAAATAGGACTATTGTGGAAGAGGAACTCTAGTTCTGGGGCTTGACCCTCGTGCACGGAATTCATTGGGAAACGGACCGGAAGTTGCTCCGGGCCGGAAATTGCTCCTGTCGCTCTCTTTCTGTCGCGGAGGACGTTAGCAGACCGGCAATACAACTGCTGCCCCAGGGCAGCTAGGAACGCCTGGTTCCTGAGTGTGGACGCTTTTAAAGTACAGAGGCGGAGCACCCGGAGGTGTCTGGAACCGAGTCCTCCTCGGCCGCTTCATGCCAGGTTGGAGGCTGCTGGCTCAGGCCGGCGCCCAGGTGCTGGGCTGCGCCAGCGGCGGCGGCCTGAGTGCTAACCTGAGCTTGGGGTGTAGGTAGGTACGAACAAGAGAAGGGGTGTAGGGGTCGTGCCGCTGCACAGCGGCGTCCTTGAGCAGTGTCATAGCTTGGCGCAGAGGGGCCTGCCCTGGCTAGAGGAGGAAGGGGCTCTGTCCAGACCAGAAGTGAGGCACAGAATAATAAAGAGCGTTAACTTAAAAAAGCATCTCCTAAGGGATTGAAGGTGTGATGTATTTTAAAATGCTTATAAATAGGCGATTAGCTGCGAATATTATCAGTGGCAATCATATCCCCCAGCTAATGAGCATGTAATATATGTCAGACGCTCTGTTAAGTGTAATGCACATTTGCACTTATGTGAGCAAACTATCATACGGTTTACAGGTAAAACTGAAACTTAGAAAGGGAAAGCAACTTGCCCACAGTCATTTAACACATAGTGTAAAATCGCAGTTCTAGCCTAGCTCTACCTAACCACAAGAGGGAATGGACCACCAAAAGCTTTCTTTCTTTTCTGACCCCCCTCCATGTAAAAATAACACACCTCCTTTCTGACCGTCACCCAGTAAGGTTTCTCTTGATATATTCACTTGGCCATGTCTTTTGGGGTCTTCTAACTTTGTGACGCCAGTTTCTTCATGTCTGTGTGCCTAGGCCGTGTCATTGCAGGGAGGAGATGAACTTAGAGAAACATCAATGCTGTATCCTTCCACCTCCACTGAATATAAAACTATTGAGATACACATTCCAAAATACACATGGGATAGTGACTTCAAATGGGATAGTGTCTAGGTAGAACTACTTTATCAGGAATTGGTTTGTCCCAGAGGAGATTAAGAACTTTTCCTCCAGGGTAACCATTCATGGTAAAATGTGAACTCCATTGTGATCATAAAGAATATTAGGGGATGGGAGGGATTCACAATTCAAACCCTTTCCTCAGGCTGCGACTACATTTTCTAACATGTGGCCTCCCTTTCTTACATTAAATGGAAGAATTGTGATTTACATTAATTTCCATTTTTACAGAACAAACATCTGGCTTTTTGTTAGAGGTCTCCATGGCAAGAGTAGTACTTGGTGGTATGAGCATCTTTCTGAGGAAAATGCCTCATTCATTAAGCAATTGGTCTCTGATGAAGATAAAGCCCAATTAGCAAGTAAAATGAGTCCTCTGAAAGATGAACCATGGCCTATACATCCTTGGGAACCAGGTAATTCTTTTTTATTTGATGAGTTCTTATTTTGGTGTGGAAGGACTATTTAAAATTATAGGGATTGCTGGATAAATTTTTCATCTCTTGAATTAAGGTTCATGTCTTCAGTTTGTGTGTTTCATTGTGATTTGGTTTGCAAGTTTATTTCTGGCTTCCTAATCTGTTAGTGAAACACCTCCTCAAGAATCTGTTTTGAGGTGAAAGGAGACTCATTCTGCATACATTTCATTTTCTTCAGATAAACAGAATACAAAATAAATCAGCAAAGAAGGGGTAGAATATGATGTAAAAATTGAAATATGTCACAAAAATGGTTTCAATTGGGATGTTCCAACATTTTAGGTTTGCCAAGAATGACCCCAATATTAGCTCTTTGTATCTGGTGAGATATTAAACCCCTGTGTGGCCAGTCTAAGAAGAAAAAGGCCTTTCCCATTGAGTCTGTAGTCTCTGGTTGGATATATTGTGACAGTTGATTGTATAGTAGCCAAAAGTTCTTAGTAGAGCATCTTTGCTGATTATGCAACAAATGTAAGCGTTATGATAGAAATTAGCATATTTAACACTATAACTAGTTGTAGCATACTTTCTTAGAATTTAAGTGGTAGATTTTTTTTTTTTAAAGATAGATTTTTTTTTTAATTTAAATTTATTTTTTCAGTTTTTGGTGGACACAACATCTTTATTTTATTTATATGTGGTGCTGAGGATCAAACCCAGGGCCCTGCACATGCCAGGCGAGCGCGCTACCGCTTGAGCCACATCCCCAGCCCAGTAGATGTTTTTTGATTAATAAAGTTGGGCATGAATTGATACTACATAAGCACAATGATGGATTTATGTATCCTATGTATATGCTATTTTTTAAAAACCGGAATATGCCAGCTTACCTTATTTTCTTTATTTGGTACAGTTTTCTTTCATTTGTTCATCTTACAAACATTTATGAATATCAATATATTATGCCAGGCATAGTTAAAGACCTGGCATCTGTTTCATCTGTAAGAATCAATCTTGTTTATTCTGTGACCACACTAGCATATTTTTTTATATGCCCGCTCCTTGTATTAAAACCAGATTTTAGGAGAGACTATTAGATCATATTGGCAAGTGTTCAGAAGCTTTTGTTTTAATTTCCAGGTTCTTCTAGAGTTGGCCTTATTGCTGTGAAACTGGGTATGATGCCTCTGTGGACTAAGGATGGTCAGAAACATGCAGTCACATTACTTCAGGTAAAAAAGAAACAAAACTGGAAAGTGATTTTAGTATGTCAAGATCTCTTTGTCTGGATTTTCATGATTATTTTTTTGTATCCTGAAACATGTAATAGTGTGGTGAAAAAAAGAGTAGTGTCAGACATAGATAATATCAAAGAACTTTTCTTCTGATGGTTTCAGGAATGTTTTGAATCTTGCCTGAACAGTGACCTGATACTGATATTGGGATAACTGCAGCTGTACATTGGGGTTAAGTGCAAACCTAGCTTCTCACAGACTTGCCAGTTTAATTCATTATTGGGAAAACATTTCAATCCCATCTTGTTTCCACTTACAGAGTTCTTTCAGCTCCAAATTATAATTTTGATCTCTTTGCTAACAACAGAATGTAGTGTACTCTTCTCTGAAGAAGCCACATTTTGTTTACTGAGATGAGGTATACTTGAATGATTAAGAAAGTGGGTCCTGGGACAGCATACCTCTGAGTTTAAATCCTGGTTCTGGCATTCACTTTGTTCCTTGGAGCACCATACCTCATCTGTAAAAGATAAGTTCTATTCTGTGAAAGAAATAATTCTGACCTACCTCAGAAGGTTATTGAGAGGACTGCACAAGATAATAAATATCAGGCACTTGAAACAACATTAAATGTCTAGAAATTGAGCAACTGTTGTCTTTATTACTACAGAAAGAGCATTAGGAGAATATCACTGCCCCAGTCACTTTGAACAACTCAGTTAAATCTTTGGGACCTAGTCTCAGACAAATAATTAGACAAGGGCTGGGGATGTGGCTCAAGCGGTAGCGCGCTCGCCTGGCATGCGTGCGGCCCGGGTTCGATCCTCAGCACCACATACAAACAAAGATGTTGTGTCCGCCAAATACTAAAAAATAAATATTAAAAAAAAATTCTCTCAAAAAAAAACAAATAATTAGACAAATGGTGATAATTAAGTACTTGTAAGTATTTAGAATGCTAATAAGACACAGTTAGCCTACAAACCTTCATAAATTTTTATTGGTTCTGAATGATCAAGTACAGGACCATGGTTTTGACTCATTTGGGAAATTTGAAAGTTTTCAGGAATGGCAGGTAGGATTGTAGATTGATACAGCCATTTCAGAAAATAATTCAGTATTATGTAGTTAAGTTTAGATAGTTTAACAATTCCCTTCACAAGTGCTACTGGAAAATTTGAACAAGTGTGTGCCAAGATTCCTTTATAACAGTTTACAGCAGCATCACACTTCATACCCCAGAAATGGAAATATCCCAATGTCCATTAGCATTAGAATGGGTAAATAAATCATTTCATAGTCACAAAATGAAATGCTATGCAGCAATGAAAATGAACAGCATAGAGTTACACACAACACAGAGAAACCTTACAAAACCATGTTGAGCAACAGAAGACATGAAAGAGTATATACAGTCTAAACCAGACAACACTAGATCCGTTATTAGGCAGTCTTCTCAAAGATAGTAATCATAGAGAAAAGTGATTACCATAAATGTCAAGAGTTATTTCTAGAGCACTGCTTCTGAAATTGTAGTAAGCCTCGGAATCATCTGGAGGTCTTATATAGCAGTGATTCTGATTCAGTGGGTCTGAAGTTGGAGAGTGCATTTTTAGCAGGTTCACAGATGTGGATTGTCTGGGGCCCACACTTTTATTCCTGCTCTGGAATAAAAAGGCAGGGATATGATTGGGAGATACACAGAAGTTTTGGGGATTCTACTTCTTGAATCTTTATAAGCATTCATTTCATTGTATATTTATATTTTATGTGCTTTTCTGTTTGTTGTATTTGACAGTTTTTTAAAGTTTTAGTTGTATATTTTAAGATTGTGATTGGCATTACAGGGATGATGAGTTAAATAACTTTGGGGAATTTCTAATTATCCTAGGTCCTCAATGTATTTCGACCTTTTTTTTTTTTTTTTTTTTTTAGGTACAAGATTGCCATGTTCTAAAATATACTCCAAAGGAAAACCATAATGGAAAAACCGCGGCTCTGACTGTAGGAGGAAAAACTGTATCACATTTCCATGTAAGGATATATTTTCATTCCTAGACTAGTACATTTTATTAATTTCAGATATTTACTCTTTCGTGTTTTGAGATCATTCTATAGCTACAAATTTGCATTTATCCATGAGGAAACTTTTGTGTTTGGGGAAGGCAGTCAGACAGGGCCATTTTGCTCAGAAGTCTGTGGGAATTTGAGTTTGTTCCAGTACCTCCCCCTTCATCTGGAACAAGTGATTTACCTTTCTAATGTTAGTGTTTGTATATCTGTAAAATGAAGATTAAAAAAAAAAAATGCGAGCTGATAATGTTTGTCACAAGGATTAAATGTTTTTCAAATTTGCATGAAAGATAATAGACACTCAATAAATTTGGTTATTTTGTTGTTTTTATTCCATTATTCCCATGGAAATTGACTCAGCATTTGACACCAACAGCATGTAAGGATTCCTTTTTTTATCTCTTAGAAGGAGCTTTCAGTTCTTGGGAGAAAGCTGTGTAGGAACCCTCATCAGATTTTTTTTTTTAATAAAACATTTTTCTCTAAGTATACTACTAATAGAATGTTGACTGAAATTTAAATTAGCCGGGGCGGGGGGGGGGACTGCCCAATTAGTAATCTCTGTTGTGTAACTCTAAGCAAAAACTTTTTAGATAAAGTGATGGTTTTCACTAACAAAACATCTTTAGATTTACTAGAACATTGCTTAACCCTAAGCAAACACTTTTTCATTATAAATCATTTATGATTTGAACATGCACCTCATACTGTCCCTCTGTCAAAACTAGCAAATGTTTATTGTTTGCCCATTATTTCTTTGTCATAGTTAACTTCGTTGAGTGTTTATTACATGCTAGTTACATAAGCATTAAGCCTTTTACATTCATTACCTTAAGTAACCTTTTCAGCCTCTTAAACTGAAGCAGTTAAATAATTCACTCAGGATAGCCTATTGTTAAGAGGAATATTGACAGATTCCAGAATCCTATGTGCTTAACCATTTCTTGGTAAGAGAGATGAACAAATACATTAGCCATTCTAGTACAACATTATTAGAAATCCAAGAAGCACAGAACTAGAGATAGCCAGTTCTTCCTTGGAAAATCCCAAGAGGTTTCAGACCAGAAAGGAAAATAAATGTTGAAGGCATGCCAGTGGGAGTGGTTTCTCCAGAGACAGGTGGGATCATGTGTACTTGGGAAGAGACGTATGGTATGGCTGCATCTTAGTGTGTGGTTGCAGATGCAGGTGTGGACCAGTGAACAAGAATGGCAAAATAACTGTCGAGATGGGTGTGAAGGAGTTTAGACTTCAAAGAAATTTCTGAATTTTTTAACCAAGGAAGTAACTGGATCAAGTTGTTATCTTGGTTAACTACAATTAGAAGAGTCTGGTTTCAGGGAGTACTTTTAGGAAGTTGTTTTAAGAAACTAGGAGATAGTTGATACCTTGAATAGACTTGTGAAAAACTGGGTGAGTATGGGGATGAGGGTAAAAGGACTGAGGCATAGAACTGTTTGTAAACAAGCATCTGAGTCAGTGCTGATGCCATAAATTGGGAAGGGACAATGAAAGGAAAGCTTTG
This sequence comes from Spermophilus citellus, assembly GCF_964194105.1. Lineage (NCBI taxonomy): Eukaryota > Metazoa > Chordata > Mammalia > Rodentia > Sciuridae > Spermophilus > Spermophilus citellus. Next base: position 29,541,738 of record NC_138188.1, on the reverse strand, counting down.
GAGGAAAGATGTGTTTGAGGTGATCCCAAAAAATCCAGATGAAGTTGTCCTATTAATAGTGAAAAATATTCATTGTCAATAGTGATTGAGTCATCTTGTAGAACTGGCCAGTTTCGTAAGTGTTAGAGAAGTTAGCTAATTTTGAATATCACGGTAACATAGTCCTTTTTTTTCCTGGTAATATCCATTCTTAACAGTTAATTACCTATCAAACTTAAGTTTCAGTAATAACACAATGAGATATTTGTGGAAACTTTAAAAATATCAAATGTTTTAATTTTTTTTAATTGGGTAAAAAAAATTAGTCATAAATGTGTACACATAAATGTGTACCAGGTTTCATGTGACTAATTCTTTGGTTTGGCATAATACTACTGCTTTCTAATTGATTTTACTTTATTTCTGTAATAACTAGTATAATTTTTTTCATTACCAGTTTTGTAAATTTATAACTTTATGGCCTTGCTCTTTGTAAGTCAGACACTGGGTTGGGATAATTTATTCTGCTTCAACAGATCTGTGAACATTGCTTCTTCCAAAATAAGAGATAGTGGGAACCAGTGGATGTAGACTTGAATTCCAATCCTGTGTTCTGTCATTATTTTTTTTTATTTTTATTTTTTATTTTTTGGTGTTGCTGGGATTGAACCCAGGGCCTTGTGCATGTGAGGTAGGCACTCTACCAACTGAGCTATATCCCCAGCCCCACTCATCTTTAGAACTTCCATCTTCTTTCCCATAAAACAAGGAATAGGACTTAATCTCTAAATCCTCTTCTAATTCTGGAAGTCTCACATTGGTTCTCTGAACATTTTAATTCTCAAGAAAAAAAAAAAAAGTCCCAAAACAAATGTGCTTGGGAGCTCAGTTTAATTTATTCTGTCTTACTCAGTTATGAAGATGTGTTATAGGTAAGATTTTATGAAATAATACTAGTAGTATTAGTATAAATAAAATAGTATTAGTAATTTAAATACTATATAAATTATATTATTGTAGTTTCATACTCAAGACTATGGTCCCCATATTTTTTCTCACGTTCTTATAGCTTTATCTTCTTCACAGTAAGGTGATTGGGATGTTGTATTCTTAAGTTGTGGATTTTGCCGCTCTCAACTTACATGAGCTTTCATGTAATTATTCCCTTCTTCAGCATAGGAAGCACTGCAAAGGACCTTTTTATGTGATTTCTTCAATATATAGGTTTTTTATTACAATATTAAAAAAAAAGCTTTGCCTATAAGTAACCTTTCTTTAGAATGAGATGTGAATATGAAGTTTCAGATTCTTTATAAATAAAGCAATTTTGTTCGAAAAGGAAAGAGATTTTGAAGTATATAACCATCCTCTTGCATATTTTATGCAAATAGATTCTATAAAGTAGAATAAAGCTACAAATTGATCATAGAGGGTTTCTTTTAAAGTAAGATCTAATAGAGCTAGAACTGTTTGAAGAATTTGTGCCCTTTAGGAATTAGACTTGTTTGATTTTTGCTATTTTTGTATCTTATAAATAAAAACTGATATAGTACATACTGTTTTGAATAAGGAACTTACTGGTCCATTGGGAGCCTTCAGGTCTTTTTGATAAGAGGGAGTGTTGAGGAAGAGAAAATAGGAACTTAAGTGGTCTTACAGATTGATCAAATCAATTCATCTTAAGAGCACAGAAGCATTTCCATTGTTGTAAGGATAATTACAAAGAACTTTGAAGAGGTGGGGGAAATGCAACCTCATCGATTGGATTATTCGAGTATGACAATGCTGCCAGTCTTTAAAATTGTCTTTTGAAATAATTTATTTGAACATTTTAAAAAGAAAAGAAGAAGAAGAAAGGAAAAAAATGCTTTTGGTTTCATCTTAACTTGATCATTTTTCTCATGACTGAGACCTAATTAGTTTTGTAATATTATGATTTTAACAGAAAAAAATCTAAATATTCAATTTTATTAAAATTGAAAAATAATAATAAGTAGATGTTACTTAGTTCTTTTTAGGTTTTAAGTCAGGGAAAGAATTCTTCTCAGAAACTTCTTTGTATACTTCATTGTCTAAACTGTCAGTACGTGCTTGGATCTAAAGTTAGAAATGCAGATAATAAAGCCATATAAGTAACTCACAGGCCAGCAGGCAGGCAAAGATACACAGAAGTAGATAAATAAGTGATTTGAACAGTAGTATATGCAGGTTCTAGGTTGGCGTAGACAGAGGAGCAATGGATTCTAGCAAGGCTGTTCACAGAGGATTTGGATGGAAAATATAACTGGAGCTGGAACAAGAAACATGTAACACAGTTTTAATGATCTTCATTTGGAGGTGCTGGATAGGAAGGAGATTATAAGTTAAGAGTGGCATAGACAGACACAGGTATGGATATACAAGACACCATGGTCCATTGGGGGCCTGCAGGTCCTTCTTTTTGATTAGAGGGAGAGTTGAGGAAGAGGAAACAGCAAGGAAATAGATATACTGGTGCTGGTTATATTTTGATGAAAGAGACACTGTTTACATCAGAAAATATAAAATGATATTTTTTGGGCAAGTCTTATAGCAGTCTATATCAAGAGTTTTAAGTTAATTAAGGGGAGGGTAGATACTTGGAACATTATTATAAGGAAACAAGATGTTCATAAAATTTTATTTTCAGAGATATTGATTGTAGTTATATTTATAATAGCAGGAAAAAAGTAGGATTGAGGAGAAGAGCAGACAATAAGAACTACCAGAAGCTGGGGATACAGTAGCAAGTAAAACAAGTCTCTGCCTTCAGGAAGCTTACATATTGTGGGATTGGGTAGCGTTCTATAGAAGATAAAACAATATTTAAAGTTGTTTTGAAGATTAAATATAGTATTTAAAATCTTTGAAGATTAATAAATCAGCTGAGTGGGTGACAAGTGACAGAAGTGGTGCTATTTTAGATAAGAGTAATTCAGAAAAGGTAAATTGGTATGTAGAGGAGGACCAAAGTAAATGTGGGAGCAAGTCACCCAAAATTCTGGCAGTAAAGCTCAGCAGGCAGGGGAAATAGTATACATAAAGAACTTGAAGCTAGTGTTGGATATGTTCTTAGATCAGTAAGGGAGTTGATTTCTTCTGAAGCAGGGTGAGCCAAGAGAAGAGTAGAAGATAAGATCATTGTGTAGAACCTTATAAACCAGGGACTTAGAACTTAATTCTGCATTGAGGTGGAAGACACAACAGAGATATGACATAGCTTAAGTTTTAAAATGATTATGGCAGCCTGTGAATTGAGAATGGACCAGGGAATCAGGAATAAAGAAACATGGACCAGGCAAAAGATTGTGGTATGGAGGGGAGGGGAGGTAGGAAATTTGGTGTGGGCTGAATTTTTAAATAGAACCTGTGTCATGTGAAAGAGAGGGGTGACCACAAAGTTTAACCCAAACAACCAAAATTGGCATTTATTGAGATTTGGAAAACTAAGAGAAAGCAGTCTTGGGAGGAAGTTGAGTCAATTTTAGATGTTAAGTTTGAATTGCTGTTTGATATTGAAGTAGAGATAATGCAATTGGACTTGTAAAATTATAGTTCAGAAAATAATTTGAAGTTAGAAATGTGAAGCCATTGAGAACTAAGAGAGTAATGACTAGAAGCCAGGTGAAAGTCTTTCAAGGAAGGAGTAGTCACCTGTGTTGACTATCCCTGATCAATATTGACCATTGTATTTGAGTATCAACTAGTGCATTTGACTATGTAGAGATCATTGATTACCTTGCAAGCCTCTTTCTATTGAATATTAGGAGCTGAGAGCACCTGATTAAAGTGGGTTCAGAGAATAGGTAGAGAGAAAGTAGACTTAGCAATTCTTTCGAGGAGCATTGCTGTAAAAGGGAACAGAAAAACTAGCTGAAGAATATATGGTCAAGGAAAATTTTTTGTTTTAATATGTGGGTTATTATGACATGTTCATACACTAATAAGAAAGCGTTGGTTGGTGTAGACTCATGAGATACTTTAAAAAAAATACTGGTGCCTGGGCTCCACGAAAGAGCAGTGAAGTTAGTTTCCCAGCAGAAGACTGTGACATTTTCTAAAAGCTCACCATATGCATTTCATGTGCAACCAGGAGTGGGTTGGGAGGATAGCAGTACAGGAGTGCTGGGATAGGTAGTTTGACTTATTTGGTGGTGGGAACATGAAGAAGTTCTCTTGATTCTTTTTTTTTTTTTTTTTAAGAGAGAGAGAATTTCTTTTAATATTCATTTTTTTAGTCTTCGGCGGACACAACATCTTTGTTTTTATGTGGTGCTGAGGATTGAACCTGGGCTGCACACATGCCAGGCGAGCCACATCCCCAGCCCGTTCTCTTGATTCTTCAAGTTGAACAGCTCAGAGAGAGGGGAAGTAAGGAACAGTGCTGTAGATTTTAGAAGAGGATGTGACGTTGTTTTAGTCAGCTTTTTCACTGCTGCAACCAAAAGACCTGACAAGAACAATTAGAGGAGGAAAAGTTTATTTAGGGGCTCACAGCTTCAGAGTTCTCAGTCCACATGTAGCTGACTCCATTGCTCTGGGCACAAAGTATAGCAAAACATCATGGTGGAAGAGTGTGGTAGAAGAAAGCATCTGGGAACATGGCACCAGGAAGCAGAGAGAGACCTCTCCTCACCACGACAAAATATAAACCCCAAAGGCACGCTCCCAGTGATCCCTCCTCCTCTGGCTACACTCTACCCACTTTTAGTCACCACTGACTTAATCCCTATCAGGGGATTAATTCACCTCTTATAACCCAGTAATTTTATCTATAAACTTTCTTGCATTGTCTCACACACGAGCTTTTGGGAGACAGCACATATCTAAACCATAACAGACTTAATTGCCTTGGAGTGTGTGGATTTAACCAGAGAAATATGGTTGTTGGTCAGACCACGTTTGGAATTTACTTTAAAGTGTGCCATAACATTTAAATGTGACCTATTGTGTTTTCTTCCAGTTGTTTCAGACTAGGTGCAGAGTAGACAAATAGTTGATTTCCTGGGTTGGGGTCCTTGATACAATATCTAGTCAGAGTTCTAATATGAGTAGAACAGGTTGTGGTGATGCACATCTGTATTTTCAGTTACTCAGGAGATTGAGGCTGGAGAATCACAAGTTCAAGGCCAGCCTGGGCAATTTAGCAAGATCTTATCCTAAAACAATCAAATAAGAGCAGGGCACAACTGTCTTTACTACAGAACAAAGATTTATTATATACTATTTTTGAAACATTGTACAGATGGTTAGATCCTAAGCAATAAGATTATTTGTTCCTAGAGTTACAATGGATCATAGATGTAAATCTCACCTTCCTTAAATGAAGGGAATAGGGTGCGCTTTGTTCAATAGGGAAATAGTATGCTTTCATTTTTTTCTGACATGTTAGTAATGTGACTTGGATCTCTATATATTAATCTCTACTTTTCACATTTAATATATTACTAATGTGCACCACTTTTCCTCTAGAAACCTACATCTGTATTGAAATTTTACCGAGAACTTGGATTGCCACCAAAACAGAAAATTAAAATCTTTAATGTAACAGATAATGCTGTAATTAAACCAGGTAATCTGAGGTCGGGGAGAGGAGGGAGGTAAAAATACCCAATTATGTGACTTGTTTAATGTTAGCTATTTCAATAAAGCTGAATCTAAAATACAAAGTCCCAAACACTTTATTTTTAAATATAAGATACCATCTGATTTAATCACTGGGAACAAACAATTCCTTGTCTCCTATAAATGGAGAAAGCTGTAGGGGACTCTTTGTTTTCTGAGAGAGGGAGGAACACTTTTTTTTTTTTTTTAATGTAGAGCTTCTTGTTTGGAAAAGCCACTTTCAAATAAATACACTAACTTTTAAAATTCAAGGTTCATTGTTTGCAGGCTGGCATTCTGTTATGTGAAGATTAACTAGGCTCTCTTTAGTGAGAAAATGTAGCCTGAAACTGGAGAGTGACCTATAATATTAAGATTCTTATTTAAAATTTCCACAATGTTTTACCTGATCCATGGAATGTCAGAAAGTAGAATTTGGTATATGATTTTGTCTGTCACAAATGCAGCTTTTTAATGTTTTTGAACTTAAAAGCCCCCCAATTTCTTGAATGTGAATTCTAACAAGATTGTAGAAATTTTTAACTTTTATATCTTGAAGGCAAAAAGTAAATTGAATTATAGATAATTTGCTCTGAAATGGTTTTAAATAAATCTTTGGCATTAACACATATAATTTTCTTAAACCCTTTGTGCACATTTAGGGTAAGAATAAAAATTGAATCCACACCAACTTTTGCGATTGCTCTGACCATATGAAGTTATTGTTTTTATGGATCAAAAATGGTAAAATAGCAATTTAAGTCATTCAGCTTCATAGAAATGCACCCTATGTAATATTCTTGGAATCTCCCCAATTTTTCTTTTTTTAAATTAATATTTTTGATTGACAGATGATAACCATATTCATTTAATGGGGTATATTGTGATTTTGATATATGTAGGCAATGTGATTAAGTCCCTATTTTTTCTTAATTCAAGGACTTTCTCTTGCCAGGTAAATCCAGGTTATGTCCTACCTTAAAGAAAACTACTGGGCTGGGGTTATAGCTCAATGGCAGAGTACCTTCTTAACACGTGTGAAGCACTAGGTTCAATCCTTAGCACCACGTAAAAAATTAAAAAATAAAATAAAGGCATTCTGTCCATCTACAACAACAATAAAAAATTTAAAAGAAAAAGAAAACTACTCTCTGAAATCCCATTGTACTTTACTACTATTATACAAACTAACTGAAATTAGTTTTTAGTTACATTGGTTCCTGGGGGGTTTTTTTTGTTGTTGTTTTTATCTCTTTTGACTGTATCAATGTGATTCTTTACCAAGATGATAAATTTCTTAAGGTCAGGGGCCTTCTTTAATACTTTTGCATTTTTAGCTATATGTGTTTGTAAATATTTTGTAAGTATTTGTTAATAATTGCCAAATTAAGTAGTTTTCATAAATGTTAATATCTAATATACATAAACAAAATACTGTGAAAGCTTTCATCACAAAATTTTAATTTTTTTAATGACTTATTTCCCAAGGAAATTTAAAATTTTCATATAATTAAATGCATATAAATAAACATTTTGTAAATGTTTCTATGTAGAGTTAGGAGTACTATAATGACAATTTTTGCTCTTGCAAATATTGGGGCACATATTGAAACAATGACCAGTACATCAAAATTCTGATACATATGGGCTTTTTAGGGCTATCGTGACCATACCATGATCATTACCTAGCATATGAGGGGCTGGGTTCAGGTAATTAAAATTTCTGTTTTTCTCCAATGGGTAATAAAAGACTTGCTCAAGCCCCAACATGTTTTTAGTTCTTTTCTTATTTTTTTAATGTAACATAGATAATATATCCTAGTTCATTTTACTTATTTACCAAAACAACTAAGAGTTTTCAAATTGTGAGTTCATCAGCAGTCATGGTGTCACTCATTTCGACCAGCTCCACTTTGGCCTCTGGCTGGTGGCTCCCTTCAGCACCGTGTCTCTCATGCTAGGCCACCATGTTCTTTAGCCAACTAAAAGACATGTTTGTTAAATAGTGTCATTGTTTGGGTATTTCTAATGTTTATAATTGCAGAAGAGAGACCTTTCTGTTTTTTATGAAATTTAATAGCTAAGAGGCTTCCTGGTTCTAGTGTTTGTTTTAAAAAGTTGTTTCTGTGTTAATACATTTTATGTTGATTTTTTGTTTTCTTTTCACAAAGGCACTCCTCTTTATGCTGCTCACTTTCGTCCAGGACAGTATGTGGATGTCACTGCCAAAACGTAGGTCCTCATAGCCGTCTCTTTTCCTTTCGTTGTTCCTCATTGTTATATATAAGTGATATTTTTTTGAAAGCAAAACTTCTTGAATGTTTTAACAAGAGTCTAAGTTGGTAGAAATCAACTAACAAATGTTAACTTTGAGTCATATGTAGACTGGACATGGTATTTTTGTTACTGTAGCTTTTTCGTATCTTACCATTGTTGCCAAATAGCTTAGTGCTGGCTAGATGATCTCCAGGAAACATCTGGATCTTTTCAAAAATTTTAAAACTTCAAAAGTTGGTTAATGTTTCTGGATTTAATTGCAGCTGAGTGCCAAAATAAACCCCTGTTAACCAAAAAAAAAAAAAAAAAAAGGTTAATGTTACTTCACCATGGGAGGAAACAATCAAGCTCTTATATAGGTTTCTATAGAAATTATTCTGTATAAGTTGTTGGAATTCAAATGACAAGAGTAAATAAACTCCAGGTATCAGCTCTTATCCATTCCTCTTATTCTCTCATATAGGTCATAATTTCATTTTTGTGTATAATTTTTCACCTTTTTGTTATGACATCTGTAAGAATATTCTGACTAGAAACCCTTTGAAAGAACCAGATGTCCACATGTGATCAGGAATTGTCTTGTGATCTCGGTGGCTGAATAGGGTTTGTTGTTGTTGTTATGTCTTGTTTTGGATTTTCTTTTTTGTTGTTGTTTTATTTTTGTGGTGCTGGGGTTCAACAAAGCGGCTTTTCTCCAAAGAGTCAGATATAGCCTTCATTTCCACACCATCATCACCTATTTTCAAATATGGGCCATTGCCAAAGCTACTAGATACCTTTATCTCTGTTCAACTATTTAGAAGTGAAGCAGGATAAACTGGTAGGGTAAGTTCTCTTTTTAGGGGGAGATATGAACCTGATGCTTTTCTTTCTTTTTTTTTTTTTTTTTTTTGCTTCCTAATTGTCATGGACTTGTCCCAAGAAATCACATGTTTCTTGGGAACTTTGTTTTGCTTTCCTTTTCAAGAACTTGAAATGTTGACGGTTTGATTTGGTTAGTTGAAGTATATGTTGTAAAGCAGATTGTTTTATTTTTTAGTTAATTAATTTATTTATATTTTACGGTAGTGGGATTGAACATAGTGGTGCTGTACCACTTGAATACATCTCTAACCCTTCTTTTTTTGAGACAGGCTTTCCTTAAGTTGCCAAGAAGGCTGGCCTCCAAGTTATCCTCCTCCTATCCCAGCCTCCTGAGTCACTTGAATTATAGGCATGCACCACCACACCTGGTTAGAGTATTTTACCTTTTTTTTCGGGGGGGTGGGTACTGAGGATTGAACTCAGGAATACTAATCCACTAAGCCATAATCCAGCCCCTTTTATTTTGATACAGAATTTTGCTAAATTACTAGACTAGCATTGAAATTATAATCCTCTTGCCTTGGTCTCCCCAGTTACTAGGATTACAGACAGGTGCTACTACGCCTGGCGTAGATTATTTTACTTTTTTAATTCAGATTTATTGTATAAAATACATCATAGTAATTCTGTTACTGTATACATAGTTCATATTGTGTTAATTTCATTATATGTTTTACAGGGTATATGGGATATTCTAAAAAGCCATGCAAAGTTAGGGACTTTTGTTAGCAGTTGTCTTGTGGCCAGGTTTGTGGAATTGCTTGGATAAGAGCCTAACTTTACAAATACCTATGTTCAGTAAAAGATTTCACTTCATATGTTGCTATTGAGTTACTTTGGTTTCTTTTTAAAACTTATTTTTAAAACTTTAGCCCTTTTGTGAGTATAAAGTGAAAGGGAAAGTTCTTTTGTATTCCTAGAAAATAAGAGTATATAAAATTGTGTGCCCATCTCAAGACTAAATAGCTGCTAAGAGGTAAGAGAATAGCCCAAGGATTTAAATAGTGATAATCAACTCTGGAGAAAGGAGGACCCTCTACACCCATATGAGAATATCTTCACTATTGCTTGGGCTGCAGTACAGTATTTTGTTTAATTTTGACTGTGTAACAGTGTGTTGGGAGAGTTACCCCACACAGGGTTACATTGTATTCTAGTGTGCATACCTTCATGTTGAATTTCCTGGGGACAGATTGAATTGGATTTTTTGCTAAATGTTTCCAGTGACTATAGCTTTTATAGCTGATATGTTGCTATATCTGTAAGATGCTTTTAAATACTTGTAAACTTGTAGGATTCCTTGTTCTGTCTCATGTGGTGCTTGATTTGAATTCCTCTGAATGTGCCACTGGCTCCTTAGCTGCACACAGTCCTAGTTACTGTTGCCTCTTTGCCACTCACTTCCCTAGGCTGTAGTGTTTGTACATATGCCCACATGCTTTTATGTGCATTTGCATTCTTTTCTTCTTTTTTAACTCTTATGTCCTTCTCCTGATGCTTCTCATTTGCGGGCAGTTCCCCTTGCTTGGAGTTTGAATTCTTGGCAGCCAATATGTTATTTTCCCTGTTAACTTGGATAAGCACTGTGTCTTCTCAGTTCCTTACTACTATTTAGTGCCAGATTCATTTAGGGCCAGAGGTTTTCTACCCCATCTTCCATTTTCAGCCTTGGTTTTAAAATTTTGAGACATCTAAGCTTCATCTTACTTGCACTTTACTTGCACTTGTAACAAGATTATTAATCTTGTTACAAGTGCAAGTACGCTAGAGTTAAAAATTGTGCAGTGTCGTGGTTGGTGAGGAGTGATGAGGGGAAGTGGACTTACAGGCTGAAGCAGTAGTGGCTTTTTCACTTGAGTGGGCTTCAGAATCTCCTGAAGGGTTTGTTCAACAGACTGATGGGCCTCCTCCACAGAGCTTCTGACAGGTCTGACAAGTTTCCAAGTGATGCAGATGCTACTGCTCCAGGAGCACACTTTGAGAACCACTGGCCTAGAAAAGTGTTGCGCTCCTCAGTTAAACAAGCTTCTCTTCCTCCTTTTTTTACCCAGCACAGCATTCAACATGCCTTTCTCTCCTTAACTATGGTCAAGTTGCAACATACAAATGTGTTTAAAACACACCACTTAAATTTATCCAATTGAAAATAACATTGTCAATAAAATGGGCTGCCTGTTTACTACTTACATTTTAGCATAAAATTGAAAATCATTATGTTTATTTATAGGCTTCACTATCTTTTCATTAGAAAAAAATCCAATTATTAATCTCTACTTATATTTTGACTTTCAGGCTTTTTTTTTTTTAAACCTAATATCTTCAGTTTTAAAATGTTGAAAGGAGAAAACACTCTTTGCTTCCCAAAAAAAAAAAAAAAAAAAAAAAAAAATAGAATCTGTTTACCTCGGGAAAGAAATTGTGTGTAGACTTAAAAAAAAAAAAAAAGCAATCAATCAGTGACCAACAGTAGCAGCTTCTTCTTGAAGATATTCTTAAAACTTAAATGTCTCTTTTCTAATAATTACAGTAGAAATCTTACCTCAAAAGATACATTGTGTTTACCTGTACTCAATTTGATTATAATTCTCTGTATAAATAGGGACTGTTTACCAGTGTTTCTTTGAGATATGAGGTGAATATGTATTTACCAGAGTTCATTTTAGTTTTTGCTTTTATACCAGAAATAGTTTTTCACCTAAAGGATCAGAAAATACAGATTGAGTTTTGATTGTATGGGAAAAGATTTTTACATCTAATGTGTAAAACCATCTAGCAGAATAGTTTTACAGTTTTATCATACTGTTAGTAGATAATAAAGCCCAGTCTTTGCACTATGACTGTCATATATAATTCATACTTAGTGAAATTTTTAAATTCACATGTACAATGATGTCTGTCCTCTGTCCCCCACTTCACTATACTTTTAAAGTTTATTTTCTTTTTCTGTAATAGTAATAATATATTTTCATTGTACCTTGAGAAACAAGATTAGAACACAAATATAAATATATTTGTGTTCTAATAGAATGGTTTGGAGTCTTCATATTCTACCCTTTTTTGTTTTTTAAATCTCAATTTCGAGGTGGCAATAGCTGCAGATAGTGAACAAATATAAATAGTGGTTGAGATGAGGATATTTAGCCCATGTTTTTCTTATATGTTCTATCAGTGCTTATTATAAGCTGAGTTTAAGAAAAGAAATGAGAAAGTAATGGAACAAAAAATAAAGAAAACTCTAAAATTGCATTCTGCTGTGTTTAGGAGAAAAAGTTATGTCTTTGTCTCAAAGGACTTGAAGGACAGAAATGGTGGTGATGCATCCCTAACAGTGGACACAGGTAGGAAGGCACTTTCCCGCCTGGTGTCTTATTAAACTTTGAATTCATGACAGTGCCATGCCTGAAATAAATTTTTTCTGGTTGTCTAGAATTCTTCTTTTATTTATTATTTTAATTTTGAAACTTATTTTGAAGTCAGAAATAGTTTATTCCATTACTTAAATGGCTGGTTTTTTTTTGTGGAAGAAGGAGAAAGTAAAGATCTTGTCTACAAGCCTGGGCTAATTGGAATAATCCACGTATTTTCAGATATAATCTTACCTTTTTTTTTTTTTTTTTTTTTTTTTTTGCTACCAGAGATCAAACCCAGAGGTGTTTAACCATTGAGCCACATTCCCTGCCCTTGTTATATTTTAGACACAGGCTCTCACTGAGTTACTTAGGGCCTCACTAAGTTGCTGAGGCTGACTTTGAACTCACAATCCTCCTTCCTCAACCTCCCACGTTGCTGGGATTACAGACATGTGCCACTGCACTTGGGTATAATCTTACTATTTTAAAGGGGTTGGTGCCCTCTAAATTCCCATTGCTCTTTGATATCAAAATAGAAAAATAGTTATTCATCTTGGTAATGTTCTCCTTTGTAGTAAAAATTAAGGAGAATGGGGTAGGGGTGATTAACTGATTAATAGGACAACTCTGCACATTTATTGAGATTCACTTAGTTTGGGCTTTTTCATTAAAATATCAAAATGTATAAAGAAGTATTGTTACCCTCAAATCCTTAAAGGTAGTTAAAAAGTCTTCTTAAAAGTAAAACTTTCTAGGCTTTATGCAGGAAGGCTGCCTACATACCATTAGAAACCCTTCTGACTGGCTGGTTCTTCTGACTGGTAGGTGTTTGCTGAGAACTCTGAATGGGAAAAATAAAGTATGTGCTACCTTCATTGTATAATTACTGACTGGTTCTGTCCATTTTTAGTTTTATTTCATTTTTAATAAATAATGTTATTCACTAGCCACTTAGAGCAGTAAGTCTATAAACATATGAGAGGAACAATTTTCAAATTAAGGGATTAGATTTTAGAGAGACAGTCTCTTTGAAATAAATTCCCTCCTCAGTCAAAGTGAATGTGTGTTTTGAGATAAAGCTAGAGTTTGGAGAGTAATGTTTTAGAGTGACATTTTGTTGTCACTTAAATTTTTTTTATAGTAAGTATCTATAATTGCTTTCCTATTTAACTCTCCCCTCAAGGTCAACAAAATAAAGACCTTATAAGTAAGAGGCAATCTAGGGTGGTAGCTAAAAGAATTGGCCCATCAGTAACTGTGTGACCTAGACAGCTTTCTTCACTCTTTATAACTACATCTTTAACATAAGGCTAATGATAGCACCTATTTCACAATCTTGTTGTAAAGTCTGATTGAGATTATGCATGGAAAGCTCTTGGTTCAAGGCCTGACACATAAAAAAATGCTCAGGATTATTGGCCACTGTCACTATTGTTGGTATCACTGGTTTTTAATTTAGGGAGAATGGGGTAGGGGTGATTAACTGATTAATAGCACACCTCTTTTAAGTTTTAAAAGGAAAGTCTTATGTGTTCTCAATAGGAAATACTTTTTTAATTAAGAGAAAACATGAAGGCATTAGGAATTAAATTCTGGAGTTTTCTAATACATCAAGATATTACCTTCTCACTTTATAGACTGTCTTTTACGCAGCAATATAATAACTTTACAAAACACTAGGTGATTTTAAAATTACACACCATCTATTACATATAGCATTTTTAGAGTAATGAGGATGCCCTTTAAATGGCTTCATGTTGCTGGGATATATTTATATTTGTGTTCTAATCTTGTTTCTCAAGAGACACTGTGACCTGGGTTGAAAGCCTGACCAAATGCTCCTGTTGCCAGGGATTTGACCTTGGGCAAGTGGTTTAACTTCACTAGATTTAGATTTCATTGTTTCTAAGGTTTCTTTCAGTTCTAAAAATCTGTTTCCAAAAAATAATCCCTCAGTTTTCCAAGTCACATACCCCATCTTTATCTATTATTAATGAAGAGATAATATAAGACAGTAGTTTCATAGCATGAGACAGTATTGTTTTCTATGCTCTATGGCTGAACATCTTCAGAAAACTTTTGTCCTTTCATGATATTGAGGAATTGGTTATTCAAATTTTTTTCTTTTTCTTTTTGAGAAAAGCAGACTTCACTCAGGACAGCACATGTTATGTTCTGAATTTATTTAGGACAGCCAGGAAATCAAAGGAATCACTGCATGTTTGGCCCTTTGTACTATCTGATGAGCAGTTATGATGTCAGAAAACCTATAGGCAGTGTACTTGCAGCAGACTCTGGTTGACAAAAATGTTCCCCTATTTGATGGGAGATTTATGGTTTAGGGACAGAAACCAAATACTTGAATTTCAAGTCATTCTGTCACAAACTTCTCCTAAAAAGTTAAGCCACGGAAATATATCCATGCCCCCCCCCTTTTTAATATTTATTTTCTAGTTTTTAGGTGGACACAATATCTTCATTTTTATTTTTATGTGGTGTTGAGGATCAAACCCAGCGCCCCGCTGCCAGGTGAGCGCTTGAGTCACATCCCCAGCCCCCTCCATGCCCCCTTCTAACTATATGTGAATGGAACACAAAGCAAATGGAAAATTTCACCATGTCTAACTTGTAGATTCAGGAGCTGTTTATCACTGATCAAATAGATTTACACAGCAATTGTGAAATAAGAATTGTATTGTGGAAATAAGACTCTTGGACTTTACAGGAATTTTTGGTAGAGACAACAATATCTTTGAAAGGCATGGATGAAATTAAATAGGTAACATATGAGTAGGTTATTAAATGAGTAGTTACTACTGTCAAAGATAAAATGCTGCTGGGCAAGGTGGTACATGTCTGTAATCCCAGTAACTCCATAGGCTAAGATGGGAGGATCACAAGTTTGAGGCCATCCTTAGCAATTTAACAAGGACATAAGCAACTTAACAGGACCCTGTCTCTATAAGTAAAATAATAATAATAATAATAATAATAATAATAGAAATAATAAAAGTAAAAATAGAAATTAACAACATAAAAAGGCTAAAAAGGGGCTGGGGATGTGGCTCAAGCGGTATCGCGCTCACCTGGCATGCGTGCGGGCCGGGTTTGATCCTCAGCACCACATACAAAGATGTTGTGTCCGCCGAAAACTAAAATATAAATATTAAAATTCTCTCTCTCTCTCTCTCTCTCTCTCTCTCTCTCTCTCTCTCTCTCCAAAAAAAAAGGGGGGGGCAAAAAAATTTTTAAAAGAAAATTGGGGATATAGTTCACTGGTAAAGTGCTCCTAGGTTCAATCCCCAGTACTCCTCCCCCACCCCGTCCCCAAAAAAAGAAAAAACAAAAGATAAAATGTTCAGGAGCTAGAAGCTAATCCTGAGAAAGATGAGGGAATTAGCTACTTTTACGTACATGTAATTTATTTTGGCAAAAACTGTCCTGTTTTGTTTATTGGCTTTTGTTATTTTGAAACCAAAAGCATTTGAACAGTTTGAATTTAAAGCATAACAAAGTAATTAAGTCATATTCTATAAGAAATTCTCTTGATACTGGTTTAGACATTTTGCTTTTATTTTCAGCAGTACTTTTTCATAGTTAAATGTCATCATTAATCTATTATTGGTGGTTCATCATAAATAAAAAGAGCCCAGTATTGATTTTGTCTGTGAACTGAGTGAGCCTCCATTTCCCCATCTTTAGACATAACATAGAGAAGCTAATTGTTAACTAGAGATTTCTTCACTTTCCCATCCCCACTTCTGCTTTTATTGGTTAAATATAAAAATATAACCTGATTTAAGGGCATCCTTAAGAGAGGGTAGGAATCCTCTCCATTTAATACTCAGATTATGTACAAGTCATTTAAACTTCTTAGAGCACGAATCAACCATTTGGAAATGGTTCTGATTGAAAAATAATATACTTGCATTATGGATTTTTATTTTTTTAAATGAAGAGCAAGTATTTTTGCAAGTGATGTTAAACTTTCTGTGGTTTTTACATGGCAATAATAGACAACATAGTAGGAAGTGTATGTGAGGCCAGACAGAGGTAATTGAATAAACAAAGGCATGAAAGAATGGCATATTTAGAGATTCATGGAATAGTCTACTATGACTAGGATTTGTGGTAGGCAGTGTTAAAAGGTAAGTTGGGCTCAATTGGATCATAGTTGAGTTTACTTGTTTTTGTTATTGTTGTTGTTTTTCATGCTATATTATAATTGGGATGGAGCCTAGGACATTACCACTGAACAACCTCTCTGGACTTTTTTTTTTTTTTTTTTTCTAGTACTGGGGATTGAACCCAGGCTTGCTCTTCCCTGAGCAAAACTTCCCAACACTTTTTTTTTTTTTTTTTTTTTTTTTGAGATAGGGTCTCACTGAGTTGCCCAGGCTGGCCTCAAATCATGATGCAATGAAAGGTATTGTCCCACAAAATAAAGCAACATGTTGGGTTTGTGTTAAAACCTGTGTGTTTGCTGTTGGCATGTGGGCATTTGTCACAATATGGCAAGGGAATGAAATTTTCTTAGTATGATTTCTAGAGATTTATAGTCTGCATTGGGAAACATTAAATTATGCATTCCCTTCTGGAAGATTCTTACAGTCATACACTTAAGGCATTTCTCCCTTTTACTTCATTCCATGTTTTTAAACCAAAAGACATGCCCTTTATACAACATTTGGAGACTATAGAACAAAAGAAAAGAAACTAATCTTCTTTCTTTCCATGAGAGAACTAGCCAGTGACAAATTTTATGCTAACTTCTCTAGGCTGGAAATAGGAATAAATAATGCCCAATCTTTGCCCTCTATGTATTTAAAGTGTAGTAAGGAGAAATGAGCTGAGAAGCAAGGGCAATAAAATCTCCTAAATTAAATACTTCTGATTTTTTAAAATTAATTTTTGGTTTAACAAGTATAATTGATTTAAAATACACTTTAAATATTTTGCCCATCTTCAGTTAAGTCTCACCAAAGTTGGGATTTCTAATATTGTGTTCATTTAAATCTGAATTTTTTATTCATTTAGTTTATTTCTGCAGCCATTAATTTAAATTGGTAAAGAGTAATTGGTAAAGAGTAAGGAAGATAAAGTATGTGTTATGTGTAATTTTCATTAAAATGAAGAGTTTATTCTATATAATTTCCTCTTATATATAGTTTTGTATAACGATGAGGGTCTCCTTCCATTTCCATGCAATTTCCCTTCTCTCTCCCTTTCCCTCCCACCTCTCGTCCCTGTTTAATGTTAATCTTCTTCTCATGCTCTTACTCCCTGCTCTGTTCTTAGTTGCTCTCCTTATATCAAAGATGACATTTGGCATTTGTTTTTTAGGGATTGGCTAGCTTCACTTAGCATAATCTGCTCTAGTGCCATCCATTTCCCTGCAAATGCCATGATTTTATCATTTTTTAGTGCTGCGTAATACTCCATTGTGTATAAATGCCACATTTTTTTTTTATCCATTCATCTATTGAAGGGTATCTGGGTTGATTCCACAGTCTAGCTATTGCGAATTGTGCTGCTATGAACATTGATGTAGCAGTATCCCTATAGTACACTCTTTTAAGGTCTTTAGGGAATAGTCCGAGAAGGGGGATAGCTGGGTCAAATGGTGGTTCCATTCCCAGCTTTCCCAGGAATCTTCATACTGCTTTCCAAATTGGCCGCACCAATTTGCAGTCCCACCAGCAATGTACAAGTGTACCCTTTTCCCCACATCCTCGCCAGCACTTATTGTTGTTTGACTTCATAATGGCTGCCAATCTTACTGGAGTGAGATGGTATCTTAAGGTGGTTTTGATTTGCATTTCTCTGACTGCTAGAGATGGTGAGCATTTTTTCAAGTACTTGTTGATTGTTTGTATGTCCTCCTCTGAGAAGTGTCTGTTTAGGTCCTTGGCCCATTTATTGATTGGGTTATTTGTTTTCTTATTGTTTAAATTTTGAAGAGGAAGTGAGGGGATAGTGGGGGAAAAAAAAACAAGGGAGAGAAATGAAGTACAGTAGATGGGGAAGAGAGAGAAGAGGGGAGGGGAGGGGGGATAGTAGAGGATAGGAAAGGCAGCAGAATACAACAGACACTAGTATGGCAGTATGTAAAAACGTGGATGTGTAACCGATGTGATTCTGCAATCTGTATATGGGGGGAAAATGGGAGTTCATAACCCACTTGAATCAAATGTATGAAATATGATATGTCAAGAGCTATGTAATGTTTTGAACAACTAATAATAAAAAAAAGAGTTTATTCTATATGAACCGAAAATGTTATACTTGAAATGTGCCTGGGAGTACTAAGTATAGCTTAGTTCATTTCTTTTTTTTTTTTTTTAGAAAGAGTGAGAGAGGAGAGAGAGAGAGAGAGAGAGAGAGAGAGAGAGAGAGAGAGAGAGAATTTTTAATGTTTATTTTTTAGTTCTCGGCGGACACAACATCTTTGTTGGTATGTGGTGCCGAGGATCGAACCCGGGCCACACGCATGCCAGGCGAGCGTGCTACCGCTTGAGCCACATCCCCAGCGCAAGCTTAGTTCATTTCTTACTTCTATTTTATTTTTGTTGTTGGATGATAATTGAGAGAAGTAAAAATATAGATACCTGTACCACCCATGGAGCAACAGGTGCACTCTATTCTCCCTAAACTGAATTAAACCAGTAATTTGTCATGTCATTTGTGTTTTATCCTGTTGTTTAAAGGTTATCTACTGAAGAGATTCCCATTATACACAGTATAACTACATGATGTATTCTAGAACTAGATTGAAAAACAATCTGTAATTAGCAGACAGATAATTAGTACTTTAAGGATACCACTTTTATTTTGTAATCATTTACTCTTAAAATGAGCTCAGTTTCTTCTGTAATTTACCTGGCATATATTTTATTTCATTCACATTATCTTTTTAAGAGATAACCAGTTTGAGAACTCAGAACTAGAAAACTTTCTAGCAAAAATGACCAGGGCTCAAATGTGACATTTTTAAGAAATATTCATTTTAGAGTGGTATTACTGGTCCCTCTCTCCAGTTTTTTCTTTTAAGTGTTATTTGCCAAATGATAGCATGAGTCCATTGACTCTTAGTTTTTGTTGTTGTTTTTGTTTTTAATTGCAAGTACCTTATTTTTCATGTGTGTTCTAAAATTCATTATTAAACAGAAATATTTGTTAAATTTCTGAAGCATAATTTCAGTAAAGTATTTAATTACCAGAAATTATCTTCTTACATGTTAATCTCTATAAAATTATATAGTTTTTTAGTGAATATCTATTTTTAGGTCTTTAAATGAGGAATAAGCATTATTTCGATTTTTTTGAGGTAAAAAAAGAGTATGTGCATAGCTTCAAAGTATGTTCACTTGATTGATGTAAAGAAAGTGGTGTAAGCTACATTCATAAACAACCAACTTTTGATGTGTTATTTGATAATGTCTATCTGTTGGGTTCTACACATAATTTATAATTGTTTTTATGTTGAATTCTTGATATATCTAAAGCAGACTGTTTTATTCATATAGGCTTTCTTCAGTCCATCCTCTCTGATAAGTCTGTGTTAACAAATGTATAGCATGCCTTGGTTTTCATAATCTTTTTCTTTTGGTCCTTTTTGTAATAGGCCTGTAATCATAGCTAACTTCGTTGAGATTAAAGAATGCTGCATTAAAAATATATTGACATTTTTTAAACAGTTTGCATGAAGCTAGATGCAAATAGTTGTAATTATTTGATATGTTTCACATGTTTACCCGGATGGATAGGTTTCCCCTGGTATCTGTTTCCCTTTTAAATTTCATTTTGAAGAAAACAGGTTGTGTGAGTTTCCCATGGTCTGGATTTTGTTGGTTAAATCTCTATGATGTAGTTAAACTTCTCCTTTGTTCTCCATATTTCCAGAAATTTGTAGCAAGATCTAGAGGCCAAATTATATTCAGATTTGTTTTGTTTTATTTTGGTAAGACAGCTTCAAAAGTGATGTTGAAGAAGTGCAAAAGAAAAAAAAATATATTGACATATTAATCTAATGAAAGGTGGGGAAAAAACCTTCATCTTAGGAGTATGTAAAAACATTTCTGGTACAATCTTATAATTCCTCCTGGCTTTTGCATTGTATCATTTGTATTGATGCATTTGACATTCAAAGACACACTTTAATAATTCTTGAATCTAAGTATTGCCTGCTCTCTACCTGCATCTTATACTGTTTCTCTAGCCAACAGAATTTGAAAATAAAATCATTTCATTTAAAAATGAGTTTTTATTTTAAAAAGAAATTTTGGGTGCTGGGGCTATAGCTCAGTGGCAGAGTGCTTGCTTAGCACATGTGAGGCACTGGGTTTGATCCTAAATAAATAAAAGCCAGATGTCCATCTACAACTGTAAAAAATTTTTTTAAAAAAATTTTGTTCTCTGAATTTCTCCATTGGTTTCCCGTTTAACCTTGAGAGCAAGAACCTTAGCATTTAGAGCATTTTGATTGTTTTATTTAGTGCTTTATTATAATAATTATATATTGCTATCTAATATGTAACCTTTATAAAACATAATAGCTTAAAATAATAAACATTACCTCATAGTTTCTGTGGTCAGAAAGCCTGGTACAGCTTACCTTGGTGTCTGGTTCATGGTCTTTCACAAAGCTGCAATCAAGGAGTTAGCCAGGGCAGCCGTCATCTCAGGGTTTGACTCAGGGAGAATCTGCCTCCAAGTTTACTAACATGGTAGTTGGCAAGTCTTGGGACCTCAGTTATTGACTGGTCCTCAGTTATATGCTAGTCCCATGTCTCAGATGATAGCAGTTGGGTTCCTTCATCTTAGCAAGCAAGAGAATACCAAGATGAAAAGAATAGTCTCTTTGTAACCAAATCTCAAAAGTGACTTCTCATTGCTGTAGCCATATTTTGTTCATTAGAAATGAGTCCCTAGACCCACCCAGACTCATGGGAAGAGAATTAAGTGAGGGCCTGAGTACCAGGAGATGGGCAATCTTTAGGGTTCATCTTAATGGCTGCTTACCATGTGTGTAATATAGTACTTTGAAACTTCTAGAACTTTATCACTTTTACTGTATCATCTTCACAAGATTATGGTAGTAAAAAATTTTGTTCAGATAAAAGTTGATGTGCTTATCTTGCTATCTCATAATCTTGAATTAATCATTTTGTATAGAATTAGACTCGAGGAGGAGGTAAAACTTTGACAGAGAATGTTCATTTGCAGTTTTGCTTGAATAGCCTTTTCTAGTTATTTAGATAAGAAGCTTTGTGCAAACTTTAAGGTACTATCAAGAAAGTATACAATTGGGAATTTTTACACTCTATTCTTATGTAAATTCTAATGTTTGTTTTGTTCAGTATTGGTAAAGGTTTTCAAGGTGTCATGAAAAGATGGGGATTTAAAGGCCAGCCTGCCACTCATGGTCAAACGAAAACCCATAGGCGACCTGGAGCTATTTCAACTGGTGTAAGTATAGAGTGATGCTGTTTTTAATGCTGTTGCGTTTTGTACCTGTCGTGCTCAGTCTTTGCTTTAGATCAAGTTACATAATTTTAATCTGACTCCAGGTGGAGTTACCTTTTTGTGAGTCACCTTTTTGTGGATCGTAGACTCAGTCATTTTCCAGAGCTATAGTTTTGTTCTGCATATTCCTAGTACCTTCCTCCCTACTTTCCCATTCCCTTCTCTGTGTTTTGTATGAGACATTGAAGCCATCTATAAAAATAAGACATCTTTCTAGCTGGCCTCACTGCTTCCTCCACACATTCATTTTGCCTTAAAGAAAACAGTTGGGAAAGATTGTCAAGGAAAATACCATGGTAAAGAGAAAAGAAGTAATAAGAAATAAATAATAAGAGATATGATATGGAGAAAAGACCCTTTATGTTGCAAATTTAATCTTACTCTCCAAGTAGTGTAACATAAAGTGCCTAAAGAGATTTTGTTCTTTGGAGCCCTAGGGTAATGCAAGGTCAGCCACTAAATGTTGGTAATGTATTCTATTTCTTTCAAAATAAGAGGAATACAGATTAAAGCTACTCTGAGATACTATGTTCTCACCTAGCAGATTGTATTATCAAGCTGCTTAATTTTTGTCATATTGTCTAATGAAGGGTGTTAAAATATGTTAGCAAAAATGTAAGAAAACAGACACTCTCATACATCCCTGATGGGAATACAAAATAGTACAGCCCTTAGGAAGGAAAATGTGACAATATTTAATAAAACAACATAGGCATTTATGCTTGTCAAAGCAATCCTACTTCTAGGGTTTATATTTTTGCAAAAAGAAGGGCCAGGAAGATAAACTAGAAACTAAGGTATTGCTTACCTACAAGGGATGGATAGAAATAGTGTGGAAGGGCCTAAGAGTGCAGGAATGACACTTTATTGGGTAGACTTTTCAGTTATACTTTTTACTTCTGAAAACATATTGTTGTTTTACATTTTCAAAATAAAAACAATGATAAAAGGGGAAATAGATAATGGAATATAATTACAAAATGAACTTAAGTGTTTCAGATGAATAATAACTACACTGAAGAGGGAGGGGAAAAAACCCTAATAACTCAAGTAACTTTTAAACACAGTAGTTTAGTATATACCTGTAGTATATAATTTTAAATTGTACTCTGTACAAATATTAAATTCTAGTTAGGCTTGGTTTTTGCTATGGTATCAGCAGGTCTGAAGTAATTTTCTGTGAATTGGATGATTGAGAAGTTAAGTAAATTATTGATATGTGGGAGCCAGGTTTTTAACAGTATATTAAGGGAGGTCATTAAGCCATGAAATGGGGGAAATTATAATGAACTCTATAGTGTTGAATTTTAATTATTGGTATCTTTATGTAATTTATTCACTCTGTGAGTAAATAAAAAGAAATAGATGTAAGTGTGAGTATGTTATTTATATCTTAGCTCTGACTGCTAGAAAGACCTGAAAGCAAAAATATTCCATTGCAATGAGCATACCTAGGGCTCAGATCTTGATTTCTAAAGACTGTTCCCCACTGAAAAGAATTCCTTAAATAATCGGCTTATTTAATAATACATGGGACTGGAAGACACAAAACAAACTCAACACATCTTATCCAAGAAAACGAGGAAGTGCTTAAAAAATGACAGACACACAGAAAGAACATAGAAGCCAGCCTAAACAGGCTGAAACAGATTGGGCTTAAAATTTAAAAATTATAGTAAAAGAATTCATCAAATAAAATTAGAGTTCATGAGTCCACACTATAATAATCAACTGAATGAATAGGTGAATAAATGATAGGTTAAAGGGGGAATGCTCTTCCTTACAGTATAATGCCATTTAACATAGAAGGAATGATAGATTTAGAGTGTCACTGTTTGGCAGTCATTATAGAAATAAATGATTCAGCCCAACATGTATAGATGCTAAAACAAATGGTAAACAAATTGATGGGTACTAGATATATACATAGTCTGAAAACTAATAACCTTGGAAGGGATTAACCTACATAACACATTTTTATCTAGGTAATCAGTTATACATCACCAGTAGTTAGATAAACCAGCATAATGTACCTCCTGATAAGGTTCCCAGAAATGAACACACCATCATTTGATTCCTACCAAAATGCATCTGCCTGAATCTGATCATTGGAAAACATCAGACAAACCCAAAGTGAGCAATACTCTACAAAATATAATTGGTTTGTAGCCTTCAACAATGTTCAGGGTCATGAAAGACAAGGAAAGACTGAGGAGCTGTTCCAGATTTAAGGAGGCTAGAGATAGGACAACTAAGTGCAATTTGTAACTGCAAAGTGGATCTTGAACTCGGAAAACAATAGCTTATAAACAATATTATTGAGCCAGGCACAGCGGAACATGCCTATAATTCCAGCTCTCAGGAGGCTGAGGCCACAAGAATTAATGAGTTCAAAGCCAAATCTAGGCAACATAGTGAAACACTGTCTCAGAGACCTGAAAGACAAAGAGAGAGAGAAAGAATATTATTGGAACAGACGGCAAAATTATAATAGATATGATAATAGTGTTTAATTTTCTGAGTTTTATAATTGTACTGTGGTTACATAAGAGAATATCCTTGTTCTTAGGAAATACTTATAAATAAACAAGCATAATGTTTGCCACCTAATTTCAAATGACCTAGGGAAAGATGTAGAGAGAGTAGATAGTGTAAAGCAAGTGGGACAGCATAAACAAAAGGTAAATTAGGGTAAAGAGTATCAGAATTCTTAAAGAGTATAAGAATTTATGTTGCTGCTCTTTTTAAACTTAAATCATGAAATTATACATTATAAAAATTAGGTAGATCAAAGACAAATTTAAGAGCTAAAACTATAAAACATTTTTGAAAAAACAGGAGTAAATATTCATGCCCTAAGAGGCAAAAGCCTTAGATACAATACCATAATAACAAGGAGCAAAAGAAAATGTATTACATTTCATCACCAAAATTTAAAACTACAAATGCATCAAGATATGAAAAGACAACTCACAGAATGGAAGAAAATATTTGTAAATCATGTATCTGATAAGACTTATATCCAAATATATAAGGAACTTTTACAACCAGTAGTCCAGAGGTAACCCAATTAAAAGTGGGCAAAGGACCTGAATAGACAGTTTGTCAAAGAAGATACATAATTGGCCAGTAAGCATGTAAAAAGATGCTCAATGTCTTTAATCATTAGGAAAATGTAAATCAAAACCACAATGAGATAACAACTTTTATGCCCTAGGATGACTATAACTTAAAAGACCTATAATAACATATGTTAGCATGGGATGTAGAGAAATTGCAACTCTCATATGTTGAATGCAGGAATATAAGATGATACCACCACTAAACGTTAAACATAGAGTTATTGTATGACCTAGTAATTATTTTTTTTTAATTGAAGCATTAGTTGTTCACAGTGGTTGGGTTCATTTTGACAAAATCATACATGCCTGGAGTTTAATTTACTCCATTTTGGTCCTGATTCCCCACCCTTTCCCCTGCCCCTTTCTTTCCCCTGTTCCCCTTCCTCTGCTCATTTTCCTTTCACTCATTTGTTTGTGTTTGTTTATTTATTGGTAACAGCAAGTGAACCCAGGGGTGTTTAACCACTTGGCCACATTCCCAGTCCTTTTTGTGTTTTTTTTTTTAATTGTGAGACAAGATTTCACTAAATTGTTTACTGCCTCACTGAACTGCTGAGGCTGGCCTTGAACTTGGAATCCTTCTGGTTTAGCCTCCCTAGTCACTGGTATTATGGGTGTGCACCACCATGCCTGGCTCATTTATTTATTTGTGATTGATCCTTTCTATATATACATAAAGGTTGAATTCATTATGGTATATTTATTTATGCATATAACATAATTTTGTTCATTTCATTTCCCATTTCCTCTCCTTTCCCATCCCTCTTCCCTCCCTGTAGATATCCTTCTGCTACTCCACTGAAAATCCCTTAATGATATCCAATCCCCTCCCCTTTTCCCCTTATTTTGTCTGGCTCCCACTTAAGAGAGAAAACATTTGAGCCTTGATTTTGTGAGTCTGACTTATTTCATTTAGCATGATGTTCTTGTTCCATCCATGGCAAATACCATAATTTTGTTGTTCTTTATGGCTGAGTAAAGACTCATATATACCACATTTTCTTAATCCATTCACCTATGATGGGGATCTGGGCTGATTCCATAATTTGGTTATGGTGAAGAGTTCTGCTGTATCTTATAGTATTCTGATTTTAGTTCTTTTGGATAAAAACCAAGGAGTGGGATAGCTGATTCATATGGTATTCCATTTCTTGTTTTTTGGGAGATCTCCACATTGTTTTCCAGAGTAGTTGAACTAATTTGCAATCCCACTAGCAATGTATGAATCTACCTTTTCCCCAACATTCTTACCAGGATTTATTATTATTTATATTCTATCATTGACTGGAATGAGATGAAATATCAGAGTAGTGTTGATTTGCATTTACTGGACTGCTAGAGATATCAAACTACATATATATATATATATATATATATATATATATATATATATATATATATTTCTTGGCCATTTGTGTTTCTTTAAAAAAAAAAAAAAGATCTGTTCTTTTGCCCATTTATTGACTGGGTTTTTTGGGTTTTGGGTGTTAAGTTTTTTTGAGTTCTTTATATGTTAAATGTTAATCCACTGTCAGAGAAATAGCTGGCAAAGATTTTCTTCCATTCTGTAGACTCTCTTCATGTTCTTGTTTCCTTTGCTGCGCAGAAGATTTTGATATGATGGCATTCATTTATTTATCCTTGGTTTCATTTCTTGAGCTCTAGGGCTTTTAAAGAAGTCAGTACCTGGAGTGTTGATTTTTCTAGCAGAAGAAAACGTGTATCTATTCCATGAGATACTGAGAAGAAAGTAAATTCTGTTGTTTTAGGGCAAAATGTTCTGTAGATGCCTGTTAGTTCCATTGATTTTATGTTTGGATGACCTCTCTATTGATGATAAGGATGTGTTGAAATCACCCTGAAATCATTGTATTGGGATCTATCTGGGATTTAACATCAAGAAGTACTTTATTTTATATGTTAGGTACACTGACATTTCAGGCATATATATTTACTATCATTATATCTTCTTGTTGCATCATTCCTTTGTCTCTTCTGATTAATTTTTGGGGGGTGGAGGTGGGGGGTTGTGGCTCCATGGTAGAGCACTTGCCTAGCATGTGTGAGACACTGGGTTTGAGTCTCAGCACCACATAAGTAAAAAATAAAGATATTGTATTCATCTACAACTAAAAATATTTAGAGGGAAAAAAACGGGCATTTAACCATTAAGCCACATCCTTTTTAGTTTTTATTTTGAGACAGGGTCTTGCTAAGTTGCTGAGGCTAAGCTCAAACTTAAAATCCTCCTGCCATAGCTTTCCAAGTCACTGGGATTATAGACATAATCAGCACTTTTGATTGTTTTTTATTGTAAAATTTGCCAGGTACAGGGTGCTTGTTTTCATACTCCATTTGCATGGAATATTTTTTGTATCCTTTTACTTTTACCTTGTGGGTGTTTTTGCCTATAAGTCAAGCCTCTTGCAAAGAGCATATAATTAGATCTTGCTTTTTAATACATTTTGCTAATATCTCTCTCTCTCTCTCTCTCTCTCTCTATATATATATATATATATATATATATATATATATATGGATTCAACCACTGAGCCACATCCCCAGCCCTATTTTGTATTTTATTTAGAGGCAGATTTACACTGAGTTGATTAGTTGCTTAGTGTGACTGAGGCTGGCTTTGAATCCACAATCCTCCTTTCTCTGCCTCCCAAACCGCTAGGATTCCAGGCATGCACCACTGCACGGGCTCTGTCTTTTAATGGGGGAAATTGAGACCATTTACATTCACAGTTGTTATGGATACATGTGTATTGTTTCTTGACATTTTGGTTTGTTTGCTAATTAATTAATTTGATTCATTTTGATAGTTGTTCTTCTAGTGATCTTCATCTCTTTGGGAGCTTTGGAGTTCATTTTTGTGTTCCTCTGTCTGTAGCATATCTTTGAGTATTCATTGGGATGCTGGCTTTGTGATGACCCAGAAATTCTACTCCTAAGTTTGTACTCAAAACATACACACTAAATTCATATATGAATATTTAGAATATTAATATTCATAATAATACCCCCAGTCAAAACAGTTTAGATATTTATCTCTACAATAGAATATTATTTAGCAGTGGAATGAAGTGAAGCATTAATACATAGTACAGCATGAATGAACCTTGAAAACATTATGTCAAGTTGAAAAAGACTACATCATTTATGATTCCACTTATATGAACTGTCCGACCTTGGCAAATCTATGAAGACAAAATTAGGTCAGTGATTGCAAAAAAGCTGTGGGGATTGCTGGGAATGGCCACAAATGAGTATGGGTTTTTGTTTTGGCTTGATGAAAATATTCTAAAATTGATTGTGGTAATATACAACTCTCTAAAAACATCAAATTGTTTAAAGGGGTGAAATGTGTGGTATGTGAATTATATCTTAACAAAGCTCTTTAAAAAATTAGGCATATAGAGGAACCTACTCTTATGACTGGAATGAGATATTTATCTTGAAATACTTGTACTGTTTATATACTTTCCTTAAGGATTAGCTAATAAATGACTTTGTAATCCTAAGAATGAGGTTATACTTTAAATGAGAGTATAAATTTAACTAAGGAGGCTGAATTAGTCCTTTTTTAGTAATGTTAAATACAGTGCTTATCAAACCATATATATGTAGAATACTTGATCTATTATACTCAGAATTGTCTTTGGAGTTATGTTGGTTACATAGTAACCAACTCTGAAACTATGATGAGTCACTTCTACTGGGAGTTTCACCTGTTCCTGTGAGTAGCTGATAGAAGAGTGTTTAGTCTAAGAATTCATGTCATGAGAAACCTTCCATTTTAGCTGTAATTCAGATTTGTTTCCTTAGATGTATAATTATTAGCCATTATCAGAGACTGCGTGAAGTTGTTTAATTTATTTGAATCAAAGACAACTAAGACAAGCTATTCCAGTAACTAATTCTGACCTTGAAGCATTTGGGTAAGGAAAGTGACATCAAAAGCAAGGAGGAGTAGCACCATTCCAGCAGCAGTAGCGTGGATTAAGTCAGTTAATACAGAAGATTACCTGAAAACAGGCTAGGCAGACTTTTTCTTCAGGTGGTGATTTGATATGTGTGTATTCTTTCTTTCTTTCTTCCTTCCTTCTTTCTTTCCTTCCTTCCTTCACCTTTACCTTTACCTTTACCTTTACCTCTTAACCGGTATTAGGTCAGTTACTATTCTCATTACTGAGTTTGTATCCTAATTCTGTTTCTAAGTCCCTATTTATTTTGTTAGTCTAATCAAATTTGGAATGGAAATCCTCTAGTAGTAAGTACATTTCAATCTCAATTCTTTATTAGGCTTAGCAGAATAGGGGGAAAAAAAAACCTTAAAATTCCTAGTCTTAGTTGATGTTACGATTTGACCAATACTGTTTGAAGTAAAGAGTTTTGAAAACTTTGGTTCTCTCATTTAGGATGTTGCCAGAGTCTGGCCTGGAACTAAAATGCCTGGACAAATGGGAAACATAGATAGGACATCATTTGGACTGAAAGTAAGTTTGTAAAATGGTTCTTTTAAAAATAAATTAGGTAAATGCAAAGGCATCAAAGTATGTATTTAATGTGTATTTATGTACTGCTGTTCTAATAGGCTTTATGATAATTAAGAGGTAGAAGATGCATGAGTTGAGTTGTATTGTGGGTAGTCATGGTAGTAATACTGGTAGTATTTATTTAATTTAACATCCAAGCCATAGACTGTACAGTCATTAAGAAGGAAAAAAATCAGTGACCTGCTATTTGACCTGGAAGATTTCACAAGATATTATATGAAAAAAAGGTAAGAATCAGAACATTAGGTTTAATACTCTATTTTTATAAAGAAATGAGCAGAAGCTTCCGATATGTACATATTGCTATGCTGTTATATAGTCGCAGAGAAAAGTGGAGAGGTTGTATTCCAGATTGTCTGAGGTTATATGTCAGAAGTGTGGGTGGACAGATGGTTTTGAGTAA
The DNA here is from genome assembly GCF_964194105.1 of Spermophilus citellus. Classification (NCBI taxonomy): domain Eukaryota; kingdom Metazoa; phylum Chordata; class Mammalia; order Rodentia; family Sciuridae; genus Spermophilus; species Spermophilus citellus. Next base: position 29,512,034 of record NC_138188.1, on the reverse strand, counting down.
GGAGAGAGGAGACTAATCAAAATTGAGTGAAAAAAAAAAAAATAACACTGCAAAAGGATTGCAAAAAGATACATTTATATGTACTTATGTGTATGTGTGTATTTTAAAGAGGGGAAGTTATGTTCTCAACTAACTTGAAAAATGTATGTAATTGCTAAATGAAAATGAGTTGTACTATAATGAGTGCTGTGTCGTTTCATTTTTTATATTAAAACAACTACTGTTTATATATGTATGCATATATATTTCAAAACATGGAAAGTACAAAGAAAATAAACACCCATAGAAACAGCACCCAAAAATAATTACTAACCAATACATGTTCTTCCAGTCTCTGTTCTACATACATCTTATATGTGATTTGTTTTCAAATTTTATATAACTAAATTGTATTAGGATTCTCCTGAGAGAGATGGATGAATGAATGGTTAGATAGACTGATAGTTAGATAAATGATGTGATACATTCATAAAAGGATATTTGAGGGGAATTGGCTCACATGATTATTGAGTCTGAAAAGTCCTACAACAGGTTAGCTGCAAGGTGGAACTTCTGGGATCCCTGTATCCTGGCTTAGTCCAAAAGCCTCCAAACCAGGGAACCCAGTGATGGAATTCTCAGTCAAGACAGAAAACCTGAGAATTGGGCAGGGAGATGTGAAGGGATGGTGGTGCTGCTGATATAAGTACTAGAGTCCAAGGTCCAGAGAGCCTAGAATTCTAATTAATATGTAAGGCAATGTCCTGGCTGCGGGAGAGAAGAAATATTTTTCTTTGACTTTTTTTGTTTTGAAGGGGAGTAGGGTAGGCATGCAGCCATTTGGACAGTGCTCACCTACATTGGGCAAGGAATCTTCCATACTCAGTCCATGCACTTTCAGGAAATGTCCTCACAGATTCACCCAAAAGTGATGCTTTTCTAGTTCTCATAGTAGTCAAAAGTTGAATTAACCATCAGATAAATCTAAGACTTTTTTACCCTTTTTTTAACTTACCAAAGCCCATCAATTTGTCACTCCGTGTGTGTGTGTGTGTGTGTGTGTGTGAGAGAGAGAGATTTCATTTTCTATAGTATTTAAAAAATATACTGAGCTATTGTTAAGTATCATCTATGGGTAAAATTTTTATTCTCAAAATATTTTATTTTCTCAGTATCATTTCTTGACCATTCTTTTCCATTTGTGTAATTTGTTTTCTCTGTGTGAAGATTGTTTTGGTTTTTTGTTTTGTTTTGGGTTCTTTTTAGTTATATGTGACAAAAGAATATACTATGACTTAATTATAAAAGCATGGAATATAATTTGTTCTAATTCAGTCCCCAGTATTTTCCCTTTGCCTGCCTTCCTCTCGCCTCCTGTTCCCTTCCCTCTCCGATCTCTCTACTATTGAATTACAGTTGAGTTTTTGTTTTGTTTTGTTTTGTTTCATTAGTGTTTTGTGGATGTACAAGATGGTGAAATTCACTGTGGTATATTCATACGTGTACATAGGAAAGTTAGGTCAGAGTCATTCCACTGTCTTTTCCTATCCTATTCCTCCTTTCCTTTTATTCCCCTCTGTCTACTCCACTGATCTTACTTTTATTTTTTTTTAATCCCTCCCCCCTTATTTTGGATTAGCTTTTAGATATCAGAGAAAACATTCAACTTTTGACTTTTGGGGACTGGCTTACCACAAGAGTCTTCAGACCCATCCATTTACCAGTGAATGCCATAGTCATTATGAATATCTTTTTGAAGGCTGCTGATCATCCCACTTATATTAGAAATTAGATCTAGTGAATTGTGAACTCCTAGTTCCTGGTTGCAACAAGCCAGTATTAACTAAGAAGAAAAATTGAATTTTCATTTGGCTGTTCTTAATGGTTCCAACAGAGTGCATTGAGATATTTGAGTAGTCTTCATCATTCGGATTTCTTGTGTTTTGTTTTGTTTGGTTTGGTTTGGTACTGAAGATTTAACCAATGGTGCATTACCACTACACTACATACCCAGCTTTTTGTTTTTTATTTTGAGACAGGGTCTCACTAAGTTGCTTAGGACCTTTCTAAATTGCTGAGGCTGGCTTTGAACTTGTGATCCTCCTGCTTCAACCTCCTGAGTTCATGGGATTATAGGCGTGCATCACCACATCCAGCCATATTTCTATTTTAAATGAGAATTTTCTATTTCTTCTGTAAGACATATCTGTTATGGTGTTATATTATAAATCATCAAATAGGATTTGAAGTTTTTCAGTTCTTTTTCAACATTTGAAGTGCTAATAATTTCATAGGTTACCTTCTCACCTTTTATAACATACTCTTTATTTTAATATAAGCATATTCTCAAATATTAACTCTTAAAGGTTGGTTTCATTTTATGTTTTAGGTGTGGAGAATAAACACAAAGCACAATATAATCTATGTAAATGGCTCTGTACCTGGACATACAAATTGTTTAGTAAAGGTATGTATAACTGTCTTTATTTTGTCTTGTTCATAGATGTGCCATAAATTCTCCTTTGACCCAAGTAGATGGGTGTTTTTCCAAATGTTTTCTTCTGCTTCTTAAAAGCACCTGGGGGTGGGGGGGAGCATTACAGAGTAATCTTAAGTCCTATGCCTATAAAAACAAGAACCTATGAAAGAGTAGAGCCAGTATGTAAAAGGATCTTTAGGACTATAAAGAAAATATTAGGTATTAAACATATTAAACATATTAAAAAGATAGTGCACCACAATTAAGTGGGGTTCATACCAGGGATGCAGGGTTGGTTCAAAACTAGGAATAGTAGGAACATACCTCAACATTGTAAAAGCTATATATGCTAACCCCAAGGCCAGCATCATTCTAAATGGAGAAAAATTGAAAGCATTTTCTCTAAAGACTGGAATAAGACAAGGATGTCCTCTTTCACCACTTCTATTCAACATCATCCTGGAAACTCTAGCCAGAGCAATTAGACAAAAGAAAGAAATTAAAGGGATACAAATAGGTAAAGAAGAACTCAAACTACCACTATTGCCAATGACATGAGTCTATATTTGGAAGATCCAAAAAATTCCACCAGAAAACTTCTAGAACTAATAAATGAATTCAGCAAAGTAGCAGTATATAAAATCAATACCCATAAATCAAATGCATTCCTGTACATCAGCAATGAATCCACAAAAAGAAATTAGGAAAACTACCCCATTCATGACTGCCTCAAAAAAAAAAAAAAAAAAAAAAATACCTGAGAATCAATCTAACAAAAGAGGTGAAAGACCTCTACAATGAAAACTACAAAACACTAAAGAAAGAAATTGAAGAAAACCTCAGAAGATGGAAAGATCTCCCATTCTCCTGGATAAGCAAAATTAATATTGTCAAAATGGCCATACTACCAAAATCGTTATAGAGATTTAATGCAATTCCTATTAAAATCCCAATGACTTTCATCATAGAAATAGAAAAGGTAATCATAAAATTTATCTGGAAAAATAAGAGATCCAGAATAGCTAAAGCAATACTTAGCAAGAAAAGTGAAGCAGGAAGCATCACAATGCCAGACCTTAAACTATACTGCAGAGCTACAGTAACAAAACTGGCATGGTATTGGCACCAAAATAGACTAGTAAACCAGTATTATAGAATAGAGGACATAGAGATAAACCCACATAAATACAGTTAAGTCATACTAGAAAAAGGTGCCAAAAACAATCACTGAAGAAAAGATAGCCTCTTCAACAAATGGTGCTGGCAAAACTGGAAATCCATATGTAGCAAAATGAAATTAAACCTCTCTCTCTCACCCTGCACAAAAATCAACTCAAAGTGGATCAAAGACTTAGGCACCAGAGCAGAGACCCTGTGCCAAATAGAATAAAAAATTAGGCCCAAATTTTCACCATGTTGGCCTAGGATCCGACCTCCTTAACAAGACTTCTAAAGCGTAAGTAAAATCAAGAATCAATAAATGGAATGGATTCAAATTAAAAAGCTTCTCAGCAAAGGAAACAATCAATAACATGAGGAGAGAGCCTACAGCCTGGGAGATATTTTTACCACATGCACCTCCAATAAAGCATTAATCTCTAGAATAAAGAATTCAAAAAACTTAACACCAAAAAAACAAATAACCCAATCAATAAATGGGCTAAGGAACTGAACAGACACTTCTCAGAAGAAGAAATATAGTCGGTCAACAAATATATGAAAAACTATTCAACATCTCTAGCAATTAGAGAAATGCAAATCCAAACTAAGATTTCATCTTCTGTCAGAATGGCAACATCAAGAATACAGGCAACAATAAATGTTGGCAAGGATGTGGGGGAAAAAGGTACACTCATACATTACTGGAGGGATTACAAATTGGTGCTACCACTTTGGAAAGCAGTATGGAGATTCCTCAGAAAACTTGGAAGGGAACCACCATTTGACCCAGCTATCCCACTTCTTGATTAATACCCAAAGGACTTAAAATCAGCATAGTACAGTAATGCAGCCACCTCAATGTTTATAGCAGCTCAATTCACAATAGCTAAATTATGGAACCAACCTCGATGTCCTTCAATGGATGAATGAATAAAGAAGATGTGGTATATATACAATGGAATATTACTCAGCTATAAAGAAGAATTAAATTATGACATTTGCCAGTAAATGGATAGAGTTGGAGAATATCCTGCTAAGCAAAATAAGCCAGTTCCAGAAAAAGTCCAAATGTTTTCTCATGTATAACTAATTAAAACAAATTTAAATTTTTTTTTAAAAAGGAAGATATTAGATTAAACTATTGCCAAAATATCAATGTATTTCTGTTCTTCCCCCCAAAAAAAAACAATAGTTTTATTTTTCTGAGAGTTATTTTGACAGAGAAACTAGAAATGTGTGAATTGGGAATTACAGAGTTCATCCAGAAAGGTGGATAGAGGTGAACACTTTAGTAAATAACAGTTTAGTAATTAGTGCTAGCACTGCTGATTACATCATTAAGTGTTTTCCTAAAATATGTATTTTTATTTTAGAAAAATTCAAAAAGTAAAGGAAAAAACCAGACATGTTGTACAGATAAATTTGAAGAAAAAACTATTTAACTCTCAACAACTTATTCCCATCAAATAAAATACAAAATTATTATTCCATCTGGGATTTAGGCCAACATAATCCAAATTCTGTCACTTCTGAGTTTTAAGTATTCTGTTCTGAAAATAAATTTGTAGTAGAAGTGATGTCAGTTATTTCTAGAAGTACACTCTTCGTTTATTTTCTAATAGCCGTGGAAAGAAAAAAACCTCAGGGTTAGTGTGTTGGCATTTTTTTGTTTTGTATTTTTGTGATACTGGGAATTGAACTTCTGTATCCGCAGCCCTTTTTATTTTATTTATTTATTTTTTAAATTTTGAGTCAGGTGTTCACTAAGTTGTCCAGACTGGATTTGAACTTGGGATCCTCCTACTTCTACTGTATCTTGGGTTATTAGGCATGTGCCACCATGACCAGCTAAACCTCAGTTTTCTTAAATTGGGTGTTTCGTTATATATTTTCTCATTTCTAAAGTGGGTTCCATTACTAGCATAAAATATGTATTTTTTAAATCTTACAGTAATTAAGTTTTGCTTTTTAAAAATCCCTTTCTGAAATACATCTTGCTTAGATTATTCTCATTTACTTTAAAGAAAAAAATTTATTGATGAATTTTTACAGATTTTTATTTTTTCCCTGAGTTTTCTTGTTTCAAAGTAAGCTTTCAGTCCCTAATAATCCAGTCATATATAACATTTTAAGCTTCATAATTCAGTGTATCCCTAGCTCTACATTCCAGATTTGTTACAGGATATGAAAACCAAAGCTTAATATAGGAAGAAAAAAATGATTACTTTCCGCAATAAGATTATACTGGATAGCACATTAATCTTTGAATATTCTCACGTATTCCTTTTCTGCCCGAGTGCACACCAGTTCTCCACTGGCTTTCTAGCTGACCCTTACCACTGCTGGGACTTCATAGGCCGCATAACCCCTTTGACCCCAGCAGGAGGAATAGGTCAACTGTCTGGGAAAACTATACTACATACAATGCTATTCTGGTCTCTTTGTTACAAATGGTTTATAACCAGCAATACTAAGTAGTCATATTTACCATCCACTTCAATAAATGATTGCTTCCAAAAACTCTATCCACTTTGTTAACCGATGATGGTTTGCTCTTATGAAAAGTATTCGGTAGGCACACTGAAGGCTAGAAAGAGGAGTCTGAATATATTTTGACACTTAGCTACATCCCCAGCCTAACTCTTAATACTTCGTGTTTTTATATAAAATTGATCTCAATTCCTTGTCATTGTAAAATTGTTTCCATCTTTTTATACTTTTTAATATATATTTGTATTTTTAGTGCATTATAGTTTTACATAATAGTGGGGTTCATGTTTTATATTTATAAATGCATAGCTAGTTTATTTTCTGCCTTTTTTAAGATTTGAATTACTACTTTTCATTTGTATCATAAATTTTCTTATAAAATCAAAAAATAAATAAATATATTTTGAGAAATGTCTACAGTTAACACTTGCAAATATATTAACAACAACCCTCTTTCAATAAAAAAAGAAAAAACTTTTGAGACATGTTGCCTAAATAATTGTCTATTGTCTGTCCCAAAGGTTAATATGTGGGTTTAGGGGAATATCTTTTGTGTATGCTTTTTAAATATCAACTGCTTCCTGAGTCTTTTCACTCCATTATTTCTATTCTAGTGAAAGCAGGTGAATGTGGCCCCCCCCCACCTTAGTAATGGGGATTGAGCCATTGGCTGGGGGCAGACAAATTTATTAACATTGCCTCACTTCTCAGGAAGTTTGCTGCCTCGAAGTTCTGGGCTGCCAATAACTTTGGCTTTTGAGATTCTAAAGTTAGTAAAGGTAGTCTAAAGAATGACCAACCTGTTTAGTTAGCATGAGTGCTTTCTTTATTGCTGTTTTGATTCAATGAATCTATTAAGAGAACCTAAAGAGGGCTGAGGCTGTGGCTCAGTGGTAGAGCACTTGCCTAGCACGTGTAAGGCATTGAGTTCGATCCTCAGCGGAAGGAAGGAAGGGAGGGAGGAATTGTGTCCATCTACAACTAAAAAAACGAAATAAAATTTAAAAAAAGAACCTAAAATTTCTCAGAAAAATGAGAAATTATACCCCATTTAATTCAATTGTATGATATGTCAAGATCATTGTATTGTCATGTGCAACTAATAAAAAAAATTTAAAAAAAGAGAACCTAAAGAAGTATTATTTACACATGATGTGCTATATGTTATTAAATACTACTTGTTTATGTTTGTTCTTATGTCCTAATACAGAATTGAAGTTTATTTCCATATTTGCTTGGTTTTAAAGGATGTGAACTAGGTTGCCAGAAGACAGAAATGTAAAATGAAGGGGATGAATAGTTGAAAGACTCTTGGCAAAGGCAGGGAAACAATAAAGCCAGGGTAAAATTACAGAAAAATACATACCATTCAGTCTTATACCCTTATTAAAGATGGACTGGAGACTTGGCTTTCAATTTTAGAATCACCAAGACAGAAATATGTACATGAGATATCATGTTTCAAATCAGTGAGTTATAGTACTGTAGCATTTATACTTAGAATATATTATCAGTGTTTCTGTTGTCTAAAATATTCCCCCAGTTAAGTGTTATTGGGATTTTTTTCCTACTTAAGGGCCAAGCCAAAATTAGTGAATTAGAAAATAATAAACAAGTTTATTTTCTTCTGGGCAATTTTACTGATCATTTCTTGGAATAATTTTAATGAGAGAGATTAAAATAAACCAAATTTTTTATATTTGTTCAGAGCAGCTGTGTAGTTACTTCAACTAAATTATTCATTTCTTAATTGCCAAAATGAATATGCCTTATTTTATTCTGTGTATATAATTACATGTTTTTTTTTTTAATTTCTTTCTCAATAAAGACTACGGAATGAGTCAGAAGCTTTGAAGAACCCAATAATTTTTCTAAAACTAAAACCAAACATTCTAGATCATGTCAATATCAGTACTAAATCATGAAATCATAGGCATAATTAGAATTTTTTAGAACATACAGAGTTAAAATCTATCATAGAGATATCAGTTCCTTATTGTTTTTGCTAAATATTATTCTCTTTAACTTCTCAGTAAGAATGCCATTTACTAAATATAAGCTAATTTTCTAAATAAAAGGTGATATTTTTAGTTATGTATTCTTAGATTAACAAAAATTTTATGTTTTAAAATCTCAGCTCAAAAAAAATATTCTATAAAATGTAGAAAATAAATTTATAAAAATAGACAATGTAAGTAAATAATAAAATGGGTAATTGTTAGGTATCAGGTTTATAGTTTATGTCAGCTCTTTATATTTGAAAAGTGAATCCGGATGTAGTTTATATTTGAGTAGAAATCTTAAAATATGATTTAACTATTGGACAGTTAATTTATGTTATGATAAAATATAAATTGATAGTAGGTGATTTTATTCTTATGAGGTAGCTGATTAACTAGAGTGAGATTGTTCTCTGTCATTGGATTAACTAGATTTATTGGAATTTAAAAGAATGCATTGATTGAGTTTTTTTTACTGTGCATATGTAATAGTTGTCATTTGTATCCAAAAATAATGTAGGAAAACATAATCTTTGGTTATAAATAATAGGTAAATATACTACCTCCTCCATCCTCCCCCAATAATAGGTAAAATAGATGACCTTCTCCCTACCTGAATGTAGGTCTTGCACATGCTAGGCAACTAATCCCCAGCACCATTACCCTACCATTAAGTAGCTTAATTGGTAGCACTTATTAATAAATTTTTGCCTTCTCCCCCCAGATCAGAGATTCTCATCTGCCTGCATATAAGGATTTCAGTAAAAATTTACCATTCCCTACTTATTTTCCTGATGGAGATGAAGAAGAACTACCAGAAGATTTGTATGATGAAAACGTGTTTCAGCCCACTGCACCTTCTATTACATTTGCCTAACTCATTGGACATGGCAGAATCGTACATATTCTGTGAAATTTAATGAGCCAAAGCAGTAATATTATATACTTCTTTTTTAGTCATAACAATACTATACCTGTCATCTTTGTCAAAGGGCATAAATATATCACCCCAACTGAATTTTTTAGAAAAATTCCCACATTAAATAAACCAGTTAAGTAGCTTGCATTTGCCAAATTGACAGTTTGTATATTAGCAAAATATTTGTAATTTGTGGACTTCATTTTTTTTAACTACATATTTCCTGAACTGTCTTACAGTGTTTATAAATTTAACTTTCGTTAAAGATTCATCATTGTTTGTAAAGGGGTGATTGTGAAACAGAAAGCCATATGGGGACTATGGTGTGACCTATTTGGATAAATAAACATTATCCTAAAATTTATTTTTTGCTTTTCTTCTACATTTTAGATCCTTAAAGGGAGATAGATTTTTACTTAAATTAAACATTTCTGTTACCAGTCAGAACTGTGGATAGGGAATACAGAGTCCAAGCACTGCCTGCTTATCTCTGGAGCCCCGCCAATGCTGTTGAGCAATTTTGAATGTAGAGACAATTCATTTCTCAGTGGTAGAGCCCTCTCGGGTTTTGATTTGAGCTTAAACCAGATTTACTAACTCAGATTTTGTCTTGAAGTGGGGAACCTTTTTGTAACTGAACTTCATTCAGTTAGACAATTGTTCCCACATACTTCATGTTAACTGAAAATAATAGGGAAAATACCGAACCTTATATAATTTTGTACTTCAGACAAACCAACTGATCAGACATCTGCTTTAAAGTTGCACTAAGTATTGGTCATCATCTTCCTTTCTAGGTCGCTTCCTGCTCCCACTACCTGCTGGGGTAGTGGAAACCTAAATAAATGCTAATATTGATTTGTCCTGTCTCCACAAAGGCACAGGTAGTGGTGAATCTGGTGATGTCAGTTGTCACACTAAACTCAGTGAAAGCATTTCTTACACATGACAAACGTAAGGGTATATTTACAAGAATAATAAGTATTTCAGAGTCAATAGTAGTGCTTTTTCAAACCTTCAGTGCTTAAGTTCAGACAAGGACTAGAATCTAAGGATGACTTCCATGGCTTCTTTCCACAAGTAAATTTGAATGAAATCTGAACTATGGTCTGTTTTTCTTTTTTTTAGTGTAAGAAGAGTTAGAACACACTCATACACACAAGCAATCAAGGGTTCCTGATGTTACAAAGTAATTTCCACCAGTCTGCAGGAGCATTCACATTCAGCAGCTTATGTTGATTGTTTCAATAGTTGAAAGAACCACTCTTTGAAAATAGATGTGTCAAAATGAGAGCCTTGGGCTGGGGATGTGGCTCAAGCGGTATTGCGCTCGCCTGGCATGCTCATGGCACTGGGTTTGATCCTCAGTACCACATAAAAAATAAAAGATGTTGTGTCCACTGAAAACTAAAAAATAAATATTAAAAAAATTCTCTCTCTCTCTCTCTCTCTCAAAAAAAAAAAAAAAAAATGAGAGCCTTTCCTATTTCTGGCAAAGCTGGACCTTCATCCTAGGTCACTGTGTCACAGTGAAAACCCAATGTGGGAGGAAAGAACAGCATTCGGATTACTGACCTGCACCTGTTTGGGAGACCTGGGACAAGTATACTGTGATTGCCTTTAAATGTTTGTGTTACTTAGAGTAGAAACACAAAGTCAGCTTCTTGTGGCATTGAGTCTTGTAAAATTGTCTCCTAATCTGCAGTGTGATGTCCTCCCACCATCTACCTTGTTTGCTTTTTCATGGCTGATTCTCTTGGTAGAATATGCATTACTCCAAAAATGTTCACTGCTGTTTTGCCTGAATTCCACCACCATGGAAGTTCTCCCCACTTTTGCGGAACTGTGGCTAGAACAATGGACTTGTGCTACTTAACGTGTTTTTATAAATAGATTTAGAGTGGAGCAGTTTAGTGATGAGGTAGGACATGTTGCTAATACTGTTTTGCTGAACTGCTGAACCCAGAAACATTTGAAGACAGGCAGACAAAGTAGTAGGTCACCATGCTGTGAGGCTGCCTTGGGCAGAATAGTGCCATTTCATGGCTTCCTGTTTTCTATATAGGAAGAAGAACTTTACAACAGACACTGTCCAATTAGTCACAACAAACCATTCCAATTTTACTGCTGTATGTGACAATAGTCTGAAAGCATGCCTTACCAGACAGATGATTACTGCCATTCAGATTCTGCCTCCAGCAATTGCCTAGGATTCCCTGAAATGGGAGGACTCAAAGTATCCTTTGGCCCCTCAGAAAACAGCCAGAGGACTAAGTATGCAAGGTCTCGAGCCTCAATTTCATCATTTGCTTTTCTGCTTTTAAATGCTATTTGCAAGGAACTTAACAGCAGTCTGTGTCACACGTTGTTTTTCATTCTTTTTAGATTAATGAGGTGGTCTGCTCAAGTTGGATGGGCCAAATTAATGAATGCAGTTTGTATCATCAAAAAAAGCAAATCAATGATTTTCAGCTGGCCAAAGAATCATGGTATAGGAGGTATGTGAGGAAATAATGTGAGGTCAGTAATCCGAATGCTGCTCTTTCCTCCCACATTGGGTTTTCACTATGACACAGTGACTTAGGATGAAGGTCCAGCTTTGCCAGAAACATTTTGACACATCTGTTTTCAAAGAGTGGTTCTTTCAACTACTGAAACAATCAAAATAAGCTGCTGAATATGAATGCTCCTCCTACAGACTGGTGTAATCTTGATTCTCCAAAAGCAGACTATAAGCACCAAGTATATTTTGCGGCATTTAGAAAATGTGTTGTTTTGAAGGGAAAAAAAGATAAGACATCCATCAAGTTTTGACATTACACTGAATTTGTTTTATTTGGGAAGGAGCTAACTAAACACTCCATCACAAAAGTCCTGACAAAGATACGTGGATGACTGTATTAATGGGACTGTGTCAGAAAGGAATAATAATAAATGGATTCTGTGAGCATCTAACATAAATTTCCTTATCTAAAGTAGTGGTGTTTAAATGATGAAGCAAAGATGGCATCAGAGTCTCGGGCTGACTGTCCATTTTATTCTAACTGCCAAAGCATGGAATCTGATCTCACTGCTCTGTGATCTTCCCCTCCCCAAACGTTTTGACAGGTTGCTAATAACAGCCAGCCTGCTGCTAAAAATCACCATCGGTGAAGGAACAGAGGTGACAATATCCACAGAGGAAATGGATATTTAGGAAAACATGAATGAAAGCTGAAGGAATATATAAAAAAAAATCGGTAAAATAAACAATTAAGGCTGGTGGGGTAGCTCAGTGGTAGAACATTGGCCTAGTATGTGCAAGGCCCTGGGTTCCCAAGCCCTGGGTTTAGTCCCCAGCACTGAAGAAAAAACAAAAAAGGAAAGGATCTATTATATTAAGAAAGTTAGTTTCCTGTATGTCAAATAGGCAGCGTCTCCTCACCTGGCTCATTTCCCTTTCCCTAGTCCTTAAGTAAGCAATAAGGAAGACTCTGCTATGAGAAGGTTGACTTGATGATCCAAAATCCTATTAGACAACACTTACCATAAAGGCTCAAGGTTCTGTGGCCCAGGAGCCATGAAGACTCACATTTAGGATGAGGTCAAGAGGAGGCAAAGAACACCTCAGACACAGGTAATCTCCACAGTTGTTCACAGAGGTACTAAGTGTTACCTTCACCTGACACAGTTCACTCTGACTGCAAATTAACACCTCATAGCTTTTAAAACCGCAAGCCAGTGTTTCCAGAATCTTAGTGGGTGGGGAAGGATCCAGATTCTGGTTTTTAAATCTCCTCAGGTAATACCAATGTACAGTCAAAAGGCTAAAAACCACTCACCTAAATCAATATGCTGTACAGACAGATAAGGGATTTATGGAACCCAGGCCAGTTCATTGGGAATCTCCCTACAGCAATTCAAATTGGAGAAATTTTTATAAAAATGTAATAAGAATAACATTTATATATGTATAGTACTTTGCATTTTAAGGTTTTTTTGTTCTTGTGAGAGTATTCTTTTGGGAAAATGCCCAACATCCTGTGAAACTATACAAGTGTTAGGTATATCATCAAGTGTGTTAGAAAAAAAAAAAAGCAGGGTAAAAGGACAAGGACTTGTTAGTGGCTGACAAAAACCTTTATTTTGAAGTGTTATTTAATCTCATACGTAAATATGTGTTGTATTGGTTTTGGTTGCTTTTAGAAATGTGTTACTCTATACTTCAGTATCTTGAATCGATGATAAAATCACCGGTGAAACAAGCAGTCAATCTTGCCTGAAGTTTCAAAATTACCATTATCATATTTGCTCTTCTACTTCTTTGTCTTGTCCAGCACTTGCAGCAAGTATCAAAAATTTAGGAAGAATTGAAAAAGAATCTGTGCAACTTCTTCTAAAAATTAGGCCAGATCAAGACTACTACTATTTTTATCACCAAAATGCTTTAGACATCTTCGGAAAAGCTGGCATGAAGGTAGAGAATCCTGAGTGTGGGGTGACATTACACCAGCAGATCCTACAAGTGGACTTAACCATTGAATCCTCCCTCCCAGGCCTCATCAGGGGCCCCTCTGCCTTATGACCTGAAGATAGAAGTCAACCCATGTGGCATGTCACAGTATCAGATGTTTTGCACGTAGTTACATAATCCTCAGCCATCCTGCCAGGTGGTTATTATCTCTGCTTTATAGATGAGCACTTTGAGACTTAGAGATTATGTAATTTTCCAAATATATAGTAAGCGGCTAGTCTAGAAAACACTGAAGTTCCCCTTAGCATTCCAAGTTTGAGCCCCAGCTTCCATTCACTCAGGTTTTCTACTCATTCTGGTAAACAACCACTGAGTAAAGCCTTCTCTTCAGCTGTAGGAAGACAGTAGGCATGGCTTAGGCAAATTTTCCTGGAGTTCTTCATGCATCAGATAGAAAAGGTGTGCATCATGAAAGTTACATACCCCACTTTTCACCTTTCTCCCATCACCTACAGTGGAAAGGGAGCTGCAAGAAGATTGGTTTACCAGCGCTAGCCTTCTTCAGAGGACAAAGGAAGGGAACATGTGGGGCACAGCGGTTCACAAAGGCAAGTCTTACATTGGCTGCGTGCTACAACCTCACAGCTTTTAAAAACCCAGTCCAACGTTTCCAGAATCTTGAAGGGCTGGGAAGGACTCTCCTAATAGAGTGTGAGGAAAAATGGAACTTGAATATGGGGTAGTTGACCACTGGAATGTGAAACTCTGGTTCATGTTATTCCTGTTTATAGTTGAGTGAAATCGATGTGTCTATCAGCACTCTTCACCATCCTCAAAGAAGGTTGAGTATATATTTGAGGGTTTGCCAGCTGTTGATGGCAAACAGAAAATATGGATAAAAATTTCTGCCCTTTCACTCCAGGTTGCTGGTCAAGAGAATTTTAGTAGCCTCACAGTCAACTCCAAAACCAGATCTAAGCCAGGGTTTTGAGCTTGACTAATAGATATTGACTACACCTGCAAATACCTTCAGGCAATAACACATTATATGAAACCTTCTTTAAGAAAACAAATCCGGAGTTTCCAGAGTATCAACAAGATCACATCAACTACAACTGCTGAGCTATTTTTCTCAAAAATAAGGATAAGTGTCTGAACTTTTCAAGATGTGAGAGCTGAAGGTTCCACCATTTCTCCATAGAGATTTTACCATTCCTTATTCGCTCATCTGCCTGTGGAATTATTTGTCTGATCAAGGACTGGGTCTTCCTTGTTACCTCCTAGGCTCTTATATTGAGAAAAGCATAGTTTTCTGTTTTTACTGAGATGATAAAAAAGATAAATTCAGAAAACCCACTGCATGAGTAAATACAGAATCATGAAAAAAAATCATATGGGCTTAATGCCTAGTTTGATTGTTTTATTTGTTTTTAAAACTCTTATAAAGAAAAGAAGGCATAAAATTTATTATATGCCTAAGGCCTAGATATATTAGATTACCCCTGTTTGATTTCAAGAGGACACCAAATAAAAGGAATAATGAGATTTTTTAAATTAAAAATGTTTTATTTTGTATTATGAAGATAATGTTTATTAGAGAAAATTAGAAAACAGAAGTTAAAAACAAAGATAAACTTCATGATCCCATCGTGCCGTTTACTGACTGGTGACATTTTGTAGAACTTAGATCTATAGATGTATATGTATGTAAAATAGAATTATACTATGCATGTTATTTTGTAGATTTCTTAACTCTACAATACATTTGTTCAATGTCATTAGGTCTGTCTTTTGGGGGATAGGGTTTTGTTTCATTTTTGTGATTAGAAGCAGTGTTATGATGGAGGGCTTCACAGCTTCTTTAACAGTTTCTTGGACATTATTTTCTTGAGTAAATTTCTGCAAATAAAAAGACTGGATTAAGGAATATGTGAGACTGAGTTGCTCCTCAGAAAGATTGTACCAAGTTAAATGTTTTCAAAGTCTCCTCTATTTACTGAGAAAAAAAAAATATTGGGTCCCCACTCCCTGCCATGAGACGTGCATGGACTTCCCCCTTAAGCCTTCACTTCCTTACCTAATTTCTTTCTCAACTTGCTGGGGTGACAAGGCCTAGCCCTCATTTCACTTTTCTCCCTCATACTGCCAAGGTACCGCCATACCAACTTGGGACTTCCTGAATCATGAGAATGAGGTAATGCTCTGGATGAAGTTATTAGACCACTAAGTACCAAGCGGGAAGGAATGCAAAAGCACCCCTCAATTCAGCTGTGGATAGTGTTAAGTACAAGTGTCTCCATCAGGAGCCATTCCAATCCTCGGGAAGAATACATCCCTACTCAGCCAGGTGGCGGAGGCTGGCCTGCTGGTGGAAGATGGTGTTCCATGGGGCGGTACTGCAGCAGCACCAACACTTTACAACCACAGCTGTGTGTATCTCTGTATTGTCACAGCCCTGATGCAGAGGACATTCAGTTCACAGGGGGCTGCGTGACACGGTCCCACCAGGGAGAAATATTGGAAAATCCTTCTCCCTCCTCTCAAAAAGAATATGATCACTTGAATCAAGTGATATTGAATCCTTTATGTGTGTCTTCCTTGACTCCCCCAAACTGTAAAACTATTTCTAGCCTGGTTTGTGGGTCCAGAATCTCTCCCCACTCCATCTTTCCTATCCAACCAGCAATGAAATAATTAGTTATATATTTTCAGGAACATACACTTTTGCTATATACGTGGCTCTTATGGTAGGTCATACTGTCTTTCAAAAGAAGGGAAAGGCATGGGGAGGAGGCAGGGATAGAGGCTTTTGTGAATGACTACTTTGAAACTAGAATTGTGAGTCTCAGGTCCCACTTGAATTTCCTTTAATTCCTTTCCATTTATCCAGAACAAGATGGACATAATAAATGTTCATTAAATTATTGTTCACTGATGATTTAAATCGAGAAATTAAAAGAACATGGGAGGTAATGTTTCCCAAATAGAAGCAGAGCAGTTACACAGGCCATTTCTCCCCACGAGATGCAGGATGCCTCCTCCTGAAGGCTCCAGCCTGATCTAACAGAGAGTGGTCCAGACCACATCCTAGGGCCCCTGATTCTGCCATTGCTTACACTAACACAAACTGAAGTCTCCAAACAGACTTGACAGATTCCCGAAGGTGCTGAAAAGCTGATAAAGGCTAAGAAAGGAGCTGAGCTCACCTGAGGCCCATGCATTGTGCAGCCGGTGTTGTCTGATGATCTTAATTGTTCATTGCAGAGCACAGAAAGCAAAGGTCTGCACACTTTCCTGTGACGCCCCTGCAAGTCTCTGTCCTTTCCAGGCGGTTCTGTTCAGTGGGGCAGGATTTAAGGAGGGAAGCATTCATGAAAAGGTAAAAGCCAGACATACCTTTTTCCTGATTTATGTGCTTCTATCTAGCATAAATAAGAAATAATCTCCCCAGCCTATACAGTAACACATTATGAATTAATCATCTTAACATTTTATTAAATCACATCATCAAACTTTCATTTTCCAGCAAGCACTTTAGCTCTGGTGTGTTAAGCAGGCATCCTATTTCTATTCTTCTACCTCTGATTATTTTATTTGCTTTTCTCTGGTCTGGTTTTCCATCTCTGTCCCCTTATCTACCACAGTGCCTGGCAGGTGACATGTAGACACCCCAGAAGGTTTATCTGATAAATGAAATGAACATATTAAAACATCCTTTTGTTTCTTTTTCCACTTCCTAGATTATTTCATTTGCTTTGCTCTTGGTTGATGGCAGAGCCACAGCGATATCCTTGTGAAGGTTTAGTCATTCTAGAATCCCACAGAGTAATAGCACATCTGAATATTCTGCTTATTATAGAAGATATGCTCATTAGAAGTGTTATTGGCTGGCTTGAAACTTGAAGAAATGGAGAGCATACTTGCTACTGATAAAAAGACTAGATATTGTAAAAATTGCCTGTCACTTATAAATTTGTAGGTTCACTGCAGATACATCATAATTTAATTCCACCAGGGTTGAGGGGATTAGTTAAGAATAAAAGGCATGGGGGTATAATTTTATTAAAATGGTAAAATGTAAAATTCATCCAGAATAATAAAGTCATGGGAGAAAGACTCATCTTTCCAGTCTCTAAACTCCGCTGTAAGAATGAACAAATTCTCATGTGGTACAGTCAATAATAACTAGATTTATAAATCCGAGCAAATACAGAAACATACTTTCAAAAGTCAGTGTATTAGGGCTGGGGCCTGGGGCTCAGTGGTAGAGCGCTTGCCTAGCATGTGTGAGGCACTGGGTTAGATTCTCAGCACCACATATAAATGAATTAGTAAATAAAATGAAGGTCCATCAACAATTTTAGAAATATTTTTAAAAAGTCAGTGTATTGATTTTAACAGTTGGAAAATGGAAATCTATGGGCCCATACTGGTAGTATCAAGTAAATGGGGGGGGGCTGTTGGTCACAGTAGTTGGATAAATATGAAAAGAGCACTAGAGTTGGAAAATTCAGCTTTCTTATTAACTTTGTATCGTTTTTCAACCATCATGGTAAAAATCGGTTCAGACAATAGACATCAATGAATACTAACTACATGGAGGGGAAAGGACAGGTGAATTTTGTTGGGAAGCAGCATATTTATTTGTAAGGTCTTAAGGTGTCTCCCTACAAATTGCTTATTAGTTGAAAGGGAGATGTGCTAACTATACTATACAGTGACTACGAGGTGGTCAAAATTTGTATGACCAGTGAGGGTCAGACAACTGTCATATGCCACCAAATATGACAGAATGAAGAGATAACCTACTTATGTAATATCCCACCTGGGAAGGCATAACCTAAATCTACCATTAGAAACATAGGAACATCCCCCTTGAAAAAGAGGGCAGTAGGGAGAGAAGGTATTCTTCAAAAACATCAATTTTCATAAAAGACATATATGCCAGAATAAAAAAAAACATTAAAGAACCAACCATGACAACTAAATATACACTTGACGTTAGACTAGATTCTGTAGTGGACCAATTGATAAAGCTGGAATATGGACTTCAGATAAAAATATTGTGTCAATGTCAAGTTGACTTAAATGGTATAACCTGCTATAGTTATATAAAAGAAATTCTTATAGATGACAGATACATAGATAGATGATAGGCATCTGATAAATAATAAAGCGAATGGGGACCAAAGTTTATTGGTAGATAAATATGGGTAAAAGGCTTTTGTATCTCAACTGCAACTTGTCTGTAAGTTTGAAATTATTTCCAAGCAACTTTTTTAGGAATACATAATTATGTTTTCATTTATATGAAGCTCAAGAGTAAGCAAAACTAATAGATAGTGCTATATATCTAAATTGAAACTAGCAGTTTACCTCCACAGTGGAAGGAAAAAGGTATCAACTGGGAAAGACCTCACAGAACTCAACTGTGATAATGAGAATGCTTTCCGTCTTCATCTGGGTAATTGCTATGAATGCATATGTTTATATGTAAAAATGTATTAAGGTGTTCACTTAAAATTTGTGCACTTATATTTGTTAGACCTCAACTAAGTATTAAATTTCAAACTTTTTTTTTAAATTAATTATGAGTTGAGCTCAAGTCATGTGTTTGGAAGAATGTGAAATGGAAAGTGGTGGATACCAGGAAGGGGCCAATAGCTGAGGTGAAAAGAGGGTAATGGAATGATGGCAAAGGAAAACCTTCTTCAAAGTTTACCTCAGAAACTTCATAGATGAAATAATTAATCTATTCTAAAGCACCATGGGCAATAGAATGGTTTAGCTTTACTCATCAAAGCTTATGGAATTCTAAGTCAGTGAAGGATTGGCAGAGGTCTTGGTTAGGAAGGATCTCCAGGAGGCTGGAGCTGGAGCTTCCAAGGAAATATAGGAGTTGGAGAGGAAAATAAATATATAGCATAATTCTTCCTGATTTCTCTTCTGTGATCATTTATATTGACTTTTGTGTTTTGTGAGCTTTCATTTGAGACCAGTTTGGTCTTGTTTTTAATGCACAAATATAGAACTGAAAAAAGTCAAATCCATGGGAGGAAGAAATAAATGAGAATATATTATCTCTCTGAGGAAAAGCTTTTGAAAAGGACTATGATGATAGATTCTCAAAACTGAGGCTTCAAGACTGTACCCCATCCAGAGCAAAACCACACTTCTCTGAGTTCTCTCTCCACATTTCGTAACACAAGTTTAAATCCTATAACCTCCTCCTAAATCGCTCTTTCTGAGATGCCTCCTGACCTCTTGTGATGTGTTGTGCAGCAAGACACCAAAACCAAAAGAACTTGGTTTAATTACAGTGTATTGCCAATGGTCTTGGACTGAGGGATATCGACAACCCCCCATTTAACAGTTAAGAAAACAGGCACGGAGGGGTTAAATAACTCACTTAAGATCACACACACCTACTATCAATGGTCCTCAATCTTAACTGCCCATCAGATTCTCTGGAGATGGGGTTTACGTATTCATATACTTTTAATTCTTCCCATGGTGATAGGCAACCAAGAAACATAGATGATGTCTATAGCAGCATTTGTCCAATTTTAACATCCCTATTTATCAGGATTAAATGCAGATTCTGACTCAGGAATTCTGTGTGGAGCCTGAGATTCTGCTTTTCTAACAAGCTCCCAGGTGATGCTGATACTGTTGGTCCACAGACCACATTTTGAACAACAGGGCCTAAAGTTCCTTACAGCTCCATAACACTGCCTTCCTAGAAAAGTGCTTTGTTTCTCTATCAAAAAAGTAATCTATTTATTCATTTATGGAGTCCCTATAGTTCATTGAGCGCTACTAGCTCCTGGGAATCCAGCAATAAAACAGACAGAAAATGTCTCTGCCCACACAGAGCTTACTCTCTAGGGACTGAGAGGAAGAATTAGGCCATCCAATCCAAGCAGAAAGTCTAGGGACCTTCGATCAGATACCGTACTTCCACTCTCGCTTCATGATCCGGATGATGCTGGGACCTCCATATCTTCTTCCAGCATCAACATTTCATTATTTGGCTGTCTCCTAAATAGCATGATATGGGGAATCATATTTATTTCCAGAAGCATTTGTTTGCTAAAATAGCATTTCGTGTAGGTGGAAAAGAAAATCAATAAATTCAAGGTCATGAAAATAGAAACAGTGTTGTTATTTTTTTAAAAAATAGCCACTGTAATGGAATTTAAGAGAAAGTTATTTAGCATCCTCAGATAATCCCCCCCAAAGATTATCAGTTTTAAAAAGTAGGTCAGATTCAGGGACTACGTGTCTCTGGACTGTACCTATAACAAGAGAAATGAGAATGTTTTCATTGCTCTTGCATTCAAATGGCTTTGACATGCAATTTTAATTACTCTTCAAAAGGCAGTGTATGTCTGCTGTTGGGAGCTTAGGGAATTTGTTAACCCTGACTTTTTTTTTCTCCTGAATGTCAGACATGCAGAGCCCATTTATTTTACGCTGGAATTTTCTTTCTCTTAATGTTTGGTCAACTGTTTGGAGTGAAAAAGAGAAAAGCAGTCCTCTTCGCTTAGAAGCTTGCCCAGCACTGTCACCTGGCCTTGGTGTTCTCCCATTAGGGACAACATTTTCACAGAACAGCAATGCCAGTAAAGGTCACTCTGTGATCTGTAGGGGTCAAGACCAAAACAAAACCACTCAATGATCACTTCTGAACACAGATAAAACATGAACCACAGAAGGACAAACATCCCCAATCCCCTCCAACCTCAGCTTGGCCTGTTCCTCCCTTCCAGATGAGCTGTAGACAGGCACTCCGCCATAGGATTCTCTTGGCGCGTGCGGTGTCCACTCAAGACACAACCTCTAGACTCCTGATCCCTACTACACACACTTCTCTGGGCCCTACTCCCTGTCCTTCTGACCCTGTGTGCCTTGATCTTATTGAAAGGAAAGCCTGGCATTTCATCTCCCCCAGGCCTGTCCTCAGCACCGGAACGTCACTAGAGAAGTTCACGCCATGTAAGTCCATGAGCTTACCTGGGACACAGTGCAGGATATTTTCCTGGTGGTGAAACTGAGCAGTGTCAAAATCTAGGGCCAGGGAGAAGAATTTGAGATGGAACTGAGGAGTCTGAGGGGAAAGAACAAGAAGCAAAGAGGAAGCAGGAGTTGGGTATGTCCCCCCCCCCCAGGAAGCACTGACTTCCAGTGGAAGAAACTGGCAGTTAAAAGCTTTGGGTATGAAGGGCACACATCCTTTGTTAGGGTGTAATCCTCCCCTCCTCAAATCTGAGTTGCTGCATATATAAGCCCTCTACGATATTTTTCAAAAAGGGGTTTATATAAGATGAAAGCCATACCAGTTAGTTGTGCATACAGGGAAGGGGAATCCCATAGTGGCTGAGTCTGTGATATTATTACACCAGACCATGAGACCAGCACAGAATCTTTCCTCTACCTCTGGCTCATCCTTCACCCTGTCCTTTGCTCTCATCTGTCTTTCATGACTTGAAATATCTCTGCTTCTCTTATTCGAGGCCACTGTGGTCTTCCCTTCATAGTCCCCAGTCACTGCCTCTTTCTAAATTCATCATTAGTGGCAACAAGGGAAGCATCTGTGCTGAAGTGGAAATCTCAGAGCATGTGTGTGGGCGCTCCCACAAAGCCAAGAAGCATTCTTTCTTGTGGAGTGTGTTAGTCAGCATCGCCTCGCTGTGACCAAGATACCTGACAAGAACAACTTAGAGGACAAAAAGGTTGTTTTGACCCATGGTTTCAGAGGTTCAGTCCATGGTCAGATGACCCTGTTCCTCTGGGCCCAAGATGAGGCAGAACATCATGGCAGAAGGATATAGTGGAGAGGGCTGCTTTCCTCATGCCAGCCGGGAAGCAGAAAAAGAAAATGGAAGGGGCTTTAGGGAAGATGAACCGTGCACGGTACGACCCGCCTCCTCCAGCCATGACCCACCTGCCTACAGTTACTGCCCAGTCAGTCCATTCCAACTAGGATGGATTGATTAGGTTACAGCTCACATATTCTAATCATTTTACCACTGGCTATTCCCAATGAACACAGGCGCTTTGGGGGAACATCTCTTAGCCACAGGGAGTGTGGTAGGCTGAGTAATAGCCCAGAAAAGATGTACATGCTTTGATCCCTGGGACCATGAATGTTACCTTTCATGGCAAAAAGACTCACAGATGTGATTCAATTAAGGGTCTTGAGGATTATCCAAGAGGGCCTGAAATGCACTCACTTGTATCCTGCCAAGAAGGCAGAGAGGTGACAGACGGTAAAGAGAAGGCAAAATGACCACAAAGGCAAGATTGGTACGATACAGCCACAAGCCAAGGAATGTGGGCAGCTGCCAGAGCCAGAAGAGGCAAGGAACAGATCCACCAGAGTTTCCAGAGGAAGCACAGCCCTGCCAATACCTTGACGCAGAATTTTGTGCCCTAGGACTGTGTTGTGGAAGCCACTGAGTGTGGGATAGTTTGTTGGAGCAACCCTAGAAAACCAGTCCAGGGAGGCACCCACCTTTCTCCTGGCTTCCCCAAGTTGCAGCAGCCAAAATGTAGAAGCATCCTGCCCAGGTCCGGGACCAAAAGGTAGAGGGCGCTGGTGAGCAACCTGCCCTGGAGCACTGGAGTGAAGGCTGGACACAGAAAGGAAAATCAGCCCGCAGCCAGCCAGCTCTCGGCCACTCTTCCTGCATCTCCACTCCAGTCCTGTCCTTGGTGGCCAGGTGTCTCCACCCAACAGAACTCAGAATGAATCCAGAAGCCCTCAGCTACAAAGTAGCATTTCTTTGGATTGGAGGCGCTTTGGGAGTAGGCAAAGTTTTCAGGGAATGCCTTCAGGGTAGGAGACCTTTCCTGAAATGTCAGGGCCTGTGCAAACTTCCAGCATTCACTCAGACAAACAGAAGAGCCTGGAGGGAGAGGAAGGCCAGGTGAGTTGACACTGCCCAGCACTGTTGAGAAGTAGCTGGAAGCAGCAGGGGCTCAAACCTTTCCCAGAAATGATCACTGAGTTCGACAGGTGCCCCAGAATAAAAACTTTCAACTGAATAAAAATGTTTCTTGTGTCTGAGACCTACTTCTTCCCCAGACTAGTGTGGATGGAAAAGAAAGAAAAATAAAAAGTTGTCAGTGTGTGGGAGTCATGCTATGCCTAACAGGAGTGTTAGGTCTTTAAACAAACAATTCTTTTTTTTTTATTTACTTTTTTTGGTTGTTATTATAGATAGACAGAATACCTTTATTTTATTTTTATGTGGTGTTGAGGATCAAACCCAGTGACTCATACATGCAAGGCAAGCACTCTGCCTCTAAGCCACAATCCCAGCTTTTTTTTTTTTTTTTTTAAGTTGTTATTGCTGGGTTCTGTGGCACTTACCTGTAATCTTAGCAATGCAGGAAGCTGAGGTGGGAGGATCACAAATTCGAGGCCAGCCTCAGCAACTTAAGCCAAACCCTTTCTCAAGATTATATAATTATATAATATATAATTATATGATATATAATTAAAATATATATATATATTAAATATATAATTAAAATTTAATATATAATTAAAAAAACAAACCATACACCCATGGAGGTTTTTTTTGCCTCCACCAATAGTTAATGTTTCTGTCTTTCTTTTGCACCAGTTTTCAATCAGAAAGGACTACAGTTCTCCACCATCCCCTCTTCAGAGAGCTGGTGCCTGATCATGCAATTAGACAAGGCCTCCTTCTTCCTGGCTCACCAGGACTTTACCCAGTTTTTATTTTCATCAAGCCCTCATTACACTCCAAACGTATGCGTTTCTTTATTGCTTCCTCTTCACTAGCTCCAGGAGGGACTTTGCCTGTGGCCCACACCCAGATGGACCGCACCACAGATAAATATCAGTGGAGTGACTTAATTGAGGTGCTGAATCGCTGGGATTACAGGCGAGCGCCACCGAATCTGGCAAATAATATATGCTTTAAAAAAAAAAAAAAAGGATGAAGAATTATTGGCTTAAAGATCTAAGACTCCCCTGGGCACAGCATGCCTCCACACTCTGGGAACTTTTTAAATTTTTCTTTTCCATCCACACTAGCCTGGGGACACATTTGTTATGTTCCCTTTTCTATTAAGGCCGTATCTTGAATATTTTTCTTATGCCTATTTAGTTGTTAGCCTGCGGAAAATATGATTAACATGTAGTTTCTTCTGAAAAACAAAAGTAGAAGCCAGATTTCCCGGCATCCTCCCCACACAGCGCTCCTACTCTGAGAGCCCACTCCAGGCTCCTGTCTGCTCTCTCACCTCCTTCCTGACCTGCAGTCAAGGCAAGGACGTCATGGTGGGGAAAAGCGGGAGGAAGGGGTGGAACATTGATACAATACAAACAAACTTTGGATCAAAGGTGCCAAGTATTGATGTCAACGTGGAAAATGTGAAAACTCAGACTTTATCAGCTGATTCTCATTATCCAAAGATTCTGTTATTTGTCCTAGCAGACTCACTAAATGTCAAGGCAACCGCAAGGTCGGTAGTCACAGGCTTTCAAGGTCACTGCTGATGGTTTGCAGAGCAGCAAAAAACCACCTTGACTCACATCAAGTGTGCACATTCCCAGCACAAATCCCTGAGGTCGGGCAAGGGGGGGCTCTGCCGCCTCCTTCTGGCTCTCATTCTAGCAGCAAGGCTGTATTCCACATATCCAAGTTGATGAGCTTGTTCTTGGTGATGCTGCTGTAGAAATTGGCCCCAGGCATAGTGCTTAAATGCAGTCCAGCGGTCCTCAGCATAAGGTGGCTGAGGATGTGCCTCACAGAAGAAATACATATGTTAGGTGAGTTTAGTACAGGCGTGAGTTGCAGTGCCCTTGGCTGTGAGTTGTGTTAATGAACAAACAATATATGAAGTTTTCTTTAAACAGAAACACACAGCTGGGCTCAGTAGTGCACACCTGTAATCCCAGCATCTCAGGAGGTTGAGGCAAGAGGATTTCGAGTTCAAAGCCATCCTCTGCAATCTAGCAAGGCCTTAAGTGACTTAGCAAGACCCTGTCTCAAAATATTTTTTAAAAAAAAGGGGGGGGGCTAGTGGTTGTGGCTCGGTTATTAAGCATGCCTGGATTTAATCCCCTTACCAAAAAAAAAAAGGAAAAGAAATGCGTGTGTGTCTGTGTGTGTGTGTGTGTGTGTCTGTGTGTGTGTGTGTATGTAGCTCAGTGGTAAAGTGCCCCTGGGTTCAATCCCAGTATAAATGAATTGATTAATTAAATAGAAACATATGCGAAACAAAATTCTGTATTGATTGGTTGAAAAATGTTGGGACCAGAAGATCAGGAACCCAACCCTCTATAATCAGCCATTTATATCTGAGAGTTTCACACCCATGGATTCAACCAACCACAAATTGAAAAAAATTTTGGATTGCATCTGTACTGAACAAGTATAGACTTATTTCTTGTCAATATTCCCTGAACAATACAGTAGCACAGGCTGTGTACATAGTATTCCTTTATATCATAATTAATCTAGACATGATTGAAAGTACAGAGAAGACCCAAGTAGGCTCTATGTAAACACTCTGTCATTTTATAGAAAGAACTTGGGCATCCTCAGATTTTGGTGTAGGGCAGAGTCCTGAACCCAATCCCCTGTGGTTACCACAGGACAGCTGTACTTCCGTTAGGAGTGCTGGTTTAGTGTTAAGCTAATCAGTGTTCAAGACGGTTTTCTAGACCATGACCCCTGCAAAAATAAGAATTAACTGTATTTTAAAAAATATTTATCTGTTATTTTATATAATTTTCCTCAGCCTTCAAAAGCACAAAGAGAAAAACTCACCCATAACAATCATCAATGTGTGTGTAAGAGGTGGGATTGAGAGAGTAAAAAAGCAAGAGGGAGAGAGACTCCTGCTCTCAGAGATCACCCTTGACATTTACTCACAAGTTAAAAATGCAGTCAAAGGCATCTTCAAGGGGGTTGGAGAAAGCCCCGGGGCAAAAGTGGAATAAGGGTGAGGACCTTGAGACCAGGCCTGGATGAAATCAGAAGTGGTGTGTTGCTGTATGGGAGTGTGGGTTTTATCATCAGATGAGCCTGTTTTTAAATCACAATTCTGTGAGAACTTGGGCAAGTAACTTCACCTCTCTGTGACTCTGTGTCGTCATGATCCCAGGGGCTGAGAACACTGATATTTTCTCCCTTCATTTGTGGAAAAGAGTTGAAGAAGATCATGTATGTCAAGTAGCTGGCTTTCTTTATTTTAGAAAATTAAATGTCACCATAGTGAGCTTTTAACATCACCGTGAAATAGCTACAAGAATAATAGTTAAAGAATTATTAAATAATTTGCTAAATGAAATTTTAATTATAAAATTATCACTTGATAAATTGCAAAACACATTTTTGTATCAGGCTGATGTGGCAATCCTTTCACAGAAGGAATTATTTATAGTTCAGGCAATTATAGAGTTCACGGTTGAGAATACTGAAGTTTTTACATAGAAGCTGCAAGCCCCAAATCTGCGTAGCCACCAGCAATGGACACGCTACAAATGGAGAGTAAGTAATAACTTTTGTGCTTTGTTCTTTGTTTACAATTTCCAAATACAAACGCGTATGCTATCCTAATTCCTAGGGTATCATCCTGCTTCAAACAGTTCTATTTGCAAGAAAAGCAGAATCAAAGGAAAAGGAAAGGATGTTTGGTTTGTGTCACAACAAACATATACCAATGAGTTCTTTCAAATACTATTAAAAACGCTATTCAAAATGCCATTGGAAAGAGAAGGTGAAAATGTCTGAACACTAGACTGGCTGCTTTAGAGAGAAAATGGAACACACAGCACTCTTTCCCTAACTAGCTGTGACATTCCGCATATGGGATCATGTCACTAGGGGTTATCCCATTTCATCCTGATGACTATACAATGAAGATCTTAGTATTTCCCCACTGCGTAAATGACGGACCTGAAGCTCTGAGGTCAAGTAATTTACTCCAAGTTATAAAGCTGTTGGTGACAGAGTTAGACTGAAACCCAACCAGTCAGACTCCAGAACCAAATCAGAACTGCACCCCCTTTTAAAATATTAGACAAACAGACCTCCACTCTTTAAAGTCAGAACTGCTCCCCCCTTTAAAATATTAGACAAACAGAAGAAGATATACACTAGTTAGTGGACTTGAAAGAGGTATCATTAGACCATCCCTTAATAGTGCAACATCACTTCAAAATGATGAGGTAGCAAGATCCTTTGTACAAACCATTATTTAAAACTCTATTGAAGCCAGGTACGGTGATACATGCCTGTATTCCCAGGGGCTCAGGAGGCTGAAGCAGGAAGAACAGGAATCAGAGGCCAACCTCAGAAACTTAGTGAGACCCTGTCTCAAAATAAAAAAAATAAAAAGGGCTGAGGATAGTAGAGGATCCCTGGACTCAATCCCCAGTACTGAATTTTTTTTTAAATTGCATTGAAAACATTTGGGGGAAAAAAAAAAGATATTTCATGAGTAAGGAGGATTCTTTCCACTTAAACTATAAATTTAGAAGACTTTGACATGTGTAAACTATAAATTGACCAAGTGCATGGGGCATATCTGGGTCTAGGTCAATGAGGGCAGCAAAGGTGAGTTCTAAGGTTTGTTCTTTGTCAGAGGCCACCGGCAGCCTCCCCAATATCCATTCTCTCCTTTGTCACTAAGGGCACACCAGCTTTGAGGTAGAAATCATGCAACCAAAAAAGACTGAATTTCCCAGCTTCCTTGGCAACTAGCCCTTGAGAGCCACAGCCTAAGGGGCCCCAGCAAACTTCCAGCTGATTGGCTCACCGTGGCCCAGCAAACTTCCAGCTGCCAGCTGATTGGCTCCTCTGCGGTGATGCTCATTGGGCTGTTTCCCTGCCCTTTCAGACCACGGAGCTGCTCATTGGGGGACTCTTTTGGCTCTGCCCACGCGACCCAGCCAATCAGCCTCAAGAGCGGGAGGAGTGGGGGGTTGAGAGGCTTGTGGGAAGCCAGTGGTGGCAGTTGGGCTCTAAGGGAATTCCTGAAGAGCTCCTGTGTGGAGCATGTGTTCTAAAAATAAAGTTTGTTTCTGCTTGACAAGTGGCTAGTGAATTGTGCCCAGCCAGACTGCAGCAACTGGCAGTGACCATAAAGTATAAGCAGGCATGTTTGGTTGTGTTCTTTAAGGGGACTGATTCAGTGGGGCACATAATTTCTTAACCCTCTCTTCTATGTCCTTTCTGAAACATGAATGTAATACTTGGAGCTTCAGCAGAAATCAAGGGAACTTTGACAATGGAGACCAGGAGCTGTTCAAGGAAAAAAAAAATATTTTAACACTTGGTAAAATAATAAGGAAGAATTTATTCAAAACTATTGCAGTAGGAGAGAGAGAACTGACTGAACTCCAAAATACAGTAGGACCAATGGGAATTGAGGCCAGGAACAGGAGGAAAGATCCATGGACAGAAAATCACTAACATAAGAGTCTTGCTAAATGGGCCTATTAAGACTGAGGCTTGGAAGGTGGGGTGAGGACTTGATCAGATGTCAAGGGATTCTCTGTAAACTGACTAGCAAGTTTCTTACCAAGACTGGTATGGGCAGCCCAAAGACAAAACGGGGGCCCAGATTGAGGACGAGTCAAAAAGAGGGCTCAGAAAAGCCTGCCTAGAATTTGGTCCAAAGAGGGAGCTGTTAGACTAAGGAAGAGGAAAGATCTCTGATGATATCATAGTCTAACAGGTAGGAATCCTGTACTCATGACCTCCAGGGTTGGTTGGCTTGTATGTGGGAGAGCAAAGTCCAATCCCAAAGTGGTTTTGGAAAAAAGAGTGGTCTCTGATACTCAGCCAAATATAGTTCCTGCGACTACATCCCTGCACCTTTATCCCATGATAACATGGGTTCAGTTTTGTCATACCATAAACTATTCCTTTATTGCCTACAACCAATTTTGATGTCATAGATGATCCACAGTGCCCTGTAGGGTTGGCCAAAGCCTTGTCACCCTGCGTCACTGTTTACCTTCCTCTGTCCCATCCCTCTTTCTGTCCCTGTCTTCTAGAGGTATTGATCTCTAATAAGCACCCTGTTCTCCAAAGTCCACCCCAGCATCTGCCACAGGAAACTCCACCTTTCTGATCTCTTTCCTGGTTCTATGTGGAAAGACAGGAAGACTCACAGCACTGAGGGCAAACCTCTGGAATCCTGGGTCTTTATATCGTTGAAAGGCAGATAACCATTCCTTTAGAGAGTAATTATGTGAACTACAAGGAGTTGGTGCAGGTAAAGTGTCTGGCATATATGGTGGTATTTGTTAATAATAATAATATTGATTCCTTTGGCAACAAAGTGTCATGGTCTATTCTCGTTCATTCATATATATATAAATTTTTAAAAAACACCTACATATCAAATGCTTATTAAGCAGCAAACACTAGGATTTAAATGAATTTTCTCATTTAATCTTCATGGGAACCCTATAAGATGGTTGTCATTGATAACTCTATTTTACAGGTGAGAAAATAGAAACTCAGAGAAGTTATGTAATTGCCCAAGGCAGCTAGGAAGTAATGGAATCTAGATTCAGATCTGGGTCTCCCCGTGTCCAGAAGCCAAAGGCTCCGACTTACTTTGCTGCATAGCCTTCTGTCCTGTGGCTCTTGTGGCTCTTTCAGTACCATGAATACCTGAGTAGAGTAAGTAACAGAAGCTAAAATAGCAACCCTTAGCTTAGTGCTAGTCGCTGGAAGGCCTCAGGGAGACTAAATATAGTCATAGTAATTACTTGCATTGATATGTAAAAAAAAAAAAAAATTTTTTTTCTTTTTCCTGGTTGTGAAGAGATAACCCTGCTCTTCACGTAAAGTGGGAAGAATTTCAACCTACGGTGAGGGTCCTTCACAGAGGGAGGAAATGAAGAGGTTGGAGAGAAAAGCTGTGAAAGAAGCTGAGCGGAGCCCTCGCAAGATGGCAGGAAAGCAGACTCCAGGAGTGGATGGTGAGCAGCAAGGTACAGGTTGGGGGACCGAGGGGTCCTAAGAACAGGGGTGCCTCATATTGTAAGGGTCCGGCGAACGTCGGAGGAAGAGACCACCAAGAGACTGGCTCATGCAATCAGCAAAAGGGGTTTATTGAGAATCCAGCATGCTGGGGCTCCAGGCTCACTCAAGAAGGGAGAGCAGCCCAGAGCCCAGAGCAGAGGTTAAGAAGTGTTTAAGTACACTTTTTGGGGAGGGCGGGGGCTTTGCATACATCAGAACAAATCATCATGAGGCGCGGGAAAATTGAACAACAACTCTCATACATGATTAGCACATTAATTGGCGGGAACAGGTCGGGCTGGAGTGATAGGTCATTCCTAAGGAGGGAATACATTCAAACTGATTGGTTCAGGCCCTGAATTCCTACGTGCCAAACTGCACAGGGTCCTAGGTTATTAAACAACTAAGTGATCAGTACCGGGCATTGTCTTAACTGCCTCAGGAATTTCAGGTTCTGTGTGCAGTTCAGAAACTTTACAATACCTAGTCCTTTACATTTTAACTCAGGCTTTGCAGCTTAGAAACTTTACCCTTTCAATATCAGGTATTTACTGACCTGTGGTCCTGGTTCCTAGGGTCCCCTAACTCCAGATCCATGCTCACCACCAAGATGCAGGAGAAAAGCCTTCACACAAATCTGCAGGGCATTTGGGGAAAAGCAGAGAAAGGAGGTTGAAGTCAATGTCTAGGTGTATACAAGGGAGAAAGGAGGAAGCAGCCACAAGAGACCAGCAACTCAGGAGGCTGAGGGGATAACAGTCCAAGGCCAGCCTCAGCAACTTAACAAGGCCCTAAGCAACTTAGCGAGACCCTGGCTCAAAATTAAAAGTAAAAATGGGCTGTGGATGTGGCTCAGTAGTAAAGCACCCCTGGATCCAATAAGCAGTTCCAAAAAAATAAAAAATAAAATAAAAAATAAATAAATAAAGAGAGACAAAGTTCAGACTACAAATTGGAAAAAGCAGAAGATCCAAGTGAGTGAGAGATAGGAGACAAGATATGCCTTTCAAGAATCACCCTGAGATAGGATTTGGAAATAAAGAGAGAGATGTACTGAATCTCAACAAAAGCACCCACAAACCACCAAAATATAGGAAACGCCCGTGAACCACTGAAATACAGAGGGCAGCATAAGCAATTGCAAGTCCTGAGCAACCTAGCTCTGTGCTCTTGGCCAACACCCTTGACCATGCATGTCTGCAAGAAGGAACATGAGGGCAAGGTCCAAGCGCTGGGGAAACTGGCTGGAAGTTGCCCGACTCCACCTCTAGTCCAGCCCCTAGCAACCATCCCTCCATAAATATCAACACCCCACACCCATGGGTTGCTACTGCTCCCTCTCAAGCTAGCCCACATCTCCCTTGACCGTGCCTCTGCTTTCCTAAATAAACCTCTGTCTGTGCCTCTGACTGGTACATGCTGAAATTCTTTTCTGTTGGGTATGCCAAAAACACTACTAGCCCTGAGTCAACTTCCTCCTTCTCTCTGGGTACTCCTCTGGACACTTTTTTGGGCATATTTCTCCTGTGACACCCCCCAAATAAGGGGAGGCCAGGATATTGGAGAACATGAAACATCCTGGTGGTGCTGGCTCAGATTGATTGGAGACAGGTGGGTGGCTTCTGCTTGATGTCTACTGTCCCTGCACTAGCAGAGCCTGGACACCTGCAGAGCCAGGACCTCTTCCCACTAAATCTCTTAACCTACTAATCACAAGACCTACCCTGGGACATATGAGTGTGTGTGTATAAAAAATAGGAGAAAGGGAGGAGAATCCTCTAGAACTGGGGCTGGTGCTTCCTCCCCCTATTCTTAGGCTCCAGCTTTTAAAGTCTCAATAGTGTCTTTGAGAAGAGAGAGGGGAGATCCTTAGAAAGGGCTGCTGAGGGCTGGAGGGAGTCATGCATATGAATGGGCTCTGCTAGGATCTAACCTTTTCCCTCCTCCAACTGCAGTAAAAATAAATGCTCCTGACATCAATACTTAATGAGATTAAGCTCTGCATGCTAATGAAAACCTCTGCAGAGGAGCCACCTGGAGGGAGAAAAGCAAGGGGCAAGTGGTTACTATTAACCAGTGAGACCACATCCCACAAAAGGCCTTGCAAAGCCCGACAAGGAGGCCCTCACAGCCCTGCCTAGAAGCAAACCTACTCAATGATTCTGTGCTGCTAGGGGCAGAGGTGTGGGGAAAAAGGGCTTGACCTTCTTGGGCTACCCCTTCCGTTAAGGCAGAACCTCTCCCCTGGATGCTTGGCTCTGTAGTGACAGGGGTGGGGGAGAGGAAAAGCAGCTGTGATGGGCCCCTCGCTCACAATAAACACTAACCTAATCCATCTTTTACCTTTGTTTTCCAAAGTATAGAAGGCAGCAGTCTATAATGGAAAGACAAGACAAGCTTGGGTCCAAAGCCTGGCCCCCAACATCTACCAGGTGAGCAACCTCTTGATGCCTGTCTCCTCCCTGTCCTGTGCTCACAGGAGAGTTCTAAAGAAGAAAGAGCATCGCCAGTGGAACAGAGAAGGTTCCTAGCAGATGGTAGATTACATTGCCTCTTCAAGAACTTGAAGACGTTCACAATTTCCCCTTTCCCTAAGTCAACTAGGAAAGGGTTACTGGAGGCTCATAATGAGATATGCAGAAAGATAAGTATTTGCAAGCATCTCCCATGAATCAGATAAGGAAGGGCTTTCCTAAAACCAAACCGCAAATTTATGGGAGATCTAAACAAAGAGCTGCCTCCTAGTCCCAACTTACAGATCCCGATTTTCTCAGTTTCAGAGCAGAAAGTGCCAAAGTCGTACCTAGTGTTGTGTTCATCAGCATCTTCCAGAGAACCAAAAGGAGATAGATGACAGTGTTACCATCTGGGGGTGACTGAGATGACCTCATTAGAAGACATCTCCCTCAATAATAGATAGATGATTGACAGATAAGTGGTAGATAGCTAGATAGAGACGAAAGGATCTATTTGGGGGAATTAGCTCATGTAATCATGGGGAAGCTGAAGAAGTCCCACGATATTCTAGCTGCAAGCTGATGGTGTAGTTCAGGTCAGTTCAGTTTAAAGGCCTGAAAACCAGGGAAACTAGTAGCGTCTGTAAGTCTCAGTCCAAGACCAAAGGTCTGAGAACTGGGGAGCACTGATTGTTAGTTCTAGAGTCTGAAAGTCCCACGAGTTCTGATACCCAGGACAGGAGAAAATTGGCTTCTCAGTTCCAGGAGAGAAAGTAAATTCACCTTTCCTTTGCCCACTGATTCTATCCAAGCCTTTGCATGAGGGTAGAGCCTTCCTATTTAATATACTGATTCCAATGCCAATCTCTTCTGGAAACACCCTTCATTCCCAGGAATAATACTTTCTAGCTATCTGGGTATCCCTTAGTTCAGTCAAGTTAACACCTAGAATCTACCATCACTGTTATCTATGGATGCTAGAATGAAGTCCAGTCTCCTGAGCCCGGTTTCACTCCACCACTGATAAGCCTGGAGCAAAACTGGCCAAAAGAGGGTGTCCACCTCTCTGTGTTGGTTTTACTGTCTAGAATAGAGTGTTCTCTTCCTTGCACCATTATCTCCTAGAAAGCAAAAGTTTTTTACTGCTGGGGGAGGGACACAGATGCCTCCAAGGCACTGATAAAAATCAGCTGCATCAGGAGGATGGTTAGAAGAAAAACTCTACCCCTCCACGTAGGCCTAGGGGAAAGCAGCTGTCATGCTGGAGAATATCTCTCAACCCTGGGAAGCTTCCTGTGCATGAGGGAAGAGGTGCTCAGCCAAAGACCAGATGACATCATCTTGCCAGCTGTGTAAGTGGAGTCCTGTCTTTCTGGCCCCGCCAAGCGTTCAGTTGACTATAACCCCAGCTTGATAGGTAACAAACCAATGTGAGCAGTGGGAACATGAGTTTGGGGAGGGGGGGAATAACTCTATAAACTGGGCTTACTGTGCTGAACACTCTTTATTTTAAAAAGCAGTTTACGGAAGGCCACTCTGTCCTGCGCTGACTTACATCAATAGGATATATTACATTCCACAGCAAACAAACCGTTGTCTGCAAGAGGGAAAAATACAGGGTCCCCAAAACTACTCCCTGCTGATAAGAAGAGTACAGGGAGACTTTTGACCTTTACACAGACCAAAGATTCCAGGACTCATGAGAAATAAAGTCCACCAACCATTAAAAAAAAATGCAATAACAATTCATAGGCCAAAGTGACCCAGAGCTGCCTTTGGATCAATAACATGTCATTATAATAGTAAAATTCCCTCGCCGTGGATTTGCTTGATGTTTTTGCGGGTGAAACCATGCACAGTGGGGACTTGGAGGTCGGATCAATCTTGCTGTCAATCAAAAGTCAAGAGGTGAACCTGGTGGAACTCTCTGGAAACTTTCCTGGGACCTCCAATAAAACTAGAGGATGGGATGGGTGCATTATCTCTTTGATCTCTGAGAGGACTCTCTCTCCTTTCCTCCCTTGAGGGTGTCTCTTTTCCCCTTTTCTTTTCCTTTCTAATAAACTGTTGCTTGCTACTATGTGTGACTTGATTAAAATCCTTCCTGCAGGATCACAAAGAATCAGTGGTTGCATACTCCCCATGGTCACTCCCAAATTCCCAACTCATGGAAACTTTGAAAGATAAAAAATTACTATTATTGCTTTAAGCCGTTAAGTTTTGGGGTGATCTGTAGGACAGCAATAGAAAACCAAGATATTTTAGGATGCCAAATAAAATTTCATTTGAAGAACTCTGTTATTTAAAACACATCAAACAAAAAAAAAGTTTATAAGATGATGATTTAAGCTAATCTACTTAATTCATTGATAGAGAAATGGAAGCCAAGAAAAGACAAGACAAGTTGACTCAAACAAGCCAGGGCAGAATCAAGACCATCAGGCAAGGTTGATTTCTATTTCATTCCAGAATACTTGGCTTCCTGCCGCAATGCTCTATGTTATCCACTGCCATCAATTCAGAGGAGGTGGCCCTAATCATCTTCCAGACAGGAAGTGCCAAAAAGAGGGGTGGGATGGGGATTCCAGTCAACAAGATCAGATATTCAGGAAGCAGGTGCTAAAAGTTTAGAGAGAAGAGTGCTTTATCCAACTGAGATAGGGATTTAGGATAAGGAGAGATACTAAATCTTAAAGAAAATGCCCACAAGTCATTGACATGCAGAAATCACAGTAGTAAATCTTGAGCAATGTGCCCTTGTAAAATGAGGGAAATACACACATGCAGGGAAAACTGACAGGAAATTGTGCAGCTCCAACCTGGATCCACTTCTGTGTGGCCCCTGATACAGTCCTTCTATAAATAGTGGACCCCCACCCCACCCCCGCCCAAGTCAGGACTGCTTCTCACTCTTGAGATAGCCCACGTTCTCCCTTGAATGTGTGTCTGTCTTCCTAAATAAACCTCTGTCTATGCCTTTGTCTGGCTCCTGATGAAATTCTTTTCCATCACCTATGCCAAGAACACTACTGGTCCTAGGTGAGTTCCCTCTCTCCTATGGAACTCTTTGGACCCTTCTCTGGAGACATCTCTTCTCCTGTGACAACCTGGTTATTAAGGCAAGTACCAAGATGTTCTTAAATAAAGATTAGATAAACACCGTCTTCAGCATCCATTAAATACCAAGCATTAAAATAAATAATAAAAGAGCTTACTGTTTATTGCTATACTGAGTATAAGGAATGATGAATTGCAATTTTAAGGTCTTTTTAAAAAATATTTATTTTACAAACAAGTTTAAAAATCATCAATCCATTAAGTAAAAGCTTTGCTGCCCCCAAACATGGGCAATTTCCCAAACATCAAATCAGTGATTTGCAACATAAATAAAGCAATCAGAGTGATGAAAATAGAAGGCTTCCAGCAAAATTCACTCCTGAGAGCTACCACCAAAAGGAGAAGGAAAACATTTCAAGCTAAAATTTTTGACTGAAAAATGATCCGAGAATAAGCTGAAAATTATCACCTCTCTTTGAAACCCACGGTTAATCACGCTGTTTCACCGCAAGGTGGGTACGGATGCAGCTGGAATAAAAGAGACATCAGTGTACTTTCAGAGAGAACTCAAACCACAATTCCTTTGATGGCGTATTACATATATATATATTTTTTTTCCTTTTCAAGCATAGGCCTGGTTGCAAATGCTGTGCTGATTTCTCAACAATCGTGAAATTGTTGGAAGGCTACAAGACCTTTCCTGACCCTTCAAATGGCCAGTTCCCAGATCTCCTTCTTCCCATGGTCCCCTCTCTTGGGGCTAATCTATTCCTTCTGCTCTCTTTTCATTGCTTATTCATGCTCCCTGTCTGGGAGCAACCCCAAAACTCACTGGGGTTCTCGTTGCTTCTATGGACTGTCTCAAAGGGACTGCTTTGGGGTCTGAGGTCTCTAAAGGGATACTGTTTCCCCTTGATTCAAGACACAATTTAATTATTCTTTAGTCTTTATATAAAGGCCTTCTTTTTACATTCAAAAACAGTTGTGATGGGACAGTTAACAATTGTACTGATCTCGGTTGCCCATGTAGCAGGATCATTTATTGAGATGTCAGTTTGTGAATTTCCCAAATCCACTCTCCTGCTCTAACTTGATAGGCAGGTCATCAATATTTCTTGTCTTAGTGATTTGGGGGGAGAAGAAAACAGATGATGCTTAGAGTGGAAAGCCTTCTTGATTGTTTGAAATTCTTGAACCCCACAATGAGCCCAGTCTGAGTGAGGCAGGGAACAGAGTCCCTAGAAAAGTAGCAAATAGGAGAAACTGAGCCAGAGACTCGCACTCTGGTTTGTGCCACCCTTGGAAGATGTGCCCTTGGAGATTTGGTTGTTTTCTTTTGTTCTTTTTTTTTTTTTTTTTTCTTTTTTGTATTTGTGTTGTTGATGTTTGGTAAGCCCAATCTTAACTTTCAGGTCACAGTATTGGTTGTGGTGGTGGTTGTTGTTGTTTTTTAGTGTTGTAGATCAAATTTGGGGACTACTGTGGTAGAGAAGCTTGATTCTTTTTTTTTCTTGCACTTTAGAGTAAGAGGAAAAATATTATAAAACTTCCAACGTAAACTTGAGATTCCTGCTTCATATAGTCGTTCAGTATTACATGGCTGTAGATTTGCAAAGCAAATTCATGGAAGCTTATGTGGTTATTCAATACTCTCTCTGCATCTATTAAAAAATCAGGCCAAATCTATTGAGAATAGTTTTTTTTTTTTTTTTCTGGGATCATCAACTGTCTTTGCAGACTATTTATGATCACAAAGAAAAAGCCTCCCAAACTGAAAATAGGAAGAAGAGATTATTAGGTGTTCTTTTGGTACAATATTCAGAGTGAACCTCTGATTTATTTTCTATTGACCAAGCCATTTTTACAACCTTATACATTCACTTGTAGAAAATTTATAGCAATGCAAATTATTTTTGCCTGGAAGAAATGCAAATGATGCTTGAAAGATGCAAAATTTGACTGGTTTTGAGGCAGTTGATTTCCATTTGCAGGAAAGATAACACACAAATTTATAGTTTATTGTCTGAGGGATATTAACGAATTTCACGTCTATTAACAAATTCACTTTAACATTTTTTGTCTGACTATATAAATCTATTCTTCAAATCATCATTTGAATTAGGTTTATCATGTTACTGGTTTCCTAAGGAGAAAAAAAAAAAAAAAATATATATATATATATATATATATATATTTGACATGATTATTTTCTGTTTATATGAAGGCCATGTATGTAACCTTTTGAAAAGTATTCTCAACACCTGACTAAAAATATTCCAGCACTTTTGGAATCTTCTTTTTTAGTCCAATCTTACCTTTTAGGTCACAGTATTCAGACAGAGTAAACCTCCCAGTTTCCTGGTCTGACTATATTACTCCCTAGCTCAAAGTGTAACTGAAAGTTTGGTCCTTATCCTCGATACCAATGCAATAACAAAGACAAGGTTTTGAGAAAAAGGAAAAAGAAGGTTTATTGCTTTGCTAGGAAAGTAGAAACACGGGGGGGGGGGGGGGGTCCCCAGAGGCTGTGGTTCTGCCAGTCAGCAGGAATCGGGGCTTTAAAGAGGTGACTCAAAGGCTACATTTCTCTGTTGGAGTTGTAATTCACTTGTTAATTTGGGAGATGGCCATTTCTGATATCTTCTGGTACCATCCCTGAAGTCTGGATTACTTGGTTCCTATGGTGGATGTATACTCAAGGACAGATAAATCTGCCTAAAATGGGAAGAAAGGTAATCTTGCTTCCCCTGAGATTACTGACGTGCAGAGATTAGGAAGGAGCAGGAAGAGAGGAAGAAAAAGAAACATGTTCATTTAAAAAATAAGTCGTAGTGGCCGAGCAGCAAGGGCTATATTCAAAGCATAGACAACTTTTACATTTCCCCATGTCAATGTCTACTTCCCATTTTGTGGGAAAATGGGTGATGACATCTCCAAACTGCTTACTGCTGAAAGAGGGCGAAGTTGGGGGAAGTAACCCAAAGTCCTTGTTCTCTATTGGATGGGGCTTGGACAGTTAAGGGTATTCAGCATGAGAGCAGTTCGGAGGTGCCTAGTGGCAGATGGCAAGTGACTGGATAAGGCATACAAAGGGCAGGGATCATAAGACAACAATAAACAAGACAGCCAAACATTACTTTTTTTGTAAACAATTAGCACAAAAGAAATTAGTATTTTATCCATTCTCTGAAAACCGTGAGGACAGAACCTCATAATCTGATCAGTGAAAAACAGATCAAGTTTATTAATGTAGGAAGTTAGGAAGATTTGTAGGTCTATGAGATCAGGCTCAAAATTTGTGACTCTAGAGTCCTTTGTGATCATTATTATTAGGTATTCTCACACAAGAACCCTTCCCTTATAGCCTCCAGCTTTATTTACTTTTGGTAGGGCTAACACAAGCATACATCTTGTTACTTTTTAATTAATTTATTTATGCATTTATTTTTATTATTATTATTATTATTATTTGTCACTAGACACCATCAGAACTGCAATACTTTCCAAGGCATGGTCCCCTCTCTCGGGGCTAATCTATTCCAGGGCAGCCCTGCCATTCACAAAGAAAAGAGAACTCTCTCTGGGGTTCCTGCCCACTTCTCTGGGATCAATTACCATTCTGGACACCTCACAGTGCCCATCTCCACCACTCCAGATTCCATGATCTGAACCCGACTCCCTTTTGATTGGTGGAAGGCAATGGAGGCCATCGCCTGTCTCTTTGGAAGGGCGCTCACCCATCTCTCAGGACCGACTGACCCATGTTCAACTGCTGTTCACATGGGACCTTTCTCCTCTTTGGTCATGAAAGTTCTCATTTAAATATTTGCTACTGTCACCAAGATCTGCACCTGCGGCAGCTCCACCTGGGCTGCGCCCTAGGCCTCAAGGCTCACCACAGTGGCTCTCCTACTTGTAATGGC
Source organism: Spermophilus citellus (assembly GCF_964194105.1). Classification (NCBI taxonomy): domain Eukaryota; kingdom Metazoa; phylum Chordata; class Mammalia; order Rodentia; family Sciuridae; genus Spermophilus; species Spermophilus citellus. Next base: position 29,472,090 of record NC_138188.1, on the reverse strand, counting down.
GTAGCAATCTCAGGTTGCTTTCGCCCCTGTCCACCGTGTTTTGACCGCCAGCGATGGCCAGGTATGGTCCCCATGCTCCAGCACCATCCATTTTCAGGGCTACTTGATTCAGCAGGTGAGTTGTTACACACTCCTTAGCAGAGTCCAACTTCCATGGCCACCATCCTGCGGTCTATATCAACCAACACCTTTTCTGGGGTCTGCTGAGCATTGGCATCAGGCACCCTTAACCTGATGTTTGGTTCTTCCCACAATGCTAGTTCTGCTTACCAAAAGTGGCCCACTAGGCACTCACATTCATGCCCAGATCCATGCCATCCAGCTGGGCTTCTTACCCATTTAAAGTTTGAGAATAGGTTGAGATCACTTTGGCCCCAAGACCTCTAATCTTGGACTTTAAAGGATTAAACTGTCTGGGTTGTTTTCAAGTTTTTTATTTCTGCAAGAGCACCAGCTACCCTGAGGGATGGTTCAATTGGTCTTTCACCTCTATACCCAGATCAGATGACCGACTTGCACATCAGGACCGCTACCTGAATTTCCTCCGGCTTTGTCCTGTCCGGGCATGGTTAGTTCACCATCTTCCAGGTCCTAACCATGTGCTCGTGCTCCACCTCCCTGGTGCAGTGGGCAAGACAGGCTAGTGGTACACCCTTGGTGGCCTGGAGAAAGCTCGGGATCCCACTTCAGCTGGTGGGCGAGCCGCTGGCCTTCACCTTCATTGCAACATATCATCTTTCATTAGTTACATTAAAAAATAAAAACATTATTTTTCCTTTTAAATGTCCATGTAGGACTGTGCTCAGGCTATACTCAAATGTTTAAGACCAAGTTGGTCAAAACTGACCTGAGATTTCTCAGAAATCACTCTTGGGAGATCACTCTTGGGAGATCGCTCTTGGGAGATCACTCTTGGGAGATCGCTCTTGGGACACATGCAAAGCCTTTTGGCTCCTTTAGCTTTCCTCTATCAGTAGTGCCATCTGCCAGGATGGATCATATTCCTGCTGACCATATGTGGCTTCTCTTGGAAGCATCAGGAGTTTTTCCATCTCCAATGACCCTCGTCTTTGCAGAACGTGCACTGTGCACTGTTGGCTTCTGGTTCTCGAGGGTCCTCTCTATCTCCCTGATCAGCAGATCAGGTGACTCATGATAGTTTCAGGGCACAGAGAGGGGGTTCTGTTATTGTCTGGGTCCTGGCTGACCTTAGAGGACAAGGGCCAAAATGTTGGGTTCTTTTTCCTTGACTCTTTTACTTCCTTGATTTTGGTCTCCAAGTTTTTGGTTTTAAAGACCCAGCAAGCCAGTTTCAAAAGTTTTAAAGAGGGAGTGACTTCAATATCTATAATTACCCTTTCAATATCTATAGTTACCCTTCCATTTAATTGGGGTCAGTATTAGTAGTGGAAGTCAGCATTATATGCTATCTGTCCTGTAGGTGATGGCTTATTATTGCAAATTAACGCAGGTTATTTTTTGTTTGTTTGTTTGTTTGTTTAGAAGCAGTACCTCTGCAAATCACTAACAGGGAACAGTTATAAAGTTTACAAGGAAAATATGAAATGAAATTAATAGAGCAAAAACATATTCAGTTTGTGTAATGGCTATGAACCAATAAAAATGACTTTTATGATCATGAACCCTTACTTATATCCCCTGTTTCAGATCATAGTAATCTTTACGACAAAAATCAATCTTTTGAGCACAACTTTAAATGAGCTAAAGTGTAGCTTATTTTGGAGCCATCCTAAAATGGAGTAAGGTGAGAGGAAGAGCCTTATCTCAAGTAAGGTGGGCTCTTCACAAATAACACAATACAACATTACGTCTGAAACATGAATCAAAGAAAGGCTAAGAGAGCTTTAAACTTTCTTCTTGTGGAAAAAATGGCAGAATGCTTTCATGTTTTACAATGTCACCTTTAAACATATCAGACTCTCCTTATTGTATTCCAAAAATGCACAAAATTGCACAAAAATAACACAAAATTGTATATATAACTTATTGACAACAGGTTGCTTTATTCAGCTATAAAACAACAAATAACATGAATAAATACCAACTGAATTTGTTATTTCTATACAAATCCAAGACTTTGCTACAGATATTGTTACTTTGGAGAATGCCAACTTGGCAAAGTGCTCTCCTAAACTTTACATTTAACTAAGTTTAACATTTGAAGTATAATTTAGAATCCAGAGGGTATGGTAACAATAATCACAGGCATGGATGGGTTAACAAAAGTCAAACGGTAGCCTTAAATCTCTCATGCATTTAGAAAACTGTGTAAATGATCAGAAATTGACTTAGCCAAAGCAAACAGATATAAGACAGGTCTTCAAATGAATCTGTGGCCCTTCTATGTAAGACAATGTGTAAAAGAGACCATTTACCTTGCCAATACTTATATAAACTTTTATTTTATAAACTTTTACATGACACTTAGATAAGACTTAGACAAATATAGTTCTTAGAGGCATACATATACCTAGAACACATATTTAGGGTGTCAACTATATTGTTATAACCTAAATAACAGTTGTTTATTTAACCAGTAACAAAGTAACCATTTAAGACTTTAAAACAGGTACAAACCCTAATTTCTTTGAGACTTAGTTTCCCCAAATAATAAAACCTAATGAATACAATAAAATTATCTTGATAGATAAGTGCAGATCAATATTTCAGACTTTGCTTCATATTAGTACATTAAAGTTTAAGTAATTTTGACCATGCTAATTATAGCCAACTTAATCACAAACACAAACTTTTTGAGATTTATCTGCCATAAACCTTCTGCAACTTAAACATTCACAACTTAACATCCTTAGTTATGTTCTAAGTTTTTTCTTGGACTTTAGCCCTGGAATATTACTTTACCAGACAAAATACTTTCTCAGCTAGAAACATTTCTTTTACCTTCTAATTTTCCACACTAAAACTTATTTCCACACCTATAACTTTCTTTTATTTTTTCTAGTTTTGGACCCTTTCTTAAATTTATATTCTGAAACAATCCTCATGAATGTTATCATGCATTTAATTTACACAAAAATTTCATTCCAGGAGAGAGATCAGACAATATAGCATGCACAAAAAGTCTGTCTTAATCTTTTCTATCTCAGGTGGCTTCTAAGGGGTTAGAGCACAGGATATTTTTGAGCTTGACCTGTGTCCATTATCATTATCATGATGCCATTAACTTTAAGTGAATTCTCCACTGTCAATTGTACTCAGAGGCTCCTTTGGGGCCTTTTTTTTTTTTTTTTTTTTTATAATATGCAGTGGAGGAGGCCCTTTCTATACCTTTCTTTAAGCTTCCTTGAGATCCCTTGGCAGAGGCTGCCTACAAAACACCGGTTGGCCTTAGTTTCTTTTTCTTTTCTGGGTGCAGTTATTTTTTCAGCCAGTCTCCCCAGGCATTTGGTTTGAATGGGATACTATTATAGCAAGAACTGCTTTGACACAGTGATGAATATCCCCTGTCCAAATGGGGTGTCCTGTCAGATCTTAAAAGGGGAGACTATTCTTGTCCCCAGGTCATAATCTGACAGTGCTAAAAACTACTGCCACAGCATTTGTGTCTAGTAGCCTCCAGCTCCCCAGGGCAAAAGGGGCCGGAAGGCAGGTCAGAGGTCAGGTTCTCTTTGGCCATTTTTCTATAGCCCAGGCAGTTTTTCTGGGATTTTTTCCCACAAGTTTAAGGCTAGTGTTCTTGACCCACAGTGAGATGATCTGCAGCTGCTTGGTGCCAGACTTAGAGATGGTGCTAGGAGTGCCAGCCCTGGGTTTAAAGGACTTAAATCTTGTTAAACCCTTTCTTCTAGTTTCCTGCTATCCTTGCACACCAGAGTCAGTGCCTTTTGGCACCTTCAACTTAGTTCCCGATGGTTCAGACCCCTTATCATGCACCTGCATCAATGCCGGTGCACACAGAATCTCTTTCAAATACTTGACCCCTGACGGTCTAACTTCAACCTCAGAATTGTAATAATAATCCAGAAAAACCATCCAAAACCATGGCCAAACAGATGGGAACCTTGAAAGTGACCAGCCAAGATCTTTCCCAAGAGACTACTTGTAGGATCAATGCTGTATTGGCTATGTCTCAAAAGGGGCAGTAACAGATACAAACAAAACAAAAACACATACAGACAACCAGAAATAATTCCCAAACCCAAGGCCAACAAATAGATGAGAACCTAGAACAAACCAGAAGAGAGTACATATCCCTGGGTTCTTGAGTCCCACTTAACCATGGCTTCTATACCAGTGATGCCACAGATGTCCCCAGAAAGAGGGATCAGGTGTTCCCATGAAGAGGAACCAGATGTATGGAAGCAAGGGTCTCAAGGCTCTGTCTCAGCACGCACACTGGGGGACTTACCAAATGGCCAAAAATGTCTCGACTTTACTGAATTCAGTTTCCTTTTTCTCAAAATGGACCATAATGGAGCATCCTGTACCATTCAGGAAGAGAAGGTGGGAGTTCCCTGAAGCAAAAGGAACATGGCAGCTGCTGAGATGGTCCCTCAGTCCCTCAATTTACTCACAGGAATAGCTTGGTCCCTCAGTCCCTCAATTTACTCACAGGAATAGCTCCTCTGGTTCCACCTGAGGCAAACCCACCTGTCTCCTAGCTCTCCTGCAGTTGGCTCTCAACATAAAAGTTCACCAGCCATGTTGAGTCCTCAACATGGAAGTGGGGTTCCTTGGAGAGCCAGGCCTGCCCAAGATATACGGAGTGGGGGTCATCAGTACAGCCTTCCCTCAAACTGCTCTCCTATCAGCATTCTGGTCTTCTGAGCTACCAACAGAGACATTCACTCAACTCTTCTAAAAGAGTTATAGGCATTTTCTAACCTGCTTTTTCCAAAAATATTCCACATTTTCCCTACAAACTAGTTCTGACAAACCACCTGGTCAGGTATAGTCATAGCAATGATCCATTTTGGGGTACCATTTTTGTGTATGTGTTAACTTTCTGTTGCCATGAAAAAATACCTGTGGAAATCAAGGTGGGGGATGATTTGTTTGGCTCAAGATTCTAGTTCATGGTTGTTAAGACCCATCTTTTGGACATCTTATAAGACAAAACACCACAGAGGGGACTGTGGGGTGGAGGAAAGCTGAGGATCTCATGGTGGTGGGAAGTAGAAAGAAAGAGAATGTGCTGGGGACAAAATGTACCCTTCAAGGGCATGTCCACTGGGCTCACTTCCTCCTGTTTCCACCACCTCTCAATAGTCCATTAAGCAGTGAGCCTATGACGGATTAATCCTATTATGAGTTCACAGCCCTCATGATCTGATCATCTACCAAAGGCCAGGGACACCAGCCTGGAGGAGTGAAGGGGTGGCTGGGAGGAGCTGTTTTCCAGGGCAAGTGTTTGGAGTCAAACCTTTCAATTCCTGTCCCTTCAACTTGGGGTGTGCAACTGTCCCTCCTTTCTTTGTGAGTCCCATGGGTTTTCCATTTAACTTGTGAAAGAGATATGGGTCTGATGTGAACCAACGGCAGCCTCACTCAATCATGTACCAGATGCAGCTCCTGTGTGGGCCCGACCCTATCTCCCTGGGTTGCTGATGTCACAAAGCCACCTGCGGATGCACTGTGTGTCAGTATCCCAGACTCTTGAGTGCTTTTTCTGAATTAGTCTCTTATGTATAGACCACAAAAGTAATTCCAGCTTTTATTATTGTCACGAACTTCAGAAACTTTTGAGTTTTCACCCATCTCTGAGTCCCTGTCTAATGTCATTCAGTTTATCATTAAGGACTCTTCTCATGAAAAGCAGATGCAGGGGTAACCAGACCCTTGCCTTTTGTTTCCCTGTGCTGAGGTTTGAAGAGTGTATCCCTCCAAAAGTGCTGTTGAAACTTCAATGCCAATGCAGCAGTATGGAGAGGTGGGCGTTCGGGAGGTAGTGAGGCATGAGGCTGAGCCTTCCTCAACGGGATGTGAACCCTACAGCTAGACTTTATTTATGTAAAGGGCAACAAGGCTTAGGTTCTAACCTCAGCACTACACATGTGCATGCTTGGGCACATGCACATGCGTACACACACAGACTTATAATGCTGGGCATGGTGGTAACTGCCTCTACTTCTTGTTCACGGGGGGGGGGGGGGGGGGGTGTTAGGCGGGGATTGAAAGTTCAAGATCAACCCAGGCAACTTAGTGATGTTATGTCAGATTCATGTGTCCCCAATAGACCTTTAGGAGCCGAATCTGATGAAATCACACAAGAGTCTTTATTGCAATCTCGAGCCTGGATTCACAACCTTTCTCGACGCAGCGGTCCCAGGGAGTGAGTCCCAGTCCTTTGTTCAGTGAGATTTTATAGGTTTTGGGGGATACGCTATGCGTCACATCACACAACAAATCATTCCATACCACGGGAAAAATCAAACAATAACTCTTAACATTGATTAACACATTCAATGGCAGAAACAATTTGGGTAAGGGTGATTGGTTAGTACAAAAGGAGGATTCCTTTGAACTGATTGGTTTAGGCCAAGGGGTGTACGTGCTAAACTACATGGTTTCCCAACATGTTATCAGCCACCATAAATTACTGGGGGGTCATTTGGCATCCCAGGTATTTTCCCTGTCTCATGCTGATTGGTGGTTGCTAGGGGGTTGCTATGGGTCCTCACCTAGTCTAACTGAGTCAGGGACACCCAGGGCCGCAGATCTCTCCTGTTATTTACAGACAAACAACTCAGCAGGGTGGGTATGTGCTTAGGAGTGCTCTATGGGTTTTTCCAAGGACCAGGGTCACACCCCCTTCCTTGGACAGGCTTTGCTCTGAGGTAGAGGCTGGTTTCTCAAAAATGAAGTCCATTAATTTCTCAGTGAGACCCTTTGCCAAAAGAAAATAGAAAGGGCTAGGGAAGTAGCTCCAAAGTAGAGCACTTGGCTAACATGTATGATGTCTTGGTTTTGGAAGACAATGCAAGATTCTGCTTACAGCTACCCCAGCCAAGCAATAGGATGTTGAAAGGTATTAGTCTACCAATTCCCTGACTTTCTTTGGTGAATTTTATTTCTAGGGATGTTATCTCCTGAAATTTCTAGCTTACTCTGCAATAGGCCAACCATAGTCCAATGGCCAGACAAAACCCCTCAAGCTGAGAGTCAACAGAATTCACATTAGGCAGCCATCAATGTGACCATGACATGTGGGTGGGGCATCCAGAGCTCAAGCTACAATAGGCAGAGAAGTTCCCAGTTAAGTAACTCAATGTGTTTCTTCCAGATAAAAAGAAAAGACAAGCTCCACTCTCCTGAGGACTCTCTAGGTGTCTGAAGCTCAATTTTTACCTCATCTTATTCTGTAAGGGTCCGGCGAAAAGTCGAAGGAAGAGACCACCAAGAGACTGACTCATGCAATTGCAGAAGGAGATTTATTGAGGATCCAATTCAGCACGCTGAGGCTCCAGGCTCACTCAAGAAGGGAGAGCAGCCCAGAGCCCAGAGCTGAGGTTAAGCAGTGCTTAAGTACACTTTTTGAGGAGGGCGGGGGCTTTGCATACATCAGAACAAATCAGCATGAGGCGCGGGAGAATTGAACAACAACTCTGAGACATGATTAGCACATTCATTGGCGGGAACAGGTCGGGCGGGCGTGATTGGTCATTCCTACAGCGGGGTACACATTCAAACTGATTGGTCTGGGCCCTGAAGTGTGTCCGTGCTGGACTGCACGGTTTCTGGGAGGGGGTTGTTTTTAGCTTCTACATGAATTGCAGGTTCCAGGAAAACAGAACTTAATTTCACTTCAGGAAATTGCAACTTAACAGAACTTTAAAAACTTCACAGAACTTGAAACAAATCTTAATCTTATCCTTTACATTTTAACTTAGGCTTTGTAGTTTAAAAACTTTACAATGCCCGGTCTTTTACATTTTAACTCAGGCTTTGCAGCTTAGAAACTTTACCCTTTCAATTCTAACACCACAGGGTTCCATTACAGTCCTAGATTGAGCATTATGGTTTTAGAAAATGTTAAAAAGGGTCTTTGGAGTTAATGCTTGGGCCATAAAGGAAACTAGATGTCTGCAAGTTTTTGCTAAAATTGTATAACATCTCAATTACAAGCATATGAGGTTGGATGGGACTCCCGCTTACCTTAATAGCATTACTTCTCCATGCATTTAATGTGCTCCCTCTGGGCTCTGTTTAGCATGCCGATTGCTATGCTGGAAAGCAGAGGGAGGGAGAAAGGCCAAATGCTGGAAATCTGAATCATTCTTGTTAAAAGATATTCTCCATGCAAATGGGAAAGGAGAGGAAAGAGGCTCATATTCCTCTACAGGAGGTGCTGAAATAGAGACCAAAATGGAACACAGCCTTGGGAATCCAAAGGATCACGATGAATTCCAACTGGTGCCAAACATAACCACCAATGTGCTGCCCTACCAGTGGGGTAAGGCTGACTCTTGGAGAAGTGCTGTAACCCATGAGCTGCCTGTCCACTACCATTTCCCATTGTCTCTCCTCCCCATTTCCGGTGTGCTTATCTCCCCAGGAGGTTGCGGTGTTCTTAGAGAACATTCAAATTTGCAGTTATGCTCAAGAACAGTGTTTCTCAGACTTTAACCCACATGAGAATCTCCCAACAACAAATAACTATATAAAACCAGGAGGTCACAAAGGAAGAGGTTTCCCACACCTATGCCTGAAAGCAAGAACTATCCCAGAAGACTCTGCCAGACCCACAATGTTGCACAAAAGCCATGACAACCTTACACAGAAAATACTTTGATGAGGATGTCATCCAGTGTAGGACTGATCCAAACCTTGCTATTGATCTTTTTATCCAAGAACGTTCAATTCAAAACAACTTATGTAATGCTCCTCATTTTGGCTTTTAAAAACTTCCCCTTGCTTCAACCTCTTTGAATGCACTTGTAATCATTTACCAAGTTTTGTGGTTCCCCAAAGCAATGCTCTGCAATGCCAAATAAACTTTTTAATCTTTAAAGAATCTCTCTCCATTTGTTATTTAGATTGAGAACACCTAATTGAAGAAGGCTTGGAACACTCCTGTACTACAAAGGGTTAAGCATCCAGCGACACTAAACAAGAATTTGGGCATTGCAGAAATTTGCCTCAGAGAGGAGAGGGACACCCACCGGCTTTTATCAAGGCCAGATTAAAATGAAAGGGGAAATGCAAGGAGAGCGACCTTGCAGGGACAAAAGGCAGGGGACTGTCAGCCAGTTAATTGAGCCTGTGCTCCTGATTTGTGCTTCTTTCCTGCTCATGGTGGTTAAACTCAGAATTGGTTTTCTAGAAAGTGATTTTAAAACTGCAAATTCATGATTCCCTGTTCAGCCTGGTTCTCTACCAGAAAGCAAGACTTGTGTGAAAGCATCAGCTCCAAACATTAAGGACTCTTTGCCCAGGATCCCCTCCCAACTCTCCTAATGCTGGTACAATCTCTTCTCCAAGAAGCCAATGCCTGCCATATTTGCTTCAGCTGCTAATTTGTGGGTAGCTAACACTAGCTCAGCCTAACTTCCCCTCCCCATCTAACACACAAGAATATGCCTACATGCTCCTGGAATTCCAGAACTGAAAAATAGCTAACAGAATAATCAGCAACCATGAAATCTTTACCTCTCACATTTGAGGGTTTATTAAAAAAAAAAAAAAAAAAAAAAACAGATACTCATGATATGAAGGATATAAAGACAAAAAGATACTCTAAGGCTTTTTGTTAAGTCTTGTGAGAATGAGGGCAGGTGGCAATGGCTTGAACTGATGTTGTGATGGTAAAATGGAGAAAAATTGATAAAGTTGCAAAAAAGTTTGGAGATAAAGCAACTGCAATTCTACCATAAGTCCTTTGCCTAGATTGCAAAACAGTGCTAAATATTAGACATTAATCCAAACAAAACAACATCTTGAGTGTGGAAAAAAAAATTTTAAATAGGACCCCATAGGTCAAACTTTGCAGTAGTTTTGGAACTTCTACTCTAGTATCTTTCAACATTTACTCATTTTACTCTTTCCATTAACCCTATTTGGTTAAGTATGATGTACCTCTTCTGCTGATGAGAAAACAGAGGCTCAGAGAGCCTAGAACATGCCCCTGTATTCATCTGATGGCCCTGAATTTCTACACCTGTAAAATGAAGACAGAGTGGTTTCTGACATCCCTGAAGTTGGATGTGTGTATACAAATGGAAATGTGTACATTTTTCTTAGAAAAAGATTGATAAGTTTCATCATATTTTCAGAGAAATTCTCGACCCAAACAGTTGAGCATCACCAGCTGAGGAATGAAAAGCACAGAAGGTAGTCAGATAGCCAATAAACAGGCAGAGTCTCGGCTTCTCTGAGGAGGGGGGATTGCTAGGGAAAGAAATGGGCTTGACTAGAGATTAAGTCATGCATGTCTAAGTACGCACTGTGGGGACAGTGGATCTGTAAATGGCTCAGGAAATCAGTTACGGTTCCTTTGGTTGCTCATGTCTCTCTTACTTGCATAACTGTGGCAATTCCAGAGCAAATGCATGCCCACTTGGGCCCAGCAGCAGCACGATTCCCATGCACCAATCTTCAAGGAATATTTGTAAAGCTACGTGCTTCAGAGGACATAATTCAAGGCCAGTTCCCATGGCTTGAAAACATGTTTGTGTCTTTTTAATTATTTTATGGTACTCTGTCCTGTTCTTTACCAAAAAGGGACTTTCAGTAATAAAAACATGAAAGGAAACTAATAATAGTAATGACCACAAAAGAAATGCAACAAAGACTTGCAGTTTGTTAGTATGTTCTTTCTTCTATCCTTCTATTATGTTCGGTTGTTTCTATAGTTATTAATTATTCAACCAGGAAAAAAAAATCAGTGAGAAGCAGTATTTGTACCGATTAAAGGTTCAGACTTGCATCCACAGCCTGGTTCAAATCGTATCCTTGCCTATAAATTTGAGCGAATTACTTCAATTCAAGTTAGTCTCCTCACTGTGCTTTCAGGTTCCCTGACCTATAAAATGGGCATGATTATAATCCCCACCTCAAGGAGTTTTTGTGATTAAATTAGCTTCTACATATACTTTGAACAATTCCTAGCACATGCAAGTGTTTGATTAAGATTAGCAAATAGAAATATATTAGCTGTGCTTGTTGTCGAAGTGTGAGTTTCAAGTAATAGAAGACTCTGATCAAGGAATTTACTAAACAGACACTGGTGAGCTCACAAAAATGTTGATCCATTCAGAGGATTGGAGTCAAGACCCAGAAAGCAGGCCCCAAATAATGCCTCATTACTGGTTCTGGTGAGGAAGCCACTGACTGCAATATATATTGTGTGGAAGCAATCACCTGCCTTCTTTTCTTAGGTAAAACTCCTGCCTGCCTGTGTGTATCAGATTGGCAAAGACTAGACCACGTCTGCACTCCAGCTGCAAGGGAGTCTGGGAAGGCAAATTCTCTATGCAGCACTTTCAGCTTCTCCTGGGGAGATGGCCATTCATTAGGAGCACCCCTCAAATGTAATATGTATTATACATTACAAGTAAAAGTATACACACTCTACAAATGCTGTGTAAGGCCAGAGAAAGGCTGGGGAGAAAGAAAAACTAATGTAAAATTGTTAAGCGGGCCTAGATTCTCAGATCATTTAATACCATTTAAAAGATAACTATGTTACTGGGGCTCCCTGCCAGAGGTGTGACTCTGGGGTTCCAACAGACTAGATTTGGTCATTATGCTGCATCGGGAGTCTAGTTAAGGAAAGAGAGAAGTGGTGGTAAAGCAAGAAGAAATTAATTCATTTGCAGTTTGGCCAAACCCAAAATAGCACAGAATTTTATAGGATGAGAACACAAGCCAAGAACAAATTCAGCATGTTGCAGGTCTGATTTGAAAGTCTAGTTCCTCTGACAGGCTTAGGGGCAATGTTCATCCTCAACACAGAATGGAGCTTTGCAAGAAAAAGAAAAAAAACTTTAAAAGTACAGGTTACCAGCTTGTACTTAAGAGGTATATATTGAAATTGGAAGCCAGGGTGGTGGTACACGCCTGGAATCCCAGCTATTCCAAAAGGTAAGCCAGGAGGATTTCAAGTTCGAGGACAACCTCAGCAATTTCGCAGGATCCTGTCTCAAAATACAAACATAAAAAGGGCTGGGGTTGTAACTCAGTGGTCGAGTGCTTGCCTGGCATGTTTGAGGTCCCAGTTTCAATTCCCAATTCTTAAAATAAAATGGATAAAATGAAAAGGTCAGGTGCTTCTTTTAAGTCTTTTAATTGAAAAGGGCCCCGTTACAACTTTAACTCTTTGGATCCTAGTTTTTCAGGATTCTGAAAAAAGGGGACCAAATCAGGTAAACTCTGACTCTCTAAAAGTCATTTGGAACTTGACAGCTTTTTTGGTTTTAGGCACACACAGGGGTAAGGGAAAGAAAGTTCTTGACTATCTCTCTACATAGGCCATGAGAGTTGCTAAGATTCTTTTAGGCTTTTCTTTGGAATTTCTAGTACATATTTTTAGAATTATCAATATTTCACCCAAAAGTTTTTCTTTAAATGTATAACACGTATACAAGTTTGTTAGTTTTGCTGAAATCTCAATTATGATTACATGATGTCTCAATTTACTTTCCTGTGGTGGATGTATCTTTTATTTTATAAGCTTAAGTTAAGGCTTTCCAAAGTGTTTCATGTCAGGACAATCATAAAAATGAGATTTTTATAGTATGAGGTTCCTTCAGATCTGGAGGAGATTGAAGGATTCTAATCTTTGGTAACCCCAGTCCTAGCCCAACCACCCTGAGAATGGAGGGCATCAAAAATGTCACCATCAGTACCAATATGTGAAGGGCTCCTTGGAAAGGTGTCGTCTAAGCTAATCAGAAAATTAAGTTAATATAACGGAGCACTTTACACAAAAATTTCCAGGAAGAATCTGCTGCTGCATGCAATGGATCAGAAAGGGTACATTTCATGAAAACAAAGAGACAGGTGGAATAATCCAGTGCCCGTCAACAGGAGAAAAGTTAAAGAAACTTGTATACTCATACAATGGAATTATCTTGTCAATAAAAAGTCAAGGGCTGGGGATGTGGCTCAAGTGGTAGCGGGCTCGCCTGGCATGCGTGCGGCCCGGGTTCGATCCTCAGCACCACATACCAACAAAGATGTTGTGTCCGCCGAGAACTAAAAAATAAATATTAAAAAAAAAAATTCTCTCTCTCCTCTCTCACTCTCTCTTTAAAAAATAAAAAGTCAAGAACTACTGATTCCATACAACCACAAAGGTAAATGTCAACACTAAGAGATAGTGTCTCAAAAGACAAGATACTATATTTTTCCATTTATGTGAAGTTTTAGAACATCTGGAACTAATCTCTGGCAGTGAAGTGGGGTGTGGGGATTGACTGGGGAGGAACATGGAGAAATTTTCTGGGGTGCTCCAGTGCTCTTTATCTTGATAGGGTTTGGGTTACACGAGTGTATGCATTTGTCACTTAAGATTAGTATGTTTCACAGTATATAATCTTAAAAACAACAAAACATAATAAATAATTGTTGAAACTCTAGTTAATAACATCCATGCTGAAAATATTAAGAGTGAAATATATTGATATCTGTAAACTTACTTTGAAATGTATCAAAAAATGGATGGAGTTGGGCATGATGGTGCACATGGGTAATCCCAGCTATTCAGGAGGCTGAGGAAGGAAGATTGCAAGTTTGAGGCCACCCTGAGCAATATAGTAAGGCCCTGTTTCAAAATGAAAAAGGGATGGGGACATAGCTCAGTAGTAGACTGCCCCTGGGTTCAAGGTTCCATCCCCAGTACTGGGGGCAAAAATGGCAGAAATACGGAATGATGAATGGATAAGGGAATGGAGAGACAGAGATGTGATAGAGCAAGTGATATAAGTTAGGGGTAGGATCTAGGAGGCAGGTCTATGAATATTCACTACATAATTGTTCCAACTTTTCTCTTTGTTTAACGATGTAATACAAAATTAGATAAAATATCAGTAAAATGATAATAATGTGGGGAAAAAAATTTTTACGCTATTTAGGGTTAGGGAAGTTCTGGTGTATTTACAGATGCTACAGAATTCTAGAGCATTAAAAGGTCTAAGAGATCATTTCAGCAAATCCTTTGAATAGATCAGGAAACTGAGAGAAACAGAAATTAAGGAACTCACCTTAGGTCACACAGCCAGTGGATGGCAAGCCATGCCCAGACAACCAAGCTGAATTCTATTATTGGAATTTTATTATTTAGGAAACATTTTGGTCTCAAACAAGTGTATTTGATATCAAATGTGTTTTAGAACCACGGAGTTTTATTTGTATGTAATAATATATTTCTGCAAATTATAATCCTTGAGATTCTACCCAAGCAATTAGTTCGAACACTATTTTTTTTAAAGTTTGTAGATACTGGGGTTAAAAACAGAATGAAATAGTACTTTATTCTAAGCAGCTTAATTAAGGTCTTTAGCTACTCATCTATTTATTGCTTTATTCTAAAGTATTTTTGCAATGCCCAACTGCTTTGGCAGAGCAGAGGGAAATACAGTTATTAAGTACTATTATCATAACAACTTCAGAAAGCAGCAAGTACTCAGACCTTCAGCCGTACTTTCTGGGAGCCAACTCTTCACACAAACATTCCTCAAAGACAAGTAAAATATTCATATGAATCATCAAGAACTATTTGTTAAATCCTTTTCAGGGTTTCTGAGTCATTACCTCTAAGAAGATTTAGTTTAGGCTTAATTTGAGGAGAAAGGAAGAGCTAACAGTTAATATTTTTTTCTTTTCCTCTAAAAGGTACTGGTCCTGCATCATGCTTCCTTATGCTGCACTCCCTACCACTTCTCTTAAGAGAGAAGCTGCTGAAATACATTGGTCCTTTATAAATGAGACATGTCTGCAAAGAATATGTTCAGGCCTCTTCCTAGGTTAAGGTGGTGTACAGGCATAGGCTGCGGCTCCCTCCCCAAAAAGCAGAAGCAAACATGGATATGAGAAAATTACTAATCACATTCCAAACCATGAAAACACCCTGGGGAGAAAGAAGGCTGTCTAGAGCAGGTCTGTGGGTGCAGCAATAGACAGAGAGGATGGTTAGGGAAGGTCTCTAAATCCTGCTTTTACCTCTCCGCTGCCTGGCTTTGAATGGATCACGGGAACCAGCAGCAGCGCAGGCACCAGCTGCCAGGGTTGTCAGAATATCTGAAAGTACTTTAAAATTCCTGCTGGGGTGAGGATTGGTGAAAACAGAACTGACCAACTGATACTTAGCATCCACTTATTCCACTCTTTCCAATCACACACAGGGATGGTAGATTTTAATCTAGGAGATTACTAGCTGCAGGAGTTTCCTGTAGTGTGGCACCAAAAATAATAGTCTATTAAATTATACAGTGTCTGGAGCATCCAATATGGATGTCCCCTAAACGCACCTGGAAGGATTCAACTGCAAAACACATTAGCAGATAGGGAACAAGATTCCCCAGGCAAAATAACAGTCCACTACAGACAAGGAATGGAACAACAAATGTTAACCGAAACTTAAGGAACAAGAGTTTAAAGCAAACATAAAAACTGAAAGAGATTAGCATTATGAGATTAGCATTATGAGACAGGAAAGGGAACGCACAAAAGAAATGAATGGGAATATTAAGGATTTAAAATGTAATAATTACAAAAAAGAAGATGCTATAAATAACAGGATGGATTTAATTAATAAATGGATTTATGAGCTAGAAAGATCAGTTGAGAAATTCTCCTAGATGGTAACAGGAATGAAAGAGGAAAGATAGAAAATATAAAGGAAAAGTGAAGGTGTGGGTGTGGAGGATATAAACAGAGGCACTAGCCGGGCACGGTGACACAAGCCTGTAATCCAGGCAGCTAGGGAGGCTAAGATAGGAGGATTGGGAGTTCAAAGCCAGCCTCAGCAACCACGAAGAGCTAAGAAACTCAGTGACAAGAGGCTTAGCCCACAATTCCCAGAAAAGATATGCATAATAAAGGTAGATAGTCTTACTTAAGCAAAATATTTGAAGTGGAAGTCAAGTCCTGAGTTTGCAACTTACTTATACATGAATACTGCATTTAAGCTATGACCACCTCCATGAAGGTTGATTAGGCAGTAAAATCCCAGAAAGTAATACAGAACCAGAACTAGATTTGGCACCTGCCTGACTGGTCCAATGTGAATTAGGCCATCAGTCCGACAAAACACCTTAACATCTATTAGCCAATAAATAAGGTCAATAGAAATTAAGGGTGAATGCCAACCACCTCTACAGGGCTAATCGCAAGAAAACAGCCTTGTCATCAGAAAGAGAAGATGGGTTTGTTTGAAGTAGTTTGGGATGAAGTTTATCACTGAATTTACCTGCTCCTTCCTACTTGTGCATCTTGTTCGTCCATACATAATGAAAAAGCAGCGTTTACTTACAAATGTCACTGAAATGAAGTCACGGAGTAGGTTTGCCTTTTCTGGTATGAAATTCAATCAGAACCACTCAGATACCCAAATCTCAATTAAAAATAAATGTGAAGGCAAGAACAATTGGATAGTTTTTTTTAATGGTTTATTCTTTGAAAGCCCAGAATTTTCTAGCTAGAAAGATAAAACTTCAGGCCATCTTAAGTGGTACCCGAAAAATACACCATTCTTCCAATAGACTTGGTTTACCCGTTAAAATGTAAGAAAATGATACCTGCTATGAGCAACTTACATTTTAGTGTATGGTGTGAATTGTATAAATGTCTTTCTTTTTTTTTTTGTGGTAGGGAGGATTGAACCTAGGAACATTTAACCACTGAACCACATCTCCAACACCTTTTTATATTTTATTTAGAAACAGGGTCTTGCTGAGTTGCTTAGGGACTCACCTTCCCCAAGCCACTGGGATTACAAGCCTATACCGCCTTGATGTCTATAACTGTTCACCCCTATCTCTTTCCATTTCCATTCATTATCGTGTGGCTTTGCAGTTCCTCTAAGGAAAGTGCACTCTCCCACTCCTTGATTTTGTCATGTCTTGTTATGTTTTGCTTTAGCCGATGGAATTGTTAGCAGGTGTGATATGACTAAAGGCTGGAAAGTCCTGTGTAATTACCCTTTGCTCCTCAATTATGTGATCAAGAGAAGAATATTTTAACCTAGTTGGCTGCTCCCAGAAGGAGGATGAGACACACATGGAGCTAAGCTAGTTCCAGCCAGCTCAGCCCAGAGCAGCTGACTACAGGCTGGCTGCAGGGCTCCAGATGCATGAGCCAAATAAATGCTTATGTTGTACAGTTGAGATCGAATCACTATTATGTAGCTTTACTGGGGTAATTATTAATTAATGGAATGCTCATCAATTAATTACTATTTAATGGAATCCAGGATGCCACTGGCCCTCTTCTAAATATGACCTCCTACCCCCAGGCTCTCTCCCTCTCTTCTCTCTCTCTCTCTCTCTGTCTCTCTCTCTCTCCAATTTTTATCCTTGAAACATGTTTTATCCCTGTTTAAAGAGTGCACTTCCAACCCTGACACAATGCCTATAATCCCAGCAATGCAGAGGCTCAGGCAAGAGGATCACAAGTTTGAGGCCAGCCTCAGCAACTTAGCAAGACTCTGTCTCAAAATGGAAAAAATTTAAAAAGTGCTGGGGATGTGTTTCAGGGATAAAGTGCCCCTAAGGTCCTTTTCTTGTACCAAAAGAAAAGTGTGCATTTCCAGATCTTTCTTCATGCATTGATATAAATGAGTGATACTCTTATTAATATAAATATAAATCTCCAATACATGTCTCCAAGGGAGGTGTGATCTGAGATTTTTAGCATAGACTTTTTTTTTTTTTTTTTTTTTTTTTTTGCTACTGGGGATTTAACTCAGGGGCACTCTACCACTGAGCCACATCCCCAGCCCTATTTTGTATTTTAATTAGAGACAGGGTCTCACTGAGTTGCTTAGTGCCTAGCCATTGTTGAGGCTGGCTTTGAACTCCCAATCCTCCTGCTTCAGCCTCTCCAGCCACTGAGATTACAGGCATGTGCCACCACCTCATTTAGCATAGACTTTTGTCCTATGATTAGCTACAATATATGAACTTGTAGACCTACCCCTCCCACCACAACTAGTGTACGACCGCCACCAGCTGTCATGCTATCGGATCTGATGCAAGGATTTACTAATTTAATTCCTTTCCAATAGTGTCATGAAACTGAAGCAATATGATCCTCTCAACTCACCAATTTTATCTTTAAAAACTCCAAGTAGCCAATACATATTTATTCTGGTATATGGCACTATTGAAAAAAAATCATGGAAGTTCTATTTTTGTAAAAGGACATCTGCCGAAGTCACGGGTATGATCCAATTGCAGTGGTATCAACCTAAGACAGGAGGCTGACGCCTAGAGGTCAGTTTTCCGATGACAGGTAAGAACCATATGTTGAATTGGACAAACCTAACAGGCACGGTCCTAGCCACATTGCTTGTTGCTTAATTAAACAGAAGGGGGGAGATGCTAAGAGCCACAGCCAAGTAATATGATGCATGGCACTTTTGGTTGTAAGGTGACGCCAGCTAGCCATTGAGATGATATGATTATGTTAAGATTCGCATTCATATGGATATTGGACTCCTGCTGTTCACCTCGGCCTGCTACGGGACTCCTGGACAGTTCCCATTGGTTGGGGAAGTACAGTAGGAGGGAATTCCGGGGGAGGAACTTCCTCTGGGGTTCCTGGAGAACACCGAGTGGGTCGATCGGGATTCTTCCCAGGGGCGTATGGGGTATTGGCGGCAGTTTCAAAAAATAAAGTTTGTTCCTGCTTGAGTGGCTCATGATTTTGTGCCCAGCCAGACTGCGGCAGACATCCAGGACTTCACAAGGTGAATGACAGCATCTCAAGCATAGCCAACAACAACAAAAAAAAAAAAGAATATGAAAAGCATCTCTACATACCATGAGAACATTAACACATTCTAGTCAACAAGGCTAGTCCTGAGTTCTGAACCTCAATATGTACCTCAGATGAGCTCATCTGTACTGTACCCATCATTTAATGATTAGGAAGGGTAACAGTAATATAGTTGCTAGGATATCTCCAGGCATTCTTATAAATTAACTTGTAGCCTATGAATTAAAAATGATTAAGTAGTTTGATTGGATGGGGTAAAGGAAAGTGTTTCTTTGTATGATTAGGAAGCCATAGAGGGACTTTTGAGATAATTGGTCTAATCCCTTCTTTTGTTTTGCAGATTATTTTTTTCAAATAAATGTTTATTGAACACATTCTGTGTTCCAGGATCTGTGCTCAATAATGAACTTGAAATGCTCACAGAGGATGTGGAGACCAAGATCCAGCAAAATTAGGGAGTTATCCAAGGTCACATGTTCACAGACTTGAACGTTAGTTCAGTGTTCTTTGCTGCACCATGAGAAGATTCTTTGGAAAAGAATTTATATGAATTAATATTCAAAGTGAACTTCTATGTGGAAGCTTGTTTACTGCCTTTAAGAGCAAAGACTTTCAAGAAACACACATTCAATAAGCATTTTACTGAGTGCTTATTGAATCTACTTTATAAACAACATAACAGATGCTGGGGACATAAAGTGGTGTTCTGGTAGGGCCAGAAGCAATTTAAAGACAGAATCCTGGGCAGTGTGATATTGAAGAGGCATGCTCAGGTTGCCATGGCATCCCAGAGGAGGGGGGAGCAAAAGCTGTCTAAAGGGGTGATGAATTTTGAAGGATAAGAGGCATTGAAGGGGCTTGGGACCAGCGGGACATTTCAGGATTGGACAGCAAGTGAGCTGCACTTATTGTAATTAATAGGCCTAAAAAGAGGATTGACATTTTCTCAGTAGTGCCTGGGAGCAAGGTCCCTGATATCTACGGAGAGCATGCATCCAGTTTTAAACATTCAGCTCCTTTGTCGCCAAAAGGTGGGAGCACCTTGAGAGACGACAGATCATCCTCCGGGAAATGAGGTAATAAAGCCAATATTTGAACAGTAATTGAATGTACAAGATGCTGGAGTCTCTAGGAGTGGTTTAGGTGGCTGATTTATTCTGCACAAAGCATTTGACCTAATTGCAAAACCAAAGGCAGTATTAACTCCTATAAGCAACAGATCTAAAAAGGTTTCGGTTCTGCCTGAGCCTGCTTCTCCCAGGCAACTCTCCTACCCACTAGTCCATTGTCTTTTGAGACAGTTGCTGTTCATCTGTGTTTTCCTCCCATGCTTGGCTGGGACTTTACAGCTGTCTCTTCTCAGGATACTTCAAACTGATCAGGTCATCCATGGTATGAACAACCAGAAGGCACTCATGATCCCAAACGCTGCACCTTAGAAAACCACCTTCCTGTTGTTCCACGCTGAAGAGGCCTCCGCTCCGCACAAAGCTCCAATGTCCCCCAATGCTGTTTTAAGCCACAACCTTGTTTGTTCTCGTGACCTGCACCTCTTAGTTTCCATGCTCAGCATTGCCAGGTCCTGGATTTTGCCCTGGTGTCCCAGGTAGGGGATGACCCGGCAGCCTCCTCAGTGGCATCTCTGTCTCCTTGTCTCTCAGACATCACTGAGAACCACGGACTATGTCTTGAAGTCACTTGCAACTCAGATGCCTGCTGCATTTCACCCACTCTAAGGCATCATTAATTGCAACGTGCGTTATTATTTCATCTTCATTAAGAAAGTGATTCATTTGGGATTGGACAACAGATCTTCCCTTAACTACACAAATTATGCCCCATATTCTTCCTGGGATGGGTCCCATATCCAGCTCTGAATCCTGTTCTTGGTTCTTTAGATTTAGTTGGCTGGTTTCTACAAACTCACAAGAGAAATAATTAAAAATATTTTTTTTTCAACTACTCATTTTATAAGCATAGAATACAAATGTATTAGATTTAGAAAATGTGAGAAAGAAAAACCTAATAATAAAAAATAATAACTGCAGAGTGTCTATCCATGGAATTTATTTCATTTTATTACATAGTGATCAAAGAACATGGTATGCACTCTATAATTTCCAGAAGTCAATAAAAGAATAAAGAGGATTTACTGAGGTTTTATAAGGCCCACCATGACTAACTTGGTAAATGATTTTAGGGCCTTTAAAGGTCTATTTTATCCTTAAAGTTACAGAGATCGATATTTATCTTTTGGGAAAAGTAAATTAGTTATATTGTTGAGTGTGGGTTTTTATTTGGACTATAGAGATAATAGCATCCCTACTTCATAAGGTTGTTTTAAAGACTAAATATGTTAATATGTGAAAAGACCTCAGAATAGTCCCTGCACATAGCGGGCACCCCTAAAAGGTTGGTGGTTATCCTTCATCATTGGTTTTAATATTCTTAGATCCTAGATACCCATATTGGCATTTTTCTGTCAAGACATGATAGAAGTATGTTTAAGCTCTTATAATATTATTCTGTTAACTTATTCCTGCATTTCCAATAGATTTTGCAGTATATAATCTGAAATTCATAATTCTGTGATTATTGTGGCTCTCTGGATCAATTAAAAAGTTTTACACTTTTAACAAATCAAATTTTGACATTACACAATGATGATTTTTTGCTTTTGGGCCATAATAACCTGACATTCTTTGCCCACTTTTTCATGTCCAACCAGAATCATATTGCTAGCATGTCCACACAAACAGTAAAATTTAAGGTTTCCCCCTAGGCATAGAGTCTTATAACGTAAGAAGGTAATACTAACATTCTTCTTCTTCTTCTTTTTTTAGTTGTAGTTGGACAGACTATCTTTTTATTTTACCTGTTTATTTCTATCCAGTGCTTAGGATTGAACCCAGAGCCTCGCATGTGCTAGGCAAGCACTCTACCACTGAGCCACAACGCCAGCCCCTAATACCTACTTCTTTCCCAGTGAAATTAGTACCTTTTTTTTTTAAACTCTTCTTCTCTCTTCTTTACTATATTTGAGGGGAGAAATCTAGTATTTTCTGGCTAGCATACTAATCAATTTTTTTTAACTTTTACATTATGCACATTTTCTTTCAACTTGTGCCATTAGATTGTTTTACAGCCATCATTAACTTAATTACTTAGCACTAGATGAATATGTAACAGGAGGTACTGTTCATAACCAGCTCACTGGTGTTCTCTCTGCCCCAGCAGCCAACATGCTCCAGGGAAAAGGCAGTGTTGACAGGTGGAAACACCTGGCTGATTATGCTGAGAGAGGCAGGCATGTGTGTGGTGGGGGTTGGGGGGGGGGCTCTCACCTTCTCAGAAACAACCTGTGCTAAGAAGCAGGAGGGAATCAACATCCTGTGCTGATCCTATGCTGGCTGCATCTCTCCAAAGCTCATGCCTAGTGCCACCTCCATTAACTCTCACCCCAGGATCCACAGCCCAACAATTTAGATAAGGAAAAGAGGTCAAGAGCTGGGCTGAAAGTCCTCCCAGCAGTTAGCAGAGGACATAGGTGGTGGGGGTGGGAGTGTTGCACAGAGCCTCCATCTTCTGTCCACCACACAGGGTTGGACTGAGCAGGGCCAGGGAACACCTGCGTGGCAGCCATTCCTGGCTTATTCAGCCCTCAGCGGGATGGGAGTAGGTAAGAGGAGGAGAAATGCAGAGTCTGGGCCAGCCTGTCCTCCCTCTTGTCCATCTGCACACTGCTGGGATCAGGCCACTGAAATGAACTCAAAGCATGATCAACCACTTTTATGATGGCTGGTGGGGAAGTCACCTGCTGACTGAGCGGGTTCGTTTGCTGGAGAATTCAGAGAGTCAGGGACCCCTCCCCTCACCCTCTCCAGGGACCAAAGGAAGTTTAATGGAGATGGAGATCTGTGAAGGACCCCAAAACTGGTGAACAACATCGGACCAGAGTAAATCTGAGGATGAGTTCTGGGTGCCATCACCTAGAAACCAATCCTGAGCTGAAGTGTCTGTTAGTGGAGCGACTCTGGGTGAGTTTCTCTGGTCTCTCTCAGCCTCAGGGTCCCCCCTCCCTTGCAGAGGTGATGAGGCCTGGTGGTATCAGGCACAGATGAAGCTGGTCCAGCCTGGGGCCCTGGGGACACTCACAGGGCCCTGTCTGTGTTTGTCCCCCCTCAGAGTTTACTTTAGATACAAGGTGATAAAAGCAACAGGTGAGGATAACATGACAGAGCAATTAACCCCTTCAGGAGCTACTGGATCTTTGCAGCTGCTCCCCATCACACTCACCCAAACGTCAAAGGACAACACCTGCCACTGGGTCCCATGTGGCTCTGAAGTGCACTTCCAGACCACTCCGCACTCTGATCCTCCAGTGCCCCTTTCCTGGGAGACTCTGTCCTGACATGCCCACTTGTACCTCCTGGCACCTGGCACTGGCCTTGTGGTCACTGTCTTGGTCACTGAGGCTGCTGGCTCTTGATTCACACCATCCTCTCCAGCATCTGCCAGTGTCTGACCTCCTCACCTGTTTGGGGACTCATTCCACCCTCTTGCCACATGTCTCAATCTCTGTCTTGAGCCTGTCCCTTTCAAATCTTTTTTCCTGTCCCATAAAGTTTCCTTTCATACACACAAAAAAAGTCGCCCTTGAATCCCCCTCTTCCCACAACCAGTCCATCAAGAGGCCATGCCAATAGACCACTTTGACCTCTCTCCAACATGTCCACTTCCATCTGTATCCACTGCCCCATCCTGATCAGGGTCACCATCCTCCACTATGGACATCTGTTGAGAGCCACAGCCAAAGGGGCCCCAGCAAACTTCCAGCTGCCGGGCTGATGATTGGCTCACAGCAGCCCCAGCAACATCTAGCTGATTGGCTCCTCTGCGGTGATGTTCATTGGGCTGTTTCCCTGCCCTTCAGACTGCCAGCTGATGATTGGCTCACAGAGGCCCCAGCAACATCTAGCTGATTGGCTCCTCCACGGAGCTGCTCATTGGGGGACTTCTTTGGCTCCGCCCATGCAACCCAGCCAATCAGCCTCAAGAACAGGAGGGTTGTGTGGGTGTGAGAGGCTTGTGGGAAGCCCGGTGGTGGCAGTTGGGCTCTGAGGGTTTTTTCCTGAGGAGCTGTTTTGTTTGGCATTTTTAGTTCTAAAAATAAAGTTAGTTTCTTTTGACAAGTGGCTCCTGAATTGTGCCCAGCCAGACTGCGGCAGACATCTACTTTGTCTCCTCCTCCTTCTTTGATCCTCTTCCAGTCCATGTTTCACACAATAGCAGAAGTAGCTTCTTTGAAACATACACCAAGCCCCTCACAATGATCTGAAGGTCCTGTACCATCTGACTCCAACCTAATTCCCCAGCTTTATCTATGTCTAATGATACTTTCTTTTTTCCTAGACCATTCTCATCAGTTACAGTTGTATACAAATTCTTTGCTACTTCTCTGCCTAGTCCCTCACTCCCCACCAAGAAGCAGAGCATAATCCCTGTACCCTTGAATGTTGGCTGACCTTAAAGGACTTGCATGACCAACAGTGTGGCATGTTACACTGCAATTTCCAAGGCCAGGTCAGAAGTCTTGGGGTTTTTATCCCAGTCCCCAGACTACTTCTCTGGGTGTCATGAGTCACCAAATGGGAATTTCATCTACCTAGACTGTATTGCTGAGGCCACATACAGGAATCTGGGTCCCACTCAGCCCAGGCTTCCCATCATCCCTGCCAAGATGCCAGACCTGTGACTAAATGTACCTAGGACACTGCGGACAGGCCTTATGTGCCAACTCAATACCATCAGACCTGTTCAAAAGATGTGCATCACAGTCATGTGGAGGGGTACCCAGCAGGACCCCTTGGAAATCTCTGGTCCACAAAATTGTGAAATATGAAATACTACATTAAATATTATGTTATCAAGTTTTGGGATGGTGTGTCCCGTTTCTCCCCCCCTCACAGCCTTGACACATGCTTCTTGCTGGAAAACACTTCCTACCTATGTGATCACTTCCTTCTCTGAAATGTTCACTAAAGAGGACCCTTCCAAACAGCCCAAGTAAGTTAAAAGTACCCAAATGGGACTATATCATAGCTTATTTATTTCCTTGCGAACACTTAGCAAGTAAACAGGCTCACATAAAGAAAATTTTTAATCTTACTTCCTCCTAGAGCAGATGTTTAGTAATCTATGGACCAGAGGCTAGCCAACTGCTTTTTCATTAGGGTCTTAATGGGCTACAGCAATATGAATATATCTATGCATCATACAGATAATATTTATGCTGTTGGTTATACTGGGGATTAAAACCATGGGTACTCTATCAGAAGTACATCCCCATTATTTTTAAATTTAAATTTTTTAAATTTTAAAATCCCCAGTATTTTTTAATTACTATTCTTTTGAAACAGGGTCTTGCTAACTTATCAAGGTTGGCCTTGGACTTATGAACCTCCTGCTTTAGCCTACCCAATAGGTGGCATTATGGGCATGTGCCACAAAATTTGATTTGAACAGATAATTTTGACATAGCAGAGTGAAGAAGTTGCCACTGAAACCATGTGACCTACAAAGTCTAAAATATTTACTGTCTGCCCAACCCTTGCTCTAGAGTCTTAGAAGAGCAAGAGCTATGAATCTCTCCACTTTTTATGGTACATGGCAGGTTTAGGTACATAATTAGTATTTGTTGAAATAATTGAAGATTTTAGTTGCCTAGCTATCCATTCTTACTGAGAGGTTCTTTTTGGTAGGGCAGGCTATAAGAGGCTGGGTCAGTTCCCTGCTCATTTCCTCAGAGACTAAAGTAGCACAAAAACAAAAGCCCTAGAGACCACACACAAGGACTACGGTGCCTTAAGTTCAGCCAAAGAAGACCTTGACACCATCTCAGCCCTTATGCTCAGTTTCAAGGAAAGAAAAGAGTGAGGTATCCATTAGTACCATAACCCACAACTATGGTCAACCCCCAGGGAAGGGTGGGAGCATCTCAGGGAGCACAGGGTCCTCTACTCTCCTCAGTGAACTTGAGTTGGGATAGACCCTGGAGAGCAGCCATGCAGGAGATGGGAAAGCCTGCCTCAGGAAGGAGCAGGGAAGATGACAAGGCAGGCCCCACAAATGCCACTTCCCCTGGCCTAGACATAATGGGACAAAGGAGTCAGGCTGTGTGGTCACAGGCTGTTCCTGTGCAAGCCTGGGGTGTCCAAGCTGTGTATGCACATGCACAAAGAGGAGGCAGACCCTGAGAATCTGCCGGGACTGCTGGGATGAGGTATGGACTTCTGACCCTGATGTCATGAGTGTGGAGGGCCCTCTGCTCAAAACAAATTGCACACACATGTCCTTTTAATCTGGTATCATCTCTCAGGCCCAGAAGAGAAAACATTCCCCTGTCCCTCCATCATTCCCTCCCATGGTCCCCAATCAGGTTCCATGGATCCATTGAGGGTTACATTTAATGATGAGCAGGGGTCTTAAGACTTGAGAAAGAGCCAGATTCTAGAAGTCCCAAGTCTTGGAGGGCTTCCAGTAGCTGTTCCCGGGCAGCACCAATAAAGGAATTCTCCAGGAAGGCAGGCAAGCCTCCCACTCCATCTCGCAGGGTATATAGAGGCACCCGCACAAGGCCCAGGACCTGTGAAAGCAAGAAGACAGGAGACACAGCTAGTCATGTTACCTGGATCCTTTTTGCAACAAATCTCTCTAGAGCAAAGGCCTTACCTCCCTTAACAACTAGGTAGAACCAGCTCCAAGGCTCATACCTCAGTGAAGTTGAGTGATCCCAACCCTGAGCAGGTGCCTAATCCAAGACATGCTTTCCAGCTCCATAAATGCTAATCTTTCCTACCTCTCTCCCTGAAACCTTTAGTGACTCCAGCCTCTAGGATTCAGGCATAGCTCTATAGCAGAGGTTCTTGAATGTGGAATCTACAGCAGCTGTTTCTACATCACTTGGGACCTAGTGAAAAATGCAAATTCTCAAGACTTCCTCCAGCCCCACCTCTCACTAGCAATCGAAAGAATGGGATCCAGGAAATCACTGTTTTGAGTATATATTTCCAAAGTGAGCATAGTAATCACTGTTTTCATAATTTCTCCCTGTGACTCTGATATGTGCCCAATTTGATAAAATACCTCTGTACGCAATCTGTCTCTATTTTCGCCTAGCCTTTAGCACGGACCATATCTTCTAAGAAAAAAAAAGGGGCCCAAAATTAAGTGCTTAGGGTGTCTCAACTGATCATTATCACATTATCAATAAGGAACAACGGAGAAACTTGGATGGATGTGCTCTAGAAAGATCTCTGTAGAGGCTGATATGGTGGGGAAAGAGGTCAGATCTGCGCGAGAGACTGGTTTGGCAATACTATTCTGATTAGAGATGGGCAAAATCCCAACTACTCCTAGAAACTGCGGAAGATCGCAAGGTCTCAGGGGTTTTGACTCCTTTCAGGGAGGTTTTCTTGGGGGAAAAAGGGACAGATTGGGTGTGGGGCGGGACCCTGGCTGGCCCCACCTCCAGCCCATGGTCCTTTGCTTGCGGTGCGCCAGCTTCCACAGCCTCCAGCTGCTTTAGGGTCAGGCGCTTGACGTAGAAATGGGCCACCACGCGCGGTCTGGCCCCAGCGTGTGAGCTCCGGTAATCAGTGCGCTCCACGCGGAAGGCCGACACCGCTTCACCGAGCTCCTCGCGCAATTCTCGGTTCAGCCCGTCCTCCAGGCTGCTGTCCTGCGCGTCCACAAAGCCGCCTGGGAAGCCCAGGCGTCCATCGAAGCGCATCTGCATCTGAGGGAGGGGAAGTAAGGTTGGCTGAGGTGCCCAAAAGGCGCGCCCCCGGGACGGTGCAGGGCTGAGGCGGGGAGTGGCCAGGCGCGCCCCCTCCTCACCAGCACGGCGTACCGCAGCGGGATGCGGCCGAAGAGCATCCCCGGGTCGGGCGCGTAAAGCAGAGCGTGGCAAGCATGCCTCCAGCCGGACCCCAAAGCCAGGGCCTCGGCCAGCTCCACCTTGTGGCCCCCGGCCATGGCTGGAAGATCTCTCTCTCTTCCTGGTCTGGAGAGACCACGTGTTTTTTCCGGGGGAGGGGTGTCTCACCTCCCACCTATAGGGTCCTGGCTGGGGTGCTAGGGCCAATCCCTGCAGGGTGTATGGGCGGGACCGGGCTGTGTTAGGGCAGGCCTGACGACTGATTCCGGCAGCAGCCAATCAAGGCGGTGCTTTCAGGTGGGTCCTGCGGGACTGTTGGGAAACTGAACGCTTTCTCTCGGTTGGGCATTACACCGAGGCGGGCCTGAAGGGGAATGGGGAGCCCTGAAATCCTGGCAAGGCCAGTCAATAGATGCTTACGTCACAGTTTGAATCCCAGGCCTTTCCCGGGAAGTCCCTAGAGCAGCTGGGAAATGCTGCTTTTGTAGCCTGAGCAGGATTTAATGGCCCAGGAGTCCCCATGGTGGGAGGAACAATGTAGTGTGGTTCTGGAGGCTACTTTTTGTTTATTCTGGACTATACACAATTCTAGGGGCCTGGGGTTGCGGGTAGGAGGGGAATAGGGCAGTCTGGCTTCGGTGTCTATGCTTATCCTTCTGCTGTGGGGAAGGAGTAGAAAGGTGTATGACAACTATTAGGAATGGTGGGACTGAGAGGATTCAATGTGGGGGGAGTTAGGTTGAGCGTTAGGTTAGGGATTGTGGCCTAGGTGATAGTAATGTCGCACCCTTCCCCCCTTTTTAAATCCTAGATGGTAGTGATAGCACTGGTGGCCAAAGGGACTGGAGAGATCTAGTGTTCAGTACGTGGCACAAGGAAAAGTCACAGGATCCGAAGAGATTTTTCTGTGAAAGGGAAGTGAAAGAAGGTGCTGTGGATCAGCCCCGTGGCTAGGAAAGGGAAGTAGGCGTTGTTTGAGGTACAAAAAGCCCCCTAAGCTTCCTGGATTTTACCCACAAACACCCTCAGACCTTTGAGCAGTGAGGGAGGGTGGGAGACAGGAGGCTCACCCTGCCACAGGGCAGAGGTCTCTCCAGGCATGCTGCTGCTGATGGAGGATTCCCAATCCAGCACCCCAGCTAAGTCTTCACCCTGAAGATTTCCCCGATGCCAAAAGTCTAAGTTTATTACACCAAGGGAATGAGGAGGCAGCTCCTTGAGAGGGCCCTGGGCATAAAGTCACAGCCAGGAAGTGACAGCCCATGGTGAGCCCAGAGCTCTCCCAGAATCAGGCTTGTGACTTAGCAGTCACTTAATTCTCTCAGGTCCCTGGCTGCTCAGCTGTTACATGGAGATGATCCCGACCTATTAGGATGCCGAGTGATGAAAAACACTCTGAACTTTGTGCCAGGCACAAAGTGAATGTAGCCATTCTTGGAGTGGAGGATGGGGGCACAGTGCTTGTCTTAGGTTAAAGACCCAGGTTTGGAGCTCAGCTGCATTCCTGATCCCTCAGCTCTGCTAAGGGGGATGAGTTGTTCTTGGCATCAGCTTTCCTAGCTTGGTCTTCTGAGTAGCAGGGCAACATCCAACATCAGGCAACTGGATGGAGATGATGAGGCCCTAGGTGTGGTACAGTCATCATCCCACTAAGAGTTCTAGGGGAGTGGGAAATGCCCCTGGTTAAACTGTAGGGTCACCTTGCAAAAAGACTATGAAAATTTATAAGAACTTCCAATTCCTGGGTTTCAGTCCAGACCAATTGAATCAAATTCCATAGGGGTGTTGCTAGGGGATGGGTGGTTTTAAAAACATGTCTCAGTTGACAAACATCCAGGGTTGAGAACCAATACCATCAACTCCTCCTTCCCCTCCCCCTAGCATTACAGGATGATTTCGTTTCTCTTCTGAATGGGCTACCTTTAAGAATATAGGGTCAAACATGCCCTTTCCAGAGCATTAGCTCATCTTTCTTTGGTTGCTTGAGGCTTGTAAAGATGGATTTAAGTATTCCTAAGGCAACATGAATAACTAAAAAACCAGGAATTAATGACTTTGGAAACCAGAGTTTCCAAAATGAAATTCTTTGTGGCCAAAGGGACTGGGGGGGATCTAGTGTTTAGTATGTAGCACATGGAAAAGTCATGGGATCCAAAGATCCTTTTCCAGGATGAATTGATTTAGAAGCACTCAAGATCCCCCCAACCTTGCTAAGACTTTCAAATTGCTGTCTGCCTATGGCCCATCTCCCATTCCTCAACCCCTGTCCCACCATGCTCAAGTAGATTGCCCTGCAGTAAAGGTTGAAAGTAGAGGACAGAGCCATGTGACTAAAGAGCTGCCCCAACTTAATAATGGTGCTCAAAACCAAAAATTGATTAGTGGTTTTACCTGAAAGATACTGCTGAGCCAGTTCATTATTTTAATAATAATGAAGAATTAAGCATCTCTGCTACTTCTAAAAATATGGACTCTACTTCAAGGTTATCACATAGTTGAACAGGAGAAATTTTCATGATAAAAGCATTTCTGCTAATGAAAGAAGGAGCTAATCAAGAATTTACTATTCTTAAATTTTAAAGAATTTACCATTTTTGAATTTTAGGCAATATTCACCAATGCTTGTTAACATTGCAAAAAAGCAACCAGCTATTGCATAGATCATGATGGAAGAAAACACCACCTGCTATGAATAGGCTTGGGTCATATTCTTAAAAGACAGAATCCTGAATGCCATATCCCCCAATGTTAAAATTCTGAAAGATCAAAATCCATAAACTCCCCAACTTTGAAACACCAAAATCCTCAAACTATAACTCTGGAAAAAATAATGAAAATATTCTTTAAGAGACATTTATTTACATTTCTAAAAAGGGTTTTATTGGAGAAACATAAGAATACAAGAGAACACTTCCTAGACCACTTTGTACAACAGAATAGGCAATAACATATTTTTACAAGCATATCATATATGTTAATATATTGATAGTTAATATAGTATATTAATAGTTTCACATTTATGAACTGATTAATATACTATAGTATATTAATCAATTCACATTTATGAACAGATGAGCCATATTAACTAAGAAATGTGTCAACAAATTCAAATGTATAAACACATATCACTATAGTTAGTAATTGTGTATACTCAGATTTATAACTAATCATCTGAAACATTGTGACAGTCTTGATGAAGTTCATAAAAACTGCAATGGGTCACCATTGCACTTTGCCCAGCATATGCAGTTACCCAGAGTTGAGATCTCAAAAATTTGTTTCATAAATGAAGATGTACACACAGGACATCTCTGTTCATTGAGGAGGTTTCGACATTTTTACATAAAACGCACAAAGTCAACATTGCTATAATTCACTTTCTGAGAATCAAATTTGCATAAAATGAATGAGAACAAAGTCTTTGCGCAATTTATAGCTTCTTTATTGGAATTGATGCAAAGATAAAATGATTTCATAGCCAAGTATAGAGAGAATGCTGACAATTTTAAACGATGAGGAAAAACTACAAAAGAAAATTGACACATGGCAAAGACATATTACAGAGATAAATTATGGGCAATTGCACAGAGGTAATCCGTAATCACTGACAGACATTCAGGATCATTGTATTTTGAAGTCTTGCATCATGATAAATACCTGCTTGCTTTCTTTTAAGGCCTAGCTCTCCTTAGAGAACATATTCACATTCATTTTCTACATGGTGTTTTTCTTTTTGAAATTCTTTTATGATTTGATATCCACTGACATGATCATTCCCTATAAGTCTTCCCATCTTCCACACTATGTGTCTATGTTGTTTGGGCAAGGCATTCCACACATCTGTACTCATGTACAGATCACAGATTTGTGGAACTTACACAGGTGATTGAACAGCATATTGCAGGACTTCTTACCCTACAATGCACATATTATTTTCAAAACAATAATTTCACTGGTTTTTTTCAGGCAAATGCAGCTTTAATTCATTTAAAATTTCTGGAGGCTGGGGATGTATGTAGTTCAGTGCAGCACTTTCCTAGCATGCATAAGACCCTGGGTTCAATCCCCAGTAAACACACACACACACACACACACACACACACACACACACACACACTTCCTAGAGTTTCATTAGCTAGAAGGAATGCCAGTGCAAACGGAGGAATATTTAAAGTGAAGCTTTCATTGTGGCTGTATTTTATGGTCAATCCATTCATCTGACTTTTCTGTCCAATGCACTGGTCTAAATGGAAAAAAACAAGCTTGATTGGTAATACCTTAGAAATTGATTTTTAGAAGACTTGATTACACCTAATTTCAAGTCTGTCATTATGGTTTGAATTTACAGTTCACTTTCTTCTTCAAAGTCCACCAAATCTTCAAATAAACATTTATAAAGTACTTCAGTTTTTCCAAGCATTAGCACATAGATGAACGGATAAACTCTAGAATTTTTACATCCAACAGCAGTGTAAATTATATATATCTGATTAAAAACAGGGGAGAGAGTTTTGAAAGTGCCATCCATTACCCAAAGTAAATCATGTGCTTATTTTTCTGTTAGATTTAGTGGTAAACGTAAGAAGTCTATCTTCCTCAAATGTCAAATCTCTAACCAAGAGGAATTCACCAATTTTTAAAATTTTATGTATGTATTGGTACTGGGGATTGAACCCAAGGATGTTTTACCACTGTGCCAGCCCTTTCTATTTTTTATTTTGAGACAGGGTTTCACTAAGTTGATTAGAGCCTAAATAATTGCAGGAGCTGAACTTGCAAACCTCCTGCCTCATCCTCCCAAGCCACTGGCTCCCAAGCCCAGCAACAATAGTTCATCATTTAACAAACACATTTTGTAGTGCTAGAGCAACCTCTATATGAGCAAGTGTCTTCAGAAGTTTGCCAAACTTGTCGAATTTTTATTCTCATTCAAAGTGCTTTTTTTTTTTTAAAAAAAAAAACAAAAACAAGCATGGTGCTATTTGTAAAGGGGCAGAAGTAGTTCATCATTGAACAATTTGGCAATTATCCTGTGTGTACCATGGAAAATGTACAATTGCCTTCCCCAGAATTTGACTTTTCATTGCTCTTATATACCCTTTTTCCATGGGGAATATGGTTTTCAGGATTTTAATGGTTGGGATTATGGTGTTCATGATTGTGTCTTTTAGATTATGATCAGCATCACTATTATTATTAATTATTCTTGCTCTTTCAGTTTTAAGATTGAACTGGTATGAATTCATACCAGGTTTACATAAAGAGGACTGACTGCATGTACACACACACACACACAAGGGTTAGGAGGCACACTTGTAATTCCTTTCTCTGTCAGTTGAGAAGCAATGGTCTCCAGTAAGAAAAAGCATACCCTGTGCCCAGATCTTGGTTTATATCTCAATTTTCCTTGGAGAAATGGCTGATACAGCAGTGGGGCAGGAATATTCATGATGAGGATATGAAGAGCTTCAAGTGTTGTGTGATGTCTGAAAATAAGTAAGTTCACACTGCACCCCAAAAGATAAAGGGAAATCACATTGATAGGAGTCCTCAAAGGGACAAGGACACAGGAGCCTACTGAAAGCGTCTGTGATGGCCAAAGTTGAAATAATTTGAGTAATAAATTAAATGAGTACTGGATTATAATTCAAAGTAGAAAGTAAATAATTACATAAGAATACTGCAAATGAATAAGGAATTAGTAAATATATGGGGGAAGGAATCTCCCATGTAGAAGAATCAGAAATAATTTATGTAGCTATCCTCTCCTCATTCTCCTTACACTTGTGTTTAAATAATGACTTCCAAAGGGTATGATATGGAATCAGGAGGGTGGGTTATCCTAACTTTGTGGAGAAACTTGACAGGCACTACCTTACCCAGGTGTTCAAGGTCAACACTGTTAGCACAAACTGACCAAGTTGGGTGCAAATTTCACAGGTGAGAAAAGCCTTTATTCATCTGATGGACACAATTTCCTGATGGAAAATGAGCCACTGGCCAAAGGAGGGATCTGTGCTTATGTATACTACACCGAGAGGTGACTTAATTATTGACGGAGAGTGTCTAGGCACTCAGGAAATGGGTGTGTGAGAATTTGAAATTTGTTTTTACTGGGCAATATTTTCACTTGGGGAAGAATCTCTTTCCCTTTGAGGTCCCATTGTACCGTCACTGGGAAAGGATTTATTTGGGGACAGATCCATGCTTTGGCTGATGGATATCTCCTTCCCAGGGATTATCTTGTCATTGGGTGATGTTTGCTTCATTCCCAGGGATTCTCCTGTCACTGGGAAAGGCTGTATTGGAAAGGATCAATGTTATCGATGTTTGGACTTCTTCCTCATTCCCTCTTCCCAGGCCATTCTATTTTGGGGTTTGTCATTTTTCAAATCTTACAAATACCAACACTGATAAGTCATGCTGGGAGAGTTACCTTTGATGTAATATGTGATAAAGATGGAACTTTGGGCTGTGATCCTCCTCCCAAAAGATAACTCCAATCTAATTATGTAAAA
The DNA here is from genome assembly GCF_964194105.1 of Spermophilus citellus. Lineage (NCBI taxonomy): Eukaryota > Metazoa > Chordata > Mammalia > Rodentia > Sciuridae > Spermophilus > Spermophilus citellus. The sequence goes on along the minus strand of NC_138188.1, from coordinate 29,437,716 downwards.
AGCACCAAACAAATCCCAGGAGAGACCAGGTGTGGTGGTGCAGGCCTGTAATCCCAGTGGCGTGGGAGGCTGAGGCAGGAGTTGAAAGACAGCCTCAGCAATTTAGGGAGGATCTAAGTAACTCAGTGAGACTCCATCTCTAAATAAAACACACAAAAAAAGGGGGGGGTGGTGGTGGCTGGGGATGTGGCTCTGTGGTTAAGTGCCCCTGGGTTCAATCCCCAGTGTCAAAATTTTTTAAAATCCCAGAAGAGGGCCACTCTATGAAATATCTGACCAGTGAAGGGTTGAAGGGTTATGGAAAATAATATTCCTACAAGATAGCTACCACCCCCTTACACCCCCCCCCCCCGGGAAAAACAGAGGGACAGTGTGACTTGGGAGAAGGAGGGAAATTATCCAAACATTAAACCTCTCCCAGTACATCCCTTCCCAGTAACAGTGGGCCCTAAGGGAAAAAGCAAACTTTCATCCCTTCCTGGGTTCATCCCCAGCATCTCCACCAAAAGCAAACATTTGCCCCTTCCCCACCCCAATGGGTCCTCAAGGGAGGAGTTGAATACTGAAATGCTGGACCCTTTCCCATTGCAGATGAGTCCTGGAGGGAGAAAAGCAAATAGTGAAGCTCTAGGTAACAGTGGGTCCCAGAGGAAGGAAGACAAGCAGTGAACACAGAGTTGTGAGCTTTCCCAGTGACAGTGAGTTCCAAGCTTTTTACAACTGCCTTGCTGAGTTAAAATTTTAACCTGCACAACCAGGTCCCTGACTGTCCAAATGGCACATCTGCAGTCTCCAATGATTAATTCACCCTCATTGTAAACTGTAAAACCCAGATTCCTTCTGTAACCTGGGGGCTGTTTCCATACCCAGAAAATGAGCCCTCCCGGGCCTGATTGATTGACTCCACTGCAGAATAAAGGAGAGCCTGCTGATCCACGGTTTGCTTCCCGTCTACTGCCTTGTCATTTGTGTGCCATGTGCTTACAACCAGTATGCCTCAAAACTGGCAAGGTTATCATCTTGGACCATTAGGGCTATGGAAAAAAAAGGCCATAGACTGGATGGCTCACAAACAACTAAAATTTATTTCCCACAGTTCTGGAGGCTGGGCAGTCCAAGATCAAAGGCCTGGTAGATTCAGTGTCTGGTGAGGGCCAGTTCTTGCTTCTCAGAAGACCATCTTTTTGCTGAAGCCTCACAGGTTGGCAGAGGCAAGGGAGCGCCCTAGGGTCTCTTTTCTAAGACCATTAGCCCTATCCATGAAGGCTCCACTCTGATGACCTCCTCATCCCCAGAAGGCCCCACTTCCTAATACCAACACACTGGGGGTCAAGTTTCAGCATATGAATTTGGGGAGGAGACAAATATCCCATCCATAGCCATGAAATGCAATGAAAATCTGAGAAACTGTCACATTAATAAAGAAGAGCCTAAGGAAACAAGACCCAGCTAAATAAAATGTAGTATCCTGGAGCAGAAAAAGGATATGAGATAAAAACTAAGGAAATGTGACTAAAGCATGAACTTTAGTTAATAATAATCTATCCAAATTAATTCAGTATTGTAAGAAATGCACCATATTAATGTAAGATGCTGCTTGAGGAGAGTATATGGGAACTCTCTGGACTATCTTACCACTTTTCCTGTTAAGTGTAAGTTACTGAAAACAAAGTTTACTTTTAAAATATCACGAGAAAAAATAAAAATAAAAAAATATCAGGAGCATGCAATCAGTAAACAGTAGACCGAAGGGAAGTTTACAGAACAAATGACCTGTTTTTTTCAATAAATGAATTACAAAGAGAAAAAATGCTGAGATGTCCTAAAGGAAAGGTAAGAGAAGTTATTCAACTAACAGTGGAGGGCTGTCCCTGGTGGAGTTCTTAGAGAGGGGACCTTGACTCAGGACAAGTGGTGTCCTCGGTATACATGACCTGAAAGAATTTCAGCCCGTGCCAGTCAAAGCACAGGCAGTGATTTTTTAGGAAAGCAGATACAGATTCAAGGGAGAATATGGCTACTTCCAGAGGAGACACCCCAGCCCCTTGGACTGGGGTGTTAATATCTATAGAGGGAGAGTAGCTAGGGGGCTGGACTAAAGGGGGAGTCAGGAAGGAGTTATACAATTTTATGCCAATTTTCCTTGCGCTTGTGTGTTGCCCAATCATGCTACTTTCTGCAGGCAAGGATGGGCCAGGATGTGGGTTAAGGGCATGGGCTGAGTTGCTTACTGGAGTGCTTATTCTACATTCAAAGGTTCAAGGATGTTTGAACCATTCTAACAGTTCTTTGGCTCCTTTGAGGCTCAGTATATCCTTCTTTTTCTGTATCTCCAAATCCTTTCTCAGGGCCAAACAAAAAAAAAAATCTGCTCCACATTCCTAAACTTGTTACCCTTGACTCCAACCCCACAAGCATAACCATCAGAACTTTGAATGCCACTCAATCAAGGAGCAGCAAGTACTTCTCACAGATAGTTCTCCTATCCCAAAGCTCTCTTGGCTTTTTGTGATGCCACCCCTCTTATGTACGAGCAGTGCAGGGTCAATGAAAAGAATGCTTGCCTTCCCTGACATTTATAAAAAATGCTCTTAGCTCTAGATCCAGGGAACATTTTCCAGCTGCTACTTAATAGGAACCTGTCCCAGGACCCGGTCCTCCTTTTGTCTATTTAGAATTTGTGATGGCTCAATAAGCTCTTTTACTTCAGAGATCCCAGGGCCTGAGAGTTTTGTTTTAACAAAGCAACTGGGCCTTATTTGGATTCTGATTTGAACAAAGAAAAACACACAGTGGGGGATATGTGAATACTGATTGAATATTCATATACAGTAATTATTATTTGAGGTGCAATAATAGTACTGTGGTTATGTTTTTAAAGGTTTCTTTACCTTTTAAAGATACCTACTAAAATATTTATGATTAATGTGGTAAAAATAATCCAGCAGGACGATAGAGACTCGGAAAATAAATACATTTTTTAGAGCTGAGTTATAGGTCCCTTAAGGGCTTATTATGTTATTCTTTTATATAGTTTGATGCTTTCCATGGTAAAAAGTTAAAAATAGAAAGCTCTTTGGCTTCTCAGGAAGGTAAAGGTTACAATTTACATTTGAATAATATTTTGCATTTCACAAAACCCTTTCATAGGATCCCTTTTGCTCTAGTAGAGGGAAAGAGAAGTAAGGGTCTAGTCTTATTTTTTAGGGAAGAAGAAGACAACAAACACCTACAGTCTCTTTTTTTGTTGTTGTATTTTTGTTTTTGTTTTTGTTTTTGTTCTTGGCACTATGCATTGAACTCAGGGGTGCTTTATCACTGAGCTACATACCCAGTCCTTATTATTGTATTTATAAAGTTTTGAGACTGGGCCCCGACAAGTTGCGCAGGATGGCTTGAACTTGAGATCCTCCTGCAAAACTTGCAGTCTGTCAGATAATTTTATCCCATTCCATTTTTAACACTCATACAATTTTCCAGGTGCTTCAAATTCAGGGCCAAATTTGAGAACCATTTGGGAGAGTGGGGAAAGGAGGTACCCCAGGAGAGAGCTACCAGCTGGAACCAGTTGGGGTTTAATCCCATGGAACTTCCTGTAAGGACAATCCACCTTGCAAGGAACATTTTGATTGCTTCTCGTTTGGAGCTATCACAAAGAATACAAGTAAGCAAAATTCCTGCCTCTACTACCAAGCTAAGGGCAGGCAAATGCTTCTCTCTGATCCTTGGTGCCAGAATGCAGGCTCATAGTGAATCGGGTACCCCCACCTAGGACATTGGTTTTGGAGAAGCTACCCAAAGTATATTATCAGAATTGATATATATTGATCAGTATATGATCAATTCCACAGTAGCAAGCATGCAATGGATGGTGCCCACAGCGTGACAGTGTACAGTAGCGAAAGCTCAGGAGGCAATACGACCTGACGCCTGCCCAGTCCTGTTCCCCATCTTCCTTTAAGATGACAGGCATGCAGTACCTTTCCAATGAACTAAATTTCTGCATAAATATACCAGGATCCATTTCTGTTATTCGCAATTAAGAACATGGAGGACAACAAATACTAGTCAGACAAATACAAACGAGTGATTAAAAACTATGCTAAGTGAGAAGTCACATGGCGAACTCAGTCTGGAAGGGCAGGGTCAGGGAATGCTTTCCTTAGGCAGTGACATTAAAAATACAAAAGACAGTTGGTGAGAAAAATGTGTGTGGGGAGGAGAAGAGGAGGCTAAGAGGGACAGTGGCAGGTATAGAGGGGAGTGGAAACTGCTTTGCCAGGAAGCCTGCAATCAGAATGGCTTTCTTAGCCTTTGATGAGCTTTTGATGAATAACCTTTAAGGACCCAGGAAGATACTAAAGAGGACATGATAAAAATGCAGGTGAAACACCTCTATGGATTATTAGGATCCTTGAGGAGATGATATGGCAATATTGAGCAAAGCTTATGCCTAATAATAATAGATGGGCAATTCTTATCTAAAAGAAGTATGGAATCTCATGACTGAGGCCCCGAATGGAACTAAGGAAAGTTGGGGAACTGGGGTCTGTATAGCCACACAGCCTCCACCCTTGCAGAACTGCACCTTCCCCAGAGCTTGATCTGCCAGTCACAGCTCTGCACTCACCAGGCCACTGTGAGGGTCAAGGACCTAAGCCTGTCCAGTCAGACCGCAGGATCCAGTGACCACAGGGAGGACCCCAAACAAACATGTGACCGAGACTCAAGTCAGTCTTTTCTTGGACTTTTCCATTTGGGGACAAACAACATATCTTCCCTCAACTCCACAAATTACCCAGTGTTCTTCCTGGGATGGAACCTGTATCCACCTCCGAATTCTTTTTTTTTTTAATACTAATTCTTTTTTTTTAATATTTACTTTTTAGTTATAGGTGGACACAATATCTTTATTTTATTTATGTGGTGCTGAGGATCGAACCCAGTGCCTCACACATTCGAGGTAAGCGCTCTACCTCTGAGCTACATCTCCAGCCCCGAATTCTTTATCTTTTTTGATTCTTTAGATTTATTTGGGCTGGTTTTTACAAACTTACAGGAAAAAAAATAATATTTTCCTTCTTACTTTTTCTAAGCTAGTCATTTTATAACCATAGAATACAAATGTATTATAAGAGATTTAGAAAATATTTTAAAAAATTATAGAGCTAATCCTGAAATTTATTTCTTTTTTTTTTAAGTTTTTTTTTTTATTGGTTGTTACAACATTACAAAGCTCTTGACATAACATACTTCATACATTGGACTGAAGTGGGTTATGAACCCCCAATTTTACCCCAAATGCAGATTGCAGAGTCGCATCGGTTACACTTCCACAATTTTACATAATGTCCTATTGGTCATTGTTGTATTCTGCTACCTTTCCTATCCCCTACTATCCCCCCTCCCCTCCCCTCCCAACTTCTCTCTCTACCCCATCTACTGTAATTCATTTCTCTCCTTGTTTATTTTCCCATTCCCTCACAACCTCTTGTATGTAATTTTGTATAGCAATGAGGGTCTCCCTCTATTTCCATGCAATTTCCCTTTTCTCACCCTTTTCCTCCCATCTCATGTCTCTGTTTAATGTTAATCTTTTCTTCCTACTCTTCCTCCCTGCTCTGTTCATAGTTGCTCTCATTATATCAAAGAAGACATTTGGTATTTGTTTTTTAGGGATTGGCTAGCTTCACTAAGCATAATCTGCTCTAGTGCCATCCATTTCCCTGCAAATTCTATGATTTTGTCATTTTTTATTGCTGCATAGTACTCCATTGTGTATAGATGCCACATTTTTTTTATCCATTCATCTACTGAGGGGCATCTGGGTTGGTTCCACAGTCTAGCAATTGTGAATTGTGCTGCTATGAACATCATTGTGGCAGTATCCCTGTAGCATGCTCTTTTAAGGTCTTCAGGGAATAGTCCAAGAAGGGCAATAGCAGGGTCAAATGGTGGTTCCATTCCCATCTTTCCCAGGAATCTCCAAACTGCTTTCCAAATTGGCCGCACCAATTTGCAGTCCCACCAGCAATGTACAAGTGTACCCTTTTCTCCACAACCTCTCCAGCACTTGTTGTTGTTTGACTTCATAGTGGCTGCCAATATTATTTGGTGTCACAGAACATGGCATGTACTCTGTAATTTCAGGAAGGTGATAAAAGATTGGAGAGGACTTACTGAGTTTTTATAAGGCTCAATATGACTAGATAAATGCTTCCTGAGTCCTTAAAGGTAATTCTTTCTTTGAAGTTATATAAATCAATATTATCAATATTTGCCTTTTGAGAAAAATATATTAATTATATTGTTGACTATGGGTTTTTTTTCTCTTTCTCTTCTTTTCAGAACTGGGAATTGAACTCAGGAGTATTGTACATTCCCAGATCTTCTTTTCATTTTGTTCCTTATTTTGAGACAGTTTGAGTCATATCCCTTAGGCCCAGGCTGGCCCTAAGCTTGTAATCTTCCCACCTCAGCCGCCTGAGTAGCTGGGACAACAGGTGTTTGCCACCATACCTGGCTTGGGTTCTTTTTAAAATATACACTATAGAGATATAAGTATCCCTATCTCATAAGGTTGTTTTAAGGAAATATGTTAATCCTTGCAAAGAGCTTAGAATAGTCCTTGCACACAGCAAGCACCTCCCAAATGTTTGTTGTGGTCATCATCATCATTGGCTCTATTATTTTTAGATCCTAGGCATCCTTACTGACACCTTGACATTTACCTGTCTAACATGAAATAAACGTTAACCCCCTCCAATATTCTTCTGTCGATTATCTATCCCTGCATTTCCTATAGATTTTGCTGAACATAATCTGAAATTCATAATAATTCTAATTATTGGGGATTCCTAGATTAATTTAAAAATTCCAATGCTTTGAACATTGAATTTTGATATTAATACATGGTGATTCTTTTTTTTTAAATTTAATTATCTGGCATTCCTTGCCCACCTTTTCATATCCAACCAGAATCCTATTGCTTTGGCATGCCCCTGGAAATACTAAAAAGTTTCAGGTTTTACTCCTTGAAGGATTGAAGAGGATTTACTGAGGTTTTATGAGGCCCAATATGACTATTCTGATAACTAAACATCTTAACTTCAAAAAACAAATAAACTATTCATTTCTCCAGCACAACTGGCACATATTAATGTTTCTTCTCATACCTCCCTACTATCTCTGAGGGGAATGAGCTAGGATTTTGAGACGAGCATATTAATCAAATTATTCATTATTTTGTTTTTACATTGTACACATTTGCTTTCTAGTGGTTCCATTTATATTGTTTTACAGCCACACAATGATTAGCACTAGACGGGTAGATAATAGGTGGCATGGGTCACAACAAGCCCACTCACTAGAGCTCACACATTTCCCCCATTGATTAGTTCTTTACTGAAGTTTACCTTGAACATTGCTAAGACACAATTGCATAATTTTCCAGCAGAGTTTATGGGAAATGTCCATGCTTTTGCATTTGAGGTCAGGGTAGAAAATGTGAAGTTTGTATCTAATTGCCCTACCTCTATAAATGTCCTTAGAATGATAAATTTGCGAATTGTGCTGCTATAAACATTGATGTGGCTGTGTCCCTGTAGTATGCAGTTTTTAAATCCTTTGGGTGTAGTCTGAGGAGAGGGATAGCTGGGTCAAATGGTGGTTCCGTTCCCAGATTTCCAAGGAATCTCCATACTGCTTTCCACATTGGCTACACCAATCTGCAGTCCCACCAGCAATGAATGAGTGTGCTTTTCCCCCCACATCGTCGTCAACACTTATTGTCTTCATAATAGCTTCCATTCTGACTGGAGTGAGATGATACCTTAGAGTAGTTTTGATTTGTATTTCTCTAATTGTGAGAGATGATGAGCATTTTTTTCATATATTTGTTGATTGATTGTATGTCCTTGGCACATTTATTGATTGGGTTATTTTTTATGGCATACGCAGGCAAATGGATGGTGTTGGAGAAAATAATGCTAAGTGAAGTTAGCCAATCTCCCAAAAATAAATGCTGAATGTTTTCTCTGATATAAGGTGACTGACCCATAATGGGGTGGGGAGGGGGAGCATGGGAAGAATAGACGAACTCTAGATAGGGCAGAAGGGTGGGAGGGGAATGGATGGGGCAGGGTATTAGCAAGGATGGTGGAATGTGATAGACATCATTATCCAGAGTACATGTATGAAGACCTGAATTGGTGTGAACATACTTTATATACAGAGAATTGAAAAATTGTGCTGTGTATGTGTAATAAGAATTATAATGCATTCCACTGTCATGTATTTAAAAAATAAAATCAATTAAATATTTTTAAAAAGAATGATAAATTTGCCTTGTTGTTATAGTTTTGATCTTAAATGTCCTCTAAAAGTTCATGTGGTAAAGGTCTGGTCCTTGGATAGTGGTCCATTTTAGGAGGTGGGGTCTGACTGGAGGAAGTAGATCTCTGGGGGTTGCACACTCGAAGGGTGGATTGGACCCTGGCCCTTCCTCCTCTTCCCTGTCTCTCTTTAATCTCTCTGCTTCCTGGCTGCCATGAGGTGAGCTTTGCTCTAGTACGTGCTCCCCATCCATGATGTTCCACATCGCCAGAGGCACAAAGTCATGATGTCAAGTCACCACACACTGAAACTTCTGAAAAAAATTGTCAAAATAAATCCTTCCTCCTTTTATTTTATTTTTTCAGGTATTCTGTCAAAGCAAAGTAAAGGTGTCTAATACAACTGTCAACTGTATTCCTCTAAACAGTGAATATTGTAGCCTCCAAGTGTAGGCTCTTTGAGTCTAGGAAAGTATCACTCTTGACTATGTTGAAGTTTTATTTCTCCTACATGTGTCCTTCCTGTTACTATCAATTATTAGTGTGCTGACTTTCCACGATCAGATGATGATGATGATGATGATGATGATTACTAGAGACTGAACCCAGGGGTGACCAACCACTGAGCTACATCCCCAGCCTTACATCCCTTAGTGGCTGAGGCTGAACTGCAATTTGAAATAGTCCAGAGTAGCTGGAGTTAGAGATGAGCACCATCATGTCCACCACTATCTGATCTCTATTTCCACTACGCCCTCTGCTCACTTCCATTGTTTTATACTTTTTCTTAGGGTGTCGTCTGCATGCATCATCTCTTCTTCCTCACATCCCACTCTCCACACCTTCCTTAAATTCCTGAGCAATTGCTTCTGTGCCCTGGAATAATTCTTCCAGAGAATTCTCTTCATCATGGACATCCAATGGTTGCTTCCTGTCCAATGTTGCACCATGTGGGAAAAGAACTAATGTTGTTACCTCTTTATGGATATTGACTGGAAGCAATTTTTTTCCACTCTTTTGATCTCAAACACAAGGTCATTCACCTTTTTCTCTCCTTCCTGTTCAAGAGGTCTTTGCCTCAACACACCCTAGAATCAGGGCTGGATACCAGGATGTTGGAAGTCTACCTGGTCTGTCCTTTCAGAAGCATGGGGTAGGGCCTGGATATAAGGGGGGACAATGGTCCTTCTGGGGACCTCTCATTCTGGGGGGTCTCTTGATAATTGTTGAATCCCCAGAAGTTCTTGCCATGCTGAATGACAGGAGAGTGTCCTTGACCATTGCAGGGCAGAGGAGGAGAGCCCCCTGGGTGGGGCTGGGGTTTGCCACAGGCATCAGGGGGGCTGGCACATTGGGGAGGACCTAGGCACACAGAGTCCACGGGCCCTGGAGGTGATGGGTAAGGAGTTTCCTTGCGTGTTTCACATCCTTCCCTGGGCCCTTCACCACTGTCGCATTTCACATGTGTGGGAGCAATTGTGAGTGGGGCTGTGGGTGTGCTTGCCCCTGCCCGCATGGTCTCTGCCAGACTGTCCACCACTGAGGGAGCAAGAACTGCCACATTACTCTGGGTCAAAGGGAGGGGGGGGACCCTAAGAGAAGACCAAGTGATTTCCCTCTGAGTGCAGGAGGGGATCCAGTGGCCAGAAGTCCATGAGGGACAGTCTCTCGTTTCTGTGACCTGCCCACACCTGCCTGCCTCAGTACTGTGTTTTAAATTGAATGCCCTGCCTACTGCTCTTCTGTCCTCCCGAGGTGAGCAATTAAATCAATCCAGCATGGTTTAATTTGCCAACCGTGAATGTTATCACAGATGGAATGCATTACCCCCATTTTTGCAACCTGTACCTCTCTTTTCCAGTCTGGGGTACAGGGCTTAAATGTTTTCTGTGCAATGAACTCACAGACACCCTGCCTTCCACTCTCACTCACCGGCCTTGTCTGCTTCACTCAGCCTTCCCCACAGCCCAGGTGGCTACAGAAGGAGACAGTCACTCTTTCCCCCAAATGTGTCAGCCCAGAAGCAGCAGAAGCACTTAACTCAGGAGGAGGTGCAGCCCCACAGTGTGTTCTCTGCCCCAGCAGCCAACATGCTCCAGGGAAAAGGCAGTGTTGACAGGTGGAAACACCTGGCTGATTATGCTGAGAGAGGCAGGCATGTGTGTGGTGGGGGTTGGGGGGGGGGCTCTCACCTTCTCAGAAACAACCTGTGCTAAGAAGCAGGAGGGAACCAGCATCCTGTGCTGATCCTATGCTGGCTGCATCTCTCCAAAGCTCATGCCTAGTGCCACCTCCATTAACCCTCACCCCAGGATTCACAGCCCAACACTTCAGATAAGGAAAAGAGGTCAAGAGCTGGGCTGAAAGTCCTCCCAGCAGTTAGCAGAGGACATAGGTGGTCGGGGTAGGAGTGTTGCACAGAGCCTCCATCTTCTGTCCACCACACAGGGTTGGACTGAGCAGGGCCAGGGAACACCTGCGTGGCAGCCATTCCTGGCTTATTCAGCCCTCAGCGGGATGGGAGTAGGTAAGAGGAGGAGAAATGCAGAGTCTGGGCCAGCCTGTCCTCCCTCTTGTCCATCTGCACACTGCTGGGATCAGGCCGCTGAAATGAACTCAAAGCATGATCAACCACTCTTATGATGGCTGGTGGGGAAGTCACCTGCTGACTGGGCGGGTTCGTTTGCTGGAGAATTCAGAGAGTCAGGGACCCCTCCCCTCACCCTCTCCAGGGACCAAAGGAAGTTTAATGGAGATGGAGATCTGTGAAGGACCCCAAAACTGGTCAACAACATCGGACCAGAGTAAATCTGAGGATGAGTTCTGGGTGCCATCATCTAGAGACCAATCCTGAGCTGAGGTGTCTGTTAGTGGAGCGACTCTGGGTGAGTTTCTCTGGTCTCTCTCAGCCTCAGGGTCCCCCCTCCCTTGCAGAGGTGATGAGGCCTGGTGGTATCAGGCACAGATGAAGCTGGTCCAGCCTGGGGCCCTGGGGACACTCACAGGGCCCTGTCTGTGTTTGTCCCCCCTCAGAGTTTACTTTAGATACAAGGTGATAAAAGCAACAGATGAGGATAACATGACAGAGCAATTAACCCCTTCAGGAGCTACTGGATCTTTGCAGCTGCTCCCCATCACACTCACCCAAACGTCAAAGGACAACACCTGCCACTGGGTCCCATGTGGCTCTGAAGTGCACTTCCAGACCACTCCCCACTCTGATGCTCCAGTGCCCCTTTCCTGGGAGACTCTGTCCTGACATGCCCACTTGTACCTCCTGGCAGCTGGTGCTGGCCTTGTGGTCACTGTCTTGGTCACTGCTGGCTCTTGACTTGCACCATCCTCTCCAGCATCTGCCAGTGTCTGTCCTCCTCGCCTGTTTGGGGACTCATTCCACCCTCTGGCCTCACTGGCTCTTGCTAACCACAACGTGTCTTGGCCTGGACCCCGACTTTACCTAAGATTGCCCCACCCCTCCATGTTCAGAATATTCATCTCTGGCTCAGATACACCTTCTACTCCACCCTCACCCTCCTGGGGTGTCTATCTCATCACAACTTCTAATTTTCTAGTCACTCTGATGTCAGCTGCTCCATTCTTTTCTTGTTTTATCCAGATTAAACCCTGGACCCCACACTCTTACCATTATTTCTCATCTGCCTTCATCTCAACTGCTTCCCCTCTCTCCCTGTCTTTTACTGCCCTGCAAAACTCCAACTCTGCAGTCTCTCTCTCAACCTCTGAACACTACAGAGGGAGAAGGGTGCTCAGCACCCCATCATGCACGCACCCAGCCCAGGGACTAGTTTCCCCTCTAGCAGACCACCTCACAGCTCGCCCTTGCCCTGCCATTCTGCTGTGTCCCATCAGCTTGCTCCTGAGAGGAATGGGTACTTCATGCCCTCCAGGATCATCCTCACCATGTTGAGTGGATGTGACTTATTTCACCAAAGAGATTGAAACTCCTTTATCATCCCACCCCTAATTTGGCCATTCTAACCCTTTATATTTTCCCACGTTCTCTTTCTGAACCTTTCTAGGCTGCAGGACTCTCAATGTGATTCCTCCTCCTCTCCATGGACTGTGTCACTTCAAGAATCTCCCCCAACTTCCATCCTGTCTTTATTAATATTAACCCACTTTCTGCTGTTGTACTAAAATACCTGAACGTGGTACTTTATCATGACCAGAAGTTTATTTAGGCACATTTGGGAAGCTAACATCCCAGGTTGGGTAGCTCTATGGATCTGTTCTTTTCTGAGGACCACTTTCTGGGCCACAACCTGGCAGAGTGGAAACCAAACCCACTCTATGCAAAAGAGGCCAAGCAGGTGGGAAGGCCTTGCTTCATAAAAACTCACTCTTGTGTAGTCACCCCCCAGTGGCCTTACTGCTTCCTACTAGGTCTAGCCTCAATACTTCCACAGTGAGAACCAAACTTCTGGTACACAACCCCTTGGGAAACAAACCACATCAAAACTACAGCAAATGACATCATCCAGTTTGATGAAATTTGTATACCCTTTTTAATAAAGATGACTCACAAATTTCTTAGTCTGCCTGAAATGGATAATTTGATCCTATTCTCTGAGGAACCTACCTCCCCACTGCTATGTTATGAATATCCCCACCAAAACTCATGTTGAAATTTAATCCTCACGTGAGTTATTAACAGGTAAGATCAGGTGGGATTTTTAAAGCGGTTACCAGGTCATGAGGAATTAATTCATTCGTGGATTAGTGGATTAATGAGTAATTGTTGAATTTTTAAAATAAAAGCAACTTATCTCTGGATTCTCTGCAGAGTCTCCACCTGCAAGAGAACCCTTACCAGATGCAAAGTGAATGTCAGACCATGCCCTTGGACTTTAAGAACTGTGAATGAAATAGAGTTGTTTCTATGTAAATTACCTAGAAATGTACTATGATATCTCCCCAGCAGTCCCTCTCTTCATTCACAGCTTGAATGCCTCAAGACGCACACCTAAAAGTCATCCCTGAGCACCCCTCTTCCCTCACCCCATCTTCCCACAACCAGTCCATCAGTAGGCCGTGTCAATGACACCACCTTGGCCACTCTCCAATGTGCCCACTTCCTTTCACATTCACTGCCCTCACTCTGGTGCCGGTCATCACCCTCTACTGTGGATACCTACTCTGTCTCCTCCTTCCTCTCCTGTCCCCGTCCAGTCCACAGCAGAAGAAGTGGCTTCCTTCAAACATACACCAGGCCCCTCACTCTGACCTGAAGGCTTTGTACTGTGTGACTCCAACCTAGTTATCCTGCTGTAGTTCTCTTTTACTTTTGTCTAATGATACTTTTTTTTCTCCCTAGACCATTTTAATCAGTAGAGTTGTATACAAATTCTTTGCTACTTCTCTGCTAGGTCCCTCACTCCCCCTTCAAGAAATAGCACCTAATCCCCTTACCTTTGAATGTTGGCTGACTTTAAATGATCTGCTTGATCAACCATGTAGCAAAAGTTACACTGACCAATTTCCAAGGCCAGATCTCAGTCCCCAGAATACTTCTCCGGGTGTCATGATTCACCAAGTGGGGATTTCATCCACCTAGACTATGGTGCTGAGGACACATACAGGAATTTGGGTCCCACTCATCCCAGGCTTCCCATCATCCCTGCCAAGGTGCCAGACCTCTAACTGAAGGTATCTGAGATACTGCAGACAGGCCTTATGTGCCAGCTCAATACCATCAGGCCTGTTCAAGATCTGCATCACAGTCATGTGGAGCAGGTACCCAGAAGGGCCCCCTGGAAATTTCTGGTCCACAATATCATGAATTATAATGAAATGGTTATTACTTTAAACATTAAATTTTGGGACACTTTGCCAAGATTTTCTTCCCTCACAGCCTTGACACATGCTTCTCTCTGGAAAACACTTATCATATTCCTACTTAACTACTTCCTTCTTTTCCTTCAGATTAAATATTCTCCAATGAGTGCCCTTCCAGACTGGCTCAACTAATAGTTAAAAATGCCCAAATGGGACTCATCAGTTTCTTATTTTTTCACATGTGAACACTTAACAGGTACATAGACATCACAGTTCATATTATTGATCTTACCTCCCCTCTGTGCTGGGGGTTAATAAAAGACATTGCCAAACAAAGAACTCAACATAATGGCTTCAAGAAAGCTCATCAAATATCAAAAAAATAAAGATGTGAAATTATTGAAAATCATGAAAACAATAAATTACCCAAAATACAAATATAAGAGAGATGTTGAAATTATTAACATCACATGCTATGGAGCTGAATAAGACAATGAATGAAATGATAAATGAAAGAGAGTGCTATTTTTAGTTCATTTTCTGTTGTTATAATAGAATAATTGAGACTAATAATTTATTTTTTGGCATTTTAAAAAAATTGTGTCAATTTTATTGAGCTACAATTAACATACAGTAAGATTTGCCAATTTTTTTTTTGTGTGTGTATGTGGTGCTAGGGATTGAATCCAGGGCCTTGTGCATGTGAGGCAAGCACTCTACCAACTGAGCTATATCCCCAGCCTGAGACTGGATAATTTATTAAAAGAGAGAGAGAGAGAGAGAGAATTTATTTTGGCTCATGATTCTGGAGGCTACAAAGCATAAGACCATGGCACTGGTATCTGCTCAACTTAGATGACAGCCTCATGCTGCACTGTCATACAGAAAAGCAGGGCAAAGAAGTGCATCCATTAGAAAGACAAAACGTGAGGAGTGGCTTACTTTATACCGGCCCACTCCTGTGGTGACTATGCCAGTCCCATTAGAACTGCATTGCTCTCTTTTAATGACAAATTACCTCTTAAAGTTCCCATCTCTTCTCGATACCATTACGTTGGGAATTAAATTTCAACTTGAGTTTTAAAGGGGACAAACCTTATTTGAAGCCATAGCAAGTGTTCACAGAAGACTTCAATCAGAAGAAAGTTTTTCTGCGAATTCAAAGACAAGTTTTTTGAAAGCACAGAAGAAAAAACATGAGTAAAAAGAAATGAAGACACCTTACAAGGTTTATGGGACAGCATCAAAAGAACAATACTTGTGTTATAACAGTCAAGAGGAAGAGGCGAAAAGTTGAAGAGGAAGCAAGTTTATTTAAAGAAGTAGAAATATAAAACTATCCAATCTAGGATAGATATAAATATAAAATAGGATATATCTATATATCTATTTACTACCCAATCTAGGAAAACCCATAAATATCTATGAAAAGGAAGATCAAAGATCTTCAATCAGGAAATATTATTCAGCATAAGGAGACTATGGCACTTCCTGGTAAATGGATGGAACTGGAGACTATCATGCTAAGTGAAATAAGCCAATCCCCCCCCAAAATCAAATGCCAAATGTTCTCTCTGATATGCAGATACTGACTCACAGTAAGGGGATGGTGGTAGGGAAGAGAAGGAGGATGAAGAGAATGAAGGGATGGGAATAGGAAAGAGAATAAATTGGACATCAATTTCCTATGTGCATATATGATTACACGATCAATGTAATTCTACATCATGTACAACCAGAAGAATGAGAAGTTACACTGCATATATGTATAATATGTCAAAATACATTCTATTGTCATGTATAACTAATTAGAACAAATAAAAAAGAAAAAGATTCTCAATTCGATTCAATGCAAACAAGAATATGCCAAGACATATTAAAATAAAACTGTCAAATGCCAAATAGAAAGAGGGTGTTCCAAAAGCAGCAAAAGAAATATAACACATAAGGGAACTCCAACAACTTTGGCAGAAGATTTTTCAGCAGAAACTTACAGGCCAGGAGAGAGTGGAATGATATATTCTGAGGGCAGAAAGAAATAGACTTTTGGCAATACCAGGAAAGGTGTACCTCAAAAATGAAGGAAAGATAGAGACTTTCTTATATAAGTAGAAGTGAGGAAGTTCATTACTTTCTGACCTGTTTGAAATATCTTCAGTTCAAGCCAAAAGTGAAGGATGATTATTAGTAACATAAAAATATATGAAATGTAAAACTCACTGGGAAAAGCAGACACTTAGTCAAGTTCAGAATATTTTAATATTGTTATGATCGTGTGTAAATCACTATGTCTTTAGGTTAAAGTTTGAAAGATAAAAACTAAAAGATAAAAACTATTACAAGTAATAATATCTGCAATTTATTAAAGAACATACAATACAAAAAAAAGGTAGACTGAGACATTAAAAACATCAAAGAGGGATGGATTAAAAGTGTAGAACTTTTGTATCTGATTAAAGTAAGGCTGTCATCAGCTTAAAGTAGCCTTTTATGAGATATTTTACATATGCCTCATGGTAATCACAAAGCAAAATGATAACAAGAAAATCAGGAAAATCACCTAATCACAAAGGAAGATAGCATGAGTGAAAGGAACAAAAGAGCTACGAAAGAACAAGAAAGCCATGAACAAACTGGCAAGAATGATTTCTTACCTATCAATAATTACCTTAATTAAATTCTCCAATCAAGACAGAGTGGTTGAGGGCTGGGAATGTGGCTCAAGCCGTAGCGCGCTCGCCTGGTATGAGTGCGGCCCGGGTTTGATCCTCAGCACCACATACAAAGATGTTGTGTCCACTGAGAACTGAAAAATAAATATTAAAAATTCTCTCTCTCTCTCTTAAAAAAAAAGAGTGGTTGAATGGATTTAAAAAACAAGATCCAACTATATACTACCTACAAAAGACTCACTTTGCTCTTAAGGGCACAGATACATGGAAAGTGAGGGGATGAGAAAAGATATTCCATGCAAATGGAAGCCAAAAGAAAGCAGGAGTAGGTACATAGATATCAGATAACATAGCTGACAGAGCTTTAGCTAGATTAAGAGAAATTAACTCAAATTAATAAAATCAGGGTGAAAGAGGAGATATTAAAACTGATATTCGAGGAATACAAAACATCCCAACAGGCTATAACAAATAACTGTTTGCCAACAAATTATTTAAAATAAAAAACTGGGCTAGGAATGCAGCTCAGAAGTAGAACACATGTTTAGCATATGCAAGGCCCTGTGTTTGATCCTTATTACCATAAATAAATAAATAAATAAATAAATAAATAAATAAAGTGAAATTAAAGACTATAAGTCATAAGAAATTGGTCAATTCATCAAGAGGATATAGTAATTATAAATACATATGCACTCAATATCAGAGCATCTAAACACAGCAAACACTAAGTGATCTCAAGGGAGAAGTTGACAGTAAAACAAAAATAAGGGGCTTAAATACCCCATTTTCACCAATGGACAAATCATACAGATAGTAAATCAAGAAGAAAACACTGGACTTATACTACACTTTAGACCAAATGGGCTTAATAGACATACATAGAACATCCCATTCCGTAGCAGCATCATACACATTATTCTCAAGAAATACACAAAACACTCTTCAGGGAAGATCTTATGATAGACCACAAACTAGTCAACAAATTTAAGAAAACTGAAATCTTATCAAGTATTTCTTCTAGCCACAATGGCATGAAGCTAGAAATTGATAATAGGACAAGTTTCAGAAAATTCACAGATCCATGGGAATTAAACATGTTTCTGTACAACCAGTGGGTCAAAGAAGAAGTTAAAAGGGAAATTTAAAAATATCTTGAAACAAGTCAAAATGAACACAATGTATCAAAATCTATAAGATGCAACAAAAGCAGACTTAAGAGGTAAGTCAATAGGAATAAATGCCTACATCGAAAAATAAGAAATATCTTCAATAACAACCTCCAGGAACTAGAAAAAGAACAAACTAAGGTCAAAGTTAGTATAAGGAAAGGAATAATACAGATCAGAGAAGAAATAAAGCTACAAAAAGAATTAATGGCACTAAGAGTCAGTTTTTGAAAAAAAATAAATTGACAAAGCTTTAGCTAGATTAAGAGAAATTAACTCAAAGCTTTAGCTAGATTAAGAGAAATTAACTCAAATTAATAAAATCGGAGGGAAAGAGGAGATATTAGAACTGATAATCGAGGAATACAAAACATCCAAACAGGCTATAACAAATAATTGTTTGCCAAAAAATTGAATGGAAATCGATAAAATTCTAGACACATACAACTTACCAAAACTGAATCATGGGGCTGGGGATGTGGCTCAAGCGGTAGCGCGCTCGCCTGGCATGCGTGCGACCGGGGTTCGATCCTCAGCGCCACATGCCAACAAAGATGTTGTGTCCGCCAAGAACTAAAAAATAAATATTAAAAATTCTCTCTCTCTCTCTCTCTCTCTCTCTCCTCTCTCACTCTCTCTTTAAAAAAAAAAAAACTGAATCATGAAGAAAAAATCTGACAGACCACTAATAAGTAAGATTGAATCAGTAATAAAGTTTTTCTCTTTCTTATCAAAGAAAAACTTATGCTTCACTACTAATTCTGCCAGACATTGAAAGAATTAATATAAATTCATCCAAAACTCTTCCAAAAATAATCGAAAAATAGATACTTCCAGATTAATTTTTTTAGTTGTTGAAGGTCATTTGTTTTATTCATTTATATGTGGTGCTGAGAATCGAACCCAGTGCCTTGCACATGGTAGTTAAGCTCTCTGCTACACAACCCCAGCCCCTAGATTAATTTTTTAAGGACATCATTACCCTGATACCAAAGCCAAACAAGGGCAGTATAAAAAAACTATAGACCAATATCCCTGATGAACACAGATGCAAAAATCCTCAATAAGATGGTAGCAAATTGAATTTAACAGCATATAAAAAGGATTGTTCAACACGACCAAGCAAGATTTATCCCAAGGGCTGGGGATGTGGCTCAAGCGGTAGCGCGCTTGCCTGGCATGCGTGCGGCCCGGGTTCGATCCTCAGCACCACATACAAACAAAGATGTTGTGTCCGCCGAGAACTAAAAAATAAATATTAAAAATTCTCTCTCTCTCTCTCTCTCTCTCTCTCTCTCTCTTTTCTCACTCTCTCTTTAAAAAAAAAAAGATTTATCCCAAGGATGCAATGATGTTTAAAAATGTACAAATCAATAAATATGATACACCATGTTAACAGAATAAAAGGGAAAAATTATTCCAATAATTGCAGGGAAAAATTGACAAAATTCAACAAGTTTTGATGGTAGAAACTTTCAATAAATTAGGGATGGAAAAACTGTACGTCAACACAGTAAAGGCCATATATAACCAATAGACAGCTAATATCATACTCAACAGTGAAAACTGAAAGCTTTTCCTCTAGGATCTGAAATAAAATAAGAATGCCCATTTAACATAACACTGGAAGCACTATCCAGAGAAAATAGGCAAGAGAAAGAAATTAAAGGTACTCAAATTAGACAGGAAGAAGTTAAATTGTCCTTGTTTGCAAGTCACTATATCTAATAGTACTTATAGACTAATAAAAAAAATCAGGGGCTGGGGTTGTGGCTCAGTGGTAGAAGGCTTGCCTAGCATGTGTGGGAACTGGGTTTGATCCTCAGCACCACATTAAAGAAATAAAATAGAAATTAATTGGATTAGACAAAGGGGAATGAAGAGAAGGGAGGAGGGATTGAAATAAGAAAGACAGTAGAATGAATCAAATATAACTACTTTCTTATTTTCATATATGAATACATGATCAGTGAAACTCCACATCATGTACAACTATAAGAATGGGATTCTAATTAGAACAAGTTATATTCCATGTCAAAATACACTCTACTGTCATATATATCTAAAAAATACAAAAAATTAAAGGAAAAAATAAAAATAAAATAAAGTTCTTTAAAAATAAGGCATGGTGCTAGGGTTGTGGCTCAGTGGCAGAGCGCTTGCCTAGCACATGCGAGGCCCTAGGTTCGATTCTCAGCACCACACAAAAATAAAATAAAGGTATTGTGTCCAACTACAACTCTAAAATAAGATAAAAAAATTTAACAAATAAGGCAAAACAGTGGTTTTTAAAAGTTCAGTAAATTTTTAGATAAAAAGTTAACCAAAATAAGAAGCACTGATGACAAACTATCTGAAAAAGAAATAAAAAGAACAATCCCATTTACAATAACTACAAACTGAAAATATTTAGGAATAAATATTGATGATTGTAATTAAAGCTGACACAAATAAATGGAAAGAGATCCCAGGATCACAGATTGGAAGAATCAATATCATTAAATGTCCATATGCTGAAAATGATCTACAGTTTCAATGTAATCCCTATCAAAATTCCAATGACATTTCACAGAAATAAGACAATTCTAAAATGTGTATGGAACCACAAAAGATCCTGAATAGTCAATGCAATCTTGAGCAAACAAGCAAAGTGAGAGGTATCACAACAGTTGACTTAAAAATATACCACAAAGTGACAGTAATCAAAACAACATGGAACTGGCACAAACGTGTGTGGATGGATCAACAGAACAGAATGGAAAGTCCAGAAGCAAATCCATTCATTTACAGTCAAATTATTTTCAACAAGGTGCAAATAACACACAAAAAGGGAAAGAAGACTCTTCAATAAATGATGTTGGGACAACTGCATAACCACATGCAAATATGTCCCAGTAGCTCAGGAGGCTGAGGCAGGAGGATCATGAGTTCAAAGCCAGCCTCAGTAAAGCCAAGCTGTTTAGCAACAGCTCAGTGAGACACTGTCTCTAAATAAAAATACAAAAGAAGGGCTAGGGATGTGGTTGAGTGCCCCTGAGTTCAATCCTGGGTATCCCCCCAAACAAAAAAAGAATGAAATTATATCTTTTATCCCACCCCAAATTAAAAATAAACTCAAAATGGATTATAGATGTAAACATGGAACATAAAACTATAAAACTACTGGGAGAAAATACAGGAGGAAAGCTCCGATAATTCTTTTTTTTATATGGCCTAAACAATACAAGCAACAAAGACACAAATAGAGAAATAGAATTGTATCAAAAGAAAAAGCTTCTGTAGAGTAAACAATAAACAGTGAATAGGTATTCTACAGAATGGTAGAAAATATTTGTAAACCAAACATCTGATAGAGAATTAACATCCAAAATGCACAACGAACCTAACTCAATAGCAAGGTAACAGCTTGATTAAAAAGAGCCTATCAGACATTTCTCAGGAGAAGACATACAAATGGCCAACATGTACATGAAAAAATACTAAACATCACTAATTATCAGGGAAATGTAATTTAAAATCATAATGAGCCGCCATCTCATACCTGTTAGAATGGTTATTATGGAAAAGTCAAAAGATAAGAGTGGAGAGGAGAGAACCCTTGAACACCATTTGTGGGAATGTAAATTAGTACAGTCATTATGGAAAACGGTATGGAGATTCCTAAAAAAGATTAAAAATAAGCTTACCATAAGTTCCAACAATCCCACTGCTACATATATATTCAAAGGAAAGAAAATCAGAACGTGGAAGAGATTTTTGCCTTCCCAAGTGCATTGTAGCATTGTTCACAATAGTCAAGATGTGGAAAGTACCGCATGTTCTCTCTTATATGAGCTATCTAAAAAAATGAAACTCAGAGAACAGAATTCTGGTTACCAGGGACTGGGGTGGATTGGAGAGTTCTTGGTCAAAGGATAAAAAAATTAATTTACAAGTAATAAATTCAAGGGGAAGATTCACAACATCCTGACCATAGTTAATAAACAAGGTAGTGTGTTCTTTAAAATTGCTGAGTACATTTTAAGAATTCTTGCCACACAAAGAAATGACCAGTATATGAGGGAATGCATATATGTTCATTAGCTCCCTTTAGCCATTCCACAATGTACACATACTTTTAAAATGACTTGTTGTATGTGATATACAATATATGTTGTATGTGATTAAGAAAAAAGACTTTGGCTGGGTGAGGTTGCACATGCCCATAATCCCAGTGGCTCAGGAGGCTGGGACAGGAGGATTGCTAGTTCAAAGCCAAACTCAGCAATGACAAGGTGCTAAACAACTCAGTAAGACCCTGTCTCTAAATAAAATACAAAATAGGGCTGGGCATGTGGCTTAGTGGTTGAATGCCTCTGAGTTCCATCCCCCGTACCCCCCAAAATAAAAGAAAAAAGAAAAAAAAATTAACTCTGTTCTGGAGTCTTGAAGAGCTAGAGCAATGGATTTCTGTACCTTTTGCTATACTTGGCATTTAGTAGCTACATAACTGTTGAAACAACAGAAGGCTTTAATGTTCAATTATCAGTTCTGGGAGGGTTTTTGTCAGGGGAGGGCTAATAAGGGGCTGGGTCAGTTCCTTCCTCAGAAACTAAGGTAGCTAAAAGACCAGGCACCAGGACTGAGGCTTAGCCTCAAGGTCAGCCCAAGAAGATCTTGACACTATCTTAGCCCTTATGCTTAGTTTCAAGGAAGAAAACTGTGAGGTATCCATTAGGACCTCTGCCTACTTTCAGGAGCCCACAACTGTGGTCAACCCCCAGGGAAGGGTGGGAGCATCTCAGGGAACAGAGGGTCCTCTGCCTCTGCCCTCCCCAGTGAACGAAAGCTGGGCTAGCCCATGGAGAGCAGCCATGCAGGAGATGGGAAAGCCCCGCCTCAGGAAGGAGCAGGGAGGATGACAAGGCAGGCCCCACAAATGCCACTTCTCGGTTAACCTAGACATGATGGGACAAAGGGGTCAGACTGTGTGTGGTCACAGGTTGTTCCTGTGTCAGCCTGGGGTTTTCAGGCTGTGTATGCACATGCATAAAGAGGAGGCCGACCCTGAGAATCTGCCAGGACTGCTGGGATGAGCTATGAATTTCTGTCCCTGATGTCCTGAGTTTGGAAGGCCCTCTGCTCAAAACACATCGCATACACATGTCTTTTTAATCTGGTATTATCTCTCAGGCTCAGAAGAGAAAACATTCCCCTGTCCCTTCATCCCTCCATTCCTAGTACCAAGGTCCTAGTCTCAGGTTCCATGGGTCCTTGGAAAGTGATGAGCTGGGATCTTAAGGTTTGAGAAAGAGCCAGGTTCCAGAATTTGTAAGTCACAGAGGGCTTCTAGTAGCTCCTGCCGGGCATTGCCAATAAAGGAATTCTCCAGGAAGGCAGTCAGGCCTCCCACACCATCCTGTAGGGTATACAAAGGCACCCGCACAAGGCCCAGAACCTGTGAAAAAAAGGAGACAGGAGACATTTGGACCCCAAGTAGCTTGTCATGTTACCTCAACCCTCTGCAACGTATCTCTCTAGAGCAGAGGTCTTACCTCCCTTAAGACCAGGCAGAACCAGCCCCAAGGCTCAATCCTCAGTGAAGCAGACTGGGTCCAACCCCAAGCAGGCACCTAACCCAAGACGTGGTCTCTAGATCCATAAATGCTACTCATTTTTCCTACCTCTCTCCCTGAAAAATTTAGTGACTCTCTGGGATTCAGACATGGTTCTAGAACCTCTAGGTACCAGAGGTTCTTGAATGTAGAACCTACAGCAGCTGTTTCAGCCTCACTTGGGACCTAGTGAAAAATGCAAATTCTCCAGACTTTCTCCAGCCCCACCTCTCCCCAGCAGTTGGGGATACATATACTGTTTTAATATATGTACTGCCAAAGTGAGCACAGTAATCGCTGTTTTAATAAATTTTCCTCCTCTTGATTCTAATACACGCCACCATTTGAGAACCTACCTCTATCTCCCTACTCCCCTAGCCTTGAGCATCAGGGCTATACTTTCTACCTATGAAAAATAAGGGCCCAAAGATAAGTGCTTAGAGTGTCGCCACTGATCCTTATCACATTATCAATAAGGAACAGCAGAGAAACCTGGTTGGCAGAGGCCAGTAGATGGGGAAGGGAGACCAGGTTGGCAGTACTCAGTACTATCCAGATTAGAGATAAACAAAATCCCAACTATTCCTGGAAATTGGGGAAGAGTGCATGGTTTGGTTGGAGGTTTCCTTTTTGGCTGGGAACCCATAGGGAAAGAGAGAGAGGCAGATGGGATGTGGGGCAGGACCCAGGCTGGCCCCACCTCCAGCCCATGGTCTTTGGCTCGTGGTGCGCTAGCTTCCAAAGCCTCCAGCTGCTCTAGGGTCAGAAGCTTGGTGTAGAAGTGGACCACTATATTTGGTTTGGTTCCGGCGCGTGAGCTTCGGTGATCTGTGCGCTCCACGCGGAAGGCAGACGCCGCCTCTCCCAACTTTTCCTGCAATTCTCGGTTCAGCCCGTCCTCCAGGCTGCTGTCCTGCATTTCCATAAAGCCTCCTGGGAAGCCCAGGCGTCCATCGAACCGCATCTGCATCTGAGGGAGGGGAAGTGGGGTTGGCTGCGACACTGAAAAGGCGCGCTCCACCACCCCCCCCACCCCCGACTGGACGGTGCAGAGTTGGAGCAGGGAGTGGCCAGGCGCGCCCCCTCCTCACCAGCACGGCGTACCGCAGCGGGATGCGGTCGAAGAGCATCCCCGGGTTGGGTGCGTAGAGCAGTACATAACAGAAGTGTCTCCAGCTGGGACCCAACTCCAGGGCCTCGGCCAGTTCCACCTTTTGGAACCGGGCCATGACCCTAGAATTCCTTGGGTTTTGCTGTTGGCCCAGGTGTCCAGGCGGGCAAGCTTCCCCTAGGACCTCTTCGGGTCTGGGCGGGGCTGTTAGGGCCGATCTCCGCAGGGCGCACGGGCTGGACCCGGGCGTCCTGGGGCCCGGGGCGTAGTGATTGGATTGGTCGGCAGCCAATCAGGACGGGGCTCTCAGGACAGGAGGATTAGGAGGGCCATGAGACCTTTGGGAAATTGAAAGCTTCCTTGGGATTGGGGCCTTAGTCAGGGCGGGGCTAAAGGTGTGGCTGGTGCTCTGAGTTTAGAGCTCAGCAGGTGGATGCTTAAGTCATAGTCTGTATGACCTAGTCCCAGGGAGGTCTGGAGAGCTGGGAGGCACAGGTTTTGTAGTCTGAGCAGGATGTAATTATTGAGGAGTCCTGAGCTGAGGAACTAGAATGTTGAGAGAACTACCTCAGGTTTGGTCTGGATGGAACCCCGAAGCAGGGGGCTTGGATTGGTTTGTGAATGAAATGAAGCAAGGCTGGCTTCCTTCAGTGGGAACGGGAATGGAGAGGAGTGATGGGTGTGAGAACTACCTTGGCTGGAGAAGGGGTGAATGAAAATTGGGGGAGAGTTAGGCTAGCTTCAGGCTATACTTTCTGGCCTGGGTGAATAGGGCTGGCATTTTTTGTGATGGGATGGTAGGAAGGAGGTGGTCAGGGATCAGTGGCAGCAGGCACTGGGCAGTGATGGGGGTGGAGAGTCTGATGGACAGCAGTGGCACATGGAAAAGTCACAGGATCCGAAGAGTTTTTTTTTCTGAGAAAGGGAGGCGAAAAGAAGGTGCTGGGGTGAGACTCATGGCCAAGGAAGAGATGTGGGAGTGGTCTGAGGTACAAGAAACCCCCTAAGCTTCCTGGATTTTACCCACAAGCACCCTCAGACCTTTGAGCAGTGAGGGAGGGTGGGAGACAGGAGGCTCACCCTGCCACAGGGCAGGGTCCTCTCTGAAAGAATTCCCCACGCAAAGACACTTCGCGGGGAGAATTCCAATTTTATTGCAAAAAGCTGTGTGCTTATATAGAACTAAAGGGGAGATGGTAGGGCTTAGATAAATGGCAGGCCACCTGTTTATTGGCAAGTTCTTCCAGATATGAGTTCCCGCGCCCAGGAATTAGTTCTCATTGGGGCTAAGGTTCCCGGCCAGCGAGGTTTGAAATTGGCGCCGGCGGGAGAGTTCACAAGGGCGGGAACTTTTCGCGCCACTGCAGAGAAGAAGAAGTCCTTAGGCACCATGTTGGGGTTTTTTCTCTGGGGTACGGCTGCCATTTATACTTTTCCCAACACTCTCCAGGCATGCTGCTGCTGATGGAGGATTCCCAATCCGGCACCCCAGCTAAGTCTTCACCCTGAAGATTGCCCCGATGCCAAAAGTCTAAGTTTATTACACCAAGGGAATGAGGAGGCAGCTCCTTGAGAGGGCCCTGGGCATAAAGTCACAGCCAGGAAGTGACAGCCCATGGTGAGCCCAGAGCTCTCCCAGAATCAGGCTTGTGACTTAGCAGTCACTTAATTCTCTCAGGTCCCTGGCTGCTCAGCTGTTACATGGAGATGATCCCGACCTATTAGGGTGCCGAGTGATGTAAAGCACTCTGAACTTTGTGCGAGGCACAAAGTGAATTTAGCAATTCTTGGAGTGGAGGATGGGGGCACAGTACTGAGTCTTAGGTTAAAGACCCAGGTTTGGAGCTCAGCTGCAATCCTTATCCCTTAGCTCTGCTAAGGGGGATGAGCTGTTCTTGGCATCACCTTTCCCAGCTTGGTCTTCTGAGTAACATGTCAACATCTAACATCAGCCAACTGGATGGAGATGATGAGGCCCTAGGTGTGGTACAGTCATCCCACTAAGAGTTCTAGGGGAATGGAGAATGCTCCTGGTTAAACATAGGGTCACCTTGCAAAAATGGTTTTAAGAACTTCCAAGGTCCTACCAGAATCCATGGGGTTGTTGCTGGGACATGATTAATTTTTTCAAATTTGTTTCAAGTGAATAGTTAAAAAAAAATGACAGAGACAGAGAACCATTGTCATCTCCCTGCCACTATCACTCCAAGGTTGCTTGGTTTCTCCTAGATGACTTTTTTTTTTTTAAATATAAAATAGGGTCAAACCTGCCCTTTCCAGATCATTGACTCTTCAATGACTTTGGAGACAAGAGTTTTTTTCAGGATTAATTGAATTTGGAGGCATCCAGGATTCCCCCAATCTTATCATGCTTTCAGATTGCTTTCTGCTTTTGCCAATCTTGTCCCTGTCCCTAACCCCTATTCTGCCATGCTCAGACATATTGCCCTGTAGTCAGGACTAGAGTTAGAGGTTAAGTCCTGTGCTAAAAAGCTGTTTTAAGATTACAGTGGTTCAAAGAGACAAAAACACTCTGTGGTCATCCTTGGAGATTCTACAAAGCCAATTAATTATTTAAAAATAATAAGGAAAGGAATTAAGCATTTTTATTCTCTTTAAAATATGAGCTTTACCTCAGGGCTAGTAAATAGTAGAAGAGGGAAAATTTCTTGTATGAAAGCATTGCAGCTAATCAAATAAGGAGAAAGCTAATCAAAAATATTAAACTTAAAAAATTAATGCATCCTAAGTAATTATCAGCAATGGTTATAAACAGTATAGTTATTGTTTACCTCTTGATGGAAGAACACACCACCTCCTATGAAATATTCTTGCTAAAAAGTTGAAGTTGAATCTCAATCTAACAACTACCAACATAATAACTACAAAGGAACATCATTGTAAAATATCAGGAAGAGACCAGCATGATCCATGCCATAGTGAATTAGAATTAGAGACATTAATATGAACTAATGTTTAGATACAGATGTCTACGTATTATTTACAGATCTGAGTTTATACAGGGGCTAGTGTACACACTTATAATTCTGTGCTCTGTCATTTGAGAGGGTCTAGAAGCAATGATAGCACAGTAACAAGAAGCTTACTTTTTGCCTTGATCTTGGCTTCTAACATTATTTTTCAAATAAAAAATTACAAGAGAAATGGCTGGTTCTAGTGTTTGGAAGGAAATATACATGAGGAATAGATACTGTGCTTGGAGCACCTGGTTATGCCAGAATTATGAGAGAGAAAGGGGAGGAGGAGGATCAGGAAGAAAAGGGAGGATAGGAAGAGGGGGTGCATATAGGTAGAAACATGTCAAATGTCCAAGTGAGAGAGGCACAGGAACCTAAAAAAAGAGATCTCAATGGCTAGAGCTGATACAACTTAAGTAGCAAAATAAAGTAATATTGGATTATAACCCAAAGTACCATATATCTACCATTTTATGCTGACCTAAATCAATAATAGCTAAGTAAAAGGAAATATGGGAGAAAAGAAAAATCTTCCATGCAGAAGAATTGAAAATATGTGGTACTCTGTCGTCAAGGAGGTGTAGCATCAGTTCTCTACCTTCAAGTGTGCACTGTGAATAGAGTGACTCCTTCCTGAGAGCACAGGATGGAATCAGAAGGCTGAATAATAGTCACTTTGTAGACAAACTTGATAAACACTACCTTACTCAGTTGTTCAAGGTCAACACCGACACTGGTAAGTCATGGTGGGCGAGTGTACCTTTGATATAATGTGATGAAATGATATAAGGATACTTTGGGGCTGTCATTTTTCTCCCCAAAAGATAACCCTGATCTAATCATATAAAAAAAGCACCAGACAAATCTCAGTAGAAGGACACTTTATGAAATACTTGACCAGTAAAGCTTCAATTATCATCTTGGACTGTTAGAGCCATGGAAACGAGACCAGAGACTGGATGGCTTACAAATAATTGAAGTTTATTTTATTTCCCACAGTTCTGGAGGCTGGGAAGTCCAAGATCAAAGGCCTGGCAGATTCAGTGTCTGGTGAGGGCCAGTTCTTGCTTCTCAGAAGACCCATTTTTTTTTTTTTTTTTTTTGCTGAAACCTCACAGGTGGGAAGGGGCAAGAGAGCTCCTAGGGTCTCTTTTATAAGATCTCTAGCCCTATCCATGAAGGCTCTGTTCTCATGACCTACTCATCCCTTGAAGGTCCCACTTCCTAATACCAACACATTAGGGGTAGGATTTGAATGTATGAATTTGGGGTTGGGGGATACAAATATTCCATCTATAGTCCTCATGCTATTTCTCAGAAATGACTGAGAAACTCTTGCAATAAAATAGCCTATTATTTTGGAACAGAAAAGGGACAATAAATAGTAACTAAGGAAATCTGAATGAAGCATGAACTTTTATTAGTTGTAATATATGAAGTATACTCATTATTGGTTTATTATTATAAGAAAGGGACCATACTAATGTAAGATGTCAATAGAAGAAATTGACTACAGTGTATGGGAGTTCTCTTTACTATCCTCACCACTTTTCTCTAAGTATATAAGACTTCTAAAAATTTTTTAAAAATCAGGAAGATACAGTCAATAAAAGCTAGACTAAGGAAAGTTTACAAGACAAATGGTCTTCTTTTTTTTTTTTAAATAAATGAATTACCAATGAAAAAGAGACATGGAGGCAGACCCCATACATTAAAAGATTCATCCGAAAGACATGAATACAAGTAATTGGACCATATTTAAATTCTAATTTGAACAAATAAATTTAGAAAAGGTTACACAGTAGGATATTTGGTGTAAAGAATTATTAATTATTTTGGGGTATTATAACAGTATTATGGCCATGAAAGGGTAAAGTTTCTAAGCTGCAAAGCCTGAGTTAAAATGTAAAGGACTAGGTATTGTAAAGTTTCTGAACTGCACACAGAACCTGAAATTCCTGAGGCAGTTAAGACAATGCCCGGTACTGACCACTTAGTTGTTTAATAACCTAGGACCCTGTGCAGTTTGGCACGTAGGCATTCAGGGCCTGAACCAATCAGTTTGAATGTATCCCCTCCTTAGGAGTGACCTATCACTCCCGCCCCACCTGTTCCCACCAATGAATGTACTAATCATGTTTAAGAATTGTTGTTTGATTTTCCCACGGTGTATGATGATTTGTTAAAGGAGACTGTGATGTATGTAAAGTCCCTGCCCTCCCTAAAAAAAGTGTACTTAAGCACTGCTCAACCCCTGCTCGGGGCTCTTG
This sequence comes from Spermophilus citellus, assembly GCF_964194105.1. Taxonomy (NCBI): domain Eukaryota; kingdom Metazoa; phylum Chordata; class Mammalia; order Rodentia; family Sciuridae; genus Spermophilus; species Spermophilus citellus. The sequence goes on along the minus strand of NC_138188.1, from coordinate 29,407,793 downwards.
GCTGCTCTCCCTTCTTGAGTGAGCCTGGAGCCCCAGGGCGCTGGATTGGATCATCAATAAACCCCTTTTGCTGTTGCATGAGCCGGTCTCTTGGTGGTCTCTTCCTCCGACGTTCGCCGGACCCTTACAGCCATGCTTTTAAGGGTTATTTAACTTTTAGAGATTGTGCAGAAATATAAATAATGGTATTAAAAAAATCCAGTGAGGGGGGTAGATGCCATGGGTATAAAAAACTGTGGCCATGAATTCATAATTTTTACATTGGGTGTTGGGTTTATTAACAGCTTTGTTATGTTATTCTTTTATATAGTTGAATGTTTTCCATAGTAAAATGTTAAAAACAAAAATATCTTTGGCTTCTCATGGAGTTAAAGGTAAAGGTTATAATTTACATTTGAATAAAGCTTTGCATTTCACAAAACCTTTTCACTGACAAGTTCCCTTTTCATTTAGGAGAGGGAAAGAGAGGTAAGGATCTAGTCTCACTTTTTAGGCTCTAAGAAAACTACAGGGAACTCGGGTTAGAAGAAGGGTGAATGAACATGTTCAATACACCATATATGCAAGTGTAAAAATATCACAGTGAATCTCATTGATTTGTAAATATTTGTAAGTATGTGTTAATAATTATAATAAAAGTGGTGCTTAGCAACAAACAAACAAACATCTACCATCTGTCCGGTAATTTTAACCTGTTCTGTTCAATCCTTGTGAGAGTTTCCATTGCTTCAAATATGGAGCCAAGGTTGAACCTCTGATTTAGAAAAAATATATATAATGGGGTAAGGGGAAAGAGGTACCAACAGCTAGGGCCAGTTGGAGTTTATCTAATAGACTTCCTGAAAAAGGTTAGATGATATTACTATTTTTAGGTATTCACATACGTGGAATCACATCTAGCGGACTCAAAGGAGATGGCATTCTTTAGGAGCTTGCTCTGTTTTTGAATATTGGTGTGTACAGCCTCAAAAATATCTTTTGGTATAATGTCTGGCATCATTCAGTAGATTCACTTCATCATAAGAGCTAACTTTTAAAGACACTTCCAGTGTCAGGTCTGTACCTTTTCACTCAAATATCTCAGAAGCACCTCCAACCTGATGCACCCAGGAACAAACTCAGCATTCCTCCCATCCTCTAGTCCGCATCTAGCCAGCTCTGTATCCTCCACCCATCCCCTTGCTAGAAACCTAGGATCCTCCACAATAACTCCTCTACCTCCTCTCCCCATCTAGTCAGTTCTGGATTGTCTCATTTCCCTCTCATCTCAGAATTCCTTGACTTCATCAGATGCAGGTCAGGTCTTCATCTTTTCTCACTTGGACTACACCTCTTACCACCCACCTTTCTCCATTCTCACCTTCCTCAAACCCATCCTCCACAGGGTGCCATGATTCAGCCAGAAGTCAATATCTCAATACATCAATATCTCCTGTCTGTCCCTGACTACAGGGCATAGCCCTGCAGACTCAACAGCTCACAGTAGAGCTTTGCCTTCTGTGAGGTGATCTATTGCAAAAACTTTGTAGTGATGACACAGCATTATTTCAATGTCTGTGGGTAAGAATTAAGGAATGGTTTATCTGAATGGTTCTGCCTCAGGGTTTCTCATGAGGTTTTAGTCCAGATGTCAGTGAGGGACTCAGTCAATAGAAGCTTGACTAGGGCTGGAGATTTTCTTCCTATAGCTCCTTGACATTGCTGGTAAGTTGGTGCCAGATATTGGCAAAAGGCCTCAGTTTCACACCACGTGGTTCTCTCCAAAAGGTTGCTTAAATGTCCTGCCAACATGGTGGCTGGCTTCCTCCAGAGCGAGTGATCCTAAAGAAAACAAGTTGGAATCTGCCTTTTATGACTCAGTCTCAGAAGTCATATACCACCATTTGTACAGTGTTCTCTTGGTCACACAGGTTACCTGATGCAGTGTGATAGGGATCTATGTGGGGTATGAATATCAGAAATGAGGATCACGAGGGCCATCTTGGAGGCTGGCTACCACCTCTTCCTCTCTAAATCTTAATCACACTTTATGTGCCACAAGCACCAAATGAGTCCACGTTCCTAGAATCCCACGTGGCTATGTTCTTCCTTCTTGTGTTCCTTATGCTCATAAGATCTTTTCCTATTATTTGCTTGGTAAATTCTTATCACTCAAAATTGTGTGCCTAAATTTAGATCCTGATATAAGATGAGAACTCAGTACATGTTAAGCTGAAATCTAACGAAGAATTAGACCATAGCTTCAGAAAAGATGGTCCAGGTAGGCTCCATGCTCCTAGTGAGTGTTGCCTTGAAACACACTGAAAGCCAGAAAAGAGAGCATGCATGGTTCACCTGGGCTATTTTGAAAAGGTATATCCCTATTTCTAAGACGTCATAGTCATAAAACTGGTCATAAAACTTTCCCCAGATCAACAAAAATTAATGCCAAAAAGCACAAAACTTGAGGATTTGGTGTTCGAGAAAATTATGTTGGGAAAGGGAAGACATTGGTTAGCTTGTTGTCATAATATTGCTGCATAACAAACAGCCATAAAACCTGAACAGCATACAATAATAAACACTGGTTTCTTGCTCAGAAGTTTGCAGATTGCCCAAAGTGACTTTTGCTCTATTCCATATTGGCTGGGGTGACGTTGAATCATTCTGTGGGTTAAATCCAGAGCTCTCTGCTCCAAGTCTCTTATCATCGTCCTCTAATCTGGGGGCTAAATGGTGATGACAGATGTGCAAGTGAACAGAGCCAACTGCACCAACATATTTCCAGCCCTGAGTACATCACTCAGCCAAGACAAGTTCCACAACCAAACTCAGAGTGAAGTAGTTGGGAAAATATTGAAAACTACAAAAGTGACAACAGTCAAGAGTATAGGGAGAGAAGAATTGAGCTGGAAAATTCAAGCTCCTGAGGCAGGAAAATTCACAGTATTTTGGAAAGACAAACATGTTTCTAGCTATAGAAAGACTGCCTCCTGTAGTAGACCTACAAATTTACTTTGACAATATTCCTGTTGGAGTCAGGTTTTCAATTCTGGATGTCTCAGTCTGTTTTCTGATGCTGTAAGTGAACACCACAGACTGGGTAATTTTACAAAAAAAAAAAAAAGTTCTATTCAGATCATGGTTCTAGAGGCTGGGAGGTCCAAGATCAAGGAGCCACACCTGGTGAGAGACTCTGCAGAGACCTGAGGTGGCCCAGGGCATCACATAGTGAGAAGGCTGCCTAAAAGAGACAAAGCCAAACTGATTTTTATAACATACCCACTCTGGAGAAAAACCATATAGCCCATTAACCCATGACTTCATTAATGGATCATCTGTGAGGGTAGAGACCTCCTGATGTCATCACCTCTTAAAGGTCACTCCTGGTGCCACCTCTCACTACCTCACCATGGGGATTCAATTTCAACCTGAGTCTGGGTGGGGACATTCAAACCCTGATTATGGTACTTCTAGGGAATATTCGTGAAGACCTTATTTTATAATATATATTTGTTGAACCAAATTTATAAACTTCCTGATAAAATTAGAAAAGAACTGTGAATCCTGGGGTCTGGTGATGATGACTTTGAAGTTCCATAGGCAGGGTGGGGAGATGTCCCGTTCCTCACGACTAAAACACTCAGGGTCATGCCAGGGGAACCAGGCTGCATGAAATAACCACACAAGAGACAGAGATACCCTTTTCTTTGGGGTCCTGTGATGGCTCCTCTGACCTTAAGGAAGGGTCTGCAGAAAGAGCAAGAGAGCTTGTGCTGACCCCTTTTATTGAGGAGAAGCCATTCAAATGTGACAAGGGGTCAGGTTTCAGGGGGCTGAGTCTAGCTTCCTGATGTCTGCTGTCAGCCCACTGACTGACATCTAGGAAGGCCACTCCCAAAGGCAGAGCAAGAAAAAGGGACACACAGAGTGTTTCCATGGAACATTCTATCCCAAACAGGGCGAGGGGTACTATCACAAAGGAACAGGTGAGCGTAGCTCAATCCATAGGGTGACAGACCTACGCCTGAAGACACGTCCTCAACCTCCGAGACCGGCGCAATGTGTGTGTGCCTTTTCTGAGCTGCTCTCTGTGAGATTTTCTCACTCCTTTGTTGGTTCCCAGCTCGTCAAGTGGCAGCTGAAAATGTCAAAGTGATTATTATTATTTCTTGTGTGGGGGGTGCATTTATATGATAACAGCAGGATGTTAGAAGCCTAAGGAAGCATTCAGGGGCAAAACACGAATGATGGAAGATCAGGCAGCCTAAAAATAAAGTCAAAGATTCCTCCTCCAAAGATGAGGACTTTTTATAGCATTTGAAGCACTTCTACATAATAGGCTGAACCACAATGACAATTTCACTTGATTTAACCCATTACACTATTTTGATTCTCTACAGCAATGTTTAGACATAGGCAGGAAACAGGTGGAGAGGAAGTGACTTGCTTTAGATCACACAGTAATGGCAAGAGTAAGTCTAGAATCCAAGTCTTCAAAAGAATTCAATTTCCCCCCATCACACAGGTTGTGGCAGAATTATTTGAGAACATTCTTTACTCTGTGTCCACCCCAGCCCTGTCCCCCATTCTCTCTTTTACACACACACCCCTCTCTCCTCCTTGTTGTCTCACTACAGCTCCTTTACCATCTTTGTGGCCTGGCCCCATTCCCTTCTAACCCATGAGTCTTCCCATCACCTTAAAAGACTGTTTTGTGTCCCCTGTCACCCTCCCCCTTGAGCTACTGCTTAATTTGTCTGCTTCCTTTATCCTGAGCCCACAGTGATGGCTGGACTCCTTTATAATACACCTAGAGCTTTTGCTCCAGCCTCAGCCCCAAAGACATTAAATAATTAACTTCTATCACTCCCCTTTATCTCTGAATCACCCAAAATAGCTAGTGGCATTTCCTCTGCATAAATAGAAAGCAGAAGGGTCAATTGGAGTTTGTGAAAAGTGTGTGTGTGCGCGCGCGCGCATTTTCTTTAATAAAGCAGCAAGGCTATCCCCTGATACCTTTATCTGTTTCATGCTAAGCAACTTCCTATTTCTTTGATTTAGTTATTAATTCCCACATTGAAGTGGCCCCAAATTAAGACTGAGTATAGCTAAAAGAGAAAGAATTTTCCCAGTAGTAATGATAAGGAGATATTTTCTTCAAGTCATGTTAAGTTTTGCTCTCAACTGCCATTTCAGTAAACCAAAGGAAGGATAAACTTAAGTAAGCTTCTCTTATGAGAAATGATTATCCTGAATGATATTTCTTATAAGCCTGATGTGTTGTGGTATACAACACAAATCTCTGAAGGGTAAGATATTTTGTTTGTTCCTGTCTCCTTAGAAACAGATTTTAAAATGCAGAGCATTATTATCTGAGCATGTTAATCTGTTTGTGGAAGATGGTAGAGACTGAAATTTCTGATAATTTCCTTGTCAGACCCAGCAACTTGTACAAAGCCTTCTTCTGCTCTAATGTTGTAAAAACCATCAGCAGAAAAACTCAGAAACTTTTTTTTTTTTTTTTTTTTTTTAGAGAGAGTGGGGGGGGGAGAGAAAGAGAGAGAGAGAGAGAGAGAGAGAGAGAGAGAGAGAGAGAGAGAGAGAGAATTTTTTAATATTTATTTTTTAGTTCTCGGTGGACACAGCATCTTTGTTTGTATGTGGTGCTGAGGATCGAACCCGGGCCGCACGCATGCCAGGCAAGCGCGCTACCACTTGAGCCACATCCCCAGCCCCCAGAAACTTTTTATTAACTTAAATCCTACTGTTGTCCCCCTTGTTCGAGACCTACCTGCAATCCATTTGGTCATGAAATGCCAAAGAGGCTCCCGAGTGCTCTTCTTGGGGTGAGGTCTCTTTCCTATTGACACCGTTGGTGGCTTGCACCAGTAATCCCAGCAGCTCAGGAGGCTGAGGCAGGAGGATTTCGAGTTCAAAGCCAGCCTCATCAGTGGTGAAGTGTTCAGCAACTCAGTGAGACCCTGTCTCTAAACAAAATACAAAATAGGACTGGGGATGTGGTCCAGTGGTTGAGTGCCCCTGAGTTCAATCCCCAGTTCCCACCACCCACCAAAAAAAGCCCACATGTGTTTTCTTTTCTCCTTTCTACTAAGTAATAACTATTATTTGAAAAAGTAGCGTCACATTTAACAAGATACTTTTACATAAGGAAAAGATAAAATAGGTGATTTTGTAACAATGGAATATATATTTATTATGAATAGAAATCTTCAGTTCTCCACAGGCGAGTCTGGGGAACAAATACCAGAAGGGAATTGCTTTTTGTATTTTAATCCAGGTTTTTGTACTCATGTACATCTTGCTTGCTGGTCATGTAAGGGAAACATGGACCAAAAACAGGTGCTCAGCAAAATGAAGAGAAAACAAGGTGGGAGAGCAAAGAAAACTTTCTGAGGAGCTGTCATCTGAGAAGAGACCCTCGTGAAAAAAGGGAAATACAGGGGTAAGGGAATTTGGGCCCCAAAGCTAAAACATGTTGGGGAAATAGCAAGAAGGCTAGAATCACCAGTATCAGGAGAAAAAAAGGTGAAAAGGAAGGTGAGATATATATAAAATCAAGCAACAGTAAATAATAAAAAATAATAATTGGGGAGAGAAAGCCCAGTCTGACTCCTTGGCAGCCCAGCTTGTCAGAGAGGCCAGTTCCAACAGCTCTCCCAAGCAAGCTGGTCACAGTTCATTGAGACTAAAGGCAGCCAGGCCTGAGCTCTGTCCTCCAACTAGAGATGGCAAAGAGCAGCTGGCTTCTCCTTAGCCATCATTGGGACAATCCAACCCTATTGGGAGCCTTGAGGCACGCATGAGGGAAATCCTTTACAGGATGCCAAGACTGATCTGTAAGCTTATCTCAGGACAGAAATCAGACAACATATATGGCCCATGACTCCAAGAACAGGCAGCCATGCTCACTACTCCTAAACGAGTCATTAAAGAATGGAAGTTAAAGACGGGAGCTCCAGTTATGTGCTCATTTCCCATAATAAAGTCCAGCTTATAGAGTTCATGGATTTTCACAGAAATTTGTCTACTTGAACTTCTGCTTGTTTGTCATGGTTCCTTAGTGAGGGTCCTGGAGAGTGGGTTCTTTCCTCATTGTGGTCAGTAACTGTTCCTCAAAATAGAGAAGCTGGTCAACTTCAAAGCAGTCACTGGCCCGAGGGACCACTTTTTCGAGACACTCCCGGATCTCTGTTTCACTGGCATTCCGATGCCTTGCTCTCTTGAGGTAATTGTAGACCTCCTCAAATACTTGTGTTCCCAGCTTCTGCATGGCCAATCTGCCAAAAAAAAAATAGAAATTATTATAAAGAGTTATCCATGGAGATGGCCTGCAAAAAAATGTGGTTTTGAAATTATTGATTATATAAATAACATCGTCATCCTGGGATTTAGAAAAAAGAAAAGTAAGATACAATGTCACCCTAAACATTCAAAACTATTCAATAAAGAATCCTTGAATGTCCGTTATGTTCCAAGTACACTTCCAGGAATTGTGTATATAGCAGTAGATAATTTAGGTAAATTTTTGCCTTCATGTGTGTATCTAAACACACACACAAACACACAAAATGTATGAGCTAGTTTTAAATTCTTTTATATTAGAATATAATGCTAAGTATCAATGATAATTCCTCTGAAAGGAAAACTACCCCATTTACAACAGCCTCAAAAAACAAAAAACAACAACAACAAAAAAACTTGGGAATCAACAAACATGAAAACTACAGAATGCTAAAGGCAGAAATTAAAGAAGACCTTAGAAGAGGGAAAGAAATGCCTTGTTCTTGGATAGGCAATATAACCATACTACCAAAAGCACTGTACAAACTTAATGCAATTCCAATCAAAATCCCAATGACATTCCTCATAGAAATAGAAAAAGCAGCCATGAAATTCATCTGGAATATAAGAGACCCAGAGTAGCTAAAGCAATCCTTAGCAAGAAGAGTGAAGCAGGTGGCATCGCTATACCAGACCTTAAACTATACTACAGAGCAACAGTAACAAAAACAGCATGGTATTGGCATCAAAACAGACTGGAAGGCCAATAGTACAGAATAGAAGACACAGAGACTAACCCACATAATTACAGTTATCTTGTATTGGACGAAAGCACCAAAAAACATACATTGGAGAAAAGATAGCCTCTTCAACAAATAGTGCCAGGAACACTGGAAATCCATATGCAACAAAATGAAATTAAACCCCTCTCACCATGTAAAAAACTTAACTCAAAGTGGATCAAGGACCTGGGAACCAAACCAGAGACACTGCATCTAATAGAAGAAAAAGTTGGCCCAGATCTCCATCAGATAGAACACTAATCTCTAGGATATATAAATAACTCAAAATCTTAACACCAATAACAAATAACCCAATCAATAAATGGGCCGAGGATTGAATGGACACTTCTCAGAAGATGATATACAATCCATCAACAAATATATGAGAAAATGTTCAACATCTCTAGCAATTAGAGAAATGCAAATTAAACTACTCTAAGATTTTATCTCACTCTAGTTAGAAGGCAGCTAATAGGAAGACAAACAATAATAAGTGTTGGTGAGGATGTGGGGAAAAAGGTACACTCATACACTGTTGGTGGGACTGCAAACTGGTGCAGCCAATGTGGAAAGCAGTATGGAGATTTCTTGGAAAGCTGTGAATGGAACCACCATTTGACCCAGCTATCCCTTTCCTTGTACTATACCCAAAAAGCATACTACAGTGACACAGCCACATCAATGTTTATAGCAGCACAATTCACAATAGCTATACTGTGGAACCAACCTAGATGCCCTTCAGTAGATTAATGAATAAAGAAATTGTGGTGTATATACACAATGGAATATTATTCAGCATTAAAAGAGAATAAAATTATGGCATTTGCAGGTAAATGGAGGGGGCTGAAGAATATAATGCTAAGTAAAGTTAGCCAATCCCAAAAAAACAAATGCCGAATGTTTTCTCTGATTTAAGGATGCTGATTCATAACGTGGTTGGGGGAGGGCATGGGAAGATTAGTTGAACTCTAGGTAGGGCAAAGGGGAGGGATGGGAGGGTAGGGAGCATGGGGGTAGGAAAGACAGTGGAATGAGATGGACATCATTACCCTAAGTACCTGTATGAAGACATAAATGGTGTGACTCTACTTTGTGTACAACCAGAGATATGAAAATGTGTGCTCTATATGTGTGATATGAATTGTAATGCATTCTGCTGTCACATATAAAAAAGTAAAGTAAAAAATGGGGGAAGGAGAAGAACTCCTTTAATAATTACTCATCAGCCATTTTCTACCCACTTTACCTTTCCAATCTCATGTAATCTTCATAATGGATTTATGAAGGGAGACATTCTTTTTAATCCCTATTTTACAGATGGAGATCTGAGGCCTAACTCGGTGGCATTCAAGTTGGTGAGTTTTTTGTACAGTCTTCAAACTATAAAAATTCATTTTTAATGGCTCCATAATGTTCTACCGAGTTAATGTGTGAACATTTACCTAATTATTTCTACATTAAATATTTAGTTTTTTTCTACCCTTTCACTATAACAGTGTGTGAATATATGGGGCTTATAGATTATTCATTTAAGTGAATATTTTTTGGCATCAGATTTTTAGGAGTGTTTTACATGGCTATATTCACTCTGTAAATTCATATTTATATTTATGGTTTCTGTATATATGTTGTGCTTGATTAAAAGAATGTGGGCTGGTCACAGCAGCACACATCTGTAATCCAGAGACCTGGGAGACTGAGAGTTCAAGACTGACCTGGGACAAAGTGACATCTGTCTCAAAAAACAAACAAACAAAGTAAAAATTTTGTGGGAATGAAATTATTACATCAAAATGTATAAACATTTTTATGACTTTAACCTTAAAGAAATATTTCTCTATTCATTCAGTGGATTTGGTAAAAAGAAAATGTCTTTTTTTTTTCTCTTCGAAAATGTTAAAGCATCAATGCTAACCAGCAAAGATGGATGTTGACAACAGCATTGAAGGCATTAGAGATTTTATTTCATGAGTTTTTATTGTTTGGGTGGTAGAGTGTATACTCAAATGCAGATCTCAGAACTCCAAGTGCTGAGAAGACCAGCAGCCCTTGGACTTGCTGTTATCCAGTTTGAATGTTTTACTTCTATCATGAAACTTTCAGGACTGATCCCAACATTCCTGACATCCCTAGTCACCTCAGACATACCAGAAATCCAAACAAATTTTGGATTTTGCTGACACTTATCAGACCTGGCCCTGCCCCTCTCATTCACTAGTAACTTCAGCAAGGAGCCTGCTGTCTTCCTCCCACCTCCTACTCCCATCACCACTCTTGACCTCAGTGTTCCTGGTCTCTCTAGTTTTGGACTACCTGACACCCAATGACCATTTCCTCTACCTAGCTCGGTTGCCCTTTCTCAGGATGAGACCCTTGAATTCATCAGCCTGAATGACACATGGCCTGGGATTTTTATCTTTTTACTCTCTGATTATTTCTCTATACCCTCCAACCATACTTATTCCAGCCACTTTTTACTTCAGAGTGGCCTTCAGTCCTTTGACCCTACCACCATGATAACAGCCACTCCTTCCCTTTATACCCACACTTCCCACCTTCCCCCACTTAAATTTAATGGTTGCTTGACGATCTTATACCCTCATTTTTGCCTGGAAAAGTCCTAATGGTAAAATATAATCATACATGGACCCATGACTGTACCCAACAAAATATTTCTGGAGAAAAGTATTCAGTTGTGCCAACAAGTCTCATTTAAGTTGATGAGCACAATTCACAATGGTGCTTGGTACTTCCCAGTGATCCTACTATACTTCCCTAGTATCCCTTTGTTCTTATCCAAAATGACTATTTCATACCTTCTGCATTATTCTTAAGCTTGCTCAGCCCTCACCTTTGTTCTCACTGAATGACTTCATCTCATATCTCCCTGAGAAAATAGAAGTGACCACATAAATATTCCCTTATCTTCTCAGCAGCCAAACTGCAGTGACCATATACTTGGTTTCCTCTCCTGTCCCTAATGGAGGGATTATTCCTGCTTCTATCAGAGACTCAACCTACCTGAGAGCTCTGGATCCTGGCCTCTGTCACCATCTCTGTGACTTTCCCTGGAGCAGTTATCTTCTTTCTTTCTCTCATCATCTCTTTCTACCTCTATGGATCATTCTTGTCAAGAGACCACTGTAACCTATTCCAAATAAAAAAACCTCCCTTAACCTTCACATTCCTCCCCATTTCTCTTCTGTTTCCTTTGGTGATATCGCCAGGATTTTCTCCTGTCACATTGGTTGCTTTCTTATAACCTCCTCTGCTGACTCCTCTTCCTCCTATCCTGGATCTCTACATTTAGTAGTACCCCTAGGCTTAGTCTCAGACACCCTTTGTCCTCTGTTTTCAGGATGCCTAAGAGAAAACTCCCTCCTACCTAGTCCCAGATTATCATTGTTCATATGCTGAGAATTTTATCTGATATGTTTTGTCTGATATGTGTCCTGTGCCTCCACCCTGCTTTTCACTTAGAACTCCAGGCTTGTGAACTAATTGCCCACTTTTTGTCCCCAGTTGCTAGTCTAATAGGTATCTCATGTGATTTCAGCAGGGCTAAAAAAGGGTCTTAATTACTTCATCTCTCCCTCTAAAATATATGCTGGTTTTATGATATTTCCTAGCTTAAATGACACTAGTATCTATCCAATTTTGTAAGTCAAGTTATTCTTTTTTCCATATTTTTACTGATGTGTTATAATTGTACATAATGGTGGGGACTCATTGTTACATATTTGTGCATGCACACAGTATAAGCAATATAATTTGGCCAATGTTGTTCCCCAGTATTTTCCTTCCCCCCACTTCTTCCCCTCTAGTGTGTTCCTTTTACTCTATTGATCTCTCTTCAATTTTCAGAAATTTCCTTCTCCCCTTTCTTTTCTGTCTTCAACATATCAGATAAAACATACGAATTTTGACTTTCTTAGTTTGGTTTATTTCACTTTACATAATGTTCTCAAGTTTTATCCATTTTCCTGAAAATGGAATAATTTCATTCTTCTTGATGGCTGAATAAAACTCTGTTGTGTATATATACCACATTTTCTTTATTAATTTATCCATTGATGGATACTTAGGTTGGTTCCATAGTTTGGCTATTGTGAATTGTGAAATTTGGCTATAAACATGGGTATGTATGTATTGCTATAGTGTGCTGACTTTAATTGTTTAAGATAAATACCAAAAAGTGGTTTAGCTGGATCAGTTATTCTATTTTTTAAAATTTCATATCTTTTTACTTATTTATGTTGTCTTTCTTTTTCTTTTTTTTTTATGGTCCTGGGGACCAAACCCAGGGTCTCATACATGGTAGATAGGCATTCTACCACCAAATTATATCCATCATCCATATTTCTTTTTAAACCTAGTATATTTTTAAGATGTACAACATGATGATTTTTCAGTGGGGATATCAGAGATTGAACTCAGGGGCACTTGACCACTTAGCCATATCCCCAGCCTGATTTTGTATTTTATTTAGAGTCAGGGTATCACTGAGTTGCTTAGCACCTTGCTTTTGCTGAAGCTGGCTTTGAATATGCCATCCTCCTGCCTTGGTCTCCTGAGCTGCTGGGATTACAGGCACCAGGTGATAATTTTTTTTTTCCTGCAGTGCTGGGGATGGAACCTAGCATCCTTCACATGCTAGGCAAGTGCTCTACCACTAAAATACATCCTTAGCCCCCATGATATCTTGATATACTTAACTTTCTATACCTTTATTTCTCACATTAATCTCATAGGGATTAGCCAGACTTCTTGTGTTCCACAAACTGATGAAGAAACAGTTTTTCTTTTAAATTTTTAATCCATCATGGACTGATACATGGATCTACTGTCCATAATAGGTAGTCTGTGCCTCATTCAGACTTTTCTGATGAATCCAGGAGGGAATCAACAGTGGAAGCACTAGGAAATCTGTGAATCAGTTTGGCAGGTAAATAGGACACAGACAGATGAAGGTGAGAAGCACATGAACGTGATGCTTAAAGAAGGCTTAGTATTTGACTTAGTATTTGTGATTTTTTTTTCATTTTATGATGATTCAAAATGATATGTGTACAGTTGAAACTGTACTTCGAATTTTGAATTTTTATTTCCTATGTTAATGATAGGCAATATAATTTCTCTTGTGATGTTGGGCAGCAGCAATGAGCTGCATCTCCCAGTTAGTTATGTACTCATGAAAGTAATCAATTTATACTCTGCAGTGTGCTACATTGCCAGTGGTTTTTGGATATGGGTGTTCAATAAATTATACAAGATATAAACACTTGATTATAATAGTGAGCTTTATATTAGATGATTTTGCATAATTTTGTAGGCTAATAAGAGTATTCTGAGTGTTTAAGTAGACTAGGGTAAGTTAGGACATTGGGCATGTCAGGTATTAAACACATTTTTGACTCGAGATATTTTTAACTTAGTATAGGTTTATCAGGACATAACCCCACTATAGGTCAAGGAGCATCTGTAGTCATGTCACCTATTGATGATAAGGGAGTCCAAGAAAGTGCCCTTTGCAACTGTAACAACTAACAGTTTTTTGAACTTTCTCTAAATGCCAGGGCTTATACCAATTTACCTCCTCATATCATCCATTAAATCTGCATAACCCTGTGAATAGATATTATTGATATTCTCATTTTTAGATGAGAAAATTGAGATACAAAGAGGGTAAATAACTTTTCCACTGCCACAGTCTGAAGTGGTGGAATGAGAATTTGAATAGTTTCACTCCACGGCTTATTCTTTTCATCAGCGTGATATGGAATTTGGATTAAGGAGACTGAGGTTGAATCTTTGCTCTGCCCTACATTGGCTATGTGATCTTGGCCCAGTTACTTAATACTATAATCTGAATGTTAGTATCTCCCCCAAATTCATTTGCTAAAACTAAATTCCCAGTGTGATAGGCTTAAGAGGTGAAGCTTTTGGAATAGTGATTAAGTCCTGAGGACTCTGGAATGAATGGGCTTACTCTATAAAAGAAATTGCAAGGTGTATCTGGCCCTTCCACCATATGAGGACACAGATGGTGACATCTATGAGGAAAAGGTCCCACCAGACACTGAATCTGCTGGTGCCTTGATCTTAAACTCCCAGCCTCCAGAACTGTGAGCAATAAATTTTTGTTTGTAAGTTTCCTTGTCTCCAGTATTTTATTATTAGAAGAAACAAACGAACACATTTAACCTGAGCTTGAGGTTTTTCATTTTTAAGGGGATTTACACACACACACACACACACACACACACACAACAGAGAACTTGCCACCACTCAATAGCTATTGCTTTATTATTATGGACATTAATGTTGCTTTCCCCATAGTGAGTGGCACAGCACTATTATTTACATTTAACTGGAAACCTCAATTTTATAGTTTCATCCTTGGTTAAGGAATATTTAAAATATTTTTAAAATTTTCTGTAGATGAATTTGGAAAGCATAAAAACACAAGGTGGTGAGTAGCACAGTAGTAATAGTAAAAACATGTAATTAAATAGAAATAATCATGAAAGTTTAGCAGAGAGCATAAAGAGAACACATAGATTATTCTTCACACATAGTTTAAGAAAACTCTGAAAATGATTCTATGTACTATGTGAAATCCTTGAGCATGAAATATGTATGAGTCACTGCAGGAAAGTATTGGTGCAGTGCAATGTCCCTTTAACACTGCCATTTCAACAACCATCCCGGACTAACAAGCATCAGGGATCTTCATTGAGGATGACTTCATACCCTTTCTCTCCTCCTCTAGTCTTTTAAATGGCTTTGTATGAATCAGCTGGGTGAAGACAGAATGGCTCTCTCCACAGAGTCAGACAACTGTGCTAGTTGATGTTTAGTAGCACGCACCATGCGCAGATTGGGGCATGTGACTTTAAGGAACTTTTCTGTCCATGGTGCATCCCTTCTGCTCTGTCTACCCTGGGCAGGTTCTTGAGTTCATGTGTTGGTTTGGTATCTTGTTAAAGCCAACCATTCCAGAAAGGATTCTTTTATTTGTGACCTAAATTCCCTCTATTATATAATCACAATAAATGAAGATGGATTAGACTCACTGACTAAATAACAAAATTGAACTGGGTGCTGTTTATAAAAGACACACCTAAAACATAAGGTCATGAAAAAATTGAAATAAAAAAAAACTATCAGGTAAATAATAGCCAAAAGAAATGTGGGGGAGCCATACTAATATGAGACAAGTAGATTTTAAATTTAAAAAAAAATTTAAAGAAAACATTATTAGGGATAAAGAAAGTTATTACATAATGCAACAGTTCAATTCACAAGGAAGAAATCAAAATTTTAAGCTAGTATATATCTAATAACATAGAATCAAAATATGTAAAGCTCACAGAGAGAAACTATCAGATACATCTTCATAATATAGAATTTCAATATGCCTTGCTCAGTTATTGATAGGTGAAGCATTCAAAAATATTAGTAGTGCTTAGAATATCTGAGTAACATACTAAATAAGCTGAACTTAATATACATAGAGCCAACCCCACACCAACAACTAGGAACACACATTCTTCTCTGTCTCAACACATGAAATACAATTGTTAAAAATATTTAATAAAAATATAGACTAAACATTTACACGTGTGAATAAATTTTAAAATATTTTTAAATAAATTAAAGGGTCAAAGAAGAAATTGGTCATGCCATAAACAAACTCATTTCAGGCTAACAAGACAGTGAGAGGTGCCCCCACACTGCAATGCCGTGGTGTAGATTGATTCTTACACTGGGAACACACATGTAGTATTCTGCAAATATATTTGAATATTTAAATATTTGGGGATTCATAATACACAAGATTCTATTTAAGAGGACTCTTGCTGCTGGTATGATTTGAGAAGTGAGGACAGTGTTCTCTGTGCAGTTCAAGTTATAAAAGGAAGTCTAAGTTTCCTCAGAGAGAGGACTGGGGTTGGGGATGGGGCAAGGGATGATCCCTTTAGTTAACTGGGTCTCTCAGGTAAAAAGAGCTAACTTTTTCATTTTTTTCTCATCTATTTATTTCCTCTTTTAATTTTTTAATTAAAAAAATTTTAATCAAGAATAAAAATCTTTAATTTTTTTAGGAACTCTTAAATATCATTTTAGGCCAGGTGTAGTAGCCCATGCCTGTAATCCCAAGTTGCTCAGGAGGCTGAAAGCAGGAGGATCACGAGTTCTAAGCCAAGTCTCAGCAACTTAGCTGCTTAGCAACTCAGTGAGACCCTGTCTCTAAATAAATTATTAAAAAGGACTGGGGATGTGGCGCTCTGTGGTTAAGTGCCCCTGAGTTCAATCCCTGGTTAAAAAAAAAAAAGCAGAAAGGAAAAAAATGTATGTGTGTGTAAATATATACAAAAGATGTGTATTTATGTGTGTGTGTGTGTGTATATATATATATATATATATATACATATATATATGTATATATATATATATACATATATATGTATATATATATATATATACGTATAATATTATATACATATAATTTTAGTCCAAATGCTTCATTTATAGGTTAAGTGCTTTGCCCAAGGTTGAACAAGCAGTTGGAGACAAATAGGAGCCCAGATCCTGGGTTCTATACTTTCAGGCCAGGAATCTTTGGGCTGCATAATGTACCTGAACATAGGAGACCTGGAGGAAGGTTTCCAAAGATTCCAAAGCTTGCATAGCCTGGGGCAAATCCTGACTATGTGTTTGGCTGGTTCCCAAGCTTTCTTAGCTCCATGAAACTCCAAGGGAGCTCTTTCTCCCTCCATTAACATCCCCTAAGTCCAGTGTTTCCTTTTCCAAATTTCTTCACTTATATCTTCCCATGCCTGCTTTGCCCCATCAATTAATTATTGAGTAACCTGTGTGCCCTTTAATTATTTATCTTTATCTTATTAAATCTGCATTAAAATATCACACTGTACCCCGCAAGTATGTACAATTATTAAATGTCTACCAAAAAAGGTTTTTAAATGTTTTAGGAAATTGAAATATCAGCTACTTTAATTTGATCATTACAGTATATGTATATCAAATTATTACACTATAGTCCTTAAATATATACAACTATATAATAATTAGTGAACTTTAAAAAAAACTTTATTGTTAAGAATATAAACTTCTGGAAAAATCTAAAAAAAAAAAAAAGAAACTCACTACATAACTAAGAACAACCATTAAAACCAGATAATTGACATTGATACATTATTCTCATCTAATACTCTTATCCTGCATGTGGAAACATGCACTTTCCCCAGTTATCCTATAACACTGCCTTTTAGCAGAAGCCTCCAGAATAATCATGAGTCACATTTCCTTGTCATGTCTCTTTAGTCTCCTTTAATGATCTTGACTCTTGAAAGTTAAAATACAGTTGTTTAGTAGAAATGTCCCTCAATTTGTGTTGCATGAGCCCCTAAGATTTTTCCAACTTTTACCCTTAGGTTATCCCCTCTTATCTATCTATCAATCTCTATTTAGATATAAGCCTAAAAGGCAATTTTAGGAATTGAACTTCCTGTTATCTTGGGGTATTCTTAGAGTGCTCCGTGTATACTAGTTCAAGTTTCTCCCTTGAACTGGGTTCACAAAAACAAAAGCCCTAGTAGTAAGAAGAGTAGGATCTTGTTGCATTCCTGCAGTTAACTAGTGATTCTTCCGTACAGCTCTATACCTGTTGTCTGTAAGGAATAGGACTTCTCTTCAGGAAAGGAAGCTGTTTGGGAGGTAAGATTCCAGCTCAAGAAAACATGTCCTGACCCAAATAGTTCCCTGCACACCCTGTCACATTGCATGAATACCACCACCGAAGGGCACACTCAGGGCAAAATGGATTGCTTCTCAAAGTATCTATTTGTTTCTGAGTATAAGGTTCAGGGGCTACAGAGCTGAGCATGGTGGAAGGAAACTGAAACCCATCAGAAACTCTATGTGCTGGCTGGGATTCTGCCACTGACTTTCTGGATGTGCCACGTTCAGAGCCTTAGTTACTTCATTGGCAACTTAGACTTCTTTCAGCTCCAAATGTTCAGATTGTAATTATGGGTGAGAGCTTGGGAAGATATTCTTGGCTTAGAGGTGATCTTTAAATATTTGTTGAAAGAATAGAAGAAATCAATTATTCAAATGCCTCAAACTAGACATTCTGTAAGCCAAAAATTTTACTCTTTCTTAAAATATCAGAAGAAAGAAAGTCTTTTAAATTACTTGTGATCAGATGAACTGTTATTACTCTGGAAAAGAACGGTAAAAGGAAAGGATACCTGATGCTCTTAAGGGTTTTTAAGTAAAAGGGACTTTTTGTTTTGCTATGTTTTTGTGAAAAAAAAAGTGTGTATGTGTGTGTGTATTTAAATTTGAGATAAAATTACATGTAACATTTTCCCCTTTGAGTGTTCAGTTCTGAGATAGAGAACGTTCTATTCTTTATCCAGCCCACTAAATTCCCTTGAACTCTTTTAAAGTTAATTCATTTCCTTTCCCCTTGATGATACTGATCTGTCTTCCATTCCTTTTTTCCCAGAATATCATATAAATGTAATTATTTAGAATGTCTGTATAAGTCAACTTTCCATAACTATATGAAATACCTGACTTATAACGTAAAGACAGGTTTACTTTGGCTCATAGTTATAAAGTCTCAAGTTCAAAATTAGGTGGCCCCATTGGTTTGGGGCCTCTAGGGAAGCAGCACATCATGGGGCCAATGCATGTCAGAGCAGGTGGTCACACCTTGAGTCCGTGGGGTGGGGGAGAGAGAAAGAGGGGAGAGGGAGAGAGGCATAGAGGGAGAGAGGAAGAGGGAGAGAGAGAGAAAGGCACAGCACCAAAGATCTAAGGACTTCCCATAAGTTCTCATAAGGCCCAGCATCCTAAAGGTCCATAACACTTCCTAATACCATCATGTTTGGAACCAAACCTTTATATAACGGTCCTTTGAAGAACACTCAACCAAACTACAGCAGTAGCTTTTTGAGAACTGGCTTTTTTTACTTGGCATGATTTCTCTGAGATTTATTCAAGCTGTGTGTTTATCACAGTTCATTCCTTGTTATTGCTATATATTGTTATGTATAGTTGTACCACAATTTGTTTATCCATTCACAGTTGGACAACATTTGGGTTGTTTCCAGTTTTGGAAGACTATGAATAAAGTTGCCATATATATTCATATATAAGTCTTGTATGTTCATATATTTTCATTTCACTTGGATAAATACTGAGGATAACAATTATTGGGTTGTATGGTAATTGTATATTTAACTTTCTAAAACATCACCCAACTGTCTTTCAAAGAGGCTGTTCCATTTTACATTGCAATCAGCACTGGATGAGTTCCAGTTCCTTCATATCCTTGCAAGAATTTGGTATTTTCTTAAAAACTTTTATGCTAAGTACTTTTTATCTACCTTTTAATTTATTTTTATAGACTCATGAGTATGCAATAGAACCCGTATTTTACAGTTAAGGAAACTGAGGCACAGATAGTAAGTAACAACCATAAATGGCACTATATGGGGAGCAAAAATTGGTTCTTGTTCAAGCTTTGCTCTAAGCTGGCTATGTGACTTGGTCACTCACCTTTCCAGGCCAGTCACTATCTTCCACCATCAAATTAAGCCATTAATTTCTGGAATAAACTCCCAGTTCATCTATAATATCTATGAATCATTCATAATTGTGATATATTGTTAATAATGTAATGTGTATATAGATGGTCTTTATCAACTAAAATTAAAAAACAAGTTTTCAAATTTACAAGGTTTTTCTGGGGCATTAGAACATGAAAGGATTTATTAATAACATGGATGTGTATAGAACTATTCTACCCCAAAAGATGGCTTTCCACAGACACTAGCTTCTATTTCTCTCCATCACTCTAAGAGTGCTGTTTCTCATGGGTTCTGTAAAGAGGTGAACACAAAGTGCAAGTGCAATGCAAATTGACTTCACTAAAATGGTAGTGCAAAATTGAAAAAGATGCAAGATTTCACAGTGATGAACCTTATGTTCAAATATTGTCTGTCATTGATAAGCAAGTCTCTAAGCTTTTAATAGTAATTAGCTAACTCCTGAAGAACAGAAAAAAAACAGCAACAATGACAACAGATGCCTCAACAAGACCATTAAACAATTTTCCAAAGCTGATTTTATGATTTTACTATGCTGATTCCTTCCATGTCTACTTAATCTTTTCATGTGGGTGTCCAGGGCTCAAATGCTAGATCTCTTCTGTCCTGTGTCCACATTTAGTCTGAAGGCTTTAAGTGCCTCCCATAAGCTATTGATTCTCAAACATGAATTTCTCCTTTTTCCCCTGAACCCCATCCAGACTCATATCAATTACCCTCTTAATATCTCTGTTTGGATGTCTGGTATCTTGTGCTTATTATATCCAACTGAATTTCTAATCTTTCCTCCAAAATATCCTAAAGTTTCAGCCTTCCCCACTTTGTTTGCCATCTCCTGCCTTCCAGTTGCTCAGAACAAACTGAGTCATCCTTGATTGCTGTCTTTCTCTGATACTGTTAGTCTCATAATCAGTTAAGTTAGTAAGTCCTCTCAGCTCCTCTCCAGGATCTCAATGCTTCTCACCATTTCTAGTACAACTCTGGTCCAACTACCATGATCTCTCACCTGACTGCTAGTAGCCTCTTAGGTGGTTCCCTGCTTCTAGTCTATCTCCAAGTCCACAGTCAGAGTGATCTTCACTCCTTTTCCCAAAATAATTGTGCTCCCCATCTCACTCAGAGTAAAATCAAGGTCCTTTTTGATATGGTCTATAATATCCTGAACAATCTTTAGTCAGACATCTCCAAACCTATCTCCTCTCTCTCTCTCCATTCACTCCATCCCAGCTGCCCTGGCTCCTTGCTCTTCCTTTAACATACCAGGCACATTCTACCCCAGGGCTCTCATACCTGTGGCTCCTTCTGACTTAGACTGCTCTTTCTTCAGGTATCCACAAGTGTTTCTCCTTCATCTCTTTCAGATCTTCTCAGAGAGATATACTCTGACCACTCTCAAAAACTGTAGCTTTTACCCCCATGTTGTGTAGCTTATCCACCTTCTCTGCTTTTGCATTTTCTTTTTAGTATTTGTTACTTTCTAGCATGGTTTGCTTTTCCCTCATATTTTATGTTTTGACCATATTCTATGATAATCCACTAGAATGTAAGGTCCATGAAGGCAAGGGATATTTTCACTTTTTTTCTTTACTGCCTAGTAAAGTTCTTGACACATAGTTAATAATAAATGAATGAATAAATGTCTTGAAAGTCAAATAGGAAGGACATAAGGTAATTTCATTTAAAAATATATATGTCCCTACTATCTATTGTAAGATTAGTGCATAGTAAAATTTATAACCTAATCTGGAAATATCAGCTCAATTTTAAGGTTTTTAGTTGTTGTTTCTAAAGATAAACTTTCTCCAAAGAGTAGTTTTTGGTACTTCTTATGATATTTTCATCCCTGCTTCAAGTAGACTGGCTCTATGGAGACCATACAATCATCTTTGGATAAAAATTACCTCTGATATTTATCTGAGTAGGAAGAAACATGTCTTATTTAAAAAAAAATTCTATGTGGAAGGAACTATGCTTTTGTCTGTCTTCTCTCACACTTTGCACACCCAGGCCATCTGAGGAGCAATTGAAGTCTGCTAAAGCTTCTGGAAGCCCCAGGCTGCTCTGCCACCTATGTGAGGTCACCAAGAAGGGCGACTCCAGAGGCCTCACCTCTTGGAGGGGGGTGGCCATGCTGACAGTCTGCTGGTGCATTAAATAAGGCCAAGGGTAGCAGCAGAAAAGACCAGATCCTTCTGTTCTTAACAGTATTTTAGCTTAACAGCAGAAAATGCTTAACCTGTCCCCCTTCCTAGAAACAACAAACAGTTCTCTTCAGTTCCCTCAGTTCTGATGGGCCATAAATTTCAAAGTTCCCTCATCTCTATCCATCCTTTAAAAAAAAATGACAGGAGTTTCTTTCCTTCCCCTGAAGCTTATTTAACGTGCACACTTTTTCTCTGCCTAGAATTCCCCAATAATAGTGACATATCTATTGCTGTTTCCAGATTAATTAAAGACTTGAGGGATGTAAAACTAAAAGCAAAGCCAAGTTTTTTCAGGACTTCTCTGCACTAGACTTGAAGCTCCTTGCACAATTAGCATGTTTCTTAGTCATTTTTGTACTCTGTACCATCCTGGCACAAAATAGCCCTAAATCATCCATTCAGCAAAATTTTATTGAGCATTTAGTATGTGTCAAGTACTGGGGATACAGCCACACACCTCTGACCTCTGAGAGTTCACACTAAACAAGTAAACCAATAAGATCATTTCAGATTTTTTTCCAATGCTGCAAAGAACATAAATCAGGGAAAGCAAAGAGAGCAGTACTACTGAGAAGAGAGAGTCTGGAACTCTGATCAAGAGTAGAAGCACAGGGGCAGGGGAGATAGCTCATTGGTAGAGTGCTTGCCTTGCATGCACAAGTCCCCAGGTTGGAACTCCAGCACCACCAAAAAAAAAAAAAAAAAAAAAAAAAAAAAAAAAAAAAGAGTAGAAGCCAAAAGATATTTCTAGGGATTTGGCACACACCCCTTTTCTGCTGGACTCTAGGATTTGAACAAACTCCTTCATCTCCTCCATCTTCTTGGCTGACTGTAATACAGAGGAAGCAAGGGCTGTTTCTGGCATTCACGGGATGCAGCAAGGGTCCAAATGGAGGCTTGCATATGTTTAAATAACTACAAGTTGTGAGTCAAGCTAACAAACTATTATATAAAATATAATCTACCCTGTTAGTATGATAAATCAACTTTAAAATAACTGGAAGCTGGGGCTGGGGACGTGGCTCAAGCGGTAGCGCGCTCGCCTGGCATGCGTGTGGCCCGGGTTCGATCCTCAGCACCACATACCAACAAAGATGTTGTGTCCGTCGAAAACTAAAAATAAATAAATAAATAAATATTTAAAAATTCTCTCTCTCTCCCTCTCTCTCTAAAAATAAATAAATAAATAAATACCTGGAAGCCTAGGTTTCCATTCAAGATTTTCAGACTCCTCAGAGTTCTGCATTCAAATGTGGCAGAGTTGGGACAGAGTCAGGCAAGCCAGCCTCTGGGCACTGACCCCTAGCTTTTGGCCTGCCCCCTTCTCTTCCCAACCTGGCTTCATTTCCTATTGTGAGGAAGTTCTTGCCCATACACATGATGCCCCAGCCCCTATGTTCCAGATCCATCCGTATCTTCTGCAAATGGCTATGAGCTTAGGGACCTGTAAACTGACAGCACAGACAGCCTGTGGGAGGAAGGACTCCAAGCAGAGGCTCACAGATGCTGAAAATGGATTTGGGAGCATTTGGGCAGAAAATTGCAGAGTCCTAAGTAAGCAGGGTGTCTTAGTCTACCTGTGCTGGTATTTAAAAAATTTAAAAAAAATTATTTTCTAACTATTCCAAAGGCTGGGAATCTCAAAATCTAGATGATGGTGTGTGGTGAGGGTTTCCCTCTCTGCTTCTAGGATAATGTTTTGTATCCTCAAGAGGAGAAGAATGCTGTGTCCTCACATGGCAGAAGGCAGAGAGGTATAAAAGGGTAAGCTATCTCTGAAGTCACTTTTTATGAGTAGTAAGTCACTTATGAGGGTGGCACCCGCATGACTTAATCACCTCCTCCAAAGCCCTACCTCTTCATACTACCACAATGGGGGTAAAATTTTAATGTGAATTTTGGAGATGATACTTTTAAACCACAGTGCATGGGGCATGACCAAGAAGAGGAGACCCAGGTTCTGACTATGCAAGCCCTCTTGGCCCATGCACTCCTTGTTCCAGGGGAAGTGTTATGGTTTAGATGTCAGGTGTCCCCCCCAAAAGCTCATGAGTGAGACAATGCAAAAAAGTTAGAGATAAAATGATTGGGTTATGAGAACTTTAACATAATCAGTGCATTTATCCACTGATAGGAATTAACTGGGTAGTGATTGTAGATAGTATACATTGTAAGTAATTAATAATAGCAATCATACACATAGGTAGTTACAACACAACAAATTGAGTTGGGTGTGGCTGCAGGAGGTCAATCTTTGAGGGGGGGTGTCTTTGGGGTATATATTTTGACCCTGGGGAGTTTAAGTGCTCTCTGCTTCCTGAATTGCTTTCCTCTGTCATGGCCTTCTGCCTTTTTCTGCCCTACCTAGGGGGGCATAGAGCAATGGAGTGAGACCTCTGAAACCATGAGCCCCAAATAAACTTTCCTTCTTCTAAAATTATTCTTGTCAGATCTATTGGCCAAAGTGAATAAAGTGACTGAAACAGGGAGGCAGATGGTTGGAGGATGCCAACAGTGATACCCTCTATGGCACAGGGCCCAGAGCAACCCTCTTGCCTGGGGCCTAGGGGTGGTAGCAGGTATTCAAGGAGGGGAGGCTTTTTGTCCCTGTGATTAAGAAGATATGCTTCAGGGTTGGGATGGGAGTGGAGACATGGATGATGAAGATGAGTCATTCTTGTCAGGATCTTCTAGAAGAACATTCCCAATTGTGGGTAGAAGAAAGACCACATCCTATGGGCTCTGAATGGAAAGGAAGATGACTTGGGTGGTTGGAACCTAATCAAGAAAAGAATGGTAAGAGATGAGGTGAGATGGTCATGCAGGGACAGGGACTTTGGAGGCCGAGGTAGGGGTGCAATGTGAAGCCCTTGGAGGGTTGACATGATGGATTGTTATGACCCATGTGCTATACAAAATGGATGGATAACAAAGAATCACCACCAAGAGCAAATTTACAGAAGCACCACTCAAAATGCCACAGTGCCCTTCACATACAGATCCTTGTGATTAATTCTTCCCCCAATTTTAGAGCCAAGAAAAACCCAACTCTCCCACTGAGCTGATTTCTGTAACTCACAGGGTTTCTTCTCTTGTTTAGACCACCTGAAAGCTCAGAGCTGAGTTTGTGCTTATTTGCAGAGTAAATTGCTCATTTATCAATTTGACACCCAATATCCATTTTATATCCAACTACTCACATATTTTCATAAATCTTTCTCAAAATAGTATATATTGTAAAGTAAATTAATAATAGCAATCATACATGTAGGTAGTTACAACTCAACAAACTGATATCTGACCAGTAGCTCTTTCAGTAATGTAAGTAATGTAAGTACTGAAAGTTTTTTGCTTATTTCATTATTTGATATGTTGAAATCATGGGGCAGGTAAGCAAGATTTTAAATCTACATTAGCCTTTGCTACTGCAGATTTATGGTGATTCACTGAGCCTGTTTGTAATCTACAAACAAATGTGCACAATGACTTTTTGTAATTTTATCATAGGATGTCATAAAATATTTTAAGACATGCAAAAAGGTATAAAGTACAACATAACAAATATTTACATATCTAACTCCCAGTTAAAAGAAAAAGATTAAGCATTAGCATATACAGCTGCAGCTTCATTAATTCCCCCTCCAAATCATATTCCCCTCCCAAACCTCAGAATTAACCACCATCCTGAGTCTAATGCTTATCACTACCAAGTATTTAAAAAATTTGTTTATTATATATATAAAAATGTAGGTCTCTATATATTTCTAAGGGACCTATACATACACATACACACATACACACACACACATATGTAGGTCCCTTAGAAATAAACAGTGTTTTGTGTATTTCTATACTCTAAGTAAATGATATCACTTTAATCTTTTCTTGTCCTTTTTTCTCAAAATTGTTGGTAATTTATTTCCTTTGATTTTGTAGCTTGATTTCCATGGTGTGCCATTCCATCATCATTTCTATATTCATCATCCTGTTGAAATATATTTCAGATTGTTTCCACCCTACCTCAACCTCCCAATCCACTGCACACATTTTTACTATTAAGGCTTTTGTGAACATTCTTGCACACATCTCCTTGGATGTATTGTATCTCAACCTCTACACACATACGCATACACACACATATACACACACACACACACACAATATAGAACACTGAGCTTTTCATTATTTTGTCATTATTTTCAGACTAATATTATCATCACCCATGTTCAATCCTTTAAAATGACCTCAAGATGGATATTTTATAATAAGGAAGCACAGTCCAGAGTAGAATAGGGTAATTTTAAAAATCAGAATTACAGAATTTTTTAAAATCCCCCAAAGAGACCACCTAATGGAACACCTTCATTTTATTGACAAGGAAAACAGTGCTCAAGAGTGGAGAAGGGGTGGCCCAGTGGGCTACAGAAGGCAGGTGATCCCTTACAGGAGCCTCCACTATGAGCTAAAAGAAAACCCTCTTGTTTTTCCTTCTGTTCCCTAAGCTCCACTAAACAACATACTGTGAAATGAGGCTCACTCCATGAAGTCGTTCCTGGCTGAATCACAAATGTGCTCCCCTTGATCAATTCAAACCATATTTTTATTTTTCAAGTTAATTTCAGCCCAGCTTTACTGAACTAGAGGCAAAGATCAAAAGATAAAATAAGTTTTCTAATCAAATACAACAAAAATAATTGAAATTCCAAGGGAAAATGAAATCACAAAGGAAAACAAATTAGAGCAAAAAAGTTTGGAAAAATTTTTCAGAGCAAGGATGAGTTCTTATGACTAGAAACTACAGGGTTTCCTTCCTATAGAGACCATTGAAAAAGCTGCTGTCTTTTGCTGATATTTGTCAAGAACTTCCTCCTCCACAATACTTTAATCAGGTTCCTCCTTTCTGAGCCCTTTTCTGGGCAGACCTTCTCCAGCTGAGTTCAGCTTGGCAAGAAATTTCCCACCTTTGACACCTAACTAAATTCCTCTTAGTAGTTTTCCATCTGCTGACCCCTCCCCACTCCCTCCATTGGCTATTAATCCCCAGCTATCCCTGCTGCATTCAGAAATTGAGTTTAATCTAATTCAGTTTAGTGCATTTTTCCTTGGACAGATTCACTGTCAGTGCCAAACTGTCACTGTATCAGACTCACATCACAAACTGCCTGTAAATAGAATGGCCATGTGTCGCAGTCAACTTGAGACAGTCCCAGGCATGCCTGATGTGGGAGCAGTGTCACCAGTGGCTGCCATTCCATTCTCAAAAGCAACTTGGTTTGCACAATAAATCATACTCACCCTTACATGTTGTGAAATCTACTGGCTAGAGACTTTCTTTTTTAAAATTTCTTACATACATGACAATAGTGGAGTGCATTACATTCATAATTATCCATTCATAGCACAATTTTTTGTAATTCTGTATATAAAGTATGTTCACGCCAAATTATGCCATTATTCATGAGCTCTCTTTGTGTTTTTTTTTGCATACAATTCTTAATACACCTTTATACCACCATTTATCATATCTCTGTTTATATGTAAGGTATGTTGATACCAAATTCACATCTTCATACATGTATTTTGTATACTGATGATGTCTCCTTCCACCATCCTAGCTATTCCCCTTCTTCCTCCCTTTCCCTCCCACCCCTATTTCCCTATCTAGAGGTAATTTTTCTCCCATGCTCTCCCTCCCTACCCCACTTTGAGTCATCCTCCTTATATCAGAGAAAACATTCGACATTTGTTTTTTTGGGATTGGCTAACTTCACTTAGCACAATCTTCTCTAATGCCACCCATAAGAGGAGGGTCTGTTGAACTTTAAAAAGAGTGCTACAGCAGTATTACAAAGATCAAAAGAGCAGATTTGTTATGTTTTGCTGGAAATAAAAAATTATTTCCACCAGTTTCTTTCTCAAACACATCCAAATGACTTTATTACACCTCCCTTCTGATGATTATAGATGGATTTATTATTGAACACTTGCCAGATATGTGACATGCATTCAGGAAGTGGTGGGGAGGGAAAGGGCAAGAGAGGGAGAGGGATCAGGAAGGCCAATGTGTGGTAGGGGCCTTAAGAAAAGCAGCTGAGATTGGGGAATCAATACCTCATTCTCATGAATTGCATTAAAGGACTGAAATGAATTTGCAAAACAATAATTGAGGCTGACACCTGCTCTTGACAGAAGGGGATGAATCAAGACTGAGCTGTGCTTTAGCACCTGCTGTGTGTATGGGGGTTGGGGGGAACAGAAGGGAAACTGCTAAATCCTTTCATCTAAAAATGCTGGTTTTTAATTGCCTTCTAAAGCTAAAGGAGAAAATCCTTTATTAGGGTGGGTTTTGCTGAGTGGTTTTGAGCAATTTTTTAAAAAGTTACTTCCATTTATTTGAAAATATCTACAAGAGGCTCTTATTCTGCAGAGCTTTACCAGGACTCATGGGATAGGACCAGAATAACAACTTCAAACTCAGCGGTTAAAATCTCAGGCATGAGCTTTCAGGCATGGATATGATGGAGAGTGTAGGGAAAAAGCTGGATTAGATAATCTCCAAAGTGCCTTTAGAGAGAAACTCTAAAATTCTGACCTTCAGTGGATTCTACAGCTCCATTTTACAGGTGGAGTCCAGTGAAGTGAGAACAAGGTCACTAATAGGGAGTGAGAGCCTCTTATCTTTAGGATAAGACTAGTGATTTAGAAAAGATGAACCAAGACCATCATCAGGATGCTTTACTAAAAAAAAAATCTCACCAAAGTATAATCATGCAGTACCACTGCATCACATGTGAGATGGTTAGAAATGCAGATCTAACCAAAGACTGACTAAATCAGATTCTGCTTTTAAGCTAGATCCCAAGTGATTCATATACATATCAGAGTTTGAGAAAAAAACTAGAGTCTTGCCTTGAGCCCTGATTCCAGTTTGAATAGCAAGACTCTAGAATGCAGTTCAAGCTACAAACAAGTTTGCTCCCCTAGTATCAGGCCAGCTTCCTAAGTTCATAGGCATGGTTTCCCACACCAGAACCTTCTGCTAAAGTACTAAGTTTACCTTATTACAGTATGAGTTTGTCTAAAAATAACAGAAAAGGGACAACTATCAGATTCAGGCTGAAGGTTTGTTCTCTTTCTCTGTCCTCCCCTCTTCTCCATCTCTGGTGGACAGACTTGCTTTAAAAGTCAGTTTTGAGAAATGATAAATGTCTGAAGTGACAGATATGCCAATTACCCTGATCTGATCATTACACATTGTATACATGTACTGAAATGTCACATGATGCTCCATAAATACAATTACTATTTGTTAATCAAAAATTTAAAAAAACATAAAAATAATCAATTAATATTACTTGATTTATAGCAATTGTCAAGTATTATTCAAGTTACAGTTCTAGTTCTTACGAGGACACCAATCAAGCATGGGATGGAGAGTATGAATTAAAGCTTGTTTGGTAGATCCCTGGGTCTGCTTGCTCACACTTGCTTCTAACTCTGCTTTGACTAGAACTCTTTTTTCTTAAATAAGTTCACTCTTCAATTTGGAAAATACTGTATTCCAACCTTGTTTTACTGATGATTTGGCTAGGAAGTGTCAAATAGGCATAAGCCTATATTAATAACTTTTTCTTCCTTTCATTCTATCTAGGGCAGGTATTTCAGAAGTCATTTTGTATAAAACAAAGTTCTGATTAGGTTTAATATATGGGCAGTTGAGAGGAAACAGTAAGAATTAAATCACGGTTTTCACTGTATGGAATTGTCACTTTATAGGTTAAAAAGTCAAATATTGGCAATTTCAAAATCAACCAAATTAAAATATTCATTTTAGAATTTCTTGACCTAAGAAATATTGAGAGAACAGACAGTGTTATTTGTGGAGGCTTAGGTAGGGGGTTTTCTTCCTCTCTCTCTCTCTCTGTCTCTCTGGAGGGAGGTTTACCAGGGATTGAATCCAGGGGCACTTAACCACTGGAACATATCCCCAGCCCTTTAAAAATATTCTTTTAGAGACAGGGTCTCACTAAGTTGTTCAGGGCCTTGATAATTCATTCAGAGCATCACTAAGATGCTGAGGCTGGTTTTGAACTTGCAATCCTCCTGCCTCATCCTTTTGAGCTGCTGGGATTATAGGTATGTGCCACTGAGCCCGGTTAGGTTTTCTCTTTTGTTTGAAGATATTTTCGGAAGCAGCAGGAACTTTTTTTAGAGTCTAGACAACCATCTTTCTATTCTGAACAACCAGGGGAAAATGGGGGTCTTAGAAAGCCAGGTTTGGTTATCGATTCAGGATAAATGCATGCATGTATCCATGAAGGAGGCTTATTTTTAAATCTGTGAAAGAAATACATAAATGGTGCCAAACCTTAGCACAACAATTAGAGTTAACTTTATTTTCTACTTCCTTTCCTTTTCACAGGCAGGTGCAGTTCATAATTGAACTATGACAAGAATAAAGAAAGAAGATGTTTCCCCTAGAGATCTACCACCAAGTTAATATCACTCTCTAGTTAGAAGGTGGGAAAGGAAGATTCAAACAAAAGAATACAATCTAGTTCCTTTTTGGTTAATGATCACAATTATACTAAGCATGCTGAGTTGCCATTGTGCTGGGCATAATTCTATGATAGCCCAAATCACATGACAGTGTAATTGTGCATTTAAGTGTCTATTTCCTCCATGCCAGTCCAAGATCATACTTTGAGTAGTGAGGCAGAATTAGGTCTTATCCATAACAATGAGCCCAGTATCTTTGAGGAACTAGGCATTAATAACAGTAGGCATTAATAACAGTAGGCATTAATAACTGTATTGCTTAACATTTAAAAGTTTGTCAAATAATGATCGCTTTAATAACCAATTACATTAGCAAAAATTGAAGTACTACATTATAAATCTTTGTGGATTATGGAAATCAATTTGGCAAGGTCACATTCTACGACCCAGGAATTAGAAGACATTTATCTTAGGAAAGAGCTTAAAATTTGAAAATAACATTAGGTTTCAAATATTTAAGTTAACATTATAAATGAGTTGAAGAAACTGAAAACAATCTAGAGGGATATCACATTATAGAGAAAATAATTGCTTGGGGGGATATTTAATTACATTGGAAAATGCTCAAGAAAGGTGGGCAAAAAATATGACACTAAGGTCCTTTTTTGTTGTTGTTAGCATTACATTACAAGGATGTCCCAATTATTCAA
The DNA here is from genome assembly GCF_964194105.1 of Spermophilus citellus. Taxonomy (NCBI): domain Eukaryota; kingdom Metazoa; phylum Chordata; class Mammalia; order Rodentia; family Sciuridae; genus Spermophilus; species Spermophilus citellus. The sequence goes on along the minus strand of NC_138188.1, from coordinate 29,376,669 downwards.
AGTTTTGCCAAAACACTGTTTGTAATGGCTGTAGAATACTCTTTTGGATATAAATATAATAAATTAACTATACTTTATAAATACATACACATATGAATGCACATGCTAAAAATAACATATAGATAGGAATCACAGCATGCTTATTGTTCTGTACCTTTCTTTTCTCAGTTAACAGTTTAATCTAGAGAGCTCACCACATAAGTACATACAGATCTTTCTCACTTATTTTTAATGCCAGGACAGTATTCCTTTGCAGAGACATATGCTGATTTTTCAAAACAGTTCTTATTGATATCCTTAATCCATTTATAGCATTTGTTATTAAAACAATTCTATAAACTTAACATAGTGGTTCACACCTATGGTTCCAGCTACTCAGGAGACTGAGGCAGGAGGATCACTTGAGCCCAGGAATACAAGACTGGGCAACGTTATAAGATGCTGCCTCAAAAGAAAACCAAAACCAAACAAACAATAAAAAACCCTTTGATATACATTGTGCATTTATACAAGTATTGCTATAGCACAAATTCTGAAATTTCTAGATTAAAGATTTTCATTTAAAAATTTTGAATAGGCATTGCCAAACTGCTCTCAACATTATTGCATCAATTAACACTTCTTTTGGTGGGGGGTAGGGGGGTAAAGAGAAAAGGTTTATTTTAGTTCATTATTCTAGAGGCTGCAGTTCAAGATGCATTGCTTTGAGGCACTAATGAGGCAGTGCTTTACTTACTTCACAAGCCACGGAGCAAAGAAGGAAGGGGAAAAGACTCAAGCCCCACAAACCCCTTTGAGAGCATGCCTCAGTGACTAAAGAACCTCACAGTAGGTCCTGCCTCCCAGAGTTTCCACCACCCTCCAATAGCACCACCCTGGAGACCACTTTAGCATATGGACCACTGGGGGACCCTTAAGATCCAAACTGTGCAAGATAGTATATTAGTTTCCCAGGGCTGCTATAACAAATTTCCACAAACTGATGGCTTAAAATAACAATTTTTCTTTCAATTCTGGAGGGCAAAACCCTGAAATCATGATGTTCACCATTTCTACCAGGGGCTTTGGGAGAGAGTCTGCTTCTTAACTCTCCCAGATTTTGACTGTGACATTCCTTGGCCTGTGTCTGCATTACTCTAATCCTGCCTTGTCTTCATATGGCCTTCTCTTCTGTGCCTTTTGCTCTTATTTATGTCTTTTCCTATTCTTATACACACTCTGTCATTGGATTTAGGACCCACCTGGATACTTCAAGCTGATCTTGTTTCAAGATCTTTAAAATAATTACTTCTGCAGAGACCCTTTAATGAATGTGGTCACATTCATTGACTCCATGTAGACATATCTTTTGAAAACCACCATTCAACCCACAATAAACAGTTTCCCAACCTTGACATTTTGAGCTAGATAATTCCTTGGGGGTAGGGAATGGCCTGTGCTTTCTGGAATGTTCACTAGTATCTCTAGCCCTAATATATGCCAGTGATATCTTCCCAACCCACACCAGTTGTGACAACCCAAAAGGTCTTTAATTTCCTTGATCACATAATACCTGGTGGCTATTGATGATGACCTAGGTCTAAGTGGTAATTAATTATTTGCCTCAGCTGCAGTCCCAAATGTACCCACAAATTGCAGCTTGTGCAACTGAAGCCTCGCCCCATTATTTTCTATGTAAGCTGAGAAGAATGGAAGGCCCAGCAGTTTGAGTAGAGGCTCAAAGCACCTCAAGTTCCTTTTGGAATTAAACCATTTTAAAGCTCCTCTCTAACCTCCCCATGTGCCACTGAAATGTTTTCTGAGGTGTTACATTCCAGCAAAGCTGAAATTGCTCATGTGTTTTGAAACCAGCAGTTTTGAATTTAATTCTTCCTGTGTGATGGTTTCTTTGCCATCAGTTCTCAAAAATCAAGGGAAATGCAAATGCTAACTTCAAAAATTCACAAACTGAAGTTGAGAGGAACATTTTCACCTCTCTGATCCAAGCCAGACATGTTTGATGCTGTCATATATAGGTTTTCTCTGTTAGTTTCTGCCTAAGGATACAGAAACATGAAGATAGTGGGGAAAAAGGCACACTCCCACATTACTGGTGGGACTGCAAATTGGTACAGCCAATATGGAAAGCAGTATGGAGATTTCTTGGAAAATTGGGAATGGAACCACCATTTGACCCAGCTATCCCTCTCCTCAGTCTATACCCAAAGGACTTAAAAACAGCATACTACAGTGACACAGCCACATCAATGTTTATAGCAGCACAATTCACAATAGCTAAACTGTGGAACCAACCTAGATGCCCTTCAATAGATAAATGGATAAAAAAATGTGGCATATATACACAATGGCATATTACTCAGCAATAAAAGAGAATAAAATCATGACATATGCAGGTAAATGGATGGAGTTAGAGAAGATAATGCTAAGTGAAGTTAGCCAATTCCAAAAACCAAATGCCAAATGTTTTCTTTGATATAAGGAAGCTGATTTATAGTGGAATAGGGAGAGGGTGCATGGGAGGAATAGACGAACTCTAGATAGGGCAGAGGGGTGGGAGGGGAAGGGAGGGTGCATGGGTTAATTAATGATGGTTGAATGTGATGATTATTATTATCCAAAGTACATGTATAAATACATAAATTGGTGTGAGTATACTATGTGTACAACCAGTGATATGAAAAATTGAGCTCTATATATGTAATAAGAATTGTAATGCATTACGCTGTTATATATAAATATAAATAAACAAGAAAAAACAAAACAACAACAACAAAAACAATAACAACATGCCATACAATCAAAATACAGCCCAGAACTCAGTGTTGGAGTCTTAAGAAAATTAGTCAATGCATGTTCTTCTTTTCAAAATGTAGGCAAAAGGAGAAGACTTGGAACAGTATATCTTCAAAACTTTGTCACCTAGAAAGGCTATTAAGTTTACCTTCTCTGTTCATTCCTAATAATAGAATCAATGTGAGTAAAATGATGTTTCTCAAAAGTCAGGGAGGACATGCAAGTTTAGCTTTATGAATGAGATACAAATTACAGATAAATGCAAGAATATAATATTCTTGTATTTTGCTGTAATTAGCAACATTTAAAAATATGGTGATTAGCAATTAGGTTGTTTTTATGCTTGATTCATGCTTTCATTTGCATTAAAAAATTCTATTTGAGTAGAAAATCATAGAGGCATAATGGTTCTTTCCTTTTTCAGGAAATCAGGCTGTTTGAATCAAATATTTATAATAACCACATAATGACAGTCTACCTGGTATATGGAAGAAAACAAACAGACTTTTGAGAATTGTCTTTGTATATATACAAAGACATATACATGGAAAGTCCTAAAAATCTTCATGCCTTTGTGCTGAAGACTGACTAAAATACTATGAGCATCAAAGGTCATGGAAACAATCTAAGTGTTGATCAACAGATAAATGGATAAAGAAATTATGGTGTATATGCATGGGAATTATTCAGCCTTAAAAGAGGAGATCCTACTATTTGTAGCAACATGGATAAGCTTAGAGGAATTGTGCTAAGTGAAATAAACTAGACATATAAAGAGAAATCTGCATGATCTAATTTTTGTGAAATATTAAAAAAAAGAAAATAAAAACTGGATACACAGAATCAGAGAGTGGAATGGTTGTAGCTATCATGGAGGAAATGGAAAGATGAAAACTAAAGTTATAGAAAGTAAATAATTCTAAATATTTTTTTTTGTACCAGGGATTGAACCCAAGGGCACTTAACCACTGAGCAACATCACCATCCTGTTTTTTTGTTTGTTTTTTTTTTTAATTAACTTTGAGATAGGGTCTCACTCAATCCTTAGGGCCTCACTAAGTTGCTGAGGTTAGCTTTGAATTTGGGATCCTCCTGCCTCAGCCTCCTGAGTGGCTGGGATTACAAGCATTCTCTACCATGCCCGACAATTCTCAAGATCTAGTGTACAACATACAGACTAGAGTTGATAATATTGCATTCTACACTGGTAATTTTTTTTAAGAAAAGAACAACAACAAAAAGGCAGATTTTAGGTACTTTTACCACAGACACAAAAAGAAAGATAACTATGAGACAATCTGTTAATTTGCCTGATTGTAAGTATATCAAAACATGTTGTACACATTCAATACATGCAATCTTAAAAAGAAGTTAAATACAAAGTAAAATGTAAAACGTTCTTCAGTGTTGTTTTTTTTCCCCTTGGGAGAACTGTAAGTTATGGTTTATTGATATTTTTTATATTTAACTTGAAACTTGTTTTCCTGTTGTATTTGATCCTAAATAGTGAGAATATAAAGTAATAAATAATTTTAAGAAAATACATACGTGCACTTACAAAGGCTTGTTCTGAAAATAGAATGTCAAGACTCTTTTCCACCAATACTAAAGGAATTGCTCAAGTTTCCAGGTAAAACAAGAAGCACAGAAACATAATCTGTTCCAAGAATGCTTTTAGTGTGGGGTGGGCAAGCAAGCTGTGCCAGTTTTTTTTTGGTGGGGGGTACTGGGGATTGAACTCAGGGGCACTTGGCCACTGAGCCACATGCCCAGCCCAATTTTGTATTTTATTCATTGACAGGGTCTCACTGAGTTGCTTAGTGCCTCACTAAGTTGCTGAGGTTGGCCTTGGACTCATAATCCTCCTGCCTCAACCTCCTGAGCCTCTGGGATAACAAGTGTGCCCCAGCGCCCAGCAAACTGTGCCAGTTTTTAAGCTATTATCTCTAATCCCAAACTATTCTTCTGTACTCTGCTTTGAGATGCTGAGCCCAAGACTCTGATGAACTAATTTTAGCTTTCCAGCCTCCATGATAGACTGGAAATAGGAGGTGCTAGTTGGAGACTAGCAGTCACCCTACAGAGTTCCCTGTGAAGATCACTGGCAACACTTTCCCTGCAACAGCAATGACACCCTGTTTGCAGTTTCTCCAATGCTTACAGACCCAGCCTCAGTGTTCCCCTCAAAGGCACTAGCACAAGCTGGCTGGTACCCATTCTTCCACAATGAGGGTACCACTCTATTGGGCTCCTCCTCCAGATTTAGAGATATCAGCAGGAGCTAAGCAGCACCTTCTCCTTAGGGGTCTGAGTCCAGGATCTACAGGAACTTCCCCTAGGCCTCTAAGAGTTAATACTTCTAATCCTTCCTTTTATTCTCCCAGCCTACTAGCTGGTCCTGCAGTTGCTACTCCATGATACTCTAGTGTTTTAGTTCATTGGTGTTGCTATAACAAAATACCTGAGACTGGATAATTTATAAAGAACAGACATTTATAGCTTATAGCTCTGAAGGCTGGGAAGTCCAAGATCAAGGAGCCAGAAGATTCAGTGGCTGGTGAGGGACAGTTCCTCATTAACAGTACCATATATATGTTTTTACATGGCAGAAGGGTGGAAGAGCAAAGGGCCTGGCTACTTCCCTCTAGCCCTATAAGGGAACTATTCCCATTAATGAGAGCCCTCAAGACTTACTCACCCCCAAAGGCCCCACTGCACTAGTAATTAAATTCAAACATACGAATTTGGGGTGCATATACATTAAAACCGTATAACATCCAGTGTTCCCTTTTTGTCTTTTTCGTTCCCTAAAATGTCTATACTAAATTCTCTCAATTACATTAATTCATGTAGTTTCTTGTAACAGGACCCTGATTGATAGATGGGCCAGGAAATCTGGGTAGGATTCCTTTCCAAGATATAACTTTCTTTAAGCATAAAAGATTTTTAAAAATAAATGTGTTGTATGATTTGATATTAAATCACTTATGGGTCATTGTTTGGAATATCAGAAATAAGCATAAGACCACAAAGAACCTAGTATTCTTGATGGTTGTTCTGTGAGTTTCTATGCTTATCTCCTGCTTCATGATAATAGCACATATTATAAATAGAATGTGAGGTGGTGGGATGTGGTAGTTACAGAATTCTGCAGTCTTAACTCAGTCTCTCTCTCTCTCTCTTTCTCTTTCTCTCTCTTTCTCTTTTTAGATGGAGTCTTGTTATGTTCCGCAGGTTCCTCTTGAACTCCTGTATGCAAAAGGTTCTCTTACCTCAGCCTCCTAAGTTCTGGGACTACAGAAACACAATAATAAAACCTGGCAACCAGAATCCCAGGTAGACAAAAGAAAATTATGTCATTATAAGAATAAATGCCAGCATTGTTGGTTTGGCAACTAACACTTATTTCACAATTTAATGGACTTAAAAGTAAATATAATGTCACTTGAAACCATTTCAAGTGAGTGGGAGAAAAAACTCTGCTAGTTAATCTATTTTTAAGAAAAGTATAATGTTGAAGAAGTTAACCCATGGGCGAGACTTTAGTCTCACTTTGCACTAAAATGCCACTATTTTTGTAGAAAAAAAGCAACAGTGTTGTGAAAATCCTACTTATAAACATTGCTAAAATTATTTCACTTGTATTTGATTACAGTAGCAAAATTGCATATATGGAAACACAGTAATATGAAAATTTCAGATGTGTTGCTTTGTCTAGAACCCAGTGAGGACAAAAATCATCCTGTGTCTTATTCACTTCCCCTGACTCTACCTTTAGGCTTCCCATTTGAATTATTTTGGAATAGGCACTGGTGTCTTAGGGTTCCTAAGTCTACTGGTTGAATCACTCTTGCCCTTATTCTAGATTAGAAGGGATCAGCTTGATTTTGTGTTGCTTGCTACAGTTATAGAAGCTTCATCTAATGAGGTAGAATTGGATGAACAATCATTCATTAAATTCTAAGTGTCTTTAAAGAAATAGCATTGAACTATGAGCAGATCACGAAACAGACACTCCAAAAGCTCAAATAATTTGTCTAAAGCAACAGGTCTGGTAAGCCATAATGGTCATTTAAACATCCTGGGCTTCCAAATCTCTCAGGGTTGACACAGTTCTGGACACAAATAAATGATGAGAGATCCCAGGAATCCCATTGGTCCAGAGTAAAGTTTACATAAGGAGAAAAAGAGCTAACAGGGGCAATAGATAGCTTCTTTCCCCCTAATTTTGGCATAGGAATGAGATCTGTGATGCATGGACTGGGGGGCTAGAAGAGAATAACTGGACAGTTTATTTACCGATCTTCTGTCATGGGTATTGACAGTAGCTGCTTTAAAAAATGAAACATCCTCATTAACACCATTTTAGATGGCACAAACTGCTTGGGGTGCCATATTATGCTGTTATATAATTCCCGTCCTTCCTCATGTTTCTCATTCTTCTGTACAGATACACATTGTGTCCTTTCCTACAGATGTTCAGTAGCAGCTGACAGACACATCCCACTGCAGCTGACAATGAAAAGGTGTGAATACCAGCACCTCTGACATTAATTTTCACTTTTAAGTGTCAAAATATATGGGTCATGTACAAAGTAAAAGTAAAAATCAAACAAGAAGGAAAAATTGAGATTTAAACTATTTTAAAAAATAAACTTCTGAGAAGATAATAGCTATGTTGTTCATCAGTGAGACTGTCTATAAAGTCTCTCCCTAATTTAAAGAACAAGTCTTTAAGACCTATGAGGGATCTCATAAAAACATCATCTCAATCCTCACATGAAAACCCAATTCCTCAAAACAACCCTCCATATGTCCAAATGTCCAAGGAAAACAAATCTACAGGTATGCAAAAACTGCCCCTAGAGCCCATTTTCCTTAAGCCTAATAACAATCCACCTTGGAGAAACAAGGGCCTGCTGATTGTCACAGATTCATGAGCAACTTTTTGGAGACTCCAGGGTCCAATAAAGAAGAAAACCTATTTTTATATGACCTCATATTTCATTCATTCATCAATTCCCTCATCCATCAGCTATTAATTGAGTATCTGATCTTTGTGCTGAAAATCAGCAAAGAACCAAAGAAACCTGTTTAAACCATTTTAGTATCTTTCCTCTGTGGACAAAATGCAGCAAGGAAATCAGGTAAGCCTATATGCTTTTGAAAACAGTTTTTTTTTCTGCTTTACATTCTTACATTTTTTTTTCTACAACAGTCTTCAGACTATCTGACAAAATAACTTACTTCCTAACTTAATTTGCTCATCAATCATTCTTCCATTTAGGCAGACAATACTGTCAAGGAAAACAACATTAGAAATATTTTGTTTTGTACCTACATGTCCTAGTCTATGAAGAATCTTGGTGTAATTTTGAGGGGCAATGGAACCTCATTGTCTGAGTTATAAGAACACCTTCCTGAGCTACTACAGGTAGGGGGAGGGGAAGTTTTATGGTATCCCTGCCCCTGAGAGTAGAAGGTCCACACCAGCCCAGATCTAGGAAATAATTTTTATGCCAGTAATTTCTAACAATCAAAATAATAATTTTAGAGCTCAACTTACATTGCTTTAGTTTTCCCAAAGATTCATTCTCTCCCTCTCCCTCTCCCCCTCGCTCTCTTTCTCAATTGAAATTTCAAAGTGGCTTTCTCAGTTCCATGGTGTGCAGAGTACTCACCCAGGGAACAAGAGTCCCAACAATAAATAAAATAAAATAAAATAAAAAAAACCTAAATAAACAAAATAAAGGTTTTATGTCCATCTACAACTAAAAATATTTTTTTAAAAAGAGCAGAAAGCATTATGGGGGAAATTAACTAGTACCTAGCATTTTATAGAGTGCATTAAAGGGTGCCTGAGTTACAAAGACCAAATGCACTTAAGCCACTTAGAAACTCAGAGAGACTCTGTGTCTAAATAAAATGTAAAAAAGGGCTGGGGATGTGGCTCAGTAGTTAAGCACCCCTGGGTTCAATCCTTAGTACCAAAAAAACAAAACAAAACAAAACAAAACCAATTGCATTTAATTTGAATCTCCAGAGTCCTCAGGTACATATAAAAAACTTTTGAAAATTATAAAAGGACTCTGACACAAAGAATAGCTCATCCCCATCAAGAATAGAGCATGGTCAACTGAAAATCACAAGCAAAATGCATATCATAAAAAGAAGTAAAGAGTCTAGACTGGACTGTAGAAATCAGACTGTAAAAGGATAATCCCCAGTTCTTCAAGAAGGGAAGAGAATTTATTGTGCTCATTTCTTTTTGCCCTTTGACTTCCTTCACTTAGCCATCAGTATTTCTTTCTATACATTTCTGCATTCTTAAATTGCTTTCATGCCAGAGTTCAAAGTTGATTATAACAGCATACACTTGAGATATTTTAGACAGTTGTGACTTAAGAAACCCTTCCATATGTTATAACATTAAGACTTTCCTGGCCATTATGCATGATCCTACCACCTGAAGAATGGGCAAACCAACCCAGCAGAACCCATTACTGAAGACTGATGAGGCTTCAGATTGAGTTACTAATGGATGTCATTTTGCATCCTGCCTTTCTTAGAATATCAATAATGGTGATCATATTTTAACACTTCTTGATTTGGAGTTGACCATAAAAAGGGAAAGTCAAAACATTAGTTATTAATGCATGAACGCAGAGAAGTATACTCATAAGCCAGCCAGGGGCATTCCTGTCATTTATACCCTAGAGAATTTAAATCAACGTCTACCTTCAGTTTTGTTCTTATTCCTTCTTCAAAGGTCATATATTTTTATTTATTTTTTAAGTGAGAAGCAAATATTTATTTCTAATTAAGACCAAGAGATTATAAATTCTCTAGGTATTCCAAGATTTGCCAATGAATGGAATTAGATCCCTGAAAGATTACACACTTAGTTCATCATAGGTCAGAAGTATTAAAGACATTATTTTAGTCAGTATGCTCTCTAGAAGACACCATGTATAAAGCCTGTCTTCCTTGAAGAACTTGTAACACATTCACATTCTTAATACTGAGAGCTGTGTATCCAGTTCCCTGGTTTGATCTGGCTTCATGGAAACTCAGAACTACAAGCTCGGCTATAGAAACTATGGTTAGTACACTGACTTCCAAACTTTCTCTCTGATTTTCACTTTCTGTATATTAACTTATTAGCCTAATTATAATATTGCATCTGAAATAAAATAGATTAAAATATCCTCTCAGGTATTAGGTTAAGCTCTCATCAGCAAAACATGCTATTCATATATGTCAAATGTTAACTTGATTTTTGAGTCCTTTTGATGAAGAATCAGAGAATAAATATATTTTTAAATGAAGTAAACTTTCAGTTTCTCAAAGATAAATATTGTGTTTTCTATTTCTTTCTCTATTCCCTAGAGCAGTAAGCAAACAGTAGGGGGTCAGTAGCTGTTACTGAAGGCAACAATAGGTAACACTTGCTATACTACTCTCTTTTCTGTTGCTATAATGAAACACCTGAGGTCGAGTATTTTATAAGTAAAAGTGATTTATTTAGCTCATAGTTCTGGAGGCTTTCGAGTATGGTTCTGGCTTCTTACTGATGCTGGTGAAGTCCTTAGGTCAGAAGGATCAGGATGGGAGTGGGTATGAGAGGGAATATATGATGATATGCAGATGTCGAGGGAGGGGGGTAGATTTATCTTCTGCTTTCCTATTCCATCCGGCCTCCAGTGACCCAATCAACTTGCCCTAGCCTCCATCTCTTAAAGCTCTACCACCCTTCAACATCACCACACCAGCTTCCAACACAAAAACTCTTGGGGGACATGGACAAACTATATCCAAACCATAGTACTTGTTTACTGAGGGTTTGGTTCATAAATTCTTGGAACGTGATATAATTGGGAGGTCATTTTTAATTCCAAACTGGTAAGTGCAGGATAAGAAGATGGGTGGAAGGCTCTGGTTTTGGTTCCTGTGTAAAGAAGCTGTCACAGCATCATATCAAACTCTGAGCAGACTGAAAAACCAACAACTCTTCTAGATTCCATGAGGGAGGTAAGGACACAGGGCAAACTGCTGACCACAATATTGAAGAGACAGACAGGTGAATACATGGAATTATAGTTTTCCAGAGCACCCTCACCAGTGGAAACTACCACTGTGACAAGTGCCAAGGCAGGCAAACAAACTATAATTAATTAACTGCTGGGGGCTCAGTTGGACAACTCTGAGAATTAAAATTTCCAAGGGATCCAGTTGTGGGGGTGGGACACAATTGTGGAATCCAGAAAAAAACAGTGCTTAGGGGGAAATTCAATGCATATATTAAAAAAGAAGAAAGGTATTACATCAATAATCTAAGTTACCACTTTAGGAAATCAGAAAAAGAAGAGTAAATTAAATCCAAAGTAAGCAGAAGTAAAGAATAAGAATTAGAGTAGAAGTTAATAAAATTAGGCAAATGTTGTACCACTGAACTACACCCCTAGCCCAGGTCAACGAAACAAAAGAGGAACTCAATAGAGAAATTCAAAATAAACTGGTTCTTAGAAAAAAAAAACTCAGTAAGATTGATAAACTTCTAGCCAGATTAACTAAGAAAAAAAGAGGGAGTACATACATTACTAGGAAATGAAGAGGGGACCATCATTACAGCCTTAATGGACATTAAAAAGATAATAAAGCAACACTCTAAAAATTTAAACTTAATGACCACAAATTTCATAACCTAAATGAAATGGGTCACTTCCTTGAGATATAAGCTGGAAAATCCTCATAAGAATTAGACAATATGAATAATCCTATATCTGATAAAGAAGTTGAGAGACCAGCAGGTACAGATGGGTTCACAGTGAATTCTATCAAACATTCAAAGAAAAATTATACCAATTCCCTATGATCTCCTTCAAATGATAGAAGCAAAGGAATGTTTCCTAATGCATTTTATGAGACCAGCATTTCCCTGATATGAAAATCACACAAAGTCATTACAAGAAAATTAAACTAAAACCCACTATCTCTCATAAACACAGATGCAAAAATCCTCAGCAAAATAGTAGCAAATAAAATCTAAAGATGTATAAAAAGAATTATACATTGTAACTAAGTGAGATTTAGTTCAGTTACAAAGACTGGTTCAACATTTGAAAATTAGTTGATATAATACATCACATCAATGGGCTAAAAATGAAAAAAAAAAAGCTCCTGATCATGTTCATACAGAAAAATCATTTGACAAAATTCAATACCGACTAATGAAAACACTCTCAGTAAACTCTCAGGAATAGAGGGAAATTTCCCCAAATTGATAAGGAATTTCTATAAAACTGCAGCTAACGTCATACTTAATGGTGAGAAACTTGAAGCAGAATTTTCCACTAAGATCAGATACGAGGCATGAATGCTCCTTCTTAGCAGTTGTTTTGAAAACTATATTGAAAGTTCTAGCTAATGTAGTAAAACAAGAAAAGAAAATAAATATATACATGTTGGGAGAGAAGAAACAATACTGTCTTTGTTCAGGAAGTCATCATGACACAATTACGTGTTTAAAATCCAAAAGAACTGACAAAAAGCTGGGTGTGGTGGTTCACGCCTGCAATCCCAGCAGTTAGGAAGGATGAGACAAGAGGATTGCAAGTTCAAGCCAGCCTCAGCAACTTAGCCAGCCCAAGCAACTTAGAAAGATCCTGTCTCAAATAAATAAATAAATAAATAAATAAATAAATAAATAAAGACTGGGAGTATGGTTCAGCGGTTAGGTGCCTCTGTGTTCAATCCCTAGTACCAAAAAAAAAAAAAAAAAAAAAAAAATTGACAAAAGACTTGTGGAACTAAAAAGCACTTATAGGCTAGGTTGCAGAAAATATAAGGTTAATATACAAAACTTAATTAATCACTTTCCTATATGAACAAGTGTAATTTGAAATTAAAACCACAAAACCATTTAACACTCTCCCAAGATTACATACTTGTTATAAATCTAACAAAACATATTTGAAATCTATATGAGAAACTAGAAAAATTTGATGAAATAAATCAAAGAAGAAATTTAAAAATATGTATAAAAGACAAATGTGATGAAGGATTAGTACACAAAATATACAAAGAACTCACAAAACTCAATAATAAGAAAACAAAAAACCTGATTAGAAAATGGGCCAAAGATTTAAACTGATGCTTCTCCAAAGAAGATATACAGTTGGTAAATAAGCATATTCAAAGATATTCTATATCATATATAATGAGGGACATGCACATTAAAAGAACACCATACCTCCTATTAGGATGGTCAAAATCCAGAACATTGACAGCACCATGTGCTGGTGAGGATGTAGAACAATGGGTACATTAATTTGTTGCTGGTTAGAATGTAAAATGGTTTAGTCACTTTGGAAGACAATTTGGTAACTAAATATATTTTTATCATATGATCCAGCAGTCATGCTCTTGGCATTTATCTAAAGGAGTTGAAAATATGTCCACACAAAAAAACTGAACATAGATGTTCATAGCAGATTTATATATAGACACCAAAACCTGGAAGAACCAAAGTCCTTGAATGCATGAACTGATTGTGATACATCCAAAAACTGAAAACTTATTCAGTGCCAAAAAGAAATTAGTTATCAAGTCATAAAAAGACAAGGAGGTACCTTAAATGGATCAAGAGGATTGTAATATTACTAAGTGAAAGAAGCCAATCTGGAAAAACTACATACTGTACCATTACAACTATATGACATTCTGAAAAAGGCAGAACAATGAAACAGTCAAAAGACTTGTGGTTGCCAGGGTGGGAGATAAGAAAGGGATGAACAGGCAGGGCACAGAGTATTTTTAGGGCAGTGAAATTATTCTATATAATACTGTAATAATATATATCATTATATATTTGTGCAAACCCACAGAGTTTATGATACCAAAGATAGGACCCATAGTAATCTATGTACTTTGGGTGATCATGATCTATCAGTGTAGGTTCATCAATTGTAACAAATCTATCACTCTGGTGGGAGATGTAGATAATGAAGGAGGCTCTCTTGCTGTGTGTGTGTGTGTGTGTGTGTGTGTGTGTGTGTGTGTGTGTTGGTAGAGGGTTTACGAGAAATCCCTGTACTTTCTTCTCAGTATGGCTATGAACCTATAACTGCTATATAAAGAGAAGAGGAGAAGGAGAAGGATGATGATGGTGATGGTGGTAGTCAGCAGTTATCTGATCTTGGAGTGTTTGACAGATTTGTAGAAATCAAGTGCCAGGTGGGGTCACAGAAAGCATGGCAGTCTTGTAGTGGCAGGAGACACCTTGAACCCTTCAGAATACTAATGGAAGAAACAATGACTGGAATAAGAAACAAAACCCCTGGCCAGGGCAGCAGCTGCCCTGTGTGAGCTGAATCCTCTCATCTGCCCTGCTTCTTTCAACACTCAGTCAGCCACTTATTGGATCTTTGTTATGAGAAATATCAGAATTTCTTGGGACCAGTGCTGGAAGCCATCCATGAGCCATCTGTGAACTGTGTGTGAACTAAATGATGCGGAAGCCATTAGGCAGGAAAGTCTGGTATGGGAAACTCCCAGGAGCAACACTACAAGTTTGAGAATGCCCAATACATGTGATTCCTATCAAGCTCCATCTGAAGTTCAGCATAGTATCAGAGATGGGGAGACCCACTGAAGCCACACAACCTCTTGGAGATGGGTGTGTCCACCACGCGGCCTGCGCAATGGTTTCATTAATGAGGTTCTAGGCATAAAGTTAGTTAGAAGAGATCGAAATAAAACACACAGACTCAGTTACCTTATTTATATTGCTAGGTCCGAGACGGCTCCCCTCTCTGGTTCTCTCCTCTAACCACCCAGCAGGGCAGCAAGGATTACTCAGGGCTAGCAGGAGAGAGGGAGAGTGAACACGCCGGGGAGTAGCCTTTTATTGGGGAACAAGAGATTCAGGGGAGAATTCCATCCAATGAAGGTTGAGGGGGGGGCTGCACTCCAAGGTCAGGGTCAGTGATTGGGTCCCCGGGGTCAGTGGTCAGGCACACCCCCACACGGATGGGCTCTCTCATCAGGAAAGGGTCGGGAAAGCTTCGACACAGCCAAAGTGCCTCAGGCCCTTAACGGGAGTCACCCAATCACGTGTCAGAATGGCTTCCCACATATTCCCCCTTTCTTTTCTTAACAATGAGGCGGCGGTTCACTCTCTGGAGTTTCTGGATTCTTGATTGGAAGACTTGCCATCCTATGATTATAACACAAAAGAGAATTAACAGCAAGGAGAATAATCCAATAATGTACCAAGCGGAGTGTTTAAGAATATTTCCAGGGTTGAATCCATTTAACTCCTTCAATATTTGGTTAGCCAAAGAAGAAGGATCTGAAAAATCAGCTCTATTATTTTGAATGTCTTGGATATGGTGATGAAGTTCCAGAATATCCAAGCTATTATTACTATTTTGCCAAATACCTAATAAATGGTTTTTTAACCTTCTCCCAATCCCAGAGAGAAGCATTGTACTTGGCAGCTGTAACACATACATACTTATAATTAGCATGGCATTTAAGCCTTTCCTTAAATTTTAAGGCTGAAAGTTCATTACCTATGTCTATAACAGTCGCCTCTAAGGCATTTAATTTAGTCTCAATCCTTTCATCAATATTTACTTGATTACGCAGAGCCTTGGAAGTATTTTGAGCTAAATTATTAAGAAATTTTGCATGCTGAATATTCTGAGACAATGTCAGAGACGCAGAGACAGTTGAGGCAATAAAAGAGACCAGTGCTAAAACACCAACAATTATGACTCCAATAGCACGTTTAGGTCTTGTTAGCTGGGCATGAATTTGCTGCAAGACTTGTAAACCAGCATCAGCATACCATGGCTCTGAAATATTAGCAGGTACTAAAACGAAAGAGGGCTGATGAAGTATCAGCACTCCTTTTCCTCCATTATACCTAGTAATACAATTGGTTAGGTTGCACTTATTACAAGTAACAATATATCTATCATCTATCCATTTAACTTTTACATTTCCAATAATTAAAACATAAGGAGATTGGACACAAGCTCTTAAGCCATAGCAAGATCCCTCTTTACAGTTCTTGCCGACAAATTTTGGTAAAGGTTTATCTGTAAAATGTAAATATTCTGAGGCAGCAACTAAATGCCAAATATCTTTTTGAACACCTCCTTCACTATAAGTCAAAATATTACTAACAAATCCTGCAGGTGTCATAGCAGAATTTCTTCGTAATTGTCTCTTATCAATTTTTGGAGACCAGTCTAAAATATACCCACTAGCTTTAGACACCTTATGTTGTACAGGAAAGGTATTCACATAATCCATCCATTTAGGAAAGGTGCCGATCTCAATTGTAGAACTATTTGGACAGTGGGGTATCGGTGGAGGTTTTGCAGAAATGACTGGCTTGTTATGGGAAAGTCCCATCTTGATTACTGATCTAGTATTAGGTTTTAAGTCCCCATAAATAGAATTATTTGTCAGTCTAGGTCTACCAATCGCTGTCTTTTCTTCGAATGATACTTTCAGACAGCCAGCATGTTTATCATGTGACCAACACAAAGGTAATTGGGCACTGTAGCCAGAATAATTAAATCTAGTCACGATTGGGAGTAATATGAGTATCTGTAAATCCTCCCATCATGAATGAGTCATTAGTAAATACTGGAATAGATTCTCCAGTCCACACAGCTGGGTGTACCAGGGGTGGATCTGGGAAATATGTCCAATAAGTGTCTACTTGATTCCCTTTTACCTGACAGCCCAGTAGGGCAATTACTGTCGCTACCATCAAGACTGGGGTCCTGTTCTTTCCTAGGCGTCGAAGTATTTGGGAAGCCTGGGTTGTTAGCTTCTTCACGTCTTTCCATGAAATCAGCTTTTCGGATGGTTCAATCTGGTCTTTCTTCATCTTTTTCCGAAATCTCCTCCTTCTGGGTAGTGGCTCCTCCGGGTCGATCCTCAGTCGCTTGAGCCTGGGTTCTATCTCTTCCATGTCTGATAGCACGTTCAGGCACCCAAATAGGACAGAAAGAGCCTTCTGGGAAGATACAAGCATGGCCTTTTCCCCACATTATTACCGGGTCCAGACCCTTCCACTGACCAGTCTGTAAATCTTTCCACAGAGCTCTGCCTAAAGAGCTTGTTACTGAGGGAGACATTTGTCTCTCAGCAACAGTGTGACCTTCTGCGTCACAGTTTAGAAAATTTAAAACAAACAAGGCATGATTAAGGCTATTTTGGGGAGTCACAATCCTACTCCCCCCTTTTAATTTTTGTAATTGAAGCTTGATAGATAAATGAGCTTGTTCCACAATGGCTTGACCTTGGGGGTTATAAGGAATTCCTGTTTTATGATTAATTTTAAACTCTTGGCAAAATTGTTGAAATTAAGAGCTTACATAAGCTGGAGCATTATCTGTTTTAATCTGCATAGGGCACCCTAAAACGGAAAAAGCTGCTAAGCAATGAGAAATTACATGTTGAGTATTTTCCTTAGTACGTGCTGTGGCAAAAATAAATCTAGAATAAGTGTCCACTATGACATGCACATAACATTGCTTACCAAATTGAGGAATATGAGTTACATCCATTTGCCATATTTGATTTGGCTTTAATCCACGGGGATTTACCCCTGATGGCAGAGATGGAGTGTGAATAACACACTTAGGGCATTGGCTTACAATCTGACGAGCTTGTTCTCTGGTAATAGTAAATTTTTTACGCAAGCTAGAAGCATTTTGATGATGTAAGGAATGGGAAGCTAGTGCACAGTCATACAAAGACATCTGTTGACAAAAAGCTACTAACTTATCAATTTTGTCATTACCTGAAACTAGAGGTCCAGGAAGATTAGTATGGGCACGTATGTGTCCTATGAAACATGGGTACTTTCGCATTAGCACTGTCTTTTGTAAATTATGAAATAATTCAAATAACTCCTGTGATGAAGTAAACCCAATAATTGAAGTTTCAATATTTTTGGTAACTCCGACTGCATATAAGCTGTCAAAATAAATATTTATAGGCTCATTTTAAAAGTAATCTAAGGCACAAATCAGAGCTTGAAGCTCTGCTCTTTGGGCAGAAGTATAAGAAGTTTGTATTACCTCTGTGTGAACACAGCTGAAAAAACCTGCCTTACCTGAGTTGGAAGCATCCGTGAACACCGATAAAGCTTCCTCTATTGGATAAGCATGTACAATTTTTGGAAAAATAAGTGACGTTAATGATGCAAATTGTACAATCTTATCACGAGGATAATGGCTATCTATCTGGCCGGGAAAATCAGCAAAAGCTATCTGCCATGAGCTAGAAGTTTGAAAAAGCCAATTAGTCTGTTGAACAGAAAATGGAATAATTATGATATCAGGCTCTGATCCAATTAATTGTAAAATCCTAGTTCTACCTTTAATTACTAATTGAGCTATAGAATCATGAAAAGGAATTAATGTTTTTTGAGGGGAGTGGGATAAATAAATCCACTCAATAACTCCTAATCTTTGCCATATGGCTCCTGTTGGGGTATGTTCAGTTGGAAATATTAATAAATACACTATTTCTTTAGGATCTATTTTAGTAAGCTGTGCATTTCTAATTGCATTTTACACTTTCCTTAAAGCTGTTTTGGCCTCCAGGGTTAGCTGACGTGGAGAGGTTGGAGAAGGATTTCCTTGTAATATCTGAAATAAAGGACTTAACTCAGAAGAAGTTAGTTTTAAGGATGGCCTCAGCCAATTAATATCTCCTAATAGTTTTTGAAAATCATTAAGGGTATGTAACTCCTTAACTCTTATCTGAAGATTTTGAGGACGGATTGTACGTCCTTGAATTATCTGACCTAGATATTGAAAAGGAGACACCTTTTGAATTTTTTGAGGAGCTATACATAAACCCAATGCTGTAAGCGAAGTCTCTAAATGAGTAAAAATTTCTGAAAGTACTTCTGGATTAGCATGAGCCAATAATATATCATCCATAAAATGAATAATATATGCATGAGGAAAGCTATTATGGGATCTATCGCCTGATCAACGTATTTTTGGCACAGTATAAGACTATTACGCATTCCCTGGGGAAGTACCTTCCAGCAATATCTTTTAACAGGTTCCTTAAAATTAATTGCTGGGACAGTGAAAGCAAATCTTTCACAATCTTCAGGATGTAACCTTATAGAGAAAAAGCAGTCTTTTAAATATATTACCATCAAGCTATAATCTAAAGGGATGGCTGTGGGGGAGGGAAGTCCAGGCTGTAATGATCCCATAGGCTGAATTGCATGATTTATCGCCCTTAAATCCTGTAGTAATCTCCAATTTCCTGACTTTTTCTTAATAACAAAAATAGGTGTGTTCCAAGGACTAAGCGTTGGTTCAATATGACCAGCCTGAAGTTGTTCCTCAACTAATCTATGAATTATTTTAAGCTTTTCCCCTGAGATGGGCCACTGAGAAATCCATATAGGCTCCTCTGTGAGCCATGTGATTTTTTCAGCTGTCTTAGGGATCGGGGAAGTACTCAGGGCCCCTAGTAAAAATTTTGGTTTGGAGCATTTATTAATCTTTGACATGGAGACTGGCTTGTAAACAGATACTCTTCCTGAAGGGTCTCCTTATCATCTCCAGGAAAATACCTCTGATTAACTTCCTCAACTGACCTTATAGAATTTGGAGTAACTAATAACAATCCCATTTTGGCTAAAATATCTCTCCCCCATAGGTTAGCTGGTAAAGACTCTAACACATAAGGCTTAAATACTCCACTGTTCCCATCGGAATCTTCCCAACGGAGATAGTTGGCACTTTGAGCAGGCTGTGAAACCTGTCCTATTCCCTCTAGGTTAGCTGGTGCTACATGCAAAGGCCAGTTCCCAGGCCAGAATCTACTGGACAATACCGAGATATCAGCCCCTGTGTCTATTATCCCTAGGAAATTTTTATTATTAATTCTAAGTTTTAATAAAGGGCGTTCTTGCCGTACTAACTGTGACCAGTATACTCTGTCTGGCGGTTTAGAAACTGAATCTCCCAGCAGGTGCCTTTCTGAGACATAAGGCAGTAATATTAATTGAGCAAAAGTATCCTTTGGGGTGAGCCTTAGGGCATAATGGGATTTTACAGTAACATTTAACTGTCCTTTAAATTCTGAATCTATCACACCAGGTATTACCCCAATGGCTCCCTTTAAATTATTACGTCCCAAAATTAAACCTACAGTATTATCAGGAAGCGGCCCGAAAATCCCAGTAGGGATTTGTTCTGGCCCTGTTTCAGGATTTAATTCAACTGTCTTTGAAGGTCTTAAGAAAACTGTCTGTGATCTCTGTCCCTGTCCCAGTAAAAATCGCGGGCTGTCCTGGTTGGCGTTAGTGACATCACACTGTGCGACCTCTGGTCGAATTCCCCGTATTGTTGTTCGGCTCCCGCTAGGAGGAAATGATGGCGGCGAGAAGGCGGGCTGATCTGCACCATCTGAATCCTCCGCATGGGGCTGCGAGTTTAAGTTCACATTTCTAACCTTTGGCTTGGCCCCTAGTGCCTTTGTTTTTAAATGACTTAAGAGAAAGGGAATTAACTTAGTCTCAGGCTGATTTTCCATTTGAATAGACTTAACAGCTCGTTGAATGCCTTTTAAAAGGTCCTCAGGGGGCCTCGAACTCTGGCCCATATATTCAAAAAGACAAACTTCTAGAGCCGTCCAAGTTTTCTGAATATTTTCTATGCCTCCAGGTAGTTCATTAGAAAGACAGACTCTCTGTAACTTTCTTCCTAATTTCTCCCAAGTAAGTAAATTTGGAGACTCTTGTTGACAAAACCAAGGACAATATTTACCTACAATCTTTAAAAATTGTAATAACTGAGTTTTCTTTATCTGTTTTCCTTTCTGATTAATTATACTGTCTAAAATAGTCAGATACATTTCCTTATCCGTAGAAGTTGAATTTCCCATTTTAATTAATTTAACGTCTCTTTCCTTCAATAACTCCAGGTACTTTTATGACCCAATTGTCACCTCTTCCTTTATCTTTATTTTTATCCTTATCTTTTTAGCGCGCTCCCACTCAATCTAACTAATCTAGAATGCCCCCCTTGTGGGCGCCAATTCCACCATGCGGCCTGCGCAATGGTTTCATTAATGAGGTTCTAGGCATACAGTTAGTTAGAAGAGATCGAAATAAAACACACAGACTCAGTTACCTTATTTATATTGCTAGGTCCGAGACGGCTCACCTCTCTGGTTCTCTCCTCTAACTGCCCAGCAGGGCAGCAAGGATTACTCAGGGCTAGCAGGAGAGAGGGAGAGTGAACACGCCGGGGAGTAGCCTTTTATTGGGGAACAAGAGATTCAGGGGAGAATTCCATCCAATGAAGGTTGAGGGGGGGCTGCACTCCAAGGTCAGGGTCAGTGATTGGGTCCCCGGGGTCAGTGGTCAGGCACACCCCCACACGGATGGGCTCTCTCATCAGGAAAGGGTCGGGAAAGCTTCGACACAGCCAAAGCGCCTCAGGCCCTTAACGGGAACCACCCAATCACGAGTCAGAATGGCTTTCCACAGGTGTGGCTTGCCAAAATACCAATCAACCTGTTTACTGCAAGACTCCTGCCACACAACAAGCAAGACTCCTCCCACTGAAACTTTATGGTTGCCTTTGATGTACTCCACCTTAAGTAAAGAATAGGGGCCATTTTTCCGTTGTTCAGTTCCAGCTTCTATCAGGACTAGAAGACCTCTCAGGTGCTCCACTTTATCTAATTTCTGTCTCTGTCTCTATTTCTTACTAATTATTTCAGACTTTTCATTTCCAGGCAACTCACACCTACTGAGGAAGAATCTATCCTGGCGGGGTGCTGGTCACCCCACAACAGATCAGAGCACAGCTGCTGATAAAATACTGTAAAAAACAACACTTTCTTCTTTCTTAAGAGATCACGCAACAGCAGAAGCACCCCTGTCTTGTCTGACATTCCTCATGCCCATCTCATTTCTGGTCTGATGATGGTAAGGACATACATTATAATATAAGACTGATACATATAAGCTCAGCTTCCTGCCCATGCTAGCATCAAGATAGGTCTGTGCCCCAGTACTAGAGCAGGCTTCATCACAACAGCATAATCAATAGTGCAAACAGAGGCTGAGCTGTCTCTGGCTTGCTTGGGAAAATACACTCCTGTATGTAATGTTATTCATATACTAAGAGACCTAGAAAATGTGTCGGATCTCTTCTGGCCTCCCTAGAAAGCTCACTCAGTTGTCTGCTTCAATGAAAGGACCTACTCTCTAACTGCTGGAGTCAAGAATTTGGGCAATTTTACTTACAGAGGTACTGTTTAGAAACCTGAGTTCTCACTCCATATTTGGATGACAGGTAGAACAAATGAGGGCATGCTCTTGCCAGCCTCTCTCCATGCTGAGCTGCACATGACAGTGAGGTCATTAGCACTGGGGTGCCTAAAAGAGACTCTAGGCAATGACAAAACCATGCTGAGAAAGATCTGTATGAAATTTGCCAAGTGTCTTGGATCAGCAGTGGTCAAGACACAGTTAGAGGTGCTGCTGGCAGGTGAGGAACCGTGCACCACCGTCTTCTTTGTCTGTCACAAGTGATGTAAAAGCTACAAACCAAACACTGCCAGTCGTTTCTGTTCCATAGATTGAGACCCTTTGGGAGGCATTTGATGGCACCACTATAATAAGTGCAAGTGGTTTCTAGAGACTCATGCCTATCCCTCTGAACAAGGAGAGAAAAAGTTCCATAAGGAAATCCTGATACCACCAATAAAAAAAAAAACCCTCAAATTATGGGTTGAATTGTGTCTCACCACTCCAAAAAATGCTGTTGAAGACCTAAGCCTGAGAACCTCAAAAGTGACTTTATTTGAAGACTGGGATTTGAAAGAGGTGATTTAAATTAAAACAAGGTTGTAGGGTGAGATTTAATCTAAACTCACTGGTGTCCTTATAGGAAGCAAGTTGGACACACAAAGAGACACCAGTAATGCACATGTATATAGGGAAAAGGACATTTTTCTCACTGTGAAGACACTGTGAGCAGGTAGCCAAACACATGCTGAGAAGAGGCCCCTTAGGAGAAACCAAACCTATCAACACCTTGATCTTGGACTTTGAACTTCCAAAACTGTGAGAAATGAATTTCTGCCAATTAAGCCACTGGGTCTATAGTATTTTGTTAAGGCAGCCCAAATAGACTTATACATTTGATTTTTCTGATGAGTTCTGATGAGGTGCTTTTATCAGGGGAGAGACAGTGAACATTTTCTATCCCCATGTTTTAATTCTTCTATTTATTTACTTGCTATCTTGTTTATTTATACCCTCTCATTTCACAAAGCATTGAGGAATCCTAAAAAAAAAATAGATGTTGTGTAAAATATTAAGATAATTAATTAGAATCAGTGTGAAAAGAAAATAAAGTTGGCAAAGCAATAATCTAAGAGTAATATAATATTATTATATTATATTATATTAAGTACAGAGAAATTCTAAAAACTAGTCTTAGTGGGGAGAGGAAGATTTAATTGTATGATTCCTGGTGGCTAAAGCAAAGAACAAAATATAGTCAGTATGTCCACCAAGCTAAGCCTAGGATTAAACACATCCAGTTACTCAGAAGAAACTGCTTCCCAGATGCTAAACCTAGAGAGAAAGAACACTGTGATATGGAGGAGGAGGTTCTGACGACATTTGACAATAAACAGACAGTGGCCACGTCTGGACACATCTGTAAGGCAAGTCATCAGCAAGAGCTGTAAACACATTCAGAACAAAAACTAGAGGTGAGAACAAGAGGGCAGAGGTGACCTCTCTTCTCAAACATATTCATGGCCATGGAATGGGTGGATCCAGGTGGGAGATTTAGAAGATGAGGAGAAACGGGTGGTGTCTATCTCTTTGCAGGAAACCTCTATTAATATGGCACCTTAGCAGCAGAATTTTGATGAATGTTGGATAGAAAAAGAGTTCAAGATGGTTTCTAAGGCAGGAACCTGGAGATTCTGGAAAACATAATTTCCAGAAGGAAGCATCTCCCTGGAATAAGCTAGAGAATGCCAAGGTAAAGTGAAAACCTCGGCTTTTCTCACAGTGTTTCTGGCATTTTAAGGTTCCTCCAGAACTGAGTTTCCTAGAAGAAGCACAAATCAGAATGCGCTGGAATTGGATGAAAGTGCACCAGCTGTTTGGTATCTGGAATGCTGAAAGACTTGTGGCAAGTAGTAATCTTGTGGCAATCCCAGCCCTTTTCACCTTGGCAGGGAAAGGGATAACATTTTTGGAAAGCTTTTATGACTCAGAAATTATTTGGCATTTTAGCCAAGGAATAACAATGTAGTCTTTTAAGAAATCTCACATGGAGCTGGGCTCCATATAAGGATTTCTGGGCTAGCTATGAAGCAGACAAAATGGCCAAATTTGATCCCATTCCCACAACATGGTCTTGACTCTTTTGTCCCTTTTGGCAGGGACCTCTGTACCTGTTGAACGCTCCTTGTTACACCAAAGCACATACCAGCTGCTACAGTCCTACCCAGACAGAAACACCTGCTCTTTCAGATGGACTTGAAAATACTATGGTTCATTATTCTTCCATTTCCCCCCAAAGGCATTATTCTGTGCCCACTGAGAGTGCTTCAGGCTGTTCCATTTACACACTCAGGTTGCACAAGAATTACTTGCCTACATAGACCTTTATACCCAGAGAAGCTTAACAAACGACAACTCAAAATCCCAAATCACATTTGTTTAGATTATTTCTTTGTTAGCATCCTCATTCTTCACTGTCAGAAGGAATTTGCCTCTTTTTAAGGCCCGATGAATTGGGATCCCAGATATGATGGTTCATTACATGCCTAGGAAATAAAAGGCTTGTGTTGCATGGTTTTTCTTTCAAATTTGGCCAACTGAAAATTATTAGTCAGGATTCAATAAATATAGCAATAAACATGAGACTTCCTGCTTAACCTGTGGTGCCTGGTGATATTAGGGTTTTCAGCATCAGGCAAGATACAGATACTCCAGATAATATTTGAATAGCTATGTTAATATATTGCAAAAATCACTAACAAAATACTTGGAAACCTAATTCAGCAATACATCAAAAAGATCATACACCATCATCAAGTTGGTTTCATTCTAGGGATGAAAGGATAGTTCAGTACATGCAAATCAATAAGATAATACACATAAATAAAACTATAAAATTATATGATCATATCAATAGATGCAGGAAAGGCCTTTGACAAAATTAAACATGACTTCAAGATTAAAAACTCTGGGTCTGGGGATATAGCTCAGTTGGAAGAGTGCTTACCTCACATGCACAAGGCCCTGGGTTCTAATCCCCAGCACCACACACACACAAAAAGATAAGAACTCTGAAGAAGGTAGCGATAGAAGGAATTTATCTCAACATATTAAAGGTTATATATGACCAATCCCTCAACATCATACTGAAAAATGGAAAACATTTCCTCTTAAATTAGGAACAAGACAAGGATTCTATTCTCAGCACTCCTATTTATTATAATATTTGAAATTTTAGTTAAAGCTATTAGGTAAGATAAAAAAATCCCTATTTGCAGATGATCTGATCCTAAACTTAGTAGAGCCTAAAGGTTCCACCAGAAGACTTGTAGGGCTGATAAGCAAATCAGCAAAAGAGCAGGATACAAAACGATCATAGAAAAATCAATAGCTTTTCTCTACATCAGTGATGAATCCTCTGAGAAAGAAAGCAGGAAAACAATTCCATGCACAGTAGGTTTTTTTTTAATAACCAGAAATAAATCTGAGGAGGTAAGAGATCTCCTACCAGGAATATTATAGAACATTGAAAAGAGAAGTTGAAGAAGACATTAGAAGATGGAAAGATCTTCCATGTTCATGAAAAAGCATCATTAATAGTGTTTAATGACCATAGTACTAAAAGTTTGTAGATTCAATGTAATCTCCATCAAAATACTAATGACATTCTTCACACATGTAGAAAAAGCAGTACTAGAATTCAAAATGGAGAATAAAAGATCCAGAATAGGTAAAGCAACATTGAGCAAAAAGAACAAAGCTGGAGGTATCACAATACCTGACTGTAAATTATAGCACAATCATAGTAACAAAAACAGCATGAGCTGTCATAAAAACAGACATGTAGATCCATGGAATAGAATAGAACACAAACTTAAAACCCTCATAGTTAGTTACCTGATTTTTGATAAAAGTGTCAAAAACATAGAGAAGACAGCTTCTTTAATAAATGGTGGTGGGAAAACTAGTCAACTAGATCCCTCTCTCCCTGTGTAAAAGTCAACTGAAAATGGATCAAAGACTTAGGTATGAGTCCAGAAAATCTGCAACTGCTAGAAGAAAACAGGGGAAACACTTCTATAGGTACAGTCGATGACTTCCTAAATAGGTCTCCTACGGCTCAGGAATAATACCAAGAACTAATAAATGGGGCTGGCCATATATCTCAGTGGTAGAGTGTTTGCCTAGCATGTGTGAGGCACTGAATTCAATTCTCAGCACCGCAATATAGAATAAAGTTCTATTCATCAGCAAAAGCCCATGGAGTGAAGGAATGCTAAAGTGTCTGTGAGAACGAGGGGCAAGCAGATGTCAGAATGAAGCTGGGCATGAACTCCATTCTTCAGACTGGAGAAATCTCATTCTTTGGCTACTTGAAGTGACACTGGGAGACAGCTCTTGGCCATCAGGCCTCTTGGAAAATTGTCTCAATTCCATTCAAGATCTGCTTTGCTAGACTCACATGACTTCCTGTACACAGGGCTCTCAAGCTCAGCCTCCTTGAGCCAACTTGCAAGAGATCTACAGGCTTTCCCAGCTTGGGTACATTTCAACCTGGTGACCAGGCCTTGCTGAGGTCATACACAGCCCACTCCTCTCTACCCAGTCCTGCTTTCTACCCCTACATATATGAATCCAGAGAGCCAGTCCTGCCTAGGAAATTTTCACATGAAAATCATCTCAGAGCTGGCATTTCAATGAATCTTCCTGCAATGGATAGCTAAAGAACATTTTTTTTTAAAGAGCAGGGATGCTTAATGATTAATTTGAAATTGTTTATGTCCTTATGACATGAAGCCATTGCACCAGCTTCCAAATCTTTAGAAAAGTCAAGTGCTCTCACAAAAGATTTGGTTGAATCAGTGTATTAGGGAAAGTGAATAAAGAGGTTAGATTTTCACTCTTGATCAATATGATATAGAATAGGGATAATAGAGACAAAATCCCAGAAGATGAGATCATCACAACACCCAGGAATTTGCCAAAGTCTCAAGAAGAGCTTTGAACTACCATGGGGGCATGGTTGAAGTCTGAGCCAAAGTTGCCTGGATCTGTGGGTACAGGAAAAGTTGGCTGACATATGGGTTATGTGGCTAAATTTTGCTTCACCGAAAGGGGTTAAGTCACTCACAGGGCAAGGAAACAGACAGAAAAGGTCCACTTCAGGGAGAAGTGGTCATCTGAAAGTGCATCTCTTTGGAAAAAATGGGCTCTTTCTCTGAATTTCTGGGTGCTGGCTTCACTAAAGTGGGGCTTGGCATTGACCCCAATCTTGTGAATCACACGTTCAGTTGTCCATTCTCCCTAGTTAGATTATAAGGAGTCTCTTTGTTGTGTGCCTCATAGTACAATGCCTCATATACAACAGACTCAAGGAGTACAATTAATTGATTACAGACCTTGAGATAATTAAGCAAGACGTTTGATTTGTTCTTTAAAGCACCTCTTAAATTGTCCATGTAAATTTAAGACTGCTGCTGTTTGGACAGGGAGCTCTTATTTGCTGGTTACCAAGCCTTACTTATGTATAAGCTTTTATTGTTTTGAAATTGAAGTGCTGGTTTCAATCAGCTGTTCCTTCAGAAGAGCTCCCTGATACGGACCTTTTATTAAAGAAAGAGAATGTTAGAGGTATACCTAACACTTCTTCAATGATTTTTGGAAAGAAGACAAGGAAAGAAGCATCACTTCTTCTGTTTCTCCATTGAAGGGCAATTTCAATCAGTGAAAACAAGCTTTATTCCTAACACTTAGAAATTTGAAAACAGCAAGTTCTTAGTTTGACAAAGGAGATGCCTGGACCGAATGAATGAGATGCTGTCAAAATACTGATGTCAAATATCTCCAACACAGAAAAGCATGTGAAAGGGCATAAAATTTGAGAGCAGAGAGACCAGTCTCAGATGCCAACTTGGGACTTGGGTGTTTCACTTAACTTCTCTGTACACCGATTCTTCATTTCTAGTGGGGTTGGCATGCACTTATTACTACCAAATGAGACCAAGTAGGTTCCAGAGTATGATGTTGGGTACATAAATAGCTTTCAGAGTTACAAGGCTCCTGAAGAGTTCCTAATGTATCCTAGGCTTTTGGGTCAGTCAACTCTCACTGTCCCCATTTCACTCTGGCAAGGCTTATCAGCACTGGCTTTTAATCAGAATTGTCCAGACTTCTATTTGAAATGTAGCCTTGCTACTTACTAGTTGCTGACAGTAGCTTACTGAAGTACAATATCTTTGTATACAAAACAGGGAATCCTGTCCATGTCACAAGTATAAGGTGAGAATCACATGCAGCAGAAGGTGTCTGGCTTAGCACATTCCCTGCACAGTGGACAAATGCATTGAAAACAAGCTTCCCTCCATATAAACATTGCAATGGCTTTGGTTTGGTTAAGAATATGAACTGATACTAACAAACCTTGGGATGTTTTGATCCTGAACTTTCTAGCAAATGTAGTGCTCCACCATCATTTTTATAAGTAATTGCCTCTGTGCCATGAACTGTGTATCAAGTTAATGAGAAGGACAACAAAGGGCACAGATTTTTCATCTTCAACTTCCCTTGGGCAAAGTCTTTTTGTGATTGAAAGTGAAAGAAAAAAAAAATCTCAGAACCTGTAAGCCAGCTACCCAAGGCTCAACCAATTGACCTCAGTAACACTGAGGTCAAACCTCCTTGGACCTTCGGCAGCCTTTAAATAGTTTACTTAGCCCTTATCACAGCACTCTGCCAGGGCTATTTTCTGACCCTGACAAGACCTCTCGAATAGCTGACATGGAAGTTCAACAATGAAATTGCCAGGAACTCACCCCAGCCTTACAGCACTCAGCAAAAGCTCTGCAGTCACATCAAGGAGGCTTTGCAGACACAATTATCTAGTGCCATCTGGCTATGTCACAAAAGAAAATATAGAAACCAGTTTTGAGCATCATAAGCAGCATGCACTCACCAACCATATTTGGACAGTCAAGTTGATGAGAGTAGCCTGGTAAACATACCAGGGATGTAGACAGCTTCTCATCTTTTAAAACGAAAATGTATTGGTGTATTGTGATTCTACAAAGTAGGGGGATTCATTGTGATATATTTATCCATACACATATTTTGGTCAGTTTCATTCCCCAGCACCTCCCCTTTCCCTCCCCCTTCCTCCTCCTGATCCCCAACTTCTGCTCTACTCATTGTCTCCCTCAGTTTCTCATCTTCCTCAGTAAAGACAATATATGAAATGCCTACTTATAGGGGAAGCAATGCCATTCGGGAATTATTATGGTTTGGATCTGAAATGTCCCCAGAGGCTCATGTGTTCAGTACTTGGTCCCCAATTTAGTATGGTTCAGAGGTGGAGCTTTTAGGAAATGACTGGATCATGAGGGCCCTGACTTCATTGGTAGATTAGTTACTGATGAATTCATAATTTGAATGGACTATTAGAAGGTAGTGGAAACTATAGGTG
The DNA here is from genome assembly GCF_964194105.1 of Spermophilus citellus. Classification (NCBI taxonomy): domain Eukaryota; kingdom Metazoa; phylum Chordata; class Mammalia; order Rodentia; family Sciuridae; genus Spermophilus; species Spermophilus citellus. The sequence goes on along the minus strand of NC_138188.1, from coordinate 29,347,096 downwards.
GGTGGGTAGGACCCAGTGGAAGGGAGTGGGTCCTTGGGGGTGGCAGCTCCCACCCTCTGCTGCTTCCTCTTGGCTTCCTGGTCACCAGAAGGTGAGCGGCTTTGTTCTGCCATGCCCATTCAGCTGTAAAAATGAAAGGAAGGGAAGAGGGTAAGGGATCAAAGATAGAAGTTAGTTTTCTTTGAATAAGTTTTTCTTGTACATTTGACTTTGTGCCCATGAAAACATGCTGCATAATTAGTAAACTAAAGTAATAAAAACAAAAACAAGTTCAAAATACTTAAAAAAAACCCAATAAACTTGTGTATAGGCAACATACAGTAGTGATTCAGCCAAACAGAGACCAGCACGTGCATGTGAGGGAATTATTGAAGTGAGGAAGGTGATCTGAAAAGGTTAGAGAGAATAGCACTCAGAGCCACACAGGGCCAAGAATGGTGCCTCCTGACTCCTTCACTCCAGCCAATCTGGTAGACCTGATAATTCACTGACCTGGATGGAGTACACAGAAGGGTCTTGCCTTAGTAGTGAGAAACAATCATCTTTAGCCTAAATTTTACCCTAGTTTCACATAACAAAGCTCAAATGTAGATCCAAGTAACTGAATCCTAAAATTAAGATCCAGGCTACTTATTGGAATACGAGGATATCCTACACCAAAACAAGGCAAAATTCACAATGTCAAGGAAACTAAAATAATTAGTGTAAAAAATATTGAACATATTGAGACACACACACACACACACACACACACACACACACACACACTCAAGTTAAATATCTAGAGATGAAAACTACAATGTCCAAGATGAAAAATACAATAAGTATTCCACTCAATTTTGTTATGAACCTAACACTGCTCTAAAATAGCCTATTTAAAAATAAATATGTAAATGCATGTGTATGCATGCACCATGTGCGCGCGCGCGCGCGCGCACACACACACACACACATAAACATCTTGAATAGGATTAATAGCAGATAAGACAATGTGAAAGAAAAAAATACTAGTGAATTTTAAGACATAGCAATAGAAACTATCCAAAATGAAATAAAAGGGAAAAAACACTTAAAAACAACAAAGGCTACAGAAACACTGAATTTTGTGACAATTTTAAGCATCCTACTATATGTGTAATTGTAAAGGCAAGGACATGCATCCCTGCAGACAAGTATTTTGTTTTCCCTGTGAAATGACAGTGCAGAGATGATTCAGAGTTGTGTTACTTCAAGGAGACTCTATTGCTGTAATTAGAAAATTTCTCACGACCCAGATATTTTTCATACCATTCATTTCAAACTGGAAAAGTGGGATCAGAAGTTTCCTAGACTCTCAGGCCTTCTCCATGGCTTCCCACTCTCAGGCCGAGTCTTGGTGTGGTGGATTCAATCCCTAATAATCTCACCTGAGCATGACAGTAAAGGGCACAGAACCCCCATTATTCCCAGGCACCAACACCTCTCAGTCTTTGCAAAATCCTGAGAAGTCCTTGCCAATGAAACCAATAGTTTAACCTCAGAATTTTCTGGATAGCAAATTCTTTTACCATCAGACTCTTGATGGAGCCAGAAACTTTAAGGACAGCTGCTAAGGAGGTACCTGGGTCTTGAACTCAAAACCTGATTCTTCTTGTGACAATGGTCTAACACATGACCATTCATGGTCCACAAGGACCATCCAATTACAACTGAGGTCTATGATAATTCCACTTATATGACATTCTGGAAGAGGAAAAACTAAAGGGATGGAAACAGATCAAAGGTGCCGGGGCAGTGTGTGATGGCAGTGTGTGACTAAAAGGGGATAACACAAGTGATTTTGAGGGAAGAAAGAACTGCTCTATAATCTTTGTTGTGCTGGTGGTTATATAACCATTTGTACTTGTCAAACTGATATAACCCTGTACTAAAAGAGTGAGTTTTATTAAATTTATATTTTACATAAACAAAAGTGATGCTTTTGCCAACATTCACAGAACTAAAAACTAAAAAGGCAAGTTTTAAAGGCAAGTATATAAATAGTACCTTCCTTATTTAAATGGAAAACAAGTTAAGTCTTTCAAAGCCTAAACTATTGGAGCCTTTACAACACAAATATATAAATCTATCCTATGTAGTACTGAATTTTATTAAGACTGATTTCAGTTCACACTTTGGCAACAAATGCCTCCCTAAGGTGGAAACCCTCTTCTCCAACTTTAATGTGTATATAAATCTCCAGAGAGTTTATTAAAATGCAGATTCTGAATCAGGAGGCTAAGAGCCTACATTTCTCACAAAATTTCCAGGTGATGTTAGTGCTGCTGGTCATAGAGCACACTTTAAGCAGTAAGGCCTGAGACACTAACCAACAAAACCACTTGATGGGTAAAGCTGAGGCGGAGGGAACTTTCCATTTGGATTTAACAAGCCCTTCAAGGCATGATACATTGACTTGGCATGTGTGAGTTAAAAATCAGTCTGTGATGACAGTGTGCCACTTACTCTCCCCAGAGCTGAGAGCTACCCAGTCGTCATCCCACAGGGCTTCCTTCTTACTCTCAGTGGGGACCTGGGTCCAGGCCTGGACTTGAATCCAGCTTGTGGTGGTGAAAAAAATTCTTCTCAACAGAAAATCAGAAACCAAGCCCTTAGAGTAGAGACTTCTAGAGTCCCGTTAAACCACAGAGACCCATCCATCTGTCCATCTATGCATTCATCCAACCATCCACTTATGCATCCACTTATCTTTAAGCAGCAATTTATCTTTTAATATACATGAAAACTACTCAGTCAGGAAGGAAGTCAATACTGATTTCTTGTATTTCTCGACCACCTAGCAGCTGGAGAACTAAGTGCCTCCCATGCCCCAGCAGGGACATCCATTTGTGGAGTGGTCTCCCCATTAGGAATAAGAAGTGGCCATGGCAGGGAGCCAAGTGTTGGAGGGTGATAAATGGTTGGCTTTTATATTTAATAACTTTTTGATATTTTCCCAGAACTAGCATGCCACTTATTTTTTTTTTTTTTGCATGCTAAAAATTACTGTATAAGTGTCTTCACAAACAGCTTCTTCACTCACAGATACCCTCAGGTATAAAACATCTCCTAGCAACTAACACATAGCAACACCTTCAGATGTTTGGCTTGGGGTTTTTTGAAAGGAAGCAGCTGCAGATATTAAGCATTTATTATAAATTATTGATATTTATTAAGCATTTACTATGTGATATAAACCCTGCTTAGTGCATTTCACACCTTATTTTAACTCATCCTAAAAACAACCCTGTGAAGTAGGAACCATTATTAGTCCCACTTTACAGATAAGAAATCTGGGCACAAAGACACAAGGACACATGCTAGTGTGTATATATCCCAGCAGTCAGCTGCACCTTCCTTCTGACCACTGTGCTAGGGTCTGCTCCTTGCCTAACACTGCATCTACAAAGCCCCAGAGTGCCCTAGCTGAGAGAACTTTATGAAGAATGGAAGTATGATCCCCAGATGTGTTGCTCCCCAGCTTCCTCACAGAGCCTCACTTTCTTATAATTGGAAATGACTGTACTCTAAACCACCCACACCAATAAGCCTGGGAAGGCACTGACTACTGACCCAGAACATGGGTTCTTATCTAGTCTTGCCTTTGCTTATATAAAGATGCGAGAAGCCTCTGTAATAGAGAAGTATGCAAGTAAATTTCAGTTTAGTTTTGTACATCTGGAATTTGAGATTTTTTTAAGAGAGAGAGAGAGAGAGAGAGAGAGAGAGAGAGAGAGAGAGAGAGAGAGAATTTTTTTAATATTTTATTTTTAGTTCTCGGCGGACACAACATCTTTGTTGGTATGTGGTGCTGAGGATCGAACCCGGGCCGCACGCATGCCAGGCTAGCGCGCTACCGCTTGAGCCACATCCCCAGCCCCAAGGAATTTGAGATTTTTAATGGACATCAGAGGAAATGTCAAGAAGCATATTTTCATATTTATTGAAATAATAGTGGATAAAGGATATGATAAACAGAACTTTCTTTAAATTAATATCAGAGAACAGGTAAAGCATAGAAAAACAGGACTGACCATGGGTTAATTATACGATTCTGAACACTTTTGTATATGTCTGAAACCTTCCAGAATGAAATTTTTAAATTTTAGAAGAACACACAGCATTGTTTGTATATAACACCATAAAATATAAAATGTATTGGATTTAATGATGAGGAAATACAAGACAAAACCCAAATGAGGGGAATCTTAAAAAATAGCTGCCTAGAGTCTTCAAAATATCAACTTCATGAAAGACAAAGAATGACTGAAGAACTATTCCAGAATAAATGAACAAAGGAATACCACCACTGAGTGCCACATATATTCCTGGCTTGTGTCTCAGATCATAAAAACAACTGCTATTGTGGGTGTTATGGAGATAATGAAAGAAATTTGAATATGGGTTGGAGCATTTCACAACAGTGCATACCTATGTGAAATTTACCAAATTTAATCATGGTACTGTGGTTAAATAAGAGAAGACCTGGCTCTTAAGAATCACACATTTAAATATTTAGGGTGAAAAACATGTTGCACAAAGTCTGTTCTCAAATGACTCATTAACAACAACAACAACACAAACATGGCAAAATGTTAAAAATTGGTAAACTAGGTAAAAGATATATAACTGTTCATCATGCTATTCTTGTAACTTTTCTATAGGCTTGACATTTTTCATAAATTTTAAAAAAGTTAACACAATCTGATCTAATCAGTATCCCCTAAATACATTCCTTGCCTTCTCTTCCCTTTGGCGAGGAAAAAAGCTATCTTAACTCCTTAGCAATGAGTGCCAAGTCTATTTGAGTCTTCTTTTAAATTGCCTCCTATATGCATCACTTACATGCATTACATCATTTACTCATCACAAGCAGACCCTGCAGCTAGTCCCCAGATGCTGGGGGTACCATTGGTGGACTATATAAGTCCTTTGGGTATTTCAGCTGTGGCTAAAATGAAAGTCTTGCTCAGTCACAGCCCCTTTTCTGAGGTGGCCTACATCCAATGTCTGAGTGACTTGGGTTTTTACTCTCTCACCCCAACGCAGGATAGTTCTGCAGGGCCACTCAGCTTCAGAGCTCCCTATAGGATCAATAGAAACTCCCACTGAATCCATATCACAGATTGAATCCCCCATGGCCAGTCTTCTTCCTTCCCTCTCCTTTTTATAGGTATCAGCCTCTCGAACCCTCTCTCAACAACCCTCCTCCTACATTAACCTTCATCTCTGCATCTGCTTCCCAAAGATTCTGCTGCAACAATAATATTTCTATTTTGCAGAGGAGGAAACTGAATTTTGGAAAAATCACTTGCCAAAGGTCAGAAAGCCATTTATTAGAGAAGCCAAGTCATTGATTACAAATCTGCTGACCTCCAGCTTCTTCTCCATTCTCTTTACCTCTCCAAATCATATTCCTCTGTGAAGATCAATGCCAAGTTTCCACACTCCCAGAAGGCTCCTGACTTCCCTTTCTGACCTTAGAGCTCTCACCATCTGTTCTGTTTGGTATATGATCATGGTTCCATGTGGGAACTTCTGTTAACCATCATTTCATATTACATAACCACTGGAAATTAAATTTACAAGTGTAAATTTAATTTACACTTAAATTTTGTACTTTTTTTAACATTATGATCTCTCTAGGGACAAGTATCGGTCATCGTTCTTCTTTGTATCCCTGTATTTTCTGTCCACAGTGTGAACATATAGTTTTGATCTGGGTTGTCCTCCAATAGGTCATGAATTCAAGGCTTGGTTTCCAATTGGTGGTGCTATTGAGAGAGGTGGTGGAATCCGTGAGTTCTACTTGAAGGAAGTAGGGTACTGAGGGCGTGTCCTTGTCCTTGTATATATCCTGTCCCCAATCCCTTCCCCTCCCTCTCTCTTCCTCTCCCTCCCTTCCTCTCTCCCTCTCTCTCCTCTTCCTAGCCACCATGAGCTGAGCAGCTTTGCTCCATCATGTGCCCCCCACCACGATGTTCTGCCTCACCACAGGTTTAAAAGCAATGGAGCCAGCCAACCATTGACAAACACTCTGAAACTGAGCCAAGGATGAATCTCTCCTCCCTAAAGCTGATTTTTTTCAGGGACTTTGTCACAGTGACTGAAAGATAACTAACACACTGAGCATGTAGTATATCACTGTGCAGTGAAAGAACAGCAAAGTCTGGCTGTGTACTAAGTCTTAGATACTGAGATACAACACGCACAAAAGATACACAGCTGTGCAGCCTCGATTCCCTTTTTTGTCTTTTCTGGGATTGTATAGGGCTTCATGACATGGATTATAAGGGGACAGTAGGTTATTCTTCCAAAGAAGTAAGGCCATTGACATGGAAGAAACCCAGAGTATATTGGTCTACATTAAAAAATGAGACAGAAAATACTTGGTCAGATTCAGTCAAGCAATAAGGAAGAAAATATACCAGTAATAAAACCACTAGAATGCATCTTGGTCAATTATTTTGGCAAAGCTACTTTCATTTTAATGACTTAGAGCATGTTACAAAATGCTCGCAAATGAGACATTGTGTACTTTGCAAAAGTAATGAAGTCTTAGATCAAAAATATGACACCATATTATTAACTTTTGAAGGGTGAAATAAGTGACCTGCTTTGTTCTCTTTAAAGAATATCAACTGGGAGATTAGTAAATCCTTCTACATTATCTCCTCCTAGCAAGGAGTGGTGGAGGTAAGTAGAGATGGGAATGATTATTCCCAAATCCCTCACTTCCAACTACTGGGAATCACTTGTTGCCATAGTAACCATGTTACTGTAAGACCATTATGATATAAGCAGGACAATAAGCATCAAAACCTATTAATAGCATTAGGTTTGGAAATAATTCTTAGCATTCTTTTTTTTTCTCCTTGGCTTTCAAACAATAGCGTGGATGATAACAAGTTATATTGAAAGGACAATGTAAATGCAAATCAACTAAAATAACTCTTGCCAAACTTTCCTACTTATTCAGTCAGAATCAATAATAGGTACTAGATTTCAGAGAGAAATTCCTGAGTGGGAACATCTAGAGTAGGGGCTGGCAAAGTATACAGCCTCCAGGCCAAATCTGGCCCACCATCTGCTTCTGTACCTCCTACGAGCTAAGAATTATTTTTACATTTTCAAATGGTTGAAAAAAAAGGGGTGAGGCTGGAGGAGTAACTCAGTGGCAGAGCTCTTGACAAGTACAAGGCTCTGGGTTCAATTACCAGTACCACACAAAGAAAAAAATTAAATAGTAATATTTTGTGATGCCTGAAAATTATATGAAATTCACGTTTCAGCCTCAAAATAATGATTTTCTGAAGTACAGTCATGTACATTTATTTACATACTGCCTGCTTTTGTGTTACAACAGTAGAGTTGAATAATTGTGACAAATCATTGGCTTACAAAGCCTTAAATATTTTCAGTTTATTCCTTTACAGGGAAAGTTTGCCAACCTCTGGTCTAGAGACACGGGTTGTATGAGAGAAGTTATATTAGGAGGCCAAGTGTCTCTTCCTTGTCAAGAAGCACTTGCAGGAGTGCTTTTGTTGGGAACTCGGACTTTTCCCAAGATCTTTTGCTTGTTCCATCCACTGCTGCATGTAGGAGACCAAGGAGAATATTACCTGTAATGGTTTAAATTGTTCATGTCCCCTCCAAAATTCATGTTGAAACTTAATCCCCAATGCAAGAGTATTAAGAGGCAGGGATCCAACATGGCCGCCGGCGAGGAAGCAGCGATTCCAATGTCTCCACATTAGCGGGATCAGAAAGACCCATTGGAACAGCGGCAGTCTACCTACTGAGGAACTTCTAGCAAAATTCTGTTAAGAGGGGAACTGCCGGGAATTGGTAGGTTTATTAGAAGTGTCAGTTTGTCCCAGACAAGTGGATCTTGGCCGGCCACGCGGGCGCAGAGGTCCAGACCCGCAGCCACCAGCCGCTTCTGCAAGTGGCCGGCGGCCCAGAGCAGCGCGGCCCGCCCGAACCCGCAGACGGCACCCGCCATCCCGCCGTCCCGGGGAGGCCCTGCTCTGGCTCTGCGAACGGCCACCATGCCTGCCAGGCTTGTAGCCACGCGGCCGCAGCTGCCCGGCTCTACAGGCGGCCCCCCGGCGGGTGCAGAGGTACAATCCCGTGGCCACCAGCCGCTTCAGAAAGCGGCTGGGGGCCCTGAGCGGCGCGGCCCGCCCGAACCCGCAGACGGCAACCGCCATCCTGCCGTCCCGGGAGGCCCCGCTCTCGCTCAGCGAACGGCCACCCCCGCCCGCCCGGATCTTAGCCACGCGGCCTCAGCTGCCCGGCTCTACAGGCAGCCCCCGGCAGCCCGGCACAGTGAGAAGTGTCCCCGCCTGGCCCAGCAGACAGCCCGTGCCCTCCCGGCTCTACTAACAGCCCCGCCCACCCTGCGAATGGCTCCCCCCCGAGACAGCGTGAAGGGAATCTAACCAACCCTTTACGAAATAGCGAACTGGGAACTAAAACCAGAGATTGTGTCAGACCAGAGACAAGCCAGTTCCACCCCTCCCTTCGGACACTCCGGCAAGGAGCCAGGGGCCCGCCACAGCAGAGAGGGGAAGTCACCAAAGTTCGGCCAAAGAGATTCCTTCCCAGCGGAATCTACTTTAGCAGGTGTGTGACTCCCACCCACACCAGATACAAACAACCGGGAAACTTCAAAATCTCTCCATGAGCGTGACCGTAAGGGCCAAAGGACTCTCGACCCCCAACTCCCCCTACTGCCAGTGACGAGGGCGTGACTGTAGGGGCAGAGGGAAGCAGAGAAGACTCCCCACCCCCAAATCCCCCAACCGCAAACTGAGAGGGTGTGACGGTAGGGGCGGAGGGAAACAGAGGACACTCCAGACCCCCAACTCCTCCTACCGCCAGCAGTGTGGTTGTGACTGTAGGGGCTGAGGGAAGCAGAGGGGATCCTCAACCCCCAACTCCTATTACCACCAGCAGCGACACCAATGGTCTTAGCTGCCAGATTCCGAAGGTGTGCCCACCAAAGGGGTCCGGAAAAATTAAACAATTGACTCCCAGACCACAGCTCCACAGCACTGGGGCTTAGATGAATGACAGCGAGAGTGCTCAGTAGTTAGGGAAATAGAGCACTCGGTGGGGCTGAAAGTGTAACCAAATCCTTGGGGAACTGCCTCCGGTGAGCAGGACCTGGCTGGCTGGCAGGAGGAAGGGGAGGAGGGGCCATAGAAGTGAAATGGCTCTGGACCAACAGGATTGAGAGACTCCCAGGAACCGCCTTACAGGGATTGATGTTGACACATTGAGGGCAAAACTCAGCCCGGAGGGCACAGCTTTGCCTATGGGAAGAGAAGAAAATGGATCTCTAAGACCTAATTTTATTTCCTATTTCATTTTAATTTTTTCTCTCCCTTTTCCCTCTCTCTCTCCCCTTCCAAGTTTTACTGCTCTTTCCATTCTCCTCTATGCTATCTATCTCCCTCTCCTTCTTTCTTTTCAAGAGCACCTTCCTTCCCCTTCCCCCCAACTTTCATCCCAAGCATTACGTCCTCCATTTTGCGTAACTGTCTAAATACAAATAGGTGTGCGCACCCCCCCCCCGCGCCTGCAAGGTAGCCGGGCCTGCAACCCACCAGCAGGTCAGGCCCAGCAACCTGGGAGTGGCAGAGCCGCCCCACGCGCCTGCAAGGTAGGCGCACCTGCTACCAACCAGCAGAACAGGCCCAGCGGCCTGCCGATGTGGTAGGCACAGTGCCCCAATTGGAGGAGGAGCAGAGCCCCTGCCCGTGCCTGCACGGGAGACTTTGCAACTATACAACAGTAATACAAATATATAGGGGGAAAATTCAATAACACAACAGTCTCAGTAAGCAGAAAGAAACGCGAACAGTATGAAGAGACAAGGAAAGAAAGGACCACAAGCAATGCAGGTCAACTCAATGTTAGAAGAGGTAATATCTGCAGCAGATGGAATGTCAGATAAAGAATTCAGGAGATACATGCTTCAGATGATCTGGAGTCTCAAGGAAGACATTAGACAGCAAAATCAGACAATGAAAGATCTCTTCAACAATGAAATACATAAACAAATCCAGGAAGCAAAAGGTCAACTATACAGGGAGATAGAGGTTATAAAAAACAAACAAACAGAAATCCTAGAAAGGCAGGAAGCAATAAACCAACTTAAAAACTCAATTGAGAATACTACCAGCAGAGTAGAACACTTAGAAGATAGAACATCAGACAATGAAGACAAAGTATTTCAACTTGAAAAGAACATAGACAGCTCAGCAAGACTGTTAAGAAACCATGAGCAGAACATCCAAGAAATATGGGATACCATTAAAAGACCAAACTTAAGAGTCATTGGGATACAGGAAGGCACAGAGCTCCAAATCAAAGGAATGAGCAATCTATTCAATGAAATAATTTGAGAAAACTTCCCAGACTTGAAGAACGAGACAGAATCCCAAATCCTAGAAGCCTACAGGATGCCGAATGTGCAAAATCATAAGAGATCCACACCTAGACACATTATAATGAAGATGCCCAACATACAGAATAAGGAGAGAATTTTAAAAGCTATAAGAGAAAGGAAGCAGATTACATTTAGGGATAAACCAATCAGGATAACAGCTGATCTCTCAACACAGACTTTGAAAGCTAGAAGATCCTGGAATAACATATTTCAAACACTGAAAGAAAATGGGTTCCAACCAAGAATTGTGTATCCGGCGAAATTAAGCTTCAAGATGGAAGATGAAATTAAAACCTTCCACGATAAACAAAAGTTAAAAGAATTTGCAGCTAGAAAACCATCTCTCCAAAAAATCCTCAGCAAAATATTACAGGAAGAGGAAATGGAAAATAACAATGAAAACCAACAGTGGGAGGTAGGACAGTAAAGGGGGGAAAATAATCAAAGAGGAAAACAAACCATATTCAGTAACAAAAACAAACAAATATGGCTGGAAGGATAACCCATATCTCAATAATAACCCTAAATGTTAATGGCTTAAACTCACCAATTAAGAGACACAGGCTAGTAGAATGGATCACAAAACAAGACCCAACAATATGCTGCCTACAGGAGATGCATTTGATAGGAAAAGACATACATAGACTGAAGGTGAAAGGTTGGGAAAAATCATATCACTCATATGGACTTCGGAAGCAAGCAGGAGTGTCCATACTCATATCAAATAAAATAGATTTCAAGCCAAAGTTAATCAAAAGGGATAAAGAGGGACACTACATACTGCTCAAGGAAACCATACACCAACAAGACATAACAATCATAAATATATATGCCCCAAACAATGGTGCAGCTACGTTCATCAAGCAAACTCTTCTCAAGTTCAAGAGTCTAATAGACCACCATACAATAATCATGGGAGACTTCAACACACCTCTCTCACCACTGGACAGATCTTAAAAACAAAAGTTGAATAAGGAAACTATAGAACTCAATAACACAATTAACAACCTAGACTTAATTGACATATATAGAATATACCACCCAACATCAAGTAGTTACACATTTTTCTCAGCAGCACATGGATCCTTCTCAAAAATAGATCATATATTATGTCACAGGGCAACTCATAGACAATATAAAGGGGTAGAGATAATACCATGCATCTTATCTGATCATAATGGAATGAAACTGAAAATCAACGATAAAAGAAGGAAGGAAAAATCATGCATCACTTGGAGAATGAACAATAGGTTACTGAATGATCAATGGGTTATAGAAGACATTAAGGAGGAAATTAAAAAATTCTTAGAGATAAATGAAAACACAGACACAACATATCGGAATCTATGGGACACATTGAAAGCAGTTCTAAGAGGAAAATTCATTGCATGGAGTTCATTCCTTAAAAAAAGAAAAAACCAATGATCTCATACTTCATCTCAAAATCCTAGAAAAAGAAGAGCAAAATAACACCAAAAGAAGTAGAAGGCAAGAAATAATTAAAATCAGAGCTGAAATTAATGAAATCGAAACAAAAGAAACAATTGAAAAAATTGATAAAACTAAAAGTTGGTTCTTTGAAAAAATAAATAAGATCGACAGACCCTTAGCCATGCTAACAAAGAGAAGAAGAGAGAGAACCCAAATTACTAGCATACGGGATGAAAAAGGCAATATCACAACAGACACTTCAGAAATACAGAAGATAATCAGAAATTATTTTGAATCCTTATACTCCAATAAAATAGAAGATAGTGAAGGCATCGATAAATTTCTTAAGTCATATGATCTGCCCAGATTGAGACAGGAGGATATAGACAACCTAAACAGACCAATATCAATTGAGGAAATAGAAGAAACCATGAAAAGATTACCAACTAAGAAAAGCCCAGGACCGGATGGGTATACAGCAGAGTTTTACAAAACCTTTAAAGAGGAACTAATACCAATACTTTTCAAGCTATTTCAGGAAATAGAAAAAGAGGGAGAACTTCCAAATTCATTCTACGAGGCCAACATCACCCTGATACCTAAACCAGACAAAGACACTTCAAAGAAAGAAAACTACAGACCTATATCTCTAATGAACCTAGACGCAAAAATCCTCCATAAAATTCTGGCGAATCGGATACAAAATCATACCAAAAAAATTGTACACCATGATCAAGTAGGATTCATCCCTGGGATGCAAGGCTGGTTCAATATACGGAAATCAATAAATGTTATTCACCACATCAATAGACTTAAAAATAAGAACCACATGATCATCTCGATAGATGTGGAAAAAGCATTCGACAAAGTACAGCATCCCTTTTTGTTCAAAACTCTCGAAAAAATAGGGATAACAGGAACATACCTCAACATTGTAAGAGCAATCTATGCTAAGCCCCAGGCTAGCATCATTCTGAATGGAGAAAAATTGAAGGCATTCCCTCTAAAATCTGGAACAAGACAAGGATGCCCTCTCTCACCACTTCTGTTCAACACAGTTCTCGAAACACTGGCCAGAGCAATTAGACAGACGAAAGAAATTAAAGGCATAAAAATAGGAAAAGAAGAACTTAAATTATCACTATTTGCAGATGACATGATTCTATACCTAGAAGACCCAAAAGGGTCTACAAAGAAACTATTAGAGCTAATAAATGAATTCAGCAAAGTGGCAGGATATAAAATCAACATGCATAAATCAAAGGCATTTCTGTATATCAGCGACAAACCCTTTGAAATGGAAATGAGGACAACCACTCCATTCACAATATCCTCAAAAACAATAAAATACTTGGGAATCAACCTAACAAAAGAGGTAAAAGACTTATACAATGAAAACTACAGAACCCTAAAGAGAGAAATTGAAGAAGATCTTAGAAGATGGAAAAATATACCCTGTTCATGGATAGGCAGAACTAACATCATCAAAATGGCGATATTACCAAAAGTTCTCTATAGGTTTAATGCAATGCCAATCAAAATCCCAATGGCATTTCTTGTAGAAATAGAGAAAGCAGTCATGAAATTCATATGGAAAAATAAAAGACCCAGAATAGCAAAAACAATGCTAAGCAGGAAGTGTGAATCAGGTGGTATAGCGATACCAGACTTCAAACTATACTACAGAGCAATAGTAACAAAAACAGCATGGTACTGGTACCAAAACAGGCGGGTGGACCAATAGTACAGAATAGAGGACACAGACACTAATCCACAAAGTTACAACTATCTTATATTTGATAAAGGGGCTAAAAGCATGCAATGGAGGAAGGATAGCATCTTCAACAAATGGTGTTGGGAAAACTGGAAATCCATATGCAACAAAATGAAACTGAATCCCTTTCTCTCGCCATGCACAAAAGTTAACTCAAAATGGATCAAGGAGCTTGATATCAAACCAGAGACAAGGCATCTGATAGAAGAAAAAGTTGGCTACGACCTACATACTGTGGGGTTGGGCTCCAAATTCCTCAATAGGACACCCATAGCACAAGAATTAATATCTAGAATCAACAAATGGGACTTGCTCAAACTAAAAAGTTTTTTCTCAGCAAAAGAAACAATAAAAGAGGTAAATAGGGAGCCTACATCATGGGAACAAATCTTTACTCCTCACACTTCAGATAGAGCCCTAATATCCAGAGTATACAAAGAACTCAAAAAATTAGACAATAAGATAACAAATAACCCAATCAACAAATGGGCCAAGGACCTAAAGAGACACTTCTCAGAGGAGGACATACAATCAATCAACAAGTACATGAAAAAATGCTCACCATCGCTAGCAGTCAGAGAAATGCAAATCAAAACCACCCTAAGATATCATCTCACTCCAGTAAGATTGGCAGCCATTATGAAGTCAAACAACAACAAGTGCTGGCGAGGATGTGGGGAAAAGGGTACACTTGTACATTGTTGGTGGGACTGCAAATTGGTGCAACCAATTTGGAAAGCAGTATGGAGATTTCTTGGAAAGCTGGGAATGGAACCACCATTTGATCCAGCTATTCCCCTTCTGGGTCTATTCCCTAAAGATCTAAAAACAGCATGCTACAGGGACACTGCTACATCGATGTTCATAGCAGTACAATTCACAATAGCAAGACTGTGGAAGCAACCTAGATGCCCTTCAATAGACGAATGGATAAAAAAAAATGTGGCATTTATACACAATGGAGTATTACTCTGCATTAAAAAATGACAAAATTATAGAATTTGGAGGGAAATGGATGGCATTAGAGCAGATTATGCTAAGTGAAGCTAGCCAATCCCTAAAAAACAAATGCCAAATGTCTTCTTTGATATAAGGAGAGTAACTAAGAACAGAGTAGGGAAGAAGAGCATGAGAAGATGACTAACATTAAACAGGGATGAGAGGTGGGAGGGACAGGGAGAGAGAAGGGAAATTGCTTGGAAATGGAAGGAGACCCTCAGGGTTATACAAAATTACATACAAGAGGAAGTGAGGGGAAAGGGAAAAAGAATACAAGGGGGAGAAATGAATTACAGTAGAGGGGGTAGAGAGAGAAGAGGGGAGGGGACGGGAGGGGAGGGGGGATAGTAGAGGATAGGAAAGGCAGCAGAATACAACAGACATGAGTATGTCAATATGTAAATCAGTGGAAGTGTAACTGATGTGACTCTGCAATCTGTATACGGGGTAAAAATGGGAGTTCATAACCCACTTGAATCAAAGTGTGAAATATGATATATCAAGAACTATGTAATGTTTTGAACAACCAATAAAAAAATAAATAAAAAAAATAAAATGTCAGGAAAAAGGACCTGACCACATCAAAAAAAAAAAAAAAAAAAAAAAGAGTATTAAGAGGTGAGGCCTTTTAGGAACATATTAGGCCATGGAGATTCCAACCTCAAGAATGGGTTTAGAGACTTTATAAAAGGTCCCGGGGGAACTAGCTAGTTCCCTTTGCCCTTATGTCCAAAGTATCATCTTGAAAGCAGAAACTGATCCCCCACTAGACAGCAAACCTGATCAAGCCTTGATCTTGGACTTCCCAGCCTCCATAACAGTGAACAACAAATTTATACTCTGTTTGCAAATTACCCAGTCTTAGGGGTTTTGTTACAGCAGCACAAAAGGACTAAGAGAATTTGGTATGAGGAAGTGGGGTATTGCTATAACAAATACTTGAAAATATGAACGTAGCTTTGAAACTGGGTGGTAAGTATAGGTTGAACTACAAATTGTCATTCTAGCAAAGGCTTGGAGGAAGAGGAAAGCTATAGAAAGAACTTTGGTCTTAGAGATAATATAAGTGGTTGTGAACAGAACACTGGGTAGAAATATAGACAGTAGGGACTATTTTGATAATAGTCTACGGGGAAAGTAAGGATGTTGTTATTGGAAACTGGAGGAAAGGCTATCCTATTATAAAGTAACAAAGAATCCAGCTGAATTGTGCCCATGTTCTTCAGCATTTTGGAAGGCAGAACTTGCCAGTGATGAAGTAGGGTGTTTCGCAGAAGAAATCTCTAAGCAAAGTGTTGAAAGTCTTGCATGGTTTCTCTTGATTGCTAACAGTTAATTAAGAGAGAATACCAAAGGTGCAGTCAAGCTAATATTTGGTAGGGAGATCTGTGTGGGGACAAGGAAGCCAGATGCTATTCATCGAGACAATGGAAGGGTGATCCCAAGGCTGCTATCCCATCACAGGCCCAGAGTGCCAGGCCTTGAAGATGGAATGGTGTCAAAGGAGGAGTTGAGGGCATGCATGGGATCTTGGGTCTTACTGCCCAGCACTGCCTCAAGTTTCCGCTCCATGTGTTTGGACACAGTTCCCTTTTGCCCTTCTACCCTTGTGAGGAGCAGCAACAAGGTACCATCGTGGAAGCAGAGAGAGCCAAGCGTCACCAAATATGGAAACCTCTGGCACCTTGATCTCGAAGCTTCCTGCCTCCAAAACTGTGAGAAGTAAATTTGTGTTTTTTTTGTTTGTTTGTTCATTGTCCAGCATCAAGCATTTTGTCCTAACAGCCAAAAGGGACTAAGACAGCACTGCATGACTCAATCTCACACACTTGGTCAATTTGTTCTAATGCTGCACTGTGACAGGGATCAGACAACATGCTACTCACTCCCTCATGTGCTGCATCTTGGTCCTGGCCATCGCGCTGTTGAAGATAGCTGGTCCTGGAGACATGTCTGCAGCCATGTTGGTAATGGTCCTTGTGTCTGAAAATCAATCACAGCCCTTATTACTTCATCAGCACTCCTGCAACCTCAAGGCGATGTTCAAGGGCAATCAGAAAACAGAAGCTAATATACCTTTGCCACAGGTAATGCTACATTAATTAGAAATTAATTCAATTATAACATGCACATTAAGGAGATTTATTCCAAATGATAAGATTATTTACAGTTTCAATATGCACAAGGAATTGCAGGACCAAGCCTCCTTGGTTGCTAAAATTAAACAGAAAATCATTATTTAAGAGATGAACTTTTTATTCTAGAAACCTCAGAGGGAAATGTATTTACAGATAAGCAAACATTCTTGGGGAGCCTTCAGCCATTCTCTTTTAGCAGGTATAGATATTCATTTAAATAACTAGGAACTTTTCTAATAAACTTAGTTTTTCTTCATGATAACCATATACTTGATCATTAGTTTTAAAAAATATTTTTAGTTATAGATGGACATTATTTTTTTTATGTGATGCTGATGATCAAACCCAGTGCTTCACATGTGCTAGGCAAGTTGCTCTACTACTGAGCTACAATCCCAACCCAGAGTATTAGTTTTTTTTACAATGGAAAGCAGAATGCTGACCAGCAAAGTCATCTGAAGCCTTGAAATCTAGCAGAATGGAGTCAAAGGCCAAAGTTAGGTTGAGAAGATAAGGAGTTGTTTGTTAATGAAAGGTGAGGTGTTATGAAATCTGCTGAGAGATACACGTTTTCCTGATACATCCTAGAGGCCCTCAGAAAACATGTTGGGATTCCAGGGAAAGAAACAGACCACTAACTGAAGCAGCACTGAATGGAACCTGAACTGGAGTCCCAGCTACTCAGCGGCTGAGGTAGAAGGATTGCAAGTTGAAGGTCAGCCTTGGAAACGAGTGAGACCCTGGCTCAGTGGTGGATGCGCCAGGGTGTAATACTCTAGATTGTCTCCAGTACTGGAAAAGGAAAGAAGGAAGGAAAGGGAGAAAGAGAGAAAAAAGAAAAAAGAGAAAGAAAGAGAGAAAGAAACCAAACCTGGCCTGTGAATGAGGGCTTGGTGTAATCCAAAGAGCTCAGCCTAAAATCCAGTCCTTGTGCTCCTGGAGCTGGGGCAGAGCCCTTCCTGGGCATTCCTTTCCTTAGATCTCCCACAAGGGATCTCAGACCTCATCAGCAAAAGTCTTGGGGCACAGGGCTCTCACTCACACACCAGGTTTAATTTCTTTCTTTCTCTTTCTCTCTAAATTATATAAATTTATAAATTATGTCCATGCAGTGCTACATCAGAGAAGAGACCCATACTGTGAAATTCCTGCTCTTTATTCAATGGATCTCATATAACACTGTCTGACTTAGAGACCAACCACGGAAGCTAGAGTCAGTCCCCATTTTACATATTAGTAAAGGATTTTATTCTCTCACATTTTTAAGTGTGAAAAATCAAATGCTAATTTGTAATACCTCTTCCTTTTGCATATCCCCTGAAGGGATGCATTCCACTTTGAATTTCTTGCTTTTACAGATACCATTTAGATGACTATTATGCTGCTTAAACTTTGTAAAAATCCTTGAATCTCCTCAGGCTAAATCCCTAGGCTAGAGCAACAAGTATGACTTTGAATTGGCATGTTACAATTAGTTAACTAAACAACCCATTCTTCTTAGTACATGACAAATTAGGCTTCCACTTTAAAGACCCAAGTCCAAAGACAGATTGATCATCTTTCTCCACACCTGGAGGGAAACCCTGCCTCAGCACTCACTGCCATTGAACAGAAGCATCATTTCAGCTCTCAACTTCCCACTAGTTCTGTCCAGAACAGCAACTTATCCCCAGGGAAGACCCATGGGGTGGGAGGAAGGCTGAGGGGTTCATTTTGTATTCATGTAGGTTGCTTTCTATAAACATTTTGCCTGGGACGCACCATGTCAAGTAACCCCCATGTATACTCAGAAATCAGCAATGACAAGAAGGAAAGGTAAGCACTGCTCTCCACTCGCCCAGAGAAAGCTGGCACATTCTGAACGCTTATGCAAATAAAGGTCAAAACAATTTCTAGGAGAGCTGCAGGTTATTTTAAGCTGGCCGCTGTCACCATCATAAGGCTCTCAGCATTGCTAGGAAAGATGCTAAGCATTGAACCCAAGGGTATAGAACAGGGGAAATATAATCTCAAGCAACAGAGTTGGCAAAGCTTGGTGCTCAGAGCATCTCCTTTCTCAGTGTTCCTTACTGGCTAGCTTTCTGACCTCTCCATCCCACCTAATATGAATAGTGATTGTTTTATGTCACAGAAAAGGACAACACATTTAACAATGATAAAATAACATTTTAGGGCTAGGATGGAAGCTATCATCTGGATTGGTCACTAAATCACAAAATGTGATGTATACCATTGCTTCTCAAACTTCAATGTGAATCACCCAGGGATCTGGATAAAAAGCAAATTCTGATTTATCTCTGGATAGAGCTGGGGATTCTCTATATCTAATAAATCTACAGGTAATACCAGTGCTATTGGGCCTGAGACCACACTGAGTAGCAAATCTCTTAGGCCAGCTACAAAACTTGTGGGATCCAGTGCGAAGTGGCCTTACAGAGCTCCTTGTTCAGAGAGCAAGAGAAAGCTGTTTTCTTTCTTCTGCATCTGTTTATAGACCTCTCATGGTGTTTTGTTTGTTTGTTTGCTGAGTATTTATTTAATGTCCCTCTCCTTCAGGAACTACTAATGCAGACATTTACAGCACCCTGATTCTTCTCTACCTGTGTCCAAGACCCCTCTGAAGATGGAGATGGCAGTGGTCACAGGGCTGGGTTTAGGGAGAGGGTGGTAGAGGACCCTTCCCAGGGAGGAGGCTAAAAAAGAGACAGCACATCAGTAAGGCTTTAAGACCCTGGCATATGTTCCATTGTACCATCAGATGTCACTCACAAATCACATATTCAAAGATAAAGTTTCATTAAGCCCCAAGGGTGGGGTACCTCTTGAACCCAGGATCCTGTGTAACTAAACCAGTCATTTACCCATGAAAGCCTGGTTCCAGAGCTCTGCTTTCTTAAAGATTTTGCTTTAATATAGGTGAATCCTTAATTCCCAAGTTAATTTTTAAAAATTAATTTCCCTTTACTAATTTTAAGTAAATTCTCATGAATTTGGAAAACAGTATCTATGTGTGAAACATAGACTATTTTAGGTGCACTTGTGATTTCAAGAATTTCCTACAATAACTTCACACACTCTCTCCCACCAAAGATCTAGCCATTATCTATCGACTTTTGCCTGATCTTTGCTTTTGTTCCACCTCCACCTTTTTCTGAAGAACACTGAATCCTGATATGAAGTATTCCTTAAACAGTACTTCTCTTCTTTCCATTTCCAAACCTGAAGAATGTCTACTGACTAACCATCAGACAAAGCTTTTTACCAATGAAAATGATGAGTTTTAAAAAAGTGATGTGTGTAGCTGTGTATGGTGGTGCATGCCTATAATCTCAGTGGTTTAGGAGGTTGATACAGGATGATCCCAAGCAACAGTCCAGCCTGGTGGAACCCTGACTCAAAAAGGGTGGCAGGAGGGATGCTGGACATGCCCCTGGGTTCAATCCCCAGTTAATAAAGATAGTGTTGTATGTAAACTGACCGTTCTATTCTGCCACTTGTAACTTTCTCCTACTCACTGCACATGCTGACTGTTCCTTAGAAGGGGAGATGACCCCATTAATACACAGGAGGAATGTCCATTGCCATGCTGTCTGAGCGGAGGAGGGTGTCACTGTGCTCAGATCTCAGACCACTGAGTGGCATCAGAACACTTGGGATGCAGAATTCTGAAAAGAAGGTGGTGGGAGAAAAGGTCACATGGAACAATTTGGGCATTTGCTTCCTTTTCCCCATCCCCATTACTCCCTTTCCCAGAACAAGTGGGAACTTGAATGAAAACGGCTACAAACAGACGTCAGAATCACTGGTCCCGCTGGGCTTCCTGTCAGCCAGCTCCACCCTCCCACTTGCCGTTCGGCTTGGGTCAGGCTCCCTCGGATTCTCCTCCCATGCTCTCTGGTCACTGACTTGGTCTGTCCCCTGCTGTCCTCCCCTTTCCTTGGATTTATCCTCCAACTCTTCACCCACCTTTCCATCCTGTGTTCCTTTGTCTTCCAGACTCAGAAGTATGAGTTTTATTTCAAGCCTTGGATCTATTTCTTGTTTTTTTCAAACTTGATTTCTACACAAATTTACTCTGATTCATCATTAACAACAACAACAACAAAAAAAACCCAAACCACCACTAAATCAATAATAATAATGGCTAAACCAGACCCTGGACTAAACATCTTACCTGTATCATCTTTGGTGAGGTTCCTATGAAATAGGCACTTTTTTCCATGAGGAAAGTGAGCTATTGAGATAGTAAATAACTTGCACAATGTTATGCAACTGGTACATTCCATAGCTAGAACTTGAAACCAAGCCTTGCTTTATTCCATAGTCCTAGATGTTGGCCACCTGCTCTACACTGTCCAGTTGACATCACTCAGTAAATACCCACTCTACATGACCCCTGAGCTGGATGCTAGTTGAGTGGCTATTTGCCACATTTTGCATTTTAATACTCTTAGCTATCAATGTCAATATCTCCCTTCACTCCCTTACCCTTTTCAACTAGTTAATAAGCTCTTTGAGCATATTGAGAATGTCCTATTCCTCTTTTAAAAACAATTTAAATCCATTTTAAGATTAAAATTCACTGGTGTTAATTACAGTGATGTTGTACAATCATTTCTAAAAAGTTTTTCATCATCTCAAATAGAAATTCTTTGACCATTAAATAGTAACACCTCATTTTCTCCATCTTCCTGCCCCTGGTAGTCTCTAAGCTACCTTCTGTCTCTATAGATGTGACTGTTCAAAGTACCTCATATAAGCAGAATCAGACATTATGTGACCCTTTTTATCTCGTTTATTTCAATTACATGTTATATCATGTATCAGAACTTCCTTTTTATGGGTGAATAATATTCCATTGAATATATATATAATACATTTTGTTTATTCATTTAACTGTTGATGAACAACTGGATTGTTTCCATGTTTTGCTATTATGAATAATGACCATTGGCTTACAAATATCTATTTGAGTTCCTGTTTTCTACTTTCATGGTAAAAGTCATACCTAGGAGTCAAATTTCTGAATTACATGGTAATTCTATGTTAATGAGGAACCATCAAATTGTTTTACATCTGCATAATGCCTGTAGCATTTTATATTTCCATCATCTATGTATAAGGATTCTCTATAACCATGATAGCACTACTATTTTCCTTTTTTAATTTGTTTTTAATAGCTATCGTAATGGGTATGAAGTGATATCTCACTGTGGATTTGGTTTTCATTCCCATGATAGCTCCTTAATGTTTAGTTATTGGCTATTTGTGTATCTTCTTGGAGAAATTCTATTCAATTCTTTTACCTATTTTTAAATTGAGCTAGTTATCTTTTTCTTTTAATAATCTGGGTATTAAACAGATATATTGTTCAGGTCAGCACAAAGCACATATTTGCATAAATTTATTCCTTAGGCTCATTTTGATGTCATTGTAAATGGAATTGTTTTCTTGGTTTCTCTCCCCGCACCGCCCCTCTCTTGAAATGGGGTCTCACTATGTTGGCCAGGGTTGTCTTGAACTCCTAGGCTCAGTGATCCTCCAACCTTAGCCTCCTGAACAGACTACAAACATGCTGTATAATTTCATTTTAAAAAAAATGTTTCCCCATAGTATATAGAAATAAAATTGATTTTTGCATATTTATCTTGTACTCTATAGCCTATTGAGTTCATTTATTAGTTCTAATAGTTTTTTGATGGTTTTATAAGGAATTTTATATATAAGATCATGTCATCTGCAAAGAGATAATTTAGTTCTTACTTTATAATCTGGATTCCTTTTATTTCTTTTCCTCACCTAGAATATCTAGTACCATGTTCAATAAAAGTGGTAAGAGAAAAAATTCTTATCTCATTCCTTAAAGAAGGGGAAAACATTCATAGACCATTAAGAATTAGCTGTAGGTTTTTTTCATAGATGCCCTTATTCAGTTTTAAGAGGTTCTCTTCTAGTCCTAGTTTGTTGCATGTCTTTAATGATAAAAGGTGTTAGATCTTTTTCAAACACCTTTTCTTTATCTATATATAGTTTTCTCCTTTTATTCTGTTAACATGTTGTACAATATCATTGGATTTTCTGGTATTAAGCTACCCTTGCACTCCTGAACAAAGTGTCACTTGGTCAGTAAATTCCTTTTATGTTTCTGGGTTTGCCTTGCTTGTACTTTGTTGAAAGTTTTTACATACATATTTATTTATAATGGATATTGGTAAGTAGCTTGTTCTTTTGTCCGAGCCACTTCCCCCCTACAACGCCCCTAAACAAGCAGGAAGTAGCCAGACGAAATTCACCACCCTATATCACCAAAAAGGCTGGAATGTTAGGTCGGTGGCGGCAACTTGGTGGCGACTTAGTGGCAACTTAGAACAAAGCAGCCCACTCCGGAAAAGAACATCAATCAGATGCCAGCGGAAACGCCTGTGAATCAGCCAGATCTCCTAACTAATGCCTGTCAATCAACAGGACCCCCTGGCCAATCCTGGAGTTCAGCCAACTCCCCTGACCAACTTCAAGGGGGCAAGGGACCCTAGAAACACCTTTTCCTGTCCCAAGCCCTTCCCTACCTGCTGTAAGCCCCATAAAAGTCTACTCCGGTCGAGCTTCCACACAGTTTCTCCTGAGACCCTTCCCCTATTCCCTCTGTGGGTCTGATGGAGTTCCGCCCGGGAGTGATATCTCAACAAAGCCTGTTCAGTGGTCCTTTTAATTCTGCCTCCTTTGGCCATTTCCTGTCTCAACTGATCTGACACTTTCCTATTATGTTTTTGCCTGGGGTTGATATTAGAAAATAATACTGCCTTCACATAATGAGTTATGAAGTATTTCCTTATTAATATTATTATTATTATTATTTTCTTTCAGATGAGTTTCTGAAGGGTTGGTATTAATTGTTCTTTGAGAATTTGGTAGAATTCACCAGTGAGGATATCTGAGCCTGGGATTTCGTTTGTCAGAGGCTTCTAAATTACTACTTTGATTACTACTACCCATGATAGACCTATTCAAATTTTCTATTTCCCTGAGTCAGCTTCAGAAATTTATGTCTTTCTAGAAAGATGCCCACTCATCTAAGTTATCTGATCTGTTGGTATATTGTTCTTAGGATACCCTTATAATTCTTTTTTTTAAAGTTGGTACTAATATTCCATTTCTCATTCCTGATTTATTAATGTGGGTTTTTCTCTCCTATTTTCTTCACCAATATAGCTAAAATCTGTTAAATTTTTACAAGGAATCGACTTTTGCTTCTTTCTTGTCTATTATTTTTCTATTCTTTATTTTTTCATTTATTTCCATTCTAGTTTTATTATTTTCTCCCTTCTGCTTGCTGTGGGTTTAATCTGCTCACTTAGTTTAGTTTATAAAGGCATGTATTTTACATGCTCAATTGATGAGAGTCAAAATCAAAGGCAAAGTAAATAGTAGTTATATCCTTAATCCATAAAAACCATAACACTAGGCAAGGCATGGGGAATAGCAAGTAGTATAGTAAGGGTCTCTGGAAAAAGCACTAGCCTTCGGGGACCACAGTTACTATTCTGGTTCTACTCTCAACAGCTCTTCAGTCCTGGGGCCGCTTCCCTGGCCTCAGTTTCCTTGTTTTGTATTTAAGAGATTTCATTAAGCTGAGAGCCTTTCCTCAATTCTAACCTTCTATGAACAGGCAAAGAGTGTACTAGGGAAGATAATACCTACACATAAAGATAAGGAGCAATCAAAAGGACCAAAAACTAAGATGCAAATGGCTGGGACCAACAATAAATGTCACAATAAATGCCTGTGACATTAGACAAAATCACCCTACAGTCTCTTTTCCCGCCTGTAAAATATAGAACGACAAGGATTATAACACTTGACATTACCCCATGGAGATGCTTTGACAATGAGATGAAAACAAAATGATATGAAGCGGCATTAGCATTCAGAAGCTGTGTTTTTTAACAATGCAAAGCACAGCTCATAATAATAATATTCTCAGGATTCCTCCTACTTCTATCATCTCTCACCAGCAGAGCTATTTTCCCCACAGAAGTAACAACTTGATGATTTTGACATTTTGCCAGGAGAGAGAGAGAGAGAGAGAGAGATCCTTCCCTCATTTCTTCCAAAATTTCCTTCTGAAATTGCTCTTTACTCATTTTAGTTGCTGGACAAATGACCTTGATCATAAAGCAAAAACCTGTGTTTGACCTCCTTGCTAAACATCCTGCATGTGGGTAATAAAGAGCTCATCTAGGGACTGCAGCGGAGGATATTTTGCCAAACAAGATCTCACTTAAGCACCTGGGACATTGCTTACTCAGGAATCCTTACAGCTACTGCCCTTGGTACACTGGTCATTTAGAATGCTTCCCTTCTAATCTCTGTTAACTCTCCCTTTCTCACATTTTCCTCAGGCATACTCAAGAAATAGTTGCTTGATAGACACCACTCTTCCCAAATGATAGCAGAGGCATGGTCTCATGGCCCACGTTTCTTCTCTGACTCCTCAGAATGGAATATGATAGAAGATTTACCTAGACCAGGGGTCAACAAACTTTTTCTCTAAAGGAATGGGTAATAAATATTTCAGACTTCAGACCATATAATCTCAGTTGCAACAACTCCACTCCATTGTTAAGAGCATGAAAACAATCATAGGAAGTAAGTAAAGAAATGAGCACGGTTATATTACAGTGTAACTTTATTTACAAAAACAGGAAGTGAGCTGTTCGGCTGTAGTTGGCTGATTCTTGGCCCCAGTGAGGGGGAAGCATCATGAGTCCAAGCTGAGGACAACCACAGAACTATTCAAGTCAAATTCTTTCTCTTTACGGATGGGGAGGTCAAGGTCAAGAGAAGCTGTCTGTCTTACCTAAGTTGGCAGAGCTAGAAGAGGAAGGGGCAGAGCCAGGACTAGAGCCATGCCCTTTCGAATGCCCCACAATGAAGTAAACATTTTCATGCACTGATTTTGAAAAATCAGATCATCAGACAAATCCCTCCCCCAAAAGGTTGTACTTTGGGGGAATCATTGTATCTGCCATCCTATTTCTCCACCTCTTCAGATGACAGCCCTACAGCTTATTATGGGTAGGGCTATGAATTAGCGGAGTGTTGTGAAAACTGTTCTATTCTGCCAAGAGGAATATCTAACTCAACCTTTGTGAAGATTTTTCCTTGAGCTTTACTGTGATGAGAGTGAACATTAGGATGGCAACAAGATTATCTAAAAATCTTCAAAGAAAGCTGATCCCTATCTTCACTATGTTATCTCAATGCCTCAAGGTTGGAGACGCACGATTCAGAGACCTCTGAGGGAAGGACTTGCCACCCAGCTGCTAAGAGTGATGTAAACAGCAAGCCTATGGTGGTGGCCTCTTCAGGAATTGCCTCAGCAGCAGAAAGCTTCCTCACCCTAAGCTGTGTCCTTCCAGATGGCCTACCCTTATGACTGATCATGGCAGAGGTAGAAAGACTGACCATTTTGGTCTATGCAGACAACTCTGATGGTCCAGAATTCCCCATGGGTTTGATTAGGGTTTGTCAGGCCTGTATCACTGCTCAGCTTCTCTCTCTACTCCATTCTGCACTTCTATCACCGGTGGTCAATCCTAAGGGCACATCCTGCCCACTCAATTTTGTGTTAAAGACTGCTTCCTGAAGAACCCGATCCAGAAAACATGGCTCCTGGGGCTAGAGAGGGAAAAGCTGGGGTGTGAAGATGATTGTCTTCGTTCCTTTATGAGTATTTGGTAAGAGCACTAATAAAAATGATGGTGTGCCCATTCCTATCACCCCATGCCCATCCCCAGCTCTTTCAGAGAACTGTTTTTATTGTCACAGGGCAGAAGCCCCACATAAAGAAGTTGTCATCAACCCAGTAGCAGCAGCAGCTGTATCAAAGCCAAGCGACACCAGGAGGTCTAGAGAAGAAAGGCCAATAGGAGGAAGTAGAAGAGAACAACTTCAAGGGATTTCCACTTAGAAGGGAGCTAAGGCATATTAGCATGGGTATGTGAGCGGCTTAGAAGACCTGGATTTGAGTCCTGACTCTGAGATTTTTGTTCAATAAGTTATAAAACTATGACTCAGTTTCCTTATTAATACAATACTCTACTTTCTAGGGCTCTAATAAAAATTAAATGCAATCACATATATAAAGATACATCATTGTTAGCAAATGCCCAAGTCAAATTTCACTGCCTCCCTCATCCCCAGGGCACCCACCACAGTACTTTGCATAGGGCATCTTCTTCTTCTTTTTAATTAATTTTGAGGATCACTGTCCTAACCCATTCCAACTGTTTGCTTGCTTATCTATCTATCTATCTATCTATCTATCTATCTATCTATCTATCTATCTATCTAATGTGGTGCTGAGGATCAAACCCAGTGCCTCACATGTGCAAGGCAGCGCTCTACCACTGAGTTACAGCCCCAACCCTCACACAGGGCATGTTCTTAATGAATAAATAGCACCCACTGTCTATGCCAACACTAAATACTTGGAAGAAAGTGGGTCAATTTGGAAAGGTAAATTGTCTGTCATCTCATAGGGCAGAAAATAAATACTAGAAGATAGGAAATTTTAAAAATTGTCTGCTTTTTTACATGATTAGTTCTCACTACAAATATTCAGCTTAATTTTATAGATTAAAAATGACAATAGTTTAGGGATCTGAAAACTTTCAAATCCTTTTGAATAAGCCAGGAGATGACTCCCTAAGAATAGCACCTATCAATTAAAAAAAAAAAAGAAAGAAAAAAAAAGGAAGTGTTGGTTTTGGACTGATATGTAGCAATTAAATGTGGATGCAGGTGAAGAAGAGATTTGTGGAAGCCAGATCCTAACATTTTCATTTGTCCTTCCCTGAAGAGACAGAAGCCTGTGTTTTGGAAATCTAATTATTCTAGGCTTCCAATGTGGAAAATCTTAGCTTTATAAACAAAATCTGCTTTTCTGTAGCAGTAAGCTGGGCTGGATTCCAGATTGACTAAAATACTTAAGAATATCAGTACTTCCTTCTCTTCAGTTGAAAATAATCACATAACTTGTCCATGTTCACTGCAGACAAATTAGAAAACACAGAAAAAGAAACCCATTCAGAGAAAATCATCAATTCTTTGGTATTTCCAATTGTGTGTGCATGTGGTAAGTAACAATTCACTACAGTTTTGCATACTTCATTATTCATTAGTTTATAACAACTTTATGCCAATGAATATGTAGCTACACCATCATTTTATTTATTTTTGTGGTGCTGGGACTTGAACCCAGGGCCTCATGCATACTAGATAAGTGTTGTACCACTGAGCCACAAACCCAGTCACTATACTATCATTTTAAAATAAAATGTATAAAACTTTTTTTTATTTTAGAAGATGTATAACCTCCATAACTCAGCATTTATTCTGATACCAATTTTTCACTATTATAAATAACACTGCCATCAGCATCCCTGTAGGTTATCTTTATACACAATTCTGGTTTCTTTCTTTCTTTTTTTAGATAGGGGTGTAATGAACAAATCTTATTGTTTCTTTAAGATAAATTCCTAGATGTAGATTTGTTGAGTCAAAGCACTTTATTCTTTTAAGTTAACATAACCTAAATATTGAAAGAAAACTTTTTCCTAGGTTGTAAATAACACTCTCTTCAATGGTGTCATAAATATTAAAAATGGAATGTGAGGCACTTTTATTGAAAATTTGGTTTAATTTATCAAAATTTATATATAAAAAAAGAGCACTCTTTTAAAGTCTTAGCTGGTGGTGAGAGCACTTCCTTTTCTGTTTTTCTATCCTGGTGGTTCTCCAAAGATAGTTTCTGGACCAGCAGCACCAGGACTAGTTAAAATGCAGATTCTTGGGCTCTACCCCAAGCCTACTGAATCAGAACCTCTGGGGATAGTGTCCGCCCATTCCATCTGCCTCATTCATCTGGGTATTCATTGTGAGCTTTCTGGAGTTCTAATTGTTTGATCTAGAGATGTTAACACTCCTATTAATTTGCAAGTTCCTTGAAAAGAAAAACTACATCTGGTGTTCCTTTGTGTACCCTACAATGGTCCTGTGCTAGAAAGTGACTGACATATGCTTCATAAATAAGTGATCTGCAGGCAAATGTAGCCTTATTTGAACTTCTAACTTTTCACATAGTACTTTAAAATAACTAGACAAAAATTCCTTTACAGACCTAACCAGAAGTAGCTTCAAGAAGCAACTGGTTTGGTGTCTATTTACTGCCAGAAAGAACAGCTTAACATTCTCCCTGCACAACAGCAGTTTCTAAAGTTCAAATGTTCAGGTTAATTTGCTCATTTTGTACAGCCCACTAGCAACCATCATGCCCAGGCTGACGAGATGATGCTCCCCATGCTGTAGGCAGTCAGATACCCTCAGAAGCATCACTGAACTGCTTCTGTGGATGAGTGGATGACAGGGGATCTGCATTCCTACCACTTCTCCTAAGCTCATGTGGAACTCCAGCCTCAGCTGAGCATTTAGCAAGGCAGATCCAGGGCCAAGTTTTTTTGTTCCTCGAGCAGGCATTCCACACAGTCCACCACCAGCTGCCACTGAGGTGGCCTCTCTCCAGGTGAGAATACAGAACAGGTTTTCATCAATGTCAGTCCTGACAATTGTATATGAAGCACATGCTCCCTCTACAGTCAGCAGCACAGAAGATAAATTTTAAAAAGAATTATCTTGCATCATCTCCTCCTTAGCTTCTGTGAAAACTTCAAAAGAGATGCTTCCATAAGATACTGCAAGGGCCATATCTACTGTTTCCAGTTACTTTTAAGTTATATTTTTACAATAATCCTTATATAGAAGATATTCATTATTTTTAGACTTACTTCTCCTCTAACCATGGCTTAAGAAAAGAAAGGTCTTATTTATTTGAAAAAAAATAAAAGAATCAAAATTAACTACTTAGATATTCATGACATATTCACAAGTGGGATGATTCTGCAAATAACATAAAATAGAAGCACTTTCCATTCCCAGGCAAAAGCTGCCTGCTCCTTCTACTATGGGGACTCCATCCTTATCCCCTCGAGATCAAATCTACTGTGAGGGATTGTCTTGATGCTATCTGGTTCTTGAAGTTTCCTTCATGACTTCTAATCCCCCCATTAAAACTCTCTCCCCCTTTTCTGAATACTTACTCTTGTCTATTTATAGTTATTTAGGCCCTTGTTTAAGTTCCACTATGAAATCAAAGGTCCTCAAGGGCATGACCCAAGTCTAACATTACCTTTGTAACCCCAATACAATGTGCAGCACTCCCTCTACAAAGTATAGTAACTCAATGAAACCGTGAAATAGAAGTAATAAATAAATGTAGGATTAATGATTAGCGAGTTTCTCTTTTAGATATAAATTTTATTATGGTAGTTTTCACCCTAGATAAATAATAGTAATACCCAGGACATTCTTTGCTAAGAGTGTATTAATAAGAATGATTAATAATATGGTTGTAGGGGGTTATTTATATTATAACTTCTTTCCCTGCCCCCACCCCATCTCCACACATCTATCAAATGAAGTTGTCTGGTTAAGGTAGCAGACATGTAGCAGAGGTTCTCTGTAAATTACCAGTAATTCTGAATCTGTTCATTCTTTCAAGTTTGAAAGTTGTAGAGGCTTAAATCAATCAATCTCTCTCTCTCTCTCTCTCTCTCTCTTTCGATGTGTGGGGGGCTGCTACTTGGGATTGAACTCAGGAGCACTCAACCACTGAACCACATCACCAGCCCTATTTTGTATTTTGTTTAGAGACAGAGTCTCACTGAGTTGCTTAGTGCATCGCTTTTGCTGAGGCTGGCTTTGAACCACAATCCCCCTGCCTCAGCCTCCCGAGTAGCTGGGACTACAGGCATGCACCACTCTGACCAGTTGGAGGCTTAGATTTCTATGAGACATCAACAAAAGAGATAATGGCCAACACACTGTGCCTCCACATCAAAATGATCCAAGTGCTTTATGATCCAAAGTATCCCTCCTTTCCTAGGGTTTCAATGTTTGAGTAACCACAAATAAGACACTGTGTTGAAATCACTCCAATTATGAGGAATTATTTTCTGTTAAAAACACAATAGTGCAAGGGTAGGTGGCTGTCAGTCTTCCCTACATTTAATGACTTAAAGTCTGATGGGCTTAAGCAAAATAAGTTTCTAAGAGATTCAGAAGCCCTGATGCCTTCTCTAGTCTGTATCAGTCATATCACTTAGTAGACATTAATTATTACCAAAGTTAATGGAAGAAGTTCCGGGCAAAAATTTTCAAAAACCCAAATTGATCAGATACATCAACACAGTAAAGGAATCTTAATGAACAGAGAGGTTTTGGAGCATCTGTGAAATTCTAATTACTTTTTGTTCAACATCCAGTTTGAATGTATAAAGTCTTTTATAAATACAGTTTACCAAGGTCATTTATCATTCTGCTACTGACTACTCTTTAGACCTACAGCTAATTTCCCAAAAATGTAAGAATGTTAAACTTCACATGTTGCCTTGGCTCACAATTTGGTTACTAGGGAAAATGAAGATAGAATTTTCCTTTCTACAAAGTTCAATGAAAATGCAGGCAGAGGTCATCCATCTTTCTTACTGAATGGTGATGGGTCTAAATAGTTACTATAGTGATATTTGATCTGCTGTGTAATTTTAGCCCTTTAGTTCTCCATCTCACGTCACTCCTTTTAAAGCAGTGTCCTTATATTTTATTAAAGGTGAACTTTTCTGATCTTGCTGAAAAGCCAGTGGTATCCTAACTCTCAGGATAATGTTCAGACTCCTAACCTGGCACATGAGGTTCTCCATGGTCTTGGCATTATACACCTGGGTTTGCCAATCTCTTCCTCAGTAAGAAGTTCCTTGAATACACTCAGTTGTTTCACCCTGCTTGTTTCTTTCTAGAAAACACTACTCCTTCCTGACCACTTGGCATCTTTACATTTATCTTTCCATTAATTCATTAAATGGTTATTGAAAAACTACGCTGTGTCATGCTGTGTGTTAGATTCTGAGAACAGAACAGTGAACTTGACTTGACCTGCCCTCCAAGATGCAGGGATTACAAACCTTCCCCTCCTCTCTGCAGTCTACTTGGGCCTTGCTCCACAGTGGATGTGCCCTCACTCTGCTGATGCACACCACCTCCCTTGCTCACTCTGTGTGCATGTTACAGTGTCCTAGGATTATCTGCCTTCCTGGCTGGGAATTCATTAAGACAGGGGTCTTGGGCTGGGGATGTGGCTCAAGCGGTAGCGCGCTCGCCTGGCATGCGTGCGGCCCGGGTTCGATCCTCAGCACCACATACCAACAAAGATGTTGTGTCCGCTGAGAACTAAAAAAAATAAATATTAAAAAATGCTCGCTTGCTCTCTCTCTCTCTCTCTCTCTCTCTCTCTCTCTCTCTCTCTCTCTCTCTCTCTCTCTCTCCCCCCTCTCTCACTCTCTCTTTAAAAAAAAAAAGACAGGGGTCCTGTTTCTTTCATCACTCTGTGGCATCTGGCTTATTATAAAAATAAGCTTTGTAAACCATTTATAGGGTAAGGAGGTAAAAGGAAATATAGCTTACACATTTCAGCTATAAAAATTATGTTTAAAAGTATTTACCCTCACTAAAATGGCCTCTGTCTACATTCTTAGCTATCTATCCATCCCCTATTTCTGGTCTTTCCAGTTCCCTTTTAAATGTTCTCCTTCTTCCCTCTCTTAATTTTGCCTAGAATCACTTAATATCTGGTTTATAACTAGTCTTGCTCCCCTGAGAAATTTTGAAGGTAATTTGGGGCTTTATAAAATACCTCTATTTTAGACAATAATTTGTCCTCCATGTATAAAAAAAAAATACCCAGTTAGTGCTCCCTGGTATTGTTACAAAGATTTGCAATTTTGTCCTGGGCTCCACTCCTTGGATGACACTATGTTTCAAATGGATCTCAACATCCAATACCTCATGCAATGCCTCAAACCTGCCAGGCCTTCCTAGATGTCTGACCTGAGTTCTGAGAAGGAGGCAGAAACACAATACAGGGGCCAATGATGTCCTGTACACAGGGCCAGATAGCCCAGTATATACTGACAGGACCACAAAGAGAAAAAAAAATCTAAAAATAAGCTATTTAATTTTCATATATAGATAAGACATCTAGAATTTTAAGAAATCAAATGTTTATTTTATACTTCAGTATTTTTTGTTACATATTGGGGAGGGTATGCATGATAATAACTTGGAGCCTTAATATACTTCAAAAGCCATGATTTTCAAAGTGATTTCTGGACCTGAAACACCAGCATCACATGAGAAATTGCCAGAAATATAAATTCTTGGTTATACACCAGACCTGTGTTTTAAGCTTCTAAACGATTCTGATATGTGCTCAAGTTGTGGGAACCACTGAACCAGTCTGACCTGGATACTACAGAGGAAAACAATACATTGAAGTTGGAATGCAAAAGGACACTTTCTAATGCACAGGTCACTCACCTGTGATAAAAGAAGGAAAAATATACTGCCTCTGTTTGAAGTAAAAATAAAACTAGATCTGAGGTCTGGAATGGGGTCAAACCACTGCACTAACATTTTCAGGGCTGCAAAGTTAAAATACTTTTGCTCATTACAAATCACAAGAAAGGATATCTCTACTATTCTTTCCTTTCTTGTTGAGGATTAGGAGAAGCTCTTGAGAAGTTTGTGGAAGATACTTAACATCTTAATGTGCTCTATGGGCCACAGCATATTTCTTTTTTATTCGTTTTTTTTTTTAGTTATACATGACAGTAGAATCTATTTTGATTTTTTATACAAGCATAAAGTATACCTTATTCTAAAAAGGATCCCAGTCTTGTGGATGTATATGATAGTGAGATTCACTGTGGTGTATTCCAACTGGATATTTCTGAAATGTATAATCTGATGCTGAACACAGGTAAAGTATGAGTAAAGCCATCTCATTTCACAGAGGTTTAATTTTTAAGTGACAAAGATTAAACTCTGATATATTTAAGTTTAAATTGTCCCTTGGATCTTGTTAATATTCTTACATAGATTAATGACCACAATGATTAATAAACTCTATTATTGTAATGTGTGAGTCTCCTAAAACCATAGTTAGAGCAAAGCAGATACCAACTACCTCAGCAATCCTAAACTCTCATCCCCTATAAGACCACACAGATTGTCTTCGTGGTTACTATGTAAAGGCAAAAAAGTGCTTGGCACCCTAAAAGTAGCAGATGTCTCCTCAATCATGAGGGTCATTCTGTGAGCTCCCTCCTCAGACAGGTGTTTCAAAAGCATGTACTCCCATCATCTCAAAGTCACCGTCAAAGGACCCCTCATTCTGAGCAGTAGCATTAGTTAGACTCCACCACCCAACAGCACAAAACAAGTGTCACCATAAGAGGTCATCACAGTCCAAAGAAGCAGTAGAGGGGTTAAGGGGCTTCCTGTCTTGTCTGGTTTTAGAAAACAAGCACTTTAGCAGTTTACACAAAGTCGATACTGAAATGTCCTATAAATCATGCCAATTGATTCTAGGACACAAGAAGAACAGGGACATCCCAAAGTGAAAAACATTCAGCTTCAATAATTTTTTTTTTCAGAATCTTGCAACTGGACAATCTGGAAAGAAGCTATTTTAACTTCAAGGTACATGTAAATTTTTTTTTGTTTTACAATTTAAGTCTTATTAATTTAAAAATTTAGGTTTATTATAATCTTCTCAATAATCAAGGTATCCAAAACTCCTAATCCAGCTTTGATAAGAGATTAATAAAGTAATGGAAAAACAATATTGGGCTCTTTGCTTTCCAATGCTCTTTGATAATGATGATGATTTTAACTGTATAATTTATGGTGGGAATATAAGTTAGTATAGATATTATGGAGAATATAGTTCTTTAAAAAACTAAATATATCTATCATATGTTCCAGCTTCTGGGTATATATCCAAAGGAAATGAAATCAGCATATCAAACAGATACCTAAACTGGGCAGGGAGCCATATACCTATAATCCCAGTTACTCAGGAGGCTGTGGCAAGAGGATCTCAAGTACAAGACTAGCCTGGGCAATTGAGTGAGTCTCTATCTAAAAATAATATAAAAAGGCCTGGGGATGTAGTTCAGCGGTACAGCACTTACCTAGCATAAGAGGCCCTGGATTCAATCCCAATACTGGGGGGAGGGGGAAAATAGCAGCACTCTTATGTTTATACCAATATTCATTTTTAAAAGTTGATTTATAGTCTAAGAATTCACATATATGGTAATTTTTAAAGCCAAAGCTAACAATGTGATAATAAAAAAGCAGTTTCCTGCTTCACTTTCAAGTTCCATTCTCCAAAGTCAACTATATTTAACTTTTTAACTATTCTTGTATTTACCTTTGTTTTA
The DNA here is from genome assembly GCF_964194105.1 of Spermophilus citellus. Classification (NCBI taxonomy): domain Eukaryota; kingdom Metazoa; phylum Chordata; class Mammalia; order Rodentia; family Sciuridae; genus Spermophilus; species Spermophilus citellus. The sequence continues at coordinate 29,311,879 of NC_138188.1, read as the reverse complement.
CCATATCACATCTATACAACTATTTTTTATTTTACATTTTGTACAACATATGAACATCCTACTAATGTTTGGAGAATTTGAAGTGTGTGTGTGTGTGTGTGTGTGTGTGCGTGTGTGTACATGTGTATGTGTATGTGTGTATGTGAATGGTACTGGGGATTAAACCCAGGGTCTCAAGCATGCTAGCCAAATACTTTACCACAGAGCTATATCTCTAACTCTTTTAATTTTATTTTGGGACAGGGACTCACTAAGTCACCCAGGCTAGCCTCAAAATTGGAATTATCTTGCCTCAGCCTCCTGAGTAGCTGGGATTACAGCTTGTGCCACTGAACCCAGTGGGAATTTGAATTTTGTTCTTTTTCCTCCCCGCCTCTGTTATCAGGTGCTCTCTATCTCCCTTCCTCCCTCCCTCCCTCTCTCCCTCTCTCCCTTTCTCCCTCTCTCCCTCCCTCATATCTTTCCATATCCATTGTTCCAATATAGGTATAATACAGTTTTTAAATAATTCAATATTTAAATTATTATGACTGTAAACATTATACACAGACAAGCCTTTAGTGCATGCAGATTAAATTTTCTTTCTAACTTTTTGTTTTTCCTGGAATTAATAATTGCCTTGAAGTTTTTACATTGCTTTCTTTTCTGATTACTTCTTCCTAATTCATCTCTAACTCTCCAAAGAAACTAAAAACTTCTCTCATTACAGTCAAATTCTTTAGACCCATTCCTCCTCAGAAAATTTCATTCAGTTTTCAGCCTTCTGACCCATTTCAATCAGAATAGATTTTTCTGCAGGCCTGTTGTCCAGCTGTCACCTGGGGACCTTCCTTTACTCTCATTGTGGGAATCCTGTTAATCTCTTAAACTTCATGTCTAACTCTTTGTTGATTTATTCCTATTTTTTTTATGGAGTATAACTTCTAGAAACATTACAGGAAAAGCCATGGAAAATATATATCTGAGACCTCATTTGTTGAGACTGCATGCCTGAACAATGTCTTTATTCTTCTCTCACACTTGATTGTTGGTTTGGATATGTAAAAAATTCTAGGTTAAACCTTAGACAACAAATCTTTAGTAAAGATAAGACCCCATCCTTTTTCCTGATACCTTAATAAATGATCTGTTTTATTATCTCTAGACATTTTTCTAATTTCTTTGATTAATTTCTTCTTTTTCTGTTATTTCCAGAAATTTCTATTAATTAGATGCTGAACCACCTAGACTGATCTTTTTAAATTTATTTAATTCTGGAAATTCTCAACTTTATCTCCCAAACTTTGACTGAATTTTCTTATTTTGCAATTAAAACTATAATTTCAGGAGCTCTTTCTTATTTTCTGTATATTCCTTTTCTTTTGCTTGTTTCTTTGATGTAATATCTTCTCCGATTTTTAACAAAAACATTGTTTTGAAAATTTTCCCCTACATTGTTTGTTTCCTGAGTATTTTACATATTTTTGTCTTGACTTCCATCTTTGTTAGATTTCCTCAACTATCAGCTGCAAATTGGCTATATGTTTACATCTAAGTATGAAACATTAAAAAAGAAAAAAAAACAAACAATTTAAGCTCTTTCTGTGGATCCAGTGATCATTAACTGGTAGGGCTTATTCCTACCATTTTGGGGGGAGAATGTCATTGCCTGTAGGATTCTTAGACAGGTCCTCTTAGAGAGATACCTTCTGAAGGGGTCTGTGCTGTCCTGAAAGTATTTCAGAAGACAAACAGGGATGGTGGCTAGGGATTTCCTCATCCACCATGCAGATTTTCACTGTATCCCTCTTTCACATCACATTGGCCTGCTCTTTGGTCTCCCTGGTGTCCCTATGTCCAGCACCTCTCTCACTGAATCTCCCCAAATCAAATCTTGCGTCTTCTACCTTGACTGTGGAGAGGAACTCCCTGGGAGTGCCAGTGCAGGAAAAGGGACCCGGGATCTCTTGATACTTATGCACACCGTCATCGTTCCTCCTATTTTCATCTTCACCCATGTCTTGCCTTCAGCAGTAACAAGGGCTTCCAAATTCTGAGCCTTTCCAAGATCCTGAGGGTTCAGTTGGCTTGCTTCTCCTAGTCCTCCTCCTGCCCTCTCTTCCCTCCCATACACATCTGAGGCACTTGGCTTTCAGATTTGTTTTCTAAATCAGTTACCACTCACCCATCTGTTTTTCCTCGTCTGAAATTCACCAACAGCTTTCTTCTATTCCTTTTTTTCCAGTAGGTTTATATCAGCAGCTTTATTTCTTTACTGTCACTTTAGTGGGACTCCAGGCAGAGATAAATGCATATTTTGTGTCTAATGCTCATTTCTACAAAAATCACACAGTTTAGAAGGGAATTTAGATATCACTTACCCAATCACAGGTTTTTAAACTTTTTTTAGTGGAATCTATCTTTTTCAAAACACAATTTTATGTAGAAATTCAATTTATAAAATAGATAAGATTGAAACTATCTTGGATGCTGATAAAGGAAGACAGTTTGTATCTAATTGCTTCCAAAAACATTTTAAAATACTTTTGAAGGGCCTTTTATACACCAGACATAATGTTAGAGTCTGGAAAAACAGAGACAAGCAGTAAAAACACAGCTTCTGTCCTCATGCTGCTCAGTACATTTCCCACTGCCCAATCTTGGAGGTCCCAAGGAGCTGCCTACTTTGCAAATTACTGATCTAATCTCAGATGCAAAGAGGGGAAGTGACTTGGTCAAAGGAAATCCTTCCTATCCTTCTAGGCCATCTTAAGAGTTAAATTTACTTAATAAGTATCACTAATATGCAATTAAACCATCACAGGGTGATGGTCAGGAGAGAAAGATCAAAGAACTATGTTTTGACTGTGGCTTTCCACATGGAGATGTGGCCTGAGTTAGAAAGAGGTTATGTTATACATAAAGCTCCTAATAAATAGTGGTGAACGTTTGCTCACATGAAAGCTTCATTGTTCATCTTTAATCCTTCCATTCCCTTTGAAGAGAATGCTTCTGGTTACATAATTAAAACTCCTAAAATAAAAACTCATAATCAACTTTAAAAGAAAAGTTCATACTCCTTTCATCTAGGGCCTTTAAGTATACTCTGTCTGAAAATATACTATCTAGTGCAAAAAGTTATCACAGTTGTACTTTTTGGATTTAAAAAAAAAAGACACTAAGAAATAGGGTTTTATCCTTGAAGCACAGCAACCTCATTTATCGAGACTGACAATGCTAAAGAAATTTTGGTTTTGTTTTTCAGACCAAATCTCTTCCAATAACTGACTGACCTTCAGAATGATGGTCCTTTCAGCTTGACTGAATGCAATCTGCTTCTATAAAACAAGTTAGGTAGGGCGATTCCTGTGCCGGGATTGTAAACCTGTTATTACATACTGTCCAGCTACCATCTGATCACAAGGAACTACTAACTTTCAATTATTTCATCCTTGGAGACTAAAGGTCATTTATAGTATAATAATAATAATAAGCAATTCTTCCTTGAGTTTCCTGACTCCTTAGCCAGACACTCAGCCTCTATTGGCCTCAGTTTCTTCGTCTGTAAAATGAAGAGATTGGGCAAAGTACCTATAAGATTCCTTCTAAGCATTCTAACTTTTGGATGTTCCATCAGAATCAATAAGTAACACTATCATTTGGAATCTGAAGAAACTTACTCACCTAGAGAGGTGCAACCCAGGACATTTTCCAAACATCTGGCTAATGCTTCAATATCACTGTCCTGTCAAAATGAGAGAAAGATTCATTTTGTAAGGTAGAAGAATATTTAATGACATTTAGACATAGTCTTGGTATATTTAGGTAAAACTAAACAAAACACACATACAAAAATATGTTGCAAAATTAGTTCACAAGATAATCTTTGTGTGTGTGGAGTTGGGATCACACCCAGTGCTACATGCATATTTACACTCTTTTCATATTAATCTCTAGAATTAATACTCTCTCTGATAGGAAGACTATACACTAAAACTGTTAATAGTGGTTTTGACCAAAAGGTGAGTTTGTGAGTGATCTGTATTTCTCCTTAGAGTGCTGCCTTTTCCAAATTTTCTATAATAAACAAATATTATTTTTAATCTGTAAAATAATAAATGTTATTAGAATTTAAAAAGGTTTTATTCCATCAATAATTGACTCAGGATAGCAGGAATCTAGTGAAGTTTTTTTTTCACTAGAGATACCATTTCTTAGGAAATTTGTGGCCTTCAGGAAGCCATAAATCTAAGAATTATAATCTTAATTTACCTTAACCATCAATAAGAGCTATACACACTCATGAGGCCTGGGGTAATACCAGAACTGTATTTGATAACAAATATTGACTTCAAGACAAAATAAATATCTATCCTCCATCCAGCAGGCTGGAAATAATCCAAAATAACATCCCAATGATCTGAGAAAATAGAACCTCTAAATTATTTTCAGGTTTGTTGTTATGCTGAGGAAAATTATCACTTATGGATCACCTGCTCCATTCTGAATCAAGCAACATGATTCACATTGCAGCAGTTGTCTGTGGATTTTAGAAAAATGTACAGCAGTGTAATGGACTGTTCCAAAATGTTATATAAGTGTGCTAGATTTCATTTCATAACATCTGTCGGGGTTTGAGCCACTACTTTCTTTGCATGTGGTAAAGCCCAGCATCATTTCAAGCTGAGAGTACACAGAAAAGGCAATGACAAGGAAGGCACACCTAGGCAGTGCTGGCCAATGAGGCCAAACCACCCAAGCCCCTTGGTGCCTAGCCCAGGAACAGGAAGACAGGTGCCTTATGAACAGGAGGAGGGCAGAGCCTCATGAACTAAGCACTTCTCTAAAGGCTCCGCCTCCTATTGGTGATTATACTATGAATGTGAGGGGATGCAAACATGCAGAGCATGACGGGGTTGAATCCTATGACAGTTAAGGAGTCTTCTAGCTTTAAAACCCTGTTCTCTGGCTAAAGAGATACATGGACTGTGAGGGTAACAGGTTGTTTCCATATATGACCACGGCAATCCCTCCCATCCTTGTGATCCTATGCCATTCCTCACATCAAGTGATAGAGTCTTTTCCCCTGCCCCTGAATCTGAACTGGCCCTATAACTTACTTTGACGCATAGAATGTGGCAGAAGTAATGCTGTGTGAGTTCTCTAAGGAGGCCTTGAGAAGCCAGGTAGCTTCCATTTTCAGTCCCTTGGAAGCCAATGACCATGTCAAGAAGACCAGACTATGCTATTGGAGATCTCACATGGTGAGAGGCTCTGAAGCATAATTCTTGGGAGGAAAACAGAGGCCCTGTGCCAACAGCTGGCACTAACTGCAAGATGTGTAAGCGAAGCCATCTTAGACCCCCAAGCTAAGTTCCCAACTGAAAGAATTCACATGATTGACTGTAAGCAATATTGGAACTACCTAGTGAGAATAATGAGAAACAGGGAGTCACTGTTTTAATCCACTAAGTTTTTCATGTACAGAAATAGATACTAAACCAATTGAAGCTATTGACCAAGAATTTTCTATTTTTATGTCCCTGGAACCTAATACAACCCCTGGAAGATGAAAAATTTCAAATGCATAGCTGTCATATTTCTTCCAGCTTCTGTGTTTTGCAAGGAAGTGAACCAGAAGAGTAGCATCAACTCCTTGGGCAGTAGTGTACCTCCAATTAGACAGCAGGGGTCCTCTCTCTCTGAGCACATTGTTACTAGGAAAGTACAGGAAAAGATATACTACTTTTTAATTTTGTGGTTTCAGTTTTATCAGTTAATCTCTTTAAGGCTGATTTTTCTTAATTGTAAAGTGAGGAAAATCATGGTCTCCATTTCAAACAGGGCTTTTATGAGAAGCAAACAAGCTTTTTAAAAAAGAAAGAAAGATTTTAGTATTGTGTATGACTCATTGGAAATATCCAATGAATGGAAGAAGAGAGTTTGGTAGGACGGGAAGAGTTGGAAAAGAGAATGATACACAGAATATTAAGGACTCCCAATCACTGTGCCTGCTGCAGGATGTGGAGATTCATAGTAAGTATTTGAGTTGAATTAATGCAACAGAAACAGCAAGAGTCAGGGGAAGGGCTGTACAAAGAACATGGACGACTGTGCTACATGATTTATATCTTCCTCATACAAAAGTTAGGGAACATCTCACAGGAGTATGGGGAGGGCAGGAATAATGCATAAACAATTAGTTGAAAAAAATCAATGAATACTCACTTTTATTAAGGGCTCAGTATGTGTCACTGTTGTACCATTTTATATTTATTAATTCACTTAAACTCTACAAGTTTGTGCTATTATTTTCCCTATTTAACAGTTGAGAAAATTGGAACATAAGAGCAGGTGCAGTGGCACATGCCTGTAATCCCAGTTGCTTGGGAGGCTGAAGCAGGAAGTTCACAGTTCAAAGCCAGCCTCAGCAACTTAGTGAGGCTCTAAGCAACTTAGTGAGACCCTGTCAATACATACATACATACATACATACATACATACATACATACAGGGGCTGGATATGTGGCTCAGTGGTTAAGCATCCATGGGTTCAATCCCTGGTACCAAAAAAGAAAAGAAAAAGAACAAAAAGAAACAAAAGTATAAACTCATAAAGAAGACCTAAGAATAGTTCCTTGGCAAGATATATAGAAGATATAAAACCTGGGGACAAGATACAGGTAAGGCAGAGTTGGGTGGAGAGGGGTGGGTTCTTCATCAGGTGCTTCCACACCAGGTTCTGAAGAGTGGTTTAAGAAGTTCTCTGTCTAAACATGGATGTGACAAGAGGACATGTATTTGCATAGTGGAGCAAGCAGATACAGTCATGGGCCAGTGGGCATTGGGAGCTCTTATAACTTCCCTTCCAGTCTCTGTAGACTATGGATTCACAGATCATGGACAATAACTGGGCTGAATTCATATTCACAACAAAGGACAAATCATTTTCTCTCTCAAAGCTGTAAACAGGGGTATAAAGACCAAAACTGCCAACTGTACCTATTTAAATCTTTTTGAAATTCTGAAACACTTTTAGACTTACAGAAAAGTTTCAGACAGTATAAAAATTCCTGTATACCTTTTAATCCTGATGTAAATATTTTACAGCGTTTACTTCTTCCATCTATCTATACACAACAGGATTTCTCAACCTTAGCACTATTGACATTTGGGAACAGATAATTCTGTCTAATACACTGAAGGATATTTAGCAGCATCTGTAGTTTCAAACCATTATATGTCAGTAGGACATTCCCATCTCACCTTCCCTATCCCTAAGTGTGAAAATCAACAACATAAGGAGACCCTGCCAAACCTCCAGTGGAATTGGGGCAAAGTCTCCTCTGGTTGAGACCTATTGAGCAATCTCTATTATCTTGACACACATTTTTTTCCTTATTGGTCAATTCAGGAACAATTTGAGGATCAATGTAAATGATATTAATAGATTATAAACTGTGGAATAAGATGGTATGCCAACTGTACCTTTTAACCTTTAAATTAAACTTTCTCTACTTTGAAAAAGAGACAATTCATAAGTAAGATCAAAACATTTTTTACATTAAATGCAAATGAACTCATGCCTAGTCTTCCAAAATTATCATTTATTTAAACACAAATGATACCAACAGAAGTATGCTTACCCCTTGAGAAAGAGAAAACAAATGGAAGTAACAGGCACACCTTTCCAAGTATATTTCTTGATATTCTGCCCTTTATGTGCACTTTAGCAGAGATTTGGTCACCGAAAACATTATCATGAGTGTATTATATCTCATGTATTATGGGAATTAACTATTAATGTGAATTTTTGTTTCACAATTTAAATTGAACTTAGCTGGAGCTAAGCAGCCCAAGGGAACAACTATAACTTAATAAATATCAAATGTTAGTGCCACCAATTTAGACATCTCAGCCAGTAAGATGATCAGCCAATCTGCTGATAGACAGATTTTCAAATGCTCTGAAAATAACAAATTGTTAATGAAGTTAGATGTTCTTTAAGCCTCTTTCTCCTACAACCATCAACCTCTTCATAAAAGAAAAGTTAAGCTTTAGAAGCATGAAGAACACCTTGTAAGATTCAATTCTGAAAACCTGTCCCACAGATTCAAGTTTAGTCAAATACCCAGATATGGACAATTGGCTAATGCATTAGAAGTTGCTTCTAAGGAGGAAAGGCGAGCTGTTTTCAATACGACTAATCAGACCCATAATGTACATGGTAACTATCAGTGCTTGCCTAGCAGCTATCTAGAGCAATCTCCCCATTTAAACAATATTTATAATAGATTTAGAATGGTATTTCTTCTAGTAATTAATTTATTTTTTAAACTGGAAAATATAGAAAATCATCAAAGAAAATAAACATCACTCCCAATCCCACTACTATTAACATTCACACTCATAATCTTTTCTATATAGTTCTACAGATATTTGAAATTTTATTACATATGTATTATATATGGTATGTGTCTATCTTTTAGATTTTTGATATATATATTTATGGATATAACATATGTATATCCATAAAGCATATTACACACATTTTGTTTGGACTTTTATCCTATGCAATCAAATCTTCTTCAGAAACACAATTTTGATAACTTGGAAATATTGCATTCTAAAACTATTATATGTATTTATCCATATCTTTTTCATTAAACATGTAAGTTGTTTCCATTTTATCGTGATATGTATAACATTATAATGATTATTTCTACAAATATTTACTTCATATTTATTATCTGTTTTTAGCCACTTTGAAACGGAATTTTTGCCACTGAGTATGAACACTCAGAAACCCTCCTCTTCCTCTGCTCTTGCCCTTTTCTCCACACACCCAAGTAGTATATTTTCTCCATAATGAGCTACAGTGTGTTCTTTTTTCATCCTCTTCTCTCCTAAAATCTGCTTTCTTTCAAAAAAAAAAAAAAAGATATGGTAGATCCATTACAGCCAAAATCATAAGGCTCATGAATTATCTCAGGATATTTTGGCTTCATAAGGGATATAACCTTATTTTAGGGGAAATAATTTCTAATGGCAAAAGCTTAGGCAGCAAGACAGGCATATCAAAGGAGGAAGTTAGATGAGGACTTCACAGGATTGTAAACCTCATGCTGCAGTTGGGGGTGGTGGCACACACCTGTAATCCCAGGTATTTGGGAGGCTGAGAAGGTAAATCACAATTGGAATGTAGCTCAGTAGTAGAGCAAATGCTTGCCCAGCTTGTATGAGGCCCTGGGTTCAATCCACAGCAGCAATCACATTTCATGAATCATCATTTAGTTATCAGGCAGTTTTGTCATGTTAAATAATCTAGATTATTTCCTCACTTTAGAGCTAGTTGTGGTGAAAGATTTAATTCATGAGAAAAAAATGCGTCACTTTTTTACTCAGTTCTATTTCATTCAGAAAATATTGATTATGAACCAAATGTGTATAAAAATGTGGAAGATGAATGTAGCTTAAGCCAACCACTTTGAGAAAGACAATCATTTATGTGGGAGGGATAGCCTAGGATGGATGATACTGTGTCGCTAGGGAATCCCTATTGGTGCTCTTAATGATTCTCCACTCTTGCAGGAACAAACAACCCAAATCAATTTCCCCAGAAATGTATGTTCCCCACCATCAGGTGGTTGGTAGTACTACCAAAGCCAAGTTGAGAGTACAAAAGGTCTTTCTTTTTATGAAAAGAAAAAGAGATATGTATTAAAAGTAAAACTCCAATAGCTACTCTTGTTCAAGTGTCCATGATCTTCTTGCCTGAACTGAGCGAATCTCCTTACTTCCTCTTGCTTCCATTCCTGCCTCACTTTAATGCATTTCCCTCACAATATCCTTTTTGAATAATGAAAGATAAATACATATCACAACAAAATATCTATTTCTTCCTTACCAAGTAAGAAAGCCTCTTAATCCTGTGAAAACTTTGAACATATTTCCCCACTGAATTCTTTCAGAAGGTTTTATTTGTGTAGTTTCCTTTTAAGTTGGCTGATTGGGTATCCCTGCTTCTCTCTATCTTTTCTCCTTGGTTCTCCTTCTAGGCTCACAAATATTCTATCATAAGGCGATTTCTGACTATTTTGGAGCTGACATCAGGAACACATATGACAACATGCCCACCCCAAGAGGGAACTTTTAGGAAAGTTTCTGTTGCTGCCTCTGGACAAACTCTCAAAAGATGACCCTGCTCTGACTGCAAATTGGTGCAACCAATCTGGAAAGTAGTATGGACATTCCTTAAAAAACTTGGAATGGAACCACCATTAGACCCAGCTATCCCACTCCTTGGTCTATACCCAAAGGACTTAAAAACAGCATACTACAGTAATGCAGCCACATGAATGTTTATAGCAGCACAATTCACATTAGCCAAACTGTGGAACCAAACTAGATGCCCTTCAATAGATGAATGGATAAAGAAACTGTGATATTATATACACAATGGTATATTACTCAGAAGTAAAAGAGAATAAGATTATGGCATTTGCAGATAAATGGATGGAGTTAGAGAATATCATGCTAAACAAAGTAAGTCAATGCCAAAAAATCAAAGGCTGAATGTTTTCTCTGATAAGTGGATGCTGCTAATCCATAATGGGGAAGGGTATATGATGAGTAGAGGAACTTTGGGTTGGGCAAAGAGGTGGGAGAGGAGTGAAGGGAGCCTGGGGACAGGAAAGATGGTGGAATGAGATGGACATAATTACCCTAGGTACATGTATGATTGCACAAATGGTGGGACCTTACTTTGTGTACCACCAGAGAAGTGAAAAATTGTGCTACATTTGTGTACAATGAATCGAAGAGCATTCTGCTGTCATATATAACTGATTAAAACAAATAAATTAAATATATTTTTTTAAAAGATTACCCTGCTCTGTGTTGGAGCCTAGGCTACAGCTTTCTCTGTGACCACATACAAATCATACAAAACAGTCAGCGACTGTGGGAAGAATGTGAGTGGCAGGCTTAGTTTCTCTTCCCAAATTCAGTTTTATGCTTATTAGTGTCTCTCAGGCTCTCCTTGTTTTGTGATAGGTACTTTCTGGGGATGATTCACCGTCTCAATTTCATATTCTAGTAGATCCAAAGTTATTTCTATTACATATCCTGTAACCTGGTGAAACTGGGATTTTTAATTGTGTAGGTCATATGTTTATTTGCCTTGGCCTTAGTTTGAAACTATTCTTCATCAACTCAACCTATAAGACCTTCTATAGTATACTTTGTTACTCAGCAACATAGATCAGCATTACCAAAGTATGTAAAAGAAATATGTCCAAAGACCTTTCTTTGAGCAATATATGAAAATACCTTGAAAATGCTGCATATTCTAGCTTGGAGATGCATAATACTCATGGATACATTGAAAGTTCTAAGGATCCTTCTAGAAAAGAAAGATCTAAAACTTTCATGGTTTCCCAAACCTAATTGGCCATGGAAGGCCCAGGAATATTATTTGGGAAATCCTCATATGGACAAATAAATTAATAAAGCTTCCTGCATTAGTTCATAATTTCTAGGTTCCCCAGTTCATTCTTTATTGAATTCATTTGTCCTGGGATTTCTATAAGGTTTTCATCTATATTTGTATTATTCAGGATTCTCCATGGAAACAGAAATGGAAAGGAAAGGAAAGAAGAGGAAAAGAGAGGAAAGGAGAGGAGAGGCCAGGAGAGGGAGAGAGAATATAAAAGATTGGCTAGTTGCGGAGGCTGGCAAGTCCCAAGATCTGCAAGGTGAGTCCATATACTAGAAATGCAGGACAACAAATTATTTAGCTTGAATCTGAAGGCAGAACCTCCACCCCAATATCCCAGTCTAAAGGCAGTTGGGCATAAATAATGATCTCTTAGGAAGTGTGGGTCAACCTTTTTGTTCTCTTCAGGCTTTGAACTGATTGCATGCCTGTCCACATTATGGTGGAAAGTCTGATTTACTCAGCTTACTCACTTAAATGTTAATCTCACCCAAAACATCTCTATAGAAACACCTAGAATAATATTTGCCCAAATAACAGTCACCCTGTGGCTCAGTCAAGTTTAACACATAAAATTAACCATTGCATGATTATTACTCTTTTTCTTAACTGACCATAGTATATTTAATAATCCTAAGTTATATCTGTGAAAAAAATAAATTATTTCTAAGAAGGAGTATGTAAGTAAATCAAATCTCAGGTATTTTTACCTTCCCTATAGGCTCCAAGAACATGATGCTTTTTCTCTGCGGAGCTTTACATTTAAAATCATGTGTCCACATATGTGTGTGTGTGTGTGTGTGTGTGTGTGTGTGTGTATAGTTTTATAACTACATAATTCACATTGAATCCTTGAATATTAACATATTATATACTTTTGACATAATATATATTTAAAATGATAACAAAATCTCCTCCTTATCCCTGTTTTCATTCAAGAAATATTTGAGTAACTTGGGTGTGTAAAGTATGGTGTTAGATATATTAGCAATGGATTAAAAGGCAACAGAATTTAATCAAAAGAATCATGTTTCTATTGAAGTCTTTTGGGTCAGTCACTTTAATATTGTGAATCTTATGTACACTGGAAATCAAAAGTTCAATTGAAATGCTAATTTTGTAAAAACTCTTTTTTAAAGTTCTGAATCAATTGAGGAATAAAAGAATTAATTATCTGTGCTTGTTAAGCATTCCTTTTGTTTATTTGGTCAACTTATTTTTTATATAATTAAATAATTCAGACTCTGGGAAAACATAACAATCTCCTGACCATGAAGAATTTAATAGTATAAAAAGCAACTTTCAAATCCAGAAAGATTTTCTACAATCATTATTTTGTTTTAATCTAACCCTCTGATAGACACATGAACCAAGTTCTCAAAAATATTCACATTTGAATGCTCAATAAAGAATCTGGTGGTAAAAATGTAGTCATCAAATCAAATTACCAATAGAGCTGTACATATAGTACTTTACATTTCAATTTTTGTTCTTAGAGGCAAATTTCAAATACTATCATTGTGCATACTGAAAGGCTTGTTTTGGTTCTGGAAAACTGAAACTTTGATTTGAAAGTTGACAAGATATTGTTTTGAAAACATAATCCAATAGTATACAATTATATTGATACATAGATATTACTTCTAGAAAAAAATAATCTTATGACATGTATAGTACTTAGGACAGTTTCAGCTACAACTGACAATGTACATAAAATGACTTAAATAAAAATTTCACCATGTTACTTTTTAAGCATTCCCAGAGCTCCCTCTTTCCAAAAAAATAAATAAATAAAAAATAAACCAAAAATATAAAAACAAATAAAAAACATCCTTATACTTTTGGGCCACAATTGATGGATGTTAATTTTAAAACAATCCCCAGAAAGTGGATATGATGGCTAGGCTGATTGGAATGAATCCATGTTTATCCAAGTCATAAGGGAAGGTTGACCGCTGGCAAAAGATGAGGTTCTGACAAAATGTGGGGCACAGCTCAGTAAGAACATGGACTTTCAAGTCCTCGGGCTTGAGTTTAAATCCAGTCCTGCTATTTGCATGTATTTTGAATAAATTACTTACCTATTCATGTCTCTATTTCCTCATCTATAAAATGGATTGCTGGGAAAATCAAATATGCTAGTATTTATAAAACACATAGACCCATACCTGCATATATTAACAATAAGCATTTGTTAATATGCTCTGAAATAGCATTCCATGTGTATATTGGTATCTACCACGCCTTCTCTGAATATGCCTTTGAAGATTAACATAGTCTCCCAGCATCCTGAAGTAAACCCCAATCTCCAAAGGCATATTTAACTTGCTGCTCCAGTTGTTGAAATGGAAGGGCAGTTGAAGAAATCTCTTTCTAGGGAAGTTTGTTTCTCAACTTGTTGTCAATAATCACTCATTCAAGAGACTCCAGTCATGGTATATCATTCAAACTGCCACTGAACTCAGTGAGATAGGTAAAATGAGGAAGAAAAAGAGGCTCTGCCAACCTATTAGGGAAAAAAATCAATAAGAAGACATTCTTGGGGGAAGGCTAGTACCAAAAGGTTTGTTGTCCAAGGCTAAGAACTCTTAGCCATCATGTGGATCAAGATGCAGAGGAAGAAGTCAAGAAGATAAGGCACATAGGCATAAGACACTACATCTCTCTCTCTTCCACTTATCCTAGTGAATTTCTTCATCTCTCTAAATGACTTAAAAGGAGAAATGATTATAAGTTGGCAAAGAAAAAAAAAGCCTTTGGTTAAGAAAAATGTTGGAGATGATAAACCAATGGAGAGGGTCTGGTTTAAAAGTAGAAAATGAAAACAATTTCTATAGTACTTGTTAAAGCTGAATATAGGAATAAATAATGGAAAGAACTAGCAATGATATTTGTAAAATGATAGCTGCACACAATATTATGTTTGGTGACAAATATGTGATATTGATAGGGAACAGACATGAGTGGTGAAAACAGGAGGTTTAAAGGGATAATTGTATAGACTGTGCTGTGACCCTGCATGCTTTATTTTGAAGGGTGATTTGCCTGAAGCTGCTCTGGCCCTGCTTGGCTTAAGTAGATAGGATATGCCATATTCCTCAGCAAACAACCTGTTATCTGCTGGAGAAATGCAGACCTAAGAGGCTCCTTGCTACTGATAAGAAGAATACAAGTTATCCTGAAGCAGGGCACTTCTGTGATCTTTACATACACCAGATTCCAGAACTCAGAAAATGAGATAATATGAATAAATAAGGAAAATGAGAAGCAAATCCTCAACCATAAAATCTATAAGAACAAGTCTAGTCAGAACTGGTGAGCACAGGCCAAGATGACTCAGAGTCGCCTTGGATCTAGCATGTCATTATCACAGTAGAATATCCCCTCCATGGAGGAAGACCATGCACTGTGGGGACTGATGTAATCCTGATGTCAGTCACAAGTCAAGAACCTTCCCTGGGACCCCAACCCCAGTAAAACAAGAGGGCAGGAGGGTGTGCTCTTCCTCTCCAAGAGGAACCACTCTCCCTTTTTCTCTTGGGAGTATTCCCTTTTCCTGGCCCCTTTTATAAACTCATCTCTACTACTCTGAGTGACTTGTCTGAAATCCTTCTGGTGTGATCACACAGAATCAATGACCGAGGACCTCCATGGTTGCTTCAGCTCTGTGGATGGCCTTGGTTTGCAACCACAAGAGTGAGTAAATGTAAGTACCTCGCTGCCATAAGAACATGGTTTAGAATGAGGACTCAGTTTGGGCCCAACAAACAGTCCCTTTGAAATTGTTTATCTATTTTTAGACATTTTCAAGAGCCTTTCAGGGAATTATTCTGCTCACTGGTCCTTTAACTTGAGGCACTGCAAACTCAACCATCTATTTACATCTAGCATCCTCAGTATTCTCCTAGGTGGGGGGCTATGCTGACTCCCAAAGGCATATTCAGAGAAGGCTTGGTAGATACCAATACAAAGAGTTTCACAGTTAGAGAAGTGTCTTAGGTTTCCAATGGCTGAAAGCTGCTCGAAATGAATGGGAAGAGATGCACAGATGCCTTCATGGTATGCTGCCAGACCTGACACCAGGTTCTCCATCTGTTGAACAACCCAGAGCAGGCACAGATCTATAAATATGTGCATGAAGCAGACACAACCTTCCGTGATGGCTCCAGTCACAGAGAAGCGCTCAGCTGAGCTTCATTTTACTGAGACCCCAGGCACATGTTCACACTCACCTGTCCCCTATATCAGTGAGTGTGTAGGTGTAAGTGAACTGATTTATTTAACCTCTTGGTCATTTCTTCTCTCAGAGTCATCCCGCAGACCATGCAGAACCCTCTTTCTTACTCACCTATGATCATTCTGGATCTATTTTTCCTCCCGAGAGACCTCATTTGGTTGTACCCAGAACCTTCTGGAACCTGCAAAGTTCCCCCTGACTATAAGCAGCCAGGAAGTGACCTCAGTACAGACTGAGACTCACGTGGTTCATGAATGTACAAGAATATTGAAACTCTGTTGCAGTTTTCTATTATTTTTCCCTCTCTCCATAGCAATGTTGATGATGTATGTTTTTATTGAGATAAACTCTGCATACACCAAGATGCATATATCTTAAGTGTATAATTCTGAGTTGTACACCTGAATAGATGCAGTCCAAAACAAGTGTAAAGAAATCTGTCATCCCCAACAGTTCCCCCAGGCCTCCTTCCAGCCAAGTCTCTACCCTTGTTCTCATTTATATCACAATAGATTCATTTTAAGGCTTTGTTTCAGTTACTCTCCACTGAATTAGCCTTTCACTTAGAATCCACTCTCCTTACAAGGTCTTCATGGTATAACTACAGTTGGTCTGGCATCTCCAACCTCAGATGACCTTCTTGTTCACTACACAGCTTCTAGAACTTGCCCAGCCCTTTCACAATCAGGGGCCTTTCTGCATTCTGTTCCCTCTCCCTGAAACACTTCTCTCCAACTTCTTTTCCTTATCTCGTAGCATCTGGCCCCTTTCTATCCTTCAGGTCATAGCTGAAAAGCATCTCCTAAAAGTTCTCCCTGACTCTTCTTAGTAAGTCTCTCCACACCCCCTAGAAGCTCATATCTTCTACCACTTCAGCTTCTTCATTTCATGGTTGCTCTTACTTGTTTGTGTATTGGCTTATTGACCACCTGCCCCCCTAGATCATACATTATGTTCATTCATTTATTCATGTATTTCACAATACCTACTGAGAATCTGCTCTGTGCCAAACACTACTTAAGGTGTAGGGGATTCAGCAATGGAAAAAAAAACATAGAATCTCTGCCCTGCTTTCTTTCATTCTAATATTAAGCAATAGATCATAAATGAATAAGCAAGTAAATAGTGGTAACTCAGATGGTGAAAGACTATGGAGGTAAATAAGGAGGAAGGGCAGAAAATGGATTCTCAGGCCAGCAAATGCTATTTTATTTAAGGTGGGCAGAGTTCTCTCCAATGAGAGTACATACAAGCAAAGACTTATAGACAGAGAGGGAGAAAACTACTTGTGCATCTGGTGGAAAGAGCACTCCAGACTTCCAAAGACAGAAACATGCTTGGTGAGTTTATCAGAGGTCCATATGACTTCTAATTCTACTCCCTGGCATACTAGGTATGTGAGCCTAGAGTTCTGGGGAGTCAAGTGATGAATGGAAGACACATTGAGGAGTTGTCAGTCAATAGAAACTATTCAAATACATGAGACTGATATGTCCATCAGAGTGGGGCTGTGTCTATTTGTTCACTACCATATATTCAGTTGCCTAGAACACTAGAATACATAATATATAAATGAATGGTCCAAGTAACAACTCATCTACTTTCTTTTCTGCCAGTTACATTACTAAGCAATTATCTACTCTCCTCAAATTGTATCTACAACAACATCCCCAAATGTCACTAAGTTACAGAAACCAAAACACTAAGGTGACCTTATCCATTTTCTGCACACTCAGATGTACCTTTCACATCTCAGTTTGCTCTCATTAAAAGTCAAGTACTTGCTTACATGCATTCATAATTCATGGAAAGGCAGAGGATATTGTTTAATGCAAAGTCAGAGGACAGAGCTGATGGCACTTTTATAGGGTTGCCCTGGAATCAGGAAGCTGAGATCTTAACTCATATCTCAATGCTGTTGGTTGCCTTCTGCCCCCAAATGTGTGTAGTGATGGCAACATAGAGCTGTATCTGCAAAACTCGAACTGTAAACAAGCCTCCCTAACTCCTATAACACTAAGTACCTCTGTTGCTAAATTCAGAACCACTGAAACACAACTGTCAATGTGTCTCCATTTCACTGCTTGCATCTTGTTTACTCTGCATTATTAAAGTCTTCTAACTGCAGCTGTCTTATTAATGCCCAGGTTCCCAGCAAGTCAGGGCCTGCGGGGTTGCTTTAGGGTGTCAGAGACATTTATAGGTATTTGATGACAGAATTCAAGTTATTTTGGAATACAGTTTGGAAACGTAAAAGATGAAGAGAATAAAAAAGAGAGTTGGGCTGATGGACTGATGACATAACACCTGCCCAAGACCAGGGGTAATGGATTTTCCAGGAGCTGGTGAAATCAGTTCTCTCTCTGCTACATCCCACTCCCAGAACTCCAGCAGTGTGGAGGGTAAGCCACCTCTCCTTGATCTGGATTAATTCTTCACATACCACCTGTCTAGTAGTCTAGGAAAGAACATCCTGCAATTTAAGGGAAATTTATTGGGACAAAGAGAGAAATATTTTCAAATTCCAAAAGGAAGCCCTGATGACACACACTTACTTATTGCAGATTACTACTTTCAACGCCAGTTCTAGTTTTATTCTCATTTTGATCCTACAGAGAAAGCAGAAAACCATGTCCTATGATTTAAACATGATTTAAAATAATCAGGTCATAGTCCATTTTCACTTGGTGGAGCTTTCCTTTAGGTCATAAGCATCTCCTTTTCTTCTCATTGACTAACTTCTACATTGAGTTCTATACCTGCCCCAAATGACTAGTGGTTAACACAGTGCATATCTGCTGGTTTGAATCTCAGTTTGTCATTGGATTCAGTGATCTAAGTTAAATTAATTATCCTCTCTTATTCACAATTTCTTAATTTGTAAAATGGGATGGAAAATATGAACCCCATAGAGTGCTGGTGAGTACAAGATGGGATAAGGCATGCAAAGAGCTTAGCAGAGCACCTGGCATACTGCAACATAGTTCTGCTTGATTAACTGTGATTACTGCCATCTCAAGTATGATGTGCCCCCACGTATCTCCAGATTGGCAAGTCATACAGAAAAGATGGCACCTCCAACAACATCACTGACACGTCACACTCCTTTCCTTCTAGGCTGGATACCATGAAATGGTATTCACTCTCCTTACCATGTGAATAAAACACTCAGAAAATTAAATCTTTGTGGAATTTAAAACAAAATAGTGGGATGCACCTTTTAATTTTTCTGTTGCAAGGATTGTTTACAAAGATTTACATGTTTTTTGAAGGCTTTTTTTTTTTTAACTCTATACTTGGTGAACCTCAGCCCTGATGATAGCTGGGGAAACTAGAATTGGTCTAGGATAGATGACAGGGACAAGGTTGTTGGAAAGAAAATTCTAAAGGTACCATGGCAGTTGGTATTATTAGTTCTATAAAAGTCTCCACCACACTCTCCCAGCTCCAGAAGCAGAAGAACACAGGGAATCTCACACTGTAGGCCACTGTCCCTTTGCTCCCTCATCAGCTGGTAGACCTCTGCTCATCCATCAACAGGGAGGCTATAGGGCTGGTGACCTATAACTTCATTTACACTGAAACAAATGCAGAAACTTGAATTCCTGCTGAGTGTGACTTTGTCTTTATCCACTCTAATGTCTCTCTCTTTTTCATGTTTTGATATTGGAGCAAGAAATTTAGGAATATTCTGAAACAAAACAGTGGATCTATTAAAAAAAAGTAAGAACTAAGGCCTACTGTACTATGCCCTGCAAAAACAGAGGGAGCAGCAATGAGGTCTGGGATGGCTGCACGAGTGGAAACTGACACCCTGAAGTCACTTCTTTGAATAACACACATTAAGTCTACAGAAGGCCAGTCACCTAGAGGAATGGCACAGCAAACTGGTAGTATCCACTAACACCTCAGCAAGGCTGGCTGCTTTATAGCCTGGGACACAGCCCATGCGAACACTGATGGAGAAATGACTAAAAAGCATGCAATCATTGGCAGGCTGCTCCTTAGAACTGATGACTTTTAAGGTTAATTCAAGACAGAAAGTGTTTTCTCCCGTGTATGCAATTAAATGAATCAGGTCAGATAATGTAAAATAGCAGGCACACCACTGTCCTTATTGGGAATCAAGAATTCTAGCATCTTCTATTAAAAAAAAAACAGAGTAGAAGGAGATAAATCTGTATCCCTTCACAAAGGAAAGAGGTTTGTTTTTTTTTTAAATTTACTTTTCATAATTCAGCATTGTTCCTAGAACTGGTATAAATTTTGCCTTGTACAAAGCTCAGTAATTCTGCTTAGTAAAACAGATCTTGCCATGGTACCAGATAATGCAATGGCCCCTCAACTGTTCCTTTGTACTTCATGTGTTTCCTCTATCACCACTCGCAAAGGAGGGATTATCATTGTTGGGTAAATACCGTATAAAATAGGGGCTAAACAGAGAGTCGAGGTCTGCTACTTTATAGCTATGTAACCTTAGAGAAATCACCTCCCTAAGCCTCAGTTTCCTCTAACATGAGGTTGGGATGTCACAGCAGTCTCATCTTTCAAGGGACCTGGGATTTATAGTTGGCATTTACGCAAAATCAATTAGACACAAAATATCTCCCACTGTTCTTGCTTTTTTGAGCAACAAATGAGATGGTTGACTTGCACTGAGGAACTACATTTAAAAATACGCACCTTTAAATTACAAGAGACTGTAAATCTAAGTGCAACAATTGAAGCAATAGAGACTCATAACATGAGAGACACACAGGAACTGAAATACAGCAGGAGGACTCTGGATTTACAGCTCACAGCTCATCTCACTCTGGGATATTCACCTTCTGAAGTATCAGAGAGAACTGCCTAAAATCCCTAATTCAGGCCCCTTCCTTTCTCCTAACCCTCACTTTCTCCCTTACCCTGTCCCTTATTAAAATCCAGTTAGTTAAATTCTGGTTTGATACAATTCACCTAGAATACATACATCAAAGGGTCCATTACAAGAATTAAATTATTTATCTGTGGCAGCTATGAGGTGTGTCACAACTTCCTTCAAGGACAGCCTGCAGCAATGAGCCTAAGGACCTGACAAGTCCCAGCCCCACGGGAGGTTGTGCTCTTCCTAGATGGTTCCCTGCCAGTCTGAGCGCAGAGGGGATGCTAGAGCCAGGGCATGCCTCCCCAGTGCAGCACTCCTGCAAATGGAAGTCTTCGCTGTGAGGCCACCTGTATCAGCTTGCCAAGCCTTTTTTAGGACTGCACTTCAATCTAAAGTTTTTGCACAATTAATCTTTCTTTCTTACCCTGCTCCTTCCCTTCTTTTTTCCTTTCTTCCTTTTACCCAGTCTTTCCTTCCTGCCTTTGTTTCACTTCTTTCCTTTTCTTTCCATCCTCCCTTTCTCCCTTCCTCCTTCCTTCCCTCCTTCAGCACAGTTTGATGCTCCCTATCTACCTTGTGCATGGGCTTTTTTCTGTCATTTCTAGTTCTGTCTTATCATCCACTTCCCAGAGGACCTAAGATGACTCAGAATATAAAGTACTGAGCAT
The DNA here is from genome assembly GCF_964194105.1 of Spermophilus citellus. Taxonomy (NCBI): domain Eukaryota; kingdom Metazoa; phylum Chordata; class Mammalia; order Rodentia; family Sciuridae; genus Spermophilus; species Spermophilus citellus. The sequence continues at coordinate 29,290,631 of NC_138188.1, read as the reverse complement.
GAAAAGAAGGTTCTGGGAATGATAGCTGCTATTGTTACAATAATTAAAATCAGATTAATGCTTCATTAATAACTCTTGAGGCATCTATCTTCATAATGGTCTAATCCAAGGGTCCCCAGGGGAACCTTAAGCCTTACTTACTCTGTATACAGTTTTCTCTCTGTGGCCACATTTCAAATGGAAGAGTACTTCTTCTTTTCCTAAGGCTTTGGTGTTCAGAGAGACTTTCAGACGACTGAAAGATCTGAAAACTTCTGGATTAGCTGGAAAAAAAAATGGGCCTCTGTAGTCCTTCATCTTAGCAGGAACAAATATCATGGTCCTGAAAAGCCGTTTTAAAACAAGACTCATTGAATGTGGCCTGCATTAAACAGAGGCTTTGTGGAGGGAGTTCTGTGTTGCCCATCTTGTATGTGTATTACTAGTGCACCTGAGCCATTTATTAGTCTTGGAGAGGGAAACAATGGGCAAGGCAGTAAGGGAAAGAGAGAAGAACTAATGAAAACACTCATCAGCCTGAAGCCCCAAGACATGCCCATCAGGGCACATGAAACTCTTTCAGTGACAGGTCCTACAAATGCTGTGGATAACCCTATTGTGATGGCAACTATAAACTCTATTATTCTGAGATCTAAGAGGCTATTTCAATTTGGTGAACACAGACTTCACAGAGTAGCCATCAACAATATGATAGTGGCTTGTGATAAAGGTGTCATTGATGCTTTGCTTCTCTCAGCAAAGGAACAACTGGCAACCAACAGCAATTAGGTGCTTAACAAAACTGCTCTGGAGATGCCACTGCTACAAAGATTGTCATTGTTGTCACCAAGACTCAGGAATCAATCACGATGAAGCCTGTAGCTGTTTATATTTCTGAAAACACTTCCCCCTCAAAATATGATTCCCATCAGAAGAAAATGTAATTAACTTTGCTCTGATTATTTGCAACAAAACAAAACAAAACATAGGTATGATGACCATCCAAACAGACCCTAGCATACTCAGGGCTCAAGGGCAAGACTGGAGAAAAGAGGAAAAAGAGGTAAATGTCAGAGGCAGCTATAGGTTTCACATAATTAAAAAAGTGATGTGTCTGGATCTCTGCACTGAGTGCTGAAGTGTAATTAATGTGTTTCTAAATCAAAATGAAGAACTAACATCCATGACATCCTCCCACCCATCACTTTTTGGAATGGAGAAACTACATTGAATTAGTTCTTAAACAAAACAAAACAAACAAACAAAACCATGGAGGGAGCTGGGTGTGGTGGCACATGCTAAGGCTGAGGCTGGAAGATTACAAGTTCAAGACCAGCCTCAGCAATTTAACGAGGCTCTAAGTAACTTAGTAAGATCCTGTCTCAAAATAAAAAGAGGCTGACGATGTGAGGATATAGCTCAGTGGTTAAGTGCCTCTGGGTTAGAGGAGGAGAAGAAGAAGAAGAAGAAGAGGAAGAGGAAGAGGAAGAGGAAGAAGAAGAGACAAACAACAAAAATAAGGTTGTAATTACCCATATCTAATACAATATTCAGTGATTTACACTCCTGTTTCCACTATACCAAGTCCATGCTAGATGGATATACCTTGTGTAGTAGGATACACCTGGTTTAGGAATATGGCTACCCTAGGCTGGAAGCAGGTTCTGACCCTTCCCTAGCTGGACTGCTGGCAAGTTATTCCTCTCTCAGAAACACACTTTTCTCATCTGGAAAACAGGAATGAGAATAACTATCCAATGAGACAAAACACCATTATGTATGTGAGAAGACTTAGCACCTTGCCCCAACTGATTATTTTAAATCAACAAAAATTGTCATATAACATGTGACAAATACACAGTCCAGAAAGCAAAATCCCTGTTCTCATGTTTATCACATGCCTTAAGACATTAGAAGAAGGAATTTAAGAAATACTACAATTGTGAGGGTGGGGTTGTGGCTCAGTGGTAGATCGCTCACCTAGCATGTATAAGGCACTGGATTCAATCCTTGGCATCACATAAAAATAAATAAATAAACAAGATAAAGGTATTGTGTTCATCTACAATTGTAAAATCTCACTTTAAAGAGTTTTATTGGTATCATAAAAAGGCCATAGGATGGCTGGGTAACTTCACAATAATAGCTAAGTTACTGCATATTTATTAAGTACATAATTACATTCTGGGATCTATAATATATATTTTATATTAATTATTTCATTTAATCTTTAAACCACTCTATGGAGCTGGAAGCTGTGGTATGCCTGTAATCCCAGAAGCTCAGGGGGCTGAATAAGGAGGATCGCCAGTACAAATCCAGCCTCAGCAACTTAGTGAGGCACTTAGCAACTCAGTGAGACCCTGTCTCTAAAAAAAAATATTTAAAAAGTGCTGGAGATGTGGCTCAGTGGTTAAGCACCCTTGGGTTCAATCCCTGGGACCAAAAACAAACAACAACAAAAAAATCCCATTCTATGAGGAGGAACCATTTTTCTCCCATTTTACAGATTAGAAACCAGAGACATAGTGAAGTTTAGTAACTTGCATGTGATCCAAAAGTGAGAAAGGCTAGATTCAATTAGATATAAGAAATCTGATTTCCAACCCTAAGTTCTGGCAACAATGGAAAAGATAAAGCTTTCAGAGCTTTATTTCTTGACCTAGGTGGTGTCTGCAATGTATTTTATTCCTGTAATTTTCTGAGTTGACTTATTTTATTAAAAAATTGAGGCTCTAAGAGCAAAATATTGAGTATGAATTTTGCATATCATATTTTGCAACAACAGGCTCAGAATAAAGTTTCTATAATATTGGAATAACATTTTTTTCAGTTGTTTATAACAATGGTACAGAAGCAAATGGAAATTATATTTTCAATTTACAGTAGTAGGCTCTGGTTTGTTTTTTATCCCCCGCAGTCACTGGAAAAGATGGGAAATGCTAAAAGGAAAGTTTGTATTTTGGCATTCTGAATCTTACCCCACTTTCTTCTGTATTTTTGTCAATAATTTATTTGTTTATCGTCTCAAGTATTTGTCTCTTAAATTCTTTAATTCTTTCTCTTTTTTCTATTTCTCTCATTTCTTTCTCTGCTTGGTCTTACACCTATTCCCTACTAGTTCCTTTCTCCCTTCTTTTCTCTCTTTCTCTTATATAGAACTTGAGAAACATCTTTTGTTGGTTTTATTGCATATTATGATCGATTGCTCAGTTTTCATTAAAAAGTGGTTGAATGGTTTATGTACAACCTTATGTAGTTTATACACTACAAAAATCATCTCCCCAAATTAAGTTTCCATTGTCTCAGGTATCCCTGATTGACTTTTATTTTAGTAGCTGAATAGTTTCCAGTTAATAAAAAGCTTCTGTACCTCATGGTAGCGTAGGATTGGAAGGATTGCCAGGCTTATGGTTTAAGAAGAAAAAGAGGTACATGTTCATAAATTTCCCATAGGCATCTGCTTTCTCTTCACATACCTCTTGCTTAACTCTCCTATAGACACTCACAGAGAAAACAGACATCAGGACCATTTCTTGGCCTATTACTCACATCAGGCTTAGTCGTGCCACAATTAAAGAGCTCTATTATGAGGGTATACACTTAGAAAGACTCAGCAGTGTATGTAAGAATGGGCCCTCAGAAGCTGAAAGTAGCTAGAAATATCATCTGTTATGCCCAGAACAAAGTCAGTCTTTACAAATATGTATTTGTATTAAATTTGTAAAATGAAGACTCCAAATTTGATTACCAGGCAGAAAACTATATTAAAATCTATTGTCCCTTCTAAATAGACATATGCATTGTTTATTTATTCAATAGTTGCATCTGAGGCACTTGTTAGTGTGCAAACAATGAACTGTGCACCATCCCCTTGCTCCTCCAATAAATGCTATGTATGTTGGTCCTTCCCTTGTCAACTTGGCCCAGAGAGATTCTTAAAATCCTACCTGCCCCTTGCCCTTGGAAGGTTTATACATGGAGCCATCATAAAAATATTCTAGTGGTCTTGTCGTCCACTTCAGGTTTTAAGACTTCCTTCAATCTTTCTGAGATGTCTAGTCAGTACCTCAGACAATTCCACTACTTCTGACTGGAGAGGCAGGTACCTGTTGGTTTGTTCTGTAAGCTGGTTGGGGTCCCTCTTCCTTGACCTCTCCCTCCAGTCCTGAGAACACTATTTCTTCTTCTTGCTCCTCACTATCTTCAGAGCAGGAATCAAACACATCGGTATAATACTCTTCAGCCACAAGAGGGTCTTCAGGGATTTCTGAAATAAACAACAATCAGTTAGTAAAATTTTAATGAGGCTAGGATCCCCCATGTTGTCCCAGAGATGTATATTTTATTTGGGCTGAAAAGGCTGTTATGGAATGTAGGGATGAATCTTAGCTTCTTAAAATATATTATTTAATATAGTAAACACTCAGCAAATGAAACCAGTGGAGGAAAGCAAAGACACTTTCATTTACAGCTACCTTTAGAAGGTAGGAGATGAAGTCCATAAAACAAGAAGAAATGGAGCATGAATCCTTATTAAAAATGAGGGGATTTAGGAGAAAAATAAGGACAAAATACACTGGTGAAAAGGTTTTATTACACAACACATAAAGTTTTTAGCAGAGATAGTTGGAATGAAACGGTTAGCATTTTTCTGGAAGTTTCTTTCTTAAATAAAATATTAGTAGTGGGACCAAATAAGATGGACAGGATATATAGCAATGGTATTTTGGCAAGCTGGGGAAAATATCACAATTGTTTTCTAACAGTCTATGAAGGCTTTTAAAATGTAATTCACTCTGGTGAGTCCTATTTACACTGACAACAACATCTATTTTTTTTAAAAAAAGGAAAAATAAAAAGGAAAGAATACCCACTTTAGTTGATGCCAATAACCCATTACTAGATACAACATTGTTAGCCACTGCAAGAGAATTGGTACTTTCAATAATCTTCAACCAAGAAAGGCCAAGGATGGATCACAAGAAAGTATAGCAATATCAACTCTAATTTGCTAATGGGAGCCTAGAAATAGAGAAATATCTTTGGGGTGGGAGTGGAAGAAATTACATAATGATATGCTACCAGAGTAAAAGAGTGGGCATTTTAGATTTTGCACCACACTCTTAAAAACAAAATTGTTCTTCTAAATTGTGACACAAACCACTGTTTTTCAAGCCATTTTTTATTCTTTTTGTCTAGTGGAAAAAACATTCAGAGTCTAAGAATTAAGGTTTGAATCTATCTTTATCTCCTTCTATAGAAAAATCTGGGCAAGGTACTTAAATTTATTGAGCTCCAGTTTCTCAGTAAAATTTACATGAGGGCAATCTACCTAAGTAGTTATGAAGATTCAATAATAAGATGCTTTTGAAAGTATCTGTATGTATGTATGGAAGCTTCATACAAATATTCACTCAATTTCCACAAGTGTGAAAATGGGTTTTTTTATTAATCAACTCCAGAATCCTTTGAAAGTAAAATTCTTAATGGATGTAGAGTTTCCTGGCAAGAAAAGACTTTAATATCTATTTGTTATCTGTGTTTTCCCACTAAAACACAAGAGGTTATGCAGTGGAATCAAAATTAGTCTGCTAAAAAGACAAAAATTACATTACTCAAAATTGCCTTTGCCAACTTTGCAAGGGGCACATTGAGGATCTTACACATTCATTGATTTCAACAAATCCTATTTCCCCTTAAGACCACTGATTTTGTGTTGAGAGCCAGATGAGATAGATGATTTAGATATAGGAATCACACTTTATAAAAATATTCAACTTGCATTCAGAATAGGAATAACAGCATGAGAAGTATATGAAAGCTTAAATCCAACAAGAGAGCTCTGTTTTGCCATCAAGTAGGAGCATATGCTGAATGGAATGGTGGATGGAGTCATGTGACTTCCATATGACCTCCTCCTCCCTAGACTTTACCCAAATCTCTGTGTCTCTTTTACAGAGTTGCCATCCTTTCCCTTCTTGTTCCCTTCTACTGTTCCTCCTTCAGTCTTGTGTCTCTTTTATAGTTAGTCATTCATTTACTCTTTCATACTTTTCCCTCTTGCTCACTTTTTCTCTTTCTATTTGTTCCTCCCAACCCCAACTTTGTTTTCAAATGTGAGTATGATACAGTAAAAAATATATTCTATATTGTTCCCAGTATACAGCAACATATTTATATGTGTGTATATACATGCATCTTTGGAATTAAAACAAAAGTTTCATGCATCAAGACCTACTACCCAAACTACATGTGCTACATTCTGGTGTTTTCCATTCTATTCAATTCTTTAAAAATGCTATTTGTTACTCCCTATTGTAACTTCTCAATCCACAATTTGGTTTAGAATGCTGGCTTGGGCATCAAAAAGACCTACACTGAATCAGGACTTAAAAATAGCTTCATAACATTGGGCATTAATTAAACTTTCAGCAGTTCAGATTCTTCATTTATAAAATAGAGATGATAATATACATCTCACAGAATTGTGCACTATTCACCACACTATGGGATGTACCCAATAAATGTTAGTTATGGTTGGAAGTAGAATGGGAACCATGGTACTTTTTCCAGTTAATACCCACACCAGGAAGAAATATGAAATTAGATAATCACAAATACATAACAAGTATAAAATGGTTATTCAAAACAAGATCAGACTGGGATGATTCCATTTCCAGCACTTTTTAAGTAAGCTCAACATACCTTTGTGCTGCTTAAGAAAGGGCTCAGTTTCAAAGGGGAAGTCAAAGAAATGTAAGCCTGCTTAAACTGTGTTTGTCAAGCTGTGTGTTGTTTGTGCCTGAGCCCAATTTGAAGCCTTGTTAGGCTAAGCCTCATTTCCCCTGTCACAGAGGAGAAAATGGGCTGTGATAAACAACTTTAATTTCCTCACGCCCTGAAGTCAGTCTCATAACAGACACACTGCAGTAGCATTCCAGATTTCCTGCACTGGGTGGGCAGTGACAGAGTGTGGTTATGAAGGAATCCAATAGTTATTGTCTGAGTTTGGACAAAGGTGCTGCATATCCAAGCTGGAGAAAAGGGTGGCCTTTGTCAAACCCTTCAATTAAGACACACATAAATCTCTTCCTCTAAGCCTAGACTGAGCATCAGGACCACCTGCAGAGCCTGTAGTGCACATAATGCTTGGCCCCACTCCCCAAACAGCTGATTTGGTAGGTCTGGGGTGGTAACTGAGAATTTGCATATCTAACAAGTTCTCAGGTGATGCTGATGATGCTGGTCCAGGGGTCACATTCTGAGAACCATTGATCTAGAATATGACCACTTCAAAGAAAAGTACTAGCATATATTATATAGAAACACCATAATAAAGTACAGAATATTCTATACTATTTCCACATCTTCCAACCTTTGTTTGTTAAAGACAAAACATGAACCACAGAATATACTTTAGAAGAGCTCAAATTGTGCTATTAGCTGTCTAAATCACAATCTCCATGGAGTTTTGAGTAACAAGACTATTCCAATTTTATTAATAGGGAAGCACAGAGATAAGTGTGAGCAGCTCAAATTTAAATTTTTTGTATTTGCACAGCAGTGCATACTTTCATAAGCACATTCATATCTATTATTCCATTTGATCTTTGCAAGGACTCTTCAAGTTAGACCAATAACATTTATTTTCTGACCATTTTCCATACAAGAAAAGTGAGGTTAATAACAAACCACAGCTGCATGCATGGTAGACAAGAGATTAGAATGCAAATCATCTGAATCCTTTGTTTCTGTCACTGAATCAGTGCTATTATGATTAGCTAGGAATTTTCATCTTTGCTAGTGAAGCTATTTCAGATTGAAGTTGTGACTGCATTCCCAGTAATTCTAAAAGATATTGGGCAACAAAGGATAGAGTTTTGACTTATGAGAAAGAAAAAATTATAGCTTAGTCATCCTGGCAAATTGTCTTAAGGGAGCTGAGAATATTGAACGCCAGAGGCCTTCTTCAAACTCAGCCCAATTCTCACTCCCCTCTATCTTAGATGTGCTCAAATTTGAGTGTGCATCAGAATCGCCTAGGAGGCTTGTTAAAACAGATTCCTGGCTCCTATACTTAGCATGTATGAGTCAGTAGGTGGGGGGATCGGGCCTGGGATCCTGCATTTCTAATGATGTTGTTGTTCTGGCAATGCACTTTGAGAACTATTGCTCTGTTTCAAGATCTTCAAAGAGAAAATGACAAACAGGTAAAATTGTTAAGTAAAAACCTCCCTGTTCCTTCATCTGTTATTGCACCAGCTCTTTAATCTTATGAAATGATCAGATATACATTAAATAATTTTTCTTAAAGAGTCTTAAAGGCAAAATAAAATTTTCTCTAAAAACAAACCAACAAACAAAAACTTATTTTGGAGGAAGATCTCAGCCTGTGCACCTGCCACCATCCCAAATGATACTAAATATCCATAAGACTTGAGTAAATGAATGTGACAGGCTTGGCAGAATGGATCCCAAAGAGAAGGCCCAACAACAGCAACAGAAACAGCACCTGGAATCATAATAGAAATATACATTCTCAGCCATCCCCACCCCCCTGCCCAGTCTCCAATCCACTGAATCACAAACTGGAGTACAGGTCCGACAATGTGCATTTTGGAAATGGTGATCATGATTCACACTTAAGTTGGAGAACCACTAACTTAGCACAATGACTGGCACTTAATGTCTGCTCATATGAAAAACAATTTCTACTAATATCCAGGTAGATAGCAAACTCTAGGAGAGCAGGAGCCATACCTGTCCTGTTCCCCAGGGTATGTCCAAAAAATGTGGGTTGCAAAGGAGATACTCCAAACTTATTGCTGAATAAATGAATGCATAGTATCTAAGAGATAAGGCCTTTTAAACTTCTACAGAGTATCATATGCAAAAAATTTCCTAATCTTTTTTGGAGAGGAGGGGGATGCGGAAGAGAGTAGGAGAGGAAGGAGACAGATTATTTTCCCTAAGAGCTCTGCTTCCTTTCCTCTTTCTCACATATATTGAACTTATTATCTCAGATGTTCACACCTTTGAACAGAAAAAAGTTTTCTGGTATGGTTTAGGCTTGGTCCCATCTCTTGATGCTCTTGGGAGGTGATGGAACTTTCAAGAGGTGGGAGCCTAGTGAGAGGTTGTAGGTCACTGGGGGCATCCTCTGAAAGGAGCTAATGGGACCCCAGTTTCATTTTCTCTCTTTTACTCCATGGCCAGGAAGTAAATGGCTTTGCTCCATCATGTGCTCCCCACCTTGCTATGCAGCCTCACCCCAGGCCCAAAAGCAATGGGGACAACTATCCTGGGCTAAAACCTATGAAACCATGAGGTAATATAAATATTTTCTCTTTATAAGTTGGTTATCTCAGGTATTTGTCATAGTAATATAAAGCTGACTAGCACATTTTTACTAAAATTCCCAGCAACCTCCCAGAGGCCTACAAAGTTGGATAACTCAGAGTGTGATGGCATGCACGATTAGACTGCAGCTTTCTCCAGATGCCCTAGACTTTGCTCCAGCCACAAGATTACACTGCTTCTGTCTGCATATCTAATAATAGTGTCAGAATTAATGTTTGTTGGGAAAGGTGAACAAATGACTTGTGATTTGAGAAATCCAACAGACTCACTTGCACTCTTCTCCTATAAAGTAAAACAATACCCTGAAGATATTTTTTAAAAATTCTTAAAAATTTTTCTTACTATAACCAACATATGGGGGAGAGAATCTCCTTATGAAGAGAGGATGCTATTTATTTCAGTTTTGGTGGGCAGTCTCAGTGGGGGTCCTCAGCAGCAGACAGCTGCCCAGAGATGTCCTTTATTTTTCCTTTATTTCCTAGTTTTCTCAAAAAGGGTAATAGCAATATTATAGCAAGCCAGAAAATATTGAACAAAAGCTATTATAAAGCTGTAATAAGAAAAACCAATTTATTGTTATATGTCAATGTGGCTTCTCCAAAGACCATGTTCTCTCATTACAAATTGGGAGCAACCGTACTCAGAACAATAGTTATTTTTACACTGATGAGCAGGTCTGAAAGAATTTCCCATTTCCGGGCTGGGGATGTGGCTCAAGCGGTAGCGCGCTCGCCTGGCATGCGTGCGGCCCGGGTTCGAACCTCAGCACCACATACCAACAAAGATGTTGTGTCCACCAAGAACTAAAAAATAAATATTAAAAATTCTCTCTCTCTCTCTCTCTCTCTCTCTCTCTCTCTCCTCTCTCACTCTCTCTTTAAAAAAAAAAAAAGAATTTCCCATTTCCTAAATATGACATTTGTGGGTGTGGAAAAGATTGCTCAAATTCATTTTTTAATAGAAAATGTTTTATATAAAAACATAATTTTCTCATATGAAGGAGAAACCTATCATTAATATGTTATAACCTTCTCAAAACAATAGGGTAAAAGGCAATACCTTGTAAAGAAACACAGACATTGATATTTTCCATGCTGAGCTGCCTCAGTTTCCCCAGGAGCAGCATTGTGTGAGATAAACACAAATTAGAAAAAAAAAGAAATGACAAAAATCAAAGCCAAAGTTAACTGACAATATTTGCTGCCTCTGACAAAGACTACTTCCCATTAGCAGAGGTGACATGAAGTGATGAGAAGGACAAGCTATAGGGTGACAGGGGTTCAAATCCTGCCTCGGGTCCTTATTGGCTGTATGACCTTGGGAAGACGCCTCCACTTCTCTGAGTCACAGTTTTCTCCTTTGTTAGTGGATGCAGTGGATACTATTGATGCCCTACCAAATGGCCTTACCAAGCACACCCTAAAACATCATTGTCACACAAATCCTCTAGCTGCTGTGAGTGTTGGCTGCTATCAGCTGGGGTTTCCATAAAAAGATATCACAGATTGGGTGGTTTAAGCAACAGAAATTTATTTCTCATGGTTCCAGAGGCTGGAAAGTCCATCATCACAGTGCTGGGTTGAAATCCTCTGAGGCCCCTCTTCTTGGATGGCCTCTTGGGTCTCTTCACACCAGCCCTGGCATCTCTCTGTATGTCCTAGTCTCCTCTTCTTATAAGGACACCAGTGAAATTGGATTAGGGCTAGCCTAACAGCCTCATTTTAGCTTAGTTACTTTTGTAAAGGACTGAGCTCCAAACACAGTCACATTCTCAAGTGCTGGGTTTGGACTTCAGTATATGAAATTTAGGAGGACACAATGGAACCCACAGTTGTAGCACATAGATTCTCCCCTTTCCAGAGAATTGCTATCTGATCAGGGAAGCCTTCTTATCAATGGAGGATGCCTCCCCTGTACCCCAGGGCCAGTCTTGGCCAGTGACTGACTAGAGGTAGAACCATCCTGTTCCAGATCCTTCTGTATGATCAGGCTGGGCTGTTCTCCAGCTGAGACCACATCCTTGCTCAGCAATGTTCCCTTCCCTGTCCAAACATAGCCCCCAGTCCCATTCTGGTCCCCCCAAGCCTGACAGCTCTCCAATAATAAAATACAGGCACCAGAATATCCATCTCAGGTACTGCTTTGAAGGAACCCAACCAAAGACACGGGTATTATGTAACATCGTAACTCATAGTTGCAACATAAAATATTAAAAAAATAAATGATGCTATATAGTAAAATAAATATCTTTTAAAGGGAAAGCACCATTGCTGGCAAAGTCACATTCTTTTACATTGCAACTTTAATCTTCAGACCTCCTAGGACACAACATAGTCTGCTCCAATGGACATTGTTATAGTGAGTCATTCATCAGGGATGAGTTATTCTACAGGCAGTTAAATTTTCTTTCTTGAAAGCTTGTCCACTGACTCTGCTCAAAGTCTTCTAAAAATGATTCATCTATCACAATGTCTATGTTCTCATAGAAGATGCTCAATAAATGGCAGTTATCATTACTATAGCAGGCAGAAAATGTTAGTTTTCTTAATAGGAATGAAACTTTTCTTAAGAAACTGTATTTATGGACTGAGGAAAGGGATAGCTGGGTCAAATGGTGGTTCCATTCCCAATTTTCCAAGAAACTCCATACTACTTTCCATATTGGCTGCACCAATTTGCAGTCCCACCAGCAGTGTATAAGTGTACCTTTTCCCCCACATCTTCACCAACACTTATTATTGTTTGTCTTCATAATAGCTGCCATTCTGACTGGAGATGAAATCTTAGAATAGTTTTGAGTTGCATTCTCTAATTTCTAGAGATGATGAACATTTTTTCATATATTTGTTGATTGATTGTATATCATCTTCTGAGAATGTCTGTTCAGGTCCTTGGCCCATAAATAGCATACTACAGGGACACAGCCACATCAATGTTTATAGCAGCACAATTCACAATAGCTAAACTGTGGAACCAATACATGAATGAATAAAAAAATGAGGCATATATACACAATGGACTATTACTCAATAATAGAAGAGAATAAAATCATGGCATTTTCAGGTAAATGGATGGAGTTAGAGAAAATAATGCTAAGTGAAGTTAGCCAGTCCCCAAAAAACAAATGCCGAATGTTTTCTCTGATATACAGAGGCTTATTCATAGTGGGATAGGGAGGGAGGGCATAGGAGGAACAGACGAACTCTAGATAGTGCAAAGGGGTTGGAGGGCAAGGGAGGTAGCATGGGGTTGTTAATGATGGTGGAATGTGATGTCATTATTATCCAAAGTACAGGTATGAAGACACGAATTGGTGAGAATATACTTTATATACAACCAGATATATGAAAAATTGTACTCTATATGTGTAATAAGAATTGTAATGCATTCCGCTGTCATATATATGACATTTATATATATACACACACATATATATCAGAGTATTGTGCAAAAAATAAAAAGAAACTGTATTTATAAAAAATACTTGACACAAGTACAAGGGAAGAAAATTTTAATCACTTTTGATTTTTTTTTTTTTGTTATTTTTGCAGTTTCTGGGGATCAAATCCCCAGATGTGCTCTACCACAGAGCTATAGTCTCAGCCCTTGTATAACAGCTTTTGCTAGAGATGAGTGAGTGGTCAGAGCCAGGGAAATGGTGGAATGCTGTCCTCTCTGTGAAATGCCAAACTCACCAAATACTTGGTATAAGTTTTAAAATGTTGTATTTGATGTCTGAAGAGATAAGAGCCAACTGGAGCCTTTGGCCTAAGAACACAGGCAGAGGCGAGGGAGGCCTGCAGCAGCCTGTCTTCAGCAATTATGCTGCAGCTCTAGAAAAGCTGTAATTTGAGCCAAGCTTCCCTCCCAGGTCTCTCAGGGATGGAGAAGTCCATGCTGACATCCAGGTCAAGTCATTATTGTTTATAAAGGGAGCATTTGTATACAAAGAGCCAATGGTAGGGCTGGAGGAAAACACTCATGAGGCAGAAGCAGCCTGTCATTCAGGGACACAGCTGAACTCCACCTACTAGATAAAAAAACATGCCTAAAACCTTGGCCTCCCATGCTCCCCAGGGCCATGAGGGCACTGAGTCCTGGTGATACATCTTCCACTGCATTATTAGATAAAAAGGACTAACTCTTTGACACTTTGCTGATCTGGAAAGGTATTTGGTCAGTTTCTGAACGCTGATTCAAACATACATTGGATTTTTCCTTTTCAATGTTTAAGAGACATCTCTCTCACACTGTGAACCACCAATGGGTTTATCAAGGTTATTCAGTGAGTCACTGCCTGGACCTAAAACTCTGTTCTCATGGTGTCCTAGTTCCCAGCAGCAGACATTAAGATTGCTTGTTGGAGTTTGGAAATCATAGAGAATGAAGGATACACTCTAAGACTAGCAATCACTCCTTCTCTTGGTGAGTCATCCCTTTTTATGGATACCATGGGCCCCTGCTGGAGGTCCCAGAGAGGCAGTTACCCAACATTCCAAATGGCTGTTGCATCTCTATTTCATTACAAAGAGCCCCCTTCTGGGCCCCTGGGAAGCAACTGTAATTTTCAATCACCATAACATTTAGTGGGGCTAGAGGCTTGCAGCAGCATATTTGCTAAGGAACATTTTGAACCAATATTCAGTCCAGGGGAGAATATGGACAGCCCCCAGTGAAATGAACACATTCATACTCTGAGGGAGAAATGAACACTCCAGATATCTTTGAACACCCAGCTCTGCAATCACCTCAAATCTCCCTCCTCCATCTTCTTACACAGGCTGTTGCAAATCTTACCTAAAGCACTAACTACGTCATTCTCCATCTTCAATGACTCCCCCACCACCAATAAAGCTCAGTACAAAAATTTCAGCTTGGCATGCAAGGCTTTCTATCACCTGGTTGCAACCCCACTGTCCCAAACCTGCCTCCTCCTACCAGAGAATTTGGAAGCTCTCATTTAAAAGCATATACCAAGAGGAAATCTGATAGGTACCCCTGGGTTGGGTCCAGACAGCTTTATTTTTTTAATGTTTCCCAGATAGTTCTCATATGTACCTGTGGGTCAGAATCTTGGCTTTTATAATCTGAATAGTACATTTTTCTCTGAACTTGCTCTAACTTTCTAGCTTCATTCCTCTGAAGTGGTGCTCCTTCTAGAATTGCCCTGTCTAGAATGGTAGCCCCCACACATATACTCTTATTTAAATTAAAATTAAGTAAAATACAAATTCAGACACAATATCAACATTTTAAGCCACCTGTGATAAGATCATAGAATACTCCCAACATTGTAGAAAACTCTATTAGTGCTGTTCTAAAGTGTTGTCTCTTTCTTTGTCTATCCCTGCTCATCCACAGCCCCATTTCAATTCGGCTAGATTTCTTTGAAGCCCTGGGATGCAGGCCACTTCATGTCTCTGATCCCTCACTTTTCCCCCTGGCCAGTACACCATCCACTATCAGCAAACTTCACACCTGCAAAGAGAAGGTGGAGCTTTGTCCCCTGGAGAAACTCCAGCTCTCACACTTCTGGGCTTAGCCAGAGAAAGGCAGTGACTCTGTCCCCTGCCAGCCCAAGGCCAGAGCCACATAAAGGATTTAATATCTCAGATTTAATCTCTGAGATACCTTCTGTTACATAGTATCTACATATTGAGCTTTACCAGATGGCCAGTGCCACCCTTGGCCTCAGAGAAAGGCAGCTCTTGGATCTCCCGGGTCCCACAGTAGACAATGTCTTGCATGGCACGGATCAAATCCACCTTGTCAATATCACTAATAACAAGTGGAACTGAACCTAAATACGAACATCACACTTACAGTCTTGGGGGGAGGCACACTGCAATTGCTTTGTTTTACATCTCTTCAACACTTCCTTCTCTGTCACAACAAGCCATAGGTTAGTGCCATGACCTTTTCTAAAATAAACCTTCAAAACGAGGGCTAAAATTAACTACGTTGATTAGCTTAGCCTACAGCTTCACACATGAGGCTATGAAAAGAAATAATTTTCTTAGTCAAAATGCATATTCATGACCCTTTCTGTATGGAGGGCTAAATTAAGTACAGTACCTTTTTTATATATAGGACAGCAGGTTCTGCTGTTTTTCTCAGTGACATCTCTATATTTGATCAAGGGCACAAAAGGCTTTCTGCTTCCCCTACAAGCACACATACTCGTATATACACACGCACACACAAGACAAAAATAAGCTCCATGATCTTTTTGGAAATAAGTCTCTCCTGAGCTCTAGAGTCTGTGATTTTATCCTATGTGTCAAAATGATTTTCCCTCAGGCAAAACTAACATTTCTCTGAACATTTTTTTTCCTGTTTTAGAAAGCAAGAGCCAAAATGACTGGGTAAAATTTGTCTTTTCTCCACCAGATTCAGAGAAATGAACTTACTCTCTCAAGGGGAAATATAGGAAGACAGCACAGAGACCTTGAAGGAGTGGTCTAACAGCAGGGTGCTGTCTTCATTAGCAGAAGACACCTAATTCTATGACTTTTGGCAATTAGTTTAAGTTCCTGAGCTGTAGATATCTTATCTGTAAAATAGAGAGAGTAGTAACTCAACAGCCTAAAAATCAAGAGCCTGAACTAGATGGTTTTGCTCTTAGGCTTACAAGTTTGTGGCCTAGAGTAAAGGATTTGAGATCAGTCCTTTCAGTGTTTCAGGCTACTATAGTAGGATATCATAGACTTGGCAGCTAAATACTGAAACTTATATCTCACAATCCTGGAACCCAGGGATTCTAAGAACAAGGTACAGAAGATGCAGTTTCTGGTGAGGGCACTTCTGATCTGGAGACATCTATCCTCACACGACAATGAAAAGAGAGATGCAAAGCAAGCTACTTAACATGGGCATGAATCCCGTCACGAGGGCTTCACCCTCATGACCCAAGCCCCTTCAGGGGCCCATCTCCAAATACTACCTCAGTGGGGATTAGGGTTTCAATAGATGAACTTGGGCAGTGGATGGGTATACGTGCAGTTCCTTACAACCAGTGTGTATATAACTCATCTGGAAAACTTGATGAAATTTGGATTTCTGCATTTCTGACATGCTTAGGGGTGATGGAGGTACTGCTGGGGTGATGGTGATGGTCCACGAACTGCACTTTAAGTAGCAAAATAATAGACCACTGTACCTGGTCACCAAGTGCTTGTAGAGAAGCACTTACTTTATGTAAAATTTAAATGAACACCATGAAATTATAACTAAGATTATAACTTAGATTTTCACTAAATTAAACAATTTAAATTGCCATCAAAATTAGGCCTCTGTTTCTGCTCTCTTCCTTTACTCTGGCTATATTTCTTCACTAACAGTTACTTTCTTTTATGCACATCAGAGTGCATTTAGCAATTTGTTTGTTGGTAGAGGGAACATCTTATAAGTCAAGTAGGATTTCCTCTTTGATGAAATCCTGGAGTCGTAATTTCTTTTTCCCATCTCCAGTCTCCTAGAAAACATTTGTCTCCCATTGGCAGAACTCCTCTGTTAACTAGCCATCTGGAGGCAGTCAGGAAACTGCCAGAAGATACTTGCTAGTATAAGAGAGTCTAGTTCACCAATTTGAAGAGGAAAACGTAATGCAATGATGCAGGCCAGTGATCACAAAGGAAAACACAAAGGAAATCTGGTGCCTGGATATCGTGGGCATGGTGTTCAATTAAAATTTGCATAAAGTAAGTTGCATATCAGTTAAGGCAAATTTTTCTGATTGTACCTTGGAAATGTTACTGTTGCAAGCCTATTTTTTTTTTCCTGGGTCACTGTACTTTCTTGAGCTGGCTACTTCCCATTGAAATGTTGATCTGGTCACAGAGATCAAGGGAAACTCAAGTTTAAAAGGAAATCTTTCATGGCTATAAAATCTGGGAAAGCTTTGATTTATACACTTCCAAAGTAGAAACAGAAAGTTTTATATAAACAAATATATACACACAAATATACATGTGTGTATATGTGTAAACATATGTAGATACAGAACGTGTTGTATATCCACACATATGTGGAGAGAAAGAGATTGATTTTAACGAATTGGTTCACATTTGAACAATTATGGGAGTTGGTAAGTCCAATATCAGCAGGGTATGCTGTCAGGGCAGACCAGCTGGTGGAGACTTAGGGAAGAATTAACATGACAATCTTAAGCAGAAAGCAATTTTGGGCACAATTCCCTCTTCTTTGGGGAAAGTTATCTTGATTGAATGTGGTCCACTCACATTATGGAGGATAATATGCTTTACTCCAAAATTTACTGATTTAAATGTAACCACACCTTCACTACAGCATCTACTGGTGTTTGAGGAAACTTGTAGGGTACTATAGCCTAGCCAAGCTGATATATAAAATGAACCAGAGCACTCTTTTCCAACCAGGAATCTAACACAGAAGATGAAGTTGTTTGTCAAAGAATTCAGATCTCCTGCTGAGGCTCCAAAACCCTCAAACAGTAGAATCCCAGGCCTTTTCTAGTACTGAGGAAATCCTGACACTTAAATGCTGACTTTTAAGCAAGAGTGATCACCAATTTCTTAACAAACTACTATCAGAATCTGTAGCCTTCTTGCAAAGCTCTTTGCCTCTAAGTATTCTCAGGAAACTGTGAATAATCCTCTGGTAGAGTTCACTTTGCTTTCATTCTCAGAAAATTCTTGTCATTTTCTCTTTGGTGTTTTCAAAGCCATCTGGTATATCTGACTAGAGGGTCAAGATACACCAGATAGCTTTGCCCACTATGGACAGAGCCAGGTAAACAGGCCACCTTACAGAATGGAGCCTGAAAAAAACTTCCTTTTGGCCTTGGGGTCCTTTGTGCTATACACCATAACTACATAGAAAGCTCACAAATTCAGTAAATGTTTTCCTTATTGATTATTGACACAGTGATCCAAATAGTTATCTTGTTACACAGACAGCACACCAATAATACCACCAGATTAAAAAAAAATTAAAAGCCTAATTCAGATAAAACTAATAAGAAAAATCCAAACAGATCTCTTATAATAGCCAGAAAGTACTTTGAAATTTTTGAAAAGCTAGGAGTCTTCTGAGATGAAGACTGTTTCTAAGAAAGTTATTTCTTAGAAAGGTAGTACTAAGCAGAGTTCCACAAGGCATAACTTTGGCTTAATCTCATGGAGCTTTAGGGACAATGATCAGGCAGGCATTGGAAGTGTTTACAAAGACCGCCTTTGGGAGCTGAGGGCTTGGGAGTGACATGTAAGACGTCTTCCCAGGCAGTGCTAGTTCTCTTTGAGTAGGCAAAGTAGGCTCTGGCACCTGCTCCCCAAACAAGAGAGACACATGTATGGAAGACTGAGCACAAGAAAATGGCAGAGAGATCATTCAGGGTATGGACAGAGCTCTGACCAAAGCTGCGGCAGTGGGGGAAACATTTTCTCCTGACACCTGATTCCATTCAGCTTTTCCCAGCTCTTTCTTTCAGCAATCCCCTAATCAGACACCCCCTGCCAAACCTTCATTAAGAACAGATTATAGAAACCCAGGTGTATACCTGTTCTCCATCCAAAAGTGCATGAACTGCTTAACCTGACCCACATCTCCAAACACCTCTTGGCCCTCATCCCTTGGACCAACTCTCTCATTTGTCTACCATTCATATTTCAGTTTGATCTAATTCCACCCAATTGTGACTTTGCCTTTACCCAATCTAAATTCCAAGCCCAAATTTTGTTCTCCTCATGTCAGGCCCACCAAATGCTAGCATCCTGGTTAATTTCTCAAGGACAACCAATCTCCCCCATCCCTCTCTCCAATTCACCTGGTCTCCTCACTTGAACCCAGCCCCTTTGCAGCACCCTGACTTGTTCAGCCATGATGTTTACTGAACTTTAATTCATATCTAGAGGATAACCTTCCCAAGAAATCAGCAACCACAATGGGGAAAACTTTGAAGTCACAAGGTTCAGTGCCCTTTCTCTGTTAATATTCTACTCTCTGATTCCCTCTGAGCATGTGTTTTGTACTGCCACTCACCTCATGCTGCAAACAATGAGAAAGCCCAGGGCTTTCCTACTGATTTGCATCAAATTCTTTTCAAAAACATCAGGGCAAAGTCACTGCACTAGAAAATTAATTTCCCCCTATTTAATAACTAGGAGAAATAGATATGTTGTACATTTGCATGGTAATAGTATTAAAAGTTTTTGTTTCAGTGAAGCCTAAGCCAAGTTTCAATGAATGGAAGGAGAATGTATAGCAAGCAAATTTCTTTTCAAATGGACATTTCCCAGTGCTGTTAGTTTATCTACTGGTTTGTTCAAAATATGCAGGCAATAGGTAGAAGATGACCCAGATTAAGGGTTAGCAAGTTGTAGCCTGTGCTGGGGTTGTGGCTCAGTGGCAGAGCACTTGCCTAGCATGTGTGAGGCACTGGGTTCGATCCTCAGCACTGCATATAAATAAATGAATAAAATAAAGGTCCATGAACATCTAAAATACGTTTATAAAATATATATATAGAGAGAGGCTGCCTTCTTCTGTAAATATGTTTGGACGGAACACAGCCATACCCTGTATTGTCTATGGCTGTTTTCTCTGTATGATGCCAAAGTTCAATAGCAGCATTAGGTAGTTGCTAACTCTGAATAAATATTGTACGTGAACCATGAAGCTAGGAGAAGCCTTTTGCTCAAATCCCTGACTAATTCCAAAGCATACAACCATAAGTAAAGTTGTAAATTTGTAACGCTTCATAAGTGAACCTCAGAATCCCAGGGTGAAGCAACTGAGAAAAGTCTTGTTTGAGCCTGATCTGGATTCAAAGAGCCAATCCAAGGAGAGAGAAAAATAACTTATGGAATCTGATTTCAGCACATGAATTCATATCTTACTCAAACAGTAACCCCCACTGATGAACCCTGGAAGCCCATTCAGGACAGGGACAAAATTCAGTGTGAGGCTGTGACCTCTGTGATCAGGTAACTAAACAATGTCTAACCATTAACTCAGAGAAATGCAAGAAAACTTTGTTTCCACTTAGGGTTTTGGGTAGGAAAAAAAAATTATGAAAACTCAAAACCCAAAATGTAGACTGTGTTTAAAATCTAAATTTCTACCCATCATGTCTTGTAGGATTTTGTGAGACATTAACATTAAATTGGTTTGGAAAAGTTCCACAGGATGGCTGCCAGAAAGAATAGACAAGACTCTGGAGGGATATTTCTACAACCTGTTACTTAGCATTTGCTCAGAGAAAAATCTCCATTAATGATAAGCTCTCAATACAAAATTACTTAATGCTCCAAACAACGTTACAATGAGCATATAACGTTGCAAAGTTTGCAAAAGGACAGTCATCTGTTTCTTAACAAGGAGGATATATTGTGAGAAAATCTTCACAAGGTGATTTCACTGTATGTGAATATAAATGAATGTACTTAAACAAACTAAGATGGCTACAATGTCCCTGGGCAATATACTCTATGGGACTAACATCATATATGGTCCATAGCTGACAAAAATGCCACTATGTGGCACAAGACTATATTTCTGGAGGATAAACTAGCACAAGTGAAAATGCTGGGTTGAAGGGTCTGAGCGTTCTGGTCAGAGAGAACCCTTCTCCCAGCTAAGCACATAGTTTGTTTGCTCTTTCATTTAAGTCTTGACTAAAATGCTACTCCCTAAGCAAAACCACATGTGTGCAACATAATGAAGAAATAGCGAATACTTGTAAAAGTATATCTAGATAAAGAAATTCAGAATTAATCAATGCCCCAGAAACAGCACCCACATCTCCAGATTTCATCTCTATTTGGTTGTAATCTTGCTTCTCACCCTACAAATAGTCAATATTTAAACTTTTATGGTAATCACATCTTTACTTTTCTTTTTTTTTAATTATTGGTCGTTCAAAACATTACAAAGTTCTTAATATATCATATTTCACAATTTGATTCAAGTGGGTTATGAACTCCCATTTTTACCCCATATACCGATTGCTGTATCACATCAGTTACACTTCCATTGATTTACATATTGCCATTCTAGTGTCTGATGTATTCTGCTGTCTATCCTATTCTCTACTATCCCCCTTCCCCTCCCCTCCCCTCCCCTCCCCTCCCCTTTTCTCTCTCTACCCCCTCTACTGTAAATCATTTCTTCACTTGTATTATTTTTCTCTTACCCCTCCTTTCCTCTTATATGTAATTGTGTATGACCCTGAGGCTCACCTTCCAATTCCATGCGATTTCCCTTCTCTCTCCCTTTCCCTCCCACCTATCATCCCTGTTTAATGTTAATCTTCTTCTCAAGCTCTTCATCTCTACCCTGTCCTTGGTTACTCCCCTTATATCAAAGAAGTCATTTGGCATTTGGTTTTTAAGGATTGGCTAGCTTCGCTTAGCATAATCTGCTCTAATGCCATCCATTTCCCTCCAAATTCTATGATTTTGTCATTTCTTAATGCAGAGTAATACTCCATTGTGTATAGATGCCACATTTTTTAATCCATTCATCTATTGAAGGGCATGGTGGTTCCATTCCCAGCTTTCCAAGAAATTTCCAAATTGGCTGCACCAATTTGCAGTCTCACCAACAATGAACAAGTGTACCCTTTTCCCCACATCCTCGCCAGCACTTGTTTGACTTCATAATGGCTGCCAATCTTACTGGAGTGAGATGGTATCTTAGGGTGGTTTTGATTTGCATTTCTCTGACTGCTAGCGATGGTGAGCATTTTTTCATGTACTTGTTAATTGATTGTATGTCCTCCTCTGAGAAGTGTCTGTTCAGGTCCTTGGCCCATTTGTTGATTGGGTTGTTTGTTATCTTATTATCTAATTTTTTGAGTTCTTTGTATACTCTGGATATTAGGGCTCTATCTGAAGTGTGTGGAGTGAAGATTTGTTCCCAGGGTGTAGGCTCCCTGTTTATCTCTCTTATTGTTTCTTTTGCTGAGAAAAAACTTTTTAGTTTGAGTAAGTCCCATTTGTTGATTCTGGTTGTTAACTCTTGCGCTATGGGTGTCCTATTGAGGAATTTGGAGCCCGACCCCACAGTATGTAGATCACAGCCAACTTTTTCTTCTATCAGACGCCGTGTCTCTGATTTAATATCGAGCTCCTTAATACATTTTGAGTTAACTTTTGTGCATGGCGATAGAAAGGGATTCAGTTTCATTTTGATGCAAATGGATTTCCAGTTTTCCCAGCACCATTTGTTGAAGATGCTATCCTTCCTCCAATGCATGCTTTTAGCCCCTTTATCAAATATAAGATAGTTGTAGTTTTGTGGGTTGGTTACTGTGTCCTCTATTCTGTACCATTGGTCCACCCGCCTGTTTTGGTACCAGTACCATGCTGTTTTTGTTACTATTGCTCTGTAGTATAGTTTGAAGTCTGGTATCGCTATACTGCCTGATTCACACTTCCTGCTTAGCATTGTTTTTGCTATTCTGGGTCTTTTATTATTCCATATGAATTTCCTGATTGTTTTATCTATTTCTACAAGAAATGCTGTTGGGATTTTGATTGGGATAGCATTGAACTTATAGAGAACTTTTGGTAATATCGCCATTTTGATGATGTTAGTTCTGCCTATCCATGAACAGGGAATATTTTTCCATCTTCTGAGGTCTTCTTCTATATCTCTCTTTAGGGTTCTGTAGTTTTCATTGTATAGGTCTTTCACCTCTTTTGTTAAGTTAATTCCAAGTATTTTATTTTTGGGGGGATATTGTGAATGGAGTAGTTGTCCTCATTTCCGTTTCAGAGGATTTGTCGCTGATATACAAGAATGCATTTGATTTATGCGTGTTGATATTATATCCTGCCACATTGCTGAATTCATTTATCAGCTCTAATAGTTTCTTTGTAGACCCTTTTGGGTCTGTTAGGTATAGAATCATATCATCTGCAAATAGTGATAATTTAAGTTCTTCTTTTCCTATTTTTATGCCTTTAATTTCTTTCGTCTGTCTAATTGCTCTGGCCAGTGTTTCGAGGACTATGTTGAACAGAAGTGGTGAGAGAGGGCATCCCTGTCTTATACCAGATCTTAGAGGGAATGCCTTCAATTTTTCTCCATTCAGAATGATGCTGGCCTGTGGCTTATCATAGATTGCTTTTACAATGTTGAGGTATGATCCTGTTATCCCTAATTTTTCTAGAGTTTTGAACATAAAGGGATGCTGTACTTTGTCGAATGCTTTTTCTGCATCTATCGAGATGATCATATGGTTCTTATTTTTAAGTCTATTGATGTGGTGAATAACATTTATTGATTTCCGTATATTGAACCAGCCTTGCATCCCAGGGATGAATCCTGCTTGATCATGGTGTATAATTTTTTTGATACGATTTTGAATCCGATTCGCCAGAATTTTATTGAGGATTTTTGCATCTAGGTTCATTAGAGATATTGGTCTGTAGTTTTCTTTCTTTGAAGTGTCTCTGTCTGGTTTAGGCATCAGGGTGATGTTGGCCTCGTAGAATGTATTTGGAAGTTCTCCCTCTTTTTCTATTTCCTGGAATAGCTTGAAAAGTATTGGTGTTAGTTCCTCTTTAAAGGTTTTGTAAAACTCTGCTGTATACCCATCCGGTCCTGGGCTTTTCTTAGTTGGTAGTCTTTTGATGGTTTCTTCTATTTCCTCTATTGTTATTGGTCTGTTTAGGTCGTCTATATCTTCCTGACTCAATCTGGGCAGATCATATGACTTAAGAAATTTATCGATGCCTTCACTATCTTCTATTTTATTGGAGTATAAGGATTCAAAATAATTTCTGATTATCTTCTGTATTTCTGAAGTGTCTGTTGTGATATTGCCTTTTTCATCCCGTATGCTAGTAATTTGGGTTCTCTCTCTTCTTCTCTTCGTTAGCATGGCTAAGGGTCTGTCGATTTTATTTATTTTTTCAAAGAACCAACTTTTGGTTTTGTCAATTTTTTCAATTGTTTCTTTTGTTTCGATTTCATTAATTTCCGCTCTGATTTTGATTATTTCTTGTCTTCTACTTCTTTTGCTATTGTTTTGCTCTTCTTTTTCTAGGATTTTGAGATGAAATATGAGATCATTTATTTGTTGGTTTTTTCTTTTTTTAAGGAATGAGCTCCAAGCAATGAATTTTCCTCTTAGAACTGCTTTCAATGTGTCCCACAGATTCCGATATGTTGTGTCTGTGTTTTCATTTAACTCTAAGAGGTTTTTAATTTACTCCTTAATGTCTTCTATAACCCATTGATCATTCAGTAACCTATTGTTCATTCTCCAAGTGATGCATGATTTTTCCTTCCTTCTTTTATCGTTGATTTTCAGTTTCATTCCATTATGATCAGATAAGATGCATGGTATTATCTCTACCCCTTTATATTGTCTAAGAGTTGCCCTGTGACATAATATATGATCTATTTTTGAGAAGGATCCATGTGCTGCTGAGAAAAATGTGTAACTACTTGATGTTGGGTGGTATATTCTATATATGTCAATTAAGTCTAGGTTGTTAATTGTGTTATTGAGTTCTATGGTTTCCTTATTTAACTTTTGTTTGGAAGATCTGTCCAGTGGTGAGAGAGGTGTGTTGAAGTCTCCCATGATTATTGTATGGTGGTCTATTAGACTCTTGAACTTGAGAAGAGTTTGCTTGACGAACGTAGCTGCACCATTGTTTGGGGCATATATATTTATGATTGTTATGTCTTGTTGGTGTATGGTTCCCTTGAGCAGTATGCAGTGTCCCTCTTTATCCCTTTTGATTAACTTTGGCTTGAAATCTATTTTGTTTGATATGAGTATGGACACTCCTGCTTGTTTCCGCAGTCCATATGAGTGGAATGATTTTTCCCAGCCTTTCACCTTCAGTCTATGTATATCTTTTCCTATCAAATGCGTCTCCTGTAGGCAACATATTGTTGGGTCTTGTTTTGTGATCCATTCAACTAGCCTGTGTCTCTTAATTGGTGAGTTTAAGCCATTAACATTTAGGGTTATTATTGAGATATGGTTTGTTCCTCCAGCCATATTTGTTTATTAATGTTACTAAACCTGATTTGTTTTCCTCTTTGATTACTTTCCCCCCTTTACTGTCCTACCTCCCACTGATGGTTTTCAATGTTGTTTTCGATTTCCTCTTCCTGTAATGTTTTGCCAAGGATTTTTTGAAGAGATGGTTTTCTACCTGTGAATTCTTTTAACTTTTGTTTATCGTGGAAGGTTTTAATTTCATCTTCCATCCTGAAGCTTAATTTTGCCGGATACACGATTCTTGGTTGGAACCCATTTTCTTTCAGTGTTTGAAATATGTTATTCCAGGATCTTCTAGCTTTCAGTGTCTGTGTTGAGAGATCAGCTGTTATCCTGATTGGTTTACCCCTAAATGTAATCTGCTTTCTTTCTCTTGTAGCTTTTAAAATTCTCTCCTTATTCTGTATGTTGGGCATCTTCATTATAATGTGTCTAGGTGTGGATCTCTTATGATTTTGCACTTTCAGCGCCCTGTAGGCTTCTAGGATTTGGGATTCTGTTTCATTCTTCAAGTCTGGGAAGTTTTTTCGTATTATTTCATTGAATAGATTGTTTATTCCTTTGGTTTGGAGCTCTGTGCCTTCCTGTATCCCAATGACTCTTAAGTTTGGTCTTTTAATGTTATCCCATATTTCTTGGATGTTCTGTTCATGGTTTCTTAGCAGACTTGCTGAGCTGTCTATGTTCTTTTCAAGTTGAAATACTTTGTCTTCATTGTCTGATGTTCTATCTTCTAAGTGATCTAATCTGTTGGTAGTATTGTCAATTGAGGTTTTAAGTTGGTTTATTGCTTCCTGCATTTCTAGGATTTCTATTTGTTTGTTTTTTATTACCTCTATCTCCCTGTGAAATTGGTCTTTTACTTCCTGGATTTGTTTCTGTAGTTCCTTGTCAAAGTGATCTTTCATTGTCTGGTTTTGCTGTCTCATGTCTTCCTTGAGACTCCAGATCATCTGAAGCATGTATATCCTGAACTCTTTATCAGACATTCCATCTGTTGCAGCTATTACCTCTTCTAGAGTTGAGTTGATCTGCATTTCTTGTGGTCCTTTCTTTCCTTGTCGTTTCATACTGCTCACGTTTCTTTCTGCTTGGTGAAACTGTTGTGTTTTTGAAATTTTCCCCCTATTTATTTATATTGCTCTTGTATAGTTGGGAGATCTCCCTTGCAGGGCGGGTAGTGGCTGTGCTCCTCCTCTAATTAGGGTGATCTATCTACCACGCTGGTTGGTCGCAGGTCTGCCCACTCTGCGGGCGCGGGTGGCAGCTCTACTCTGCCCCCACTCCAATTGTGGTGACGTAACTACCACGCCCTCGGGTCGTTGGACCTGATCCGGATGTGGGGTGCAGCTCTGCTCTGCCCCTACTCCAATTGGTGTGACGTGTCTACCACGCTGGTCGGCCTCTAAGCCTGTTCCGCCAGTGGGTCGCAGATCTGCCTACCTTGCGGGCTCGGGCGGCAGTTCTGCTCTACCCCCACTCCCAGTGGGGGTACCTAACTGCCTCTCCAACGGGTCGCTGGGCCTTTTCCGGACACGGGCGGCGGCTCTGCTCAACTCCCACTCCAACCTGTGTGACGTGACTGCCTCGATGCTACTTGTCCACCACACTGGCAGGCTGCCGGGCCTGTCCTGCCAGTGGGTCGCAGGTCTGCTTACCTTGCAGGCTCAGACGGTGGCTCTTCACAGCCCCCACTCCAAATGGGGTGACTTGGCTACCGCGCAGTCGGGTTGCTGGTCCTGTTCCAGGCGTGGGCGGCTACTCTCCTCGGCCCCAGCTGCAGTTGGGGTGTCGTGATACCACGCCGGCGGGTCACTTGGCCTGCTCCGGGCGCAGGTGGCAGTTCCACTCTGCCCCCCAGGCCCCCACAGCACCCAGCAGGACCCGGACCGAGAAGCAGTCCCTGTAGGTTCCCCAGCCCTGGGCCAAAGCAGCTTCGGGAGCCAGAACCCGGCCTCTCCGACCCCAGCCACGCTCTGCTAGGAGCAGGCTCCACAGAGCAACCGTCGCGGATTCCCCAGCCCCAGGCCAAAGCAGCCCCGGGAGCCCGAGCCTGGCCGCTCCAAACTCTCCCAGCTTGGTGCACGCTCCGCTAGGAGGAGGGTCAAAGACGCAGTCCCCGAGGGCTCCCCAGCCCCGGGCCAAAACTGTTCCGGTAGTCAGAGCCCCGCCGCCCCTCAGCGCACGATCCACTTGGAGCTGGCGTCAGCACGCAGTCCCCGTAGGTTCCCCAGCCCTGGGCTAAAGCAGTTTCGGGAGCCAGAACCCAGCCTCTCCGATCCCAGCCACGCTCTTCTAGGAGCAGGCTCCACAGAGCGACCCCCGCGGGTTCCCGAGCCCCAGGCCAAAGCAGCCCCGGGAGCCTGAGCCCAGTCACTCCAAACTCTCCCAGCTCTGTGCACGCTCCGCTAGGAGCAGGGTCAAAGACGCAGTTCCGGCGGGCTCCCCAGCCCCGGGCCAAAACTGTTCCGGGAGTCAGAGCCCCGCCGCCCCTCAGCGCACGTTCCACTTGGAGCTGGCGTCGGCACGCAGTCCCCGCAGGTTCCCCTGCCCTGGGCCAAAAGCAGCCCGGAGAACCAGAATCTGGCCGCTCAAAAGTCCGGCGCACACCTTGCCAGGAGCGAGCCCCGAAGAGTATTCTCCTCAGGTTCTCCAGTCCCGAGCCTGAGCGATCTGTCTGCGAGACGCAGGCAAATACCAGCCTGGAATCACCTGTTCCATAGTTGAATGAGCTGAGATCAGTAGAAAACAGGGATCATTACATCAGCTCTCCAAGATGGCGGCTGCTGTCCTCCTCCGTGGTCCGACCGGTGTCGAGAATCGAACTGGACCGCTTCTCTCCTCTGTCTCAAAGCCGGAACTCAGCACTAAGCACGGCCAGTGCACCGCTGGCAGGAGCCCCCAGAATCCGCATCGCTGTACTCGCGCTCCGGTACCTCGGTACCTCGCCGCTACTCAGCGCGCGCCCCAGACTCCATCCGCGGGGCGGTCCACCGAGCAGGTTCTGCTCTTTTGTTTGTTTTAAAGTCCTCCTGGGGTTCTGTTTTTTTCTTTTGTGGTGCTGGGAATTAAACCCAGGGCCTGGGTGCATGCTGGTGGAGCATTCTACCTCTACGTTACATTCCTAGTCACCTTCAGTACTTTAAGAAACTAGTTCCAAACTGGGCATGGTGGTGCATGGTAATCCTGGTTACTCAGGAGGCTGAGGCAGGAAAATTCTAAGTTTGAGGCCAGTGTGGGCAACTTAAAATGGGCTGGGAATGAAGATCAACGGCCAATGAGTTCAATGCCCAGTACTCTGAGAAAATTTTCCAATAATTCCTTCGTCCGACCACCATGCACCAGCTACTTTTCTTTATAGTTTCCAAACTATATACAATTTGTATGTATACAAAAATATGTATATATTCTAAACTATGTATAATTTGATATAATCTGACTGATTTGGTTTTGATAGTTATGTAAAAGGAATCATAGGGAGTCTTTTGGGTCTTTCTTCTTTTACTTACGTTTACATGATTTATTTATGTTGTTACAAATAGTTGAAGTCCACTTATTTTCACTGTTGTATAGCAGCACGTTGTACGACTATACTACAATGTTTACAAGATAAACATCTGCATTGTTTCTAGTTTGGGGTTATTGCAGAATTCTTTAGTGCATCTCCTGGTGTACATATGCATGTATGTTTCCAAAGAATACACCCATAAGTTAAGTGTTGAGATAAATTGATGTACATCTTTATTATATTATGCCCAAGATCTATTTTCTAAGGAAGATGCACCAATTTATGTTCCTACCAGTAATGGACATATAATTTGTCCATGTACTTCCTTATTCCTGACATAATTTAGTATTCTCAAACTTAAAAAATTTTTGTCCTTTTTTGAGTAGTATGTACTAATATCTTGGTGTGGATTTTAATTTTAATTTTCTTGATTTATCTTACATGAATTATAGGTTAGAAGTTTTCTTTAGCACACTAAGATGTCAATGACTAATACCTCCATTATTTCTATGCTATTATGTCAGCAATACAATTTTTTTTTTGTTTTTTAATTGATTTTTAAAAAAACAAATGACAGTGGAATGCATTACAATTCTTATTACACATATACAGCACAATTTTTCATATCTCTGGTTGTATATGTTGACACCAATTCATGTCTTCATACATGTACTTTGGACAATGATGTCCATCACATTCCACCATCCTTGCTAACCCCCTGCCCCATCCCTTCCCCTCCAACCCCTCTGCATTATCTAGAGTTCATCTATTCCTCCCATGCTCCCTCTCCCTACCCCACTATGAATCAGCCTCCTTATATCAGAGAAAACATTCAGCATTTGTTTTTTGGGGGACTGGCTAACTTCACTTAGCATTATCTTCTCCAATGCCATCCATTTACCTGCAAATGCCATGATTTTATTCTCTTTTATTGCTGAGTAATATTCTATTGTGTATATATGCCACATTTTTTTATCCATTCATCTACTGAAGGGCATCTAGTTTGGTTCCATGGTTTAGCTGTGAATTGTGTTGCTATAAACATTCATGTGGCTGTGTCCCTATAGTATGCTGTTTTAAAGTCCTTTGGGTATAGACCAAGGAGAGGAATAGCTGGGTCAAATGGTGGTTCCATTCCCAGTTTTCCAAAGATTCTCCATACTGCTGTTTCACTCTTCCTGCTAAGGATTGCAGCAATTAATTTAACTGTCATTCGTTTGAGAGCAATTTACTCAGTTTTCTCTAGATTTTTTTTAGTATGGCAATTGAATCTAGGAGCTTTACAACTGATCTCTATCTCAGTTCTTTTTCTTTTTATTTATTTATTACTATTATTTTTGTGTTACTGGAGATTGAACCCAGGATTTTGAGCATTGTAGACAACCACTTATCCATTGAACTAAAACCCCAGTCCCTTTCTGGATTCTTTTACGAATGACTACATCCTTGGTTGTCTGAAGTTTTAATACAATGTATCAAGTTGTAGATTTTATTTTTGTATATGACATTTGTGGGTATCTTGAATTTATTGAATGATATCTATCATCAATTCTGGAATTTTTTCACCTACTATGTCTTGAAATACCATTGACAATTCTTTCTGGGATGATTTCAGATTTCCAATGAGATGATTTTATATTTTACTGTATTCTTAATTTCTTTTGCCCCTTCTTTTGTAATTCCCATGTTTTGTTTCTCCATGTTATAATATAATGCCTTATGACTTTCATTCCAGTTCATTAGTTTCTGCTTCAGCTATATCTATTCTGCTATTGAACTCATTGAGTTGATTTCAATCTACTGTATTTTTCACTTCTATACTTTTTATTATCTTTCTAATAGGGTATATGTTTTTTATTTGCTGAAAATATTTTAAGCTTTTATTTATTTATTTAAACATAGGGGACATTATTATTTTATAGCCTATTTCAGATAATTCCAATATCTCAAGCCTTTGAGCCTCAATCTACTGAAAAGCTAGTCTGGTCTAGTGGAAACTTGTTGACATTACTCAGCCTACATTATCAGAATTAGAACTGCATTGTGTTTCGTAAGATACTATATTTCTATTCATGTTTTTCTAATTAATTTTCTAACTTCTTCTCCAGATTGCTACATTCCACGAGATTAGGAACTTTTTTTTTCTTTTGGTATGGAGGATTGAACCTAGGGGTGCTTTAACAGTGATCTATATCCCCAGTTTTTTAGTTTGAGGCAGGGTCTTATTAATTCATCCAGGTTGTCCTTGAACTTACAATTCTCCTGTCTTAGCCTCCAACCATTGTCACTGGGTTTACAGATGCTTCACTCCACTCCCAATAAGACTTCTTCTTTTTTTTTTTTTTTTAACCATTGGATCTTCAACAACCAGAATATCATTTTACATATTATCTTATAAAAACTGTTGAGTAAAAGGGCCTGGGTGTGTTGCTCCATGGTAGAATGCTTACATAGCGTATGTGATACCCTGTTAAATCCCCTGTATTACAGCCAAAAAGATATTTTAAAAATAGTATAAAATATTTCCTCAAAACTATTATGTCATTTTGCCAACGATGTATAAACAATCTTCTTTTCTCTATACTTCTGCTAACATTGTATATTCT
This sequence comes from Spermophilus citellus, assembly GCF_964194105.1. NCBI lineage: Eukaryota > Metazoa > Chordata > Mammalia > Rodentia > Sciuridae > Spermophilus > Spermophilus citellus. Next base: position 29,259,172 of record NC_138188.1, on the reverse strand, counting down.
CTTTTAAGTATTCACCTGTTTTACAAAAATGTGACATCTTTTTTTTTTTACTGGTTGAATTTTACTGGTTGAATAATTATTTTTTTTTACTGGTTGAATAATTAATAAGTTTGAGTCACTATTAGCTATTTGTGGTAGTTCTTCATGAAAAGTAATTTTCTTGTTCATTCTTCAGATTGTTTTTCTTACTGATCTAAGGGAATAGGTAAATCATGTATCTTTCATATACTACAAAATATATACATTATAAGAATTGCAAATATTTTCTTAGTTCGTTAATTCTCACTTGTCTTTTATTATATCTTTTGCTATATAAAGGTTTTGTGTGTGGGCTCTCTCTCATCCAGCGAGGAGATCCATGGAACAGGGTAGAGGAGTTGTGGCTACGGAGTCACTAATCAAGACCTCCAGAGACCAAGCAGGAAGCAGGTCTGATTTTATTGCACAGTTACCATGTATATATATTCAGGCAGTAGCTAAGCAGATTACAGGCAGCCACCAATACAATTTCTGGCCAACCGTCCTTGCAGCAACCAATGGAAGAGCAGGCCATGGAGCAAGCACAGGTGCAACGCATAGCCTCAGCCCAGGGCTGTGCCTACGAGGTAAGCTGTTTGCCACTCACACGCCTAGTATGGGGAAATGGTTTGCCATTCAGATATCCTTAACATATGCCAAGTATGCAGTAATCCATGCACTTGTCCCCACAGTTTTGCATTTTTACATAGACAATTCTGTAAATCTTTGTACTTTCTGGGTTTATTTCATAATTCTAAAGAAATTTCTTACTCTAAGATTTTGAAATTATTCTTTAATATTTTATCATTTGTTTCATGTTTTACATATTAATTCTTCAATTGACTTGACTTCACCTGTCCAGTATAGAGCAGGGATATATTTTTTTTAAACAAGTATTTTCCCAAGACCACTTATTTAAATATATCTTATTTCATCACTAAATAATATATTTTTGTATGTTAAATTCACATACATATTTAGGCAGGTTTCTAGATTATTTTACTCTATTGGCCTATTTATCCTTGTATCTTTGTGGAAAGTCTTAGAGACTGCTGATAAGGTAATTGAAAAACACTTAAGAATTTTCTATCACAGTAAAACCTAGATATTTTCCTAATTACCATTTTTTTCATATTATATTCACTATTTATCATAAAAGTAAATATCATAATCACTTCAACTTTGAAAGCTTTCAATACATTACCACACATAATAGTCATCAAATCCACATGAAACATGTGTTCCCACTCATGCATTAAGCAAATAATTACTACACACATTATGCAAATAACTAACTGTGTTGGTTAGTTCGTATAAAAGTGATCAAAATTGACAGAGTTCCTACTCTCAAAAAGCATACAGAGCAAAGGCAAGGTTAAAAATTTCTTAAATGTATCCATATTCTCAAATATATATACAGTATATATATTTGTATATATATATGTTTGGGGATATATATGTTTTTGAGGAAATATATATATACTATACAGGAAAAGAACAAGTTTCTAGAATCAATTTACTGCACCACACCAGGGAGCAGCCTTTACATCATCTGTAGGAGTCACTGAGGTTGTGCGGTACATAGCAGGTACAACTGTATGCAGTGGCCTTGGGAGTGCTAATATAAGCAAGAGTAAAACACATGGGATCTAATTTCTATCTGTGGTTTAGGGGGAACTCTGTGTGGCTGGTCACTGGGAGTAGAAGTGCCAACCATTCTAGTTTTCAGTGCCAAAGCTGAGAAAGTCCCAGGCAAACTGGGATGCCTGGGCACCCTACCAGGAGTGAGATGGAGCACTTTGAAGGGGTTGAGGTAGTGGTGTGAGGGGAGTAAATAAGCAGGGACCTTGGAGGTTGTGGGAAAGCTTTTCTGTTTTTCACCCTATATACAATAAAAAGCAATTGGAAAGTTTTAAACAAGCACTGGCAAACTCTGATTTACAGTTTTAAATCCCGTTGGTGGGCATGTAGAGGATAAACTAGTTGGAGGCTGAAGACTAGTTGGAGGCAAGAACAACACTCACGGGAGGGGCAGCCTGACGATAGGACCCAGAATTCATTTTATAGCTGACAATGTTGAGACGTGGAAGAGTTAGGGAACTCGACTGACGTCATATAGGCAATGTGAAGTGGCAGGACTCAACCTCAGATCTGCTCATTTTATGTCCCTGATTTCTTATAAACAAATCAAAACAAACAAACAAAACCCCTGGGCTGATGTGCCCAATTGCATGACAGATGGATGAGTTTCTTAGAGAAAACAAAACATTTTATAGATGCTGTGCCTTCTTCTAATTGTAAAACAATTTAAAATACAAATATAATTCACAGTTAAAATGGTGTGATAATTACTATTAAACATTTATCTAGAAAATATAAATTCATAAAAACTTAATGCAAATGGCATGAGTATTGCATTGCTTCACTCAATAAAACTAAAGTGATTATTATGGATAATGGGAAGGAGAAATATTATTAATGTTAAAGTAGGAAAATGTGATGTAATTCTAACTTTACAATCTCAATGAATAGAATTCTACTGAAAAAAGTCCTAGAACACTCTGTAGGATATAATCAGCCTAGACAATGGAAGAGATGATCAACAAGAAATTTCAAATTTCAGCCCACTGGTGCTTTTGCTGTGCACTCAACTAGAATTGTATTTATTCCTTCAATACACAAAGTGCCTTTGTGAAATGCACCTGATTTTTCATAAGCCATTCAACTAAAAATAATTTTACGTCTTACCCAAGAGAAAATTAAACAAAATAGAAATGCACTCACTTAAGAATATAACTGGAGAAACTGAAATAGAAGATAGCTATATGTGTAATTTATCATTGCTGACCTACTACAATCCATCTAAAGATGTTCTCTGAAATCTGAGGCCACCAGGGACAGAGCACATTTCACTGTAACCATACCTTTCAGTGTCTGAGGGCTTCATTTCCAAGGTGATAAAAGATGAAAATAAACCTGCTATAAAGTGTTGATTGCATTTGCTTATGTTACAGTTCTCTAGGGACTAGTTTTCTGAGAATTTGAAGAGTAACACAAAATAATTTATCAGATAATTTGCATCTTATTTGCAATTCCTTGATGATGAAAAACTGCTGTGCCCAGCAAATGCTGAAGCCAGGTATTTTAGGTGATTGATATAGAAACTCTCAAACTCTTTGGGAGAAATATATAAGTAAATAGATTTACCACATAATTATCCCCGTAGGAGGCCCCCTCAAACAACTGCAACTACCTACTTAGCATACAAAATGATATGGTTAAAACATGAAAGTACACAATCTCAGTAAGACTGCAGGTTTTTACAACCACTATAACAACATTGGCAACATTAATTCTACTTATTAATGATTTCCTTCTCGTGAAATTTAAAGAGAGGAGGGCTTTTACCTTTGAGTACCTTATGTGTGAAATGGGCTCCTACCACATAATTATCCCTTTTCCAGTTTATTACAAATTGTTTAACAGGGCAGTATAAATGGAGAAATTATTCATGACATCCTAGGATATTTAAAGTTCACTCTTTCAGGGTCTCACTTCATGTCTACAACAGCAGCTCTCCAAGAGTGGCCCAGAGACCCCTGGGGATCACTGAGTTGCTTTCAGGGAGTACAAAGTCACTATTTCATAACATATTTAAGATGTTATTTGAACTTTTTGCTCTGTCCTTTCATTGGTGTATGGTGGAACTTTCCAGAAATAATATGGCATGCACTATCACAAGAGCCTAAACACAAAGCAGCTGCCTTCTACTAGGCCTGTCAGTGCTAAGCATAAAAATGTAAAATAATGCCACCCTACTCAATATATTTTTTTTTAATTTTGGAAAATGTAGGTAATTTTCATAATAAGTATGCAATTTCTGTTAACATTACAATAGGTTTACTACTGTTACTTTTAAATGACTGCTTTAAAAATTCCTGGGTTGGGCTGGGGATATAGCTCAGTTGGTAGAGTGCTTGCCTCGCACTTGCAAAGACCTGGGTTCAATTCCTGGCACCATAAAAAAAAAAAAAAAGGAGAAAGTTCCTGAGTTTACGGCCTGGTAAAGTACATACCTAAAATCACATAAACTAAAGCAGAGAAGAGCATGAGGGCAGAAATCTCACGAATGGGATTAGTTATCCTTATAAAAGAGACTCCAGAGAGATGCCATGTCCCTTCTACTATGTGAAGACACAGCAAGAAGGCATCACCTATGAACCAGGAAACTGGCTTTCACCAGACACCAAACCTGCCAACACCTTATCTTGAACTTCCCAGACCACAAAACTGTAGTAAGTAAACCTCTATTGTTTATAAGCCACTCGGCCTATAGTATTTTGTTACAGCAGCCTGAATGAAATAAGACATTATGTGTATTAAGTTCCCACGTCTGCTATAAAAAGGCACCACAGACTTGGTGGCTTAAAACAACAGAAATTTATTCTGTCACAATTCTGGAGGTCAGAAGTCCTAAATCAAGGCATTAACAGGGTTAGTTCCTTCTGGAGGCTCTGAAGAGAATCTCTTCCATGCCTCCTCCCTAGTTTCTGGGGTGGCCATCAAAGTCCATCATGTTCCTTGGCTGTAGATGCAGCATTATGATCTCTTCACATCATCCTCTCTGATTGTTCTTTCTCATAAGGACTGGCCATGGGATTCAGGACCCACTGTAATCCAGGGTGATCTCATCTGAAAATTCTTACTTTAATTATATCTGCAAAGATCTTTAATCCAAATAATATCACATTCTGAGATTCCAGATGAACCTGTCTTCTGGGCTCTCAATTCAACCCAATATGAAAATGAAAAGCTTGTGGATAGAGGGAAAACTTCACTGTAGGCACCACAAAGGTAGAACCCAGTCTGTCTTGTTCACTACTGTATTCCTTTCTGTTGAAAGTGGTGTTCAAGAAAATGCTTTGCCAAAGGACATGTAAGGCAATTACAGGGCCAGGAAGATCAATTGGGATACAAAAGTACAAGGATAGCAGCAATGTGAAATTCCTAAAAGAAAGAATTCTAGAGAATTCCTTAAAGGAAGCCCATGAAGATGTAAAAAGCAAGTTGTTTTGAAATTTATATAGAACCATACAAAGCAACAATTTTTAAAGCTAAGAGAGGAAAATTGCCACTTGTGGCGGGGGGAGAGCCTCTAATGTTAATTTTTCAGAGAAAAGAGAAACACCACTGGTTATTTTCTGATCACTGTGAAGAACATAAAATTTCAGCCATACAGGACCCCAAAGAAGTGGACATTTTTGGCTACAAGAGAATTCTAGAGATGGGAATTCACAATGCACACTGCTATATGCCAGGTGTTATAATAAACCTACCATTCATTACCCAAGTGCACACGAGACACCACCACACAACCTGGCACACCAGGCCGGCTCTAGTCTCTTTCCAACTATCAAACCTCTGCCTCCCTGTGTACCTCTCATTAACTGAGGTTTCGGTCACTTGCTCACAGATGTCTCTAATGACTGTTAGCTACTTCCCCTAATCCTTTACTATAAATAAATGGTATTCCTTCTTCAGTCTTGCGTAATCTTCTGGTTTGAAAACTGCTGATTCATCAACATGATTAATTGGTTTTCAATAAATATAAGCATGTCCTTCACTGATTGGAAAGGGACTCTTGCTAGATAAAATCTGAAAGGCTTCATTTTCAATATGTGTGACCTTTAGGCTTTTACCTGCCACATGTTTAGTCAGAGGTAGTGTAATGGTATTACAGTATTGGGCCCTCATAAAAATCCAGGTGTGGAACTCTGACCAAACACTGGTACTCATTTCTTCAGTTGGGTGGGAAGCTGTCACTGCATAGAGGAGAGATCTCTGGATTGAAAAAGTTATGAATCTGGAGCTGGTTTCCAGTTCACTGATACCTTTTGTCTTTTACCTCTTTGCACCTCACTGTCCTCATCTTGAAAAAGGGAAAAGAGTTATTAAAGCATCCATGAGATTTTGAGAATTTCAGCAAACTGTTACAACAGACTGAATAGACTAAGGCAAAATCCCCCAACTAAAAACTAGAAAATGAGGGAAGTAGAATTTTTTGTGGGTTCAATTTTAAATTGAAATATAAGATCAAGATTTAATAAATGTGGTGATTAACATGATTCCCACCAGAATCACCTGTAGAACTTTTAAAAACATGGGTACATAGATTGTGTCCTAGAGCGGTGCTGCCCAATATGACTTTCTTCAATGATGAAGCATTCTAAAAGTGTTATCTAAAATAGTAGCCACTAACCACATGTGACCATTAAGCACTTGAAATGTGGCTAATATGAATGGAGAACAGATTTTCAAAATTTTATTTGATGTTAATTAAAATGTAAAACCACATGTGGTTAGTGACTACTGAGTTAGCACAGTTCTAGACAAATTGCTTTCAACGGGTGTTCCTCAAATCAGCAGCAGCAGCATCACCTGGGAACTTGTTAGAAAGGCAATTCTTGGGTTCTACCCCGAGTTACTGAATCACAGGCTCTAGGTTGGGGCTCTACCAGCAGTGTGTTCCAACTTGGGGAGAGGAAATTGCTGATTAGTAACATTTGCCAATGCCCCAGGGTAAATACTCTCATCGTGGCCTGATTTCAAACTACTCAGGTGATAGCACTGAGCAGGAGACTGGAAAGACATGTACATAAAAGACTCTGCAGTGGGAGCCAGCTTGCACATGCCAATGAGTCTGTCAGTCTGAGTTTCAGCAAGCCTTTCACTCTCATGGCTCTTAGGCACAGTACAGTTGGAGAACCATTGTTACAGATCTTCTAAATCAAAGTCTAAGACAACAGAGGTCATGCTGTTTGCCTTTTTAAAATCTCCAAAGGGATTTTGATAAGCAGCCCAATTAGAAAGCCAGAACTCAACACACACAGGCCAAGCCGCCTCAAGGAGCCACACTCAGACTATTAGAAGTTCTCACTCCTGAGCTTGGACAAGTCTGAGCCTCATCTTCTCAAAGTGGAGGGCCACATCTAGCCTTCCTTCCTTTAGAACAGCCGTTCCAAACTGTCCACCATCTTGATAAGATGAATGATATCACAGGCATGACCTACTCAGGGGGCAGACTCAAGATATATAAAGATATATCAACTTTCTAGTCATTACTCTTTCCTTTACCCACTTAAGAAAAGCAAGGAGAATTGTAATTAGGATGATTTAGAGTCTGCTGCAATTAATTATTAGTCTAAGAAAAAGTCTTACAAACTGGAAAATTTATGAAGATACTTTATAGCTGTTTATAACATAGATTTTAAAATATATTACCATTTTTAATATATTTTTTATTTGTAGTTGTACATAAAAATAAATAAATAAAATAAAGTTATTATGTGGTGCTGAGGATCGAACCCAGGGCCTTGCACATGCGAGGTGAGCGCTCTACTGCTGAGCCACAACCCCAGCCCTAAAATATGTTCTTTTGAAAATGCCACTATGTATCACTTCTAGGGCATGTCCTTCTTTAATATAAATTTGACCTTCCTATCTCAAAAGAGTTGTGATAGAGAATGAAATGATAAAACTATGCACACCAAATCATATCTGAAATATTCCAATGCCAGGTACAGCCCTAAGGGAGGCAAAATCATAGACTCATTTGAATTGAACACAGACTTTCCCCTATCTTAGAAATCTATGCTGTGGAAGAGCAGCCTGCTTCAATTTCTTTGTATCCTAACAAAAGGAGAAAATTATAAAAGCAATTTAGAGAAACTTGTCTAAAGTCCGGAGGTCACTTCACATAGATTCTCTGAGGTAGAGGGAAGAACAAATCCTGATGTATCAGGCAAATCAGCTGATTTTATTATAAACCCAGAGCAGAGAGTACAATAAAATAACTATTTGCATTATCTGAATATTTCCATTGCAAAAGTCCTAGTCATATTTAACTAAATTCTGTGTTTTAATATGTTGAGTTTGGCCTAGATCCAAATGAGACTGTTGTGGGGAAATTAATATACATTCTCATGCTTATTATGCTCCTTAACACAAAATATATTTACATATATAATGTATTTAAAGAAAAGAGCTGGAAATCTAAGCTGCAAGTGTATGAGCTCTGATGGCTGGCAAAGGAGTATCTTTAAAAAAAAAAAAACTTTGTTCCCAGGTATTCCAAATTATATCTAATCCATGTAGTGAAGATGCTTATGAGCTAAACTCAAAAGTTTTCTTGAATGGTGAAAAACTAAAATATTATTCATCACCACTTCAAAGGTTTTATGTGAAACTGAAGAAACTATTGCAACTTGCTTTGATATTGATTGCACTTTTTTGGTAAAAGATTATTGTACGTTTTCTATGTCTCATGTACTGTGCTAAGCTTTCTGTGTACCTTATAATTTATTCTCTCTAAACCTTTAGCAATTGGACATCATTATTCCCATTATACAGATGAGAAAGTAAGGCTTGAAAATATTAAACTTTTGTACAAGTCCATACATCTAGTAAATGGCAAAAATGAGAAAAAGACAAAATCTGGCTCCAAATCCCTTTGAAGTATACCAGTGGATGTTTTTGAAATGCCTATGTTTGTGAGATTTTAGTCATTCTCATTTTTAATATATTAGAGGTCAGGTTACCTCAATTTAGAGAAATGTACTATTTGTCCAAATAGTATTTTACTCATCTCAAGCAAAGGAATGATTCAAAAGGACCACTCTTGCATCTCTGATGGTGCCTCTCAGACTTCCTTTCAAGAATTGGGCTGGGGATGTGGCTCAAGTGGTAGCACGCTTGCCTGGCATGTGCAGGCGCTGGGTTCGATCCTTATTTAAAAAAATAAAATAAAAAATAAAGATGTTGTGTCCACCGAAAACTAAAAACTAAATATTAAAAAAATCTCTCTCTCTCTCTCTCTCTCTCTCTCTTAAAAAAAAGAATTTGCTGATTAGCTGCAGTGAGGCAACAGCCTCCATAAGCAGCATACTGGGAATCTTCAGCATGTTACAGCATTTCTACCCCATGACACTCCTTGATGGGAAATCTTTGAGCCAGACCTGCCCTCTAGGCTGACCAAAGCTAACCCAGAACTCCAGTGCATCCTGAAACTCCTCCTACCCAGTCCTCCTTCCTTTCTGCTCACCTTTCACCAGTGTCAGATCTGCTTTCCAGTCTGAAGGCTCTCTGCCTGATCCTTATCCTGCTGCTATTTTTCTCTCAAATGACATTACTCTCCAAACATCCCTTGTACTTCTGTCATGGTGAATGCTGACACAACCACTAAAGGGTGTTTTCACATAGTGAAATAGGTCTGTTAAGTTTGTACCAACCAATCTTTGCTCATGCTCCATCATGTGGAATGCGCTATCACAGACTCCTCAGAGAGACCCAGACAAATGTGCACCTGTAACACAAACTGTACTTCAAACAATCCTTTTATTCATATGAATTCATGAGCAACAAAGACATTAAGAAGTCTAGGAGGATTACTTTGTGGTGATGTGGCCTCTTCTATTATATACTATTTTATGATAGTTACAAAAAATGAAATCACATTTTTTGCACTGTTGGTGGTTTATATAAAATATTTTTTAAGTGTGGGATCTATAAAAAAAAGAAAGAATGGCTAGGGACTCAAAATGTGTGGATGATTGGATGATTATATTTCTATGTCTCAGAAACTCATTTACTTTTCATCTTTCTGTTATCCATCTGGTGAAATGAGATTACAAACTCCCTTAAGAAGAAGGAGAAATATTTTAGGGGAACACTGATGCACACAAATCAGCCTTTCCTGGCAACTTGTTATTTTGCTTTTATCCAACTGAATTAATCTCTGCAAGATATATGTGATGTTTATTGGTAGTCTTCATAGCTTTTCCCTCCTAGATTTGGTCTTTGATTCAGCAAACATTTACCACGCATTAACTCCAAGCTAGTCACTGTAAACCGGTAGAGATAAATGATACCAAGACACATGGTCTTTGGGCTTAGAATCTAGCTCAGTGTTTTTCAAACCTCAATATATATAAAACCACTGGAATTTTGTTAAAAAGACATCTCTTGATCCTATAAGTCTAGCATGGGGGCCAAGATTCCACATCCCTAATAAGCTGGCAGGATGTTAGTGATGTGGATCTATATGCTATACTTTGAGTAACAAAGGACTACTACTGGCTCTCAGATGCTGTGCTCTGACATACCTCCATACTGTAAGCACTTCTCAGAAGTACCACCCCTAAGAATTTGAATCAATAAATATTGCCAATAGAATGGGAAATATATAGTTTTACTAGGATGCCTACTCAATAGAATTTTGCACTGAGAGAGCAATGATTGTAGGGTCCAATCTACGGAGAGCACAAAGTAAGAGGCAAGGCAAGGAATGATATCATGATGGCTCCAAAGGATGATGGAGTTCCCAGGGATAGGTAAGAATTGGCCTGCCCAGTCTCCTCACCAATGACAACCGAACTAATGGCTAAGGGAAATATCTTTTAGAAATGTTCCAAAATCTGCCTTTCCTTAATCAGTAATCACCTTTCATCCCTTTCACTAAAATTTCTCATTCAAGGTGTTGTGAAAACTTGGTCTTATTTCAAATGTGCAATCTCACAAATAAAAGGAGGCTAAATATATGGCTAGAGACCATATGTTCACAAGCAACTGCTTATGCAAACAGCCAAATTATTATATCTGAAAATGGAATTGTGAGGAGGTGGAGAGGAGTACAGGGTTAATTTAATTCTAATTTAAAGCCAGAAAAACAGGTCATCTAGAATTAATCTGGGAGGAGGCTGAGTGTTCATTTTTCCTAGACTCAAAGGAGAAAATCAATTTGAGATATAAAAAGAGTAAGTCACTTTGATCTCTACAACCCAAAATGCCCAGGTGCAAAATGCAATGTAAGACTGCAGGCATCTGAAACTCATCTACAAATATTTGCTTTGCCAGTCAATCTTTAGTAGTAAGAATTTCCATTAATAATTTAGAGAAGCCATGACCAATAAAAGTAATCTGGATGGGTCAAGGGGTTGACAGAAGAGTGATGAAGACTAGGTCTGAAACTGGCTCTATACATTTATACTATGCATGAATATATTCCCCCATGTGGACACCAATGCACAGAACAATAAGATGGATTTATGAAGAACCCATCCTGCCAGCTCAGACAGGTCCACCTGGTGAGCTGCAAATACTGGCGACTTCACATACATACTTCTTTGCAGTCAGATGTGAAAATAACTGCTTTTAGAATAAGTCAAATTTATTATACGATTCACACATAGACACACTACTATGAAACACGACAATCATTTTGGATCTTTTTGTGGGATCCAATTTTTCTCTTCTGAGAGTTATTTTAGCAGCAAGAGAAAAAGAGAAGTCAGTGGGAAATGCTGTTAGTCACGAGTGACAAAAAGTATTACATACTGCTGCCATGGTTCCTTGCCAGAAAATTTGTTCATTTGTTTGTTTTTCTGGAAATGTGCTATTTCACTTGAAAAAATGAGAGTTTGACAGATAATTCTAGGATGCTCTCCCGTCTACAACAATTAGTATGGTACTGATGTGGACTTCACTGTCACAAAATGATACAAAGAAGTCACTACACAGATTAAAGAAGAAAAATTTAAATGCCTATCAAAACCACCTAAAATCTGACTTAAATACTAAGCAAAATATGTCACTCACCTTAACAACAACTAGCAAATCCATAGGGAGATTATACAGATACAATCCAGTACAGTTGTTCAAGGTTAGTTTTCTATAGTTACTGTGACTGACAAATTATCACAAATTTAGTGACATAGAACGACTAAAAATTATCATGGTTCTGTAGATCTGAGGCAGATATCTAAGCTAAGACCCTGTGGTTCACAGGTGCCTTCCTTTCTGGGGTCTCCAGGGAGAGTCCATTTCCTTGTCTTTTCCAGCTTCTTGATGCTACCTTCTTTCCCTGGCTCATGGCCTTTTCCTGCATCTTTGAAGCCAGATATCAATATTGAGCCAAGTCCTTTCACTTGCCACTTCTCTACATTTTTTAATTTTTTTTAATTTTTCCTTTACTGACTTACTTTTTCACTCTTAAGAACAATTGTGATTACACTGAGCCTAAAAGTATCAGGATGATCTTCCGACCTTAAAGTCAGCTCATTAGAAACCCTAGTTCCATCTGCAACCTTAGTTTGTTCCCCTTTGCCAGGCAGCCTAACATAATTACAGGCTCCAAGGATTAGGAGTGGTCTTTGGAGACCACTCTCATGCCTACTATAAAAATTCTTTTTAGCTGGCAGAAATGAGGAGTTAAGGTAGATTACAAATATGACCCTTACAAATATAACATTGTTCAAGGTTAAAACCTTGGCAAGGCTTCATAAGTTCCCAAAATAGAATTTTACATATACAGGACTGAATGAAGAACCTACTTAAATGCTTTATATATATTGAAAGTTTTGCTTTTTAGATTGAATCATAATTTTTTATTGGTTGTTCACAATATTACAAAGCTCTTGACATATCATATTTCATACATTAGATTCAAGTGGGTTATGAACTCCTAATTTTTACCCCAAATGCAGATTGCAGAATCACGTCGGTTACACATCCACAATTTTACATAATGCCCTATTAGTAACTGTTGTATTCTGCTACCTTTCCTATCCCCTACTATCCCCCCTCCCCTTCCCTCACATCTTCTCTCTCTACCCCATCTACTGTAATTCATTTCTCTCCTTGTTTATTTTCCCATTCCCCTCACAACCTCTTATATGTAATTTTGTATAGCAATGAGGGTCTCCCTTCATTTCCATGCAATTTCCCTTTTCTCTCCCTTTCCCTCCCCTCTCATGTCTCTGTTTAATGTTAATCTTTTCTTCCTGCTCTTCCTCCCTGCTCTGTTCATAGTTGCTCTCATTATATCAAAGAATACATTTGGTATTTGTTTTTTAGGGATTGGCTAGCTTCACTAAGCATAATCTGCTCTAGTGCCATCCATTTCCCTGCAAATTCCATGATTTTGTCATTTTTTAGTGCTGCGTAATACTCCATGGTGTATAAATGCCACATTTTTTTTTTTATCCATTCCTCTATTGAAGGGCATCTGGGTTGGTTTCACAATAGCTAGACTGTGGAACCAACCCAGATGAATCATGAAATTTAAAGATCAAAAAATTTGTTTTGTTATCAGCTTTGTGAAATCTGTATGAAGAAATAAGCTTATTTTAGTTCATATTTGGTTCAAGTTAATGCATTATGTGGAAAAACAATAAAGGAATTAGTCTGTCTAGCTGAAACACAGGCCTCACACCATTCAGTTATATATTTGGGCTTTTTTAATTACCCTAACTTCAGAGTCAGGTAACTAAGAGAGCCTATGATAGCCATTACTAGTGTTCATCTATTTCTGATTCTTTCCTTCTTAGACACAAGGAAGATGGTACTTTCCTTGCACTTGCTGGGTGATTGACCCACATGACTAATTTTAGGCAATGAAATTGAGAAGTGATTTAGAAGCTAAGGAATTTACATGTAAGTATTCTACCTCCGGCCTATTCCTTCTGCTGCTGTGGGGACATTGAAAGCCATAGGCTGAGATGGTGGTAGCTGAAAATAGAAAAAACCTGGATCTTTAGTCACTACATTGGGAAAAGTTGCCCTGGAGAGATTCTTGACCCACATGGGACTTATTGGGAGTGGGTTGTAAGCCCCTGTTATCTAACCCAATAGGTTTATTTCTTATAAGAGCAAGCCTAGACTAGCCTGACCAATACAATTGAGAAATACCATATTGTATTTTACAAATCAAAGACACTATCAATTTTAAGATGCACCATTACATTATGTATCACTGAGAAAAACACTTTCCATAAAATTTGGAATGCCATCTATTTTGAGAAACATCTCAATGTCACAAATGTTAAAGTGAGTAAAAATGTATCATTTAGGCTGGATAAAATATACTACATGTCTAATTATAAGAAAACAAAATCACCTTGCTCCATTTTTTAATAAAAAAGTCAAACATGAATGCCAAATTATTAGGTGTACAAATTAAATTATAAATGTCTCTGTGCAATATTTACTTTGTTAGTTTAGTAACAAATTTAGATCTATGTTCTCATATAAAATAAGTATATTTAGAGATACTGCTTTTTACCACTCTAAAATTTCATGGGACTCAACTCTCTAAACCCCTCACATACTTGTAGACATAAGTGTTCTTGTCACTATTGGCTATTTTGAGTTGTGCAATCCAATCTCTCAGAGCACTTCTAGATGAGACATTGGACAAATAGTTGTCCTTAAATCTGTGTAAAAAAATGTTATTACAGATTTTATTTTTTTCTTAGTCCCTTTGTGCTACTACAACCAGACAGAGTGGGGTTTAGATAGGTTTTCAAAACTAAGTTTCAAACGGCTTATTAACAAAAACATTCCAGTTTTACAACCCAGGTTAGGGCATGAGTCAGGTGCACAATCATGGTATTGTAAGGCAGCATGAGGTGAATTCTATGAAAAGAGAAAAATAATTACTTACAATAGTCAAGGAGTTCTAGTGGGAGACATCAGAACAGGTCAAGTCAAAAAGGAAGTCTTTGATGCAGGTCTTAAGGAATGAGCTAGAGTGAGATGGAGACTCAGTGTAGTTTTGCTTTACATTTCTCTAATTGCTAGAGATGTTGAACGTTTTTTCATATATTTGTTGATGGATTGTATTTCTTCTTCTGTGATGTGTCTCTTCAGTTCCTTAGCCCATTTGTTGATTGGGTTATTTGTTTGTTTTTGGTGTTAAGTGTTTGAGATCTTTATATATCCTGGAGATTAATGCTCTGAGGTATGTGTGGTAAAGATTTTCTCCCTTTCTGTAGGCTCTCTCTTCACTCCAGTCAAAATGGCAATTATCAAGAATATAAGCAACAATAAATGTTGGTGAGGATGTGGGGGAAGAGGTGATCTCATGCATTGCTGGTGGTACTGCAAATTGGTGCAACAGTCTGGAAAGCAGTATGGAGATTTCTCAGAAAACTTGGAATGGAACCACCATTTGACCCAGTCATCCCACTGCTAGGTTGAACAAGTTAAAATCAGCATACTACAATGACACAGCCACATCAATGTTTATAGAAACTCAATTCACAGTATCTAAACTATGGAACCAACCTAGGTATCCTTCAACAGATGAATGGATCAAGAAATTTTGGTATACACACACACACACACACACACACACACACACAATAGAATATTACTCAGCCTTAAAGAAAAATGAAATCATGGAATTTTCCAGTAAAAGGATGGAACTGGAGACTATCACAGTAAGCGAAATAAGCCAATCCTAAAGAACCAAATGCCAAATGTTTTCCCTGATATGTGGATGCTAATTCACAGTAATGAGGGGGGAGGGTCCTACAAAAGAATAGAGGTACTTGGAATTAGAGAGGAGTGAAGGAAGAGGAAGGGCTATGGAGTAGGAATGACAGTAGAATGAATCAGACATTGTTACCCTATGTGCATATATGATGACACAACATGTGTAACTCTATATCATGTACAACTAGAAAAATGAGATGTTATACTCCATTTATGTATGATGTGTCAAAATGCATTCTATTGTAATATATAATTATACCAAATTTAAAAAAATTAAAAATTAAAAAAAAATGAACTAGATAAAACAGGTAGACAAGAGGCAACAAGCACTATATCTGGCTTGGTAATAATAGATCCTATCATTGATTAAGCCAGATAGAGTAATGGACATCTAGTACATGTTACTTCACTTAAATCTCACTGTAGAATTCTGAGGTTGGCAGGGATAACTCCATTTTCTTTATTAAAATGCATAAGTTTTAAAACTATAATCAGAGAAATTAAGGTCTTGCTCAAAGTCACAGTGCTAGCATGTAGGACATGTTTGTTTAGGACACCACTGTGAAGTGGCTGGTTGGACAGGAGTTAATCTGCATCCACTTTAATTTTTCAAATTGGACATAATCTTTTAAATTTCAGTTACACAATTTTCATGCAGAAGGAACATTACAAATTATTAAATATGCCTCAGAGTAGAGAATCAGCACATCTTAATTCAATACTAGATTTATTTTAATTATCCTCCAGAACTCAGAAAATTAGTGTGAGACTTCAGCAGCCTTTATTCCTGGGATTAGATATATTATTATATAATATTAATATATTATTATATAATATTACTCTATTCTAATATTAGAGTCAGGTAGAAACATTATCATAAAACACAAATATAACTCAGCTTAATATGTGACAAATATGAAATAAACTCACCATTGATTTGTGTTTATAAATACAGTCTTGAAGACATCAAAAGCTCTGGAGACCAGGAAAGCTCTAGGAATATGGGAAGATCCTGACATTTGGTCTTGTTTCCTGAGGGCTAAAAAGCCAGGCATCTCCACCAGCTTGTGTCAGTGGCTGGGTTTGGGGTCTGGGCTAGCAATTTTTTGTTCTGTTAAGCTCAGGCTGCTTAGGTCCTTTTAGTTTTATTTATTGGTTCTTTTAAGTTACATATGACAATATAATCCATTTTCATATAATTATGCAAGCATGGAAGATATCTGATTCCAGTAGAACACCATTCTTTTTTCTTTTCTTTCTTCCTTTTTTTTTTTTTTTTTGGTACTGGGGATCAAACGCAGGGGCGCTTAACCTCTAAGTCACATCCCCAGTCCATTTTTATATTTTACTTAGAGACAGAGTTTCACTTAGTTGCTAAGGGCCTCACTAAGCTGCTGAGGCTGGCTTTGAACTCATGATCCTTCTGCCTCAGCCTCCCAAGGTTCTTGGATTACAAGTGTGTGCCACCAAACCCAGTAAGAACCCCATTCTTATGGATGTACATGATGGTAGGTTTCACTGTGATGTTTTCATATATATATTTATGTCAGATTTGTTCTACTGTCTTTCCTATTCTCCCCTCCCTTCCCTCCATTCTCCATTGTATAATCAACTGTACTTCTACTTTCCCCCATTATAAGAGAAAACATTCAACCTTTGGTTTTGGGGACTGGATTATTTAACTTAGCATGATAGTGCTTAGGTCCTTATAGATCTGCTGGTAGGGTTGCCTGCCACCCAAATGTGAGTCTTCTGTCAATACTGAATAAAGAAGAGTCAAAGGATCCCAGTTCATACTACCAAAAGCACTATATAGATTTAATGCAATCCTAATTAAAATCCCAATGGCATTCCTCCATAGAAATAGAAAAAGCAATCATGAAATTCAGCTGAAAAAAATAAAAGACCCAGAGTAGCTAAAGCAATCCTTAGCAAGAAGAGTGAAGCAGGTGGCATTGCTATACCAGACTTAAACTATACTACAGAGCAATAGTAACAGAAACAGCATGGTATTGGCAGCAAAACAGACTGGTAGACCAATGGTACAGAATAGAGAACACAGAGACTAACCCACAAAATTACAATAATCTCATACCAGTCCATCATCTCTAAGTATCCAATTTTCCTCCTGAGAGAAGATCTCAAAACTCTGTTAACAAATCATTATATATGACAATGTTTTTCAGCCTATGTTAGAAGAAAACCCCAAATCCCATGGTTGTTTTCTGGACTAAAAAGGACTTTGTGTCCCAAGTGATATCTAGAGATCATCCCATTTGCTTTTTTTTTTTGATATATTTAATTGTAGATGGACCCAATATATTTATTTATTTATTTTATATGGCAATGAGGATCAAACCCAGTGCCTCACACATGCTAGGCAAATACTCTATCATTGACCTGTAAACCCAGCCCCCATTTGCTTTTATCTCCATAACTTCACTCATCTCTCTCTCTATCATTCCTTAGCTAATTAATATCTTTTTGTAACATCTATATGATGGACATTATTCACGATACTTTCTTAGTATTCTGAACATCTAGAAAACATTTTTCTATTCATTAACTTTATTGAGGTATATTTTATGGACAATAAAATGCACTAATCTAAAATATAGAGTTCAGTGAGTTTTGGTAAATAGACACATCTGGGTATCCACCACCACAATTATAATCACCATATCAAATGTATGTATCACTACAATAGGCCCCGTTGTGCCCTTTAGTGTTGATTCCTACCACCACCACCCCAGGCAACCATGGGCCTCATTTCTATTGCTATAGATAAATCTTGCTGGGCCTAGACCTTTGTGTGGAAATTGAGCCTAACAATGAAAACATTTTTGTATACCCATCCAAAATGGAGCTGAGAGGTCTTGGAGAGAAATTGCTGAGGACATAAGTAATTCCATGAACCACCCTGCTAAGCCAACTCAACAAAACTGCCTGTCTTATCTTTAACACTATGTGGTTTTATTTCCCTTAGCAACTTGATGGAACTGCCAGTTATGACCCTAAGACTGGCTTTATATAGTAACTGCCATCATATGCCAATCAGCACTTTCCAGCTCCCTCAAGCACAGAGAGTACCAATGAACTCTTTCATAATGACTTGTGTAGCTTTCTCTCTAATACTCCACCCTCCCATTTTTTCTTTGTTCTCTGAACATACCAGAGTCCATCTTGATCTCCATGTGTGTCCTGGATTACAATTCTAATTTCCAGATTACTCTTTTTGTCTTGAGATAAGTTTCTTCTTTTAATTTTGTTTTGACCACAGAAATGGAACCATTCAGTCTATACTTGATTTGCATAAAATCTCTTCTACTTGGTATGTTTTTTACATTCATCCACATTATTGTATGTTTGGGGAATCTGTTCCTTTTCATTGCCCAGTAGTATAAAAAAGCATTGACAAAAGTTTATTATCTCACCTATTCATGGACACTTGACTTGTTTTGCATTTTTAGTACTTATGAATAAAACAGCTAAGAATATTTATATACAGAACCTGTACACACGTTTTCAGTTCTTTCAAGTAACTTCAAGTGAAATTGCTTGTATTATTTGAGAAAAGTGTCATTTCTTTCTTTTTTCAATTGTTTTACTTCATTGCTTAACAACAGTAAAAGGAGAATATTAGGAATACTTTAAATGCTTTATTTATTTATTTTATTCTAATTTGTTATGTATGACAGCAGAATGTATTACAATTTATATTACACATATAGAGCAAAAATTTTCTTCTCTCTGGTTGTACAAAAAGTAGACTCACACAATTCGTTTCTTCATACATGTATTTAGGATAGTGATGTCCATCTCATTACATCATCTTTCCTACCCTCATTCCCCCTTTCTTTCCCTCCCCTTTGTTGTATTTAGAGTTTGTTTAATCCAACCATCTTCCTCCCTCCCAACCCCATTATGGATCAACATTCTTATACCAGAGAAAACTTTCAGTATTTTATTTTTTTGGGGATTGGCTAACTTCATTTAGCATTATATTCTACAACCCCATGCATTTACCTGAAAATGCCATGATTTTATTCTCTTTTAATGCTAAATAATATTCCACTGAGTATATATGCCACATTTTCATTATCCATTCATCAACTGAAGGGCATCTAGGTTGGTTCCACAGTTTAGCTAATATGAATTGTGCTGCTATAAACATTGATGTGGCTGTGTTCCTGTAGTATGCTGTTTTTAAGTCCTTTGGGTATGGACTGAGGAGTGGGATAGCTGGGTAAAATGGTGGTTCCATTCCATTTCTTGGAAACCTCCGTACTGCTTTCCACATTGATTGCACCAATTTGCAGTCCCACCAGCAATATATGAGTGTATCTTTTCCCCCACATCCTTGACAACACTTATTATAGTTTGTATTCTTAATAGCTGCCATTCTGACTGGACTGAGATGAAATCTTATAGTAGTTCTGATTTTCATTTCTTTAATTGCTAGAGATATTGAACATTTTTCCCATATATCTATTGATTGTGTATCATCTTCTGAGAAGTGTCTTTTCAGCTCCTTGGAACATTTATTGATTGGATTATTTGGGTTTTTGGCATTGAGATTTTTTAGTTCTTTATATATCCTAGAAATTAGTGCTCTATCTGACGTGCATGTGGTAAAAACTTGCTATCCAAATGTAGGCTCTCTATTCACTTCACTGATTGTTTCTTTTGCTGAGAAGAAGCTTTTTTGTTTGATTCCATCCCGTTTACTGATTCTGGATTTCATTTCTTGTGCTACAGGAGTCTTATTAAGGAAGTTGGGGTCTAATCCAACATGATGGAGATTTGGGTCTACTTTTTCTTCTATTAGGCACAGTGTTTTTTGTTTAATTCCTAGGTCCTTGATCCACTTTGAGTTAAGTTTTGTGCATGGTGAGAGATAGGGGCTTAATTTCATTTTTTTTTTTTTTTTGCATACGGATTTCCAGTTTTCACAGAATCATTTGTTGAACAGGATATCTTTTCTCCAATGTACGTTTTTTGTGGCTTTTGTCTAATATAACTGTAATTATGTGAATTAGTCTCTGTGTCGTCTATTCTGTACCACTGGCCTACAAGTCTATTTTGGTGCCAATACCATGCTGTTTTTGTTACTATTGCTCTGTAGTATAGTTTAAGATCTAGTATTGTGATGCCACCTGCCTCACTCTTCTTCCTAAGGATTGCTTTAGCTATTCTGGGTCTCTTATTTTTCCAGATGACTTTCATGACTACTTTTTGTATTTCTATGAGGAAAGTCATTGGGATTTTGATTGGAATTGCATTAAATCTGAATAGTGCTTTTGGTAATATGGTCATTTTGGCAATATTAATTCTGCTATCCAAGAACAAGGGAGATCTTTCCATCTTCTAAGGTCTTCTTTAATTTCTTTCTTTAGCATTCTGTAGTTTTCATTGTAAAGGTCTTTCACATCTTTCATTAAGTTGATTCCCAAGTATTTTATTTTTTGCTTGAGGTTTTTATAAATGGGGTAGTTTTCCTCATTTCCCTTTCAGAGGATTTTTCACCGATATACAGAAATACCTTTAATTTATGGGTGTTGATTTTATATGCTGTTACTTTGCTGAATTCATTTATTAGTTCTAGAAGTTGGCTGGTGGAATTTTTGGGTCTTCTAGGTATAGAACCATATCATCAGCAAATAGTGACAATTTGAGTTCTCCTTTTCCTATCCACATCTCTTTAATTTCTTTCATATGTCTAATTGCTCTGGCCAGTGTTTCAAGAACTATGTTAAACAGAAGTGGTAAAAGAGGGTATCCCTATCTTGTTCCAGTTTTTAGAGGGAATGCATTCAATTTTTCTCCATTTAGAATGATGTTAGCCTAGGGTTTAGCGTAGATAGCTTTTACAATGTTGAGATATGTTCCCATTATCCCTCGTTTTTCCAGTGTTTTGAACATGAAGGGGTGCTGTATTTTGTTGAATGCTTATTCTGCATCTATTGAGATGACCATATTGTTCTTATCTTTAAGTCTATTGATGTGAAGAATTACATTTATTGATTTCCGTATGTTGAACCAACCTTGCATCCCTGGGATGAACCCCACTTGATCATGGTGCACTATCTTTTTGATATGCTTTTGTATTTAATTTGTCAGAAATTTTGGAGAATTTTTGCATCTATGTTCATTAGAGTTATTGGTATTGGTCTGAAGTTTTCTTTCTTTGATGTGTCTTTGCCTGGTCTTTGCATTCAGGGTGATATTGGCCTCATCAAATTAGTTTGAAAGTGCTCCCTTTTTTTTCTATTTCACAAAATAATTTTAGGAGTATTGGTATTAGTTCTTCATTAAAGGTCTTGTAGAACTCAGCTGTGTATTCATCTGGTCCTGGGCTTTTCTTGGTTGGTAGGCTTCTGATGCCATCTTCTATTTCATCTCTTGAAATTGATGTTTACATAGTATACATCATCCTGATTCTGTATGGACAAATCATATGACTCTAGAATTTTTTTTATGCCTTTGATAGTTTCTATTTCATTAGAGTACAAGTTTTCAAAAATAATTTCTAATTATCTTCTGTATTTCTGTAGTGTCTTTTGTGGTATTTCCTTTTTTTAATCATGTAATGTTAGTAATTTGAATTTTCTCTCTCCTTTTCATTAGCATGGCTAAAAGTTTGTCAATTTTATTTTTTCAAAGAACAACTTTTTATCTTGTCAATTTTTTCAATTGTTTCTTTTATTTCAATTTCATTCATTTCAGCTGATTTTTAATTATTTCTGTCTTCTATTGCTTTTGGTGTTTATTTGTTCTTATTTTTCTAGGGCTTTGAGATGTAATGTTAGGTCATTTATTTGTTGACTTTTTCTTTTTTTAAGAAATGAAATCCATGCAATGTACTTTCCTATTTTCATATATATATTTATTTTTTAGTTGCAGTCATCAATACCTTTATTTTTTATTATTTTTTTATGTGGTACTGAGGATCGAACCCAGGGCCTCACACGCGCTAAGCAAGTGCTCTACCACTGAGCCACAACCCCAGCCCCCAATGTACTTTCCTATTATTACTGCCTTCATAGTGTCCCAGAGATTTCTATAGTTCCCTTGAGTTATATCAGTGTTTTCATTTGCCTCTAAGAATTTTTTAATCTCCTCCTTTATCTCTTTTGCAACCCATTTTTCATCTAGTAGCATATTATTTAGTCTTCAGGTGTTGGAGAAGCTTTTATTTTTTATTTTATCATTGTTTTCTAGTTTCATTCCATTATGATCTGATATAATGCAGAGTAGCTATCTCTACTTTTTTATATTTGCTAAGAGTTGCTTTGTGGCATAATATTATGGTCTATTTTAGAGAAGGATCCATGTGCTGCTGAGAAGAATGTGTATTTGCTTGGTGAAGGATGAAATATTCTATATACATCAGTTAAGTCTAAGTTATTGATTGTGTTAATGAGTTCTATACATTCTTTGTTCAGTTTTTCTTTGGAAAGATCTATCCAGTGGTGAAAGTGGTGTGTTAAAGATACCCAGAATTATTGTGTTGTGGTCTATTTGACTCTTAAACTTGAGAAGAGTTTGTTTGATGAACATAGATGCTCCATTGTTTGGGGCATATGTATTTATAATTGTTATGTCTTATTGATGTGTGTTTCCCTTGAGCCATATGTAGTGTCCTTCTTTATCCCCTTTGATTAACTTTAGCTTGAAGTCTACTTTATTTGATATGAGGATGGAAACCCCTGCTTGCTTCCACAGTCCATGTGAGTGGTTTGATTTTTCTCAACCTTTTGAGTCTGTGGATGTCTTTTCCTATGAGATGAGTCTCTAGGAGGCAGCATAATGTTGGGTCTGTTTTTTAAAATCCAATCTGCCAGTCTACGTTTTTTGATTGGTGAGTTTATGCCATAAATATTCACAGGTATTATTGAGACATGATTTATATTCCCAGTTATTTTATCTTTGGTATTTAACTTGACTTGCTTTCTCCTTTGATTAGTTTTTCCTTTAGTGTAATACCTCCCTTAACTCTTGTTTTTCACTTCCTCTTCATGGAAGATTTTGCCGAGGATATCTGTAGTGCAGGCTTTCTAGTTGTAAATTCTTTTAACTTTTGTTTATTATGGAAGGTTTTTATTTGATCATCAAATCTAAAGCTTATTTTGCTAAATATAAGAATCTTGGTTGGCATCCATTTTCTTTCAGAACTTGGTATATGTTATTCTATGATCTTCTGGCTTTGAGGGTCTTGGTTAAAAAATCTGCTGATATATGAATTGGCCTCCCTCTATATGTGATCTGATTCCTCTCTATGGCCTTTAAGATTATATCCTTATTCTGTATGCTAGGCATTTTCATTATAATGTGCCTTGGTGTAGATCTGTTGTAATTTTGTACATTTGACGTTTTGTAAGCCTCTTGAATTTGATTTTTCAATTCATTCTTCATACTTGGGAAATTTTCTGATATTTTCTCAATGAAGAGATTGTGAATTCCTTTGATTTATGTGATTCCTTTGGTTATGCTTTCTATTGAGTTTTTAATTTGGTTTATTGTTTCCTTCATTTCAAGGATTTCTGAATTTTTTTTCAGAGTCTCTGTCTCTTGAAATAGTGTTTTGCTACCTATATTTGCTCTTATATCTTTGTTGGAGTGATCAATTGTTGCCTGTTTTTGTTCATTTAGGTCATCCTTTAATTCACAGATCATTCTAATTACGTTTATTCTGAACTCCTTCTCTGACATTTCATCAACTTCACTGCCCATGGGCTCTGTTATTACTTGTACCTCACCTTGATGTTGGGCTTCCAGACCCTGAAGCTGTGCCTCAATGTGTGCTAGTGAAACTAAAGGTGGTGGTGGCAATAGCAGAGGTAACTCAAGATAGCAGTGGAAGTGCCCCAAAATGGATGCAGGTCTTTCAGTGATTGGGGCTGAAAGGGTGGGCCTTACACTGTCTTTGGGATGCCTGCTCCAAGATTCAGCTGCTTCTAGGCCCTGTCTGTTAGCAAAAGGTAAAAGCTACTGTGTGGAGAAGGCTGTGGGGATGTCTGCAGAGTTCCAAGATGGAAGTGGGTTAGGCCTGGTCTGAGGCTGGCTGCGGGGGTGTGTGTGTGTGGCAGACCCAGGCCTACCCTGGGCCTTGGTCCTGCACAGGTCAGTGTAGGAGCATCTGAACCAGGCCAGAGCTTTGGCGGGGGTCCATTGGTCAGAGGAGGCGGTCATGTGCTCTGGAGGGTTTCTTCTGGTGGTGGAA
The DNA here is from genome assembly GCF_964194105.1 of Spermophilus citellus. Lineage (NCBI taxonomy): Eukaryota > Metazoa > Chordata > Mammalia > Rodentia > Sciuridae > Spermophilus > Spermophilus citellus. The sequence goes on along the minus strand of NC_138188.1, from coordinate 29,234,601 downwards.
TTTTGTTTATCTTACAGCATATTACAGTGATCTAAGTAGTGTTTCCTTGTTGCATAAATAAGGTGGCCAAGGAAATAGATGTGACCATTTCCAGTTTACCTGGTAAATCAATGTGTGGTCTACCATAATGAAACCTCAACAACAAAGCACAGAATGAAAAGTAAGGACATCAGCTCAGGTCTACCAATAGTGGCTGGAATCTGCAATCAGGGGTAGCTTAGGAGTAATTTGTCTACTTCATTTCACAAAAATTGGCATACAGACACACAACAAAGACTTTCTGCCTTTTGAAAGTCCAATTCACTTGACATGCTTGACTATTTCTCATAAACCTATTGCTCCTACCCATCAGTTTGAGAGAAATGGAAGGGGTGTGGCTGCATTAGAAAGCAGGTGTTCTAATGGTCCTTATGAAAAATGATTAGTGTCTTAGGCTTATCATCTCAGAAATGCATTAATAGGTACTTTTTCCTACTTGAAGCCAGGAGGATGAGCCCAAATTCTTGGTTCTAGACCACTCAATTCAATATACTGTCCTGGGACAATGACACTTCCTTACAGCACAACACAAGCCATACTTATCAGGTGCTACACAAAATGGCCTAACTTTCTCAGTTTTCTGTTATTGGAAAGAAGGGTCCATGGAACATTCCCATTCTTCCAAATTTCACTGTTGTAAACTAACAAACAATATATTAAATAAATACCTATATAAGATCTAACACAAGTCCCTCTCATATACATATTCATTTGTCAATTATATCTGTTTCAAAATGCTTTTGCAGCATTACTGTTAAAAACTGATTTAAAAGCTTTGTTAGTCCCTGTATTTAGGTGCTAGTCTCCATACAGCTGAAGGAGGTAGCTCAACCTCTAAGAGCTCTATCTGGAGAATCTTAAGTGCAAATGTGTGCTGAGATGACCAAACAATCCAAGCTTCACCATCCTTATTCTCAATTTGAGAGAAAACTATCCTACTGCCCGAGACCTGGCAGACTTCCAACTAACTATAGGGAGTACAAGTGGCCCACGACCCAGCTGCTATGCTTCTGAAATCCCCCACACTCTCTCAGAGGCCCTCTCCAAAGAAGACAGCACAGTACAGCTGGCCTCCAATGGATGGCTTTGCTGGAGGACTCTGTGATACCTTGCTAACTTTGGCTCACAGCAGATGAGAACACTTACACCAAGCCTTCTCTCTTTAGTTAGAATAAGACTTTAATCATAGTCTGACAGTGTCTGACAGTTCTCCTAACCTCTCCCAGCTGCTTTCCTATTTCCTTTCATGCAGGTATTTTCCCTAAAAATAACCATGCATTTTAGTCCTATCTTGGCATCTGCCTCCCAGAAGTCTAGACTAATATATTATTCATTCATTTATTGGTCATTCATTCAAGAAATTGAATTTCCATGTTTCTGGCACTTCATTCTAGGCACTGGGGAGAGTGGTGAGCAAGACTAAGAAAACCTGTACATTCATAAAGTCCCCACAAATTGTCATAACTGCTTTCCTTTCTTCAGCTCCTAATGTGTGCTAAGTATTTATATGCCTCCTCTCATTTGTTCTTTACAGTAACCCTGAAAATGTTGTTTGTTTCATGAATAAAGAAACTAAGACCTGGAAGAATAAGTTTCCAGGGGCCACTCTGATAGGGCCAGCTTTTTTACTCCAAAATCTATGCTTTTCATGGATGATGTATATCATCCATTTAGGTAACAGCTCTAAGCAATTTTATTTTCTAGCAATTCTTGTCCATCTGAATAGTTGATTTTACAAAAAGTATGGTTTCATTTCTTTAATATAAATTTATAAGGGCTGGGGGAACAATCTATAAGAGAGGGAAACTGCACTTCAGAGCATTTACAGTCAGTCCTACACTGTTTCATAGTCAGGTCAATGATGATAGCATGTAATCCATTCAGAGATGGTCCCCCACCAGGTGTGAGTTTCCAACTGTGTTCACTATTATGAAGAATATAGAGAGGAAAGAAATGCTTGGTTAATCTGTTTTTCATCCTGGTCATGGCCCAATGCTGGCAAGCTGATAGAGAGTGGTCACATACAATCAGAGCTTCTCTTAGAGGCTGGCGAGGCCCACTGCAGGCAGCCAAGCACTCTGATGACAGCTGATGCAAACACATACCATTATGTTCAAGGTCAGCGATGGCCTCTTCTATACTTGAGTCAAAGTCCAGGGAAGGAATAGGCTGAGACTCAGGCAGGTTCTCTGAAGGTGGTTTATCTAATTCCTTATGGGAGGAAATTAATAATTCATCAGAAGTTGACAGAAAGAAATAGGACCACCACAAATGAGATCACATTCTTGTTTAAAAGACTATTTGGAAACAAAAACCTACCAAATCCTCTCCCTTAAACATAATAACTTTTTCAAACTTTAAGATAGTAACTTGGGTTAAGAGAAAAATAGTCCTGAATCAATGAGAAAGGTGACCTTGGGCAAAACATTTGACCTTCACAGCCCTCAGGTTTAGGTCCATGACTACTATGTCAAGCAGGATGCCCAGAGTAAAAAATTAACACTCAGGTTCAGGCAAGTGCAGGCTCCACTGGCAGCTAGGAGTGATGCTTTCTATTTTGCACCCAGGGCACCCCACCTTTGTCATTCCTGTCCTGGATTTTTCTTCATCTCAAAATTAAAAAGCATTGGCTTGAATGACTTCCAGCTTCTTGTCTAGCTTTAAAAACTCCATGACTCTATGAATTTTAATTTCTTAAAAGCAAAATATCTAAGAGAACACTTAGAATTCTTACTTCAAATAAACAAAGGTAAACTTCATAAACATATCAATAAGTATTTCAACAAATCACCTTGTCCTTTTCCCCTCCAGTTTTGAGTGTGTATATGTTTGCCACCTAGAATGGATGGTAAATTGGCCTCTTTTCCTTGATAAATGGCTTTGATGCAGAGCTACTCCAAGAATGTCTTCTTATTAAGAAGGAAATTAAAAGGAAAAAATAATCTTTATGTCTTTTGTTTTCTATTTTGCTGTGCTAGGAAATGAACCCAGGGCCTTCTGCATGCCAGGCAAGCACTCTACCACTGACCCACATTACCATCCTAAACTAATATTAAATAAATACGTAAAAATGAAGCTATGCCACACTGTGATGTAGCATTTGTGAGAATATGGTCATAAAGTAGTTTTTAAAAGTCTATTTTCTATACTATATACTTAATTATTTCAGGAAGTACAACTGAATTCCAAATTTCAAAGGATCACTGATGGTACACAGAGAACTTCAAGAACAAAGAGTAGAAATTGCATGAAATGTGATTTTACATGTGCTTTAGCACTTATTTGAAAATAAGTACTTGGACTCTCAAGTGATTTTGATTTGCTAAGGTCCTCTTTTAAGAGAACAAATAGAGTTGTTAAAATTGTTCTTTTAGTATAGAAGGACTTGATCTCATCTTTGATCCCCATTACCATTCCATGCATGATGGAGACCTGCTCTGACTTTTCACAGAAACCCAACCTGGGCACCAGCGCAAATATATACCAAAAAGATAAATGGGGCTTATCTTTTATATTATGGTACATAGTTGTTTTTAAGATACCATTCTTTAAGGAAATGGTGCCTGATATCAGTCTACCTACATTCAACTGTGCTTCAAGATTTCAAAGCCCAAATTCAACCAAGCAGAAACTGCCTGCCAAAGTAAAAGATGTTGTCAGTTAGGGTCTGAAAAACAAAGCAAGTGACTCTCTCAAATGCTTCAGAGAATTTTTAGAACATGTAACAATGAGTTCATTCCCTCCCATAACTGATTCTCTCCTATGACTGCTTCTGAAATAAAAAAGGGGCTTGCTTCAGCCATTCAAGAGAAAAGGAAAAAGGAATTGAGAAGAGAGTCCCCAATGAGATTAAGAAGAAATTAAGTTGTAAATATGTGTAGAGGCAGGGGGATAAAAGCATTCAAAGAAGGGAGCATTTTCCTCTTCTTCTTTTATCACATTTTTCTTTAGCCTCTTGCATCTGATTCATCCATTTTCTTTCTTATATTTTATTTCATCTATCTCAGTTCAACAATGCATGATATTTAAAAAACCTCCAGGTCCCTCTGCAAAATGTTTGACTTTGGTTTTCTTCCTCTTTGTTCAGTGAATATCATTAAACCCATCTCACTCTTTTGCCTGTGGATGTGATTAAACTTGCCTCTTCCTTGCCTGGCTGTCTCTCTCCATCCTCCTCCTGGGGTGAACAAGAAAGTCTTCTCTCCATTTGCTCCCCCTTTTCTTCTGTTCCCATTAAGTGATTTTTTTCCTAAAGAGATTATAAGAAGATCTGTTCATTGGAGGTTTTTCCAGGTCTTCCTTCATCTGGAGGTGAACTGCTGCTTTCAGGAGCCCTATTTTCAATCCATAATTAATCAGAGTATGGTCTTGGGCCAGCAGCCTTGGAATTGGCAGAGTGCTTGCTAGAAATGCACTATTCCAGCCACCCCTAACCCCAGAACAAATAAATCAGAACCTGCATTTTAACAAGATCCATAGGCCTCCCAGGTACATTTTGAATTCTGAGAAATGTTACTATAAGCCATAGGAATTTGAGCAAGAGCCAGTTGACTGTGGAGATCAAAGGTCAGAAGGTTTTCCAGAAGAGGAGGTGAAGTTTTGGAAGAGAGAAGATGGGAAGCTAACAATAGGCCAGAGGGAAATGGCTGTTACAATAGCACAAATGGGAGCAGGGAGCCTGGAAGAGCTGAGCAACCATGCAGGGCTGAACCAGCTGGGAAAAGGACATAATCTGTGAGGAGAATAGATTTAAGACTCTCACATATAAGACTCTCACAGACTGGAGCATTTTCTGCTCCCATCAATACATAAACTAGGACACATGCTTCTGGAAAGCTCAGGCCTAGAGATGCTGATAAGCATTAAACCTCGGAAGATCAATGAATGAACTAAAATCTCTGGCCAGGGCAGCACCGGGCACTTCCCTACCTTTTCCATTTGCTCACTGCTGATAGACAGAGGATGGAATTGGGAATTCACTGAGGAAATCATGATTTTTATAAAATCTTCTTTTTTTCTCAGTTATTCCAATATCTGGATGTTTTGCCTATCTCCCATGTTCTGTGGGATAACATATGGATAACAAAATCTCCTGAGATTCTGCCTGCCATATGGTCTCAGAGTTATCTTTAGTCTTCGAGACACCCTGATATATAGGAGGATGGGAGGACAGGAAACCATACAACCTAGTTATAATGCTGATAATATTTATATCAGAAAAAAGAACACAAAATGATTATCTTGAGGGGTCAAAGAAGGAAAGCAAAAAGTAACTTATTAGATAATAACACTAAAGATCATACTTGAGAATATACTTTTATTTGCCATATAGTAACTTCAGAAATAAAGTCATTAGTTCATAAAACAAAATGCAACTAAGTAATAGTTCTCAATTTCCAGTCTTAGGGGGAAAGTATCTTAGAATCAGGGGTCCCTGAGAATTCCAGAAAAAAGCATCCCAGTTTCTGTCCAGAATAAATAGTTTACGCACATTAACGAACAGAATCCTTATAATCCTGCCAGCCCCCCTTGTTTGGATCTATGAAAATGTGCAGTTCTCAGTCTCAGAATCAGGGAAAAAGATCCACACCCACAGGTTTTCCTTGCAGAGCCCACAAAGTCTGAGGAAAGGTGCTAGGTTTTTAGAGGGCTTGGATCATTCCACATCATGGTAGCATCAAATAGGAATCTAACCCTGCTGCTGAACCATGTGTCCTTTCAGCCAACAATTTCTCCACTAACTAGGGTCTGTAACCTCATCTCCCAAGTCTTTGGGACCTGCAAAAAGATCCCATAGCTGGCTTTACTTGAAAGGGGTACCAGATGGGTGAAGAAGCAGAGTGGGATTTAGCATGTATGTCCAGCATTTCCACAGTATCTGCTAATTGGTCCAGTAAACAGAGGGAGATTGTGAGCTCAGAGGAAGTTGTGCCCCCTATTTGGTACAATTTTGGATTTTCAGAACTCTAAAGCATCTAGAACCCCTAAATATTTGATAAAGGTAGTTCACTAGCAGCTTTCCTCCTCAGAAGGGCAGAAAACAAGTGTTCCTAGGCCCTACCTAGCTGAGAGTGAGCTCTGCTAAGGTTTGAATGTCCCTTGGTTTGGGGCCTCTGATACTACACTACTACAGAATTAGCATCCTCAGGGTTCAAAGGATTCTCCCCACAGCCTCTGGGGGAGGTTGACTCTTCCTGTGAAAGGTAAGAATCTCTTTCACATACAGGAATTTCCATTGAATGAATGAGAAATATCTCCAACCCCAATTGCTTTTACCAGGAGAGCTATGAGTTAGTGTTGATGTTGAGTAACCAAATATGACCTCATAAAGACTACCTTGAGCATCAGAGCCTACCCCAAGGCCTGTGGAGATATTTTCAACCATTAGTGAAAATGGCATTTGCTATTCAAAGATTTGGAATATAGAGGATATGAATTTGGGATCCATGTCATGTAAACCTACAACCCTATTCGTTATCAGATAGCTATGGTGGTTCTTCAGAGTTATTAACACAATACACATGATATAAGTGGGAGAGAGACAATAAAAAGGGAAAGAATAAAAATAAGAAAGGTCAATGAACTAAAGAGTAAGACATCTACAACATGGGTGAAATTAAAAATTAGAAATACACATATGTGTTCTAAGATCTAGTTATTTAACCCATCAATTTTGTATTCAGTGCCAATCCTTTATAAAATACATAGTAGGCACTCAATAAATGTGATGAATACATCACTTGATCCACCTCTGTGGATCTTTGAGTTAGTGTTTTCACCAATTGATGGCCTACATTCTAGAATCCTCCCTGGAATTGGAAACTTGGTCATGGTGCTTTTGTTTTCTAACCTGTCCCTTTTCCTATACAACTACCTATATGAATATGTAGAATCTGAAGCAAGAAGGAGTCTTATGTAAAATTTAAGAGATACTTACATGAAGCACATTGGTACTCAGCTGCTGAAAGTTCCGAGATCTCAATTCTTGCATCCGCTTGTTATTCTCTTCATACTTGTCTTCCACAATTTTTCTGCAAATTTAAAGTGAACATACAAAAGTAACTCAAATTTCTAAAACTATGTCTTACCTACAAATATGTATGATCCCTTTTCAGGAATCATGGGCAGACTAGGCTGGTGGGAAGCCAGGTCATTTGGTCTCTCGCTCAGGAAGTAGTATGCTGTGCATAACACTTTTAAACTTTGATTCTCTTTTAAATCACACACAGGGATACTCTGATTCCTTATTCATTCTTAGGAATTCTCAACTGCAGCATAAGGAGAAGACAATTCCTCCCTGTGCATCCTGAATATGATGATGGGGGTTTCCACAGTGCCTGACATATACTAACACCATGAAAAATGTTTTCAGGGTAAACCAACACACAAGCCAGGGAAAAAAGAGATACTACATATCAAAGAATTTATGAAAAATATATAGGCATCACTGTGGAAGAAAATTTTCTTCTGTAGACAAATTTTATTTCCTTTGTTTTCTTTATTTGTTTCCAACTGGGAGAATTGATTATAATAGATCTGCTACTAGAAGATTTAAGTTCTTATGATAACTTGTGTGTTAATCTATACTTAGATATTTTCTACAAGTCACTGAACATCCTTCTAGTTAAATTTTCTTGTCTGTAAAATGGATATATTTCAACCTTTCTGACAGTAGAGTCATTTTCTTACTAAAAACACATGTTCCCTTTTATTCTAGAAACAAAGATCAAAATTCCAATACAATTCATTCATAAAATAAAGATCAAATTTTATTTATTTATTTTTTAAAGAGAGAGTGAGAGAGAGGGGGACAGAGAGAGAGAGAATTTTTTTAATATTTATTTTTTCTTAGTTCTCGACGGACACAGCATCTTCGTTTGTATGTGGTGCTGAGGATCGAACCCGGGCCGCACCAACGCTAGGCGAGCGCGCTACCGCTTGAGCCACATCCCCAGCCCAAGATCAAATTTTATGTAAACACTATCACTTTTAAATGTGAAAATATTAGTGCATCATTTGAAAGATTTATGACTTCCATTGGTCTATAAAATAGTTTTAATCTGAATAATTTGTAATATGCATGTAAATTATTAAATCTGCCATTTTAATCCATTTCTATCAGAGTTTAAGTTTTTCTTTTATCCTCAATCAATGATCTGAATCATGGTACAATGGAGATACTAACATTATAAACAAATTTGAAGTTATGAGTTGATGGAATGGCTCAAGGAATTTATGTGAATATATTTTCCAAGTAAAACCCACACTCAGTGCTATAGTGATTTACAAAAATAAACTAGTATTGGCTCCCAAGAACACACTGTGTACATATCTTCCTAACATTCAGTAACATCACATTGGTAGCCGAAATTGGCCATGGTGGGAGTATTTACAACACAGAAATCAGCAAGCAAGTCAGCTAACTCTAAATCCAGAGCTGGTTGTTAAATGTTTACCGGCACATCACTGCACTTTGATGGAAATCTTTCTCCACATATATTAAAGAAAGCACGTGTTAAGGAAAATAGAGTCTGATAGATTCTTATTTGGTTCATCATGATATTCATTCAGAGTACAAGGATATCGCTAAATCATGTTTCAGGTTTGTTTTGTAAACATGATCACAAAGTAAGCAGATCTGCTATTTGGAACTTATCTATCCCTCTAGCCCTTGGTTGGGATTTCTAAGTTACCAAAGAGCAAGCGAAGGAAGAAAGAAGAAAAATTAGAGAATTGGAAAACCTTGCAACTGAAAAAAAGCATTTGAGAAATTGAGAGTCCGAGGCTCTTTGATATTCCACTCTTCATACATACATTTTTTTTCAGTTTTAATAAGATTTAATTAACAGATAAAATAGTTTATATTTATAGTATACATCATGATGTTTTGATATATGTATATAGTGTTAAAATGATTAGAACAAGTTAATTAACATATACATCACTTCACATACTTTTTTGTGGTGAGAAATTTAAGGTCTCTTACTGAATAATTTTCAAATCTACAATGTCTTAATTAGTCATTACGATGAACAATAGCTCTCTAGAACTAATTCTTCCTGGATAACTGCAACTTTGTACCTTTGTCTAAATCTCCTCATCCATGCCCCTGACCCTGTTAATCACCATTTCATTTTCCACCTTCACTAGTTCCATATTTTAAGATTTCATATATATGTGAGATCATGAATATTTGTCTTTCTATGGATGGCTTACTTCACTTAGCCTAATGGCCTCCAGATTCATCCATGTTGGTGCAGTTGATGTAGTTTCCTTCTTTTTAAAAGCTAAAGAGAATCCTGTTGTATGTACAGTCCACATTTCTCTTTGATTCCATCTTTGGGCTACTGTGAATAATGTTGCAGTGAGCATGGGAATGCAGATCTTTTCAATATTTGATTTCATTTCCTTTGAATATAAACTCAGAAGCAGGTCTGTGAGATCGTACAGAAGTTCTATGTTCAAATTTTTAGGGAAACTCCATACTTCTTTCTATAATAACTTTACAAGTTTTCCACGCCCTTCCCGATGCTTGAAATTATACTTTTTCATAAAAATATACTTCTAAACGCTTCTTTTAACAGACCAGAACTGACTGCATTTTACTGCCTTCCAAGCTAAAAATTTTCTGCCAGCAAAACCTCTTCTCCCTGTAGATCAGCTAGGTCTCCTGGTAGAAGAAACACAGCAAGCACCTAGGGAATGAGATTAAAATAATAAAGGCTTCTTTTCGGTCTGTTGCTTGGGTATGTATAGAAGATGTCAGCACCAATGAGGTTTCACTCAAGAGACTGACCCTATTTTCATCACTAATACACTCCCTGATTTTCAATCTTTCTCTATACTCAACACTGAAAGCCTAATATAAATTGTACCTGGCATCCACTCTAAGACTCAATCATCTTTTGATTGAATGAGTAAATGAATAAACAAATAAATATATAACCATATGCATTTTGGTTTCTTGATATTTTTTTTTTTGTCTTCTCTTCAGTGAATTCCTTCACAGCCCCTGGGAGCAGCACAGGAGGCATAGAGTACCAAAGGAAAGGCAGCTTACTTTAGCTTCCTGGCTTTTTCATCAGCTGCCTGGAGCTTCCTCAGCCGCATCCTTTCTCTAGGTGTCATTTTCTGTACTTCAGATAGTTCCCGAAGAGTCTGCAGGTGTATCTTTTTTTGCCTATAAATCATAAAGATTCCCCACATGCTAACATGCTTAGAAAAATTAAACAAGTCTTTTACAGAAGTATCATTACACTACTGAGAAAGCAAAAGCATCTTAAGACAGGCCAGGCAAAAACAAATAAACTTTGGATAGGTAATGAGCCAACCAGGACTGTAGTTAATTGACAATATTTTTCAAATTAGATTTTTGTTTAAAAGAAAATTATGTACTTTCCAAATTTCTGCTCATTTCATTGCCTATAACTAGTTTTCACAATGGTAAGACCTAAAATTAGGATTGGGGTCATTAGGGAGCAAAAAGACTGTCAGAGTAATTCAGCCATGTGGATTGGTGTACAATCTTTGGAGTTAAGCAGGATTTGAATCCCACCTCTACCACTCATTAGCTCAATAGACTTGAATGAGAAATTGAACCTCAATGTTCTCATCTGTAAAGAATGGGCTACAGTAAGTATCATGAGATAATGTATGCACAAGTATTTATGATGGTATCACAATAGGTGTATTTTGCTGAGTATGACTTATACGAGTGCTTAATCACACAGGTTAACAACTAAACCTGGGTTCATATCATAACCTCCCAACTTACATTTTATGTACCCTTGGGCAAGTTACTTAACCCATGATATAAAAAAGTACTACCTACTTCATAGGGTTTTCCTGCCTTTAAATGAGTTCATGTAAATGGATTCTATTAGATACCGAGCTGACGATATGGTCATTAATCCCCAAAATGTTAGATAATATTATTACTTAAGAATCTTTTTCTTCAATAAAAGGAATGTGTTCACATTAATCTACTATTGAAAGGCCTACAACCACTTTCACAATGATAATTGCTTCTGTTCCTGACTTGGTTAGGGATCAATATCAATGAACACCTTTTATAATACACTCCTTCCTTAAGAACCACTAAGAGAATTGTAATGAGTTTTGTAGCAGTTCTCATTCCTCTGTAATATCATCCAAACAGAGTCACCAAGCAAAGTTCAAATTCAGGCATACATATACCCAATTTTCTAAACCCAAACAGATCTCCTTAAAATATAGTCTTAGATCTTGAAAATAAGAGTGACTAATTGAAATCAATATTTCACAACATGAAATGCCCTCCAAATAATTAGATTCTAGCACACTGTTAATTCTAAACAGTGTAAGGCAAAGTGTTTCACAACTGCAGTGCAAAATAATAACTAAAATTAGCTCAATATTTTAAAAATATCTAGTACTTTCACATTTCCAGTTAATAAAATGAAATTTGAAATTCCAACCTTTCTTGAAAGAATAACTAGAAATTCAACAAAACAAAGTTATTAGAAGCATGCTTAAAAATTTGCCCCCTAAGGCACAATGCGCTTCACCTGGAGATCATGCATCACACAAAGACTGGATGCCTTGGTGGATAAATTTCCCCTAGTTTGCATGTGAGGATGGAGACCACAATGCTGCAGTTAGGAAACCCACAGGACTAGGTGTGAGAGAAATATTGCTGGCTATCTGGCCTTGTAGATCAACCTATTTAGGGCCCCTATTCTCTTTTTTTAACCTTTATTTTATTTATTTATTTTTATATGGTGCTACGGATGGAACCCAGGGCCTCCCATGTGCTAGGTAAGCGCTCTACCACTGAGACACAACCCCAGCCCCAGGTCTCCTGTTCTCACTTCACTGTCATGTACACTGCTGAAGAGGGACTGCTCTGCTCTGTGTGTCTTTATAATATTAAATATAGTTTGTTTGGCAAAATTATAGATTTAGTCTTTAAAAGCAGTGGTCCCAGGAGTTGTGCAGTGCACTGCATGCACAGTTACACATGGTGATTCTGAAGTAATATAGCATTCTAGACTCCTGCAAGTTATAGCACAAAAAATTTGAATGAGGAAAAAGAGAACTTAGGGCAGAAAATAATTATAATTCTCTGAAAACACACTTTTCTAGTTCTTATATAAGAAGATACATACTTTAAGGAAGTAAATCTGGCTTATTTTCAATTGTCCCAGAATCCCATATTCTTCTGCGAGTTCATATTAAACAAACAATGGGTGAAAGCCACTTATGCTTATGATGGAAGGCTCATTAGCATAAATGTTACTAAATGTTTGAGATATTAATTTCTCTATACACTTACAAGGCAGCTGTGGAGCTACCCTGCAGATCTGTAAGCTGTGCAGTGGTTTAAACTTTTGATTTCAATTTGCTACCACCTGGGGCAAAAAGCTTTGGAATGCTACATTACTGAAGCTCCTTAATTTCCTGGCAAGATTAAGTGAATTCTAGAATGCTCCACGTAGTCAGCTTAGCTCTAATAGATTTTTAAAGACAAATGCATTTAACGTTTATGCTGGATGGGCTTTTGAAAAACAAAGCAATTACTTACATGGCATTAATTATCTGGGCAGCCTCCTTCTGACAATCCAAATTCTTGTCTTCCAGAGTTATTTCAGAATATCTACACATCAGGTGCTAAAAAAATTAATAATAATCCTGGTAAACCTAAATTAGATTCCTCTTCAGTAATAAAATGAATGAAAGGACATAAAACTACTAGGTACCTTTTCTGATTTGGGGTATTATTGACTCTGGCAGGGAGCTTGAAAACTAAGTTCATAGTAACTATTTTTCTCTATATAAAGGTTACATAAAATTACATGGTAGCTTATGTGAGAAGACCTACAGGGTCAGGCTCCTGCCTACCTCTCCAACTTTACCTTGTACTACTTGCTCTTACTCCTTGTTACCCACAATAAGCAGGCCTGCTCTCAGCTCCAAGAATACTCACTTTCTCCAAATCCCAGCCTGGAATGGACAAATCTACATTTTCAGGCTAAAACTAGGGTTTGACAAATGAGGCACTCACTTTAGGTACAAAATCTAAGTGGGTACCAAAAAACTCTGTGACCAAGAGAAATAATAATTAAATACAATATTATTTTTAAAATCAAAATTAAGTCCTTATATACAAACAGAGATATGATAAATGGTGGTATAAAGGTATATTAAGAATTTTATGCAAAAAAATAAGAGAGCTCATGTATAATGGCATCATTTGGTGTGAAGATACTTTATATACAGAATTACAAAAAATTGTGCTGTGAATGGATAATTATGAATGTAATGCACCCCACTATTGTCATATATGTAAGAAATAAATTTAAAAAAGAAAAAAAATAAGTCCAAAAAGCTATGAAGAATACAATATCAAATATTTAAATAAAGACATGATCCAATACTGAACTTGCCCAACTCTACTTCCTTGCTTTACCCTAATCCTGGTTCTGTTGAATCTGCTGTTTAAACTTTAAATATTCTTCACCAGCGATAATTAGTATTATTTTGGATTTTAGATTATTGCATAAACATATATGATTTATCTTGATTGAGTTTTTGGTGTCCCCTTTAAGTTTGCTCCTGGGTAGGTATCTCACTTGCCTGACCCTAGTCTTGGCAGATTCCCTGAGATCCTTTTTGTTTCTTTGTACATTGATGGCCCTTTTAGCTGGCACTAATTTCTCTTTGATAGAGGACTACCCAGAGCCCAATATGCTTGGCACATAGGGAGAACTGGAGGTGCCCAGGTCCTTAAGACTTCCTCTCCATGTTTTCCTTAGTTTCCTCTGGGAGTATGTGTTTGTGTAAGAACCTTCTCCTCTATGTTCACCTTCCATGAGCACAATTTAATTTAGGGCTGGCTTTTGTACTAGCTGTTCCCTATGATTCAAATTGTTCCTTACATTCTGGCTCCTTCTCCTGTGCTCACTGGTGTTGAAATGGTACCTACCCCTTCTTTGACTACCAAAGCCCCTCCCCACCTGTTACTTTTTGTAGAATCCTGTTCACTTTCTTCCTAATGCTTGTGATCATTTATTTGTCTACTTTTCCTTGGTCACTGGGTTCTCTTACTAGCAGTCATGCTTCAAAAGATCAGGAACAATACCCATTCCTTCCATTTTAGCCTCCCCCACCCCAGTGTCAGCACAGTGTCTGGCACTCAAGAATGCGTATACATCATCACCACCTTTGTTTCCTCTGGATTTAGAACTTGGTCCACTGACTGAAAAGATATGCACATTGTGGAAGGTGGACAACTCTTGTGGTTCCTATTAAATCTTTTCATGAAATCTGAAGAAACCTGCCTTAGGGGTTAGTATTGCAAAAGCCAGAGAAGCTAAAAAAAGAAAAAAGCCTTCAGGGAAGAAACCATTTGCTGCTTTCTTATTACCATAGGCAGATCTACTATATCAAATTTTCTAAACCACAGGAAAACAAAATGAGCTCAATAAATAAAAAGTGTTAGTGAGTTACATATAATAAAGGAGTGGAATAATAAATGCTCAAAGAAAATCCCAGACTAACATCATTATTGGTGCATTCTTGTCCTACTAGGGATATAATTCCAATGTGTTGAGGTAACAACTGTCAGTATAAGAGCCATACAGTAGATATTGAGATTAGGCATAAATTGAAAGCCCCAACATCCCATTTCTGGGCACATCTGGGAACTAGTTGCAAACAGATTGTCCTGACTACCTTCTTTTTAATCTTGTTCCTCCTTTGTTTCTTAATGCATCTTATTTCCAAAGTATATTTTCAAGTCACAGAATGTGTATATAAATGCTAATACCTGTTTCCCAGTATCCCTTTCATTTTAAATACCTGTAGCTGTTCAGCAATGTAAGGGTTTTTTAAAATTTCTAGAGCAGATGGTCTCAATGAAGGATTCTTGTTCAACATGCTGTAATGTTCAAAAAGAAAATTATTTTTCAAGTAAGCTAAAGAATAAGTTCATTTAAACAAAATAATATTTTTTGACAATAGATTTCTTTCCATACCTTTCCATGATGGTGTTTAGTTCTCTTGGATATCTCTCAGGGAGGGAGGGTGTATCGCCCTCAACAATTTTTAAAACAATGGACAAGAAATTGGAGCCAGTGAATGCGTGATCCATACAACACATCTCATATAAAATACATGCCAGTGACCTGAAGATAAAAAGAATTTAAATAAGGAATTTCTGCCGCCCTATTTTAAAATGTGCTCATCATCATATAACTTCAGAGGTATTGGGGCACTGGCTGTGAAGTACTAACATACATTTCCGTTGTTTGTTTAAAGATTGCAATTTCAAAGTATTATTTTCCTATCTAAATAAAGTTCCCCCACCACCAAAAAAAGAAGAAAGAAAGAAAAAGAAATTTTTAAAAAGCACAAAAATAAAGGACAACAGTAAGTCTGAATGAGTGCTTTTTCAAAAGGAGAATAAACACACTGACAGTTAGCAAGTGCCTGCACAAATTTGGTTGATGTATTAAAAAGTTTTTGAATTAGATTCTGTGCAGGAAAAATAAAATAAAGCTAAATATTATCTTCCTAAGGCAGTCTTGTTAATGCTATGCATGCAAAATAAAATTTTAATTTATAAGCCTAACCTTCCCTTTCCTGTGTATCCATGCATTTTGATAAGGAAACTAGCATTCCTTATTAGTTTCCTGAACATAATCCATTTTCAAGTATGGTAGGAGAGTAGTTTCTTGCAGCTCACATTAAAATGTATAATTCTCCCTTGGGGAGTATGAGACAATATTAAAATTCTAGATCAATCCAACACTGATTTGGATTAGCCATACAAATCAGCATCCTCTAAACCAGCAGAAAAATCTTTTTAATAGCTCTCCATCATGAAGAAAACTAAGGGGTAAATTCATTCCTGAATTTAGTATAAAGAGATAACTGAGCTGGGTGTGGTGGCGCAAAGCTGTAATTCAAAGTTAGCCTCAGCAACTTATGGAGGCCCTAAGCAACTCAGTGAAACCCTGTCTCTAAATAAAATATAAAAAAGGACTGGGAATGTGGCTCAGTGGTTAAGTGCCCTTGGGCTCAACCCTCGTACAAAAAGAAAAGAAATAGTGTACTTCTCCTAAATAATGGGTTATTTTTATCTTATAGGCATTAGGAATTATGTAACTGGCTGGGTTTCTCTTTTCCTGTTATTTTATTGAAAGATTAGAAATAAATGTATGATTAACCTTATATAAAGTTGCATTTTATGCAATTTTAAATACTGTATCTAATATATACAAATATATACATGACTACAATAATTTGTTTGCTCATAAAATATGTATACGTATAAGAGAATTCTGGATACATACATTGATAATGTTTTTGTCCCCCAAAATAAAAATAATAACACTATTTTTTTCACTAACTGGTGCACTTTACAAAGCACTTTCATTTACTTCTGAATGGAAATTCGAAACTGCCCAGTGAAATAGAGCTGATATACAATTTTTCTTATTTTATAGATAAGGAAATTGCCTCAGAAAAGTTAAATGACTTGACCAAGTTCATACAGGTGGTAAATTTAAAACTTGACTCTCAAAATAAGGCATTTTTCTTCCCAAATTCTGTATTATTTTAACTAGAAAGAAGGGGAATGCTAGGAGAAACACAAAACATTGACTTAGAGCACCAAGATCAATGTAAACATAAAAGTAAAGAAAATTATTTGAAGCTCAATAAATATTGCATTCATCCATAATACTATTAAATTGTATGTGACATGTTAGAATACACTTAGATTTTTTTTTATAGCCAGAAAAACTTTTTCCTTCAAATAAAGATGAAAGAATGACATTTTTAGACAAGTGAAAATAGATAGTTCACTGCCAGCAGGAAAGTATTAAAAAGTCCTTAGAGGGAATACTTATGTTAAAGAAAAATTATCCCAGACAGAAACCAGTAATGCAAGAGGAAATAAAGAAGACCCAAAAGACTAATTCTGTGAATATGCATAAATGAGTATTAAATCTACAAAATAATATTAACTATAGCTAGTGAGATTTAAAAATTATACAGAATAAAAATTTATAACAAAAATAATGCAAAGGACAAGAGTATAAACAAGAAAATTAAAGTACTTTAAGGTTCTTGAATTACTGAAAAAGTGGTTAAAATAATAATTTTTTAACTGAACAACAATAAGTCCAGGATGCAAGTAATATTTCTTAGGGTTATAATTAAAAGAATACAATATTTTTGTTTGTTATATATACATTTATATGTTTATATAACAGACTATTATAAGTTACTAGATGAAAAAAATCAAATTTCAAAAAATTTAAGCCAAAAGAAAGGAAGAAAAGGAAAGAAAAATGAACACAAAAACAAGTGGGACTTATATAAAACAATAATAAAATGAAAATAAAAATAAAAGTATAACTACATTAATATAAAATCTTTTCCATTCGAAAAGACTAAGCTTATCAGACTGTATTTAAAAAAAGTAGACACTGTTCACAAAATAAACCTGGAATACAAGAACACAGAAGGTTGATAGAAAAAGATACATCATGTAAAAAATATTATTAGTATAGCTATACTGCACAGACAAAGTAGAAGTTAAGGCAAGAACCACTACTAAGATTAAGAAATGGACTGATAAAAAAAATCATACCATTAGGAACATATAACAATTTTAATTTGTATATAACCATTAACATTCTGTGTTTTTATTGTGTAGCAACAACTCATAGAATTAAAAGGAAAAATAAATTATCAATCATTGTGATTCATAATCACACATATTTTCAATAAGCTGATGGAACAAGCAGACATAAAAATCAGTAAGCATAGAAAAAAATCTATACAACACAATTATCAAAATTGACAAAATGGTATAAATGCACCCTACAGTAACGAAACTTAAATTCAGGGACACATTAAACATTTTGCCAAAACTGAGTACATATGGGGTCATAAAACAAGCCTCAAGAGATTTCAAGGATCAAAATCTTGTGAATATATACTCCAACTACAGTAAAATTAAGCTAGACATGCATAATGGAAAAATAGAATGTGGGGATGGGGGGACTATAAAATCTCCAACTTATAAATTAGGGAATATACACTTAAATAATCCTTGTTAAGAATCACAAAATAAATCAGAAAATATTCTTAACTGAATGCTAATGAAGTTATAAAATACCAACAGTCATTGAATGCAGCAAAGGAAAGTACTTACAACAAAGCTGAAAGTATTTAATGCATATATTAGCAGAGAAAAAGGATTAAATTCTATGATCTAAGTAAACTTGATAATCTAGTAACAGACTAGCAAATCACAGCAAAGAATTTAAATTTTTAAGAAGAGAAGAAATGAATGAAATAAAAATGAACATAATAAAAACAGAATCAGTAAAGACAAGGAAATTTACTAGACCTCTAGTCTAGCAAGACTGATTCATAAAACAAGAAGAAAGAAATAGATCAATAATAACAATAATGGAAAAGGGAATGTAACACTGTAGACTCCACATATACTAGAAAGTAGTAGGACAGCATTATAAACATGTTTTCTGCCAATAAATTTGACAATTTGGATTAAATGAACAGTGTTTGAAAAATACAATTTACCAAACTAACACAAGAAGAAATAGAAATTATGAACAGTCCTTTACCTATTAAACATAGAAAAGCCATTATTTAAAATAATGAAATTAGATTGACAGGAGACAGGAAGGTGGCAAATTAGAGCACCTAGCTCTTGCCCAGTTTTCTATGAGATACAATTAAAAGAACTGGAGAGCAACTGGATATCTAGGAAGATGATAGTGAGAGAATACTGAAGTTCAATAATGGACAGGCAGATATTTGGATAGTGGAACAGAGAGTAATAAAATGGAGTGCCCAGCATGAGCAATATGGCAGCAGCAGTGCAGTAGAAGATGGAGGAGTCCCCATGAGCACCACTAATGCAGGATTTGACACCTTGAAGGAAAATGTAGCCTAAACAGAAAATAGACTTGGATCTTCATATCAATATTGGTTATGAATAAGTTCTCTACACTTTCCATGTATTCTCAAGGTGCTATACCATGAAGCCATCTTGATTAGTCTTATCTCAGTTTACTCCTCTAAAGTCAAAGGCCCCTGCATTTTTCTGACTCTTGGTCTCCAGAAATATTGCTGGGCTGGTTCAGGAAGCAAATGTCTTGATATTCAGTTTGGCCACAAACTGAATAAAAATTCAGTAATAATTCAGTAAGAATTCCATGTGGTGGGAACCAGGATTGACACACCCAGGGAACTAAAGATGGCTCCTCTTTAAAACTGGCAGTTTAGAAAACAAGCTGCAGGAATTGTGGGGAGAGGTGGGTACGGGCACACACCTGCAATTTCCTTCAGGAACTATCTTGGAATACCAGAGTCAAAGGTCGTGGATTGGACAGGGCCCACTTTCTCCTTCCCCCAGTACAAATAGCTGAGACTCCACAGCCTCTCCCTGTATTTGGAGTGTGCAACACAAAAGGTGCTGGGGTCCCTGACACTCTGCAACTTCAATGTCTGCCCCAGTCTCCAAATGCACAGTCCAAATAAATCAGAAGTAAATATTTTCCTGGGCAGTTCTGAGTTCCACTCTTGCTTAATTTGGTGTGCAGGGAAGATAAGAGGTCTTCCAACTGAATTCAACCACAAACCATTCCTGCTGGTCATATGGCAAACACCACAAGGGAAAGAAGTGAAAAAACCTTTTGCTCTCTCCAAAGGGCACTCAGAAGCTCTGATCAGCATAGGTTATTATCATCCACTCTCACATGCACAATTGAGCACCTCAAGAGAGGAAATTTTTATTAATATTTTTGTTACTGTTCTTTTGTTTGTATATATAGTTTCTTTTCTTTATCCACTTTTTAAAAACCTTTTTCCTGTTTCCCCCTTTTCTCTTTTCATTTTAATTTCTAAGTTTTTCTTTTTCCTTTTTTTCATGATTTCCTTTTTTCTTCCTTTTTATATTGTTCAATGTTTTTAGCCATCCATCTCACCTCTGTCAGAATGGTTATTATAAAAAAATTATAGCAAGGACATGGAGAAAAGGGAACTTTAATACACTGTTGGTGAGAATGTAAATTAATATACCCACCATGTAAAATGATATAAAGGTTCCTCAAAACACTAAAATTAGAACTACCATATGATCTAGATATGATCTACTCCTAGATATTCATCCAAACAAATGAATGGATAAAGAAAACATTATTCACCCAAAAATAGAATAACAAAATCATGTCACTCAAAGGAAAATGGATGGAACTGGAGACATCATGATAAATCAGACACAGAAAGACAAGTATTGAATGTTCTTTTCTTATACGTGAAAACTCAAAAACAAACAAAAAGGATGACTTGGAAGTAGAAGAGGGACTAACAGAGAAGAGGAAGGAAGAAGGAAGGGAAGAGGAAGAGGAAAGGGAGGGTGGCTATGATGACCACACAATATATATGTGCATGCATGGAAATGGCACAGTGAAATCCATCAATTATACAATGAGTATGCATTAATAATTATAATAGTAAAATTTAAAAGCTTTCCACAGGAAAACTATAGGACCAGATGACTTTCCTAGAAGATTCTTTCAAACATTTAATTAATAAATAACACCAGTCTTTTTCAACCTCTTCATTTTCTAAAGCCAGGAAAACATAATAAATATTTTACTGAAAAGGAAAATCATAGGTGAACGTTTTTCATGAATGTAAATGCTAAAACTCTAAATGCAGAATATATGTATACATATTAGAAATGGAATATGATGACATATTAAAACAATACTACATTATGATAAAAAGTAGATTTTTATTTCAGGAATACAGAGATGACATAACATTTGAAAATCAATTAATGAAACAAACCTCAGGATAAAAGAGAACTATCATAATATCATCTTGATAGATGTGGAAAAATGCATTTCATAATATTAAAATCTATTTACATTTTTATAAAGAAGCAAAGTCAGCACACTAGATATGGGTGGTAACATCCTTAATCTGATTTTTGAAGCTAAATATGTAGTAATATTAAGCTTACTGGTTAAATATGAAAATTTATTATTTTTTTCTGACATAGGAATCAAGATAAGGATGCCTGTACCACATCTATTCAACAGGTAGTAAAGGTGCTATACAGTACAATCAGTCCAGAAAATTTAATAATAACCATGAAGATTGGGAAAGATGTTAAATTGTCACTAATCGTATCAACATGACTGCATATATAAAAAATTTTGACAAATTGTTAGAATTAACAGGTGAATTTAGTGAGTTTACTAGATACAGGCTGGGGTTGTGACTCAGCAGTAGAGCACTCAGCAGTAGAGACACACATTTTTAAAATGAAATTTTAAATGTCATTTACAGTAACATCACAAAATGTCAAATACCTACAAATAACTTAGCAAAAGATGTGTCAGATCCTACATTACAATGTAAACCACAAAGAAGTGCCAAGAAATTATTTAAGACTGAAAAAAAAAAGAGGGAGAGATCAAAAACAACGAAAGGCAGAGATAACCTGCATAGTTTTTCTTGCCTGGTAATCTGCACCCAACTCTCTATCTCCCTGCCCTTCCCTTGGATAGGCAGTCCACCCAGGTCTTCATGGATACTAGACCCATGTTCACAAATTGGAAGATTCAATACTGATGATTTATAGAGCTAATATAATAACAATTAAAATCCTAATGGACTTTTTTGAAGAAATTTACAAGTTGATTCTGAATTCATATGGATTGCTATCAAATATCAAGTTTTATTACAAAGTTATAGTACTTATGAGAGTGTGATATTGGAAAAGAAGACAAAAAAAAAAAAAACAGACCAATGGAACAAAGTAGAACCGTTCTCAAAGACAGTCTTTGAGAACACAGAACTGCACAAATTCAATCACTTGAGTAATGCAAAGATGAACTCTAGTGCATGATTATGTAAGCATGGTTTTTTTAAAAAAATTATGCTGGGTCAACTGAATATCAGTACAGAAAATAATTTATTTGGATATATGTCTCCCCTTCCCCTCCTCCCATATCTATCTCTCTTCTCTCTCTCTCTCTCTCTCTCTCTCTCACACACACACACACACACACACACACACACATCAATTATAACATTCCAGGTTATAACACCTCTTTTTAAATTCTCTGTTTCCTCTGATAGGGAGAATCACAGATTCGAGGACATAAGTCCTCTGTGTTTTTCCTTTGCTAGCAAAGCAATAAAACTTCTTTTTCCTTTTTCTAAAAAAAAAATCAATTATAGATTAACAGGGAAAGATAAAATCATAAAGCTTTTAAATGAAGAAATGAGAATATCTTCCTGATTTCTTGAGAAACAAATTAACAATAAAGTTATGGGCTTATAAAATGAACTTCATAAAAATTATGAACTTCCAGGGCTGGGGTTGTGACTCAGCAGTAGAGCGTTCACCTAGCATGTGCAAGCCCTAGGTTCAATCCTCAGCACCACATAAATACATAAAATAAAGGTATAAAATAAAGAAGTTTAAAAAATTATGAACTTCTATTCATGAAAAGTTACCATTAGAAGAATAAAATGGAATAACAAGAGGGAGAAGATATTTGTGATTCAAATATTCACCAAAGACTGGTAACCAGTATATGCAAAAACATTAATTAATTGAAACAACAAATCAATAAGAAAAACAAAAGAATCCAATAGAAAAATGGGCAAAACGCGCGGGCCCCGAGGCACTGCCTCCCCTCCCCCAGCCCGCACCCCCTCCCCGGGGGTCCCGAAGGCCACAGCTGGCCCGCCACTGCGCCGCCTCCCGCGGAGCACCATAGAGCAGACTCTTCACCGCGCGAGTGAGCTGCTGAGTTAAATGGAACAGCTGATAAGATGACTGACAATTTAAAATCTAAGTGATCCAACATGGCGGCGGACGCAGAGAGATCAAGTCTCTAACCCCTTCAGCTGGGCGAGCATAGGGAGAAGTAAACTGTCAAAATACTGTTCGCTCAGGACCACTAGGCACTGTTGAGCTGAAGGGGATCCCAGGCAAACAGTCTGCCCCTCTCAGAACACACTGAGTCCGGATTGGGCTGCATTCTAGTTCTGGTTCGCCTGCTTCTAGTGACTCAGCACTAATGATCCCGCTGAAATAACTAGTCGGCCCACCTGAACTCACAGAGGTAAAAGCCAACCGAGCACGATAGTCAGACCCAGGGTATCCCTCTGCTGACAACAAGGTCCCTTGCACCAGCTACCAGGGGAGTTGCTACCTGAGGGCAAACAAATTCGCTGGGGGTCCTCAGCCCCAAGCCCTACAAACTTAGGGTCTGAGGGAGGCAAACAGAAAGGGTGTGCCCAGGCATCCATGGAAACAGGGCTCCCAGGAGCAGCAGACCCAGCGTGTAGCCAGTATTGTGGTGAGCATCACAGGTGAGCGGGGCCTGGATTGAGGAACCACAAGAGAAGGCCCTAGGAACTCAGGATTGGAGACCCACACAGTCTGGGAAGAAGAGCTGAGGAACAGTGATTGGTTCCCACCCATCAAGAAGAGAAGCCTGGCCCAGTTCCCACCTACTGGAAGAGAAGTTAATTGAGCTCTATGACTGCATTTATTATTATTATTATTATTATTATTATTATTATTATTTTAATGATTATTATTGGTATTTTTTTTTTAATTTTATTTTCACTTTTTGTTGTTGATGTTGCTCTTCAACTTTCTTATTAATGGTTTCAATTTTTTTAATTCTTTTTATTCTATTATTATTACTATTATTTTTTAAACTTTAATTTCCATTTGTTTATTATCATTATAATTTTTTTTTTGGTTTTAAATTTTTATTTTTTCGTTTTTTCTTTCTTTCTTTTCACTTTTTTCTTTTGTCTTTTCATTTCTTTTCAATTTTCTTATTCCCCCTTTCTTGAATTCTACCTGCCTACACTCACTCTCTTTAGTGACTTCTTCCCTTCCCTTCTAATACCTCTCCTCCCAAGAATCAAATAAATTTATAAGAGTAAACAGTAACTCAGCAGTCAAACAGAATAAGAAGTATCATGAGGATAAAAAAGCAAGGAAGAAAAGGAGTACAAACAATGAAGGACAGCCTAAATATTCAGGAGGACCTGGAGTCATCAGAAAAATGGCCATATAAAGAACTCAAGGAACACCTTAGACAGATGGAAAGGAACCTTAAAGATCACATTGAAAATGAATTACATAAACAGATAAAAGAAGAAGTTAAGCATCTTTATCAGGAGATAGAGATTATAAAAAAAATCAAACAATAATTCTAGAAATGAAGGAAACGATAAACCAAATTAAAAACTCAATCGAGAGTATCACTAACAGAGTGGAGCAAGTAGAAGCCAGAACGTCAGATAATGAAGACAAAATATATTATCTTGAAAAGAGTCTAGCCAACTCAGATAGGCTGGTAAAAAATGACGAGAAAAACATCCAAGAGATTTGGGATAACTTAAAAAAACCAAACTTACGAGTCATCGGGATAGAGGAAGGCACAGAGATTCATACCAAGGGAATGAGTAACTTGCTGAATGAAATAATTACAGAAAACTTTCCAGAAATAAAAAAGGAAACAGATATACAAATTGTAGATGCATACAGGACACCGAGCACACAAAATCACAGTAGACCAATGCCAAGACACATTGTTATGAAGATATCCAATATACAGAACAAAGAGAAAATATTAAAAGCTATAAGAGAAAGGAGACAGATTACATTCAGGGGTAAACCAATAAGGTTAACAATGGATTTTTCATCACAGACGCTGAAAGCGAGAAGATCCTGGAACAACGTATTTCAAACACTGAAAGACAATGGATGCCAACCAAGAATTCTGTATCCAGCAAAATTAAGCTTCAGATACGACAACGAAATAAAAATCTTTCATGATAAACAAAAGCTAAAAGAATTTGTAGCCAGAAAACCAGCATTGCAAAGAGTCTTGAGCAAAACTCTACACGAGGAAGAAATGAAAAACAATAACCAAAACCATCAGCGGGAAGTGCCTCGGTAAAGACAGAGGACAGGGGGAAAGCTAATCATGGAGAAACAAACTAAATTAGAAAAAAAAAGAGATAAATAATCAAACATGGCAGGAAGTACAAACTATATATCAATAGTAACTCTAAATGTTAATGGCTTAAACTCTCCAATAAAGCGACATAGGCTGGTAACATGGATTAAAAAAACAAATCCAACGATATGCTGCCTCCAGGAGACACATCTGACTGGAAAAGACATACACAGGCTCAAGGTAAAAGGTTGGGAAAAAATATACCAAGCACATGGTCCTCGTAAGCAAGCAGGCGTGGCCATTCTCATATCGAATAAAATCGACTTCAAGACTAAGTTAATCAAAAGGGATAAGGAAGGACATTATATACTGTTAAAAGGAACCATTCACCAACAAGACATAACAATTATCAATATTTATGCACCAAATAATGGCGCTGCGACGTTCATAAAACAAACTCTCCTCAAGTTCAAGAATCAAATAGACCACAACACAATAATCGTGGGTGACTTCAACACACCTCTCTCACCATTGGACAGATCCTCCAAACAAAAGTTGAATAAAGAAACTATTGACCTCAATATCAAAATCAATAACCTAGACTTAACTGACATATATAGAATATATCAACCATCATCAAGTGGATATACTTTTTTCTCAGCAGCACATGGATCCTTCTCAAAAATAGATCATATATTATGCCATAGGGCAAGCAAAAAATTGAAGGCATTCCCTCTAAAATCTGGAACAAGACAGGGATGCCCCCTATCACCACTTCTATTCAATATAGTTCTCGAAACACTGGCCAGAGCAATTAGACAGATGAAAGAAATTAAAGGCATAAAAATAGGAAAAGAAGAACTTAAATTATCACTATTTGCGGATGACATGATTCTATACCTAGAAGACCCAAAAGGGTCTACAAAAAAACTACTAGAACTAATAAATGAATTCAGCAAAGTGGCAGGATATAAAATCAACACACATAAATCAAAGGCATTTCTGTATATCAGCGACAAAACTTCTGAAACGGAAATGAGGAAAAACACTACATTCACAATATCCTCAAAAAAAATAAAATACTTGGGAATCAACCTAACAAAAGAGGTGAAAGACCTATACAATGAAAACTACAGAACCCTAAAGAGAGAAGTAGAAGAAGACCTCAGAAGATGGAAAAATATACCCTGTTCATGGATAGGCAGAACTAACATCATCAAAATGGCGATATTACCAAAAGTTCTCTATAGGTTTAATTCAATGCCAATCAAAATCCCAATGGCATTTCTTGTAGAAATAGATAAAGCAATCGTGAAATTCATATGGAAAAATAAAAGACCCAGAATAGCAAAAGCAATTCTAAGCAGGAAGTGTGAATCAGGCAGTATAGCGATACCAGATTTCAAACTATATTACAGAGCAATAGTGACAAAAACAGCATGGTACTGGTACCAAAACAGGCGGGTGGACCAATGGTATAGAATAGAGGACACAGAGACTAATCCACAAAGTTACAACTATCTTATATTTGATAAAGGGGCTAAAAGCATGCAATGGAGGAAGGATAGCATCTTCAACAAATGGTGTTGGGAAAACTGGAAATCCATATGCAACAAAATGAAACTGAATCCCTTTCTCTCGCCATGCACAAAAGTTAACTCAAAATGGATCAAGGAGCTTGATATCAAATCAGAGACTCTGCGTCTCCTGGCTGACAGATCTGAAGGGTTGATGGGAGCAATCATCCCTGAACAGAGACATTTTAAGCTGTCTTGGAAGTGATCTGTTAAGATTGTCTCCACCAATAATACAAACAGCAACAATAAGAAGTAGTAAAAATAATATCTAAAATTTTAATTGTGTTTATTATGATTTTGCTCTGTTCTACATTCCTTACACATTTTAACTCACTGAATGATCCTCACAACAACCCCAAGGTGGTAGGAACTCTTTCTTCAGATGAGAAAATCAGAAGATTGGGCAAACTGAGTGGTGCATATTGAGTAGGTGGTGGAGTCAGGTGGAGGCCAGAATAGCAACCCAAGCTGCAGACTGTGGAAACATACACTCATGTCATCCTGCCTCTCAAGGCTGCTTCAATCAGAGCATTTTGGATCTTTAAGGTCTCTTTAGTTGGGAATCATAGGCTAGCCTTGACAGAGCCTTTCAAGCACAGGCTGACTTTCCAGATCAACATTTGGAATCAAAATTCACCTTTAATGATCACTAGGCCCTTCAACAGTAAACAGTGCAAGGCATCAGATCATGGCAAACAGGGCACACACAATGAGACTCTCCATGTAAAATGAAAGAAAGGCAGACAAGTTTGCCTATTGTTTTTTCACTGCTTGGAAGGAAAGGGAAATTAGATATCTCTTAACAGTGACTTGATCATGAGGGTCAACTCCTGGTTTTATAGGGATATAACTCTACCTGAGACACATTTGATGAATTTATTAAGATTATAAAAAGATGTGCAATTACCTGGCTAAACAGATTACAGAACAGTTAGATCTAGAGGTTGATTCAGTAACCAAATAACTTTGATATGGCTACTGTCTTTTTTGGAAATTCTCTCAGCTACACTGCATCATGCTGCTTTTCATTTATGTGTTCACTTTGATCTATGATATTTGCTTATGCTTGAGCACATGGATAAGTCTTTGTTCATCAGTCAGGAATCTGCAGAAAAAGACCTGCTATGTCCCAGTGCACCTGCTGGAATGGGTACTAATGAATGAAATATGAGACAATTTGGTTACAGAAACCCCCTTGACACTAGGGGTGAAAGTATTTTTTATTATTTGGTTATACATTTAAAATTCTATTATATATAATTTTTAAAATTCTGGTAACTATATTTATATGTCTCTATGCTTTTATTTTCACATACTTTCAACTTGACATTTACATATGGGAACTATTATATCATCTCAAATTCCTAACTTCCTTTGAAGGATTTTCTCTTATTTGACTCCCAGTTCTTAACTTTGACAATATGAAAGTGTTGAGGGGGAAGAGTCAGGTAAGGATAGCTGAAAAATACATTAAGAAGTGTATTTTACTTAGAAGTCTGTGATTTGAATTCCTTTCTTACCAGAATGCAGTCAACTTTGAAGAAGGAAGCAAATAAGTCCCTGTGGAAATGACTAGAAGTGATAAAAGGGAAAGTTGGGATCAGGTGCATGTGAAGCAAACTATACCTACTCCATAAACTTGCCATTTGTCCAAGTCAACCAGAACTATTGCTGAATCAGAGATTGATAATGAATTTAAAATGCAACTCAGACTTTGCCTTGACTCAGCATAGCTAAATTTGCCCTTTGAAATCTTCCCAGACCCTGTAAACAGAACTCTAACCTGCAGCAGTGAATGCTTTTGGTTTGTTGGGAAGTTTTAGTGATGTTCTTGATAATATTTTTATTTGCTGTAATTGAGAAGCACTTTGATAATACACACTGAAAAAAGAATACACATAATTTAAGCAGTTGAATATAGTAATATAAATGTAATGAGTAGTGAGTTTTGCTTTAGGGTACATTATCCTTAACAAAAGTCTACTTAGAATCAAATATTAACATAAGCTCTGAATATTTAAATTTTTTAAAAATAGACATTGGTTGCATGAGTTAATACTCAAGAAACAATATTACATAGAAAGTGTTTATTAAGAGCTTCCATGTCCCAGACTTATATCGTTTTCCTTTAATGTATATACAGACTATCTAGTGATCTTGTTAGAATGCTGATTCTGAACATTTGGAAAGAAATGTCAACTACAATGGAAACACAGCTTTAGGATCTTCATTGAATCCCAATGTAAAATAGAGAAGTTAGATCGCACAAGCTCATGGCCCAATATTTTCAAACAAAGTTAAGTGGTAAGGAGTCCCCTTTGAAGCTCAAAGTAGAAGTGGGTTAAGAGAAACTGCCTAACTACATGACTTGCACAGTGTCAGTATCTGTGTGAGAAGGGAAGGGAAGCAACGACATGATTGAAGGGTCTGAGAACAGTAGAGCCTCAAAATAGCCAACAGGTACTCACTTGAAAGAAAGCACAGTGGGCCAAGTTAAGAATAGCAGCTAAAACTAGTAGAGATGCTCCCCAATCCCAAATCAGGGTGAATGTAAAATAAGGATAAGACCTAAAGCAGCTGGAGCAGTATAACTTCAATATAATTCTCCACACTGATAAAAATTTTCTATATTTCTGCAAATAGTGGTCACTAAGCCACATGGAGATAAGAACTTGAAATTTGGTGGTGTGACTAATAAACTGGATTTTTAAAGGAATATTTAAAAGGAAAAGTAAATTCATTCCACCCACCATTATCATGCATATCACCATGTTTTAGAGAAGATCCATAAAATTATAGAAAAAAAAACATGGTTTGGGTAAATTTTCTCCTGCTCATATCAGCTCTAATTAGTTCCACAATCAAGATTTACAATTTTTTGAAGATTATCTCATCCCTACCCCTAGTGGTAGTTCCATGTCCTCTAGACCATAAGAACTTGGCCAATGGAAGAACAAAACCAATACCAAAAGAGAAACAAAGGCAGGGAGACAACAGGGTGTGGAGAAAAAACCTGGCTAAAAGGGAAATCTTTTTTTTTTTCATCTTTAGCTATTTTTGAGGTCACAGTCACAAACTTTATACAAGCCATGCAGTTTGGGAAAGGACCATGGGCAGTGCTAAGTTAGTGTGCATAGGTGATTGGTAACAGAAATAATTGGGCATCCTCCCATTCCCAGTAGTTACTCACTCAGACACTCTACTAAGGCTGGATGTGGAAACAGCCTCCACTACTTATGTGGCATAAACTGCTTCACACTTTGAGCAAGTGGCTATGTTCCAACTGCTTTAATTATATACAGACTTCAGAGGCATTTAAAGAAAGAATATCACAAGTAGTCAAATGTGTCAGGTTAATAGAAAATCTGCCTATCTCCCTTCTTTAGTCTGTTCCAGCCATCCCCTCCAGTGTGTTTTCTACAATCTAGCTTAGCATCCTTATAAGACTGACTCCCCTGGAAGACTGATTACTCTTTGCTCTAATTCCTTTTCCCTTTCCCCCTGGAGAGTGTGCTTCCTTGCTTGTTGATATTGGAATTGGCATGACTTGGTTCAGTCAATGTAATATAAGCAGATATGAAGAATGTCACAATGGAGTAGAAGCTTTAAACACTGGTACATAGTTTAGCTAAGCCCTTGCTCCTTCTCTCTCACACTATTGATCCCTTTTTGCTTATGGGGAAATCTGTGTTCTGGAATTGAGAAAACCCTGGAGCAGAGCAGGATAGCAACTTAGAGCAGACATTTATTTTACCTGCAGTCTCCATGTAATATGAAGAAAAAAATTACATGTTTTAAGAATGTTAAGATTTTTTTAGAGTTGCTATTCCAGCAAAGCTGATAATACAATGTCCCTAGGCTTAGCAGATTTCAGCAATTCATCATCTCTCAGAATAAAACCCATGTTCCTTATCATGGCTTATATGAGTCCTCCACCACTGACCACCACTCCCCTCCATGCCACATATATGCATTTTATCCTCAAGTTCATGAGAAGACAATGAGCTTTACGATGAGAAGACAATGCTTCCATGTCCTTAATAACAGTGTCCCCAAGTCTTCAGGAGTCAGTGAAAACACATGTCATTTGCAATTATTTTCAAATTCCTGGTTTATTTTCTAAATACAAAACAAGAGTTTCAAAATGTATGATATATTTAAAATTTTCACATTAAATAAATTAATGCCTTTAACATGTAACTCCTCATTTGGAGACAACTTCAAACACATATATTTGAGACCCTTTGTGAATGATAAGGCCCAACTCAAATGATTCCTCTAGTCAATCACTTTCTTTCCCTACACAGTCCCCTTCAACTCCTCCAGTAGACACCCTCTATTTTTGGTCATTGATACTTTTCCCTCTACCCAAAATGCTTTTTGTCAAACTCTTTTCCATCCTTCATCATTGTGAGCAGGCCCATTACCCACTCTGAGAATATAGTTGATACTCTGCACCACTACTCCAGTAGTGAATCACTACTTCCTTTATACATCAGAGCCCTGTATTATACCATAATAGCATATAGAATTTTTATATGCCTCTGTAGCCTTTGAGGACAGACACTAGAATATATGTATCTTGATGTCTTTCATTCTACACCACCACAAAGGGGCAAGAAGGAGTAAAGCTAAAGGTATTAGATATCCTGGTACACTAGCTTTCTAGTATCGAAGGGGAAACCCTAATTTGCAGCATTTATTGATTTCCATGATAAAAATACCAACTACTGAATGCTGAGTTAAAAAGAGATGTGGGTCTTGCTAGCTGGTATGAGTGGGCTCCAGCATATCAGTGAATTATATGAGTAATGGAGACACGATATTGGAGTAAGTTGATGGTCCAGGGCTGGGGCTGAGTTTGAGAGTAGGGAGAAAGTGAAGTTGCGGTTTGAGGATCAGTGAAGGGAGAGTTCTGGGCACGTGGAAAGGTTGCTGGTGCAGAGGTCATCATTTGAGGTCTGTATTCTTTGGTATTATCCAAATGTACAGTTTTCCTGGCACAAACTGATTCTCTAAGCCATTAATTGACAACTTTTGAAATAAATTAGACCTTGCCACAATGTAGCTCCAGATTTGAGGCTGTGTCTCAATTCCTGATTAATGACCTCCTGTAAAGGCTCTGTTGAAGTCACCACTGATACATAACAAACCATCCTAAAACTTAGTGCCTCAAAACGATGACCAGTAATTTTGATCATGAATCAATTTGATCAGAAATTGACAGGAAAGCCATGAATCCATTCCTCACAGCACCTCCTGGGGAGGCTGAACTGGGGTTAGATCTATTCCAAGATGGGTCATTAACAATTGGTGTTGGGTCTTAGCTGGGGGCTCAGCTGGGCTGAAGATCAAAGGCCTTGGTCCTCTCAATGTGCACTTATCCTTGTTGGCCTCTCTATATGCTCCTCAGGCTTCCTTACAATGTGGTAGTTGGGTTCCAAAAGCAAGGATCTCAGGAAAACCAGGCAAAGTCTGTGTCACCTTTGATGAGCTAGACTTAAGTATTACAGTAACATCAATTTTGCCATAATTACAGGCTTACCCCAATTCAGAGTAAAGGACCACACAATAAGAATACTTTCATTAAAAGTACTATCAACATCATATTGTAAACAAAGCATGTGAAAAGTGATAGATTGTGTTGACCAGTTTCTTCCTTCCAAAGAAGCCCCTTTGCCCAGGAACCCAGGCCCTGCTAGGTTCCAATAGTCACATTCTCCTTATCTGAGATTCTCCTTGCTACGAAGTGCATGGTACTGGGAAGACTCCATCCAAATTTGACTTTCTTTGGAATGACTGGTCTCAACTAGAGGTTCAAGAACTTAATAAAAAGCTACTTACAATTAAGGGTGGTAATAAGCTGGGTAGCTTCAACAAAGGCAGGCAGCTTAACAGAGAGAACAGAGAAAGAGACAAGGAAATTCCAGCTAAAATCACTGTCATCCAAAGAAAACCTTTATACCCAGGGCTGTACTCTTGGAGGAACAACTTCAGAGACTTAATACTACAGGGAAAATAGATTTTACCAAAATATCCCAGAATGTCGTCAAATAAGTAAGCGAAAAAACAAGCCTCAGAGAAGGTATGGTAGTTAAGGAGGGAATGAGTGTTCAGAGTTGCTACAACATATTATCTAAAATGCCCAGTTTTCAACAATTGTGAAACATAAAAATAAACAGGAAAGCAGACAATAGACATTACCTGAGAAGTTGCAGATATCACCTTTAACAGACAAAGACTTCAAAGCAGCTATTATAAATGTGCTCAAATAATTAAAGAAAAAATGTGTAAAGAAGTGAAGTGTGATGAAAATGTCACATCAAATAGAGAATATTAATAAAGAGAAAAATTACACTAAAAATCACCAAACAGAAATTTTGGAGATGAAAAGTACAATTATGGAAATTAGAAATTCACTAGAGGAGATGAACAGTAGACTTCAACTGAGAGAATAAAGAAGCCATGAACTGGAAAATGGGTAGAGTTTATGCAGTCTGAAGAACAAATAGAAAAATAAATAAAGGGAAATGTGAGATACTATCAAGCACTTGAGTATACATATAATGAAGCACCAGAAGGAGAGAGAAAGGAAAAAAATATTCAAAGCAATAATGGCTATAATCCTCCTGCATTTGAATAAATACATTCATTGACAAATATAAGCAGCTCAACTAATTTCAAGTAGTATAATGAAAAATTCAGTCCCAGACACCTCATAGTAAAAACTTGAAAATTTTCAAAGAACAGTAAGACCTTGGTTGAGTAAATTGTGATCTTGTATAGAAAACTATGCAAACATTTAAATGGTATGTAGATATATGTTTATTGAAGCAGAGCAAGATTCCATTTGCTAAATGAAAAAAAGCAGGTTATAAAATTACATATTGTATTTTTTGGTAATACCAATTAAATATATGGAGCAATTAGAAGAGTAACTATTAATTAATCATAGAGTGAGAACTCCATAAAGGGTAGCTCTTACTGATTTTATTGCTGCTTTTGTGTTTATTTTCATCATCATTGATATCAATTTAACAAGGATTTATTATGTTATAATCTTAAATTTCATCAGGTCAAACTTGTAGATAATACAGAGTTTATGTCAATCATTTCATGCCAGTCATAGAAAAAAATATATAATTGCTCAAATCTACTGTAAGTGACCATATGTTTTCCTACCCTGGCTTTTGTTGGTTGAAAATAATTATATCAGCGTTTATTCCCTAGTAAGGTATTCCCCATCTGACAGCTTGCTTATGAACTTACACAAGAACTGCTCAGGTCATGGGCAGTTAAGAGGAATGGCCTCTCTTGTTGTAGAGTTTCCCTCACCAACAGAGGCCTGAAGAGGATGTTGAATGTCAGATACTAGCAGGCCTGATTTTAGTTATAGGAGTTACCAACTTGGCCTGTATTTATCTGGGCACAGAATCACGAGCCACTCAAGCAGGAACAAAACTTTATTTTTGAAAAAGCCGCCAATACTCCGTAGGCGCCGGCAAGCCAAACCCGGTCCTCCCACGTGGGCGTCTGCCCGAACCGCGCGTCTCCCGGAACCGGGGGGCCCGGACCTCCCCCGGAATTTCCTCCTACTATCCTTCCCCAACCAATGGGAACTCTCCAGGAGTCCCGTAACATGAGTCTGGTAGCAGGCCAAGGTGAACAGCAGGAGTCCAATTTGCATATGAATGTAAATCTTAACATAATCATATCATCTCAGTGGCTAGCTGGCGTCACTTTACAACCAAAGGTGCCATGCATCAAATTATTTGCTTGTGGCTCCTAGCATCTGCCCCCTTCTGTTTAATTAAGCAACAAGCAATGTGGCTAGGGACCGTGCCTGGTAGGTTGTCCAATTCAACATATGGTTCTTACCCGTCATGGGAGAACTGACCTTTAGGCGTCAGCTTCCTGTCTTAGGTTGAATCCACTGCAATCAGATCAACCCGTCACTGACTATCGGTCCAGCATACAACCATACTTGTGGATAGGCCTATGCACCAGTGGGGGGGGTGAGGTTCTTGCCTCACCTCTGTTGGCCCCCAAATTTTGCCTTGGTGCCAGTGGGGGGGTGAGGTTCTTTGCCTCACCTCTGTTGGCCCCCAAATTTTAGACCATCACTAGTAGAAGGGGGGAGGATACAGAAATGACACGGCACCAAGACAATTGATAGCTCCTTTGGAAAAATTGCGTCACTGGTGACACCATCAGCAAAGATATGCCAGCATTACCACAATTAACATGGGGTGAGCTGGCAAGGAAATTGCATCACTGGTGACACCATCAGCAAAGATATGCCAGCAGTACCACAATTCGGTGCACCAGATGATATTTCACAATGTATGCAACTGATATATAGTCCAGGCAAGTTCTGCAAGCAGTTCAAATTGGAGGAGTCTATCAATATGTCCATTTCCTCCCAAAGTAAATCAAGTCCTTGATTGAGCATTACTTGTTGAGTTATATTCATTGATGCATCAGTTTATACAGTTTACTGTGATAGCTATCATAGAAGCTGTAGTTTGGTTTTATCTCAGTCTTCACCGGAATTGGGATGGAGATGGAAATTCTGGCAATGATGCTAAAGAGACATTATCCTGAACAGAATTATTAAATATAATGAAAAGGAAAGGTGAAAGTAAACAAACAGATCTGTTAAACTCCTTTAAAAACAATCCTTAACAGTTGTTTACCTAATTTAAATTAGTAAACAAACAGATCTGTTAACCATCTTTAAAAACAATCATTAACAGCTGTTCACCTAATTTAAATTAAACCATATAAATCACGTGAATAAAGAAAAAATTCGGATCCATTTTTTCATGAGCGCTCCTCATATAAGAAATATGGACATACACACATACAGACATACAACACAAAACAGAAGTGTGCACACAACATACAACACATAAGACAATAGTAAATAAAGGCCTTGTAGCTATACCTAGGTGAAATCTCCATTGCAATGTTTAAAAACTCCACAGTCAAAAAATAAAACACAGTCAAAAAATAAAACTGATCAGAAAAACATTAACCTAGGTTTGTATGAGCTCAAAAATAAAATAGAACTTTATGATGTGGGAAAAATGCAATAATAAAATAGATATTGAAAAAAACACCTTGGTTAATCACTGTCACAGATGTAAGAATAGCCAAGCTGGAGCTCTGGATGTCAGCTGTTATGGATTTGAGTCAAATCATCTTCTTTTTCTGTAGAAATTGTTTTAGTTAATCTCTCTGGAATCCAAATCGGTTGCTGTTCATCTTGTGGGAAAACACAGATAGCGCCCCGATTCCAGACTATCACTGGATCCGGGCCTTTCCATTGTCCTGTTAGAATATCTTTCCAAAGTACCTTAGGCTTATGTACATTTTTTTGGGTACAAATGTCTTTCCGCAGCACTAAGTCCCGATGAATCCAAATTTAAAAAGTTTAGAGTAAAAAGGGTTATTTTAAGTTTATCTTTGGGGGATATATACCCCTTTCCAATTCCCTCCTTTTGTTTTAATAAGTACATTTTAATAGTTTGATGAGCTCTTTCAACTATGCCTTGTCCTTGTGGATTGTATGGAATTCCTGTTATGTGAGTAATGTCAAATGATGAGCAAAATTGTTTAAAAGAGGTGGAAGTATAACCAGGACCATTGTCCGTTTTTAACTGTTTTGGAACGCCCACAGTGGCAAAATTTTGTAAGCAATGAGCTATAACATCTTTAGTTTTTTCTCCGGCATGAAGGGAGCCCATCAAAAATCCGGAAGAAGTATCAACTGTAACATGTAAATATTTTAATTTTCCAAATTCTGGCAAGTGTGTGACGTCCATCTGCCAAATATGGTTAGGTATCAGTCCTCTAGGATTGACTCCAAGATTAACTTGTGGTAAAAATGTCACACAATTTTGACATTGTTTTATTATATGTCTGGCTTGTTCTTTAGTTATTTTAAAACGCTTTTGTAAAGTATTAGCATTGACATGGAACCTTTTATGAAAATTTATAGCTTCTTCTATTGTGGAGAAAATATGTATGTCATGTGTAGATTTATCTGCTAGTTCATTGCCCATACTAAGGGCTCCAGGCAATCCTGTATGTGCCCTGATATGACCTATAAAGAATGGATCTTTTCGGTCCCAGATTAGACTTTGTATAGCGGAAAACAAAGAGAAAACAGTAGAAGAAGGTGAAATCCTACCAGCATCTTCAAGGGATACTATAGCATTAACTACATACTGACTATCAGAAAATAAATTAAATACAGAATCTTTAAACATCATAAAAGCTTGTAATACTGCATTAAGCTCTACCTTTTGAGCTGATTGTTTGGGTACTAAAAATGTAAAAGTTTGATCAGGAGTAACTACTGCTGCTGTACCACTGTTTGACCCATCAGTGAATATATTTGGAGCATTTATGATAGGTGTTTTTCTTGTCATTTTTGGAAAAACTACAGGATGCTTAGACCAAAAAGACAACAAAGGATTAGATGGTAAGTGATTATCAAATGAAACACTAGTTTTACACATGATTATTGCCCAAGTCTTTAACTCATTAGCTAACTCATCAATTTGATCCACAGTATATGGAGTAATAATTTTATTGGGAGAAATCCCAAACACTCCCTTTGCTGCTTTTATTCCTTTGAGTATTAATTGTCCTACAGCCTCAGGATATCTAGTAAGAATAGTGTTAGGAGAATAAGATAAATGTATCCATAATAATGGACCTTCTTGCCAAAATACTCCTGTGGGAATATTTTTTGTTGGTAGTACAATAAATAATAAAGGCAAACTTATATCAATTCTATCCAAATGCATATTTTCCATATATGTTTCAATGATTTTTAATGTTTTTCTTGCTTCAGGCGTTAACATGCGGGGTGAATTTGGATCTGATGGACCTTTTAGAATATCAAATAAAGGTCCTAACTCTCCTGTTGGTATGCCTAGATAAGGCCTTATCCAATTTATGTCTCCCAATAACTTTTGAAAGTCATTAAGTGATTTGAGTTGTTCTACTCGTATTTGAATTTTTGGTGGACGGACCATGGTTGAGGATAATAGAACTCCTAAATAATTAATTGGAAGATTTAATTGTACTTTATCTATTGCTATCTCTAGATTATAATTTTTCAATAAGTTTGTAAGTGTGGCATAACATTCTAGTAATGTGTTTTTATCTTTATGTGCCAATAACACATCATCCATATAGTGAAATATTTGTAGTTCAGGATTTTGATTTCTAAGTGGCTGGATTGCTTTATTAACATAAATTTGACACATAGTTGGGCTGTTAGCCATCCCTTGAGGGAGTACTTTCCATTCATATCTCTGATCAGGACCTTCATGATTCAGTGCAGGGATAGTAAATGCAAAATGTGGACTATCCTCGGGATGAATTGGAATTGAAAAGAAACAATCTTTAATATCTATAGCTAAAACATGCCAGGTTTTTGGTAAAGCAGACAATTGAGGAATCCCTGATTGAGCAGGTCCCATAATAACCATCTCATTATTAATGGCTCTTAAATCTTGTAATAATCTCCATTTACCAGATTTCTTTTTAATGACAAAAATGGGAGTATTATGGGGGGATATGGAAGGTTGTATATGTCCTTCCGCTAATTGTTGTCTGACCAAGTCATGGGCTACTTGTATCTTTTCTTTAGACAGGGGCCACTGAGGAACCCACACTGGTCTTTCTGATTTCCAAGTAATTTTGATTGTCTCAGTGGCCCTTTCTGAAAACCCAATCCATGTCTAATTACTTCTTGATCTATTTGAATAGGTGTTGTCATACCTTGTTCTTGTTCTCTTAATCTTTTTTCTTTCCTAAAGCCTTGTTTAGCCCTAGTAGTGGGCGCGTTAGGATTGATGTTATTTGTTAATGTCAATCCTAATTGATCTAGGACATCTCGTCCCAATAAATTTACGGGAAGATGATCCAATACATAGGGCTGTATAGTTCCTTCACATCCTTCAGGATCCCTCCAATCTAATACCATAGCACTTCTATGGGGATTTATTGCCACTCCTAGGCCTCGAAGCGTTTGAGTGGCTTGTTGTAATGGCCAATGTTTTGGCCATTCTTGACGAGATATGATGCTGAGGTCAGCTCCTGTGTCCAGCAGCCCATTAAAGTCATGTCCTTGAATATTTAATTTTAGCATTGGGCGAGAATCTAAATTTAAAGACAGCATAGCCCAATCTACACCTGTGGAGCCTAATCCCTTGGAACCTCTTTCTACAGCACGACTGGAAAATTTATCATGCAGGCTGGGTATTATTAATAACTGTGCTATTCTATCTCCTGGTGAAATTACTGATATACCTCTTGGAGAACTAGCTATAATTTTTATTTCACCCTCATAATCGGGATCAATTACTCCAGGACTTATCATAAGTCCTTTTAGTGTAGAAGAACTGCGTCCCAATAATAAGCCTACTGTTCCCTGGGGAAGAGGTCCTTTTACTCCTGTGGGAATGATTTGAACTCCCATCTCTGGAGTTAGTACTGCTCTGGCAGAGGCGCAGATGTCCAGCCCTGCGCTCCCTCTAGTTTGTCTGATGAGGGATTTAATGGATAATGCGTCCTGGGCACTACCTTGATGGTGCTGCTGGGTTCCTCCATTGCCCCATATATTTGTGGTTTTGGGCCCCGGGGCATTGGGCCCTTTAGTCCGTTTTTTGGCAATGGAGCTTGATACCTTTCTCCACGATATCGTGGGTAAACACTTGGTCCTTGTCCGTTTTTTGATAACGGGATACCCTCTATGGTGGTTTGAGAACGGCATTCATTAGCCCAATGTTTCCCTCTATGGCATCGTGGGCAAATACCCGGTATTCTATTCCTTTGATACCCAGCTTTGTTAAACCCTCCTCTTATGGGGCAACTCCTTTTAAAATGTCCTGTTTGATTACAATCATAGCATGTTTTTGGCCTGGCATCTAAAGCCTGTTGTACTGCTGCTAAGACTTGCCCTTGTTCATTAATGTCTCTACATAATTTAATATATGTGTTTAAATCTTCATGTCTCCATGGTCTAATGACCTCTCTGCAGCAACGATTTGCTTGGTCATAAGCCAGTTGTTTTATAAATGGCATTACCTGTTCTGTATTTCCAAATATCCTAGAGGCTGCCTGGATAAGTCTATCTACAAATTCAGCGTAAGGTTCATTAGTTCCTTGTATTACCTTAGATAATTGACCTTGTAAGTCTCCATGCCCCTGTAAAGTTTTCCATGCCCTAACTGCATCTACAGCAATTTGTGCGTATACGCCAGGGTCACATTCAATTTGCTGTCTTTGACCCTCATAAGGTCCCTTTCCCAATAGCATATCTATATTTCTTTGAGGGTAACCGGCTTCTGCATTTCGCCTAGCTGTCTCCATGCAAAATTCCTCATTGGCAACCTTCCATAACAAATATTGTCCTCCGTTTAGCACAGATCGACACATGTTAGCCCAATCTACTGGTGTCATGTCCAAGTTGGTAACAGATTCGACCATGCTTATCGTGAAGAGAGCTTGCGACCCATAGGTTGTTACAGCCTCCTTTAATTGCTTTACTGTTTTGAAATCTAAAGCACGGTGAATTCCTTGCCCTCCTGCCTGCTCAAGTACAGGGCATGCTAATCTTTGGGGTCCTGCCTCAGAATTCTGTCCATCAACTACGGGAGTTGAGGGCCGCTCAGTTGTAGATGGAGCTGTTGGTTGAATTACGCCCTCTGGTGATAGAACGAAGTTAGTAGCAACCTCCTGTTGTAATTCTCCATCTGATGGCTGTTTTTCCTCTAAGCTTTCTTTTTTTAAATTTTCCTCTGTCTGACTAGCTTGAGAGACCTACTCTTTTGGTTGACCTAGCGTTTTTTCTACCATAGTTTGGATCTCTAACAATTTACTTAACAGTTTTTCGGTTTGTTTTTTACTAGATTCTAATCTACTATAAAGGTAACGTAACCCAATAAGATAGCATAAAACAAAGCCAAAACAGAATGAAACAAAAACGGAACAGAGAATGGTTATATCAATTTTCTCTTTCTCAGGGCCGAATAACTTCAAACCTTGAGCCAACCATTTTTCCCAGTTCGCCTGAGAAAATTCTAGGGCTAGGGAGCTTGAAATAAAAACAAAATAAATCAAAACAAGAACACATTGTTTTTTGAAATGGTCACCCATTCCGTCGCCTTCCCTCAGGGGCGAGCAATTTTACTCACCTCTAAGTTTCAGGCGTTCCCCGCACGGGCCGCCAATTGCCGCAGTCTTGGCTGGGCACAGAATCAGGAGCCACTCAAGCAGGAACAAAACTTTATTTTTGAAAAAGCCGCCAATACTCCGTAGGCGCCGGCAAGCCAAACCCAGTCCTCCCACGTGGGCGTCTGCCCGAACCGCGCGTCTCCCGGAACCGGGGGGCCCGGACCTCCCCCGGAATTTCCTCCTACTATCCTTCCCCAACCAATGGGAACTCTCCAGGAGTCCCGTAACATGAGTCTGGTAGCAGGCCAAGGTGAACAGCAGGAGTCCAATTTGCATATGAATGTAAATCTTAACATAATCATATCATCTCAGTGGCTAGCTGGCGTCACTTTACAACCAAAGGTGCCATGCATCAAATTATTTGCTTGTGGCTCCTAGCACTGTAAGTGACCATATGTTTTCCTACCCTGGCTTTTGTTGGTTGAAAATAATTATATCAGCGTTTATTCCCTAGTAAGGTATTCCCCATCTGACAGCTTGCTTATGAACTTACACAAGAACTGCTCAGGTCATGGGCAGTTAAGAGGAATGGCCTCTCTTGTTGTAGAGTTTCCCTCACCAACAGAGGCCTGAAGAGG
This sequence comes from Spermophilus citellus, assembly GCF_964194105.1. NCBI lineage: Eukaryota > Metazoa > Chordata > Mammalia > Rodentia > Sciuridae > Spermophilus > Spermophilus citellus. The sequence goes on along the minus strand of NC_138188.1, from coordinate 29,193,123 downwards.
CTGTTGAATGTCAGATACTAGCAGGCCTGATTTTAGTTATAGGAGTTACCAACTTGGCCTGTATTTATCTTTCTCCTATATCCTTCACCAGAAAATAGGCTATTGCCCTCCCTAACCCTTCTCCTGTTCACCCAGGAAATATTCCCTAATGAGGACACTTTCTTGGTCCTGATGGACCAGGAAGGTGCTGGTTCCTTTCTGTTTTCTTTCTCCTGTAACTAAACCTTGCTGATACTTCTGTCCAAAGCCTGATTCCAATACTGGGCATGAACTATATTCCTCTAGTGTCCCTTACCCAGCTGACCTCCATGCTGGATCTCAGAGCAAAAATCTGAGCCTCAGCAACATCCAAAAGCTTCAGAGTTCACTCTAATGTCCCCAAAATGCCCAACATTATTTCCTCCACTTAAATCACTCCAAGAATTATAGGGCCACAGATCAAAGAGCCATCTGATTAACTTCTCATAACATGATAAATATGACAAACAGTGAAGTATTCTATTGCCTTATTCCAATACTATTGTCCTTTGTTTCTCCTACAAAAATTATGTATTCGAACTATTCATAGTTTAGATCAATTTAAATACCTGGCCTAGGAACCAACACATGCATGTTTATATTTCTCCTGTAGAGAAAAAATTATTTACCAATTGCTATTACAAATCAGCTGTGTTCAAAGCATTGTCCTTAGTGAACCTAATTATCCTCTTTCCAAATAACTGTTTATTAACTATTGGACTAACCTACTTTTAAGAGAGTGACTTACTGTATTTAAATACTATAAATAATTAAATCCAGAAAGGTTTAACAGAGTGTGGAAGGAAGATGAAGTTATATATGGGTAAGCATTAACAAAAGAAAATATTATTAATATCAAACCAATTCTTCTTTAGGCATTATAAACATAATACATACAGCTATTAGTTGCTAAAGCAAAACACCTGTCAATCATTTATAAGAGTTTCCAATTCTAAGAAAGTATTTTACAATAAACAGATGCTACATGTAAAATACAGAGACGGGGTGTCATCCTCAATCTAATTTTTCTAAGAGTGTCTCCCCAAGATTACTAATTACATATACATATCTGCCACTACACTTAACAAATATTTCTCTGTCATTTTTCCCACTTAGGTTTGGCAGTAGAAATTTCATTACCAGATAAGCCCATTTTAATTTAGACACAACAAAGGTAATCACTAAATTCATAATAAGATGGTTCGGTGGGGGGTCAGGATGATGATGAATCCTCAGTTTACACTTGCTAAATAGTTAATCATCCCTGCAAGGGCAGTGGACCTAAAGCTTGGACAGATAAATTAAAATCTCTCTGCAATTTTATATTTGGAAGGTTTTGGCTTTTCCTGAGTCAGATATTTTTGTAAATATAAAACATAAAGCAACACCATTTTGTATTCGTATAATTCTTCATACAGTGGCAAGAGTAATTTGTGAAAAAAAAAGTAGCACTAACACAACTGAGACAAATTCTGGGCTTTATTCCTCCTTGTGGATCCTCTTGCCCCATTCTCTTGGAGATAGCTATTAGACTTGACAAGCAAATGCAGACACCTCATCAAAAGGAACCAGGTTAACTGCTATATGTAATTACTTAAGTGATGGGTTTCCTAAATTAATTCACTCTTAATCAAATGACATTATGTAATATCTTCAGATATCAACCTTAAATTATGAAGACATATATTTGAATCTGTTTTAAACATCCACAATAATTGTTAAAATTGTAAAGAGAATATAGATATGTAACTGAATTCAATCTGAAGCCTAACATTGATGTCCTGTAACTGAAGAAAGTGACATCAAGATGAACAAGATTTCTCATGATGAACAGGAATTCCATTGGTTTTGCTTTTATACTCCAAGGGCTATTGCACAATTTGGGGCAAATAGTAGATGCTGAAAAAGCGAAATTTAAAGAAACTTATTCCTCTGAGCATTGTATTTTGTTTTTGTTTGATTTGGGTTTTATTTTTCACTTTTAGTGGGGACATGGCAGGAGACCGTGGTTAGGGGGATGGATAAGGGAAAATGATAAGTGAACTGAAAGAGGCCTATAGGGCAGAAGCAAGCTAACAAGGAAAAAACTCAAGTGAAGCCACTAGAAACAAATAACCACGAGAATGAAACAAAGGGAAGAGATTTATGGGGAATTTCCACAGCCAGACATAATCTTGACAGTGTTCTCTCCCACTAGGGAGGCACCACAAGAACAGAAGTAATGAGCCTTATGAAAATTCCAAGCTATATTCCCTGTTGTGGTTCACTTTTCCTTAACCAGAGAAAAGATAATTTTCTCCTTTATCTTCTTTAAAAACTGAAGTGGGTACATATTTCACATTGCTCATTTTTGAAACCTCAGAACTACTTACATTAATTTGCATACAATAATTATTTACTTAATTAACAAGCTCTCAGCTTGATTATCCCTTCAACCCTTAACAAGCTGAAAATTATATGATTCCTCTTCAAAGGAAAGACATATTCCCTAAATAGGATCTATTGCTTATAATAGGACTTACTGAACACAATTTCCACATGGCTTTTGCAGTGAGATTAAAACTGGTTCCAGGACAAAGAGGGAGAAATATATTTAATACTAAGAGCTCAGAAAAAGAGAAATCTCAGGTGTATCTATCATTGAAAACCCAGAAATTTTGAAATTTAGGTTATCTATAAAGCCAATATCTTTAGTAAAATTCTTAAAAGTAACAAGAAAAAAAAAATACTGAGAAGTAATATATCCCCCACAGAGCTTTAAAAAACACCAATATTTAGAGTTACTAATGCTTTATTTAATAAGTTAGCAGAATATATCAAAATGTAATGCTCCTGGTACATTAAGAATTTTCCCCTGTGGTTTAGGAACTAAAAATCTAAACCAACCAATTAATCTATGAATAAAGAGAATTTTTGAAATCAATTTAATGAAAAATAGCAAGTTCCAAATCCAAAAGACCTTCTTTTACTCTGGCCACAAAATCACTTAAATGTCAAAAGGATAAAGTGAGTGGATATAGTAAGTAAGTGAGCTTAAAAACAAAATGAATTGTTCTCTCTAGGCAACAAATGAAGAAGCAATCTGGGCCAGCCCACTGCCCACTCACCAGATGTCTGACTTTGTGTCATAGCCTTGGTGTTTCAGAGCCTCAGGACTCATATAATGCGGAGTTCCAGTTAAAGTTGTGGCCAGGTCACAGGATCCCATTAGGAGTCGAGAAACTCCAAAATCCCCTAGAAATAATAATTAATCTTTATGAATACTTTAAAACAATAAAAATCAGCACTGGAAATTAAACACTGGATGTGTGTCTAATTTGATCATTTTATTATGCAATGCTTCTACTATTTTAAAGGGGAAGAAAGTGATACTTTAAATTCTACAAAGCTGGTAAATAGTTATAAAAACACAAGTTTTATAGGAAAAAAAGACTGAGCCAGTACAGTGAATTATATAACCTAAAATTATTTATTTCTGGAATTATTAACAATTAGACAATTTGATATAAAATGCTTCTTCAAGTCTGAAATGATTCTGGAAGAGTTGAATATGATGATGGACAATTTTATCTGAGGAAGGGGAAGGTTTGTTCTTTAATTTACAATAAAGGGAAAATGTAAAAGACTTGAAACTACTCATGAGCATAACTATAAAAATTTGAATACACTGGCTTTTCTATTTTCGCCTCCTTAGATGAATGCTTTTATTCCTTCACTCCCTAAGAACATCTTACATGATGATTAGATAATCTAGTAACTGTGAAGTGAGGGTACAGTTCTGAAGAAATAAACACTATAAAGCCACTATATCAACATTTTAATTATCCATGATAACTTCTTATTGCTTATGATAAAGTCAGTGGGAAACCTAGATAATTAATCAAACCAGTAAAACAAGTCTAACCACCTACCAAGAAAGTGAACTCAAAGTAGATCTGAGCAGGACTACAACGTATATTTGTCAAATCAACCAAGCACATAGTAAATGTTCTATACCCCAATTTATATTGGATAATCAGAAACAAAACAATTGCGTTTAGTTGGACCCATCCGAGCAAAAAAAATTGAGAAGTTTAAAGAAACTAATGATAACTCTAATGGTTCCATGTACCATATACTTCAGCTTGATAAAATAACATCTAGAAAAATATGTAATGTTTTTGGATTACATATTTTTTTAAAACTTACCAATTTTCAGTAGATTATTTTTCAAAAATATATTCTTTGATTTCAGATCTCGATGAAGTATCCTCCTACAAAAGGCAAAAAAGGATATATGACTTCATGTAAAATATAAAATTTTGAAATTCAAATATTGTATATGGTTATAGGTGAAGTGATTCACAAGTGTGTGTGTATTTTATATATATATATATATATATATATATATATATATTCATATATATTCCCACTGATATATTTTATTTTTTATTTTTTTGGTAGCAGGAATTGAATCCTGGGTTGCTTAACCACTGAGCAACATCCCCCCAACCCCTTTTTCATTTATTTATTTATTTATTTATTTTGAGATAGGATCTTGCTAAGTTGCTTAGAACCTCACTAAGTTGTTGAGGCTGGCTTTGAATATGTATCTTTAAATTTTTTAAGCTGCTAAGCCATAAACAGTTTCATGGAAATGTTTATTTAAATAAAGGTTTTAGAGGGGAACATGTAGTTGAGAAAAGTTGGGAAATTAACGATTTTAACAGGGCAGATCATATTATGTTTCTGTAGCATGATTTATAAAGATTCACAATATAGGACTATGTATACCTTATAATCAAGTTGGAGATAATTTAAAAGGCACATAAATGAGGGTAAGAGATGACTAGAAGGGGAAACTAGTCATTGTACCTTGATTAAATATTATTTATAATTATAGTTATTAATACAGACATTAACTTAGTATAAGGGAACCTCTTTCCCAACAAATGATTACTCTAAAGTACATGCCCACAAAATTAATAAAATTATTATTAGTTGAAAACCAGAAATATTGGTTATAAAAATAAATAGTTTCACCATTACAATTAATGGTGTTACAATTGTAGTAATACATTTGTATAGTGGTTAGACCTCAACCTTCCAGAACAAGTTGAAATTCAAACTAAAGAACAGATCCAAAGAAAGGCTAAATTTAAATAGTTCACTTCATAGGAGACAAAAATGGCACAAAATCAACCAGGCCTAAGGAATCAGAATTATGTATAATTTACTGAAGGTTATATACCCTGTGAAAACAAAGTACATCTGTCCAATCCCACAAACAATTCTCACCTAGATCTATTCAACTATAGAAACTACATTTAACCACTATTCTCTCCTGTCTTTATACCTAGACCTGGGTTACCCATGAATATATCATTAACTTTTTAATGATTTAAAACCAGAAAAAATATATATAGCAAAAGAAGGATAAATAAAACTTGGCTTATGCTTGGCTTATGCTATTAGATACCTACCCCATAACTATTCTCCTCTTCCTCTCCCTTGACACCATTATCCCCTGAGCCACTAAGAAGGCTCAGCCCTGTTAGCAAAAGGCAACGTGTGTGTGTGTGTGTGTGTGTGTGTGTGTGTGTGTGTGTGTGTGTGGCAGTGGGTGTATGTATTGGGAAATGAAGAAGCACAATGTGGTAATTCCTTTTACCCCTTTCCCTTGGGGGTCAGTGATATGACAAAATTCTGGTCAATGTAAAGGCTTACTTTTCAAGAATGTAAAATAATAAATATTATGAAAATAATAAGTGAACATATGTCAAATATTTAATTTAATTTATTATTTGAGTAAAGAACCAGTTAAGGTAAAAAACTGAGTTAGAGTTGTTGAGAAGCTACAGTATTACTAATAGGAGGACATGAATGCTCACTACACTACAAAACTGGTTAGTGACCAACAAAGCATAAACCATAATCACCAGGATTATCTCTTCTACTGGATATTATTTGCATCTCTAATGCATAAAGATATTCAAGTTTATTTCCTACATACATGATTTTTTTTTTAAGAATTCATTCCACTTTACCTTCTCTTTCCCACCTCTCCACTATGCCTCTCCATTTCCTTCTACACTACTGATCTTCCCGTCATCTTCATGATATCCTATATTTCTTTCCCCCTTTCCATTATTTTACTCTAGCATCCATATATGAGAGAAAAAAATAAAGCTTTGAGCTTCTGAGTTTGGCTTACTTCATTTATATATATATATATATATATATATATATATAAAATTTATATATATATCACATATATATAAATGATATCATATAAATCATATATATATATTACTTAATGCATTTATCTGATGATAGGCACACCTGGATTGATTCTATAACTTAGATACCGTGAATTATACTGCTATAAATGTGAGGTGGCTGTATAGCTCTGTATAGCTACAGTATGTTAATGTTAGAGCTTCCGGGAAGATACCAAGTAGTGGGATATCTTGGTCACATGGTATTTCCATCCCTAGTTTTTTTGGGAATCTCCATACATACTAGTCTGCAGTCCCACCAACAATGTAGCATTGTATCTCTTTCCCCATAACCTTTCCAGCATTTATTATTGTTTGTATTCTTTTTTTCTCACATCTTCACACATGTATTTTGTATAATGATGAGGATCTCCTTCCATCATCCATGCTATTCCCCTTCTCCCTCCCTTTCCCTCCCACCCCTATTCCCTATCTAGAGGTAATCTTCCTTCCATGCTCTCTCTGTTTGTATTCTTGATCACTGTCATTCTAACTGTAGTTAGATTAAATCTTAGCACTAACTTTTGATTTGCATTTCTGATTGCTATAGATAATAAAAATTCTCTATTTGTTGGCCATTTGTGTTTCTTCTTTTGAGAAGTTTCAGTTTATTTAATTCTTTTGCTCATTGGTTGGTTGGGCTATTTGTTTTTTGTTTGGTTTGGTTTTTTTTATATATTCTGGATTTTTTATATATTCTGGATACTAATTCCCTACTGGAGGAGTAGCTGGCCAAGACTTTCTTCCATTATGTAGGCTCTCTCTTTAGGCTCTTAATCATTTCCTTTGCTGTGCAGAAGCTTTTGAGTTTGATGGCATCCAAATTATTGATTCTTGCCTTCATTTCTAGCACTTTTGGGGTCTTGTTAAGGAAATTGGTGCTAGCACCAATATGATGTAGTATTGACCCTGTTTTCTTCTAGCAGTTGCAAAGTTTCTGATCTAATTACTGTCTTTCATATATTTCAGTTTGAGGTTTGTGCAGGGCGAGAGCTAGCAATCTAGTTTCATTTTTCAACATGTTAGCTCCAGTTTCCCCAGCACCATTTGTTAAAAAGGCGAATTTTTCTCCAAAATATATTTTTGGCACCTGTATCAAATATCAGATGGCTGTAGGAATATGGATTTGTCTCTGTATCTTCTATTCCACTCCATTGGTCTTCATGTCTATTTTGATGCCAATACAATGCTGCTTTTATTACTATGGCTCTGTAATATAATTTGAGATCAGTTATTGTGATGCCTCCTGCTTTATCTTTCTTGTTCTCAATTACTTTGGCATTTCTGGGTCTCTTGTTCTACCAAATTAATCTAAGAATTTTTTTAATTCTGTGAAGAATGTCTTTGATATTTTGATGGGTTTTGTATTGAATGTGTATATTGTTTTGATAGTGTGACCATTTTGACAATAACAAATAACCCAATTAACAAATGGGCCAAGGACCTGAACAGACACTTCTCAGAGGAGGACATACAATTAATCAACAAGTACATGAAAAAATGCTCACCATCTCTAGCAATCAGAGAAATGCAAATCAAAACCACCCTAAGATACCATCTCACTCCAGTAAGATTGGCAGCCATTATGAAGTCAAACAACAATAAGTGTTGGCGGGGATGTGGGGAAAAGGGTACACTTGTACACTGCTGGTGGGGCTGCAAAATGGTGAGGCCAATTTGGAAAGCAGTATGGAGATTCCTGGGAAAGCTGGGAATGGATCCACCATTTGACCCAGCTATCGCACTTCTCGGACTATTCCCTGAGGACCTTAAAAGAGCGCTCTATAGGGATACGGCTGCATCAGTGATTATAGTGGCACAATTCACAATAGCTAGACTGTGGAACCAACCTAGATGCCCCTCAATAGATGAATGGATAAAAAAATGTGGCATCTATACACAATGGAGTATTATGCAGCACTAAGAAATGACAAAATCATAGAATTTGCAGGGAAATGGATGGCATTAGAGCAGATTATGCTAAGCGAAGCTAGCCAAGCCCTAAAAAACAAATGCCAAATGTCTGCTTTGATATAAAGAGAACAACTAAGAACAGAACAGGAAGGAAGAGCATGAGGAAAAGACTACAGTAAACAAAGACGAATGGGGGGAGAGAAACGGAGAGAGAAGGGAAAGCACATGGAAATAGTAGGAGACCTTCAATGATACATAAAATTATAAGAGGTTATGAGGGGCAAGGGGGAGGGAAAAAAGGGAGAGAATTGAACAACAGCAGGGGAGGTAGAGAGGGAAGATGGGAGGGGAGGGGAGAGGAGGGGGGATAGTAGGGGATAGGAAAGGTAGCAGAATACAACAGTCACTAATATGGCATTATGTAAAAATGTGAATATGTAACAGATGTGATTCTGCAATCTGTATTTGGGGTGAAAATGGGAGTTCAAAACACAATTTGAGTCAAATGTATGAAAGATGATATATCATGAGCTATGTAATGCTTTAAATAATAAAAAAAAAGAAAAGAAAAAAAATTCTGCCTATCTAAGAACATGGGATGTCTTTCCATCTTCTAAGGTCTTCTTCAATTTCTTTATTCAGTGTTCTATAATTTTCATTGTAGACACTTCTACCTCCTTGATTACATTAATTCCAAAGTGTTTCTTTCTTTTTTTTTTTGGAGGTTACTGTGAATGGGATGATTTTCCTGATTTCTTCCTTGGCTGAATCAGTCTACGAGTATAGGAAAGACATTGATTTATGGGTGTTGATTTTGTATACTGGCACTTTGCTGAACTCATTTATAAGGTCTAGAAATCTTCTGGTAGAGCATTTTCTGGGTCTTTTCTTTTCCTGTCTGATTCCCTTTGATTTCCCTCTCTTGCCTGATCACTCCAGCTAATGTTTTGAGGATTACGTTGAATAGGTGAGAGTGGACAGCCTTGTTTTGTTTCTGATTATAGAGAAAATGCTTTGAGTTTTTCTCCATTCAGTACAATGATGACTTTGGGTTTGTCACAAATGACCATTGTGACACTGAGGTAAGTTCCTTTCATCCACAGTTTCTCTCTTGCAACTTCAACATGAATGGGCATTGTATTTTATCAAAAGCACCCCTTTTTGCATTATTGAGATAATCAGGTGGTTCTTGTCCTTAATTTTGTTTCAGTGGTAAGTTACATTTATTGATTTTCTTATGCTGAACCAACCTTGCATCCCTGGAATGAAACCCACTTGATCCTGTTGCATTATCTTTTTGATGTGTTTTTGAATGTGACTTGGTAATATTTTATTAATGATTTTTACATCTTTGTTCATTAGGGATACTGGTTTATAGTTTACTTTCCTCAATGAGTCTTTGTCTGATTTTGGTATTAGGGTTATACTGCCTTCAGAGAAGACTGGTGGAACTCAGCTATGAAGCCATCCGGTCTTCAGCTTTTCTTTTTTGGAAGGTTTTTAATTGCCATTTCAATTTTATTACTTGCAATTCATCTGTTTAGGTTTCCTATACCTTCCAAATATAATGTGGGCAAGTCATATATGTCTAGAAATTTGTGTCTTCTAGACTTTTCAATTTATTGGAGTATAAATTTTCAGAAAGGTTCTTCTGATGATCATCTATTTCAGAAGGGTCTATGGCGATACTTCCTTTTCACCTCTAATCTTATTGATTTGGGTCCTCTCTCTTTTGGTTATTTTGGCTAAGGGTTTATCAATATTATTTATATTTTTGAAGAATGAGCTCTTTGTTGCATTGATCATGTCTATTTTTTTAATTCTCAGTTTCATTAACTTTGGTGATGATCTTAATTATTTCCTGTTTTCTAATGGTAGTGAGGTTGGTTTGTTCTTTTTCTATGGCTCTTGAGGTGGAGCATAAGCTTATATGTTTGGGACATTTCTAAATTTTTAATGTAGGCACCCAGTGCTATAAATTTTACTCTTATAACTGCTTTCATACTGTCCCAGAAATTTTGATATATTGTGGTCATGAATTTTTTTAGTTTATTCTTGTCTTGGTATGTTTTAATTCCCCCCTCAAATTTTAAACTGAGCATTGCTGGGTATAGTAACCTTGGCTGGCATTGTCTTTCTTTTAGAGCTTGGAAATGTCTCATCCCAAGCCCTCCTTGACTTCAAGGTCTAAATTGACAAATCATACATGAGCCCTTTTGGTTTGCCTCTATATGTAACCTGATGTTTCTCTCTTGCAGCTTTTAATAGTTTTTCTTTATTTTCTGTGAGGCCTTTTGACTATGTCTTGGAGAGCAGTAAAAGCATACACAACCCCCCCCCCACACACACACAATAATGCATAATGAGAAGTGAAGAATAATATAGTGTGTTTGAAAATGTTAAAATTTAAAAAGATAAAATTGAGGGGAAAAAGAGAAAAATGGGAAGGAAAAACTCTTAATGAGAAATAAAGGGCTTATTTCTAGTGTGATGGTCAAATCTACTGGTAGGGATGGATTTTCAGTCCCTACATTTTTTGGTTCTGTATTTTTGTCCAATATCCTTGTGCTCCTTGCCTAACTGCCAGCCAGGTATAGTAGCTCTCAGCTTCCAACCTCCCAGTACTGGTTGGAATAGATTGGAGAGTGCTGATGAACTTTATAATCCAGGCATCCACCCTGGAGTGCAGATGTGCTTGCCTGGCTGCAGGGAGCATCTTCACAACAGCTCCTATGGGGTGCCAACCATCATGGGACCTTTCTCCCTTAGAATCCAGAGGGTGAGTGGTCCAGGAAAAAATGTGCCCACCTCAGTTTCTCTAGTTCAGGCACCTTCTGGGAAGTTTTTCATAGGCTATTGGTAATTATCTCAACAAGTTTCCATCCTCCATACCCCTAACTGTATCTCTCTTCACAGCTGTGCAAGCTGCTTGGGGGACAGTTTTCAACACCTAGGAATGTATTTCTCACCTGCCAGGGTATTCTGCACTGCAGAGGGCTGCCTCTGAGGGTTGGGGGACCATCCATGCCATGCTGGTGGAGGGCTCTCCTCCCTCATAGACCACTTTCCGCAGACCACTTTGGCTTTGTTTTCACTGAGATGCTTACCCTATCAACTCTGTGTCCATTAAAATCAATCTTCTTCTGTAAAACCCAGGATTCCCTATGTCAATTTTTCTTTTCTTTTTTAGTTTCTTTGTCCACTGATGACACTTTTCTTTTGTGTGCATTCCCCATTCCACACTCTGATGGCAGTGGGAGCTGGCAATTCTCTAAGGCATTGTTTCTTATACTTTCTGTAGTTCTATGTTTTTTAAAATTACAATTTAGTATCATATTTTAATGAGGTTCATTTGCTACTCACCTCGCTGAGGAGAAGTCATTCTATTTTATATGTCTGGACTGCTGGGTGGTGCTTCCTTTCTCTACTGCCATTTTCCCTCTCCCTGCTCATCAGTCCCAACAATTGAAATTTGAGTTCAGACCTGCACTGAAAGCTACCAAATATTCTCTTTTGTCCTTTTCTAAGCTTTGAGAAATTTCTCTAACATCAATGAGATATTGGAAAGTCTGTTGGAAGCTTGTGGAAAATATTTACCTATTCTTATAAAACACAGACAAGGAGAAGAGTGATATATGCCCTTTCTTATGGTTTAAATATGGTCTCCCCAAAAGCTCATGTGTGAGACAATGAAAAAACATTCAGAAATGAAATGGTTACATTTTGAGAGCTGTAACCTTATCAGTGGATTAATCACAGATTAACTGGGTTGTAATTTCAGGCAGGTAGTGTGCAGCTGGAGGAAGTAGGTCACTGGGGGTATGCCTTTGGGGTTTATATTTTGTCTATGATGAGCAGAACTCTCTCCCTATTCCCTGGTTGCAACATCCTGAGCTACTTTCCTCTACCACATTCCTTCCAACATGATGTTCTGCCTTACTTTGAGCTATGGTGTTAGTTAATCATGAACTGAACTTCTTAAACCATGAGCCAAAATAAGCATTTCCTCCTTAAAGATTTTCTTTGTGGGGATTTTGGTCACAGCAACACAAAGCTGAAAAACAACTCTATTATTTTTTTCTGGACTTACATGGTAATGTTGCAACCAACCTGGCAAACTGAGGATAAACCCGACTACAAAAGCCACTGAGGATAGCAGAATAAGGAGACACAAACAATATGAACCCCAGAGGATACTTCAGAGTCACTTGACTTAACTGATTCTAGAACCACACTCCTAGAGATTTCTTGTTAGTAAAAATAATGAATAAATATGTATCATGGAGTCAGAGAGTCTAAGGGTTTAGGATTTAGAATAGTGAACTAGATAGCATACCAATAGACCAGTACTATAAGTTCAAAACAAGTAAAACACTTTAAGAGACACTTACCTGATGACAACTAGACTAGACAGAAGTTACAAATAGTAGTATATTATTAGCCCACATATTAAATATACAAAAGTAAATCAGCACTATAAATTTTACGAACAAGGTATACAATATGTTAGCAGTTATAAGAAGTTATTGGCTGGCACTGTGGTAACAAGACAATAAATTTTATGCAAAAGATCAAATATACCTAGCAACTTGGTAAATAATTTTTTTAATTATAATTTATTTATTTTGTGCTTATAGTACCAAAAATGGCTCCAGCCACTACTCTGTCTCCCTTGTCCTCTTTTTTCTACAGCTGACAGCCAGATTTAATCTCTCTCTCCTCCTTTATATTCTTACTTCTTCTAATTTCTGTCCCCTTCATTGTTAACAACATAGTCTAAGTTACCACTGCATCTACCCTATCCACCCTTTGAAACTGCAAACACTTTTCTACCTTCTTCTCTCCTCTTCTTTCCTCATACTCAACACTATCCTTAATACCTCTTAATACTAATTGATGTACATAATGCCTGCCCCTACCATCAATGTCACAGTAATAATTAATATGGTGAAAGTCATAGATAATGTCTGCTGTTTAATTTTAAGCTAGACATAATGCATGATCATTTACTGCTTTTACCAATGGAAATTTCTGGTCCTAATATTTCTGCATATTGTACCAATTAAAACTGTAGATATCAAAATAGGATCTAGGTACCTAGACTACTGCTGTATATCATTTGCATAGATTGTTGTTATCATTGCCACCCACCCCTACAATCTGTGAGGTGCTGGTAACATAGAGGGACACTATAAACTCATGAGGTAGAAACTCTAGAGCTTCAGATACATCCAGATAGAGGGGTAGAATGCAAACAATGTGAAAAAAATCAAGGGAACAAACCATGCCAAACAAAACAGAATACCTCAACAACAGACTTCATTGACACCACAGTGTCAACATCTCTTAAGTTTTCTCAAATGTAAGAGATGGAATTCAGAAAGTTCCTTGTTAAACTGATCTATGAGGTAAAATATAATGTAAGAAATAAAATCAGAGAGAAAATACAAGAAGTGAAAGATGACTTAAATAAGGAGATACAGATCCTGAAGAAAAATCAATCGGTAATCCTTGAAAGAATCAATAAACCAAATAAAAAATTTATTGGAAAGCATCACCAGCAGACTAGACCACTTTCAAAACAGAGTTTTAGGCAATGAATACTAAATATATACTCTGGAAAATACAGTTGACCATGGAGAAAAGATGTTCAGAGACCATGAACAGAATTTCTAAGAAATGTGAATAACATGAAAACAATAAACTCAGGATTTATTGGTATAGATGAAGGCTTGGAGATAGAAACCAAAGGAATGCACAATTTTTTCAGTGAAAATTTCCCAAACCTCAAGAATAAAATGGAAAATTAAATACAGGAGATTTACAGGAATCCAAATATACAAAATTGCAACAGACCCACACCAAGGACATTATTATGAAAATGCCTAATGTACTGAATAAGGATAAAATTTTAAAGCCTGCCAAAGAAAAATGACAGATCCATTTAGAGGGAAACCAATCCAGATCTCAGCAGATTTCACAACTCAGATCCTCAAAGCTAGGCTCTGAAAGAAAATGGATGCCAATCCAGAATACTACACCCAGTAAAATTAAACTTCAGAATTTATGATGAGATAAAAACCTTCCATAGTAAACAAAAGTAGCCTGCACTACAAAACATACTAAGATATTTCATGAAAAAGAAATTTTAAAAAGTGAAAATCAGCAAATGGAGGAACTATATAAAAAAGAATAGTTAATCAAAGGAAAAACTAATTCACATTAAAAACCAGAAATAAATCAAAATTAAAATAAATAAAAATCATATCACAATAATAACACTAAATGTAAATGGACTAATCTCATCAATCAAAAGATATAGACTGGCAGATTGGATTAAAAAACAAGACCCAACAATATTCTGTCTCCAAAAGACTCACCTTATAGGCAAAAACATCCACAGAATGAAAGTAAAAGGATGAGAAAAAACATAACATTAATGTGGAACTGGTAAACAAACAGGAATTCTATCCTCATATCAGATAAAGTGGACTTCGAGCTAAAGTTAATCAAAAGAGACAAGAAGGACATTTCATACTGCTTAAAAGAATTATACATCAACAAGACATAACAACTGTAAATATTTATGCCCCAAGCAATGGAGCATCTACATATATCAAACAAACCTTTCACAATTTTAAGAATCAAATAGACCACACCACAATAACACTGGCTGACTTTACTATGCCCCTCTAACCCTGGGTAGATCCATCACATAAAAACTAAATAAAGAAGCTATAGAACTAAAAAACACAATTCCTAAATTAGACTTAGCAGACATATATAAAATATTTCATTCATTGATGACAAATATACTTTCTTCTCAGCAGCCCATGGGTCCCTATAAAACAGATCATATCTTAGGACACAAAGCAACTCTTAGTAAACACAAAAAAGTAGAGATAATACCTTACATTCTATCAGATGATAATGGAATGAAAGTAGAAATCGACAATAAAATAAAACATAGAAGCTACTGTAACACCTGGATACTAAATAATACCCTAGTAATTGACAAATGGATAGCAGAAAAAATCAGAAAATTTTAAAATACTTAGAAGTAAATGAGAATAATGGCACAACATATCAAAATCTGTGGGATACTGTAAAGGCATAAGACGAAAGGTCATTGAATTGAGCTCCTTTACTAAGACAACAGAAAGTCACCAAATAAATAAACATAACATAACATTACATCTCAAATCCCTATAAAAAGAAGAACAAATCACAACAAAAGCAATGGAAGACAAAAAGTATTAAATCAGAACCAAAATCAATGGAATTGAAACACAAACAAAAAACTAAAAAACTAAAAAAAATCAATGAAACAAAAGATAGTTCTTTGAAAAAAATAAATAAAATTGACAAACCCTTAGAGAGAAAACTCAAATTACTAAAATTTATGATGATTAAGGAATATCACAATGAACCCTACTGAAATATAAACGATAATTAAAAACTATTTTGAAAATTTATACACCAATAAAATAGAAAATCATGAAGACATCAACAATTTCATATGATATGACATATAAAATTGAATCAGGAGTATGTAGATAAATTTCCAACAATGAAATTGAAGACACCATCAAAAGCCTACCAACAAAGAAAAGCCCAGGAGAAGATGGATTCTCAGCCGAGTACTATCAGACCTTCGAAGAAGAACTAACACCAATACTCCTCAAAATTATTCCATGAAATAGAAAAAGAGGGAACCATTCCAAAAATCATTCTATGAAGCTAGTATCACCCTGATACCAAAACCAGACAAAGACAAATCAAGGAAAGAAAACTTCAGACCAATATCCCTGAAGATAGATGCAAAAATTCTTAACAAAAATCCAGGCAAATCACATACAAAAACATATTAAAAAGACAGTGCACCATGATCAAGTGTAGTTCATCCCAGCCACGCAAGTTTGGTTCAACATATGGAAGTCAATAAATGTAATTCATCACATCGATAGACTTAAAGACAAGAATTACATTATTATCTCCATAGATGCAGAAAAAACATTTGACAAAATAGAGCATCCATTCATGTTCAAAACACTGGAAAAACTAGGGGAACACAGGAACATATCTCAACATTGTAAAAGCTATATATGCTAAACCCAAGGCCAACATCATTCTCAATGGAGTAAAATTGAAAGCATTCCCTCTGAAAACTGAAACAAGACAGGGATGCCCTCTTTTCACAACTCCTTTTCAACAGAGTCCTTGAAAACCAAGTCAAAGCAATTAGACAAAAGAAAGAAATTAAAGGGATATGAATAGGAAAAGAAAAGCTCAAATTATCTCTATTTGATGATGACATGATTCTATATTTACAAGACCCAAAAAAAGCTCCACCAGAATGTTTCTAGACTTATAAAAGAAATTCAGCAAAGTATCAGGATATAAAATTAATACCCATTCATCAATTTCACTCCTATAAACCAATGATAAATCAGCTGAAAGAGAAATTAGGAAAACTATCCTATTTACAATAGACTCAAAAAAGTAAAATACTTGGGAATCAATCAAACAAAAGAGGTGAAAGACCTTTACGTTGAAAATTACAGAACACTAAAGAAAGAAATTGAAGAAGACCTTAGAATATGGAAAGATCTCCCATGTTCTTGGATAAGCAGAATTAATATTGTCAAAATGGCCATACTACCAAAAGCACCATATAAATTTAATGCAATTCCTATTAAGGTTCTGATGACATTCTTCATATAAATAGGAAAAGCAGTCATGAAGTTCACTTGGAAAAATAAAGGGCCTAAAACAGCCAAAGCAATCATTAGCAAGAAAAGTAAAGCAGAAGGCATCAAAACACCAGAACTTAAATTATACTACAGAGCCACAGTAACAAAAACAGAATGATATTGGCACAAAAACAGACATGAAGACCAATAGTACAGAACAGAAAACACAGAGATATCCCCACATATATACAGTTATCGCATACTAGACAAAGGCATCGTAAACATACATTGGAGAAAAGATAGCCTCTTTAACAAATGGTGCTGGGAAAATTGGAAATACATATATAGTAGAATAAAATTTAACCCCTGTCTCTCATCCTGTATAAAACTCAACTCAAAGTAGATCAAGGACCTAGGCATTAGCAGAGACTCTGTGCCTACTAAAAGAATATGTAGGCCCAAATCCCCATCATGTCAGCTTAGGTACCAACTTTTTCAACAAGAATCCTAAAGAGCAAAAAATAAAATCAAGAATAAATAAATGGGATGGAGATCAAATTATAAAGCTACTTCTTGGTAAAGGAAATAATCAAAATGTGAAGAGAGAGGATACAGAATGGGAGAAAATCTTTGCCACCTGCACCTCAGATAGAGCATTGATCTCCAGGATATACAAAGAACTCAAAAGACTCAAAACCAAAAAATACAAGTAACCCAATCAACAAAAGGGCAAAGGAAGTGAACTGCACTTTATAGACGAAGAGATATATATGAAAAAAATGTTCAACATCTCTAGCAATTAGAGAAATATAAATTAAAACTACAATGAGATTCCATCTCACTCTAGTCAGAATGTCAGTTATCAAGAACACAAGTAATAATAAACGTTGGCAAATACGTGTGGGGGAAAATTACTTGCTGGTGGGACTGCAAGTTGGTGCAACCTCTGAAAACCAGTATGGAGATTCCTCAGAATACTAGGAATGGAACCACCAATTGACTCAGTTATTTCATTCCTCAATATATACCCAAAGGACTTAAAGTGAGCATGTTTTAATTCGTTTTTTCACCACTATGACTAAAGGACATGAACAGAACAATTGTAGGGGAGGAAAAGTTTATTTGAGGGCTCACTATTCAGAGGTCTCAGTCCATAGACGCTGGCTCCATTCCTTGGGGCTTGAGGTGAGGCAGAATATCATGGTGGAAAAGTGTGGCAGAGGATAGCAGCTCACATGATGATCAGAGAGCAGAAGAGACTTCACTCTCCGGATACAAATATATACCCAAGCCACACTCCAATTCACCTCCTCCTGGCACACTCTACCACTTACTTCAGTTACTACTCAGTTAATTCCTATCAGGGGATTAATTCAGTGATTAGGTTAAAGCTATAACCCAATCATTTCTCCTTCAAACCTTCTTGCATTGTCTCACACATGAGCTTTTGGAGGACACCATATCTAAACCATAACAGCATAAGACAGTGACACAGCCACATCAATGTTTATAGCAACTCAATTCACAATAGCTAAGCTATGGAACCAACCTAGGTGCCCTACAACAAATGAATGGTTAAAGAAAATGTGAGAAAACACACACACACACACACACACACAATGGAATATTGGTTAGCCATAAAGAAGAATAAAATTATGGCATTTGCTGGTAAATGGATGGAACTACAGACTATCATACTAGGTGAAATAAGCCAGTCCAGCAAAAAAAAAAAAAAAAGTCCAAATGTTCTCTCTGATATGTGGATACTAACACACAATAAGGGTGTGGGGAGGGAAGAATAGAATTTCTTTGTATTAGACAAAGGAGAATGAAGGGAAAGGAGTTGGGATGGGATTAGGAAAGACAGTGAAACTCTACATTTTGTGCAACCACAAGAATGGGATATCAATTAGAATAAGTTATATTCTGTGTATGCATAATATGTTAAAATATACTCTGTTATGTTTATCTAAAAAGAATACATAAAAATTTGTTTATTTATTTTGTGCTTATAGTAAGCAAAAAATGGCTTCCAGCAAAAAAAAAAAAAAAAAAACAACTCAGCATATACTTGTTTAATATCCATTCCTTTTAAGTATACAAATATCAAAGCCAGAAAATAATATGGTAAAAAGAAACATAGGTGGCTTACATAAAATCTTTCTTCTAAAAATCTCAAAGTACTTCTCCATCTGTTATTTCATGTGTCCCATCTCATATCTTCTCAAGTGGTAAATCCCTCTCATTTCTTCATTTCATGACATCCAAGTGACCTGGTTAAGATTCAACAACAGTTTGTGCTAGACCTCCTATTTCCACTTCCTCTATCAGACCATTCACCCTCAGTCTGCATAGCTTTTGCTAGAGTGAAGGAGAGTCTGTGGAGGATTAGCCCCAGCCCACATTAGGACTGTGGAGAACATATGGACAATTCAACCTTCATCTTCCCTTAACTCTTATCTTAATAGTTGCTAAAACCTTGGCTCCCTTCCCTGAAGTTCCTTCATCTGACAGGGTCTCAGGGGAGCCCACAAACTCTTCTTGCCAAAGGTGCTAGTACACTAGTGATGGTACTCCTTGGTGATGCACAGTGCAGGCAGCCTCTGTTGCCAGTCTCTACCATATGCCCACACCCTGGACTCTGAGGTACCTGCCTGAATTTCTTATATATGACATGTCATGATGATAAACCCTCTAAGTTTTAAGGCAGGAGCTGGGTGAGGCTTTCCTCAAACTATTGGCTGCTGCCACAGCAGGAATGTGCTTACACCTGGTGCGGGAGTGAGTCTGCCTTGAAAAAATAAGTAACCTCAGGACATCCTCAAGAAGTGGGAACCAAGAGAAAATAAGAGTCTTAAGTAACAACAACTTCTCTCACAACTTTGCTCTGCTTTTCCATTTCCAAACCTGGGGTAGGACTCCTCCTTCACCAGGCATATTTACTGACAATAGATTCCGAGTAGGTCACTTTCCTAGTTGCTCACTGAATTAAAAATAAGTTCTTTGCTACATGTGGTATGCACATCTAAAATTCCAGCTATTTGAGAGGCTGAGGCAAAAGGATCTCACAAATTTGAGCCCAGCCTGGGAAACACAGTGAGACCCTGTCTTAAAAGAGAGAGTTCTTTAGGCTATTTCACCAATCCCCATCCCCCACCCCACCCAGGGACTATTTTAGCCACTCTACCTCAATACCTCACCAACATGAGGGGCTAGGAGAGATGAGGAAGTCACCTTAGGTAAAGTGTCCAACCTGCTATCTCCCCACTGTGAAAGTGCCAAATTCAGTAAGGCTTCAAGACCACTAGGAAATGAACTCACTACAGAGCGGCTACTCTGTCTTTTAACTTAAAAAATTGAGGCTAAGGAACTCCACATCTCTTCAACAAGAGTAAGATTTGTTCAACATTCTCAAAATAGCTTTTATTGAATTGTGACTATTCTCAGCTTTGTTTAAAAAAGTCTTTTTTTTTTTGTAGTTGTGTATGGACAGAACTTATTTGTTTATTTTTATGTGGTACTGAGGCTTGAACCCAGTGCCTCACACATGCTAGGCAAGTGCTCTGCCACTGAGCTACAGCCCCAGCCCTATTCTCAGCTTTTAACAGCATTATTTATGTTTATGCCATATGCTACATGTTTTGAATATTCCCAATATAAAAATAAACCAAATTAAAATGAGTGCAGAGGAGCTAAAAAGTTGTGAACAAAATCTTCATTTCTTCTGTTATCTTATTCCTCTTAGTTTTTTCAGGGTTGTCTTTATCTCCTCTGGTACTATTTAGTCAGGGTCCTCCGGAGAAACAAAACCAATATGTTATTTATGAATACAGTAAATAATGCAAGTATGGAACATGAGAAGCCCCTTAATTTGGCATCTGTAAGCTGGAGGGTCAGGAAAGCCAATGATGCAATTAGTTTAAGTCTGAAGGTCTGAGAACCACGTGAGCTAAAGTATAAATCCCTGTACAAGTTGGGAGATGAGTGAGATGAGATGAGATAAAATGAGTTATTCCAGCTCAAACAGTGAGACAAGTAAAAAAGGAGTAAGTTCATCTTCCTCCATCTTTTGTCCTATTCAGGCCATTAATGGACCAGGTGATTTCCACTCATATTGGGGAGGAAGATAGATCTACCTTATTGAGTACATTGTTTCAAATGCTAATTATGTTAGTCAACTTTCACTGGTGTGACCAAAGCAGGTGAAAAAGAACGACTTAGAGGAGGTAAAGTTTATTTTGGCTTACCGTTGCCTAGGTTTAGCCCGTGGTCTACAGAGTCCATTGCTCTGGGTCTAAGGTAAGGGAGAACACCATGGTCAAGGGTGTGGTAGAGGAATGCTGCTCCATTCATGGCAGCCAGGAAGCAGAGAGAGGGAAGGGGGAAGGGGCTTTAGGGAAGATGTACTATTCTAGGGCATACTCCCAGTAACTCACCTCCTCCAGCCATACCCCTACCTGGCTACAGTTACCACTCAGTGCATTCAAACTGATTAGGTTATACCTCTCACAATCCAATCATTTCACCTCCAAACATTCCTGCATTAACAAAGAAGCTTGGGACAGGGAGCTCATCTCATAGCCAAACCATAACACTAATCTTACCCTGAAATACTCTCAAAGACTCACCCAGAAACAGTTTTTAATCTGGGCTCCCTGTTGCCCATTCAAGTTGACATAAAATTAACCATAAATGCACTAAAATATTTTGCAGTGCATTAGCAAGAGTTGGCAAATCTAACCTCTTCATATGAATGTATTCTTTCTGAAGTAATCTCCTTAACTCCTATGTAAGCAATCTATGTAATTTTCAAAATATACTTTAATATATACTACAAACTGTATAAGAAAAAAGCTAAAATAATGCTTTGTAGACAGACCTATTTTTATTGCTTATAGCCTGAAAGATGTAAAGCTGAGTGAAACGTTATATAGTAAGTTATATTTTTGTTCTCAAATATTCACACCTTTTGTACTTTGCAGGGAATGCTCCCTTTGGGAGGTAAAGTCATCCCCACCCCTCTGCTATTGTACTTGGTCATGGATTTCTCTGGGCAAAGGCATGTGAAACATAAAGGACTATTGTCATATCTGAAGAAAAGCTCTAAGAGCCATTGAATGTTGCCCTCTCCTTTGTCCCTCTGCCATGAGAAAAGCAAGTCCAAATTAGGAGCTGGTTCTTCGGTTTGGATACTGGAATAATAAGACTGACATGTATAATAATAGAATATGAATATATGATAATATGAATAATAATATGAATAATAGAACAGACATGCAGATGGCCCACTACTGCCAACATGCAATATGAAAAAAGAGGAGACATTGAGTTTTATTAACACAGCATGACTCCCCGTCTTAGGAATGAGTTTTGTTGCTACATTCACAAGGTAACTTTTAGTGAACAGTGACTTTTCCTGGATTCTAATGTCATTATTTATAGGCATTTATGCCACATGCTAAAAAAATCATTTGTTTGGATTTAAATGGTTTTTAAAACAAGTAATTAAGTGTGCTTATTTTCTGAAGGAACTACATCTTAAATACTAAATTAAATATTGAAAAATAACAGAAGTAAAATTAGTTCATATATTTATGACTATAAAAATATACAGCATTTCTCCATTTAAGAATTATTCTGGAGATTGGATCAAGATGAAGACACTTGCCTTCTCTATCCCATTCAAAATTCCCCAAAATATAAAATATTACACAAGAGGGAACTCATAATGGTGCTAGGAAACAACAGTTACATATGGTCAAGAATTTTTGAAAATTCCCTGAGAGAATGCAAAAAGAGGAATCCAAAACCCAAAATACACATGGAGGAATCCTGCCTCTGATCTCTCCACCTACAGCAGCACCAGCGCAATACAACACCCTGTATAGCTTTTCTCACTTCTTTGTCTCACTCTTCCCACATGCTGGCTTCTGCTTCATGACATCATCTCCCAAATAAACTACTTATACACCAGATTTCATTTCAGGACTCTGATATTAGAGGAACCCAAACAAAGACAAGCCTCAATATTTCCTCAAGACCTAGAACCTCACTTCTAACTCCTTTATCACCCCCCTTTCTTTTTCTCTCCTCCTTTCCCTCATTCTCTGTGTTCTTTCCGACATATTCACAATTAAACTCAACACCATTGTTTCAAAACTATCTAACTTATCACTCATCCAGGCAGAAAAATCTCAGATTCATCTTTGACTTTCTTCTACCACATCTCACATAACCATTTAAATTTCAAGTCCAATCATTTTAATTTTAGTTAATTCTAATCCTTCCCAACCCTGCACATTGCTGCCACCTTGGTTCAGGTCTCATAAACTCTTGCATGGATATTATACACTCAGTTAATAACCAAAGTTCCCTCTATCCTCATAATTTAGCATCTAATCTTCCTGAAGCAAATGCTGGTCACAAAGCTCTATTCAAAAGGCTCCTGTGGCATACAATGTGTGTGCTACAAAATAAAACTCTCTTGATCTCAACCTACCTTCGTCCATAACTTTATTCATTCATGCACTCCAAGAGCCTTTCTAACTGAACCACTATTACTCACTCTAAAAGTGCCAGTTTCCCATCTTTGTGCCTTTGCTCACTCTGTCCCCCAAACCAAGAAAGCTCTTGACCCATCTTTCACCATATTCCAAACCTATGTTATATCAGATGCCAGCTCTTTCAAGAAGTTACATAGAACTTAACCATTTGTAATCTTTTAAAATGTATAATATCTCAATATATATTATCTATTATCTAGCCTTACAAAGTTAGCAGGGAGGGTTCCAGTATTATCCCTATTTTATAGATGAAGAAACAAAGGCTTGGAAAGATTATGAAACTTGCCCAAGTTCATGAATCTATTACGTAGTAAAGACAATGAATCCTGGGCACCCACTGGGCTTATAGCTACATGAGTATGAGTTTTATCTCTGCTAGTTTACTAACAGTTCTTTAAGATTAGAATTTATTGTTAATTTATAACTAAGTAGTGAATGAATAAATGAACCTAAATTTAAAATTGGCATTTCCCCACCTATACATAAAAACTTTACAATAATTGATTGTTGTAATAGCAATAAATAAAATGCACCATCATTTGTTATCTAAATCACAAAGTATGGTATTTCTGATCCACAGATCCACAAATAACCAAATACTTAGCTGCATTTAATGATATTCTTTGAATATTGAAGGATTACGAAAATATAATCCTCTCTTTTTAAAGATTATTTTAAATTCATTTATTTTAATTATTTATTTCTCATTTTATTTATTTAATTATTACATAATTACTAAGCAGCCTCAAGTGCATCAAAAATTTTGGGGGTTGTTAAATCAACTAGATTTCAGTTTTATGTTTTGCATATGAAAGCCATAGTCTTGGTGTGTGTGTGTGTGTGTGTGTGTGTGTGTGTGTGTGTGTTTAGTTGTTTTCCTTATAAGTTAACAGCATAACTGGAAGTAGTTTAAAACAAAAAGGAACATCAATATGACTATATGTGCATGGAAGTCTACAGTCAGCAGCTTTGTGTAGTTTATTAAAAGGTAATTTTTATATTTATTCATAATTGTCTCAGGACATTTTGACATTAGCCCAATGATTGCTATGAGTTGTCAATGAATCAGTAACTATCTGCATCACCAAGCATGTATTTCAGAAGACATATGTCAATTTACAGGATAATTTGATTACTTTTTATGCTATTAGAAAAAAAATGATGACACATTTAAGCAATCTGATATCCATGAATAGCCAGACCTTTGGGTAGCCTACAAATTACCACTTCTGATCAAGAAGAATGTTATCACATATAATATCACACCCAAGGTGAGTGTTACCACAGGCACCTCAGACTATCCACTTTATCTGTGTATGTTCACCTTTTCAATTGCATCTGTATGATTTTGTGGATCTATAAAACATTTAAAATCCTATATATCTTACTTTTAACCTATAGAATAATCATAAAAATGTTTTAAAATATATCATTGAGGGAGAGATGATAAACAAAAATTCTAGATAACTGAAACTCATAAAACATACTTTGACCTTCATTATCAGATATTTCACATCAAAATTGACTTTCTGTCTCAATATTTATCTCTGTGAGGCCAAAGAATATCTTCCATATCAGTTACTTAGCTCTACTTGGGACATGGACCCAGCTAAATGTGCACTAATACATTCTAAGGTGACCACACAATTCATTTGTGGCATACCCAGGAATTTATAACTTAATCATGTTATAATATACAATGCATTCATAGTCTACTAAGATATCTGAGAATCAATTATAATTCACAGATGTCATATACAAGGAAATGTATTCAATACAAGTTTCTGTCTGTGTTCAGAGCCAATTTGATTTCTAGAACAACAAAAGTTATGAAAGTAAAACCTCTGGATATAATCATTCAACACTTAAGAAAAAAGAATAAAGATTTTTAAAAAGATGTCTCACTATAGCAACTTACCTTTCCGATGTTTGCTTTCAAATTTAATCCAAAAAATCACTTTTCAAACCCAGACATGACTGTTAAAATATATTCTGATCCCCAGGAGCAAATGAACATACCTCTCATGCATGTAGTCAACTCCTAGCAACAGCTGGACAAACCATTCTCTTATTTGATTTTCTGAAAATATTTTCCCAGATCCTTTATATTCCTGAATTTTATAATCCAGATCTCGGCCCTAAAACAAAACAAAACAAAATCACCTTTCACATACATTTCAGTTAAGACTTAAGATTTTAAAGTCAAGCTTTTTTAATAATGGTAAATAAAAAGCAGTCACTGTTTATCATAAAAAAGTGAGGCTTACTACTACTCGTAACTATCACTAATATTCCCTCCTTGACCAAACTCTAGCCAGGCTCCTATGAGCCCTCTTTTCAACTAAGCCTCAACTTTGACTGCTAAAGATTTGAAGAAACACTAATATCATTTCTAGCAATCCAAGTACCTATCCTTAGGATGACAGGAACCACCCCCTTAGAGTGTTTGCCTGAGAAAACACAGAGCAAAAGAATTTACTGTTGATTCCAGAAAATACCTAAAGATAGGGCCCTTGTCTCCCTGAAGTCTTGGAAGGATGGAAGTCTAATTTTAATGATCTCCAGTGAGTAAACCCAATGGGTTTCACATGGGCCAACCTCCATGTTCCTGTTTTTGTAATCTGTTACTGCTCTAATTCTGCTCAGGATCCTGTAGTTCTCCCTCTCCTCCCCTTCATCCTCCCCGAAAACACCCAGTCACCTGTGCAGAAACTGGAATGGAATTCAGTTACTATCAGTTGCTACTGAATATAACCTAAACGTCGTCTGCCTGTGTTTATCTCTGACACCACTCAAGGGTAAAACCTTTATACAGAAAAAAATTAACATACATACCTCCAACCAAAATCATTTTTATTACATTACCTAAATATGAACCCTAAATAGTACCCTTACATGAATATAAGTTAAAAATGTAAGTCAATAAAATTCAAATTGGTGACATTAATGTAAAGTGATGATGTTTTGATGAAACTAAATTGGTGCTTCCATATGCATTCAACATTGACTGTTATTATATTATTGTTATTATATCTATATATTATATTATATATAGATTCGAGTTTAACATATCTAAACAAACATGTGTAGGTAACTGAATTTTCCTTTTTTCTATTTCCAGAAAAACTTTCAGGAACACAACAACTGTTGGAACTATTTGGGGTCCCAAACACATCATGTAAGCCTTTAGTCAGTCTCTGTCCTATCATTTACTGGTGACAGGTAAAGTTATGATACTTACTATTACTGCCCAAAACTAACTTCGATCCAAACTACAAAACTAGAAATTGCCTGCAGTGTCTAAGATCCTTTCTAATTATGATTGTATTTATGCATTTTAATTACCATAGAAATGAAAACACTAAGTGTTAACTCCTCTTAGAGAACCCTTATACCTGGTCCCTTTTATTTTATAACACTGAGAAACTAGAGACAATTGAGAAGTGTTTTCTGAAGAAAGGATAGGTTAAATGCAATTGTGTTTGGTCTTTGTAGGATGTAAAACACAGTCCCCATGTAGAGGGAAAGAGATCCTTGCCATGTCCACTGGGATCATGAAAGGAAACATGAAGCTACTCACAAACTATTTATGGCAGAGTCCTTATTAGAATCAAAGGAAAAGCATTTACAGGCAATGAGACAATCCAACTGAAATTACTTGTAATCAAACAACATGAGGTCAGCTGACTAATTCACTTGTAATGCATTTTTTATTTCCTTTCAGGATACTGTGCAAATATTTGCTCAGTGTTTTCTCTCCTCTCACACAGAGCCATAACAAGTCAAAAGTATATCAAACATTTGTTTGCAGCCTAGCTCAGGCAGTTTCCTTCTGAATTTTTTTGAGCCAAGTATATCAAAGTTTATTGTAATTCAAAAATACAGGGAATTCAATATTTGACTACTTAGCAAAAGACTATCATTTCCTTCTCATTCTCCACACCTACTTTTGCTCTCCTCTCTTAAAATTGTATCAGAATTCTATTGCATCATATAAGCTGTATTGTCATGTTTCTATAAGTTGTGCAAACATTTTTTTTACAATAGAACATTATAATGTCCTGTAAAGTAGACATGAAAGACCTTCAAACAAAAAGTGAAGTGTATAGATGCTTATGTGTGTGTGTGTAGTGTGTGTGTGTGTGTATTTCCAGTCCCGTTTTGCTTTCTGACAAAGAGGACTATATCAAATCTTTCCCTCAAACAAAAAAAAAAGTTTAAAACAAAAACAAATCTTCTTTCAATATCTCATAGATTTTTCTGAACATGGTAAAAATTCTTCAGTGGCAGAAAGATAATAATCAACATATCAACATATCCTCATCTCCTTCCTGAATAGCTCAGAAGAGTGGGAAGGAAGGAAAAGAGGGCAAAGAGATGGGAACAGAAAGGAGAGAAGGAAATAAAAAAAGGAAGAAAAGGAAAAAAAGATAGGAAGGTAGAAGAGAGGAAGAGAAAAATAAAAACTGACCTTAAAGAAATACCGGGGGGGGGGGGAACTGGGGTTGTGGCTCAGTGGTAGAGCCTAGCACGGGTGAAGCACTAGGTTCGAAACTCAGCACCACATAAAAATAAATAAATAAAATAAAATAAAGGTATTGTGTCCAACTATTGTGTACAACTAAATGTATATATAGATAGATATAGATAGATATAGGTATATTTAAAAAAAAGAAATACCAATGGTGCACATCTGTAATCCCAGCAACTTGGGAGACTGAAGCAGAAAGATTGCAAGCCAGCCTCAGCAATTTATCAAGACCCTCAGCAACCCTAAGACCCTGTCTTAAAATTTAAAAAATTATAAAAGAGCTGAGGATGTGGTAAAGTGCCCCTGGGTTCAATCTCCAATGCAAAAAAAAAAAAAATGCAATACCAGTGAAGTTGACTGATAGCTAATTGTATCAATCTGATCTTTTCACTTTAGGAAAGCTATGCACAAGCATAGTTATCTCTATAAATATGTCCTTCACGGATATAATTATCTGCCCCAAGTGTAATAATATTGAAATTTGGAGAAATTTGTGCATTAAATTGCATTCCTTTTAGAAATTTATCCCCAAATTGCAATACTGCTTTCCATTTTCTATTGTCATTTTAAACTGCATTATATGAACTTTTATACTTTTTTTTAAAACAGCTTCTGTACTGTCTTCTTTGTGAGTAAGCAGAATTGCTTCCTCTGGGTAATCCTGCCATAATGATATCATACCCTCTGGGCGACATTAATTGTTACTGCCAATCAACTCTTCACACTTTCTTCTCGTGTAGTGAGTAGAAGTTGTGTGCCTATTTCTTGCACTGATAGTAAAAGCTAACTACATGAATACTTGTATAGACTACTGCGGGAGGTGGGGGGGGGATGCATCTTCCATAATAAGTCTCAAAGTGAAATGTCAAAATGAGATACCCAGATTTCTTCTTACCACTGAGTAGAACCATATGAAGAAATTTATCAGTTCTTAGCATTAAGTAGAGGACAATGAGTCAACAGGGAGATGAAAAACCAAAAGGTTAAATTAATCTGAGAGCTAGGCCTTGCACACAAGTTCCTCCTACAATTTTCTTTTATATATTCATCTCCAAGAAAATCTATTTGTTTTGCATTTATCATGTTTTAAATAAACACACTAGATTATTTTTTAAGGATTTAAATAAGATAGAATACAAAAAAAATTATGCTTTGCTAAAACAAAGAAAGAAAATTTTGTGAAGCAGTCTGATTTTAACTCAGCAATATGAAAATAATTTATTTCTTGGTTTCTCTAAGCTGTCTTACAAATAACAACCAAATGTTTTTGATGAACTGACACATTTCTGTTCTTGCTACAGTATCTGTAAATTCATTTTGGTTTCTTAACTTTGTCTTTGAGGAATATTTAATGGTGACTTTTATTGCTAAGACAAATTTAATGAAGATTATTGACTTGAACTTGAACCAATATTAATGTTGCCCTTACTCTATATTGCTGACAGAAAATGCTTTCCTTCACTAAAATCACCCCTCAAAAGTTATCACAAAAGCTTTGATGTTAACTTCTAAGGTTTCAAAAAATCTGTAGCCTAAGCTGCCATTTGGTAGATTAATGGTATCTCCTTGCTTCCCTATCCCTAGTTAGCTGACATCAGATGGACTTTGAAATATCAAGACCTTGAAGAAACAAAGAATGACTCAACTACAGTGTTCTAAACCCCATCTTTGATTGCCATGAAAAAGTTGTGAAAGGATTAGATTTTTAAAAATTAATCCATTTTTAAAGTTGTCAATAGAAGTACTTACAAGCAGTTTAAAGGACCAAAGTACAGCATCCTCAGAAAAAGCCTGAATGCAACAAAGCTGAAATTCTAAAAGACTATATACAAAGGACAAAATCATCTCTATATCATTCTGCCCTATTTCTTCATTTTAAAATTAAAAAGCTTCCCTTATTAATTCAGTGAGTTGACATCTCAAAATGCATTTTTCCATACCCTATTATATCTCCATCCTTCTAATGTATCTCAAATTTTAGTGTGCATCAGAATATCAAAGTTTCTTGTTTATTTTAACTCAGCAGCATGAAAAACATTTATTACTTTGTTTCTCTTAAGCTATGTTCCAAATAAAAACCAAATGTTTTTGATGAAATGGCACATCTCAGTTTAAAAAGTTCTTAGTACAGTATTTGCAAGTTCATTTTCTCCCCCCCCCCACTTTGGAAACACACTATTGACTATTCTCCCTAGTTGGAGAATACATTTGTATGCAGATAACTAAGAAAAGTTCTCAGTTATTTTCTTTTTTATTGATTTTTTTAACAAAATGACAGTGGAATGCATTACAATTCTTACTACATGTATACAGAACAATTTTTCATATCTCTGTATATAAAGTATGTTGACACCAATTCGTGTCTTCATACATGTACTTTGGATGATGATGTCTATCACATTACACCATCCTTGCTAATCCCCTGCCCCACTCCCTTTCCCTCCCACCCTTCTTCCCTATCTAGAATTCATCTATTCCTCCCATGCTTCCCCCTCCCTACCCCACTATGAATCAGGCTCTTTATATCAGAGAAAACATTCAGCATTTGTTTTTTTGGGATTGGCTAATTTCATTTAGGATTATCTTCTCCAACACCATACATTTACCTGCAAATGCCATGATTTTATTGTCTTTTATTGCTGAGTAAAATTCCATTGTGTATATATGCCACATTTTTTTATCCATTCATCCACTGAAGGGCATCTAAGTTGGCTCCACAGTTTAGCTATTATGAATTGTGCTGTTATAAACATTGATGTGGCTGTGTCCCTATAGTATGCTGTTTTAAGTCTTTCGGGTATAAACCAAGGAGAAGGATAGCTGGGTCAAATGGTGGTTCCACTCCCAGTTTTCCAAGGAATCTCCATACTGCTTTCCATATTGGCTGTACTAATTTGTAGTCCCACCAGCTGTGTATGAGTGTACCTTTTTCCCCATATCCTCGCCAACACTTATTGTTGTTTGTCTTCATAATAGCTGCCATTCTGACTGGAATGAGGTGATATCTTAGAGTAGTTTTGATTTGCATTTCTCTAATTGCTAGAAATGATGAACAGTTTTTCATATATTTGTTGATTGATTGTATATCTTCTTCTGAGAAGTGTCTGCTCAGGTCCTTGGCCCATTTGTTGATTGGGTTGTTTTTTTTTTTTTTTTTCGGTGCTTAGCTTGAGTTGTTTATATCTTAGAGATCAGTGCTCTATCTGATGTGTGAGGGGTAAAAATTTGCTCCTAGGATGTAGGCTCTCTGTTCACCTCACAGATTGTTTCTTTTGCTGAGAAGAAACTTTTTAGTTTGATGCCATCCCATTTATTGATTCTTGGTTTTAATTCTTACGCTACACGAGTCTTATTAAGAGTTGAGGCCTAATCCCACATGATGAAGATTAGGGCCTACTTTTTCTTCTATTAGACACAGAGTCTCTGATTTAATTTCTAGGTCCTTGATCCACTTTGTGTTTTGTGCAGGGTGAGATACAAGGGTTTAATTTCATATGGATTTCCAGTTTTCCCAGAACCATTTGTTGAAGATGCTATCTTATGTTTTTGGCAACTTTGTCTCATATAAAATAATTATAATTTGGTGGGTTAGTCTCTGTGTCCTCTTTCTTTGAGAAATATTTAACGATGACTTATCTTGCTAAAACAACTTTAATGAAAAGAGTATTAATTTGAACCAATATAAATATTGCTTTCCTTTATATTGCATTTTGCATACTCCCATATCGTTGTAGGGACTGACCTTAGACCCTCATGGAGGAATGCTTATCTTGCTCATTGTGCAGCAGGGAAGTCCTAACATAGAATGCTATGTTTTGGGACACAGTGCTGTCAGAATACTCGCAAACGCCATTTCCTTGCTCTTTTGACAAGAGGTTATTCCCCTCTGGTACAAGTCAGCCTACATGGTAGTTTCTGAATTCTTGGTGTCTGGAATTCCATAAGATGATATGTTGTGTATCACTTCTGGCCTATCATGACTGTTATATGTAAATTGGTACATACCCACCATAAAAGCTATTTTTGCTGCACAATAAAGCAGATGCAGCTCTCTGAAACCATCTCCAGAGGGGTTTCACAATCCCCTCAAGATCCCCACAGTTGATGCTGAAAGGCAGGTCTCTCAGCACCAGACCAAATAAATACAGATTCTAATTCAGTAAGTTTAGACAGGGCCATGGAATATATACTATTAATAAACATTGTAAGTAACTCTGGAGGTGGTTCATGATCACATTTTGAGAAACAACATTAGACAATAACACAAATGGACCATATTCTTAATAGCATCAATAGCAACATTTTGTCCAACAGGTTGAATAATACAAAGGCCAAAAATATACTTGGGAAACACAGGATTAAATAAAAATCAATTTATTACAATGTCATATTTTTAAAAGATTGTGATTATAGCAAGGAGAATAGCAATAAATGGAAAAGGAGGGGACAGGAGAGGTCACTTGTCTCCTTCTTTCATTGTAGAACCTGAAATCACATTGTAAAACCTAGCAATTTGGAAGTTCACTATAATGAATTACATAAAACATAAGGAAATGTCAAGCTACATTATACTCTTTAAAGCAGAATAAGAAAACCCAATTTTCAAAGTTATTAAAGAATGTAATACACTATTATGATGTGTATTTCTAATAATACAAATAAGTGTCCTCAGGTTTAGTTTCTAATTCTTTTCCAAATTCTTTTATTAGAGTTTATATTCTTCCTATTAAAATAAACATACACAAATAAGATGTCAGAACTTATTGTTATCATAAGAAGTGACATGATATGATGTTTTCATATATAAGGCATGGGGTTATTTTTTACAATAAACTACTTTTAAAACTAGTTGAAATTACTGAGTCTATTTTTAACATTTATAGTTACATAAATTAATATGACAATGAAGGCTATACCCCAAATGTCATAAGTTTTACTGGGCTTAAGGACTGCTTTATATTTATGAATTAGTAAAAACCATGAATGGATCAGTATAGGTGTATAAAAACACAAGACACTCACATTAATTACAGTCCCCCAAATAGAATAAGTCTAGACCTATAGAATGAGCACAGGAAACATTTAAGAAGGCCTCTGAATGGAGATGTCCAAGAAAATCAGACATCCCTGATGGGACCCTTCTATCTGAAGACATCTGCCTCAATTCTAGCAAGGCAGGCCAGTATAAAGCAGCTCTAATGTGTGGACTGCCCAATATGTAAGGCCACACCAGGAAGGATGACCATTAATCAATGTTAAAATGGTCCATACGTCAGGAGTATCCCTTTTCCATAAACAACCAATTCCAGGTGGTAGTGGTTCCTCAAAGAGCTTTGGGAATATGAACAGTGGCTCTGAAGGTTAGAAAAGTAGCCCTGATGCACTAGGTATAAAGTTTTGTATGGAACCTCTGGGAGCTAGTAAGCCTAGTGGCTACATGTTATCACCAAATTCACCTACCCATCAGTCTCAAGATTATAAAACTCAACCCACTTAGTTTATTTAAACACTTCTGCATAAGCAAGAAATGTTAGAGAAAAATTCAAATTTTCTTTTTATACTATAAACAAATTCTTGGAAAGTACTTGTCTCAAGTTCTGCTATCAGATCTATTAGTGTTCAAGAATTTGCATGTTTCTTCCTTTTGGCATGAATTCTCATACTAATGACTGCAAGTCAAAAACTCAAATAGATAAAAATTAGTCTGCCTTCTAGAAAATCGTAGGAGGGGTTGGGGAAGAATAGCAGTGAAAAATGAACTATTATAATGATAACCTCTGTCATTGAAAGTCTACTAGAAGCAAAACTCTGACAGTCACTTTTTCAATACTCCTTCCTTCAAAACCTTTTAAAAACTTACAAATAAATAAGGTGTTGCTATCCTACCTCATGACAGTAAAAAGAGCGAGAAAATATAAAAATTTGTGTCAAGGAAATGAACCAAGATCAATGTCATAGTCCATACATCTTCCACTATTTCAAATCCATTCTTTTATTGAGAGGATATAAATTACTAATGTCATCCATATGTTAAAATACATACCTGTGTAAACAGATATACATGTGACTTGGAATATATGTATGTATTATTGTGTGTGTGTGTTTAAATAAAATAGAAACAGAGATATATAAGCCAATAAGCCAAGAAAAGGAGTACCTTCCCCAGTTTTGGTCCTGGTCCTGACCCATCCTCGTCAAAATTCAGTAATATCCAGTCCTGTGATCATCAGAAAATCACTCTGTGTCTCTGAGGTCCTGTTTCTTCATATGTAAAAATTCACTTCTCAACAAAGAATGGGTATACGTTAACAAGACATAGAATCCAACCTGGAGAAGTTCCCTCAAGTTAGAACAATATGAGCAACAGAAAAAATAATGATAGTATTGGATCATAACTTGTAGAATAAAATACAATTAAATAAATACACCAATGGAGAAGAAAGAGCTCTTCTCCATAATCGAATCTCAATTAGTAAGTGTAAGAAGAATAAGGGAAATAATAATAATAATAATAATAATAATAATAATAATAATAATAATAAATAATCACACGCAAGCAAAAAAAAATCACCACAGTAAAAATCACTGCAGGCAACTTCTATTGAAAGATACTAAAATCAATAGGTGAAGATTTGAGTAGGATATTACCCTAGTAATTTCACCATGGAGAAACCCAGAAGACAGAACCTTAATAAAGTGATCAAAGTTAACATCATTAGTAATAAAATATACCAATATGTTGAACTCCTGACATGACTCAGTAAGAAGGATATCACTATTTCTGTGGTAGTCATGCCCTGAATAAAGAACTTCAATCTAATCATGAGAAAGCATTACACAAACCCAAACTGACAGACATTTTACAAAGTAACTTGATAGTATGCATAAAAGTGTCAAGGTCATAAAAAAATAAGGCAAGAAAGAGTAACTCACAGATTGGAAGAGATTAAGGAAGCATAACTAATGCAATTAAGAATCCTGAATTGGATCCTGAAACAGAAAGAAGACATCAGGGAGTGGGACTGGAAAAATATTAATTTCCTGGTTTTGATAACTATACAATGGTTATGTAAGTGGTAACTTTAGGAAATGTGTTTAACTATAAACACATTACAATTAAAGGTGAAATATTCCTTCAGATCTTATAAACAGATATGAAAAATTGTGCTCCTTATGGATAATAAGAATTGTAATGCATTCTGCTGTCATGTATTTAAAAATAAAATCAATTAAAAAATAAAAATGGGATGAAATTGGAAATAAACAGCAAGAAAAATCATAGAATTACATAAACACATGGAGACTGAAGAATACACTTTAGAATAATGAATGAATCATAGACAGAGTAAGAAAAGACATATTTAAAAATCCTAGAAACAAAATGTGAAAAGAAATACAACACAACAGGCACTGTATGAAAACAGTTCTAAGAGAGGAGTTTATAGCAATGAATGCCTATATAAAAAATAAGAAAGGCCCCAAATAAACCTTCTTATAATATATCTCAAGGTCCTAGAAAAACAATTTCAAAATCAGTAGGAGGTAGGAAATAGCTGAGAGCCAAAAATAATGAAATAGAGGATAAAAACAATAAAAAGGATCAATGAAACAACGAGTTGATTCTTTGAAAAGATAAACAAGATTGACAAATCTTTTGCCAAACTAGTCAAAAAAAAAAAAAGAAAAGAAAAGACCCAAATCAACAAATTTAAAGATGAAAAAGGAGATGTTACCACAAATATTTTTGAAATACAGAGGATCATAAGGAACTACTTTGAAAACTTTATTATTGCTGGGGTTTTTTTAGTTGTAGTTGGACACAATACCTTTATTTTATTTTTGTATGGTGCTGAGGCTTAAACCCAGCCCTCGCAAGTGCTAGGCAAATGCTCTGCCACTGAACCACAACCCGAGCCCCTATTTTGAAAATTTTTAATCCAATAATTTAGAAAATCCATGGGGCTTGGGTTGCAGCCCAGTGGTAGAGTACTTACCTAGCACGTGTGGGGCATTGGGTTTGATCCTAAGCACCACATATAAATAAATAAAATAATGGTATTGTGTCAACCTACAACTAAAAAGTATTTTTAAAAAATAATTTAGAAAATCCAAAAGAAATGGAAAAATTTCTAGACAAATACAACCTACAAAAAATGGAACCAAAGGAATACAGAAAACCTAATCAGACCAATAATAAACAATAAGATTAAAACAGTAATAAAAATTTTCCAACAAAATAAAAGCCTAGGACCAAATGGATTTCCAGCTGAATTCTATCAGACCTTTAAAGAAGAACTAATGCTTAAATTATTCTTTAAAAAAGAACTAATTCTCATCCTATTTATTGATTCTCGATTTTAATTCTTGCACCACAGGAGTCTTATTAAGGAAGTTGGGGCCTAATCCTACATGATGGAGATTAGGACCTACTTTTTCTTCTATTGGACACAGGGTCTCTGGTTGTATTCCTAAATCCTTGATATATTTTGAGTTGAGTTTTGTGCATGGTGAGAGATAGGCATTTAATTTCATTTTGTTGCATATGGATTTCTAATTTTCCCAGCAACATTTGTTGAAGAGGCTATCTTTTCTCAAACTAAAAAGTTTCTTCTCAGCAAAAGAAATAATCTGTGAGATGAATAGAGAGCCTACATCTTGTGAGCAAATTTTTACCCCTCACACATCAGATACAGCACTAATCCCTAGGGTATATAAACAACTCAAAAAGCAGAGCACCAAAAAAACAAATAACCTAATCAAAAAAATGGGCCAAGGACCTGAAGAGACACTTCTCAGAAGAAGATATACAATTAATCAACAAATATATGAAAAAATGTTCATCATCACTAGCAATTAGAAAAATGCAACTCAAAACCATTCTAAGATTTCATCTTACTCCAGTCAGAATGGCAAACAACAATAAGTGTTGACAAACAACAATAAGTGTTGGTGAAGATGTGGGGGAAAAGATACACTCATATATTGCTGTTGGGCTGCAAATTGGTGCAGCCAATATGAAAAGCAGTATGGAGATTTCTTGGAAAACTGGGAATGGAACCACGATTTGACCCAGCTATTCCTCTCCTCAATCTATACCCAAAGTACTTAAAAATAGCATACTACAGGGACACAACCACATAATGTTTATAACAGCACAACTCACAGTAGCTAAACTGTGGAGCCAACCTAGATTCCCTTCAATAGATGAATGGATAAAAAAATGTGGCATATATACACAATGGAATTTTACTCAGCAATAAAAGAGAATAAAATCATGGCATTTGCAGGTAAATGGATGGTGTTGGAGAAGATAATGCTAAGTGAAATTAGCCAATCCCAAAAAACCAAATGCCAAATGTTTTCTCTGATATAAGGCAGCTGATTCATAGTGGGATAGGGAGAGGGAGCATGGGAAGAATAGACAAACTCTAGATAGGGCCGAGTGGTTGGAGGGTAAGGAAGGGGGCATGGGATTATAAATGATGGTGAAATGTGATGATCATTATTATCCAAAGCACAGGTATAAAGACACAAATTGGTGCAAATATACTTTGTATACAACCAGAGATATGAAAAATCGAGCTCTATATGTGTAATAAGAATTGTAATGCATTCCATTGTCATATATAAATAAAAATAAGTAAATTTTAAAAAGAATTAATTCTCATATTGTTGTATGAAATATAAAAGGGCGAACACTACCAAATTCATTCTATGAGCCAGTATCACCTGGATACCAAAAACAAATAAGGAAACATCATGGAATGAAAATTATGTTAATATCACTGATGTACCCAAAAGCAGAAATTTTCAACAAAACATTAGCAATTCATGTTCAAAGACATATTTAAAAGATTGTACATCATTATCAAGTTGGTTTTACTGTAGAATACAAGATTGTTTCAAATCAATAAATGTTAGTCTATCACATGAATTAAGGACAAAAAAAAGATGTAGAAAAGGGCTTTAACAACACTTAGTCTCAATTCATGTTAAAAACCCTGAAGAAATTAGCGATAGCAAAAATTTACTTAAAAGTCATAAAGATTAACCAGGCATGGTGGCACACTCCTGTAATTCCAGTGGCTCTGGAGGATGAGGCAGGATGATCATAAGTTCAAAGCTAGCCTCAGCAAAAGTGAGGCACTAAGCAACTCAGTGAGACCCTGTCTCTAAATAAAATACCAAATAGGGCTAGGGGTATGGTTCAGTGGTTGAGTACCTCTGAGTTCAATTCCTGGTATTCCCCCTCCAAAAAAAAAGTCATAAAAATTATACATGATAAACCCAAAGCCAACATCATAATGAACGGGGAAAAACTGACAACATTTCCTCTGAAATAAGGAACAGAACAAACATGTCTGCCCTTATCACTCCTTTTCAATATAGTACTTGAAATTTTAGCAAGAGCCAATTAGGTAAGAAATAAAAGGGATACAAATAGAAAAGGAAGGAAGCAAATTATTGCTTTTCACAGAAAATATGATCTTATACTTGGAATATCCAAAAAACTCCATCACATGACTTCTAGAGCTAATAAATTCAGAAAAATAGCAGGATAAAAAAAATCAACATATATAAATCATTAGCTTTTCTTTACATCAATAAGGAATCTGCTAAAAAAGAAACCAGGAAAACAAATCAATTTACAATAGCCTCAAAAATACTTAGGGCCGGTATGCACCTGTAATCTCAGCAGCTCAGAAGCTAAGCCAGGAGGATCAAGAGTTCAAAGCCAGCCTCAGCAAAAGTGAGGTGCTAAGCAACTCTGTGAGATCCTATCTCAAATAAAATACAGAATAGGACTGGGGATTGGCTCAGTAGTCGAGTGCCCTAAGTTCAATCCCCAGTACCTACCCCCCCACACACACACAAAAAGACAAACAACTTAGGAATAAATTAAACCAAAGAGGTAAAAGACCTCTATAATGAAAATTATAGAACACTGATGAAAGAAAATAAAGATGACACTAGAAGATGGAAAGACCTCCCATGTTCATGGATAGGCAGAATTAATATTGTTGAAATGCCATACTACCAAAAGCAATATACTCATTCAGTGCAATCCTCATCAAAATACCAATGACATTCTTAACAGAACTAAACAGTCCTAAAATTCATATAAAAGAATAAAAAACCCAGAACAACCAAAGCAATTCTGAGCAATAACAGCAACACTAGAGGCATCATAATTACAGACTTCAGATTATACTTCAAAGCTATAGTAACAAAAACTGCAAGTTAGTGGCATAAAAACAGTCATATAGACCAAAAGAATGGAATAGATGACACAGGGACAAACCCACATAGATAGTTATCTGATCCTTGACAAAGGTACCAAAAACATTTGAAGAAAAGAAAGCTTTTTAAAGAAATGGGTAGCCCCCATTTAGAAGAATGTAACTGGATTCCTATCTCTTACCCTGCACAACTCAACTCAAAGTGGATTAATGACCTAAGAATTAGGCCAAAATCTCTGCAACTGTTAGTAGAACACATAGGGTAAATATTCTACCATATAAGTGCAGGAAACAACTTTCTTAATAGGATTACTAAAGTTCAGAAAATAAAATCATAAATTAATAAGTGGGATGGCAGCAAATTTAAAAGCTCGTGCATAGCAAAAAAAAAAAAAAACTGTAACAAGGGAGCCTACGTAATGGGAAAAAGTCTTTAGTAGCTATTCTGACAGGGGGTTAATATCCAAAATACATAAAGAACTCAAAAACCTAACACCAACAAATAGCCTAGTCAATAAATGGGCAAATGATCTAAGCAAACATTTCCCAAAAGAAGAAATACAAACGGCCAACAAATACATGAAAAAAATATTCATCAGGGAAATGCAAATCAAAACTATACTGAGATTTCACTCCAGTTAAAATGGCAATTTTTAAGAATATGAGAAATAATAGATGCTGGCAAAATTGTGGGGTATGGGGAAGAAACACATATACTCTTAGTGGAATTATAAATCAGTACAACCACTATGGAGACTAGAACTGGAATCATCATATAATCCAGCTATATCACTCCTTAGTATTTATCCCAAAAGAACTGAAGTCAGCATCCTAGAGCAATACATGCATAAACATGTATTTTTTAGCAGTGCAACTCAAAATAGCCAAGTTATGGAAACAGCCTATGGAACCTACAGATGAATGGATAAAGAAAATGTGGCATATACACACAACTGAATTTTTCTCAGCCATGAAGAACATAATTATGTTATTTTCAGGAAAATAGATGGAACTAGAGAACATCATGCTATGTTAGATATGCCAGACTCAAAAAGTCAAGGGTCATATGTTTTCTCTCATATTCAGAAGTTAGAAAGGAAAAAATAGAAAGAAAAGTGACCTAATGAAAATAGAAGAGAAATCAGTATTAGGTAAAGGGTATCAGGGGAGGAAGAAGCAGAGGAAAGAGGATGTAATATGAAATAGATCAATTTATGCTATGTGCATGTACAGATAGATATCACAATTAATCCCACTATCATGTATAATGATAACACATTAATAAAATGCTTTTTAAAAAGGTGGTATATTAGATTCCCAAATCATATCCTATGCTTTTCTACCTCTGAGCCTTTTATCACATTGTTTCCCTTAACTACAAGTCCTTGCCCCATGTAAGTTGATCAAACCTTCTCATACTTCAAATTCAATTATAATCTGCCAGCCCCTGCAATCAGAATTCATTTCTTGCTTTATTAACTGCAACAGTGCTTCAATCACACCCTTTCCACGATACCATATTACCCCTTACATTTTCACCATTGATATAAATGACTCATTTTAGCCTACCAGACAAGTTCATTAAATAAATATTACCAAATTATGTCTGTTATCCCATACTATGCATAGGAATTGTATCCGACAGAGTTAAGACTTGGTAATGGCTTTTGGAAAGACAATTACTGCTGCCCCTGTGAACTTCAAGCTCAGAAGGAACCAATAAATAATCTAGAAAACTAATTTATTCAGAAACAATGAGAACTGGAATTGCCAAGGCAACAGGGAGCTCATGTCAGTTTAAGGAGCATATCTTTCTTTTAGAAAAGGCATGCATCAGAGGCCAAATTGGAACCAGAAGGTTGCTCAGGGCACCAGGAGAATGAATTGGGTGACTTTTATGAGTAACAGCAACAAGTTTGATGGCTTAATCCTAAAACTACACCCAGAACCAGAGGTAAAACTGCCTATACTCGGGATCTGGGTGTCATCTTTGCTCAGTGGTACTTAAACTTTGGCTCATTTTTCTTTTGTGACTGTTGGTTTCCACACTAACCATTTTCTCTTTTTTGCAGTTCACAGCCTTGGCTGCATATTAGAATCACCTGGAGAGATTTCAACAATCCTTTTGGCTGAGCAATGCCCCACAGCAAATAAATCAGATTTTCTGAAGGTGGGTCTTGGACCCAGGATTTTTTGAGTTCTACAGGTGATTCTCATGTGTAGTCAATGTTTATAACTACTAGTATATTAATATAATTTTGTGTAGCAAGTTAATATCACGAGAGAATAGAAAAGTCCAACCTTTACTGCTTTGTGCCCAGATTCCATATGTTCTTCCCACAACTGTGCCCCTCTCTCCTGAATATATGTGACCTTACCTAATCTCTATTGTGTCTACTAATCCTAAGCTTTCTGAGGATGTCTTCTCCTTAGCCAAATGAAAGACCTTTGGGCTATATTTCACAGGTCTCTAGTTCAGTACATTGTTAGGTACCAGCCAAATAAGTAGGACAAATTACTTTTGATATGTATGATGGGTGGGAGTACCCAATTTTGTATCTTTTTTTCACCAGTGTTTTACAGAAATGAGGTAGGAGGAAGCTAGAAGCAAAATGACATAGAATTAATAAAAGAGGGAAAAGTCTTGAGTGCTAACTTCTTTGTGGTCCACTATGTAGGATTATGATGTGACAGAAAAATTAATCAGGAAAAAGTCAATCTCACATGTTGAGAGTCTGAGATGGCTTATATGATGAATGTTGTGTTGAGCACCATACCAAATAAAAATGCTATGAGAGTTGGGGACAGAGTGATGGGGAGTTACTTTCAGTCAGAAGATCATGGGAACTTTTGTGTGTGGGAGAAGAACCATGCTTATGGGAGCCTTTGGTTATAGGAGAGGGGGAACCAGAATTCACACTGGACCTGGGATGCTGGTTAAAACTTGAAGATTTGGGGCTAAGAGGAAAGACGCTAGGATAGGAAATGACCTAAGCAGAGATGAAAATGTATGAATCCATGGAGAAAGAAAATGGGACAGCAAGTAATTACACTTCCTCCACAACAGAAAAAAACAATATCTGAAGTACTCTGCCTCTTCGGTAGTTTAGGAACTATATCACATCAAAGATGTGGTTAAATTTTGACAAGTTGTGAGAGTTTGGTCATTTGCTTTTTTACTCCCATAATATGAGGTGATGTCTCCCAAAGGATTGGGTAGTAGATGTAGAGGCTTCATGAATGCATTTACATATTTCAGTCTTGAAAGGTCTCAAATTAAATTACACATAAGGGAACTTGGGGATAAAAATATCCATTTCACTGATGATAACAATATTTTATACGGTGCAAGTTTGGCCACCTGCCACTTCCTGTAGCATTATTTTACCTTAATAAAAAGAAGATAATGTCAGACCTGTACAAGTAAATTTGTGTCTGAAACTGAGAAATATCTCTGCTAAAGAGAGTGGAGCAATCTGCACACTTCAGTGCTTAGAAGCCTGGGAAGTGGCAGACTGACAGTTCAGGGGCACAGAGAGCCCTGGAAGCCCCGCAGCTGTTCTCTAGTGCAGCCTGCAGTCATCGCCATGGCAACATCCCTGCTGGGACTGCAGCTCAATCCATAGAAACCACCATCATTTTAAAATTAAAGCAGATGATTCCAGATTGCATCCTGTGTAACAAAACCCATTTTTATAGAAATGTCCTTTCTAAGGACATAATTTGAACAAATGGGCTGAATTTGAATAGGGATTATGAATAAGATGGGTGATTCTCAAACTTTAGCTTGTTTCAAACTCACCTGGAGAGCTTGTCAAAACACAGATGGTCAAGCCTCACCCCCAGAATTTCTGATTCAGTAAGACTGGGCTGGAGGCCAAGAATTTGTATTTCTAACAAGTTCCCAAGTTATATTGATAATTCTGGTCTGGAATCCCACTTTCAAAACCACCGAATTACATATTCGGTCATATAAGAGAAGGTTCTTGGCCTTATAAGATACAGTAGTATTTGGGGAACAGAGGCATCATGTCTGCAACTTTGTACTTCTCAGCTTTCCTTTACTATGACAAAAGACTTAAGAAAATCAACTTAAAAGGAGAAAGGGTTTATTTTGCTCATAGTTTCAGATTTTAGTCCATGGTCAGCTGCCTCCATTGCTTTTGAGCCTGTAGTGAGATGGAACATCATGGTGGGGATAAACATTTGGAGCAAAGCTGTTCACCTCATGGCAGCCAGGAAGAAAAGAAAGGAGGGACACCAGCATCCTAATATCCCCTTCAAGGTACACACCAAATGACCTAACTTAATTCTACTAGATCCCACCTCCTAAGGTTCCATCACCTAACAATATCACAGGCTGGAAACTCAGTCTTTAATACATGGGCCTTTAGGGGACATTCAAGAGCCAAACTATAAGAAATGTATACTCAAATGGTTCAGGAAAAAAATAGGTAAATACAACAGATAGATAAATAGATAGAATGATAAAGAAAATGCAGAAAAATGATGACAATTGGGGAATCTGGATGAAGAATCTATAGGGGTATATTGTGTTACTCTTGTAACTTCTCTGGTAGTTCAAAACTATATTAAAATAGAAAAAAATTAGGGAATATTATAACATATCATCTAGACCGGTCCAATATGTTAGCCAGTAGCTACACAGGGTAATTTAAATTTAAATGACTTAAAATTGAATAAAATTTAACATTCAATACCTCAATTGCTCTAACCAAACTTCAAGACCTAAAGTGCCATGTATGACTAATGTTAGACAACACAAATATAAATCATTTCCAGCATCACAGTAATTTTTATTGAACAGTGCCAAGTACAATTTAAAATATTTTAAGAACAGGCAGTAAAGAGTCTTTGAAAGATTAACTAAGCCTAAGGTAGTAGTGAATGTAGAAGTAGTCATCATGAGCAGCTGGAGTTAGTTATTTCTGATATAAGACTTTTATTAACCAAAGGGGCTAAAGAAGAAAATTATAGCCAGTGAATCATAGTACAGTACTTATGCAAATATCTATAGTTTTGAATGGACTGGTAGCACATTTGCAAGAAAATATGTTCAGTACCACCAGCACTCTGATACACTTCATCATCATATTGATTTTCTTAAGAGTTCATTAGATAACGGAGAAGATGATATCCAAATGACATGGTTTTCTTCTTTTTCCCCACTTTCCTCCAAATAGAAGATGGGCAAGATCTAAGTGAGTAAATACCCAGCAAGGCTGAGCTGGGGAGGCTGATCTAAAGGAAAATGGTCAAAATCTGGAATGTTTCCAACTCATTCAAATAAATTTTGCTATTGGTTTCACTTTGGGTGATACACCAGATGATGTGTAAAGCCAGCAAGGCTGGTTTTCATTGCCATTTGTAC
Source organism: Spermophilus citellus (assembly GCF_964194105.1). Lineage (NCBI taxonomy): Eukaryota > Metazoa > Chordata > Mammalia > Rodentia > Sciuridae > Spermophilus > Spermophilus citellus. The sequence goes on along the minus strand of NC_138188.1, from coordinate 29,148,515 downwards.
TTCTGAGCTTGTTTTCCTTCTCCTGCCTATGATAGACCAGGCACCTTTGGATTGTATGTGGATTTCCAAACTTTCTGACCCCAAAAAGCCTGACTTCTACTCTAAAGTACTTCTTTCTACCCAACATTGTTTCTTTGGGGTTCCAGAAACACCCAAGTGATGAGCTGACTAAATTCATTCTACACAGTTCCAAATTCTCCTGAGAAGCATTTGGCTAATCCTAGCTCCCAGAATACTCTGGGAGATACTTTTTGAGTAATTTATCTTCAGATATTCTCCTGCCTAACCCAACCCTGCCACCTCTCCCAGACTTAACCCCTCAGGAGTAACAGATCTGCACTATAGCTACACGTTGTCAATTTCCCCTTCTTGGGGCTCAATAAAATACAAAGCTGTTACTTGGAAAGAACAGAGAGTAGCAGGAAAAATTGCAAATACCTGAAGCCATAAATCATAAATCAATATATATAAAGGATTTCAGCAGTGGGGGGGCATTATTTGCATTTTCAAATTTCCATTACATAAAATAAGCCATAAAACTAGAAGCCAAAACTCAGGAGATATACCACTGCTCTGTCCAGGCCTCTGTTAGGGTATTTAAATGTCCATCTAAGGTTTGGTGGACACCCTCTGCAAAAAATATTGAAACATCTTCTGCATGTATTTCTCCTTAAATTATATTCATTCTTACTGAATTTTCCAAAGGGAAATTAGAAATGATTTTTGTTGGAGTTAGGGTTGTGGTTAGTGATAGAGTGCCAGTCTGCCACGTGTCAGGTACTGGGTTCCATCCTCAGCACCGCATAAAAATAAATAAATAAAATTAATGTATTGTGCCCATCTACAGCAATAACAACAAAATTTTAAAGGGAATTTTGTCAGTTACTTAGAGATGATTATTCTTAGCTCCAAGACATGAGAGTCCAAGTCTTTATAGTTTAACTTATAGTTTGATAATTGACCAGATGGCTCTTTATATAAGGTTTTTGACTATGCAACAGACTTTTATTAACATTTCCAAGAGAGAAGAAGAGTCTCACCTCACAGTACTCCGTGATAATGCAGAAATTATCTTGCTCCACAAAACTTGCATGGAACTTGACAATGGCTGGATGGTCCAGCTTGGAAAGGAGCTGGGCTTCCAAATTGGCCTGCACAGTCTCATTTGGATTTAACTCTCCAACAGAGATTTCTTTTAGTACCTTTCTGCAGCCAAAACATTTTAAATACATTCAGAGTTGGAAAACACATTTAACACATATGAGCAAGTGGTACAGAACGACCTAATTAATGCCCAGGGTGTAGGTCTCGTGTTGTTATGACACTGTCTCCTGGTGAGCCCTGGGCCTGCTTCCCTGTCCTGGTCAGTGACATGGTCTCCCCAAGGCCTCTAACTTACATACATCCAATTCGGTAGAGGGCAGATATGAAGCTAGTCTTGAGCAACATTGCTGGGGTGGCTCTTCTTCTGATTCACTAGATGGTTTGGTTTCACTTAGTCTCTCTCATGGTCTCTGTTTCTGTTGCTTTACATTTTATTTCTGCCTCATTTTCCTCTGATTTTTTATTTTTTTCTCTGACTCTACCTTCTCTGTTTCTGTCACTTTCTCTTATATCCATATATATGCATCATTTATATATAAATATATGTACTATATATAAAATATATACCAATTTATATAATTATAATATAATTAGATTTGATTATATATAATATAAATATAAACATTATTATTTAAAATATAAATACATATATGTATATAATATCTAAAACTGTCTCTCTGTATGACTTTTTTCTTTGTCATCTTTGTGTCATTCTCTTTGCCTCTTTTTGGGTCTCCTTCTGTCTATGTATAAACACATACACATATATACACACATACACTTCTATCAGGAGGAAAACAATATTTATTTATTTTCACTTTAAAACAATTCTTGATATATCAGATATATAGCAATAAGCTACCAGTATTTAGGAGAAAGAAATATTAACTGAAAACACTGATAGGAGTATTAAGGATCTCTAGCATATATAAATAGAATAGTTCATTAAGGCTCCAAATCATTAATTTAAAAATTGTGATACTCAATGAGAATTGGACCAAAACATTATCTATTCTCATCTAAGAAAAAACTTCTGATGAACAAACCAATTATAGTACCAGAGTGTAAACTAGATTGCTGGGGGAAGCATTTCAGAACACCAATTATGTATACAGACAAATTCTGCTGATTATAAGTGAGCTTTGGTTGTTCATTACAGCAAATTCTGTAGGACCTATACTAGCAAACATTTTTTAAATGTTCTTTAAGAGATACTACTTATGCATATTAATTAAAATGTATTTATAGCAGAAACTCTCTTAATTAAAGGCCCTTTAACAAATTCAGAAATTTTCTATAAGTCTCCAGTCATGTATAACAAGTGCTCACCCTGCCCTTGCCATAGGGAGTACCCATGGCTAGTTGCTTCTCTGCACACCTATGTACTTCTGCCCTTCCAGTTGAGGTCTGTGCTTACCTAAATCATTGTGTTTATGTCTGTTTATGCCAAGTGTGCTTAGTATTATAAATTTATGACTTACATACTATATATCAGTTACCTTTGACAAGAAAGCTAACAAATCAAATGTTTACCAAAAGACTCGACTGACAAATTGAAAAAAAAAAAAAATTGCTGTCAAGTAATTGGCAAAACAGTTCTAAAAAGTTGGTTAAACATGTAAAAATCCAGTTTTATGAGTTCAGATTGCTAAATTCTCATTCCACATTATAGAATATCAATCTGGAAAACTTAATTAATATATTATGGATGTGGTTTATGCAAATAGTTGAAGGGCACTCAAATCAGAGGACATTAGATGTTGGCTGTACATCAAAAAATTAGAGAAAATGTAGAATATGATTTAAATTGATATCTTAATTAATCATGTCATTTTAAAATTGTTTCCTCTAGTCAACCAAGTACCAGTCCCAGTCACATTAGATAAGTAGGCTCTTACCATTCTTAAATACATGATTACTCTATAAAGTTTTCATTAACTCAAAACAAGCCTTTTTTTGTTTTACTGTGGAAGGTGTTTATATTTTAGGTAAAATTGGCTACTTGTGTCAGCTTCAGGGACTAAAAGCTTTAATACTGCAGTCAGCACACTATTTTGTAGCTTTTCCCCATACTATTTCTCAGTGATAATCTATGATCAAAAACAACAACAAAATTTAAGTTAGGAAATCTGTCCTAGAAATCAAGACCACAAACAGGAAAACTTTAAAAGTGCCCTTATCCTACATTAGTGTTGGATGAATAGCAAACAACCTTTTTCCTGACCAATAAAAGCTGTTAGATTTTTGCTTTCCAGTGTCTGAAAAGAAAATCCTTCTACTGGAAGACGACCATTACTGAGAAGTAAAATTTTTCTGAAATTTTGAGTCCTAAGTCTTATTCATTTTAAATATTCTCCCTAGTCTTCATTCTCCCTGGATGGGATGAATTCTGAATTCATCCCATCCCTAAAAGACAACCAACAGGCACTAGCTGCTTCCACAAAGAGCAAGTCAATTGCAATAGAAAGGGTGGCTCTGTGCTAGGAGACTCATCCACTTCAGGCTCCATTTGGCCATTTACAGGTGTCTTTAAATATGACTGCAATTTAAAAAGTTGGAACATTTGGTTCCCTTCCCCTAACAGGTACATTCACATTTTTTGTTGTTGTTGTTTGGGGGTGGGGGGTGGGTACCAGGGATTGAACTCACGGGCACTCATCAACCACATCAGGGGCACCACATCAACAGCACTATTTCGTATTTCATTTAGAGACAGGGTCTCCCTGAGTTGCTTATCACTTTTGCAGAGGCTGGCTTTGAACTCACAATCCTCCTGTCAGCTTTCCAAGCCACTGGGATTACAGTGTGCACCACCACGCCCTGCTCACATTGGTTTTGTTAGGTATTGAATACTACATTAGGCCTCTCGATAATGAAGTAGATTCTAGAGAAATACGTGATTGGTAACCTATTCTGCAGGAAAAACTTCTATCAAGAATTTGACATGTTATTAGGAGGGGCATCTCAGGCTGTTGATATGCCCAAAGGGAATGGAAATGACATATGAAGCTATGTTTTTCTGTAACTTCTAAAGATTTCAAAACAGCAGGCAAAGCTTCATAGTGGTTTTCCAGTAATTTACTGTGCTCCAGCTAGCATGCAGTTGTAAAAGTCACAGTGGATAAACAAGATAATATAAATCCTTACACAAACTTGTAATATATTCTTGCTGTGAAGGAACAAATGCTATAAAAAGCTTTGATACTTGTTTTTCTTTACAAACACCAACTAATTGTGCAATGGAGCATGAGATTTTTACATACAGTTACCTGAGCCCTGTCTGGAAGCCTGATGATAAAGCGTAAAATCTTGTTTACCCACAACTTTCCAGATGTAGTTAGGTTATTAAGGCAGGTGATATCTATTATTATCATCTCTAGCTAACACAGAGACATGCTTTCCTTGCCTAAAATTGTGTCACTGGACTGACAAAAGAAACTCTCACTGTATATCACTCAATACAAGATCCATATCAACCAAAGACAGCATGGAAGCTTACCAAGTCAAGGACAATTTGTCACTTGCTCAATGGCTCTCAGCCTGTCACCCCTTCTAAATAACATGACAGACATTTATTTTAACACAGTCTCAACTATTCAGGAGAAACTTCATGACAGCAGGAAGAACAGTCACCTCAGGAGACTCACTCATTTTGCAAGCCTCCTGTTTTCTTTCTCAAGTGGCATGCATTTGTCTTTCTAGAATCAACAGTAAACTGACTTTGGAAATTTAGGATAACCACAGCTAATTCCATTCCTTTGAAATTGGCCCAGTTGATATTTTTGAAACATTAACCCTGGGGTATTTTCTCCCAAATTCCTGTATATTCTTTCACATTCTCCCTGTCCAACCAGTATAATAGATACTGCTATAAAAGAGAAACCTGCTAGGGCTGGGGATATGGCTCAGTTGGTAGAGTGCCTGCCTAGCATGCACAAGTCCCTGGGTACAATGAAAAAAAAAAGGAAAAGCAAAAGAGAAACCTGGAGGAACACTTAATCAATGGATGAGAATTCTTGCTATCCACCACTAAGAAATTTACAAAAATAAAAAAAACACAACTCCATTGTGTTTTTATACCACATTTTCTTTATCTATTCATCTGTTGACAGACACCTCCAGACCACAGGAAAGCAAGAGGGTCAGAAAGCAGAGAAGAAATTAGGTTCTTTTTGTTGGTAGTGGTGCATATTAATTATATAGAGTGGTGAGTTTTATTGTGGCATATTCATACATGCATATAACATAATTTGATTGGTTTCAATCCCTAGTACTGCACCTGTTTCTTCCTTCTTCTCTCCAATTCATCCCCTTCCTTTACCCCAATGGTTTCCTTTCTACTTTCATGCCAATCCCTCTTTTTTCCCCTCTAGCTTCCCACATATAAACAAAACATATGACACTTATCTTACTGACTCTGGCTTATTTTGCTTAACATGATACTCTCCAAATCCATCCAGTATCCTACAAATGGTATACTTTTGTTCTTGTTTGAGATAAATAAAACTCCATTGGGTTTATATACCACATTTTCTTTATTCATCTGTTGACATACACCTAGGCTGATTCTATAACCTGGATATTGAAAATTAGTCCTTGAAAGTAGTTGTTGTTTTATAGGCCAGGTCGAGAGAGGAGCAAGGCAGAGAACACCAAGATGGATAGGAGGATCTTAGAACAAAAGACCTATGTTCTCTTTCCAAATAGTGCAGAGAAAACAACAGAACCCCTATAATTTCTTGTATCCAGCAAGGGGTAAGAGCTTTAGAAAGGTCAAGGGGCATGTAAGCAGATAGGCCTAAGAGGACTTTAAAATATCTAATATCTCATGGTGAACCTCACTGGAATACTAGAGATGGGAATGACATCTTATTAGCCATGGTTATTTCAGTGAGGGTCAGTCAGTTGGTAGGAATGGAAGTTTTTCAAGTTAAATTAGAGAGAACTATTCATGGTCTCTTCCCTTGTGACCTAACCATCAACATCTATTCATTTCATATATATACCAGGAAATACCAACAATATGTCTACACTGCAATGGGCATCAGGCTTTCATGGTCCCTACTTTGTGTGTTCTTAGGCAGACTGACTATTAAACAAACAGATAAATGCACATGGATACATGAATATATATGTTTGTATTGAAAACTTCAAATTGAAAAAATATCTGAAGTTTGTCTGATTTCAGAACTATAATCTAATGTGATCAGCAGCTACTGTACTCATTTAAGGCAAAGCCATAGGGTATTTTTCTATATTTTTATTTGACACATTATAGCTGTACATAATGATGGGATTTATTATTACTTGGTCTTACTTTTACACAATATAACAATATAATTTGGCCAGTATCATTCTCTAGCACTGACCTCCTCATTCCCCTATCGGTCCCTTACCTCTACTTAGCTCCTTTTGATATTCATGAGACCTGCCTCCATCTTTCTTTTCCTTTTTACTCTCTAGCTTCCATATGTGAGAGAAAACATTTTCCTTGATCTTCTGTGTTTGGCTTATTTCACTTAACAATGGTCTCTATAGTTCCACCCATTTTCCTGCAAATGACATAATTTCATTCTTCTTTATGGCTGAATAAAACTCCATTGTGCATATATAGCACATTTTCTTTATACATTCATCTATTGATGAATTCTTAGTCTGGTTCCATAGTTTGGCTATTGTGAATTGTACTGGAACAAATATGAGTATGAATGTATCACTGTAGTATGATGGCTTTAATTCTTCAGGATAAATACCCAGGGGTGGTATAGCTAGGTCATATAGTTCCATGCCTAGTCTTGTGAGGAACTTCCATACTGACTTCCACAGTGATTGAACTAATTTATAGTCCCATCAACAGTATAAGAGTGTTTCATTTTCTCCATATCCTCTCCAGAATTTTGTTATTATTTGTATTCTTGATGACTTTCATTCTGATTGGTGTGAAATGAAATAAATTTCAATGTAATTTTGATTTGCATTTCTCTAATTCCCTAATTGCTAATGATGTTGAACATTTTCATGTATTTGTTGGCCATTTGTATTTCTTCTTTTGAAAAGTGTCTAATTCATCTGCCCATTTATTAATTGGGGTATTTGATTTTTTTGTGTGTGTAAAGTTTTTCAATTCTTTATATATATAAATATTAATCCTCTAGAATCCAAGATGGTGGGCCAGAGGGAGGCAGCATCCTGTGTCACTCTGTGACCCGGATCTCACCTAGTAGAAATACTGCATCTTGAGAGTGATAGAGGACCCCAATACAGCTGCTCTTGTGCAGAAATCACCAGCACTGTGCCCTCACATAGGGCTCTGGGCCTCAGCATTCCAGCAAGACTCTCAGCTCCTGACATCTAACTCCCGAAGTTCTGCAGGGTTGGTGAGCACCTTAGCAGGATCACCTATCAGCATCACTGCAGAATTCCCACGCAGGTCACTAAACTGCTACATACCCTCAACACAATGCCATCGCCCAGCTTCCCCCACCCCACTTGACACCCCGGCGCTGGAAGCAGACTGCCTCTATCTTGGCCCACCTTCCTCGTGATGTTTGATAGGGGCAGCTCCCAGATTGGAACCCCAGCTGGCCAGGTACCTGATTTCCAACACCCCCCTCTTCCCAGCAGTGGGAATCCAGCACAGTAGATGACCAACTCAAAACAGCTCTCAGTGAGACAGGTGTGCTGTACGATGAGGGCACCACCCACGGGACCCCTGGGGAAAGCGTTCCTTTAATTAAGAACTGCTAAGGGAGAGGGAAACTGGGCAAAAGTTTGGAGACTAACAGAGAGACAAGGAACTGGGAAATCCCCAGGAAAGATAGGGAGATAGGACTGGGCACTCAAGTCATATAAGACTCAAGTCAAAAAGAGACCATTGAGGTGCAGTCTCCCTGAAAGGACTGGCAGATGCCACTTCTCACTTCCAGGTGCCCTGAACCAGGACCAACCTTCCCACCCTGGTTACCTTCACCATCCTGAGGGTGGAGATACCAACTAACAACAGACAACACCACCTATTGGATGAGAAGTGAAGCAGAAAAGATATGGATCTCTAAAACTAGCAACAATCCTGGTTTCTTCCTTCGAGAATTTTTTTTCTCTTTTTTCTTCTCCCCCTCTATCCTCCCACCCTCATATCCCCAACACATGTGAAACCAAGAACTTTGCATAAATTAGGATTTTTGAGGACTGGGAAATCTGAATAATATAATATAGAGGTGTTGTATATGCCTTTTTTTTCTTTTATTTTTCTTTTCCCCTCCAATCTTTACTATTTTAACATCTTTTATTCTAAATATATATATATATATATATAATTTTTTTTTGTTTTGTTTTGTTTTATGTACTCTACTGTCTTCCCACATACTTGTCTACCCAAAACTACTTCTTGTCTATTCTCTTGCTACTAATCCTCTTTGTAAGATTTCTCTTTCGAACTTCCTAAGATATATTAACTCTATATCCTAACATCCTACCTCCTCAGCATATCATCCTACACCTCGCCTCCAGTTCATTGCCACAGTCAGAAACAGTAAACCCTCTTACACACCTACTGATTATATTAAAGATAATAATAAAATCCAACAATTCTATACATTGTGACCAAACTGTATGTGACTTAATAGCAATGAATTGTTCATAGGTGGTATATTGTTGATTTTAGGATCCATTAACATTGTCCTTCCCTACACAGGAGAGATTTTGGAACCCTACAGGAACACTACAAACCTATAGGGTAAAAACAATAACACCCAGACCCACAGAGCTAGGAGGGAAGACACACGAGCAACATGAAAAGACAAGGGAAGAAAGTGCCCAAACAAATCAAGATACCACATTATTAGATGGCAACCACAGCAGAAGAAATGACATAGAAGTAGTTCAGGATGAACATGACTAAAATGTTCTGTGAACTGAAGAAAGATATAAGAGAGCAAATATAGGCAGTAAAAGATCATTTCAACAAGGAGCTACATAAACAAATACAAGAAGCAAAAAATCATCTCAACAGGGAATAGAGGTTCTAAAAATAAACAAAGAAAAAAAACAGAAATCCTTGAAATGAAAGAAACAATCAACCAAATTAAAAGCTCAATTGAGAGCATCACCAACAGAGAAGACAATTTGGGAGACAGGACCTCAGACAATGAAGACTAAATTCTTGAAAAAAATGTAGAGCACAGAGTGAAAATGGTAAGAAACCATGATCAGAACATTCAAGAAATATGGGATAGCATAAAAAGACCAAATTTCAGGGTTATTGGGATAGAGGGAGGCATAGAGTTCCAAACCAAAGGAATGAACAATCTATTCCATGAAATAATACCAGAAAATTTTCCAAAATGAAGAGTGAACTGGAAAACAAATTCAAGAAGACTACAGGATGCCAAATGTACAAAATCACAACAAAGCAACACCAAGGCACATTATAATGAAAACACCCAACATACAGAATAAGGAGAGAATTTTAAAAACCACAAGAGAAAGGAATCAAATTACATATAGGGGGAAACCAATTAGGATAACAGCAGATTTTTCAACACAGACCCTGAAAGCTAGAAGATTCTGGAACAACATATATCAAGCTCTGATAGAAAATGGATGCAAACCAAGAATCTTGTATCCAGAAAAATTAAGCTTTAGATTTCATGATAAACAAAAGTTAAAAGAACTTAAAGCTAGAAAACCGGCACTAGAAAACATACTTGGCAAAATATTCTATGAAGAGGAAACAAAAGACAATAATGAAAATCAGCAGAAGGAGGAAGTACCCTAAAGGAAAAACTAATCAAAGAAGAAAACAAGTCAAGTTAAATTACAAAAATAAACAAATATGGCTGGGAATACAAAGCATGTCTCAATAATAACCCTGAATGTTAATGACTTAAACTCACCAATCAGAAGACTTAGATTGGCAGATTGAATTTTTAAAAAAGACCAACAATATGCTTCCTCCAAGAGACTCATCTCATAGGAAAAGACATCCAAAGACTGAAGGTGAAACGTTGGGAAAAATCATGCCACACACATGGACTAGGGAAGCAAGCAGGGGAGTTTCCGTATCAAAGTAGACTCCAAGCCAAAGTTAATCAAAAAGGATAAAGAAGACACTACATACAGCTCAAGGGAACCATACAACAACAAGACTTAACAATTATAAAAATATATGCCTCCCCAAAATGGAGCAGCTATGTTCATCAAACAAATTCTTCTCAAGTTCAAGAATCAAATTGATCACAACACAATAATTCTGGGTGAATTTAACACACCTCTCTCATCACTGAGTAGATCTTCAAACAAAAGTTGAATAAAGAAACTATAGAGCTCAATAATACAATCAATAATATTGATTTACCTGACATATATAGAATATTTCATCCTTCATTAAACGAATACACTTTCTTCTCAGGATTACATGATCCTTCTCTAAAATAGATAATATGCCACAAAGCAACTCTTAGCAAATACAAAAAAGTAGAAATGCTACTATGCATTTTATCAGATCATAATTGAATGAAATTAGAAATCAATGAAAAAATTAAAAATAAAAATTATTCCAACACTTGGAGACTACAAAATATGCTACTGAATGAACAATGGGTTGCAAAAGACATAAAGGAGGAGATTAAAAATTCTTACAGGTAAATGAGAACATAGATACAATATATCAAAATCTCTGGGACACTATGAAAGCAGTACTAAGAGGAAAGTTCATTGCATAGAGTTGATTCCTTAAAAAAAGAAAAAGTCAACAAATAAATGACCTAACATCATATCTCAAAAGCCCTAGAAAAAGAAGAACAATTCAACACCAAAAGCAGTAGAAGCCAGGAAATAATTAAAATCAGAGCTGAAATAAACGAAATTGAAACAAAAGAAAGAACTGAAAAAATTGACAAAACAAAAATTTGGTTCTTTGAAAAAATAAACAAAATTGACAGACCCTTAGCTATGCTAACAAAGAGAGAGAAAACTCAAATTACTAATGTACATGATGAAAATTTAATATCACAACAGATATTACAGAAATACAGAAGATAATTAGAAATTATTTTTAAAACTTATACTCCAAGAAAATAGAAGATATTGAAGGCATCGAAAAATTTCTTTTCTTAAGTCATATTATTTGCCCAAATTGAATCAGGATAATACACACAATTTAAACAAACCAATATCAAGAGATGAAATAGAAGACATCAACAGAAGCCTAACAACCAAGACCAAATGGATACACAGGACCAAAATGAATACATAGCCGAGTTCTTCTAATCCTCCCATTCCCCACCTCCTCACCCACCCCATTCCCACCCCGCACCATCACATTATGAATCAGCATCCTTAAATCAGAGAAAACATTCGGCATTTGGTTTGGAGGAATGGCTAACCTCACTTAGCATTATATTCTCCAACTCCATCCATTTACCTGCAAATGCCATGATTTTATTCTCTTTTAATGCTGAATAATATTTCATTGTGTATATATACCACATTTTCTTTATACATTCATCTACTGAAGGGCATCTAGTTTGGTTCCACAGTTTAGCTATTGTGAATTGTGCTGCTATAAACATTGATATGGCTGTGTCCCTGTGGTATGCTGTTTTTAAGTCCTTTTGGTATAGACAGAGGAGTGGGATAGCTGGGTCAAATGGTGGTTCCATTCCCAGTTTTCTGAGGATTCTACATACTGCTTTCCATATTTGCTGCACCAATTTGCAGTCCCACCAACACTGTATGCATGCCTTTTTCCCCAATACTTGTCAACACTTATTGTTGTTTGTATTCTTAATAGCTGCCATTATGACTAGAATGAGATGAAATATTAAGAGTAGTCTGATTTGCATTTATCTAATTGCTAGAGATATTGAATGTTTTTTCATATATCTGTTGATTGATTGTATATCTTCTTCTGAGAAGTGTCTGTTCAGTTCCTTAGCCCATTTAATGATTGGGTTATCTGGGTTTTTGTGTGTGTGTGTGTGTGTGTGTTAAGATTTTTGAGTTCTTTTTATATCATAGAGTTTAGTGCTCTATTTGACATGCAAGTGGTAAAAATGTGTTCCCAAATTGTAGGCTCTCTATTCACCTCACTGACTGTTTCTTTTGCTGAGAATAAGCTTTTTAATTTGAATCCATAACATTTATTGATTCTCGATTCTAATTCTTTCACTATAGGAGTCTTATTAAGGAAGCTTAATCTGACATGATGGAGATTTGGGCCTACTTATTCTTCTATTAGATGCAGTGTCTCTGGTTTAATTCCTAGGTCTTTGATCCACTTTGAGTTGAGTTTTGTGCATAGTGAGAGACAGAGGCTTAATTTCATTTTTTTGCATATGGATTTCCAGTTTTTCCAGCACCATTTGTTGAAGAGGCTACTTTTTCTCCAAAGTATGTTTTTGACGCCTTTGAGTAATATAAAATAACTGAAATTAAGTGGGTTTCTCTCTGTGTCTTCTATTCTGTACAATTGGTCTACACGTCTATTTTGGTGCCAATACCATGCTGTTTTTGTTACTATTGCTCTGTAGTATAGTTTAAGGTCTGGTATTGTGATGTGATGCAACCTGCTTCACTCATATTGCTAAGAATTGCTTTACCTATTGTGGGTCTCTTATTTTTCCGGTTGAATTTCATGACTGCTTTTTTTTTTATTTCTATGAGAAATGTCATTGGGATTTTGATTGGAATTTCATTAAATCTGTATAGTTCTTTTGGTAGTATGGTCATTTTGACAATATTAATTCTGCCTATCCAAGAACAAGGTAGATCTATCCATGTTCTGAGGTCTTCTTTAATTTCTTTCTTTAGCATTCTATAGTTTTCATTGTAGAAGTCTTTCACATCTTTCATTAAATTGATTCCCAAGGTTTTTTTTTTTTTTTTGAGGCTACTTTAACTGTGGTAGTTTTTCTCATTTCCCTTTCAGAAGATTTGTCATTGATATTCAGAAATGCCTTTGATTTAAGAAAAATTAGCTTTAGATTTGATGATGAAATAAAAACCTTCCATGATAAACAAAAGTTAAAAGAATTTACAACTAGAAAGCCTGCACTAAAGAAATCCTCAGAAAAATATAACATGAAGAGGAATTGAAAAACAACAATGAAAATCAGTAAAGGGAGGTATTACACTAAAGGAAAAACTAATCAAAGGAGAAACCAAGTCAAGTTAAATACCAAAGATAAAATGACTGGGAATATAAATCATGTCTCAATAATAACCCTGAATGTTTATAAAGTAAACTCACCAATCAAAAGTAAGATAAAATGTCATGAAAATTGAAAAATTAGCATCAAATTAATTATAATCTACTGATAAGTTCTATTTCCAATTCTTTTAAAGATTTAGTATATAAAATCAAACAGCATATTAATATAATAAGTAAATATATATAATATATAAATATATAGTAAATATTTAAATATAATAAGTAAATTATAATTAGTAATAAAGATTAAAAATCAAATAAGAATAAAATTATTTGAGACATTTTTATTTGACAAATACACTATTTCTTGCTCCTGTCTAAATTACATTTTTATTTATGGTGACAATTTCTATGCAGTGTTCCAATACTGATACAATAACAAATTATGCACATTGCCTTTATTTTTAAGGAACAGAAAATAAACAAGACTTTTCAGGAGCAGAAAGTTTGAAGAGAGATACTATAAAAAGTTTTTAAAATCTAATAATCATGTGAATATTACTTGTTCCATTGGTATAAATTTAAAAAAAGAAATGATTTGAGCACATAACACAAGACCAGAGATGGTACTGGTACGCATTGGACAATCTTGGCAAAAAAAATCTACAGTGTCAGTGTAAGAATAGAGCTGTCTTCAGAATATACTATCTTCATTTCTTCTCCAGACGGTTAACTGGAGGGAAAAATAGAAGAAAAACCTCTAATTGCCCTGTTGTGTAAAACCCGTTTCTAGAACGTTGCCAGGGTCTAGGCCCATAAACAAAGAAGATAATAAAAAGCTAGCATTTGCTCTGGTTGTGTTGAAAGTGTCTGTATATTTGTACACTCACTACAAGGCAGTGATTTCCTCACCCACTTCTACAGCATAGCTTTCAAAAAGCTATCTCATGAAAGAGTCCATGAGAACAAAGCCCTCCCCTCTCCCTTTAGCAAAAAACAAATGGATTCCCTTCATGAAAGGGATTTCTGGAACTCCATTCTACTTTCCACTCTAAAAGTTTTCTTTATGCTCGAGAAAGAAGATGGTGGATTAGAGGAAGGATGCCCTTCCAAGCAGTTCTTCAGACAAGTTTTAAAAAGCAGGCAGAGGATGCCACTGCCACATATGTCACTGCAGTGCCTGAGGTTTCTACTCTGGGCATGGTCTCCGCCAGCTCGCTACTTGTGATGCTACCTCCATGATTACTGCCATGAACAGAGGTCTCCTGTCAATCAAGTGCTGCCTACACTGCTATTGCCATCCCTGTTGCCTCTGATTCCGCTGCTGCCAGCCTGAGGTAGCCTGGAGGTCTTCTTTTTGAGTGGTGCTGCCCTTGCAGCTGCAACTACCTGTTGCTGCCACAGAAGACACCACTGTCCCCAGATGCAAATGAAGCCAACACTGATGCTGACCCCCGGACATCGCCTTATAATGCTGCTCCCACAGCTGCTGATGACCCACTGTCTGCTGCCAACAACCACTGCCACTACTGCAGCTACCACGGGCTAGGAGACTGTTGCAGGGGAGACTCCCAGTTTGGTTGCATGTGGCTGCACCCATTTTGGAACACAAGCCAAGGGCTGAGGCCTGGGGCCTGGGTGCCAGCAGGTTTATCACCCTCTGTCTGGGGACTCTAGTCTGGACCTGCAGGTCCAGTGTGGGGGTGCCTGCAGGTTTGGAGGAACCTGGGGTTTTCCTGCTGAGAGTGCTGGTGGTCCTTATCTTGCTGCTGAATCTCGGGGTTGCTCCTTTGCATGAGTGTATCCCTAGTGGTCTCTCTGCAAGGAGGAGCAGTGTTGAGATCTCGGACTGCAGTGTGGCTGAGTCTGAGGTATCTGAAGCCCAGATTGGTGAGACAGAGACTTAATTTGTGAGGGTTGATCTGGATTTCGTGATCCTCAGAGACGTCAGAGACAGGGCTGAGAAAATGTTGAACACTGATAGAGACAGTTCAAATTTCCAGCAAGATTTATTTTGTTCTTTGATTCTCTAATATCTCTACCATATAAGTGTGTGGAGGACAATGATATATAAATGGTGTTTTGCATTTTCCTTGTATTCTTATGTCTTTAATTTTTTTTCTCATTGTTCATATTCTTCCTCTCTCTTATCTATTTTTTTGGACTTTCTTTCCAATTTTTCTCCAATCAACATTCAGTCTCTGTTGGCTCCTCTTCCACTCTTCCTGTGAATTTTTATTTCTAGCTCCTCTCTTCTCCCATGCAAATATAGCATACTACGCTACCTCTGTTCTCTCATCCAACATTTGAAATTTTAAACCATTTTAACAAATTTTCTGTTTGTACTATAGATAGTTAATGCACTCATCATTTGGTTTAATGTGAGAAAGCAAAAGGCACCTCAGTGGGAGCTATTAAGTTTAAGGCTATATATTGTGTACACTGGGTGCTGTTGATATTGGTCTCACCATTAAAGGTGAGGAACTGGAAACCTTCGGAGACACTATAGGTTTACATGGTAGAATTTATGCTGCCTTAGGTCCATACTTCTAAATGGGAAAACACACTAATAACATGAAAAAAAAAACGAGAGAATAAAGCATCCCAAAGAAACCAAGATGCTTCAACAATAGAAGCCACTGATAACACAGTAGAAGAAATATCCAAGAAAGAGTTCAGATTGTATATAGTTAAATTGGTATGTGAAGTAAAGGATACTTAAGGAGTGAAATCAAAGAAAAAATACAGGAAGTGAAAGATCACTTCAATAAAGAGTGAGAGATTGTGAAAGAATAATCAAGCAGAAATCCTCGAAATGAAGGAATCAGTAAACAAAATTATAAATTCAATAGAAAGCATCACCAACAAACTAGATCACTTAAAAGACAAAATCACAGACAATGAAGAAAAATATATAATCTTGAAAGTAGAGTTGACCATGCAGAGAAGATGGTAAGAAACCATGTACAGAACATCCAAAAATTATGGGATAACATGAAAAGACCAAATTTAAGAGTAATTGGAATGGCTGAAGGAGCAGAAAAAAAACCCCAAAGGAATGCACAATCTTTTCAATCATATAACAGCCAAAAAACTTTCCAAACCTAAAGAATGGAATGGAAAATCAAATAGAATATCCCAAATGTACAAAATTACTGGACCCCAAATGTACAAAATTACAGCAGACCCACACCAACACACATTATAATGAGAATGACTAACACAGATAATAAAGATAAAATTCTTAAAGGCTGTGAGGGGAAAAAAGTCAAATTACATATAGGGGGAAAACAATTTAGATCTCAAATGATTTCTCAACCCAGATGCTCAAAGCTAGGAGATCCTGGAATAATATATTTCAAGCTCTAAAATAAAACAGATGCCAACCCAGAATTTTGTATCCAGCAAAATTAAGTTTCAGATTTGAAGATGAAATTAAGACCTTCCATGATAAACAAAAATTAAAAGAATTTACAAATAGAAAGCCTACACTACAGAACATTCTCAACAAAATATTCTATAAGGATGAAGTGAAAAAAAAGGTAAAAATCAGCAAAGGGAGGATCTACACTAAAGGGACATTCAACCAAATGAGAAACTAAGACAAATCAAAACCAGAAATATATCAAAATGTCAAAGAATACAAATCATATTTCAATAATAACCTTGAATGCTAATGGCCTAAACTCATCAATCAAAGCACATAGACTGGTAGGTTGGATTAAAAAACAAGACCCAACAATATGCTGTCTTGAAAAGACTCACCTCATGGGTAAAGACATCCAGAGGCTGAAGGTGAATTGATGGGAAAAACTTATCACTCATATGGATTGTGTGAACAAGCAGGGGCCTCCATTCTCATTTCAGATAAAGTGGACTTCAAACCAAAGTTAATCAGAAGAGACAAACAAGGACATCTCATACTTATTAAGAAAAGTATATATAAGGACATAATAATTATAAATATTTATGCACCAAACAATGGAGCATCTATATTCATCAAACAAACCCTTCTCAATCTCAAGAGTCAAATAGACCACACTACAATAATATTGGGTTAACACACCTCTCTCACTACTGGACAGCTCTTCCAAGCAAAAACTAAATAAGGAGACTATACAACTAAATAATACAATCAATAATTTAGACTTAACAGACATACATAGAATTTCACCAATCAATGAGTAAATATACTTTCTTCTCAGCAGCACATGGCTTCTTCTCTAAAATAAAACATACCTTATGCCATAAAGCAACTCTTAGTAAATACAAAAAAGAAAAGAGATAATACCCTTCATTCTATCAGACCACAGTGGAATGAAATTACAAATCAATAATAAAATAAAAAATAGAAGCTACTTTAACAAATGGAGATTAAATAATACACAATTGAATGATGAATGGATAGTAAATAAATCAAGGATGAAATAAAAAGAATTCTTAGAGGTAAAGAGAACATTGATACAAAATATCAAAATCTTTGGGACACTATGAAGGCAGTACTAAAAGGAAAATTTATTGCATTGAGTGCATTCATTAGAAGAATAAAAAGTCAACAAATAAATGACCTAACACTACATCTCAAAGCCCTAGGAGAAAAAGCACAAATCAATACCAAAAGCAGTGGAAGACAGGAAATAATAAAAATCAGAGATGAAATTAATAAAATCTAAACAAAAGAAACAATTGAAAAAATTTTCAAAACAAAAAGTTGGTTCTTTTAAAAAATAAATAAAATAGATAAATTGTCAGCCATGCTAATGAAGAGAAAAAGAGAAAACTCTAATTACTAAAATACAAGATGAAGAAGGAAATAATACAACGGACATGTCTGAAATACAAAAGATTACTAGAAACTATTTTGAAAATTTATACTCTAATAGAATAGAAAATATCAAACACATCAACAAATTTCTAGAGACATATGATCTACACAAACTGAATGAGGAGGTCATACATGTTTTAAACAGATCAATTTCAAGTAATGAAATAGAAAATGCCATCAAAAGTCTAACAACCAAGAAAAGCCCAGGACTAAATGGATTCTCAGCCAAGTTCTACAAGACTTTCAAAGAAGAATTAACACCAATACTCCTCAAAATATTCCATGAAATAGAAAGAAAGGGAACCCTTCCAAACTCATTCTATGAGGCTAATATTACCCTAATACCAAAACCAGACAAAGACACATCAAGGAAAGAAAATTTAAGACCAATATCCTTGATTAATAAATTCAAAATTTCTCAATAAAATTCTAGCAAGTTGCATACAAAAGCATATTAAAAAGATAGTGCACCACGATCAAGTGGGATACATCCCAGAGATGCAGGGTTGCTTCAACATAAGGAAGTCAATAAACGTGATTCATCATATTAATAGACTTAAAAAACAAGAATCATATGATCATCTCAATAGATGCAGAAAAATCATTTGACAAAATACAGCACATCTTCATGTTCAAAATGCTTTAGAAAAACTAGGGATAGTAAGAGGAAAATACCTCAACATTGTAGAAGCTATATATGCTAAACCCAAGACCAGCATCTTTCTAAATGGAGAAAAATTGAAAGCATTCCTCTAAAAACGGGAACAAGACAAGTATGCACTCTTTCACCACTTCCAGTCAACATCATCCTTAAAACTCTAGCCAGAGCAATTAGACAAAAGAAAGAAATTAAATAGGTAAAGAAGCACTCAAACTATCACTATTTGCTGATGACATGATTCTATATCTAGAAGATCCAAAAATTCCACCAGAAAACTTCTAGAACTGATAAATGAATTCAGCAAAATAGCAGGATAAAAAATCAACATCCTAAATCAAATGCATTCCTATACATCAGCAATGAATCCACTGAAAGAGAA
Source organism: Spermophilus citellus (assembly GCF_964194105.1). Taxonomy (NCBI): domain Eukaryota; kingdom Metazoa; phylum Chordata; class Mammalia; order Rodentia; family Sciuridae; genus Spermophilus; species Spermophilus citellus. The sequence goes on along the minus strand of NC_138188.1, from coordinate 29,129,395 downwards.
ATTAGGAAAACTACCCCATTCACAATAGCCTCAAAAAAAAAAAAAAAACAACTGGAAATCAATCTAACAAAAGAGGTGAAAGACCTCTACAATGGAAACTATAGAACACCTAAAGAAAGAAATTGAAGAAAGCCTCAAAAGATGGAAAGATCTCCCTGGATAGGCAAAATTAATATTGTTAAAATGGCCATACTACCAAAAGCATTATACTTATTTAATGCAATTCCTATTAAAATACATGGCATTCTTCATAGAAACAGAAATAGCAATCATAAAATTTATTTGGAAAAATAAGAGACCCAGAATAGCTAAAGCAATACTTAGCAAGAAAAGTGAAGCAGAAGGCATCACAATACCAGATCTTAAACTTTACTACAGAGCTATAGTAATAGAAATAGCATGGTATTGGCACCAAAATAGACTTGTAGACCACTGGTACAGAATAGAGGACACAGAGACAAAACCACATAAATGAGGTTATGTCATACTAGACAAAGGGTGCCAAGAATATTCACTGGTGAAAAGACAGCCTATTCAACAAATAGTGCTGGCAAAACTGGAAATCCATATGTAGAAAAATGATATTAAACCTCTGTCTCTCACCCTGCACAAAAATCAACTCAAAGTAGACCAAGGACTTAGACACTAGAACAGAGACCCTGCACTTAATAGAGGAAAAAGTAGGACTAAATCTCCACCATGTTGACTTAGGAACTGACTTCCTTAACAAGACTCTTAAAGTGCAAGAAGTAAAATCAATAGTCAATAAATGGGATGGATTTGAACTAAAAGCTTCTTCTCAGCAAAGGAAACAATAAATAATGTGATGAGAGAGTCTACAGAATGGGAGAAAATCTTTACCACAAGTACCTCAGATAGAGCACTAATCTCCAGGATGTATAAAGAACTCAAAAAACTTAACACAAATAAATAAATAAATAACCTAATCAATAAAATAAATGGGCTCAGGAACTGAACAGACACTTCTCAGAAGAAATGCAATTGACCAAGAAACATATGAAAAAATGTTAATCATTTCTAGCAATTAGAGAAATGCAAATCAAAACTACTCGAAGATTTCTCCTCACTCCAATTAGAATGGCAATCATCAAGAACACATGCAACAATAAGTGTTGGCGAGGACATGGGGGAAAAGGTACACACATACATTGCTGGTGGAACTGCAAATTGATGGAACCATTGTGGAAAGCAGTATGGAGATACCTCAGAAAACTTGGAATAGAACAACCATTTGACCCAGCTATCCCACTCCTTGGTTCATATCCAAAGGACTTAAAATCAACATACTACAGTAATGCAGCCACCTCAATGTTTATAGCAGCTCAATTCACAATAGCTAAACTAGGGAATGAACCTAGGTGTCCTTCAATAGGTTAATGGATAAAGAAAATGTGGTCTATATACTCAATGAATATTATTCAGCTTTAAAGAAGAGAGAAATTATGGCATTTGCCAGTAAATGGTTGGAGTTGGAGAATATCATGCTAAGTGAAATCAGACAATCCCAAGAAAACAAAGGCTGAATGTTTTCTCTAATATGTAGATGCTAATTCACGATAAGGCTGGGGCACTAGAGAAGAATAGCGTTACCTTAGATTAGGTAGAGGGAAGTGAAGGGAGGGCAGAAGAGGGGATGTGGAGATAGGAAAGAGAGTAGAATAAAACAGACATTATTACTTTAGGTATATATGTGACTGCATGACCAATATGATTCTACAACATGTATTCTCAAAAAAATAAGAAATTATATCCCCACTATGTATGATATATCAAAGTGCATAAATGCATTCTACTGTCATGTCCAACTAATTAAAACAAATTGTAAAAATTTTCTTTAAAAAGCAGGTGCTGGCGAGGATGTGGGGAAAAGGGTACTCTTGTACATTGCTGGTGGGACTGCAAATTGGTGCGGCCAATTTGGAAAGCAGTATGGAGATTCCTGGGAAAGCTGGGAATGGAACCACCATTTGACCCAGCTATTGCCCTTCTCGGACTATTCCCTGAAGACCTTAAAAGAGCACACTACAGGGATACTGCCACATCGATGTTCATAGCAGCACAATTCACAATAGCTAGACTGTGGAACCAACCCAGGTGCCCTTCAAATAGATGAATGGATAAAAAAATGTGGCATTTATACACCATGGAGTATTACGCAGCACTAAAATATGATAAAATCGTGGAATTTGCAGGGAAATGGATGGCACTAGAGCAGATTATGCTAAGTGAAGCTAGCCAATCCCTAAAAAACAAATGCCAAATGTCTTCTTTGATATAATGAGAGCAACTAAGAATAGAGCAGGGAGGAAGAGCAGGAGAAAAAGATTAACATTAAACAGAGACATGAGGTGGGAGGGAAAGGGAGACAAAAGGGAAATTGCATGGAAATGGAGGGAGACCCTCATTGTTATACAAAATTACATATAAGAGGTTGTGAGGGGAATGGGAAAATAAACAAGGAGAGAAATGAATTACAGTAGATGGGGTAGAGAGAGAAGATGGGAGGGGAGGGGAGGGGGGATAGTAGGGGATAGGAAAGGTAGCAGAATACAACAGTTACTAATATGGCATTATGTAAAAATGTGGATGTGTAACCGATGTGATTCTGCAATCTGTATTTGGGGTAAAAATGGGAGTTCATAACCCACTTGAATCTAATGTATGAAATATGATATGTCAAGAACTATGTAATGTTTTAAACAACCGATAAAAAAAAAGCAGGCAGACAGCTCCTTAGTGAGGTGGATGACTAACAAAATTCACTAAAATTCAACATTGGACAGCAAAAATATCAGAGACACAGAAAGTCATAAACTTTGATAAATAATATGTTAGAGATGTGCCAGTCCACTGCTGAGAGGAAGTGGAGCATAGCAGACAGAGATGAAAGCATGATGGACAAAATTGGCTTGGGGGACCCTGTTGGATGAAGAGGGAATCTACTCTTAACTGACCCAGAGACAGTGGGGGATGGTGTTGCATGAAAGGATTAAAATCACTTGGATTATGGGGAGAGAATCCAGTGGGAACCATAGTGGTGGCAGCAGGAATGATTTTTAAATGGCTATGCAGTAGTGAGCAGAGGAATAGACTGGAAATTCCTAAGGGAAATTGCCAACCTGACCCAGCAGTCACGTATTTTAAGATCCAGAGTGTGCTATGCCCAGTGTGATTGAAACAGGCACAGTAAGGATTGTGTCTAGGGTGATCTGGCTGGGAAAACTCAGGATAGCAAGCCCCCCTTTGTTGCTGGCATTCCATATGAGCCACTGGGAAGACCACAAGTAGCTTGTCAGACAGGCATGTGTAAAATACAGGTCTGATCCTGAGTAATTCATATTCATGGTGGTGAAAAATATGTGAAGCCTGAGGAGGCTTACACTCCTCACCCTACAAGTGGAATTTTCAGAGGTCCCTGAGACTCAGACATCCAGCAGAGACTGGAGTCTCCCCAGCAACAAGGATGATGATCAAATCTCAAATACCCACTGAAAGAGTTCCAAAGGTCAGCCAAGATTAAATCCCAATGGCTGGAACCTCCAATTTAGAACTCTGCACGGGCCTTGCTATGGGAGTACATAATTTGCCAGCACTCCCCAGGATATCCCATTTTATATTGAAAAAAAGAAAAGCTACTACAAAAAGCTTGGCTCTGAGCCACAACAGCTGGCAGGCTGGTGGTAAATGCAAAGACCAAAGACTTAGGACTTAATGACACCCAGCCTTTGACCCAAAGTTTATAGAACCTAAAAATATATACAGAGAATTGAAAAACAGCGAAAACAATAAAAATCCCCCTTTACAAATACTTTTGACCACAAAAACAAAAACAAGACCTTTATTTCTCATTAAGAATTCTTTTTTTTTAGGGCTGGGTTTGTGGCTTAGTGGTAGAGCAGTCGCATAGCACCTGTAGGCTATACACTACATAGCACTGGGTTTGATACTCAGCACCACATAAAAATAAATAAAATAAAGGCATTGTGTTCATCTACAACTAAAAAAATATTTTTTAAAAAAAGATTTCTTTTTCCATCCCTCACTTTTTCCTCTTTTTCTAATTTGAATTTTTTTTTTTACTTTTTTCTATTCTGTATGAGTGAATATGTGTGTGGGTACATGGGTATATGTGTTCTCACTGCTTGGATAGGTTTAAAAATACAAATAAATATATATCAGATTTTTTTATATTTTAATTGCTTTCTTCTTCATCCCTTTATTTTTTAGGCTTAATTTGATGAGATAATATTTTACATGTGTTTGAGTTGTTTTGATCTTATATTTTTTCATTTGTCCCTTGGTTTTGGTTTGTCTTATTACCCTTTAAATCTCACTCCACATGTAAACTAGTCCCAGTAGAGCTCCAGTAATATTTCAATATACATAATAGAGAAGACTAAAAGCCCAAACCTTCACCAGGCTCCAAGTAGGAAGAGCTAAAGGGAGACAATGGACCATACCTGGTCACCTATATACAGCAAAAACAGAGAAAAGTTGAGAAGTTCCTAGAACAAAAAACATAACTACACATCAAAGGACACACATATAAAAGAGATAGAGGGTCTATAGCAACTGATGCACAAGTCTAAGACTTCTGAAAACATGATAAACATGTTAACAAAATTCACAATCACCCAACAAAGGAATCCACAGATGTGGAAGTGGATGAAATACCAGAGAAAGACTATAAAAACTGATCATTAGAATTTTCAATGATCTAAAAGAGGATCTAAGGAAAAATTAAAAGAGCAAATACAGGTGAAAGACCATTTTAATAAAGAGCTAGAGATATTGTAAAGAAACTAATTAGAACTCCTGGAAATAAACAAGACAAGGATGTCCACTTTCACCATACCTTGAAGCTCTAGCCAGAGCAATCAGACAAGAGAAAAAAATTAAAGGAATACAAACAGGAAGAGAAGAGGTCAAATTATTTCTGTTTGCTAATAACATGATCCTATCTATATATGAAAACCACAAGGAACTCTACCAGAAGACTTCTTTAGCTCGAAAATAAATTCAGCAAAATATCGGGATACTAGATCAACACTCACAAATCAATTGTATTCCTATACTCCAATGATGAATCTGCTGAAAAAGAAATTAGGAAAACTATCACATTCACAACAGCCCCCCAAATATAAAATACTTGGAAATTAATCCAACAAAAGATGTGAAGGTCCTCTACAATGAAAAATATGTAACACCAAAGAAAGAAAAGATAGTCTATTCAACAAATGGTGCTGACAAAACTGAAAATCCATATGTAGAAAAATGATATTAAACCTCTATCTCTCACCCTGCACAAAAATCAATTCAGAGTAGACCAAGGACTTAGACACTAGAACAGAGACGATGCACTTAACAGAAGAAAAAGTAGGACCAAATCTCCTCCATGTTGGCTTAGGAACTGACTTCCTTAAGAAGACTCCTAAAGTGCAAGAAGTAAAATCAATAGTCAATAAATGGGATGAATTTGAACTAAAAGCTTCTTCTCAACAAAGGAAACAATAACCTGTTATGGCTCTTTCTCCCCACCTTGAGATAAATAATCAAGAAATTTTCTTTTTCCTATTTACACAGATGGGCAAAGTCATTGAATACTATGGCTTAATTATTTTAAGAGACATTCATGGTTGTCTACTCCACATAGTCATAACCTCACATCCCTGGACCCTCTCCCCTGGCCCTTGGATGAATCATAATTGGCCTAGCTAATCATATAATCCTATTCTTGCCAGTGACTGGTTAAGGCTTGTGATACAATTCTGGCCTATAGGATGTGAAAAGGTCTCCTGAAAGTTTTAATAAATATGATTTTTTTTCTATAATTCTCTGGTGATGGGTAAGAGATACTAATATAAAAATAACTTTGTTTTACATAGTATGAAGCCTCAGATTTAATAAATTAAGAATGAAGTCATTAGATGCTAGAAGCACAAAGTTGGTCATAATAATTTTTAGACAAAGATAAAACAAAGTTCCCATAAGCACAGGTAACACTTGTTCATGCTGAAGCATTGTAGAAAGCTTCCATCTCAAAACCTTTCTTGATTCCTCCAGGTCTAATTCAGAGGCCTCTCCCTGTGTATCCTGTCATAACACCTATTTACATTTTTGGCTAATACAATGATTTCCTTTACTGGACTAAAGGCCAACCTGACAAATTGTTTAGCTCAGTTGTTTCACAGTATCTCAGAGAAATGATAACACCTGTTATAATCACCTGGCTCAAGAGAAGCACAAATCTACCCAATTTTCCTATCTGTCCATTTATTTTTTTCCCAATTTTGATGCAGAATTTATATATTTGTTCAATTTTAAAGCTTTATGTGACCCCCAAAGGACAGATAATGAAGGTGCCTGAACCTCTAAAAGTTCTCAGACAAAAAAAATTAAAAATTAAAAAAAAGTCCTCAGACATAACTGACTTATAGCTGAGACATCATGTAGTGTTCAAGGAGCAACTCTGAATAACAGATTTTTGTCTCCAAATTTAAGTTTCCTCCTCTCCTGTTTCAATATAGAGAGTTTTTGTGTGTAATAATGAAACTAATATAAAACTTTTCATTTTTCAAAGAGCAAAACTCCTGCTAACTACTCTTTTCTCCCCTCCTTAGCATTAGAGAGAAAAGGAAAAACAAACAAAAAACCTTGTCCTGGACTCACTTTTGATGAGGCGCTAATGAATTAGCTATGTCTATTCTTCATTAATTATTGCTGGAGAATTATGGAAAAATCTTACCAGTAGTCAAGACTATTGCCAATTATAAAGGCCTAAATTTGAGGTTTTGGAAGATACACTACAGAGAGGAGGGAGAAATGTTTCTCAGGACTTCCTTTACTAGAAAGGTGGAAAAACCTATATTGTTGAATACCATAACCTTGGATACCAAAAATCCTTATAATTTTGTAGTTTGAGGACCAATCTTTTTTAATATTTATTTTTTAGTTGTAGTTGAATGCAATACCTTTATTTTATTTATTTATTTTTATGTGATGCTGAGGATTGAACCCAGGGCCTCACATGTGCTAGGTGAGTGCTCTACCACTGGGACACAATCCCAGCCCAGGACCAGTTCTTTTTTTTAAAGTTAAACTGCACAAAACTCATTTTTAAAAAAATTTAGCAATAGAGAAATAGCAATAAAAATAACTATTAATAACATTGATACTCTAGGCAACGTATCACTAATTCTGTTTATCACACTTCGAAAAGTACTGAGTTTTGAGCAAAAATTCTGTTTATGTCATCAAGGAAATTAAGGATCATGAGAATGTCAGTAAGGATGTAAAAAAAATAATTTACTGTAGATAATTGGATCAGCTTTTATTATGATTTCTATATGCCCCAAATTTGCAATTAATGTTAAGTTAAATTCAAAGTGCAATATTCTAATAAATAATTCACTTCAGATTTTTATTTTGAAAATTTTGAAAAATACTGGAATTGTGGATTTCAATGAGATAATCAGATGTGATGCAAAACCTACCATGAAATCAAGACAGTGACAAATTGAATTTTAAGAGGCAACAAAACTGATTAGCTCCATTTCTTTGACTAGGTAAAATCATCAAAATATAAACACTGTTTAAAGTAAAATTAAATTATGATCTAGGCAAGAAGTCTGGTGCTCAAAAAATAAAATAAAAATAAATAATCTGGAATTTCAATGAAATAAAGTCCCATAATTTTATCTATAGCAAATGACAAAGTAGCAAAAAGTTTTAATTCTAAATTTCAGTCTCTAAGTCAACAGTGTGGTAAATATATGGGCTTGAGCTAAAACATTTTCTTTAACTATAGCATAAAGCAAGCTGTTACTGCACTTATTTTGGGCTGGAAGGAGAGGAAACTGAAACTGCATTAGCATATTCCCATTAGAGGGTTTAAGAAACTGATTCTAGGTCTTATATTTTTGCTGAGTAGTACTTACCTGGAAATAAAGTCTGTTTCTGTGGATCTGGGGCTTCATTTACCAATAGAGCTCAAACTAGAATCTACTACCAAGACAGATCTGGTTTCCCCGAATGACAGGCTATGGATTTAGTCATTGATTTGTAACAGATGAAAAAAAAATCACTGTAGTCTGTGTAAAAGGAGGAAACAGAGAGAGATGTGGCTAACCTGTCTCTGATTACACAAACCTTCATTTTTCAGAGACAAGAAAGTGAGGAGAGCTTGGCTAAAGAAAAATGTTTTGGACACTGTGCACTTAATATATCTCAGAGAGAGGCTGTGCAGTTTGTCCTGCATGCCAAAGTAATCCAAAGGAACTTGGCATAAAAGGCTATCTCCTTAGTCACAGCATTGAGCAAAAGACACTTAAAAAAAAAAAAAAAAAAAACGGCCTGGATGTAGTTTTATCCTAGTTTGTTTCTAGAACTTCTGAAATTTACTTGAGGATAAATCAAAAGTATTTTTATGTGCAGACTGCACAAAATCATTAGAATAAAGTGTGGTATTTAAATAAGCCTCAAATAAGGACCACAGGGTATTAGAACAGTGCTTCCTAAATTTTACTGTGTGTCCTAATTGCCATAGGATCTGTTAAAATGCTGCTTCAAGAGAGCTGGAAGGGTTGGGGAAGGGGGTGATGAAGAGAGGATGGGTAATGGATATAGAGATTCAGTTGGATGGAGAAATAACTTCTAATGTTGTATAGCAAGTAGAATAACTGATTGAAAACTATTAATTGTATACTTCAAAATAGCTAATAGAAAGAACTTTGAATATTTTCAAGAATGATAAATGGCTGAAAATTTACTGAAGTGATAAATATGCCAATTATTCTGATCACATTATGTATTATAAGTGTATTGAACAATATCACACTGTATCCTATAAATGTGTACACTTATGGTATGTAATTTAAGAACAAAGAATTTAAATGCCATTTCCAAGTCGGCAGGTCTATGGTAGAGCCTGAGAGGTCCACATTTCTAACAAGGCCCCAGGTGATAGCTGAGGCTGCTTGTCCAGGGATAAGGAGTAGTAAAAGTTTCAAGAACATAGGGGTCCAGAAGACTTCCAGTGGTGAGAGTACTGAAAAGTCCCAGAGTTCTTCAGAGGCTTGGAGGAGAGGGCCAATTTGAGGAGCAGCCAAGTGAGTGGGTATGTATCTCTTCCCACTCTTACTGACCATGAGATTTCATTTGTCAGCTAAGGACTAGTCAGCCTGCTCATCATAAGATCAGGACACTGGAACTCAGAGAGGCTGCAAAGCTAGCTACATGCCTTACAGAGAATGGTCCATAGCCAACACTGGTATGACCCCAAATCTGCCAGTTTTAAAACACCATTAGGAAAATCTTACTTGTGTTTTGGCCCTAATTCTTTAAGCTGCAGTTTGCACTGCTTTCTTCTTGTTCTTTCCTAGCAGTGATAAATTACAGCTACCCACTCCTTCTTCAAACATTTATCATTACAGAATTTACTCCTTTAATGAATTTACACTCAGCCTCATTCCACAGATGATTTGACGTAACTTATATAATAAAGCAAAAAATTAAGACCGGCAAGAATAGGTAGAAAAAGGAAACAGGGAAAAGAAGAACACAGATATGCTTTCAAAAGTTGTTGCTATTGTTGAGCTTCAGCATCAATTCAAAACTTCATAAAATGCATCATTATCAACATTGTTACTGCACCTAGCATTTTTATTAATACTATGGTTGTTATTGATAGTAAAGTCACTGATGGAATCCTTTTGAGAGTGATTGTGCTAATTTGCAGTTCTACCAACAATGCACAAGTGTACTTTCCGCCCCCCATCCTCACCAGCATTTATTATTTTTATAGTTTTGATGATTTCCATTCTAACTTGAGATGAAATCTCAGAATAGTTTGGATTTATAATTCCCTTATTGTTAAGGGTGTTGAACATTTTTTCATATATTTGATGACCATTTGTATTTCTTCTTTTGAGCAATATGTTTAGTCCATTTACACATTTATTTGGGTAATTTGCTTTCTTATGTAAAGCTTTTTGAGTTCTTTATGTATTCTAGACATTTATTGTCTGTCAGAAGAGTCGTTGTCAAAGATTTTCTCCCATCCTGCAGACTGCTGAAACCCACTTCTGAATCCTGAGTACCTCATCACTCATCAGAGGGCAGTATGCTGCCTCTGAGGTTATAAAATCAGAGCCCAATAAGCTACACATTGAAAGCTCAGCTCAAAAATACATTCTCTGCACATGATTGATAATCTGAAAAATCAGGAAAGAAGGGAGAACTACTCTCTCCCCAAGCACATGTTCCAATTTTCATACAAATTATTTTTCAAAAATTGTACTGCAATAATCTTGACATAAATCTCTGGCAAATTTGAAGAACTGATGATTAAACAGATGGCTTGTGAGCATTTAAAACATGAAACAAGGGCCAGCAGGGATTCACATGGGTTTATGGAGAATAAGCCAAATTAACCTAATTTCTTTTTTTTTGTGAGAGGGTTATTTGATTGGTAGATCAGAGAGAAGCAATTAGTAGTGCTATATCATGATTTCAGCCCTTATACTGTCACCATGTTAGCAGATGTCAAAGAGTAAAGTCTTCTGATATCATTTAAATATGTGAGAGATGCAATCTTCATGTGGATTCACAGTTGAACAAGCAGAACGAATGTGCTAAAGTCTTGTATTTCGGGCCATTTTTTAGGTGGTATCACTTGTAATACCACTGGGATCTATCCCTAAGGATACTTTCACCAACATTTGATTTATGACTTGGATGAAGACTTAAAAAGACATATTTACCAAGTTTATAGATGACACAAAGCCAAGAGCCATAATCAATAGACATAAGGCAGAGTCAATTTTTCAAAATGATTGAAGAAGCTGGAATATGAGCTGGAAATGAGCAAGACTGCATTTTACAAGAATAAACTTGAAGTTCTACAGTTAAGGATCAGGAAAATCTTCAAATCTAAGATTTGTGACACCAGCTTAAGAGCAGAAAGGCTTATCTCTAAAAACTTTTAAGAGAGTTGTAGGAAGGGGAACTGTGCCCCCCACAAATTCAATATGTGACAACCATTGACATGACTGCTAAAATTGCTCCTGAGATTCTAAGCTGACTTTAAAATGTATGAGAGGTTTTAGGATAGATATACTTGGCTCCAACAGGCCTCTTTTGTTCAGACCTGGGAACCTCATGCCAAAGGGAGTATTTTCACCCAAATTAGCTCAAGCAATGATGAGCAAGATGTTGAGGGGGTCTTAAAATCAAATGATCCAAGGAATAGAAAAACAAGGAGAAGCCAACATATTTTTAGCAGTACCTAGTAAAGATGTATTAGTAATATTTTCTGTGTCCTTCTTCAAGACTTAAAACCATATAGTTATTATTTTTATATTTTCTTATAGTTTTGGGTTTTAAATGTTTTTATTAGTACATTACAGTTATACATAATGGTATGGTTGGTTCATTCTGACCTAGTCATACATGCATATAATATAATTTGCTCCATTTTAATCCCTTATTAGTTCCCCTTTCCCTTCCCTCCTCCTAGCCCCTTTCCTCTACTCTATTGGTTTTCCATCTATTTATTTATTGTTTTTTCAATTGGTACATTATAGTTATACATAGAAGTAGAATTTGTTATGATATATTCATACTTGCTCATAGCATGGTTTGGTCAATTTCATTCCACAGTTCTTCCCCTTTCTCATTCCTCTTCCCTCCCTCTTCCTTTACTCCACTGTTCCCCCCTTTATTTTCATGAGATTCTCCCCCACCCTTTATTAATTTTTTTTTGTTTTAATTAGTTATACATGACAGTAGAATTTCTCCCACACACTTTTTACTCTGTATTTCTCTCTAGCTTCTGCATATGAGAAAAAACATTCAATCCTTGACTTTGAGTCTGGGTCATTTCACTTAGCAAAACATTCTCAATTTCCATTCATTTATCAGTAAATGATATATGATTTCATTCTTTATGGCCGAGTAAAATTCCATTGTGTGTATATACACCACATTTTCTTTATCCATTCAGTTGTTAATGGGCACTTGGGTTAGATCTATAACTTGCCTATTATGAACTGCATTGCTATAAATATTAACATGCATGTATCACTATAATATGCTGAGTTTAGTTCTTTTGACTAAATACCAACAAGTGGTACAACTGTTGGGGGGCACAATTCCCCATTCCTAGTCTTTTGAGGACTCTTCATACCACTTTCCAAAGTAGTTATACTAATTTGCTATCCTATCAGTGTAAAAGTGTACCTTTTCTCCACATCCTTGCCAGCAATTATTATTATTTGTATTCTTTTGGGAGGACCAGGGATTGAACTCAGGGGCACTCGACCACTGAGCCACACCCCCAGACTTATTTTGTATTTTTTTTTTAAGAGACAGGGTCTCACTGAGTTGCTTAGTGCTTCACTTTTGCTAAGGTTGGCTTTGAACCTACAATCCTCCTGCCTCAGCCTACTGAGCTGCTGGGATTGCATGTGTACACCACCACTTATTATTAGTATTCTTGATGGTTTCCATTCTAACTGAATTGAGACGAAATCTCAGTATAATTTTGATTTGTATTTCACTGATGAATTAGGATGTTGAACATTTTTTCATATTTTTGTTGGTCATTTGCGTTTCTTCTTTGAGAAGTGTATTTAGAGCATCTTTCCATTTATTGATTGGGTTATTTTCTTGGTGTGAAGTTTTTTGAGTTCTTTATATATTGTGAATATTAATCCCCTGTCAGAGAGTCACTGGCAAAGATTTTCTCTCATTCTGTAGGCTATCTTTCCATGCTGTTAATTGTTACCTTTGTCACACAAAATCTTTTCATTTTGAGACCATTTCACTTATTGAAACTTATATTCCATATACTTATTATTTCCCCCATTTTACAGATAAGAAAACTGAGACTAATAGCTCAGGAAATTGTCCAAAGCTGGTGGAGATATTCGGATATAAATTCAGCAATCTTTAACCAACAGTTTAAATTTTGATAATATTAACTGAGAAAAGATTAGATTAAGAAGGGGCAGCTCCTTATATATGCCAGTTTCCATGACTTTGTGTCTCCACACATACTATTTCTCTGCCTAGAACACCCTCTCTTTACCCTTTCTCAGTCTGATTCATATTCATCGTGTAAATCTTGACACCTATGTTCTCTTTTCTAGAGGTCTTCTTCAATCTTTAAGTGCACCTCCACCTAGGATGTCCTGTAAGTAATTGCAAGTGCCTATTTACACCTTGGTTTGCCTGACTGGTCTGTAAGTTCTCTGAAAGATTCATGTCCAATCTTTTGTTGTTGTTGTTCATAACAGTTTTTTATTGTATAATAGATTTTTAATTGTTATACATGACAGTAGCATGTATTTTGACATGTTATTCACATATGGAGTATAAATTCTCACTCTTCTGGTTGTAAATGATATAGAATTACACTGGTGGTATAATCATATTGTTCATAAACTTTTATTGAGATGTAATTCACATACCATTAAATTCACCTTTTTAAAGCATATAAGTTAGTGGATTTTAGCATAGTCCCAGGGTTTTGAAACATCAAAATATTTAATTTTAGAACATTCTCTTTTTTTAGAATTTTTTTCACTTATTTATTTATTATGTGGTGCTGAGGATCGAACCCAGGGCCTAGCACATGCTGGGCATGCGCTTTACCGCTGAGCCACAACCCCAGCCCTGAGAACAACTTCATCATCCCTATTATAGATTGAATTTTGTTCCCCCAAAATTCATGTTTAAGTCCCAACTCCCAGTATATTAGAATATAATTGTTCTTTGGAAGTTACATATTTACAGATGATTAATTTAGAATGAGGCCATAGAGTAGTGTCCTTATAAGGAGAGGGAGAGACACCAGGAGCACACACAGGAAAAACCACACGAAGACAGAGCCAGAAGGGGCCAACTGCAAGCCAAGGAGAGCAGCCTCAGCAGTGACCAGCACTGTCAGCACTTTCATTATAGACTTCCAGCCTCTAGAGCTCTGAGAAAGTAAATCTGTTGTTCAAACCACCCAGGTGTGATATTTCTTAAGCCAGTCCCAGAAAACTAATACAATCCCCAAAGAAATACTCATTAGCAGTCATTTACCATCCCCTTCCCATATCCCCTGGCAATCACTAATCCATTTTCTGCCTCTATGGATTTACCTATTCTGGATATTTCATATAAATGGAACAGGGTTTTTGTGATTGTTTTCTTTCACTTAAAATAATATTTTTATTTTTTATTGTGCACTATAATTATATGTAATAGTGGGATTCATTATGACATATTTGTACATGTACATAACATAATTTGGTCAAGTTCATTCCCCAGTACTTCTCTTTTCTGTCCCCTCCTCATTCCTCATGGCCCCTTTCCTCTATTCTACTGGTCTCTCTTTTAATTTCATGAGACACTCCCTTTTTCCTTTTATCTCTCTGGCATTCCACATATGAAAAGCTAACAAAACATGACCCCTAGACTTTCCAAATCTGGCTTATTTTACTTAACAAAACATTCTGAAGTTCCATCCATTTTGTTCTTTTTTGTGGCTCAGGAAAATTCCAGTGTGTGTGTGTGTGTGTGTGTGTGTGTGTGTGCCATTTTTTCTATCCATTTGTCTGTTGACAGACACTTAGGTTGGTTCCATAACTTGGTGAGTTGATAGACAGGTGAGTGGTTTCCACCTTTGGTTATTATAATTAATGCTGTGATAAATATTGTACACAAGTTTTTGTGTGGACATAGGTTTTTATCTTTTAGGTATATACCAAAAGAAATTGCTGGGTCACATGGTAACCCTATATAATGTTTTGAGGAACAGCCAGATTGTTTTGCAAAGTAGCCACATCATTTTACACTCCTGCCAGGAGTGTATAAATGTTCCAATTTCTCCACATCTGATACTTATTATTTAAATTTTTTATCCTAATCATCTTAGTGGGTATGAAGTGACTTCTCATTAGAGTTTTGATGTACATACCTATGATAGCCAAAGATGTTGAATATTTTTCCATGTGCTTCTTGGCTATGTGTGTATTTTTAAGAAATGTCTATTACTGTTTGTTTTCATATCCCCAGCCCCCAATCCAGCACAGGGCACAAAACAGAGGTTCAAATAATTGGAGTCATAAACAACTTGTAGCAGAACCACCCAGAACTCCTGGGTCCCAACTGAGACCTACTGGATTAAACTTTCCATGCTCCAGAATCTACATTTAAACAAGGTTATGAAGGGTTTCTCTCTCACACTGAGGTTTGAGAAGGAGTCTCCTAATGTGGAATTATATATTTTTAAACATCTGAAGAGCCACAACATATGCAGAGGTAAACTTGATCTATGATGTTCTAGATCACAGAAGGGGACTAGTAAACAAGAATCACAAGCAGAAGTTTGTTGTCAATACATGGTATCATGTTGAGTTTGCTAGCCCCATCTACCATTAAAGTCACAGAAGGGGTCCCATATTTGGTGGGATGTAGGTCAGAATGTAGTCCTTATGGGGAAGGTATGCTATTTCAGTTTCTCGTAGACTTCATCTAATTTTAATTCTGCATTATGAGCCAATAAAACATCTTGGTATTGACTATATCTAAAATAGTATGAGTCTATAGTCTAAAACAGATTTTCCCATGTCTGTTTGCTTTCCCCTACTTCTTTCTCTTCTCTGAAAAAGGGAAAACAAAAATTTACTGACTCTACACAAACTATTCTACTTTGAAGAATACCAATCCATGAATATAGTCTTTTCTGGGATCTACCAGTTTTCTTGGTTTCAAACAACACAATAAGACTCACTTCCCTGAAACCCAAAAAGAACTTAATACAGGTTAATCAGTGTGTCATTGATTCACCAAGAGTTTTCTGGGCTAAACTAGGGATACTCTCACCATTATCACTGGTGCTGAGTCCCATGGCATTGCTGCTTAGGAACTCCACCTTAATGCCACAGGTACCACCAGAGTAGCCTTTCTGAGGCCTCTGATTCTTGATGTCATCAACACCTAATTCCAAGTTTAAAACATCAGACTGTAGAGTCCATGATGTTCTATTGGCAGATAATTGAACTAACAATGAATGCATCAATGGCCACTGAGCAACATAGAGGTATTTTTTAAAAACAACAAAAAGCCAAAGGCCCAATTGATGCCTTCCAGGAGCCTTGATTTTAGGTAAAACTCTGGCACACACAAAAATCATTAGGCAACAATTACGAGTTTCCCATTACTAAGGAACACAGAGTAGGGTAAGAGAACACGGATGAAGCAATGTAACTGCTATGTTGTGGCATGAGCTATATTAATTTGCATATTACCATTTAACTAAAGAATATATATACTTGGCAGCTTCCATCAGCCCTGGGTCTTTGGTATTTTCTAAACTTGTAATCTGGACAAGAGAATCTTCTAAATTAAAGAACAAAATTCCTTTATCCCCACTCTCTGCTCCATTTTCATCACCATGGCCTGATTTTTAAATCAACTTCTTGAGGCATATTTTATATACAATAAAAGGTAACAATTTGAAGTGTACAGTCCTAATGGTTTTGGCAAATTTACACATTTTGGTAACTACTGCCACATATAAAATATAGAGCATTTCCATACCCCAAAAAGTTCCCTCCTGCTCCTTCAAATCCTCCCATGCCTGGACCCAGGCAACTACTGACATGCTTCTGTCATTTTAGGTATATCTATTCTAGATTTTCAAATAAATAGAACCATGGTATGTATTATTGTGCATCCATACTCGGCACAGTATCTTAGAGATTTAGCATCAAGGCCTGATTAAATAAGGCATGGTGACATTAGAGATATAAGTCTACACAGCTCTGGCTAACAAGGAGGGAGAGGAATCACCACATTTTTCCCTCCACTCTTTCCAATGCCAAGTCCAACCCACTGACAGTCATGCTCTGATGAGGAAACTCAGGCATACCCTGTAATCACTTACGGAGAAAAATGGATGTAAAGGGATTATTGGGATAGGGTGGACCCAATCAATGAAGATAATCTCCAAAGAAAATCAGTGAATCTTGGAAACGAATGGACCTTTTATGTCATGCAACTCAAGGCCTTTGCTCTATGGTTAAGATATTTCAACAGGTTAGTGTTTATTCTGGTACTACCTCCTCTAAGATCTGAATTCAGGTCAATTCAGGTGACAGACCATCAGATCCTCTTCTCAGAGAACAACAGAAAAGAAAGGGACAGCATGGTAAACAGAAACAAGAAAAACTACAAGAGGAGATGGATCAGGGTGGGGAACACGATTAATACAGTCCAGATAGAGTACAGCTGACAGAATGCCCTGAAAATAAGGCATAATTTAAATTTGGTCTGACAGGAGGATTCAAGAGCCATAAGATCTTTGCCAAGACATTGACAGTATAAAAGTAATATTTGAAAAATCATTAGAGTGTCACATCAGTGTTGGCCACATTTAGCAGACAATAGCAAGCAACACCATTTAAGTGAAAGGCTTCAGAGAGAAGCTGCTGAGAAGCAGGCCATGATCCAGATCAAATTGAAAATTCAGAAGATCCCTGAAGAATATTCTATAAAGTATGAATATGACAGTATTTATGATGGAATGCAGGAGTGGGGGAAGGAATAAAGTAATCCCAAATCACTGTTGAGAAAAGATCAGAAGTCCAAGTATATTTACAACTTATTAAAAGTAGTTGAGTTCAGGAAAAGAAAAACAGAAAAAAGGGAAAAGAAAATACAGAGGGAATAAAAATGAAAAATGGAGAATTTAATGAGAAATAGGCATTTGTGATGTCTGCTTATAAAAAAAAATACTGCAAGAGAGAGCTGAAGAGGAAGAAATAGAAAAGGTGGGCTGCTGCACTGGAATCGCTTTTGGATATAACCAAGGAGAAAGTTCTCAGTGGATGAATTTTACAGGCCCCTATTAAATCAAGCAGTTGAAGAAAAGGAAGCACCTAAATGCAGCTTTCATGAAACCAGTTCTAAGACAAAAGAAATCAAGAGATTACTCCAATAAAGTAAATTCAGAGAACAGAGTACCACGGGAGCAATGCCTTAGCAAACTGGCGTTAAGGAGGGGAAACACAGATGCAGACAGTGACCAAGGAAGATGGATTGGGAGATAATAAAATGAACTGCAAAAGAGAAAAGCTCACAGAGACCTCTAAGAATTACTTCAAGCATCACAGGAATGAAACCCACTCACTGTCATCTAGCAAAGAGGACATGGTGCCAAATACCACACCAAAAGTTCCAAGTCAAAAGGATGTGAGAAAAGGGAAGCTCCACACCATGAGAGGCAATCCAGAGACCAGAAGAATTATTACACTGACTTCAACCACAGAAAAGAAAAGAAGTCTATCTGGCACTAAGAGGCCAGTCATATAGCTTCCTATTGGAAGAGGTATGAAAAAGAAGATAAATTGGGGTGTGGTGGGGTGGATATCAGATAGAAAGAAACAAAGACAGGGAGAAATATTTCTTAATATAGCAATATTATGGGCAGACTGCACAGAAAACATACCAAGTCCATTTTTGTTCAAATTAGATAGGCCTGTGACTGCTCCCTGCAGGACCCATACCTGTCTCTGCAGGGAACAGCCTTGAGCCTGAGCATTTCAGAGTCTTTAAAGCAAAAACCACATCCAGGTTGATGAAGCTATAAGCAAGCAGGGGTATACAGCTGAATTGAGCTGTTAGCGAAATGATGAAATGAATACATTGGTATTTCCCACAGGACTTGTTATGCCTCCTCCAGGGTGGCATAACAACAAGCAAGCAGAAGGGAAGTGGGTCAAGATGACCCTAGTTGAGTACAAGTTAGAGAATGGTTACTAAAGTCTAGACAAACAATCTCTGAAAGGGTACATTGCCTAAAAAAAATGAGAACCAAAGAGAGAACAAGTTTACATTGTATAAGAATTGCCATTTTGTGATACCAAACATGCTATACTAAGCAACTACTGATAGGTACAGAGGCAGAGTGTTCCCATGGAAGAAGCATTTCTGATATGACATGGAGTCTCAGGGTAAAATGGAGTCTGTTTGGTCATTGCCCATATAACAACAAAAAAGAGTTAGATAATGAAATGACCATGACTGGTACACTGAGAAAGGTTGAGAGAAGGAAGAGAAAGCAAAACAAAACAAAATAAAGAAAGAACACATAAGTGAGGAAGATACAAAAATAATGATAAGTGCAGAGATATGGAAAAACAAGAAATAAGTGTTCCATCTTCAGAAAGAAATTGAGACAGAAGGGAAGGCAGCCCCGATTCTAGGGCAAAGAGATGAGTTTCTTGACCAGGAAAGATCCAGCAAAATGAGAAACATGGAAAATGAAAAAGAGAAAAACCTTCTAGTTCTGAAACATTACTGGGAGCAAAACCCAGACTCACAGAAGAAAGCAAGAACAAGGCAAAGAACAAGAGTGACCACCAGAGGCAAGGAGCAAGTTTGCAACATGTAATAAAAATAAAAGGCGTCTCTTAATTTTTTCAGGTCATAAGGGTGACTGACCTCCTTCTCACCTGGGGAATGAGCAAGACAGCCAAGCATTCCTGCTCCTGGGGGTGACATGGTCTGGCCAGCTTAAGACCATGAGCCCTGCCTGAGGCTACTCCCTCTGCTTCCTGTGGAAAGGATGAAACAAGTTCAGGCTTGGATTAAGGAGGAAGAGGGAACAGGGTGGAAAAGCTGCCCAAGTGTACCTTCAAAGGATAATTTCAAACTGTGGTTTCAAGTATTGGACACCATCAATAAAGTTATAAAACCCCTTCCTAAAGGTAGGGAGGGAGGGGGAAGTACTGGGGAGTAATGTTGGCCAAATTATGGTGTTATATTGTGTGCATGTAACAAAAAATCCCACCACTATGTACAACTATAATGTAGCAGTTAAAAAAAGTGGAAAATAAAAAAAATAAAAGTAAATAAACCCCATCTCTAGCAATTGCACATCTCTCAGGGGTCTAAATATTCTTCACCAGAAGAGCTTCACTTCCTGCAGTTCCTCTAGGTTTATCATCTGTATCAGGACTTACCACAGAAATAGCCAAAAGAGCCTTTACTTTAGGGCTGCAGACTTATGAAGGGTCTCAAATATGGACTCTCAACAAGAGCTTCAACTCACCATACACCTCTGTCACAGAGAATCACCAACAGCTTGGAAACATATTCACCATACAAGTTTAAACATGTGCCCCATTTATGGGCCACCCCAACTCTAATACACTTATAATAAAATTTACTAGAATCCTATAATTATCTTGTGAGTAATATAATCACACTGTACTATATTTTAATGTGTATTTTTGTGTTGAATGAAATATTTAAAACATTTCATTTTTTGTTGCCCTATGATACAAAATCTTACATAGTTCAACAAACTTCAAAAAAAAAATGGAAGACAGATCTCTCTCAGCTTTAATTAGACCCTAATCTCTATCCATTTGCCCTTCTAATAGCTATTGGTGTTCACATCCTACTTTCAGTCTAAACATCAGTTCATGGAGGTCAATGGATGTGACTGCTTCATCTCTAAGGTCCCAAAGTCTCTTTGGCAGCACCAACTAGATGTGTGTTGAAGCATTTATTGCTGTTCTCATGGACAGTAGAGAGTTAAACTGGGTAAAATTTAGACTTTTTTTTTCTCTTAAGAGACAGAGAGAGATAGAGCACATTCATCTTTGTGTACACATAAGGTAAGAGCTTCCATCTAATACCTAGATGGCAAGAGAAACCAAACCTATCTTATGCCAGTTAAAATGGTCTCTGAAGTTAAAAAGATCTCTCCAAATTTATTTCTCGGCTGAATTGTGCTTTTCCTAGTAAGAGATTAAACGTATGGTAATGATCTATGTTTAAGCCTTTTATTCATTTAGTCAGTGAAATTAAAATACTGGTGTATGGTAATTAAATGAAGACACTTTGGACCTTGAATTAATGCTGCCATTAGAAATACTGCCGTGTCGTCATAGTCAGTCTGCATGTTACATTACCACCATCTGCTGTTCATTATGGCCAACTTTTAAACAATGACTTCATTCTTATTTCCCTTACTGAATCTTTTATAAACTCAAACACCACATATGCTTCTGACCACTAATTTCAACCACTGTCCATGGTGTCTAACAAGGGTAGTATTTCCCCATTTGGGCTCCTCACTACCTACACTAGTGTTAATAAGAATGGCCTGGGGTAAGGGATTAGTGTTATGGTCAAACAAAATTTGGGAAATGCTGTAGGCTACATCCAGCTATTATAGTCACAATTTTCTCCAGCATATTTAAGGATCTAAACAGTCCCTCAGTAAGAAATCTGCTTTAACTTTGTGGAACCCAGTGTTTTATCAACTTTTTTTAAATCATGGAACCCTTTTAATGTAGAACACCTACTAATAATTTTCAAGGTGCCAGAGTTTGGTGCTCTAGGGCGTAAGGTCAGAGGATCCAGAACCTGTTCTGAAATTGCACAGCTCTCAATGCTTCATTGTATCAAACACCTTCAAAAAAACTAGATGAGTTTATAGCATGATTTCTGCTTATAAATAATCTGCCTTCAGATTTGCATGTGTTCTTATATCACCTCCAAGAAAACACAGTATGGCAAAGTAACACTATTGTCACTGTCACTTCACAACAAAGTTATTTTATAAAGTAAAAGAATCATCCCACCAGTAGGCCTCAAAATTTTTTTCCAGCAATGCTTCTCAAACTTCTCCAGCAAAACATTCCTAACAACAGTGAAGGATGAATTCAAGACTGCTAGGACTATAAAAAGCAAGATATGTCTCTAAAATCTCATGGGTTATCTTAAAAATTCATGCAAGAAATAGTGACATATTTTTGAAATTAAAAATATTCAGGGTTATCCACTTCAATATTGTTTTTAATAATAAAAGATTTAAAACAACCCAAATGCACATTGATGGGAGCAAGAGTTAATAAATTATATCAGAGCCATACCATGGAAAACACTGTGGAGCTATTTATAAAAAAGACTGGGGGAAGCTGGACATGGTGACTCACACTTGTAATCCTAGCTACTCAGGAGGCTGAGACAGGAGGATCACAAGTTTGAGGCCAGTCTGAGCAACTTAGAAAGTCCCTGACTCAAAATTAAAAAGGAATGAGGATGTAGCTTAGTGATAGAGCACTTGCCTAGCATTGTGAGTCCCTGGATTCAATCTCCAGTACCTACCCCCAAGAGAATGAGGTTAAGGGGGAGAGTGGAAAGAAGCTCAATAAGGGGCACCGAAACAGAGTGGAGGAATTATTTCTGGTTCATCTTTAGCACAGTAGAATGACTATTGGTTAAAATAATCTATGATATATTTCAAAATGACTATAAGAGTATGAAATTGCCAACAGATAAAAAATGATTAATTGATTAATGTTTGAAGAGATGGAAATACTTATTACACTGATTTGATAATTACACAGTGTATACATATATTGAATTACCGTAATGTACCACATAAATATGCACAAATATTGTCTTGAGTAAAAAAATTTTAAGAATAGAGAAGTTATCTATATACTAACATGAAAAGATTTCCAAGATATTGGGAAAGGGAGGGGGCAGGAGATTAGCAAGAATGGTGGAATGTGATAGACATCATAATCCATCATATATGGGTGATGTATGTCTTCATACATCATTCATGTATGAAGACACGAATTGGTGTCAACATACTTTATATACAACCAGAGATATGAAAAATTGTGCGTATACATGTAATAAGAATTGTAATGCATTCCACATTCCACTGTCATTTATTTTTTAAAATCAATTTTAAAAAAGAAAAAAGCAAGAAACAGAAATGTATAATATGCTAATTTTTATCAGAATGAAGAAAAATAAGAATCTATATTCTAAGTTGTTTATACGTACATAAAGTAATTCTGGAAAGATTCACAGGAAACTCTTAACAGTGGTTACCTTTGGGGAAAAGGGTAAGAGCTTGTAAAAGGGAGGATAAGAATGAGAGAAGACTTTTAACAGTATACCTTTTTATATTTTTTGAGCCACATGAATGTGTAACCTGTTAAAAATCACGCAAGTTTTTACCTTACTCTATGACATATTTGTCTTAAAATTTTCCATATATTTTCACAATAGTAAAACTAAATTAGATTTAAATTCATGAGTGGTGAGTTATCCGGGACATTATATATGATCCAGGGAGAAAAGTATGGGTTTAGGCCAGTTAAAATCTACCTAAACACTATGCCTTCATTCCATTTGGAGAACCAGCACAACATCAAAAAAATCTGGAATCACTACTAAAAATACTTGTTTAACAATTTGAATTTTTACCTACAAGCTGGGGCTTTTTAGACAACGAAGTGTTAATCTCAATGTCTCAGGACTCATACTCAAAATTAGTACTTAACTTACTTTGGAGAATAACCAGATAAAACATGACAGTGAGATGGCCACCAAAAATGTGAATATTATAGAATCATAGCCATTCCTCCATGCCAACAGTGCCCAGTGGAAAGCCAACTGCTTGGGAGGCAAGAAACCCCAAAGGCAAACTTTCTGCTTTATATTCCAACAGAACTGGAATTTGAAACTCTTCAACTATTTTCAACACATCTCAAAAGGCTTGTTGATTACTACAATATTAATCGGTTTGTATTAAGCCAAACTATTTTCTACTATGTTTCCTAAATTTATAAAAAGTTTCTTTTGATTTTACTTTTATAGCACCGTTACTAAGATGCTTTCTATGCAATACATATGAAAAACATATGGCATTTCTTTATATGAAAGATAGGGTCCAATAAATAAATAAGATTTAACTCAGATATAACTCTGATGGAACAAGAACGCAATGACTGGTGTCAATAAATGTTCTAAAGATATCTGCATTTTTTCCCAGAAAATATATTCTCAGGCAAGTTTTATATCCTTGTGGACCTCTAAAAATGGCTTAACAAACCCACAGTGCCATAAATGTCTCCTACACTCTCTCAAACTGAAATTTCATTTCTAAGTGTAAATGAGGCCAGAATTAAAAAGACAAACAGCATGAATAGATGAACCGATGCAGCACGGACAGCAGGGAGGCATTTGTTACTGCTTTCATCGATTCTGATTCCATCTCAGAAGGCTGTTCTCTTTGGAATCCCTTCAGAGAAACAACAGGCAATGGGGATGGCAAAGACTTAAAACTCCACTACAATCTCCTGATGATCTCTTAGATATTCATAAGTGGCAGAATGAGTCCACCTTTAGGTTTTATTTCAGTTGTAATAATGAGTTATGAATAATTGATCACTAGGTAATAAATTATTCAGGTAGGCACAGAGTTTCCAAGGAATCCTGGAGTGAGTCTAGTTAATAGCATAATAGAAGCCAAAGGCAGCTGCGAAGGGACATCCCACACAATAACCCCACACTGCAGAGGCATGGGTAGTTAGTGCCTCTCAGTGTGGGCTTTTCCAGAAGGGGCCATATTAATACCTTTTGAATTTTTATAAAGTAGCTGTTCCCACTGGGTACTTATAGTGCTATTAAAATACTGAGCCCTGACCTCTTTATCCATCAGACCGGAATATTTGTTATCAGCCGAGCATGACTTTTGCTGCTAAAACTAGTATTAAAATGAAAAACTAAGAAACAAGAATGCATACACAGACTCACTTAAAAGCATGTGTGTGTACACACACACATGAGTTTTTATGATTATGTGAGGTTAGCCAAATAATGCAAAAGAAAGCTTTACCTGGGAGGAAATTATATACTGTTCTGTTTTTGAAAACTTTTCAGTATTTACTTACCCCTTATAATAAACCCAATACTCAACTCCTTTAAAGATAGTAAGACCTATGTAAAATTCAACCTCAGATATGTCAAGTTCAATCCATATTGAACATCCAAATGCTTCACTTCCTGTCTTGCAAATTACAGCTGTCATTGATCTATCTTATAATTTCCATTTCTAAAGCAATTCTGAAAATATTAGAAACTACATACTGGAGCTCGATAATTGTTACACTGAAATATTTTTGAAACAGCAACTTGAGTTAAAAGCAGTTAATCACCAAAGAGCAAATCCAATATTGTAAAAAGCAGATTGGCTGATCTTGTCCTGAAACCCACAAGTACACATGATTTGATGAGGTTCATGGGATGAAAGACATAGAGGTAAGAAAGGGAATGAAGGGCAATTGGGCCACAAATCTGGGGAGGTGGATATGGATTAAATGTTCAGGTTTAATAGGTTTGCTCCAAATTCAAACTAATGGGAACGTGGGAACATCAACTAAACTTTAATGAAAATGCTAAGTGACTACTACACATGGGAGAGATTGGGAAAACTGACACCTCCCCCGCAAAAAAAAACTGACACCCAAATATATTCTAATCAGAGACTTAATGTTCCAAATTTTCCACTCTTAGAAACTTGGAGCTGGGCAAGGTGGCATATGCCTATAATCCTAGTTGTTTAGAAGGCTGAGGCAAGAGGATCTTAAGTTCAAGGTCAACCTCAGCAACTTGGCAAGGCCCTAAGCAACTCAGCGTGATCTTGTCTCTAAATAGTTTTAATTGGTATTAAAGATTAAAAAGCAACACTCAGTTCTAGCAACTGCAAATTCAACCAGTTTAACAATCATGTAAAATGTATCATGGTCCAGGTTTTGAATTTTCTAAATATAATTGTTAAGGTATGATTGATATACAATACACTACACACATTTTTTAGTGTGTAATTTTATAAAATTTGACCTATGTATATACCCATTACACCACTTCCATAATCCTAATAATGAGCCTATCCCCCACGTGTTTCTTCATGTCCAGAGCTTACTTTTTTAATAACTAAAACTTAGGTTGAGTTTTTCATATAACTACCCAAGCATAGCACTGTTGTACTAATAAGTATATAGCATGTCAAGGTCCATACTTGTATCAGGAAATAAGACCTGTGAAAGCAGCTAAGAAATACTCAAATACTCACACAATTGTGTTCTTATTCAACCATGAACAGGAGTTCAATTTCACAGTATTTTAATGAAGGTCACAACTGCTTATTTTTACTATTATATGAAATTATTTATGCAATGAATAATTAGTGCAGTACACAGACCACTTTTAGAACTCCCTGATGTCAAAAATGTTTGTTTCCCACTTAAATGTCCACTTCTTTCCAAAACTAAGCTTAGAAATAACTGAGCAAAGAAGCTATTAATTACATGAAGAGTTGTTGTTTTTCTTCCTCACTGACTTTAAAGTCATGGACATAACTCCAAGTTTATTAATTAGGCCTGGATGTCAAGGCAACTAAACTTTTTCCCCAAGAAAAATCAGTTCAAGGGTATTAGTCTGAGCCATAAAGTAAATTTAATTGAAGAATTTACCCCTTTTCATTCCTTTGAACTTTAACTCATACTGTTTCCCCGTGACAGCAGTAGGAGGAAAAATTCTCCCAAGAAGACCACTCAAATAGAACCAATAATCAGAAGGATGGGGCATGCCTATAATCCCAGCAGCTCAGGAGGCTGAGACAGGAGGATCGTGAGTTCAGCCTCAGCAAGAGTGAAGTGTTAGCAACTCAGTGAGACCATGTCTCTTAAAAAAAAAAAAATAGGGCTGGGATGTGGGTAAGTGGTCAAGTGTGCCCCTGGAACTAAAAAAAATAAATTACAGATTATACTTGAAGATATTGTACTTTCTTTGGGGATGGGAAATTAAAGTTAATTAATATTCTCTTTGAATGTTTTGATACTCATCAACCATTAAAAACCATGGATTTTGGCTACTTAAGTTCTTCTGGACCTTATTAAAAACTTGTTCAGGAAAGTCCCTTTTTCAATAAAGGGGGAGGGGGAGCTTGAACTAGACAACACCCATAAAGTTTTTCTCTTGCATATTCTGCATTAATTCTAAATATCTTACTTATTGAATAAGTGGGACAAACATTTTAAATAATAGGCTTTACTTAGGAATCTTGTACTTTTAAAATCTGGGGTAGTTAAAAATAACATTACAAAGGGACCAGCATATCCAATAATATTTTTATTATTATTTATTAAAATAGTTTAGATATCCCCCATCTCATACATTTAAATGAAGAACTATAGTCCTAATTTTCTGAGAGTACTACTCAGTGTTAGCAAAGCCATCAGCTTCTCTATTCACAAATCCTCAAAACACCACAATGGAAGAATGGAATGGCATAAATAAGGACAGTCAATCTGAAAATCTAAACAAATACACTATAGTAATTTGAACATATGTTTACTGTCAACATTAATATGTCTGAGTATTCAAAATAAATCACTTTGTTTTCTCTCATAGTAACAAATTTTTTTCTGTTTGGGTTTTTAAAATTTTATTTCTTCCATATTATATTGATGCATTCAATTATATGGAAGAAATAGTTTTTTAAAAAGGAGTTTTGACTGTTGTCTTATTCCTAAAAGCTTTTACTTATTAAGTCATAAAAGCAGGCTCTTTTTGGCCCCCTGCCCAAGCCAAAAAAGAAATTGAGGGTTTCCTTGCATCCTACTCATACTAAAATACTTTATTTATTAGTCACCTCTCGTGTAAATATTAAAAACCAGGGAGTGGGAGAAGTACAAGGTTTCTTTAATGCTAACACATGTAGCAAACTAGCCTCAGGAAAATCACTTACTTTAGAATATTGACTTTATTACCATTACTGGAATAAGTCAGAGTAATGATGTGCCTTTGCACGTTCTCTTTTTCCTTTCTATCTTCCTAATGTTAGATGTTGTAAGATAGCCAAAATCTCAGGGCTTGACCTTATCACAGGCAGAAATTGATGAAGCCCAAAGTGAAGTCCAAGTTCAAATTTGCCCTTTCCAGATTTACCTATGATAACCCAAGCCCAAGATCCCTTAGAACCTGAACTATTTTAAGAGAAATTTTAACATGCTTTCATATTATACTTTTTCTTAAAATATAAGATTAAAAAATTTAAACTGATCACTACAATGTAAAAATTAAATAAGATTGTTTTGAAATCTGGCAGGCTAAATGGCAAAAAATCATTAGTTTCCTCCAAATTGCTTTCATAACTCTGCACTACATAAACCACTGAATCCTATTAAGTTAACTTAGCCCACTCAATAACCCTCGTCTTCTTTCATAGATACCCACTGGAGAGAAATCATGTCCATAATACAGAAATAATTGCTTTAATAAGAGCACACTGAACAAGCTCAAAGTTGGAGTCATTAAATCTACTGATGTTTTGTCTAGATTGATTCAAAACTTGTAATGATATGCTAAAATGATTAAATAAATCAGACAGAAAAATTCATAAATGGGTTTCAGTAGGTGTAATATATAAACACTAGCTTAGGCTTTTGTTAAATAGCCAATTGTT
Organism: Spermophilus citellus; assembly: GCF_964194105.1. NCBI lineage: Eukaryota > Metazoa > Chordata > Mammalia > Rodentia > Sciuridae > Spermophilus > Spermophilus citellus. The sequence goes on along the minus strand of NC_138188.1, from coordinate 29,101,038 downwards.
TAATATCATTTGCTATCAGCTATTAAATGGCAGGAATTACTGTCACAATTGAGTTATTGAAAATTTACTTCAGATATTATAAATTCCATGCATTATAGTAACAATAATTACTCATTTTAATTATTTTTGTCATTATCCAGCTACTGTGATCAATTTATTAATCTTCTAAGAAGAAATAATGTCCTTTTTTATGAACAGTGAAAACTTATATATGGAAAGAAGGATTTTTTTTAAGTTTAGTCCTTATAATATGAAAACTGATTTCTCAATATGTCAGAAATAAACTTAAAAATGGATGAAGTGCTTTTTTTCTAATTACAGCTGAGCCTCTCAGCAAATGTAGCCATAATTTAAGAGACCCCAAAATACTTCAATTTAATGACATAGAATGTCTGTGACTTGTCAGTGATTGAAGCATACAGTTCATTAGTTTTCCAAAGTTATGCTGTTGACAGGATATGCCAAAATGATCATTATATCAAGTCTCTAAGGACCTGGAAAGAGGAAAGTAATAGTCTAAAGAGAACGCCAGAACCTAGAGATCCATTAAGAGGGGGCCAAGTGATATTAAACCATACAGTGGACTACGATGCAGGCATTTAGAATGGTGCTTTTAAACCTCTATACCATTTTAGGGCCTTTTACACTGAATGGTACTGTTCCCCCACAGTTTTGCCTAATTCAAAATCCTGGTCCTCTAGCAACCAGGAGCAGCTCTTAGACATGCAAAAGCTTGGGCTCCTCCCACCAGACTAAAAATCTACAAATCAAAAACTTTGGAAGTAGGGAGAGCCCAGCAATTTGTATTTTAACAAGCCCTCCAGACAATTATGATACCAAATAAAGGGTAAAAACTGCCAGCTACTTCTTAGTCACTCTTAAGATCTCAGCTGAAACAATGCTTCTCAGGGAAGTCTTGCCTTGCCCAGCCTCATGCTGCCAGGTTAGGTGGGTCCATTATACATCACAGCAACCAAGACTTTATTTTACCTTTTAAATTGATTGATTGATTGATTGATTACTAGGTATTGAACTAGGATCTCGCATGTGCTAGGTAGCAACCAATACTTTTCTTTCACAGTAGTAGGTATTGCAATCTATAATTACTTCTTTTTATGATTGGAAAATTAGTGTTTTTATCTCCCACAAGACCAGACTCTAATTTTAAGCCTACTTGTCCCTTCAGATTACCTTGAAGGTCTCAAAAAACTCTGATACCGGGGCCACACTCCAGGCTAAATAGAATCTATTCGTCTGTGACTTGGTTATCTGTATCTTTAAAATATTGTGAGTTTACTGTTCAGCCACAGTTAAGAACCACTGCATCAGACTCAAGTTTCTTGAGGAGCCAGTGACCAGTAGTAAATTGTGATCAATATTTGTTGAATAAGTAGAGATTTTTTTTTTGTTTTGGGGGTTTGTTTTTTGTTTTGTTTTGTTTTGTGGATTTTTCTGTTTTATTTTGAATCTTGAACATGGTACAAAATACCAAATACACAAAAAGAGTTCAGTCAAAAGTAAGTCTCCTTTTCTCCCTATCCCCTATCTCTGAGGCAACCACTGAGACCAATGCCATGTTTCCTTAAAAGATTGAATGAATTTTTGTTAGTGCATACAGAAAGGACCAAAAATTGGATGGCTGGATCTTAGATTATTTTCTGTCTTCTTTATACAAACCTGCATTTTTTGTAAAATGTACATGTATTAGTTTCAATACTTTGGGGGAAGGAGGTTCCCCTAAGGATAATTGTATGTTTCTGCATCCAGAACTATTTCATAGAGATACCATGGGTCTGAGGATTCCCAGAAAAATAGAATGTTGTTCTGTGTTATAAGGATGAGACCCCTTACCTGGCATAAGGGAACAATGGTCCAATTATTCCACTGTTGTTTGGGGAATATTTTCACCTCTGATTAGATATTCATTCTCTCCAGAATTTCCATCAGAAAATCAAGGAATGAGATAACTTTTCATTCTAGGTCTTGAATTAAGAATTAGCATAATGGTTTATGGATATATCTTGTCTAGACTTAGTTAGCATAAGCTCTTCACCAAGGCTCCCTGCTTCTGGGTATTTTAAGATGAAAAGCTGAGGCCTGGTTCCAGTATGGTGACTCAGACATTATTCGGTCTTTCAAAGACACTGTCCCCCTTCAACCCTATGCCAGATGGTGGTTCTATCTTAGTACAACACTTTGAATCTGGGCTGTTAAGTCTGACATGCTCTCAGGAGAGACTAGGGTTTAGAAAATTATGTAGCTATACAGTAATAGACTCTGATCCTAAAACTAGGGTTTTTTTTTAAATTGCCTTTTAAAAAATTTTACTGCTGCATTAAAATTTTACATAATAGTGAAATTTGTTGTTACATATTCATATAGGCACACAATATTCAACTGCCTTTTTACAACTTTCCATCTTCTTCACTCTTAGGTCTAAAATCATTCCTCTCTGTTGCAAGTGAAACTAATTCTAGCAACAACTCCTGGCCCCCTCTCCTCCATTTTGTTTCCATGGATGAGTGATAAATTAGTTTAAGACTTTTTAAAAATCCACACAAATACAGACCCAAGAACTCCTCAAGGAGGCCAAGCCCTGAGGTTCTATGTATTGGCTGCTTGAAGACATTGAAAGCCTTAGAGGTCTCTCCTATTTTGAGCCATCCATGGACTGCGTGTGGGCCACCATGCATCAAGCCTAGTGGATAGGAACATCTGGTGTCTGGGAATGACAGTGGACATTTCCTCTGGTTAACTGCCCTGACACACTGTGAATTTCTGTCCCACTCTGCCATGTCCCACACAGCACCTGAGATGGGTGTAACCTGCCAAGATGCCAACCAACCTGCTGACAGCAAGACATCAAGAAGCAAGACTCCACCCTTGAAATCTTATCTTGATGTACCCCCTTAAATAAACCACTAAAGCCATCTTTCCTTCGTCTAGTTCCAGCTCTTGTGTAGACTGGATATATCAGGGCTCCACTTTTGTAAATACATTTCTGATTCTTTGTCTATTGTTCTCCACTAATTATTTTAGACTTAAAAGTTCTCAGGTGGCTCACACCCTCCTAGCAGGAAAACCACCCCCTTCCCCCATGAGACATTGGCTGTCGATCCTTATACTTTCCTATTAAACTTGTGATCCTCTTCTCATGTTGTAGATGTAGGAGGTTAGGAAGAAATGCCCTCTTGAGAGAAAAAGCATTTCTATGTTATTATGTTGGCCGCATGATTTAAGCAAAGGATAAAGTATAGGAGCCACAGTTAAGGGGGGAAATGTTTGGATATTTACATGGACAAGAGCAAGAGGGAAACATTAAAGTTCTTAGATAATAGAGAGAAACCAGGAAGATAAGGATCATAGTTATCCAGAAAGAGAGCCAAACTTGGCCACTGCAACATATCTAAGAGCAACCTGCCACACAGATATTTAAGCTTTGTCTTGTACCATTTATTAGTTGTTTTATGTCAGTTAATTCTGACTCTTTCAGATTAGAAATGTCTTATCTTCTGATTTGGCTCCCTCTCTTGATCAGTTCAGAGCAAAGGTTCAATATTAAATTCTTTTTTTTAAGAGAGAGAATTTTTTAAATTTTTATTTTTCAGTTTTCGGTGGATACAACATCTTCATTTTATTTTTATGTGGTGCTGAGGATCCAACTCAGTGCCCCACGCATGCCAGGCGAGCATGTTACTGCTTGAGCCACATCCCCAGCCCAAATTGTATTAAATTCTTAATAGTTGATCAAAAAGACCACAGAAGAAAATCAAGTCCACATAATAGAATGATTATATCTTGTGATGAAACTGAAAAAAAAAGATCATCCAATGATGATAAGATGAATGTAGAAATTCATTGCAGTGATGGAAATAGTTATAAGTTTAGTCATGTATTTGAGGTTTAATCAACCTCGTGGCATCTCTTTTCTATTAAAACACCTGCATTGTGTTAAGAGTCAAAGTAACTTGTTAACTCATTAAAATCTTTTGGGTTTGTCTTTACATCTCATAGAGAGTTAACATCGAGGAGAAGCCAAGTGGGATCCAAGATGGCAGAATAGAGAAGGTACTGTTCCTGACTGCTCTGTGGAATGAAACCACGAAAGCAGTCAGGTGGCATCTCCACAAGGTTTCACCTAGACGGAATACAACATCTCAGAGCATGTGACAGGACCCCTATACAGCAGATTTTTGCAGAACCATCAGAGCTGCAACCACCTGTGCAGAAACCAGAGCCTCTGTGCTCCAGTAAGACTCTGGACCCACAGCCCACAGTTCTAGTGCACACAGGGCTCTCGATCAGTGTAGCAGAATCACCTAATCAGCTGCGCTCTGCTCCCACACAGGTCACATGGCTGCAAACTAGCCACAGCACAAGGTCATCCCAGCTCCCCCACTTCACCAGACACCTGGGGGCTGGAAGCAGACTAATTCTATCTTGGAAGACCTTTCTCTCGATTTTTTGGTGAGCATGACTAGTTTCCAACTTCCTCCCCCTCTTCCCCTCCCCAGCTGCGATTACTTGGCACAGTGACTACCCAGCACAAAACCACTCTCAGTTGATTAGGAGCTCAGTGCAACCAGGGCGCTGCCCACTTGGTGCAAGCCTGAGGGCAAGAGGTCCTGCAATTGGGTCCTGATAATCAAGAAATGGGAGGGGTCTAAAACCTGGAACAAAACAGAGAGACCAGGATCGGGGAAGCTCCAGGCATGAGTGGGAGACCATACCAGGGGCACAAGTCTCCTCACCCTGGTTACCAACACCACCCTGAGGACAGAGACCCCACCTTAAAATAGAAAACTCTACCTACTAGAAGAGAAGAAAAGCAGGAAGGAAACGGAATTCTAAGACTTTTTTTTTCTTTTCTTTTCTTATCCTTCTTCTTTGCCTCTACCCTTCTATCCTCTGGCCCTCACAACCCCAACATATGTGAAACCAAGAGCTTTGCATGAAATAGAACATTGAAAACTGAGTCACCAGAATAATATAATATAGAGGAATTGCATAAGCCTCCCCCCTGTTTTCTTCTCTTTTTCTCTCTTTCTTTCTTTCTTTCCCTTCTTTTCTTCTTCTCTTTCTTCTTCTTTCAAGCTCCAAATTTTACTATTTTAACATCCTGTAATTTTCTAAATACATATGTGTGTTTGTTTTTATGTACTCTACTGTCCTCCCACATACTTGTCTACCCTAAATTACCTCCTGTCTATTCCCCTCTTACTAACCCTCTTCATTAGAGTTCTCCTCCAAATTTCCAAAGTTATATTAACCCCATACCCTTACACCTTTCTCCCTTAGCATATTGTCCTACACCTGACCCCCAGTTCACTGTCCACCACCAGAAATTATACACCTTTTATGAAACTACTGATTATATTTTAAATAATAATTGAATCCATCATTTCTGGACATTGAGACTAACTATAAATGTTTTAATAACAACAATTTGTTCATAGGTGATGTATTGTTGATATTGGGATCGGTTTACATTGTCTTTCCCCACAAAGGAGGGATCTTGGAACCATACAAGAGCACTACAAATCTACAAGATAAAAACAATAACACACCAGTCCCACAGAGCTGGAAAGAAAGAAACATGAGCAGCATGAAAAGACAAGGGAAGAAAGTACCACAAACAAATCAAGACAACACATCATTAGAAGAAGAGCTATAGCAGAAAAAATTACAGAGAAAGATTTCAGGATATACATAATTAAAATGTTTTTTGGTTCTCAAAGAAGACATTAGAGAACAAATACAGGCAGTGAAAGATCACTTTGACAATGAGCTACATAAATAAATCCAAGAAGCAAAAGATCACCTCAACAGGGAGATAGAGGTTATATTAAAAAAAAAAAACAGAAATACTTGAAATGAAAGAAATAATAAACTGAATTAAAAACTCAAATGAGAGCATCACCAACAGAGTAGACCACTTAGAAGATAGGACATCAGACAATGAAGATAAAGTATATCATCTTGAAAAAAACATAGACAACACAGAGAAAATGATAAGAAACCATAAGCAGAACATTCAAGAAATATGGGATAGCATAAAAAGACCACATTTAAGAGTTATTGGGATACAGAAAAGCATAGAGGTCCAAACCAAAAGAATGAACAATCTATTCAGTGAAATAATATCAGAAAACTTTCCAAACATGAAGAATGAAATGGAAATCCAAATCCAAGAAGCCTACAGGATGCCGAAAATGTGCAAAATCACAAGAGATCCTCACCAAGGCAATTATAATGAAAATGCCCAACATACACAATAAGGAGAGAATTTTAAAAGCCAAAAGAGAAAGGAATTAGATCACATACAGGGGTAAACCAGTTAGAATAATGACAGATTTTTCAACACAGACCCTGAAAGCTAGAAGATCCTGGAACAACATATTTTAAGCTCTGAAAGATAATGGGTGCCAACCAAGAATCTTGTATCCAGCAAAGTTAAGCTTCAGATTTGAAGATGAAATAAAAACATTCCATGATAAACAAAAGTTAAAGAATTTATAGCTAGAAAACTGGCACTACCAAACATCCTTGGCAAAATATTTCATGAAGAGGAAATGAAAAACAGCAATGAAAACCAGCAGAGGGAGGTAGCACCCTAATGGAAAAATTAATCAAAGAGGAAAACCAAGTCAAATTAAATAACAAAAATAAACAAATATGGCTGGAAATACAAACCATGTCTCAATAGTAACCCTAAATGTTAATGGCTTAAACTCACCAATCAAAAGACATAGGCTAGCAGATTGGATTTTTTTAAAAAGATGCAACAAAATGCTGCCTACAGGAGAATCATCTGATAGGAAAAGACATACACAGGCTGAAGGTGAAAGGTTAGGAAAAATCATACCACTCACATGGACTACTGAAGCAAGCAGGGGTATCCATACTCATATAAAATAAAGTAGACTTCAAGCCAATGTTAATCAAAAGGGATAATGATGGACATTACATACTGTCCAAGGGAACCATACACCAACAAGACATAAAAATCATAAATATATATGCCCCAAACAATGGTGGGTGTAGCTATGTTCATCAAACAAACTCTTCTCAAGTTCTAGAATCAAATTTACCACAACACAATAATCATGGGTGACGTTAACACGCCTCTCTCACCACTGGACAGATCTTCCAAACAAAAGATGAATAAAGAAACTATAGAACTCAATAACACAAATAATAACTTAAGACTTAACTGACATATATAGAATATTTCAACCGACATTAAGCGGATATACTTTCTTCTCAGCAGCACATGGATCCTTCCCTCAAATAGACCACATACTGTGCCACAAAGCAACTCTTAGCAAATACAAAAGAGTAGAGATACTACAATGCATTTTATAAGATCATAATGAAATGAAATTGGAAATCAATAACAAAATTAAAAATAAAAATTTGTGCATCACATGGAGACTGAACAATATGCTACTGAATGAACAATAATTACAAAAGACATCAAGGAGGAGATTAAAAAATTCTTAGAGGTAAATGAGAATACAGATACAACATATAGAAATTTCTGGGACACTATGAAAGCAGTACTAAATTCATTGCATGGAGTTCTTCCTTAAAAGAAGAAAAAGTCAACAAATAAATAACCTCACACTACATCTCAAAGTCCTAGAAAAAGAAGAACAAATCAGCAGCAAAACCAGTAGAAGGCAAGAAATAATTAAAATTAGAGCTGAAATCAATGAAATCAAAACAAAAGAAAATTGAAAAAATTTGACAAAACTAAAAGGTGGTTCTTTGAAAAAAATAAATAAAATTGACAGACCTTAGCCACACTAATGAAGAGAAGGAGAGAGAGAACTCAAATTACCAGCATATGTGATGAAAAAGGCAATATTACACACACTACAGAAATACAGAGGATAATTTGAAATTGTTTTGAAACCATATACTCCAACAAAATAGAAGACATTGAAGGCATCGACAAATTTGACCATATACTATGCCACAAAGCAACTCTTAGCAAATACAAAAAACAGCATATCTACCCAGTTTGAGTCAGGAAGATACACACAACTTAAACAGACCAATATCAAGTGAGGAAATAGAAGAAGCCATCAAAAGATTACCAACCAAGAAAAGCCCAGGGTTGGATGGATACACAGCCAAGTTTTACAAGACCTTTAAAGAAGAACTAATACCAATACTCTTCAATTTATTTCAGGAAATAGAAAAAGGGGAGCACTTCCAAACTCATTCTATGAGGCCAATATCTCCCTGATTCCAAAACCAGACAAAGACAGTTCAAAGAAAGAAAACTTCAGACCAATATCTCTAATGAACATAGATGCAAAAATTATCAATAAAATTCTGGCAAATAGAACACAAAAACATATCAAAAAGATTGTGCACCATGATCAAGTGGGATTCATCCCAGGGATATAAGGTTGGTTCAACATATGGAAATCAACAAATGTAATTCACCACATCAATAGACTTAAAGATAAGAATCATATGATCATCTCAATAGATGTAGAAAAAGCATTAGATAAAATATAGCACCCTTTATGTTCAAAACACTAGAAAAACTAGGGATAACAGGAACATATCTCAACATTGTAAAGGCTAGCTACACTAAGCCTCAGGCCAACATCATTCTAAATGGAGAAAAACTGAAGGCATTCCCTCTAAAATCTGTAACAAGACAGGGATGCCCTCTTTCACTACTTCTATTCAACACAGTTCCTGAAACACTGACCAGAGCAATTAGACGGATGACAGAAATTAAAGGAATATGTATAGGAAAAGAAGAACTTAAATTAGCTCTATTTTCTGATGATATGATTCTATACCTAGAAGACCCAAAAAGCTCCACCAGAAAACTTCTAGAACTAGTAAATGAATTCAGCAAAGTAGCAGATTATAAAATCAACACCCATAAATCAAAGGCATTTCTGTATATCAGTGACAAATCCTCTGAGAAGGAAATGAGGAAAACTACTTCATTCACAATATCCTCAAAATAAATAAGATACTTGGGAATCAACAAAAGAGGTGAAAGAACTATACAATGAAAACTATAGAACCCTAAAGAAAAAAGTCAAAGAAGACCTTAGAAGATGGAAGGGTCTTCCTTGCTCTTGGATAGGCAGAATTAATATTATCAAAATGACCATACTACCAAAAGCACTATACAGATTTAATGCAATTCCAAAAAAATCTCAATGGCATTCCTCACAGAAATAGAAAAGGCAATCATGAAATTCATTTGAAAGAATAAGAGACCCAGAATAGCTGAAGTAATCCTAAGCAGGAAGAGTAAAGCAGGTGGTATTGCTCTATGAGAACTTAAACTATACTACAGAACAATACTAACAAAAACAGTATGGTATTGGCACCAAAACAGGCCGGTAGACTAATGGTACAGAATAGAGGATACAGAGACTAACCCACAAAATTACAATTATCTTATGTTAGACAAAGCTTCCAAAACATGCACTGGAGAAAAGATAGCATCTTCATCAAATGGTGCTGGGAAAACTGGAAATCCATATGCAACAGAATGAAATTAAACCCCTGTCTCTCACCATGCACAAAACGTAACTCAAAATGGATCAAGGTCCTAGTAAAATTAAACCAGAGACTCTGTGTCTAATAGAAGAAAAAGTAGGCCCTAATCTTCATCATGTGGGATTAGGCCCCAACTTCCTTAATAAGACTCCTATAGCACAAGAATTAAAACCAAGAATCAATAAATGAGATGGAATCAAACTAAAAAGTTTCTTCTCAACAAAAGAAACAATCTGTGAGGTGAACAGAGAGCCCACATCCTGGGAGAAAATTTTTATCCCTCACACATCAGATAGAGCACTAATCTCTAGGGTATATAAAGAACTCAAAAAGCTAAACACCGAAAAAACAAATCATCCAATCATCAAATGGGCCAAGGATCTGAATAGACTCTTCTCAGAAGAGGATATACAATCAATCAATAAATATATGAAAACATGCTCATCATCTCTAGCAATTAGAGAAATGCAAATCAAAACTACTCTAAGATATCATCTCACTCCAGTCAGAATGGCAGCTATTATGAAGACAGACAACAATAAGTGTTGTGAGGATGTGGGGGAAAAGGTATACTCATCACTGCTGGTGGGACTGCAAATTGGTGCAGCCAATTTGGAAAGCAGTATGGAGATTCCTTGGAAATATGGAATCATATGATCTTGGAACCACCATTTGACCCAGCTATCCTTCTCCTCTGTTTATATGCAAAGGACTTAAAAATAGCATACTACAGGGACACAGCCACATCAGTGGTTATAGCAGCACAATTCACAATAACTAAATTGTAGAGCCAACCTAGATGTCCTTCAGTGGATGAATGGATTAAAAAAATATGACATATATACACAATTGAATTTTACTCAGCATTAAAAAAGAACAAAATCATGGCATTTGCAGGTAAATGGATGGCGTTGGAGAAAATAATGCTAAGTGAAGTCAGCCAATCCCCAAAAAAACAAATGCTGAATGTTTTCTCTGATATAAGGAGGTTGTCTCATAGTAGGGTAGGGAGGAGAAACACGGGAGGAATAGATGAATTCTATATAGGGAAGAGGGGTGGGAGGGAAAGGGAGGGGGCAGGGGATTAACAAGGATGGTAGAATGTGATGGACATCATTATACAAAGTACATATATGAAGACTTGAATTGGGTGTTAACATACTTTATATGCAAACAGAGATACAAAAAATTGTGATATATGTGTATTAAGAATTGTAATGAAAAACAACAACAACAAAGTACATGTATAAAGGCATAAATTGGCGTGAACATACTTTATATAAAGAGATAAGATAAATTGTGCCCTATATGTGTAATAAGAATTGTAATGCTTTCCACTGCTGTTGTGCATTTAAAAAAAAAAAGACAGAGAAGAGTTAACATGGAGAATATATAAGAAACTTAATAGAAAAAAGAAAAATAGTAAAACACATAATCTGATTTAAAAATGGGCAATAGACCTAAAGAGACATTTCTCAAAAGAAGACAGAAACAACCTACAGATAGATGAAAAATACATAACATCATTAATCATCAGGGAAATGCAAATCAAAACCACAATGAGATAGCACCTCATTCCAGTTAGAATGGCTATTACCAAAAAGATTAAAGATAACAAGGATGTAGAAAAAAGAGAACCTCTGCACACCATTTGAAGGAATGTACATTAGTACAGCAATTATGGAAAACAATAGGGTGGTTCCTCAGAAAATTAAAAATAAAATGACCATATGATCCAGCAATCACACTACTGATCATATATTCAGAGCAAATGAAATTACTATGTAAACTAGACATCTTTGTTTATTGAAGCACTATTCACAACAGCCAAGAAATGTAATAAAACTAAGTATCCCATCAATTGATGAATGGATAAAGAAAGTTTGGTACATTTACACAATGAAATACTATCTAGACATAAAAATAATGAAATTCTATCATTTATAACAACATGGATAAGCAGGAAAATACTTTCTTAAGTGAAATAAGCCAGACATAGAAAGACAAATACCACATAACATCACTCATACGTCTAAAGAAATTTATCTCACAGAAGTAGAATTTAAAATAATGGTTACCAAAGGTTGTAGAATGTATGGGAAAAGGTTGGTTAATGGATACTAAGGTATAGTTAAATGTGAGAAATAAGTTCTATGTTCTATTTCACAGTAGTGTGACTATAGATAATGATAATGTACTGTATATTTTTTAAAAGCTAAAAGACAAGATTTTTAATGGTTTCATGGCATAGAAGTGATGTTTGAGGAAAGAGACATACTTGCCCTGATTTGAACATTATATTATATATACAAGTGTGTGTATGTGTGTGTATATGTATATGTGTATAAAAATAGCACATAGTATCCCATAAATATGTACAATACTTGTGTGTCAATTAAAAAATCATTTGGGTTTGCAAAAAAGAAAACATACTTTGACATCTTAACAAAAATATAAGATGAAATTATGAATTAAAACTAGAAAAATCTTTTTAGGGATACAACATAATTACATTAATTAGACCAGAGTAGCTATACTTATTTTTTAAAATCCCAAAAGTTGCTTTTTAAGTTTCAAAATGTAAAACACAATAAAGGAAAAACCTCTATCCCATTCACTACTCAATTTAACAATTTAATTTTATTCTACTGAGATAATAAAAAAGGAATGCCAGATATTTATACCAAAAGAAAACTCTCTCCAAACATGCAATAATCAAGTGTAATGTGTGTGGCTCTTACTTTTATCCCATAGCTAATCTGGAAGTCAATAAAAATTTAAAAGAATGTAATTAAAGATCACAGTATACACAAAATATCAGTGATAGAGTGGTGCCCCCATGTGGCATAATGAGAAACTGCAATATTTTGATTGTAAATTTTCTTTTATAAGTTTTAGAGATGTAAAAGAGTAAATGACAACAGAATTATTATAATATCAAAAAAAATCCTTGAAGAAGTTTTTAAAATCACATGCCTAATAGCAAATTACTTTGGAAGATTTGTTTCTCAAAAGCAGAGTGCAAAAGAAAAACTTCCACTTAGTAGAGGATTCCAAAAGCAGTCACTGGGTAGATTGGCTAAAGTTTGATTAGACTTCCTTTAATTATTTTATTGACTTGGCTTGTTTATAATTAAGGTAAATTTCAGTTGTTACTGAGTGATAATTCTCTGTAAGGCCATGTGATAGCTCCATCTTATAAAAATAGGTAGACATATTATTTAATCCTTATTACAGTCTTATGAGATATTATACCATGTTACAGAGAGCATAGTAAAGTTCAGATTAGGAACCAGGTATGCTTTACTCTTTGGCTTCTTTAGCTTCTTAGCCATGGTCTTAATGATGACACTGTAGTGCCCTCTTTCTAGCATTCTAGGATTTCATGAGCAGTCATATCCATTCTCTTTCCGGGTTTAGTAAATTTCCAGAAAAAAAAAAAATCAGCAGCTAGTGGAAAGGTAGGATGCAGTTAGGCCTAAGGGACATGAACAGGAGCAGGAATGTGGCTAATCAGATAACAAAGAATTTGTCCAAAGGGAGTAGTTGCTAGCCAGGTCCAGTCCACTGTGGCTACGAAGGCACAGATTTTAGCATATGTTACTCAATCTTTTTGTTTTATTCTTCTAAAGGAGATGAAATGCTCAATTTTTGAGAGCTGCCCATTTGAAAATACTAGCAACTAATTTAGGATTAAAAAGAAATTCTATGCAGACCAAACAAAACACACCTGAAGGCTGCATGCGACCAGTATGTAATTTATTTTAGATGATAAATGATTCCTTTTCCAAATAGTCCTAGACTAGACCTTGTAATGCCAAATGATTTGACCATTATTCTCACCATTGGATTCATTCCACAACACTAGGATTTGTCTGTCATCTTCAGCTCAAGTCATGTGTTTTAAGATTATTTCCAATATAAGAAAAGTCACTTATAAATCATTACCACCCAACCAGTCCCACACCCCCCACCTTTTCTTACTTTCTTTCCCCCTATGGACAGCCTCACATACCCATACCCACCCCCACACACTCTACACTCATTAATCTCAAGTCCAGAGCTTTCAAGATCAGTTTTCACACATTTTATTTTAGCTCCTTTTAATCAACATTTTAGCCTTTCTGTGAATTCTCTTTAAATTCCTCATCTGTCTCATTAGTTGAAAAAACTCAAATTTGACATGGTCCAAAGTGTGGTTTTTATAAGTCCTCGGCCAAAATTAGGTCTTATGCTCAATGCTGAAGGCTCTCTAATAATTGCCAAATATTCATCATTCTACTCTGTGCTGCTAGAAGAGCACCTCTAGATTAAAGGGGAAAAATCCTTTGGGGGGCAGGAGTCATAATGTATGTTTTCTAAGAATATCAGTAAAATTCCAGCTCCTTCACCATTCTTCATGTAGAAATTTATTGAAAACTATTTAAAATTACAACTTTTAAAAATTCTACACAAAGTATTTTAAAGGTTGATCTTTAAAATAAAGTAGTAGCATTAGTGACACTTGCTTTTGTAATTTCTATTAATATGAAGAAGTAGAAAAGTATTTATCACACACTAACTTTAAATCTGCACTTAAATATCCAATGAGAAAAAGTTGGAATAACTCAGAGTATCTAAAAAACTTCTGAATAAAAGAACAGACTATGGGATGGAAATCTGGTCTTCTAGGGCTAAGGGCTGATTTCTTGGATCATTTTGCTTCTGCTTTCTCTGCTCCTGTTTCTAATTGCAAGTTTCTTATCCTAACTTCAGTTCCAACTTTCACTACCAAAATTAAAAAAAAAAAAAGCTTTAAGCTAAAAATGAAAATGTATCCTCATCCAGAAGAAATGTACTATCCAAAAAGTATTATTACATTTTTCTCTGGGAGTTATGGGGTCAAAACCAAAGAAAAGCAATTTACAAGGAAGTCATTAACATAAGCTAATTTTAAACAAAGACTGAATTTGGTTTAAATATCTAGTCTGAGGGCTTTTTGAGTACAGATTTTGAAAATTTCTTTCAGAGAAAAGCCAAATAAAATTAATGCCATGTTTCCTTTAGTACATCATTTTCACCTCAAATGTGAATTACTGCTTATTTATATTTCATAACACTTCTAAAAGTGCAGTCATAAACATTACTTCTTTTTCTTATTCAAGAATTTACAATCAAGTTAAGTGAAAGCAATATTGTAATTGGGACTGTGGCATACTAAAAAATTATCATATGATCTACCCCATTTACCTTCTTTAGGTTATTTGGATACTTTATTCACAATTGAAATGCCTTTAAGAACCTTATCTGGGGCTGGGGTATAACTGAGTGACAGAGCACTTGCCTGGCATGCATGAGGCCCTGAGTTCAATTCCCAAGACCACAAAAGAAGAAAGAAAAAAAAACATATCTTAAGAGATAAATGAAGGAATAGCTTTAGTAGCTTCTTGCTTTAATGCAAAAAACAGGTTCAAGGATATCCAATGTTCTTAATCAGCCAGTAGTTGCACATACAGGGAGCCAAGGTCAGTATGAAGCATTTTACTTACAATTCCTCTCCTCTTTTGGCTTTCCTATCTGAAACCAGATAGACAGTTCCAAAACTTCCACTTCCAAGTTTCTGCTGAAGCACATATCTTCTTGCAATCAAGGTCTCTGGATAAGTGGAAACAGCTGTTGATGCACACATACACTTAGCTGCCTCTTGGAATTTCAACATCGCTCCAAACAAGATAGTACTGGTCTATTCATTTATAGAAACTTAACAATCAAGTCTCCTAATAGATGATCCAATTCATCCAGCAAATGTTGGTCAATGCCTGAAATGTGAAAAATCCAAACATCAGGTCTAAAAGATGCTAAGACTCCTACAGAATATATAAGTATTAGACAGTGAGAACTGCACCTTGATTAACAGACTGATTCCTTATTGGTTAGTTTTAATGATTTCAAAGGAAAGAAAAAAAGGTAGAAGCTTCAAATTCCAGGACAAGGCAATCTTTCATGGTAAGAGAGTCTATCTTAGTACATCCAAATTTGTCAAAACTAAAAACAAACAAACAAAAGGCTATCCAGCCCATCTGGTGGTACACACCTGTAATCCCAGCTACTCTGGAGGCTGAGGCAGAAGAATTTCAAATTAGAGGCCAGTCCAGGCAATTTGGAAAGATCCTAAGCAACTTAGCAAAATCCTTAATAAAATTATAAATAAAAAGGGTATATACAAAAATTGGAACAATACAGAAAAGATTAGCATGGTACCTGAGCAAAGATGACACGGAAATTTGTGAAGGATCCCTTATTTTAAAAATGTTTTAAAATAAAAATAAAAAGGGCTGGGGATGAAACTCAGTGGTAAGGTACCCCTTGGATTCAAACCCCAAAAGAAGGGGAGAGGGAGAGAGGGAGAGAGGGAGAGAGGGAGAGAAAGAGAGAGAGAGAGAGAGAGAGAGGAGAGGAGGGGAGGGGAGGGGAGGGGAGGGGAGGGGAGGGGAGGGGAGGGGAGGGGAGGGGAGGGGAGGAAAGGAACAAAAAGGAAACCATGAAAAATGATGGCCTGGGAATCACACGTACATCTGTACTCTCAGTGATTCCAGAGACTGAGGCAGAAGGATCGCAAATTTGATGCCAGCCTTTGTAAGACCCTGTCTCAAATTTAAAAATAAGGAGAGCTGAGGATGTGGCTCAGTGGGAAAGTGCCCTTGGGTTCAATCCTCAGTACAATAAGTAAATAATAAGGTTGGGGAATCTATCCCAGTAATAGAGTATCCTGGGGTTAAATCTCTGGGACCATCAAAAAAAAAAAAATCCAAATACAGTTGTCAATTCCTTAAATCTACACACTTGCATCAACATTTTGCAATACTCTCTTTGCACTTTAGGTCTATTATGGTTTACAAATACTGAGTTAGAATTAAAGAAGATAGCTTAATACTGCTTTAGTTTTTTTCCTGTAAATTTTAATCATAGTTTTTCCACTTATTATAATAGATGAGAGGAAGGATAGGAATTCAGAATGAATTTCTTCCCATGTTAAGCAAATTCTGATCCAGTTTCTGAAGCTTCTATTATACCCTGTGGGTAGAGAGTAATCTCTCTGGGTTAGAATACAAATGTATTTCAAAACTAAAATCATATTCTAATATTAGCTGAATATAAATGTGCTATGGATAAATCTGTAATTCCTCAAGGACATATGAAATGTATGGCAGAGTTATGAGAAGTAGGACTATTTCATGAGTAGGTACATAGTAAAATCATTTTTATTTCATCAAAATGTTAACTGTTTTGCTAGTAATCATGAAAATTATGCTTTTGTTTTAAATCTATATGAAAATGATTTTAAATTGAAGACTATGCCTTGAAGTTAGGTTTTCATATTCAATAATTCCAAAGTAATAAGTCAAAAAGCTATTGTTTGGGGGACTGGGTTGTGGCTCAGTGGTAGAGCGCTTGCCTAGCATGTGTGAGGCACTGAGTTCGATTCTTAGCAACACATATAAATAAATAAAATAAAGGTCCATCAACAACTAAAAAATATTTTTTTAAAAAAATCTATTGTTTATAATGAAGATCAGTTGTCTTTGTGTGATAGTAGTGTCAGTTAACCACAATGACAATCAACCACAAAAATGACCTCATATATTCTTTAAAGAGAACATAAACATGTAAATATCCATTTATTACATTTTATTACTTAAAAATCCATTGACCACATTTTATTTACTTAAAATTTTATTTATTACATTTTATTTTCAAACTAATTAGTTGTTTCACCCCATGCCAGTGAGATTAGAGAAATGCCCCTCCTCAAAGAAATATTAGTGAAATTTGCTGCTAAAAAAAATAGGGAAAACTGGAGAGCAGGCCTCTAATCTCTAAATGTACCTTTTGTTTTCCTCACTAGCATATAAAAGTGTATTCTGGACAAATTGAGCTGTTCAGAAAAATGTATGGACTCTCAGCCTTTTCGACTGAAAACAGGGCTTCAGATCCCTCAGTAATTCTTATTTTAGAGAGATTAAAGTCTCCAGTTAGTAAAGCACAGAATTCGAGGGCAGAATAGATATGGGAGGTTCAGATCCAGAGCTCTTATTTGTAAAGAAGAGTTTAAACGTGGCAGCGTGCAAGCAGGCTGTCCTGGGCTGCAGAGTACTCTGGGGTTAGGGTCCCTGCAGCCCAACCTCACATCAGCCCTGCCACCCTGGGTCATTCCAGTGCACGTGTAGCCCATCCCTTCCCCTGGTCTCCCCTATAAGTCCACCCAGTAATGTACCAGCTTTTAGATTTACAGTTCACTTGATCTACCTGTTCTCTCATCAACACCCCTAACCCCTGAGCGCAAGAAGAAACCTTTGTATCCCCAGGACTTGGCACAACACCTGACATACACTAGAATGTTATAAGGGCAAAATAGTGTCTAACAGACTAACTGCTGCCCAAAGGGGGGAAAAAAGAGGGGACAAATGAAAAGATGGATGAGAACCTAGAAAGGGGAGAGATTATCTTCTTATGCAAGTTATCCACGGGAAGTGAAAAGAATCTCCCTGGAGCAAAAACAAAGGAAAGGTGAGTGTTTACCACTTGCTGAAACAAAGTAATAAACTTGTTCCCTGGTAATAAATTCGAGGAAGCCGATTTGACACCAGATTCTGCTAAACTAGACGTCTAACTATCCTTAAAGGTAAGCTTCAACTTTGAAGTAAAACAATTCTCAAAGCTGATTAGGCCATATCGAGGGGCAACAGATACTCTTATTTTCCCGAGACTAAGAGATCCGGGAGGTGACGAGTCGGCGAAAAGGAGAAGAAGCGAGGAGAGAGGCCTAGAGAAGCAGGACCCTGCCCGCTGCAGCTCGAAGTCACGACCTTCCCCGCGAGGGGGAGCGGGGCACGCCGCGAGGAGCGCAGTTCGCATTACCTTTCGCCGCCGCGGACGGAGGAGCGGCGGCCCCGGCGGCATGCCCGAGTCCCGCCAGTAACTCGGCGGGCCTCAATTTAGGGGCAGCGGTACCCCGCCGTGCTCCGGAGCACCGAGGCTACAGCTGTTTGGCGCGGTCGCCCAGGAGACGGCGCGGGGCATGCTGGGAAGTCGGGGCGAGGCTTTCACCCAGGCGGAAGTGCTCGCGGACCCAAATAGGTGTGTGTGGGGTTCGGGGAAGACGTGGGGGCCGAGCTTCCCAGCTAAACAGCAGCCGTTTCTAAACATACGTCCCAACCTTCTTTAGCAATTGAGCATCTCTGGGCCCGAGAAGCACCTTCGCCTCCCGACCGCCCAGTCTGGCACCCTGGTCTTCACCGAACTGGACTTCCCGGTGACCCCACACCGGAGACTTCCGGTTGCCGGCCTTGAGGTTAAACTGCCTAACGCAGGGGCTGCGAGTCCCCTGGGCTCCTGCGGGATTCTGATGGAGGAGCTACTCCTCTGCGAGGACACAGCAGGTGGGCGCCGCTGCTGGTCGGGGCAGGTTGTGAAGACCGGGGTGGCGCGGCGCACCAAGGCCTGTATTTGAGGAATTAGACCTTTTGAGCACCATTTGCTACCCAGTTGGCATTTGCTGAACAACTACTTCGTGCAAGGCCCTCTAATGGGCTTAGAGCGAGTCAACAAGATCTGTATTCGCAGACGCTTTCCACGACAGACTATAAAGAAACTGGAACTATATAGGATGAGGTGCTGAGAAATGAACAAGACTGGGACTAGGCTGAGGTGAGTCAAGGGCAAAATATAAGTGGATGTCAAAAAATTTAGTGATCAAGATAATAAATAAACTTTAATGCAGTATCTCTAAAAACCAAAATGTATTGTTGACAAAATGCAGGGTTTTAAATAAAGGCAGGATTGGTCATAATACCATACTGAGCCATAGTGAACCCTGAAACTAAAAGAAAACAAACAGTAATACTAATTCTATAAGTTGTTACCCAAGTAGGGAAGATAAACTGCTTCAGATATATGCATGGTAAGATAAAAAAGAGTTTCCAGATGGAATGATCTGGTAGTTGGATTCCTAGAGACAGGAAGCAGTAGTTTTCCTTACCAATTTAGAAGGGCCCACAAGCCCAGGACCTGAAAGAAGTTCCTAAATGCTGATTATCAATAAAAAAGAAAAACTAGATGACTATCATGGGTCCTACACACTTGAGTTTACTGAAATCCAGTGCTTTCTGATTATTTTTATGAGATTGATAAGGGTATCATTTTTGTAGCTTAGCACTTTTTATTTTGCCCCACAAAAGTCCATAGAACTTACATTCTGGTGTATCCATAATGGATTTTAGATGATTTTCCTTTAGAATCATCAGCAGTCTCTCTCTGTCCAAAGATTAAAACCCATGGAATCATTGAATTGTGCCTTATCTCACACAGGAAAACAAAAGTGCTCAGCTAATATTGCCTGAGGAACTAGGTAAGAATTCAGAGATAGTGACTACCAACATGTTCCATCTAAAGAACACTTTATAACATTTGCTACTTATTGATTTAATGGGGCTGAGAGCCACGATTTGAAAATGTGTTCCATTGTTTTAAACAGGCAGTTCTTCAGGCTGTCATCATGGGTATCCGAGGACTAATGAGTTTCGTGGAAGATCACAGTAATGAGTTCTTCACTGATTTGAAGTTGCGGGACACAAAAATTATCATTGATGGCTATGCTCTTTTCCACCGGCTTTGCTTCAATTCAAATTTGGAGCTTCGGTATGGAGGGGACTATGATTCTTTTGTAGAGGTTGTAGAAAACTTCTTTGAATCACTGTTTGCTTGTAATATATGCCCATATGTTGTATTAGATGGAGGATGTGACATTTCAGATAAAAAGCTTATAACTTTAAAGGATCGAGCTAGAGAGAAGATTCAGATGGCCCATTCCCTATCTATTGGTGGGGGTGGGTGTGTGTGTCCCTTACTCATCCGTGAAGTGTTCCTACAGGTTTTGATCAAGCTGCAAGTATGTTTTGTCCAGTGCTTTTCAGAAGCAGATCGGGATATTATGACACTTGCCAATCATTGGAATTGCCCTGTGTTATCATCAGATAGTGACTTTTGCATTTTTGACCTGAAAACAGGGTTTTGTCCATTGAATGGCTTCCAGTGGAGAAATGTGAACACTATTAAGGGCACACAAAACTACTATATTCCTGCCAAATGCTTTTCCCTTGATGCACTCTGCCATTACTTCAGCAATATGAACAAAGCTCTACTACCTCTCTTCGCAGTACTGTGTGGGAATGACCATATTAATCTGCCCATCATAGAGACATTCTTAAGTAAAGTACGCCTTCCTCTTAGAGCTACTAGTTCTAAGGGAAGGAGACACCACCGAGTTCTGGGACTTCTGAACTGGTTGTCTCATTTTGCTGACCCTACCGAAGCACTAGATAATGTTCTGAAATACCTCCCAAAAAAGGATCGAGAAAATGTTAAGGAACTTCTCTGCTGTTCCATGGAGGAATACCAGCAGTCCCAGGTGAAGTTGCAGGACTTCTTCCAAAATGGTACTTATGTTTGTCCAGATGCCTTGAATCTCGGTTTACCAGAATGGGTACTAGTGGCTTTATCCAAAGGCCAGCTGTCTCCTTTCATCAGTGATGCTCTGGTGCTAAGACGGACCATTCTTCAAACACAGGTAGAAAACATGCAGCGACCAAATGCCCACAAAATATCTCAGCCCATCCGGCAAGTTATCTATGGGCTTCTTTTAAATTCTTTCTCACATGTAGAAAACATGTCCTGGAGTGCCTTGCCTCATCAGTCTCTAGCTTTCAGTGAAGTAGAAAGGATTCATCAAAACATCAAAACATCAATTGTTCGTGCAGTAGAACTGCCCAAAGATCATTCTGATTTGAGCAAATTGACCAAGGTAAGTATAATACTAATGAAATTTTAATTAATCACTTTACTGTGCCATTACATGTATCATTTCTCTTAACATGATAAACTGAGGTTAGTTGCTATCTTGCCTTCATTTCATAGATGAGGAAAGTAGAACTCAAGTGAACTAGGTAATATCTTAGCCAGAGGGTCATTTCGAAGACTCAGACTTAACACTTCTTAACTCTAAATCTGTCATTTTCACAGTGTTTTCTTTACAATTATTACTACTGTATTGATAGCAGCTATCAGTAGAATGGGGTTCTGTGGCTTTAAAAAAATAACAAAAAATTCTGAACTACAGAAATAAAGTATACATATAGGCACTTTATATTGGTATAATATCTAATACTACATCAGGTTTCGATTAATATTAGTACTGATGGGTAGGTCTGATGTTTTTTATTGATGAGGACCTTTTTTTTAGGCTTCAGGTTTACGCATCATAGTGACTTGCTTGGTTTGATACTCATGATTCTCAGCCTCACTTGGCATTGCTTAACCTGGGTAACACTCAGATCAATCCCTTTTTTAAGGGCAAAATGTTCTTAAGAATCCCAGTGTTGCCTTCATTTTTTATATTATTTAATTATATTAAAAATTATAAAATAAAACTGTTTATGTTTGCAGTTAAACTTACAAATTAAATGCAGATGCAGATAAGCCTCCCACAACAAAGAATAATCTGGCCTCATAGACCCATTGATGCAGTTCCTGGCCTACACCACTGTTTAGGAACTAGCCTCTTAAGCCTCCCAGTGGTGACATCTCAAGAATGAGGAAAAAGGATTCATATTAAATGGGTGTAAGGACCTCTTTGACATTAGGGACTGCTAATAGGAACAGGGTTTCTTTTGGGAGTGCTGAAAATGATCTGGAATTGCCAATGGTTGTAGACACCTTGTAAATATACTAAAACTGTTAAATTGAATACTTTTTAAGGGTAAATTTTATGACATGTGTATTATATTTTGAAGAGTTGCTTTTAAGCCACCTTCTCCAGAGGATCTAATCTTTCTCATGATAATTCCATAGACAAAGCTTCTGGGGTCCCTTCAAGGGCCATGCCTAATTATAAATTACTGTACTCAGAGAAGCCCCAAGATGTGGTGTCCACATTAGGTGTATATAGTTCATTTATAGATCAGACCTAGATGCAGTTTTATGTCATTTTTATCATGCTTAGTAATAAAACTGACAATCAATAGCATTTTCATTGTTACAGAACTAGAAAGTTGAGCATAAGTCACATTCTCAAACAAGTAATTAAAACTCTACCCATATCAATAAAATTCAAATTAGCAATTGTTATGGTTTGGATATGAGGTGTACCTCAAAAGCTCCTGAGTTAATGCAAGAATGTTTGAAAGTGAACATCCAAGTTTGAATGGGTAATTGTGGGCTGGTGGAGCATGATGGAAGGAGGTGGGTCATTAGGGTCATACTCTGGAAGGGTGAGTTCATCTTTTCTCTATTCCTTCTCTTCTGCTTCCTGGCCACCATGAATGGAGCAGTGGTTCTCTGCCACAGCATTCTGCCATGACGTCCTGGTCTCACCATGGACTCAGAGCAGTGGACTTGACTGATCATGGACTGTAGCTCTGGAACCATGAGCCAAAATAAAATTTTCCTTCTTTAAGTTGCTCTCATCAGGTCATAAAGGTCACAGCATCATAAAGCTAACACAAAAGTATTCTAAAGAATGATATTTTGCTGAAGATCAATTTCTATTCAAACATAAATAGTACCTTGGAGTTTTGCAATTTTTAAACTTTTTAAATGACTTTACTGAAAAATAAATGTACAATGAAGTGCACATATCTAAAGTGTGCACTTTGATGAAGATTGACATGTTCGTATCTGTGAATCCATCCTACAATTTATGTGCCTACGACTTCTCTAAGAGTTTCCTCTGCCCCTTTGTAATTACTCCCTCCCTAGGTATATGCATATAGCAAAGTGCACAGATAGTCATACAGATGGATTTAGTATCACAAAATCGATACCTCCATGCAAAGAAAACCCAAATGAATAATGACTATCACCACCCCAGAAGCTTTCCATAGAGTCTGGTTCCAGTCACCATCTCTTCCACCCTCTGTAATCTTTCTCCTGACCTTTTAACAATGCAATTGTACTCATATAACTATGAAGGAATTCTTTCATCCTTAAATCACCATGTTTCACTGTGAAAAGCTATAGATCATTCATTTATAATTACTGTAAACATTGCATTGTGGAAACATACCACAATTGACTTTTCTGCTTTATTGATGATGGGCATTGGGGCAGTTTCCAGTTTGAGCTATTTCAAATAGTGCCATGAACATTCCAGTACACATGATTTAATGGACATATTTTTGTTTGCATATGTAACTACGAGGAACTTGCTGGGTCATACCCTCACACATGGAAGTTCAGCGTATAAGAAGTATTACTATTAGCATTTCAACGCATTGTACCAACTAATACTCCCAACCAGTAGCATGAGAGTAACTCTTTCTTACACCCTTGGGACTATGTTTTTTCTTGCCCTTCACCCGTTTTTTAAAGCTATTCTTGTGGTTGTGTAGTAGTATCATTTTAGCCAGTTAGGTGGGTAATTTGTATTTCTTTGATGACTTGAGCACCTTTTCATGGGCTCATTACCTATCTGGATATTCTTTTGTTTTTTTTTTTGTTCAAATACTTTGCCTGTTTTTCTGTGGTTTTGCCTGCCAGTCCTTTGTCAAATACAGTATTTGCAAATAGTCTCATCTATTCTGTCTTTTATATTTTAATGAGCAGGCCTTAATGTAGTCATTTAAATTTTTATTATTTATGGGATACCACTTTTGTGAGATACTTAAGAAATTCTTGCCTCTCAGAGATCATGAAAATGGTTTTCTGCATTTCACATTTAGATCTATCATCTACAGAGCTCATTGTGTTTATGTGTGTTTGTGTGGTGTGAAACCAGTCAGGACACCCATATGGAAATCCAACTGAATCAATGCATTAGAGCATGCTGGTCATTTTCCTTGCCAAGTGAAATGACAAGTGTTTCTTAAAACTTACCTGCACTCAGAGAAGGGTGAAATTTTAGTTCATTCTGTGCTCTCGGGTCATCTGGCTTTCTTTTAGCATAGAAATTAATTCTGTATATATCT
Organism: Spermophilus citellus; assembly: GCF_964194105.1. Taxonomy (NCBI): domain Eukaryota; kingdom Metazoa; phylum Chordata; class Mammalia; order Rodentia; family Sciuridae; genus Spermophilus; species Spermophilus citellus. The sequence goes on along the minus strand of NC_138188.1, from coordinate 29,076,496 downwards.
TGATGCCTTTGGCTCTGATTGGCCCTTGATAAATCTAAACCAGGTGCAAATATGATTCCAAGCACAAATGCAGGTAAAAGTATTATTGTTTTTAACATGCTATATTAATAATACTTTACCTGCTTTGTGCCAGTTGTGATAGAAACTTTACACAATGTTTCATTTAATTCCCACAGAAACCACATGGGTTACCATGTTAGTTGTTAGCAGTGGACAGAACACCTCTCAAGTTAACAAAACAGGAGGTTGTTAATCAAAAGGAAACATGGAAGTGGATCATTCTTGGTGTATGAGGCAGTACCAAGATTAGCCTCTTTCTGGATACTTCTGCCTCTCCTGTGGCAGCTTCTGCAGGCCTGTGCTTTCACTCCCCAAGGGAAAGGGAAAGGAGTTGTCACATGCAATAAAATCTAAGGAGCTTTAAAGGGCTGTGAGCACAGTAGTTTCCTTTTGGGAAGGCGCCAAGGACTGGTGAGTTCAATGATGATATCATTATAATGCCTACTTTACATATGATCAGACAAACTGTAGAAAATAACAAAAACTTGCCCAAAGCAAAGTTGAGTGCAGAATACCTCTGAAATCAAAGTCCATTCTTTGCTTTGTTCATAAAAGTTCTAACTTGGCTTGAGAATTGAGTAACTTAAGCATTATATGACAGAAAAGAATTAATGTAGTTCTGTGTGCTTTTTAAAGTTTGGGACATGTATTTTTATTTTACTTTAATTAATGCTACTTCTAGCAAGCATTATTGTTATACTGAAAGCACTTCATTCATATACTTCTAATTTAAAAAATTCTTACTACTTAGAATCATCATACTATTCAAAATCCCCACACATTGAAGATGAAACAGTTTTGTCAGTTATGTTTTCAGATTAACAATTCCATTCTCAATTGTCAGCCACACTTAATACTGATAAAAAGTGTTAGATGCTAAGAAATGTACGACTATCTTGTCCTCCCAGAAAGAAAAAAATCTTTTCATGGCAGCATCCAGACACTAGGAATACAATTATTTTCTTAAAGTTTGATTATAAAGTTCCCCTGAAAGATACCCTTTTAACAGTCTTAATGTCCTTATTAGTAAGAGTGTGACTTATAAGATCTTTTTCTCAAAGTCTTTTGAGATCAAAGTAAAAATTATTTCTACAAGAAGGTCAAAACCCTCATGGCTGTTAACTTCTGACTTTTTTGAAGTACACTCTGTAAAGCATGAAAAAAGGGTGTGTGTGTGTGTGTGTGTGTGTGTGTGTGTTATTGCAAGGACAGTGCAGTTCTGTCTCCCTTGTCCACCACTGAATAATCCCAGGATGGGAGAAAAGCAGACAATAAAACATTCAGCAGGCAAGGGACATAAGACAGGACTCAAACAGAAGGCTATATAACATATAACATTTGTCTTCTGTAGGTGATTAGGAATGGCATCATGGAGAAAGTGGCACCTAAATACCAGCAAGTAAGAGCAGGGTTGAATATTGATCTGTTTTTTAAAGCAGAATACCGGGACTACTTACTAGTTAAAAGTGCAGATTGCTGTGTTCACCAAATTACTCAAAGTAGGGGACAAGGACTGAGGAACAAATTTCTAGCAGCCTTCCCAAGTGATGTGCGCACTGCATGTGCTTAGCAGCAGAAAGGCTGCAATAACAACAGACTTTTTAGAGGGAGCAGACCACACACCCATTTATGTATCTAATCAGTGTTTTCAATGTTTTGGGTATAGATGACTTTTTTCTCCTCAGAAATAAGTTCCACAGCTGACATTAAATCTCTTCTTGCTGTTAAAAAGAAAATAGAGGGAAAAAAATTCCCCAAAGTAATTTGTAGGATGTTTGGTGTGTATTTTCAGGTCTCCTTTGTTAGGCGGCAGATGCTTCTGTTAGAAACCCTAAAGGTGAAACAGACTATCCTGGAGCCAATCCCTACTTCTCTGAAGTTGCCTATTGCTGTCAGTTGCTACTGGTTGCAGCACGCAGAGGCCAAGGCAAAGCTACATCATCTACAAGCCCTTCTGCTGGGGATGCTGATGGGGCCTTTGCATGCCATAATCAACAGCCCTGGTAGGTATCTGGAAATTCCAGGTGCATGTCTTTGCATGTTGGTTACCAACTGTGTACACTCAAGAATTCACACAAATCCAAATTATTTACCCTTATGAATTACATCAGACTTAAAGGCACCAAAATGTCGTTTATTCATTGGTAAATATTTCTAAACACTTCCGTGTGCTGTGCTTCTATGTGATGTGCCAGGGGCTTGACTCCCAAATATACAGCTGGTATGTGTTGACACTGCCTGATCCCACCCTGCAACCTGGCAGGCTCAGTGCCTTGCTGTTTGATAATTGGTAAAAGGTGGGCCTTTTTACTACTTTAAAGGCACCTAATGCTTTAGGGAAAGGTGACTGTGTTTTGCCAGTTGCATTTTGAGTCCATGCTTCCCACCCCATTTTTAATACAGCAACACCGTCACAGGAAGCTTAATTAAAATTACTGAAAGTCAAACTTTTGAATACCTACAACCACAGTAAATATTCATGTTTGTGCTTTAAAAAAAAAAATCTTTTTCCCTCTACTGTGAGTTTAATTAGGAAAAAAAACCCTTCTATTTCTACTACAGAAATATACTTGAGGCAATTTCATCTGCATTTATCTGGAGAAATAAGTGTTCAAGCATTGAAACACCATAGTACGTTAATGCAAAATTCCCTGTAAGATTATGAATGCTGTAATACTATCTAAACAAGTATAAAATTTTCATACATAAAACAGTACTAATATGGCAGCTACCAGCCATCTAAGGTTAAATTCAAGTTAAAAATTCAACTTTCTCAATCACATTAGCCCCATTTCAAGTGCTCAGTAACCACTTGTGGATACAGGATACTGTGTTAGCACTGATTTAGAACATTTCCATAACTGCAGAAAGTTTTACTGGATAGCACTACTCTGCAGTTTACTTTTTAAAAGAATAAGTTAAATGAGAAGAGTGAAACAGCATGAACTCCAAAAACACCCCAAGTATTAAGAGACTCAAGTGTGACAATAGCCATCAGAGAGACTTTGGATATATGACAACCAACATAACAAACTGCTTAATAAGAACAAAAGTTGAGGGTTGTTCCTCTCTGAATAATACAGTAAAGAAAATTCTCAGAGTACAAACTATTACATTTTTACCTGAGTCCTACTGAAGGGTTATGTCAAGGGTCTATTTCTTTCTTTTAGGAAATGTGAACCCTGCACCCTGGCAGGCTCAGTGCCTTGCTGCTTGATAATTGGTAAAAGGTGGGCCTTTTTATTAAAGTTGGTCCAGTTGTCATTTTGCACATCTCCACTCAAACCTACATAGAAACATTGAGCTAAACACATGCAGCATTCTTGCCCCATAAAGAAGCTTTTTGTCAAAGTCCGAGTCATACTTTTGCTTTTGTCTCATAAAGCAGGTAAAAGTGTTTTGGACACAGCTATTTCTTTAAAACAAGTGCACTACAGCATGAGGTTTCTGTGAAAGGAAGATTAGTGAAAGAGAAAAGTAAAGAGAATGTTGTTTAATAGTCACTTGTTTCCATAGACAGAATTTGGAGAGTTCACATGCAGACATGTTTAAGATCAGGTAACAGATCAGCAGAAGAGATATTACTTCAAGGAAAAGATAATTTAGGGTTGAAGAAAGCTAGGTTATCATTAAAAAGTTACTTGAGTATAAATATTTCAATTTTATACAGCAAGGTATATATATATGAAGCCAGAAGAGAAAGACAATTAGGTTTTTAAATTAATTTTCTTCTTTGTGGAATCTGAAATTTTATATGTGAAGAAAATGTCAGGCTGATGCACTATTTTTGGAAAATACTGCCTTGAATTCTTTCTTTGTCTAGGTAAAGAAGAGCTGCAGGAAGGTGGTGCTAAGATGTTGTATGAAGAGTTCCAAAGAGTGAAGGAGCTGGCGTGGCCGGGCCGGAGACTGGATTTAGACACAGCTCACATCTTCTGTCAGTGGCAGTCCTGTCTCCAGATGGGGATGTATCTCAACCAGCTGCTGTCCACTCCTCTCCCAGAGCCAGACCTAACTCGGTAAGCATCACGGGAAACTTTAGTTCAGATGGATACATACAAAAGTGAATATTCTTATTTATATCTAAAATAAAGAAGTTACTTTAAAAAGTTATTCTTAGTAGAATTGATCTTGGATCACATTTATCACTGAAGAGCTGGAAACAGGAAAAACATTATTATTTTCATATTCCCAAAGCATGTTTTCATGATCAGATCCAATGAATAAAAATCACTGGGGAAAGAGAGGCAGCTATTGGTAGAATAGAACTTATTCCCTTCAGGTGTTTATTACTTTATAGAAGCTACTTCTTATGACACTACTGAAATATAACTGTATCCCCAGTCACCCTAGTTTGTTATTTTATGAGACTTTTTAAATTGCATCTCTTACCACCTGTCATAATCTTTACTCATTCATTCCAGTATTTATTAACTGCCTACTTTGTGTTAAGGTTTCATAAACAACAAAAATCTCTGTTCTCATGGAACTTTTATTCTAGTAAGATGATTATTAGACGTCATCTAGGGTTTTTGTCCTGCCAAATAATTATGAAGACAGGAGAGGCAGTAAGGGAGTTGAGCCTGTGTTCCTCAGAGTAGTATTGTATTTGACTCTGGAGTTTTAAGCTGGGTAAGAAGAAATGATAGCAGTAGGATTTGAGCCAGTGAAAAAACTATGATTAAGGGATTGGACATCTTTGTAATTACCCTTCTGGGAGGTGCTAGAGGAAGAAAGGAGGAGGAAAAGGTGATGGTTAGAAATGAGAGTATTTGAAATTGAATCTACAACATCCCCAACTCCTAACCAACATTTTTTAAATGAAAACAATGTATAAGTTCTATGAGGGCAGGGATTTGACTATTTATGACTGTAGCCCTAGTACCCTGCACTTTGAGTGATAATTTAGGAGGTATACAAAATATGATGGTGTAACTCTGAAGATGTTTCAAGATAAAAAGCTTCCTAGCAATAAGTAAGTGTCCTTAAAATCTCTGGGCCTCATCTGAGCTAACCCAAAAACCCACTACCAAATAAAATTAATTGGTTTTTGAACTTGGATTTTTTTATTCCTTTCCTTTAATAATTTAAGTCATTTCTTTACTGGATCCTCTCTAGCTACCACAGATTCCCTATACAACAACAGGAAAAACAAGACCAAACAGTTCTCTTAATAATGATTTCAGCAGGAGATTGTTCCTGCACCTCAGCATAATCAAGGCTTTATTTTAAATGATTTTACTCTGGTTAAATGTTGGTTCTACATTGGTTTATAAGGCACCAGTTGATCAACTCTAAGTCATATATTCAATTTGAGAGTTCCAGTTAATCCCATCTTCTATTTGTGAAGTGGGATTTTAGTCCAAGTGAATGACCTTGCAAATTATGCCATTACAATTTTCAAGAATTTTAACAAACTGCCTGTTTGGCTTATCAAGGTCATTTTAATTCCTTTTCTTTGAAGTGATAAAGAGGCCTATTTAGGGTTAGTTGCAAAACCAGTAATCATCATAATTTGTTAATAAAAAGTTTTTATATATCACCAGCCAGTAATTTTTTAATCACTAAGTTCCTTTCAACAAAGAACAAGATAATTCTGAAATTATTTTAATAATTTTAGAAAAACAGTAAGAGCTCTCAGTGTTGATAAAAATTTATTGAAGCCTTGTTAATCATACCTGACCCACTGCACTAACCTGATGCTTTACAACCATACTTTTTTTTTTTTTTTCCCCACTGTACAGACTGTATAGTGGAAGCCTGGTGCATGGACTATGCCAACAACTGCTAACATCAGCCTCTGTAGAAAGTCTCCTGAGCATGTGTCCTGAGGCTAAGCAACTTTATGAACACCTGTTCAATGCCACAAAGTCATATGCCCCAGCTGAACTCTTCTTACCAAAGGGTAAATCAAATTCAAAAAAAAAAAGAAAGAAGAAAAAGGGTACCACCTGGTCAAAGAACAGAGTGGGAACTGCCTCAGGTCCCCAATGCTTGTATGAGGGAAGCAATCGATTTGGGTTATTAATGGTTGAAAACTTGGAGGAACATACTGAAGCCACCAATACTGAATAAACTCAAGTCTACATATACTACATGTATAATTCTAACTTAAAATTTTGCTCTTACCTCCCTTGAAATAATTAGCTCTTTTCTTTAGAACTTAGGGGATAAACATGCTGACACATAATTATTGGATTCTGACATATTTTGTATTCTATTTTTAATAAAGATAACCTGATTTTAAGAAGCTTCTGATATCGCTTAAACACACTTATGAAAAAGCATATTTGTACTTCTCATGTTCCATTTCAGTAAGTTATAAATTTTAAAATTGCAACAGCACAGTTAGCTATATTTTCAAAGAGAAGAAGTCCTACTTCAATTGATTACTAAAAACAGTAAGCTGGTAATCATTTCAAAAAATTTCTTTGTTTTTTATGTATGAAAAGTCTGAACTGTGAAAAACAGAAGTTAGATGCCAACAAAAGAAAATAAAAACAGTAGATGAGACCATGCAAGGCTGATAAGCGCTATAGATACACTTCAGATTTTAAAGTAGCAGTTGAAACTGTAATGGCGCCAGCTACAAAAACAGCAATGCTGAGCTATTAGATATAGAGGAGGAAAAAACAATAAGAAATGAAAATAACACAAATATGTGCAGCAAAACAAGACGTTAGACCTTTTTTTGAAAAGTAGTTAATGAGTCATAACCAGTTGTTATTGGGTTTTTTAATTTTTATTCCATCCTGGGGATCCAACCAAGGGCCTTACACACACTGGGCATGTGCTCTACAACATCCCCAACTCCTAACCAACATTTTTTAAATGAAAAAAATTAGTCTAGAAAATATCAGATACATATATTAAGTGGTTATGAAAAATTTTTACTGTAATCGAAAAAGTTTGAAAGGCACCATTCTAGAAAATACTAGAGGCTGCTAACATTACAAATACCAACGGATATAAAAGTGCTGGCCAGTTCCAAATAAAGAACACGAAAGTAAAAATAAACAAGTAGAATGATTCAATACATTTGGGCAAGATCTGAAAGTATTCCAACCTTCATCTGTTCACACAGCTGTGTTCTTCCTCTTCTTCCACTGGCATATTCTCCATCAGTAATCTAAAGATATGTTCAACTGCCATTTTGAACAAGCCCATGCCCCATTCCTGATATCCAGTAAACAATTCTCTACACTTTCCTTGAAATACCACACCTCAGAGTAAGCCCAGCACCAGCCAATGTCATACGTACCTTGCAAGTGTTGACTGGTTTTAGCCATTTACAAAGGGTAAAGCAATGCCATTTGCATTTGGAGTGTTCAATGCTACTTCCATTTCAAGTGAGAGTTTTGAAATAAGGAAATATCTTTATCATTTTAGGAAGAATGCAGAGGGCTACTTAGGTTTTTATATCTCCAAAGAGATGTTTCATTCTTAGAAAGATCAAGGAAAGAGCTTATCTGTTTATATGAAGTGTGTTTTAACCACAAACAGTGGATCTAACAGGAACAACAATCATGTTATCCAAAATTCTCTCTTCCTTGATTCCTAGAGTTTGGGGCTGATCTAGAAATTATAATGTCCTATTTCCTGAATTATCAATACTTCTTTTGAAAATCAAACTACCCTGCATGGAAAACCATTTCCACTTTGGCAATTAACTTGTTTGGTAGGCAGCAAATTGAGCTACAGAGTTTAATTGAAAGTCAACTGAACTACATCAACTGTCTTTTCCCTTCACTTAATGGGTTCTCCTTTAGCAAAAAGAAGTCAGATTTCCTTCTCTAGCCATTGTAATCTGGGCTTTTTACTTGAAATTATGCCACCTTGCAGTAAAGGGGTTAAGAATCTAATGTCCAAGCCAGGCACAGTGGCACATGCCTGTAATCCCAGTGGCTCGGGAGGCTGAGGGAGGAGAATCTTGAGTTCAAAGCCAGCCTCAGCAATTGCGAGGCACTATGCAACTCAGTGAGACCCTGTCTCTAAATAAAATACAAAACAGGGCTGGGTTGTGGCTCAGTGGTTGAGTGCCCCTGAGTTCAATCCCTGGTACCAAAAAAAAAAAAAAAAAAGGCAATTCTCTCTTACTCTGGGGTAACTCTGTGTTAAACCTTCTGTATTAGCTGAGAGGTCATCGGCATTACACAGGGTGATCTAAGGAGGGTCACCACAGAATGAGGATATATACCTGATCCTCAAAAGACTTCTTGTTTAAGCTGTTCCGAAGACAATACACAATGAAATAACAAGAATATTTTATAAAACAGTCTGTCAGGTACAAAATTGTAAAGACAAAAGACTGAATGCTACAAGGAGACTGCAATTACCAGGAAGAGGTTAAATCATAGGAGGACTCCCAGACATGACTTAAGGCTGGCTTGATTGAAGAGATAGGATTAAATTCAGATCAGGAAAAGGAGAAAATGGGAACACCTATGTAAATGCAGAATGTGATATGTCCCATGTTCTACTTCTACAATGTTTCCTGTGTTGTCAAACAAGTCTTTAGGTAAGTCCTGATGTTTTTTTGTTTGGTAGTTTTTGCAGTATTAGGGATTGAACCCAGGGGCATTGTACTCCTGAGGGGGGGGGGGGGAATAAATATATATATATATAAATAAAATATCCCCAGCCCTTTTAATTTTGAGACAGGGTGTCTCACTAAGTTGCCAAGGCTAGCCTTGAACTTGTGTTTCTCCTGCCTCAGCCTCCAGATCCTTGGGATTCCAGGTGTGTGCACTGCACCGGGCAATCAGTCCTGCTCTTTCTGATTTAGTTCTAGCAAATGAAATCTCACCTGAGGCTTTAGAAATGTAGTATTCAATTAGCAGTTCAAGTAACAAAAAGAACTCTGGACAGCTAAGATGAATAAATTTTAGGGGTAAAATTAGAGAAAAAACCATTTACTTTATATAATGTAATCATGCTCTGTACTTAGTGATAATGATATTTTAAGTCTATTTTGTACAAGTTCATTTTGAGTTACCTGGATCTTGAAAATTCATTCATCTGTAAATATCTCTATAGTTCTTTTATGCCAACTGATCATCATGGAAAAAGAATTCAAGTTAACTTTACTTTTTCAATTTGAATTTCTAATTCAAATTAATTATAATTTTAGAAGATAAAGGTCTTTATCACCTGAAAGACCCTAAAATTTTTGTTCCTTTGTGTATAAAAACAAATTAATCAGAGAATGTCTCAGTTGCCCTTCCTATAGAATGAGAATTGTCCATAAGTGAAATTGTCTAAAGATAAAATAATATTTTTAAGTGCCTGGGTACTTAGAAATGGGTGATAAACAATAGCCATTGTTATGTCCACACATGAAAACCAAGAGTGAAGCCAGGGATCTGGGAAGTGAGTGAGTGCCGAGCAGCACAAAGAGTAAGATGCCATGAGACCAGAGTTGTCAAAGCTAAGAGTAGAATTCTGCAAAGGCAAATAAGATAAGAACATGGCTAAGAAAAAAAGGGAAAGAAGTGTGACACTGAGGCCACACTGGAAAGAATGGAGAACTACCAAGAGAATGAAAGGGCAGATAAGCTCTAAATCAGAACATAAAGACCAGAAGGAATTAATGCCATATTGAATATTTGTGTCCCTCCAGCTCTTTTTCCTGTTGTCAAGGAATTTTCTGTACTTTTTTCAAAACTCAATTTGAAAAGAGTGCTGGATATGTTTAAAGATAGAGGGAAAATAACTAAAAAATAGATATTACCACTTCCTAGGAATCTCTTCCTGCAACTGCCAGGGTTATATCCTGGCCCTACTCTATAGCCTTAAGAAGGCCAAATCCAGCTTTCCCCTAGTAAGGTTGCCAGGTATCATTGGAGGCTCCCCTCTACCACATGCTGTTTGGCTACCTGGAAAACCAGAGCAGCAACTGGAAAGCAGCCCCACCCAGACCGGGTAAAAGGATTTCATTTCTATAAAAGAACACTTACTAGTACCACACTCCAGTGTGGCAACCTTATATTTTTGATGGAATGGATATGGGTGGAATACTTGGTATTCATAATTAAATTAATTATAATTTTAGAAGTTAAAGATTTTATCACCTGAAAGACCCTAAAATTTTTGTTCCTTTGTGTATAAAAACAAATTAATCAGAGAATGTCTCAGTTGCCCTTCCTATAAAATGAGAATCGTCCATAAGTGAAATTGTTTAAAGATAAACCAGATGTATTTAGATGATGTATTTCAGTCATGACACCTAAAAGTCATTGTGCATCTTGTACCAATTTGAAATTACTATTTCTCTAGGGCCAAAAGTATTAAAAACATACCTTCTCACTTTCAGCAACAGCTTTCTGAGCCATATAGGACAAGTTACTTTTTCTGTCCAGATGTCTAAAAAATGCTAAAGTTCAAATCCATCCAGCTATAAAGTTCTAAGATGAGTACCTCAAGTTGAAGAAGGAAGTTTTTTAAATTTAAAGACATGATTGTACCAAGCCATATATCAGGGTGTTAAAATGACAGACCAGATGAATTATAATATGAAAAGTGCTTCAGCTACTTTCACTGAACTCTAATTTCAGGGAGAAAAATCAAATTTCAAATAAATGTGCAGCACTATACATCTATTCTTACTAATCCTGGCAATAATTTATATATTTGGTTGAAAAAGTATAAGAAACTATTAATACACATACACACACATAGTTTAAGAAACTATTTTCCTATTCTCACTTTTGAGACACATGGAGATTTCTGTGTGCAGAATTACCCATTGTCATTGGAATAGGGGAATACCTAGGAATTTGGGGTGGTTGTTGTTGTTTTCTTTCTTTTTTTCTTTCTTTTTTTTTTTTTTTTTGCCAGGGGCGGGGGTCTGGTTTTAAGTTTCAACTTATACACACTTAATAGTATTTTTCATTTCAAAAAATTAGAATGTACCAATAATTTTGACAATTTGTAACTGTAAAAGTTATGCCATGTATGAGTTACCACACAAGATTAGGAAAACTTTGCAGGTGGTCTGTACATATTAGTAATTTCTGGACCATTAACTAAGGTGCTGGTACTTGAATCTAGAAAACCAACAGTGTTTCTATGAAGGCACTGCTCTCCTCCTGAATTCCCCCTGAATTTCCTGTCTGGGTCATATTATAGGGACTAAATCAAAGAAAGTTGATAAGAAAAACAGGAAGTCTACTTTGTAATGTCTCAATGTTTGCTATCATGGTTATAGAATAACTATATGTAATGAGGGAGAAGGGGTAATATAATCTACATGTGAGCAGATGAATTTGCCCTGAAAAAATGTGGAAACATTTTTTTAAAGTAAATACATGTTAACATTACTCAAGGGGGGGGGGGGCAGTATATCAATAAGAGATGCTACAAAGTACTGCCAAACCTAAAATAACACATAATTTTTATATCTTCATTAAAATAGTAGCAGCTAACTTCTGTTTTAAAATTTCCCACTCCAATGTCACTCATTTGTGTAGGGTAAGAAGTAGAATTAGGGATTCTTCTGTGAATATGTTAAGTTAAAAATACTTTTCAGGCACTGAAGTGGAGACATCTGTCAGGCAGTTGGATGTATGTCTGGAGTCCCCTTTCCATAGGAAAAATCTGGATCTTTGAATGCTAAGTTTCCTCTCCTACTCCTCTATTTACAAATGTATCCAATGTCTACATTGTACTTTTTCCATTGAGATGCTTTCAACATTCCTTTGATGGCCTCAAGGAAAAAATAAGCACCTCTGGGTCGAAATCTGGGAATGGTGACAATCCAAAATCCAGGTTTCTCATCACAAAGTACAATAGGCCGTCTAGCTCACAGACTTATGAAAACTGTTTTTTTTTTTTTAAAGCAAACTAAACTAACCCTATTATAAGCCATTATCTATTTTATAAAGCAAGAAGTTATAGGAGAGCCAGGAGTGGATTATAAGAAGAATTTACTGAGAAATACTGTCATCATTTTACCTTAGAAATGATAAATATAAATACTATGTAAATACATTTGGGTTTAGAATGTTCCATTAAATCAGTATATCTTCCCCTAATACTGAACTGTTAGGATATTTTGGTTTCTGCTTATTAAATATTTTCTTCTCTAAGATAAAATATACTTTAGCTTATTCAAATTAAAGCCTTTTTCTCTGGGAAGCATCTACTTTCTCTTTTGTATCCAGGAAGGTAGGAGAGAACTGACAGGCCACACAGGAGCAGAAAGAGATGGAAAGAAGAGACACAGGGAGGAAGTTTAGGAACACAACTCAGCTGGGAGAGCATATCAGAACACTCCACCCAGTAGAAGAACAAGCAGCAGTCTTGGTAATTGCTGGGACTACTAACAGCAAACACATCCTCCCTGTTGATGATGTTTTGGGAACAATCTGAGACATACTCCACATAGGAGCCCGGTGTGAGACTCACAGACTGAAATTATATCTGCTACCAAATGCATCTGTCCCAGAGAGAACAACCTGCTGGGATACTGAAGAGTAGAAAAAATTGATGCCATTTCTTTCCCAGTCCAGTGAATGCAAAGTACAGGTCTATTTTCTTCTTCTTGAGTAACTATAGGAGTGGGTAAGCTTTTTCTATAAAAGGTCAAATATAGTTAAGTAATTTAGGCTTTTTGGAGCCATATGGTCCCTACTCCAACTACTCACTTTTACTATTATAGCATGAATGACCAAAATATAAATCAATGTGTGTAGCTGTGTTCCAAGAAAACGTTTTGGAGCCATATGGTCCCTACTCCAACTACTCACTTTTACTATTGTAGCATGAATGACCAAAATATAAATCAATGTGTGTAGCTGTGTTCCAAGAAAACTTTATTTACAAAAATGGTCAGCATGCAGACTTGTCCCAAACGGCATCATTTGTCAACACCAAAACTAACAGCTCCGTGTGGGCGAATTATGGAGGATTACAATAAACTGTTTCTCTAACTTTTAACACCTCTAGCTAATTCATGGGCCATCCAGACCAGCCATGTAGGAAGATACTTAAAAATCTAATGTCATCCTATAGTGCAGCCATATTAGAAAACAATATGTATGAAAACACAATTTATACCATCCTAAAATTGATCTAACACTACTTAAATGTAAAATTTGTCATGTTTTTCCTATTAGGCATACATTTTCTACATAATCACCTATTTAGTTACAGCCTGCAGTATGCTGCTCCAAGGACAGTTTTGTAAGACTTGCACACCAAGTATTTCATATTATGCCTATAAGATGCAGACTGATGAAAAAGGGTAGTCAAGGCACATAGTATTTTTTTTAATGACCATAAGAAGACTCCAAATTGCCACTTCTCAACTAAAGTACACTTCAGTGTATTTATCACAGAAGATTTTAATAGACAATTACCTTTAACATGGTTGAATAGATCTGTACTTTAAAAAAAAAAAAACTATTTAAAAGCACATATTGAGGAACTGGGGTTGTGGCTCAGTGGTAGAGTTCTTGCCTAGCACGTGTGAGGCACTGAGCTCAATCTTCAGCACCACATATAAATAAATAAATAAATAAACAAACAAACAAATGGATAGATGAATAAATAAATAAAGGTGCTGTGTCCACTTACAACTATTTTTTTTATAAAAAGCACATATTGAGTTCAAAAGCTAAAATACAGAGCCCAAAAATGGATTTTTGGTATACATGTACACCATCTGCCCAATTTCCAGCACCAAGTGCTCACAATACTGTGAAACATGGTTTCTATGCACAAGCTTATATTATTCAACAATACTATTAACTGCTTAAGAAATACTGGTGATGGGGCAACTGTGGGTTAGATATGAATGGAAATTCTGCCAGATCTAACAACCATGGAGCCATTACAAAACCATGGGTCAGTAAGAACATTGGTCAATTTGACTAGAATTGAGCAAAATGGCTTAAGAAATACAAAAGTCACTATCTGGAGCCGTTGTACAAATAAAGGCCATTACTAACACATCATATACACTCAGCATATGTGCCCAATGATGGATTTAAGAAATAATTTCAAAGAATCAAAATGGCTCAAAATACTTGTTTCCACTTTTCTGCCCCAACTTCAACACTTAACTTTAATAAAAAAAAAAAAAAAAAAAAAGACAATTTTACCAAATTTCTGTCTAGCTTTATCAACAAAGTGGCTTGGACTTATATTTTTAATGTTTTCTAAAAAATAAAAACTCACATTTTTTATGCTCAATTTTATGGCTGCCTTGTTAATATTATTTACAAGGAATTGTACTATGACACACACACACACACATATAGACGACTACTCCCTTTCAAGCAATCTGAAAAGACCATCTTGGTTGGCATTTCAACTAGGATTTGAAATATAGGTAAAAATTCTGATTTTTGGCTGAGGATGTAGCTTAGTGGTAGACTGCTTGCTTAGCATGCATGAAGCTTTGGGTTCAATCCCTAGCACAAAATACAAACCATTTTGATTCTCAAAATTGAGGCAAGAATTTCAAGAAGAAATTCTGCACCCAAAGATCTAGAAGTAGATTGTCTTGGCTCATTGAATGGGATATGAGGCTAGAAAGATCCAAAGAATTATGAGTAAGATGGAAAAGGCACCAAAAGACATTGTTTTCTACTATCCTACCACAATTACTTGTTTGGAGCAAGTAGATATTTTCTAACGTTAATGCTCACTGAACAGTAAACTCGATTCTAAGTTATGCAGTTCTTCAACATACCTACAATATGCACCTTAGATGTTTTACTGCAAATACCAAAATGATGTGCAACCAATTATTTACATCAGTGTTTTCCAACTTATAACCTTAATAACAGACTCATTTGTAAAGCTCTGTAACAAAGAATACTTCAATGTGCTTATCTTTGCCCCTTGCAGTGAGTTTAGACAACTGTTTGCTGATTAAGTAATCACTATGTTAAAGGAACTTAAAAAAAAAAAAAATTCTTACTCTGCCAAAGCTGAGTATACTCTCATTTAGTGCTTTAATTTTAGCAAAAATCAAAGTGGGGGGGATTTTAAAGGGAAATTGTTTTTCTACTAGCTTATAATTTGTTCTGGCTTTGATTCTCCGCTTTAGAAACCTCATCTAATATGTCCAGTGGGAAATCTAAAAGGCTACTATAAATCTCACATTTCAAATGGACCTGTGTCCCACTTGTATTATCAACACAATTTAGAGGAGGAAAGGTTTATTTGGGCTTGCGGTCTCAGAGGTTTAACCCATGTTCACTGCTCTGGGCCTGGAGTGAAGCAGAAAATCATGGCAAAAGGGCACCTCCACTCAGGGCAGCCAGGAAGGAAGGAGAGAGGCAGGTGGAGCCAGGGACAAAATAAATACTCCCCAAGGCACACCCCCATGAAAGTACGTCTGCCTACAATTACCACCAGTAATTCATTCAAATTATTAACCCAAATAGACTAATTCCACTGACAACAGTCATATCAAATGATAAGATCAAGGAAGCTTAACAAATCAGGATAATCTGTTCAGACACATACCAGCTAGAATTAATATTTATCCATACCATATTTTAATATGCAAATAAGATACTGTTTAGATTTTAGGAGCTTTGAAAAACCACTTCAAAGATTCTCAAATGCCAATGTCAAAAGAAAATTCTAGTGCATCTGTTCTGTATTAATTTTAATGAATGTGTACTTTTTAAATAAATATTCAGAGATCACTATTAACTTTCTTAAAATAGCTTGTTATCAATTTTACCACCTACTATCTTTGTCCATGAGCTTCTGAAGAGCAGGGATGCCATTATTTCTCCACTCCTGGTAGACTCAGATACTAAATAAATGTTTCATAAAAAAATAATTCATCCACCTAACTTCTTGGGTGAATCACATATGGAAGTAAATTGCATATCAACTGCCAACCAACAAAGGCAGAAAGAAGGGTAAACCTAATTAAGGTACTTAAAAATGATGTTCATTGTATATTACCTATTCATTTCAGCAAAAAAACTATTTTACACGTGGCCAATGCTCACTTATATACTATGTGAAAGAGATGAAAAAAATTATAATTTAACAGATATACCATGTGTGGATATGAAAGATTAAAAACATGTCATCCCTGTACAGGTAGTTTAATGCTGCTAAATTGGAGGGGAAAGTCTTTGAGTTGTGTAGTTTCGTTTTTGTTTCATTTCTGGGCTATGCAATGCCCAGCACAGATGTGATCAGCCTTATTTTTTTGTGGCCAGTTTTTATCATTTGAGAATTATCTACCTCATCAGTACATTACTTCTATTTCAAATTCTTTTCTTCTCTGATGTTTAGTCACTACAGGGTCAAAAACTGCATAAAGTAGTCTAACAATGAAAAATAATCAAATTTTATCAATAGAGACTAAGAATTCTAGGACTAAAAAATAGGGCAAAAATTAAAAATTTCAATATTAACACATTTAAATCATGCATGCTAGTTTAGATTAACATATAACAAAAAATTTGGATCTGCACTATATATTTTACTTCCTTTGAAATCAAAGTATTTCCGTATCTAATAGTGTTAATTAGGAGATGATTAACTTATGATAAAATCCTTTTATTTTTATAGATCAAAATCCAAATGAAAAGACTGGCACATTAATTTGATACATGTCATATTCTGAACCTAAAATGCAAAACAAAAGACGATGTGCACTTAACATGTACTTTATGTCTTTGTAACAGAGAATAAAAATCATTACAAAATTTAGCAATTAGATATCAAATCGCTAAAGAGAGAGTTGACTAAACAATGGCTTTGATGTTCCAGCTAATGAGAGAGAATAATATACATTTGAACATTCAGCCTGAAAGAGTAAAGAAAAAGAATGCAGACAACTCATCTCCTCGTGCTTACTTTTCAGTATTAAGGGCTCAAATAATGGATATTTTCCCTATCAATGACAGTATTTCAAAACTAACACTTGCAATTTAATATTGAATAAAAGCTTGAGAATGGTTTATTCTGACAGTTTACAAAATACAGAATTCACTAACTTCAAGAAGAATTAAACCTGTAAGAATCTGAAGCCATTTCTCTTTATACAGAGAAATATTCAACAGGAGAATGGATATCTGGTTTTGAATTTTTGGCCCAAATTTGCTACACATTCAAAACAAAATTAGTTACACCTATCAAGCTTTTATAAAATCTGATGGCATTATGCAAAGAAGATACATCTGTTTCTCTAGCAAGCCAGTAAAACAAAAAGAAGATAAAGAACAATGGTGGAAGTAGAAGGGACAGATTCAGGATTGTGCTACAACCGATGCCAAAGAAGCTGCCTAGAAGATGTATGAAGAGCAAGCCAGCACGGGATCTTCCCTGAATGCCCTGGTTCATAAACCATCTACCAGGTTGGGACTTTTTATTCTTTTAGTATAGTAGTCTATACTTCCTAAGAAATGTACTTAAAAATACACATACAAAATAGTAAAAATAATAAAATTCAGTTATTCAGCTGAATTAGATTTATATTTAGAGGATGATGATATTTGACAAAGTATATATTTGTATTTAACTCAAAAAGGAGATATGTTAATAAAATTCATTATAAATTTCATTCCACTCTCAAATGTTTTTGACTATTTCAACTATAGATACTGTTACTATAACCAGAATGCCACTTTATAGCCTTGCATTAATTCTGCTAAACCAAAGACTTACACCTAAATTTAAAAAACAAAGCAGCAACCATTTACACTAAGAAAAGCAAACATTTACTTCAAATTGCAGTATATGCTTTTCAATCACAAAAAGAAAGAAAAGAACAGTGATCTGACAGTGGTCACATCCTGTGCAAAAAACCTGAAATACAAAAATGGTAGCACAAGGTATCTGAGCTGCTTACGGTGCAGGAAAAAGGACATACAGTAGCTGAAATATGGCACTCCTGGGAATCGACTTCTAAATCAAATAGAATGCCTTTTGAAATGATTAAATTTATTTGTGTATTAGTAAGAAAGCCCCACCACCATAAATAGTACAATATTTAAAAATAAAAAAAAATATTTATATCTATCTAAGATAGATAGTGTATTTGTACGTTAGACTTGTTTAAGTGCAGAAGGTGGTTTATGTTTTTCCTCTTTTTTTTAATTAAGTTACTGCCCCATATGCTTTATAAAATCTCACTCAATTGCAAAAGCCAATTTAAATCAAGGAATATGTTATCAAAGTTGCATAATTTCATTTGGGACTGCCAGCAGGATAAAGTTTCAAATCAAGTCTTTAACATTAATGTTCATTTTAGTCAATGAAAAGTTTAAAAGTTCTCAAATCTTCATTATCCTCTTGAACTTGCCCTTCTAAATGATCCTCAGACTGCAATTCCTAGTTTGCAAATAAAAGAATGCAATATGCATCATACTTCAAGAAAAGACGACGATGTCGAACTAACATGCTTCTGGATCTTTTCCCTGCTCCTTTCAACCTTCTTTATAATTTCTGACACTATGCACACTGAAGAGGTGAGACCCAAAAGAAACAACAGATCTGCAAGAGAAAATAAGGTAGGTTTTACAAATCTTTGACACGTAGAGTCACAAGGCTAGCAGCTTACATTTTTCTAGCATTTTACCACAGTTTTAAAAATATATTTTTCACAATTATTTCATGAAGAAAATATCATTACCCTAACCATCCTTTTAAAAAGTACTACTACTCAAGAAGTAGTAACCAATTTGACTGAAAATACCTATCTGAAAATTAAATATTCTGCAGCAATATGTTCAACTTCAAAGCCTAAAAGACTATTCCAACAGTATCCACACTATCTCAATTCTTTCTAATTGCCTTTAAAAATGCTTAAAACAGTTTTTAAAGGAAGCAATTTGGATATGAAATTAAAATAATGAAATTTTAAAAGTTCAATTTTAAAGTAAACGTTAACTTACACCAAAAAATAAAGTGAGATATTGTAACTTTTCAAATTAACTTTTCAAATTAACTTTAAAACCCAAGAATTAAAGATAGCATTCCCATTAAATATTCTTTATTCCTCAAACTTACATAGAAAAATGAATTTTTAAAATATTTTTTTCAGTTAGTAGATGGACACAATACCTTTATTTTATTTATTTTTATGTGGTATTGAGGACCAAACCCAGTGCCTTACACAAGCTAGTTAAGTGCTCTACCACTAAGCAATAATTCCAGCCCAGGAAAATAAATTTTAAAAAAATTTTAATATTTGTTTTTAGTTATAGATGGACAAATGACTTTATTTTTAGTGGTGCTAAGGATCAAATACATGTGTCAGGAGAGGCCTCTACCACTAAGCCACAACCCCAGTCTCAAGAAAATGAATTTTTTAAACGTTCTGTAGTTCATGTTTAATGCGTGGTATATGAAAAAATAAGTGTAATTCATAGAATTATAAAACTTTATGCTTTCAGGACCAAACTGATATTTCATGAAATAAGAATGAACAAAAATATCAAGATCAGTTATCAAAAATTAGAATTTTAAACAAAAACAATTTGTTTTTACTGACATTACATCTAGTTCTTTCTTCTTATAAGATGGGAAAAAGTTATAAACTACAATTATTTTTTTTTTGGATACCAGGAATTTGCTTAACTACTGAGACACATCCTGAGCCACTCCACCCACCCACCCCTTTGTTTCTTGGAGACAGAGTCTCACTAAGTTGCTTAGGGCCTTCACTAGATCGTTGAGGCTGGCTTTGAACTTGTGATCCTCCTGCCTAAGCCTCCAGAGCCGCTGGGATTATAGGAGTACACCACAGTGCCTGGCTAACTAATTTATAATATGTTTTGGTTTGCTGTATTTCAGAATCATTAAATATGATTTTATAACAATTAATAATCTGTAAAAAAGAAAAAAACAGGCCAGACACAGTGGTGTACACCTGTAATCCCAGCGACTCAGGAGGCTTAGGCAAAAGGATCACAAGTTCAAGGCTAGCCTGGGCAACTAAGCAAGATTCTATCTCGAAATAAAATAAGGCCTAAGGATGTAGCTCAATGTTATTAGAGTTTTTGCCTGCAATGCTCAAATCCCTGGGTTTAACCTGCATTACCACAAATTAAAAGGAAAAAATGCAAATTTATCCCTAGAGTTAGGAGAATAACTCCCTTGAACTTCCCCAAATGAAAAAAGAAGCACTCTTTTTTTCCAGGTCATGTCAGTTATCTTTCACATTTCACTATCTTAAAAGAATTATTAGCACAAACATTGTAAAATATAATTCACCTAAAATATATAAAGATAACATCTTTTACCCAGTATACTTAGGCTCTCCGTCTGAAAAACCTTCTGAAGTGGAGGGAAGTAAATAACTAGTAATTGTCCCATAATGGATCCAAGAACTGCATAGCAAAACATTTTATTACTGCAGAGTCCAATCTCAAACACAGATTTGGTCTGTTGGAAAAGCAGAGAGTTCAATTATTACTCTTTGTTCATACAAATAATTTGTTTATTTTCATACTTAATTTCAATTTTTAATAATTAGTATCATTTATTACCTCTGAATTCTATATTACCAATACCAAAAAAAAAATCTCTTAATTCTATTTATTACTTTGGAATAATTCAGAGAGAAGAAAGGTAAATTTTACAGCAAACTTTTTATTTATCAAAAAAAAGGCTTGCTTAAAAAGAGTGAGACTATATAAATGAGACCATAAAAAGAAAGGAAACTTACTTCAGCATCCCAAAGCACTAATAAAATTTATATTTTGCTAAGTCTTTCCTATCCATTCACTGCAGAAGATAATGTAAAATCTTGAAGAATGGACCTAGTAATGTATATACAGAAAAAGTAAAACTGTCTTTCATAAAACGAAAACACAAATACTAAGGCTTATTCATAACAGTCTCAAAATTATTGACAATCCACCATTCTTACAAAGTTCTAGTATGGCAAATAGTAACAGATACAGTTAAGGATATATAAAGTGCTTTAAGTTAAAACAAATAGTCAATGCCTCAAATAGAACTAGTTCTCAAGAACAATATGCTCTAAAAAAGTATCCTTAAGGTTCTAACCTATTATATTCTATTAAAACACTTTAAGACCAAAAAGCAGCAATCACACCTACTTGTAAAGGAAAGCAAAATTAAGTATGCTAAACTTAGACTCACTGACAGTGAGGCAATCAAATTGTTCTTGTCCTTACTGCATATATGAGACATATCATTTTAGCAGAGTCTATGAGATTTGTCCTATGTTGACATAATGTTAACCTGAATCTATCTATAGCTACAACTTATAAGAGAAAGGAAGAAAGACACACATCTGTGATTTGCTTTGATCTTTGAGTTAAAGGTAAGGCTTAAGCTCCCCAAATGCTTCAACCTTATTGTTCACCAATGGCACAAGTTAGTAAGAAGGCTGTATCTGGGGCTGTAATCTGTGGCTACAAAACCAAGCAAAGCTAAAAGCCCATACTCCTTGCCTCACTAAGAAAAAAGAAGCTCTACTCAGTTGGGCCAATCAGCTAAAATCAATGACGCATACCTGAGATCTGGAACTTAGTGCATTAAACATGTCAAAAAACACAAAGCATGTGAACGTCATTGTTGTGTCTCGAGGTGTGATAACATTGTCTCGCAGCTGTCAAGAGGAAAAAAACAAAATGACTCTCAATGCTAAATCAAATGACCATATATGCTTTCAAACGTTATTCCTTCCATTATGATAAGTAGCTTTAGTCTAAGATGTGAAACATCCAAGTTACTTAAATTTCCAGTGAACAATTATAGTCTAGATAATTAAAAGTTAAAAAAAACTTTTCACGAACTATATATTGAGTATTAAAACATTTATTATTTAATTACAATAAAGTAGCTATAAAAGGCTCAGATTTTTTACTGCTCAAATTTGCATGTATTAACTTTTATTGTGTCATATGGCTCTGCAAATTTAAATGATTTCAAGTCCTAAGCCAACAATTTAATTAAGCCAGAGAATGAAATCAAATCTTAAAATGCTTTTATCATACTTTTTCAAAAAGGTCTCTTAACTCACCAGCTTTCTACATAACACACCAAAATAACTAAGAATCCTATCATACAAAATGCATAATATAGCTACTTATCCAGTGAATATACCTCACGCCAGAAGACAAATAAAGTCCCACAAACAATAATTACTGATGAAACAAGTATTTTAAGTATCAAATTTTTAGTCAAAATGCTGTCCTTCCAGTTGCGAGGAGGTTTACGAATGACATCTTTATCCACTGGTTCTACTCCAAGACTTAAAAGCAAACAGAAAAATGAATTACTTTAAGTGTTAAGGCCTGAATTTGTACTTTGAACACTAACTAAATTTAATTATACAGAAATCTAAATGCCTTCTTATAAAAACAAAATGTTGAATCTTAAGAAAAACTTAGGGGCTGGGATTGTGGCTCAGTGATACAGCACTCACCTATCATGTGTGAGGCCCTGGGTTCGATTCTCAGCACCACATAAAAATGAATAAATAAAGGTATTGTACCCAACTACAACTAAAATAAATATTTTTTAAAAAAAGAAAAATAAAAACTTATCTATTATCTAGACAAAAATAACCACTGCTAGTTGTACCAGCAAACACCTATAGTCCCATGTAAGGCAGGCCTGGCGTGAGGATTCCTTGAGCGCAAGCATTTATGGATAGCAAGATCAACATAACAACCCCCTCTCAAAAACAAAACAAGACTCAATCATTGATTTTATCACTATTTCTATCCTCTTTTACACTTACATATCTGGTACAGTTTGATAGACAAATGACAATCGGCTTTCAAAAAACTGCACAATTTCATTTACATGTAAATTTATTTATTTCAAATGTATGACCTACCAAGAGAGCTTTGCAGTATCTTTCATAAATGGAGTTTTGACTAGGATGATAGATTGCAATGGCTAATGATACATATCACTCCATTACCCCATTATTATAAAATAAAATAGATACTCAAATCCTTCAATACTTTTCAAGTTTCTAGTATTGACACAGAACCTAGGTAATGATGCCAAACTCAAGACGTTTTTCCATTCCATTCCATTCTTAGCAATAAAAAAGCTTACTACAGGACAGGGACTGCATCTATTCTCTGATATGTTTTCAACCAAAGCCTATGTGTGACATAGCATAAAGCTTCAGATCCATACTGCATGAATAAACATTCAAAGAGAATAAATAATATGCACATATCACACAATTTATATGCTACTGCAAATTTCCAACATTATTCATAATAAAATTTTACATCAGGGCATCACAATTTCCATATCTTTCTAGTTCAAGCACGAAAAACCGTACCTCTGAGCTGGGGGTCCATCCATAATAATATTGATCCACAAAATCTGCATTGCATTGAGAGGATTAGGAAAGTTCATTAATGTAGCCAATGAGATTAAAGTTAATGCTGCTATACTCCTGTTGAAAAAGAGAGTCATTGAATCTGTCAGCAGAGTAAATTTCCTATTGAATCTGTGGTAATATTTATTTTCTACCATTCAAAAAGCTTATGTTACTACTGTAATTTTAAAAGAAGTAACCTATGCTTCATTCATGTGAACTTTTAAAATCTAACATTATTTAGAAAAATATGTTTAACAACAGCAAAGAGGGGAAATTTTTTAAATCTATGTAACAGTTTCACCAATATTCAACTGTTTTCTTTTTGGCTACAGAAAACCACTACTATTTTTTGAAAAAAAAAAAAAAACCCTAAGAAGAAACACTGAGATATGACCCATTCCACTCCTTATATTTCAGAAGTTATTAAACAAATTCCTCAGTATCCATGGGGGGTTGTTTCTAGAAATCCCTGAAATACCAAATTCCCATTCCCTATATAAAATTTCACAGTATTTGCACATAGGTTTACATATTCTCTTGCATACTTTAAGTCATCTCTAGATGATTTTCAATACCTACCTACTACAATGTAATGCTATATAAATTTTTGTTGTACTGTATTATTTCCAGTATAAAAACAAGAAGGAAAGTCTATAGATTTTCAGTACACAATTTTTTTCCCAAATATTTTCTATACATACTTGACCACAAATGTGGAAACTGCAGATAAAATGGGTTAACAAAATATTTTGATGATGACAGAAACATTTAATTATCATACTTAGAGTCCACTTAGCATGCCATTTCTGTATAGTTAATTCTCTCTTTAGAAAACTTACAAAAACCCTGCAGAAATACACAGAAGTTTCTAGGTATGTTCTACTTTCCTATAATTTATCTAGAAGACCCATGGGTTACAAATATCTTTCAAACTTACGTGCTCAGTTGAAATCTAACAAAATTTTTTATGTTGTTATAAATTCCTTTACCCTCTTCAATTGCAGACCTGAAATTTTAAAAGTAAAGATAAAATGAAAAACTTCATATAAAAATAAAGCTACTTCTGTACTAAAAGACTGTGAAGCTATTTTGAGAATAAATTTCCAACTAATATATAAAAATTCCTATTCCCTATATAAAATTTCACAGTATTTGCATATGTTTACATATTCTCTTGCATGCTTTTAAGTCATCTCTAAATGATTTTCAATACCTACTACAATTTTAAAAATATCAATTTTTAAATTTAAAAGAATCAATTTAAAAAATAAGTTATTAAGCCAGACATGGTGGCACACACCTGCAATCCAAACAACTTGGGAGTCGAGGATCCCAAGTTCCAGACCAGCCTCAGCAACTTAGTGATGCCCTAAGCAATTTAGCAAGACCCGTCTCAAAACAAAAAGGGCTAAAGATGTAACTCAGTGGTAAAATACCCGTGTTCAATCTCTATTACCAAAAATAAATAAAAGACAGAAAATCTAATATTTTCTTCACATAATTAAGATTAGAATATGGAAACATATATTTTACCAATGAACTAAAATCAAACATGCCGAGATCTAAGCTAACTTCATTATATTTCTTATTAATTTTAATAAATCTTATTAAAGACATTTGAACATTAAAATAATAAACTGCCTCTACACATAATGCTATACATTTAAAATACTAAAATGATAATCATCTCTATGTCTCTAAGCTCATTTTTCTTATTTATATATATCAGGAATTAAACATCAATGAGCTATGTAAGAATTATGGAATTTAAGCTATCTGTTGTTCCTACACACAAGTATATATGCCACACACTACAGAGGAATTAAAGAACATTAATTTACAAAAACTCATAAATTCTTTCAATTGGCTCAATCCAGGAAAATAGGTATTTTTTTTTTTTTAAACAACTCCTTTCTTCCCAGATTTTTATATAACTCTAAGCAGGGAGAGAGGAAAAAAAAAAAAACAAAACATTTTTATAAGAGCTTGGCAATGCTCCGAGTTCTGAACTCCCACTCTCAAGTACATCACTTTAGGATACTATTGGATAATAAAGCATCCTGGGACAGGGACTTATAATTTGACATTGAAATGAGCAAGGTTCGGTCATCTAAGAGGTTGAAATTAACATGATCTCCACCTAACCACTGTGAAACTGACTCCACAGGGTATTAAACTGCAGTCTTACATCAATTGGAAACTATGGATGAAACAAAACTATTCAAATTTAACAAATTATGTCATGAAATGAGAACAACATGAACAACTACTGTTATAAGGAAATAAGTATGGGTGTGAATTTTATAATTTTTAATACTTACTGTAAGGTCATATATATGCACATTTCTAAGAACCTGAATTTAACTAAAATAAAGGCCCCTAATGAAGGTTCACTGTTGTACCATTGTTTTTAGTGCCCAGAACAATGTGACACTTCACTGGCACTCACTTTCTTAAAAGATAAGGATTAACCATTTATTATGTCTGTTTAATCCATACAAATCATCTTCTCTAGAACTACACATTAGGCCAGAAAACATGATTTATCTAGAAACATGATTTGGTCTAGAAATTAGAAACTTGGTCAATGTTTAAATACTAATTCTTTACCAGTTGAATTATCTGTGGATAAGATGTAGAAAAGGATAGAAGAAGATTCTCTTATATGCATTCACTGAAGCTTACATTATGGTTTGGAAATCATCATCCACCAGGATCATATCGGCTGCCTCTTTGCAAACATCTGTCCCAGTCTGGCCCATTGCAACTCCAATATCTGCAGCCTTCAGAGCAACTGCATCATTTACTCCATCTCCTGTCATGGCCACAACCGACCCATTCTTCTGTAGAGACTAAAGAGGAACGGGAACAGAGTGGAGGGAAGAATCCTGATGATAAAGTTGTTTCCATACAATAATGGGCTAAACAAGCACTCTCAACTATTCTTTTACAGAAATAATCCAATCAATCCATTTTTCAATAAGCTTAAATATGTGGAGTTTTTAATAGGATAAAGCTTAGGAAAAGTTGTTATTAATATTTCCATTTGTGAGAACTATATCTAAGTAGATGAACTATATATGATTCTCAGCAAGAGACAATTTTGTCTCCTCAAGGAAATCTAACAATATTTGAAGGTATTTTTTTGATTGTCTTGGTTTGGGGGATGCCACCAGCACCTAGCCAGTAGCAGCTGAGAATGCTGTGAAACATTCTACAATACACAAGACAGCCCCTCACTACCAAGAATTATCTAGTCCAAATGTGCTAAAACTGAAAAACTATATACAATAGCTGTTTATCATCATTAATAAATTAAGCCCATTGAATACTCTGACAGTTACTTTTATTTACAGAAATGTGCTACATAATATTCACATATACCATAGTGGATGGAGCTGAAGAATTTGTAATGACTATTAGCATCTAAGTCCTCATAATATTGTCGCACAACACATTATTCATGTTTATGGTAAAGCTAATATAAACCTGTGCTGACAGTTATATAAAAAATACAGCATATAATTTACAACACTATACCTGATAATAACAATAAATGACTGGTTTATACATTTACTATACTTTCAATCACTATTTTAGAGGATACTACTACTTAAAAAAAAAAAAAAAGTTTGGTGTGTCACACCCCTGTGTTTAACACATCTCTTGACTGCATTAAGAGGACATGCTGAGCCTGGCAGGGTGGTGCACTCCTGTAATCTCAGCAGCTCAGGAGGCTGAGACAGAAGGATTGCAAGTTCAAAGCCAGCCTCAGCAACTTAGAGAGACCCTAAGCAAATCAGCAAGACCCTGTCTCTAAATAAAATACAAAAAAAAGAGCTGGAATGTGCCTCAGTGGTTAAGTGACCCTAGGTTCAATCCATGGTATTAAAAAAAAAAAAAAAAAGCCATGCTCTGGCCTACACCATCTAAGTTTAATTATACTCATGATATTCAAACAGTGGGGGGGGGATTCATTTTAATAATACATTTCTAGAACATAGCCCTATTATTAAGCAATGCATGGCTACATTTGATGGTTTAATCTAAGTAACCATAGCATTTCAAATACTGTTCACACTCTTATAATGCTTTTTTCTTATATTTATTCAGTTTTTAACTAATTATCATCATTCACATTGGGATGATTTGGCTATGGACCTCTGTCAGAATATACTGCTACACTATTTAACTGTTTAAAGATGGCCGTATTTGCAGATATTTCATAGAGTTTTCTTCCACATCTTCCCAATAAAATTCTCTGTTAGTGTTTCCACATCAAGCTCTTGAAAGCGATGACTGTTTTGCTTTACAATACTTCTGACTTTGGGGCTCTATCAATACTCCTTGTAATGCAAATATAACAAAAAATAAAGTAGCAGCATTTTATATAGAGAAATTAAGCAATCTGATTTTTAGACACCTACCTTGATAATTTTCATCTTGTGTCTTGGGCTAGCTCTGTAAAATACTGCAACCTGATAAAATATAAGATGCATTAAAAATTTTCACTTTTAAGAAGATATTAGAATAACTCATGCATTCACAACTAAAGGTGACTTTTTTACTCATTAATTTAAGCTGTGCTTAATCTGCCACAGAGATCAAACTTAATGTGCCATATATTTGTCAAGACATTCATTTGACAGTCATTTCAACCTTTACCAAAGGTACCATGGAAAACATACAATCAAACAAGCCATTCAATTTACAACACTAGGTCTAAATAATGAAAATAGCCTTATTCTTAGAATGTTGCAGACAAGGAAACAAAAAAATTCTTCTGTTTGCTCATGATACACCAGTGTACAACTAAAACAGTCTTTACCTTTGCTATTTTCATTGCACGCTCTTTTTTATTTAGGATAATCATCCTCTTCCAGTATACATCCAAAACTGCTCTATGATTTTCTCTTTCCAAACTATATATTTAATCCCTTCTTTTCTGACCCCTTTTCCCAGTTTCCTGAAACCCTTTCACTGTGCCCCAAAGTCAGTCAACCAACAAGATCTGTATCTCAACTCTGCCACTTTGCTTTAGCCTAGGTTTTTCACACAACACTGCCATCCCTTACAGCACTCTCAAGTACTACCACCAGGGCAGCTTAGAATGGGTGCATGTCCTTCACTCTCCCTTCAGAAACACCGCAGTTTTAAATGTCACAGAAGTTTATACTTCCCATTAACTGCAGGCATTCACTGTTCCTGAGCACGCAACCTCTTGTTTCACAAAGATCTTAACTTCAGCCTCACTGTCGCTATCTTCAATATTTATAAGTTATGGTAATTCCAATACCCACAAAATACACCATAAGCTCATAGAAGATTAGTTCTATTTGTTCTCTCCCCTCATTCCTCCAATCTACAGTCTTATGCTCAACAGACAACCTTACTTCCTACTTAAGAGAAAACAGAGTCAGAAGAAAATTTCCACGATTCCCACTAGCCAGTATCTGTCTAGGCACTATCCTTTTCATGTTTTATGAAAGATAAGCTGAATCTACTTCTAGGACCAGTCCTTTCTTACCTATTTAGGACCATTTTCCCCCTCACTGCTGAATCTTTCTCATCAGTATACAAGCATGTTATTAACCCTTCCATTATAAAAGGGGGGATGACCCACATCCTGTCCTTTCCCATTTATTCCTGCTGTCTCTACATTTCTCTTTTCTTTTTCTTTCTTTTCCAATGAAAAGAAAAACAACAAGCTTAGATACTGAGGGTAAAGATGCAGCAATGAAGGAAAAACTGACATAGGAAGGAAGAATTTCTGGAGCAAAACTCCTTAGGAGGTTACCTGTCTACCATTATCTCCTAAATCCATCTCAATCAGGTTATCACACCACCACTGCACTGAAACCATCATTCAAGACTACCAAAGACCACTCACCCACATCATATTGCTAACATCAATGGTCATTTCTCAACTAACTTAACCTCTCAGCAGCGTCCTTACAAAGCTGATCACTCACTGCTTCCAAACACTTGGTCTTCCTCTTGCCTTTCTGGCTGTTCCTCTTATGCAGACTCCTGGCTTTTCTGGTCTAAATGTTGAAACACATAAGGAGTTATTTCTCAGTCTTTCCTTTTGATGAGGTCTAGGAAACTCCTACTCAATAAGGGAGCCCATCCAGTCTTACTGCTTCAGATTTTATCTATGTGCATTTTATTTCCATCCTTGACATCTCTTCTGAAATCCAGACTGATAAAACTAATCCACTATTTATTCCACATTTGTTCTTGAATGTCTCATTTCAAACATATCCAAAATTGAACACCTGTTATTTCCTACAAATCTTGCTCCCTCCTATCCTCTGTTAATGGTAATTACATCCTTGAAATTGTTAAAGCTCTGAATTTGAGGAGGCGTCCTTAATTCGTCCCCTTTTCTCACATGGCAAATGTATCCAGAATTCAACCACCTTACTCCAAATCCATTGTCAACTCGATGGGCCAATACCTCTGAATTGATTTTCTTATTTCTGCTCTCTCTTCCTGGTATTTGTTCTTAACATAATGACTACAGTGAAAGTGTTAAACCAAAAGTCAGATCACTAACTCCTTTGCTCCCTCCAATCACTTCTCATCCTGCTCTGTACAAAAGCCACTATGGTCTTATCTGCAAGTCCTGCATGAAATACACAGCTCATCCCATTCGTCTTCCATCATTAATCTTTGCTGGCCTGAACTATAACACTGGCCTCCTCATTGCTTCTCACATGTACCTGGCACACTCACTTCAAGGCCTCTGGCCTGTTCCTTCTATCTGCAATATTCTTTCCTCAGACCTTACGTGGGCTGCCCTTTCATCAAACAGTACCCTCTCAGTGAGGCCTTCCCCAGTCATGCTCTTAAAATTCCCAACTTCCTCTCCTACCTCTATTCCTTTCTTGCCTGCTTACAATGGTGCTCTTTAGTACTACCCCCATATATGTGTAAAATTTCATTTATATTAGAATTTATTAAGCTCCACAAAAGCAGAGATTATGTGTTTTAAAAATAAGTATTAAATAAATGAATAAACAACAGAATAAATCTTAGTACCATCTTTAAAACTCTTCACAGTTTCTCTTTGGCAATAAAAGTCTAAAATCAAAAGATTATTTTCTAAAATATATAAAAGATTCATTAAATTATAACATCACATTCCTGTTTATTCGACAGTCCTCATAACCCATATTTGGAGAATATTCTTTCTTTGAAAATAAAATTCAGTTAGGTAGTGTGAGATATGCCTATATTCCCAGCCACTCAGGAGGCCAAGGCAGGAGGGTCACAAGTTCAAGGCCAGCCTCGGCAAGTTAGTAAGATCCTGTCTCAAAATAAAAAAGATGGAGGGCTAGGGTTGTGGCTCAGTGGTAGAGTGCTTGCCTAGCACATGTGAGGCACTGGGTTCAATCCTCAGCACCACATAAAAATAAATAAATAAAATACGACTAAAAAAAAAAATTTAAAAAAAAATAGATGGAAAGAGCTAGGGAAGTAGCTCAGTAGTAGACAGTTTGCCTAGCATGTTCTAGGTCCTGGGTGCAATTTCCAGTACCTCAAAAATAAGTAAATAAATAAAAAAAGGTTCAAAAATCTGTCTAGAAACTTCTTGGTATAAGACTAAGCTACATGTATACTCTAAGTATACTAGTAGTAATCTTCTAAGTGAAAGTTCTAATTATTGCCGAAATTAATTGTATAGCACACAGCACTAAAACATGACAAAAGATTTTAACAAAAGCTGCAGACTAAACAGAATATTAAAATATTTTAATATTTTAAATACGCTAATTTTAAATATGCTGGTTGTACAGAGCAAAATTTTGCCTTTGTTCCCCATAATTAATTTTTGAAACTTATAAATCACTTCCTTATAGATACTGTGGGTTACCAAGAATGACAGCCACCAGTTGTTGGACCAAGCCATATTTATTTCATATAGTAATAAATTTATTTGGCATGCATCCATTACAACTATTAGTTGATTAAAGATTTCAACATTTCAAAGCTTTTAATGGAATCAAAAAATAAGACTAGCCACTAGAAGACAAAGTATATCTCAATGCAAAGTACAAAGATCATCTAGTTTTTTACATGTGGCCATAAAACCACCCAGAGTAACATTTGTTCTGTAAGTCCTAGAATGAATAGGTCAATCTTGTTGAATAAACTACTGAAAATCAATGGATACACACAAACACTAAAAAAAAGACCTGCGATTCAAAATAAAAACACACAAGAAATTACTAGAAATTGAAATACAGCACTGTCTCACAAGCTTAGATTAAATTTGGAGATATATGAATTCCCTTTTTATAATCATTTAGATTGTATGTCTGTTTCTCAGTCTAGCAAAAGAGAATAAAAGTCACTACAATACACAAATTGGGATTATACTATGGGGACTTGGCTAATAGTTCAGCGGAAATACAAAATACTGATATCAAAATCTGAAAACAGAGAGAATGACAACTTCTATCACTGAAAAATATAGAACATACTCCAAGAAATCACAAATGGAAACACTGAGAATTCCAAATATACTTAATATATAATCAAGCAAACCCATCTGCACATTCATTTTTAATTAGCTCTAGGTCAAAAGAACATAGCATGTTGAAAAGTTTGGAAAATGTTCCAGAGAATGATGAAAAGGTAAAGCTGAAAAATATTTGAATGAGGAACTAAGATGATTTCAGAATGTGGGAAATACTTAACAAGCTGATGATTTAGAACAAAAGTTCTGTTTTATGTGTAACATTAATAAAAGAAAAGCTATTCAATCTGATCAGCTGCAAAAGTAGAAGTTCAAAAGCATGTTGGTTTTAAGAGTCACATGAATGCAAGATGAAGTCGGGAAAAAAAGCGGGTGTGGGAAGAGTCCTGCTAATAAAAAATTCACTGTTTTTTACTGTAGTCAATAATAATAAATTACTATATTTTAATAATTTTAAATTTCCAAACATAGTAAATCTCAAAGGTACTATGCTATGTGAAAGAAGCAGATTCCAAAGCCTCATATCATAATTCAATTTTTCGAACATTCTGGAAAAGAAACAAATTAGTGACTGTCAATTGCTAGGAGTAGGGGAAGCACTTGACTACAGAAAGACATAAGAGAATTGGGTGGGTTGATGAAACTGTTGTACAGCCTGCCTGTGGTCATGGTTACAAGACTGCATGCATTTATCATAAAGATCAGAACCACATATTTTGTAAAAAGGCAAATTTTACTGTATGTAAAATACCTTGATTTTGTTTTTAAAAAATATACGCTGGACTGGGGTTGTGGCTCAGTGGCAGAGTGCTTGCCTCACACACGTTAGGCACTGGGTTCCATCCTCAGCACCACATAAAAATACATACACACACACACACACACACACACACACACACACACAAACTCTCTCTCTCTCTCTCTCTCTCTCTCTCTCTCTCTCTCTCTCTCTCACATACTGTCACGAGCTGTCCATGGGCTGTATGTGGGTATGTGGATTATGTTGAGCATAGGAGCCTAATGAAGGGATAAATCTGGCATTGGGAACCTCCCTTGGCACCCACAAAGGGACTGATCGTCTGATACAGGTGAACTTCCCTCCGAAGCTCTATTAGAGATCCCACACAGCACCTGAGATAAATGTGACCTGCCAAGATGTCAATCAAACTACTTTCTGAAACTACTTTCTGTGTCCTATGGTTTTCTCATCCTTCTAGTTTTCCTAGCTTTTATTTCTCAGCCAGCCCATTTCACTGAGGGGAACCCCATTTCCATCACCTGTGCGAGACAAAGGCGAGGTCATACTAAAATAAAAGCAAAAGGGTAAGAAATACAAAGTAATAATCTTTTTTCATCCTCTGATTTATAAATGCAAGCACTGTTAACTTCCATAGTATTTTCCTCAGGAGGAACTCAGTTCTTGCTCAAATATTATGATATTCATAATGACATTGTCATAAATATTCAATGATAAAATTTATTTCAATCAGATTTTTTTTCTCAGAATTCAAACCAACTAATTTGTAGGTCATGTATCACTTGTCCATAAATAAAGTTTCATTAAGACAGTGGTAATGGTTAACACTTAGAAAAAGACCTCTCAGTCTAAAAGGCTTTAGGATAGGCCTACCTTTGGTACAATTTGTGAAAGCTGCTGGACATCCATGGCATCAATTTCTTCTCCTGAGACTGACTGAGAAGTTTTAGAATACAATCCCAGACGACTCGCTAAAGTTAAAAGAGAAAAATACATAATTAACCAAATTGTTTCTGTTTGACGGGTTAGTCAACACTATGCTTACTTAATATATATTGATTTTTCACCCTTTCTTTTTAAGTATAAAATGCACTTATATCAAGGAATAACAAGACAAACTATTGGGAGAGAAAATCCTATCTGAATATACAGTAAGTCTGAGGTAGGTGTCTATTTTATTTTTACTTACATACAAGAATTTAAAAAATGTTTAAGCTAGGAAACCCTCAGAATGAACTAGGACAATAGGGTTCTGCTCAGCAGCTGAATTCTAACCAATATCAGAATGCATTATCAGGCACAATAATAGTGTATTTGAGGTAACCATTACATGTAAAGGAAAACAACTGTGGAAAA
The DNA here is from genome assembly GCF_964194105.1 of Spermophilus citellus. NCBI lineage: Eukaryota > Metazoa > Chordata > Mammalia > Rodentia > Sciuridae > Spermophilus > Spermophilus citellus. The sequence continues at coordinate 29,042,536 of NC_138188.1, read as the reverse complement.
GTTTTCTTCCAATAATATTCTGTTTCTAGTGATATTTCTTACATAACACACAGTTTGGAACTCCTACCCCACAATATTAATAAAAATCAGTTTTAATGGAATTTAGCAAATTGTTAAATTTATCAGTACTATAGTTTATAGGCTCTGGGGAGTTAAACTTTCATACTACTACATTTTTTTCCCTTGCATTTCTTAAGAAAACCTTAAATAACATTTAAATTTGGTATATTTATGTGTGTGTGTTTATGTATACATGATGAAAACAAATACACGCTAGTTTCTTCCTACTTATGCATAAGCCTGCTTTGAAAATTATACTTAGGTTAAGCTGGTACTCTTATCAGCAAATTGGATTACAAAGTTAAAAATAATCAATATCTGTATGTGAATAAAATACACGTGATTTCACAATTTAGTTTTATATGTATATACACGTGCACACGCGTGCACTCACACACACACAGACACAAACACACACACACACATTTTTTTTTTTTAAGTGGGGGGACAATATTGGGGATTGAACAAGCCAGGGCTTCAAGCATATTAGGCAAGCACTCTACACTAAGCTACATCACCAGCCCTTCATAAAATTTTATGCTGAAAAGGGTCTTGCCAACTTGCTCAGGCTGGCCCCAACTTGTGATCTTCCTCTCTCTGCCTCCAAAATAGCTGGTATTACAGGTGTGTGCCACCACACCTGGTTCAGTTACATGTGTTCAATAATGTATCACTTTTCAAGCTATCATCAATTTTTGCCTACAATTTTATATATATATATATATATATATATATATATATATATATATATATATATATATGTCAGAGCAAAAAAGTAAGTCAACTTTAAATTTGAATATTATGTAAACACACTGTACATCTAATGTACACTGTACATCTAATACACCACAGTATTTTAAGAAAAACTATTAAAAATGAAATGAAGCAGCCTAGTTATACCAATTGCAACTGCAGTCTCCTGTGAATCTCCAGTAATCATTTTTATCGATACTCCTGAGGCAATGAGTGTTGTAACAGCTTCTTTCACACCAGTTCTAGGAGGGTCGATGATTCCCACCAAGCCAAGAAATGTCAGCTGTCCCAGTTCAGGACCAGAGGCCAAAGCAAGAACTTAGGAAATAATAATAAAATCCAAAAAAGAAAACACATAAACATTAGAATTTAATTGACAATAACTCACTTAAGATTATAATGTCATCTGTAGATATATCATTTTTAAAAATAAAAATTTTACACACCAAGACATTGTATTTTAATGATTCTCAAAAAAGCTGTTAAAAATTAAGAGAAATAAATTACTGAACTGTTAAGCAGAGAAGGCAAATGAAGGAGAATGAAGAATGATTTTGCAGACAACCACATGCAACTACTTTCCATAGAAACTACTGCCTCTTTAGAAGATACAATTCATTATTTAGAGAATATATGGGTTTGTCAAGCTTTAAAGTCAGTTTTAAACAGACACCTTTGATGGTGGATACTAATGTATCTTCATCTTTACATCTCACAGACCTCCAGAAAAATTCAAAAGTCTGAAAAAGTTTGTATTAATTAATTACACACAGCCTGTAACAACTGCATGTATGACAAACCCTGAATGGTAAAGTTAATCTATAAAGTTATCATAAGACCAGTAATAACAACGTTTAGATTTTTTCACTCTTTGCAGAATAGTAGTCTTTCTTTCTTATTTCTAACTGTGGTTCTCTAAGAGTATTTAAATAACACCATCATATCATTACTTTAAGTTAGTTTTTCTGTCATCACTGAGCATTTGAGATAGAGTACAAATACTCTTCATTTAGCTTACTCTCAGAATTCTGGAACCTCTGCTAACTACCCTGATAGACCAGAGGCATGTGCTTGTGATTGGGATATTATTAGACTGAACAGTCTCACAGAGATGAAAAGTATCTACTTTTAATCAAGCAGAAGGTATGGAGGACTAGAAAATCAAGATCAAGGCAAGTAACTTGTATTTTTCCAATATAATTATTCATACAGATGTGAGCCCCTAACCCTAACCCCAAAGGCTTTCACTCTGAAGAGAATGAGTTGCTGTACAGTCAATGCCTGATGCTAGGATAGAGGCAGGTAGCAAAAGAAGGGAACAGTGAATATCAATTTGTACATCTGCAATTCCTAGAGAAGGGAAATAAACTTGAGTTCTCCCAATGAAGAGGTGAAGCTGGTGGAAAGCCTAGTACCCTGTATTTATTACTTTTTCACATCTTTAGCATAAATGAAGATCTAATGCTACTCTTTAGCCAAGGGTAGCTAAACATTTTTCATGTGGAATGCTTGTCACATAAAACAACACATAGCATAATTTCAAAATTTAAGTCCACAAGCATTTTAAGAAAAGTTTTATAAGACGAAACATAAGTACATTTCAATTGAAATTTACAATATTTTCTGTTCTTACATTATGGCAATCTCAGGGATTGAAGGGAAGTAGAGCACAAAGAGATGAAGAAAAGATACCAGGCAGGAATAGAATGTTTCCCCTCTAATATCTCTAGTCTTCTTCACAATGTTTTAACACAAACCTTCATAATCCTTCAGACAAAAAAGTTGGTCAAAATAAAAAAGTATAAAAATTTTTGTTCCAAAAATTAAGGGAAACAGAAGCAGATACATAACTTTAAGATCACTTTGAATTCTGTAAATTCACACCAACCTTGAAACTCTCTTGCTGTAAGCTTTCTTAAGAGTGACAAAACTCTTACCCCTTCCTTGTTTTAAGTTTCAATGTTTTAATAAGAGACGGAGACAAACCCAACAAACTGAAGGTGAAGACACAGAAGATCAAGAGGTAAGAAAACAGGTTTGCATTTTGTGCTCCTCACACTTTTTAAAAAAATTAATTGCATCTTACCAAAGGGGATTTAAAAAGAGCCAGAAGGAAGAGGTAACCCAAGGAGCAATACCCCACCTCCCACCCTCCCATCCACCTTCCCAGGAATCCCTCAGAGATGTTACTGTTGCCTCTTGATACACAAGCTTTAGCAACAAAGAGCTATCTTGGCTATGTAGGCTTCCCTGCAGTGATCCTCAAGTCACCTAAGCTATCCCTTGATCTAACAATTACAATTCTGGATCAAATCCTAACAGTTCCATTCTCTCAGACTAGCTTTTGGTAGGAAGGTGAAATAGGCACAAAGGAGGCAAAGAAATATAACCTTAAGTCAGAGACTCTGAGTTTTCTGTGGCTAGGGCCATTAAACAGTTTTGGTCTGCTCACTGTTCAGAAGGGAGCACATTTAGTATGTGTGGAACACTCCTGTGCCCACTTCCCCAGAATATTCAGCAGTATTGCACACTCTCTTGTTAAATTAACTTTATTTTTTAAAAAATTCTTCGGTCTCATCTCACTACTCTTAGGTCTGACCTAGTTCAAGCAGACAAGAGGTTCCTAATGCTGGGAGAAAAATCTGCTGTGGCCTCAAGGATTCTGAAAGCTTGAGGGTTGAGGCAGAGGTCTAGCAGCATGTTTAGGATTCAAGACTGTAGGAAAAAAAAAAACACTTGAAACTCAAGAATATGCCATCAAAGCCTTTTTCATTATGGAAGGGAAAGGAAAAGAAAAAGTTATTTTTCGTTAAAAACATTTTTTTTCATATAAAAATAGATCCATCTGCACAACAATTTTTCAGCCAGAAAGCTCTACTTCCTCTTTCCCTGAGACAGAGTGTGAGGTTCTGAAATGATCACAATACAGTCCATAACCTAGGTAGGATGCAACAAGCCATAAGGAGGACACAAGGAGTAACCCTGGCTCTGCAGCCTAAGGGCTGGTGCAGAAGCCAGGGAACTAAGCATGACAGCATGCTGCAGGTGCACACTCTGACCCACAGAATACCTTTCTAAATGTTTTATAAGCTTATTGTAAAAACAGAAGTCCTATGAATCTCTCCAAATGTTTTAAAGCCAAAGAATGCCTTCACTTAAGTGAAGCACAAATAAGAACATTTTCACATAACTTGTTTTCCTTTCTCTGAGTAACTGTAGTATTTGACTTACATTTCATTAAAATTGTACAAGGAAGTTAACTCTTCCAATTTCTTTTATATTCTGCACAAGTCAGATGACTATTTGAATGGTAACAATCGGGTATATACCCCTCCCCACTGGATCCTACAATGTATTTCAAAAGAAGAGGCCTGATATAAGGTGCAGAGCAGAACCCCACCCTCACCCTGACACATTCAGGAGGGAGATATATATATATGGGGGACGGGGAGATATACAGGATCTGGGCACTACTTCAACTCCCTGGTGAACAGCAAGAGAACAAAGACAGCAGATGAGGATTAAGTTAACATTCACCTTAAAGGACAAATTAGAGGCCGAAGACTTCCATTTATACGAGAGTATTTTAATTCTATTAACAATAAAGACAAAGTGACAAAATAATAAAAGGATAACATTATTTTACCTTGACCTTCTCACAAGATCAAAATTATTCAAAATAAAATTTCTATCACCCACTCAAAGACTACTACAGGTCTGTAAGAAACAGAAATTTCGTATTTTGCTGCATTCTTGACTTTCCATCTTTTAGGGTCCAGTTAACCAACTTAAATAAAGCACCACAGAAATGGTAAGGAATAGAGTTGGACAATGTCTGGAATCAACTGAACAGCTCAGATGTCAAATATGAATTCAAATGCAATTAAAAGAAGGCTATAACTTTCTTTTTTTTTTTTTTATAAGGTAAAAGAGTTTATTTGGATCACAATTCTGGTGGCTAGATGGTTCAACTAGCATGGCCCTGACCCCTGGTTGCATCATAACATGGTTATGAACAGGAATCAAGCATAACGAAAGGCAGCCTCCCTCTGAGAGATCAGCCAGTTCCTCTGAGTTCCTTCTGAGGGTGGTGCCCATATGACCTAATTATCTTGAATTAAGCCCCACCTCTTTTTTTCCTGTGTGTGTGTGTGTGTGTGTGTGTGTGTGTGTGTGTGTGTATGTTGCTGGTGATGGTACTGGAGATCAAATCCTGGGTCTGGTGGTGCATGCTAGGAAAGTGCTCAGCCAATGAATTATACCCCCAGAAAGGCTATAACTTTCCACCCCAGGGTCAAAATAGCTTACCTCTGAGACCAGCTGAACCCATCCGTGCCTTCTCTTGTTGGTACATATCTCTCTGCTGCTGGGTGAGAGTCAAGGTCTGCCCTTTGCTAAGGTACGTAGTACAGTATTTAATCACCTGCTCATAAGCACCCTTCATAAAACAAATCTCTGGTCTGTCCTAAGAAGAAAAACATATCAAATACAAGTTTCATTTTGACTTGCATATATCTGCTATTGGAGTCCAAAAACAACTGACTTGTGTTTCTCATAACCCCAGAAAGTTACTCAAACCTCTCTGAATGGCACTTGAACTCCTGATGATCAAAAACTCAAATGTGGCTGGGTGTGGCGGCACACACTTATAATCCCAGCAACTCGGGAGACTGAGGCAGGAGAATCCCAACTTCAAGGATAGCCTCAGCAATTTAGCAAGGCCCTAAACAACTTAGCAAAACCCTGCCTCAAAAGTTATTTAAAAAAAAAAATTAAAGTGGGGCTAGGGATGTGGCTCAGTGGTTAATAAGCACCCCTGGGTTCAATTCCTGGTATTAAAAAAAAAAAAAAAAAACAGGTGGGCCAGGCATAGATACATGCCTTTAATCCCAGCTCCTCAAGAGGCTAAGGAAGGACCATGGCAAGCTTGAGGCCTCAGCAATTTAGACCCTGTCTAAAAACAAAATATAATGGGCAGGGATATAGCTTGGTAGCAGAGTACCCCTGTGTTCAATCACCAGTACCACCAAACAAAAACCCCCTCATATGTGGGAGGTTTCTGCACTTTCTATAGAAAACAACATATGCTCTACCATCCATCCCACACAGTGAGGGAATGCTATACTAAGGCCCATCAGGCTCACTGAGATCAGGGAAGAAACTCATCATAATCCAAAAGGGAAAAGAGATACAACAACAACCCACAAACAATGGTTCAGGCTTTTCATAAGTTGCTAGCTATATGTCTATATCTACATGTCTATATCTACCCAATTTAATCTAACAACCACCTTGCAATTGGGGTTATTATTAGACAACTTCTTTTATTTATCATAATAAAAGAAATCTCTGACCTACCAGGCACAAGACTCTGGGTTCAAATCTCCAGCACCAAAAAACAAAAACAAAAAGTAGTATTCAAAAGCTTGTATTGGCCAGGCACAGTGGCGCATGCCTGTAATTCCAGCGGCTTGGGAGCTTAGACAGGAGGACTGCAAGTTCAAAGCAAGCCTCAGCAATTTAGCAAGGCACTCAGCAACTCAGTGAGACCCTGTGTCTAAATAAAATACAAAATAGGGCTGGGGATGTAGCTCAGTGGTTGAGTGCCCCTGAATTCAATTCCCCACCAAAAAAAAAAAAAAAAAAAAGCTTATAATGAAAAAACTACAGTCCCTACCCAATACATCTCATCTGAGTTCTACTTCAGAGGCAAAACAATTAACTCTTTCAGCTGCTTTCTTTGGTATTTACCAATGTGTTTTTAACATATTTATATTGCTACTCCTTCAATTATCAATTTTAAACAGTTGTCTCTTGTGATAACTATGAATTTGGCCACCTCTACCACCTATTCCCCCTCTCCTTATCCTTATGATACAGTTTAAGATTCCTCACTGTTAAGCCAAGAACAGTAATGACCAGTCATTCATAAACATTCCAGTTCTCCTTGAAGGTAGGAATATACTTCCCTGCTGCACCCCTTTAGCCCTAAAGTGAGATGTGACTTGCTTCTGTCAAAAAATGAGAAGCATGTGTGTCACTTCCAAATGGAAATTTAGAGGACAACGCACAATCTGCTGCTCCTCTATTCCTGCTGTGACTGTGTGTGGGCGCACAGACATGAAGCTTCCATCCGCCACAGTTCCCAAGTAACTACAGTGAACATCGATTTGGGGTTTAGGGAGGCAGCAGAAGAACATGATGTTTCCACAGTCAATCCTCACTGATAATTCACCTAAACACTACTTTTCCCATTCAAGTTTTGTGAAGTAATAACTGCCCTATTTTAAGTTTTATTTAAACCTCTCAACCAAACCTTCTCAAACTCTTCAATGTGATATAAAACCCTTCCCATTTGATGATTTTCGCACAATCAAATGAACAGGCAAGCCGTAATTTCTGTATTGTTACTGGAGACCTTCCTCCTTCAGTCTTTTTCTCTTTCCCTCTTTTAATCTGAATTGATTTAGGCCTGCTACACTCAGAAACTTCTCATCACCTCCATCCTCACCATGTTCTAATTCTTCCTTTTCCTTGAATTATTATCAACCATTATCTTTCTAAAAAAGATATGTGAAGTGAAATGTGTTTTATTTTATCCTCGCATTTGTAAGTTTAGTGGAAAATAAATTTCCTCTTATTGCAAAAGCTTTGCTCAATTATCTTCCAGTGTCTGATGTTGACACAGAAAAATATAAAATAGGAACTTTAATTCTCAAACCTCTGTGTGATCTCCCCTTCACCTGAAGTATTTAATATGATCTCTCCCTATGGAAACTTTTCTAATTCTCTTTCTCCAAGTGTCCTCAAATTTCTTGATTACAAGTCTTGTGTTTGTCCCATCACCACCCTCCCAGCTTCTCCACTTTAACATACTCATTGTGCCAAGCAATTGGAAGCTATTTTATTCTAGAACGCTTTACATTCTGGAAACATTCCCATTTTTTGTTCTCTTCCTATTACCATTGTTAGGTGGATGTTGAATTTTTTTAATTTTCTCAATTTCTCTCTATACTATTCACCTTATGAGTTTTTGTTCTACTTTCTGATAGATTCCTTAAGTTATTTGATAAATATCTGATTCAAAGAATTTTGTTTTCAAAATACTTTGGAAATTTTCTATAACATCTGGCATTCCTTTTATTTCTCTGAAACCTTTTTCTCTGTTGATTTGGTCTGTTGTCTTTAACACTAAAGACTTTCCCCAAGTACCTAGCAATCATTCCCTGTCCATTTACATTCAGGATGAAGAAGTTAAAGGACTAGAAGCTCCATGGTTACTGACAAGAGCTCATCAACTGGTAGACCTTACCTCTAGGTTATGAGATGAAGCCCAGAGATAGGTAAGTGCTTCCAAAGAACATAGGTCTTGGTTAGGAGTGTCCTTTACTATTGAAACCTTCCTGGGACTAGTAAGATTTTCTAAAATTCTTCAATATTCTAACTGCCTACACACATTCTAAGAGACAAATGGAATTAAAAGCTAAGCGCTCATCCTTAAGGAAAATGATTGTGCTTTTAATCTTAAAGCCTAAATCCTACCCTTCACTTCTGCCCCCAAGGGCAGATTTCTAATATTCCATAGGCATAAAGGAGTACCAATGGCCTTGGCCTAAAGAAGTAGAAAAGGAGCGTTCTATTGGTTCCTCTTTCAGAATTCTTACTTTCTCCCCTGTTTTTAGTCTTATGCCCTCAAAGGTACTTATGAGTTTATGACTTTTTATTCATTCCAGGGAGAAAAAAGAGATAAAGGTATATTGTCACATTCAAATAAAAGACTTCCAAAAACAAACTACATAAGCAATTAGCAGAATTCCTAGTAGAGTACTACTCATAAGTTCAATATTGGCAAAGTTTGGCCTTTCTTTTAAAATCAATGTCTCTACTTATTATGGGTGGGGGAATCCTTTTATTCATTACTGTCTACAAAATTTAACTGATTATGGTCAGTTCAAGGATAAAAAACACATAAATGATTCTTCATTCATATTAAATAAAATTTTAAAATAATATATAACTTTTTGGTAGTTGTAGATGGGCAGAATGCCTTTATTTTATGTGTGTGTATATGGTGCTAAGGATCGAATTCAGTGCCTCGCACATGCTATGCAAGCACTCTGCCACTGAGCTACAGCCCCAGCCCAATAACAAATATATTTTTAAAGTAAATTTAAGCATCAAACTGGTAGCAGTAACTATGAATGCATGATTATGCAATGTAGATAATTCAGAACTATTATGCAAAAATTTCTGAAATACCCAGGAACAAATAAAAGCTTAAAATACCTGTGCATGTCATTTATCAGTTTCTAAACTGGATCAACCAACATGAATTACATACATTTGGAAACCACTTTTCCACCAAATAAAGTGGGTTTTGTTTGTTCTAAAAACATTCCTTCAAAGAAAGAATACATATTGACAATACACAGTCAGAAGAAACCTATAATGAACCATTAACATTAGAACAAAAAACATGTGGGAGAGAACTTGATGTCACAAGCTCCAAGAAACTGAGACTAGGCTACAGCATGTTTATTTGAGCACCTAACAAAACTAAATATATCTATACACAGATTCTATAAGAGAAAAGAGATCAAGATAATCAGAAAACAAGAAGAAATGGGTGCACTATTAATTATGCATACTTTAAAACAACTAATCTTTATTTAATGTATACACATTGTTTAAATCTCAAGGCAGAGGGTACAATAAAAATAGTGACCTAAGCTCAACAGGTTATAATTATTCTTTAAAAAGAGAGATACCTGCTGTGTTCGGTGTACACACTTAACAGCCATCCACTTCTGCTCAGAGCTAAAAGGATATTCAGCTTTTCTGATATAGTCTTGTTGAAGTCCATCAAGACCCATCTAAATAAGACGAGGAAAAAAAACAACACACTCAAAGTAAATTCTAACCATCATGTAATTATTCTTCCTTTAACAAACAAATTTCATGACTTATACCTTGGTTAGTTAGATAAGTAATTATTCTTCCTTTAACAAACAAATTTCATGACTTATACCTTGGTTAGTTAGATAACTGGATTATTTTTCACATAATGGTGAAAAACTAGTGGTAGTCCATTTATATTTACTGTATTTCCCTGAACTGTAGCATACATTTTCAACCTGAAAGCCTGTGTATGTAGATATAGTCTAAGGTATGTTACCTGGACTATGTATATACCAGATAATATTGATCTACCAGCTCAAGTTCTTATACTCTAACTATATTAATCTACCAGCTCAAGTTCTGGAAGGAAGCAGGATACAATGCAAAGATACACAACCAATATTGAGCAAGAATTTCATAAATGACAGAAATTTTGGATCTCCCACACTTCTTAGAGACACAAATTTGTCTTGCCTATTGCTACCATCCTAGTTCTTTTTCCCATTACTTTATATCCTTACTAATACCAATGTCACATGCTGCTCTCCCTCTCAGTATCCTTTGCATCTTCTTCCAAATATCCAAAAATATCTTTAAGCTACTCAAAAATTTCATTTATTGGTTTTTGTTTTCTATTATAATAATGTTCAGAATCTTTTGGCATCTGAAGGTCTTCTAGAAACCAACCATATATAGCCTATTAACAATCTTGCTGGTTACTCAAACACCTTTAGCCAACTGATTAGCCACAAACCATTCTGTGCCTGTTTATTCCTCTATGCTTTCATTCTAGCTCTTTCCTAGCTTCCTTCATTTAACCCCTTCCTATCCTTTAAAGCTCAACTCTCAGATATGAATCAGCAATATATTCTTAAATGTGGCTCAATGTTTTGGATTTAATTTTCTTGGTCTGCCTTTTATTCCAAGAACATCAGTTATACTCCCTACCTAACATGTGAGGCCTCTGACCATAAGGAAGTGGTTTTTCGTCTCTCCAAGAAGCTAATATCTTGTAAAGTATAACACAGGACATCACTTTTTTGATATTTTTAAAACAGTTATTCTATGTGTCTTAGTTACAAGGAGACCAAATGACAAAGAAAAGTAGTTTTCTATAGAGAAAACATATGTTCTAAAACTATCAATTTATCAATAAAATGTTAAAATATAGTCGGCGGCCGGGGCAGCAGAGGCCGCTGTGAGGAGCTCCGCGCTCTAGCCGCCGCCCTCCGTCGCCCTCGCTCCCGGCGCGGATCACTAGGCAATGCTGAACTGACGTGGATCTGGAACGAACAGTCTGGGCCTCTCAGAACACATACTGAGCCTGAATCAGCTGAATTCAAGCTCCCGTTCGCCTGCTTCCCTCAGACAAACAGCTGTGACTCAGCACTGATCCATCCAGCTGAAACAACTCGTCGGCCCTTCTGTTCCTACGGAGGTAAATGCCAACCGAGCCTTCATACGTAGTGGACCGGGGCTCGGGAGAGACAGTAAGGACCCACCCGTTGCATTGGTCACCCGGCAAAGGGAAACAAACTGTCGCCATTTGCAAGAGATACCACCATGGCAGAGAACTGACGTCACCAGACTGCGGCAGAAGAGATAACTTCATTGAAACCTGCGGCTACAGTGACTTCTTCCCTTCCCTTCTAATACCTTTCCTCCCAAGCAACAAATAAATTTATAGGAGTAAACAGTAACTCAGCAGTCAAACAGAACAAGAAGTAACATGAGCAACTTGAAAAATCAAGGAAGAAAAGGAGTACAAACAATGCAGGACAGCCTACATATTCAGGAGGACCTAGAGTCATCAAAAAAATGGTCATATAAAGAACTCAAGGAACACCTTAGACAGATGGAATGGAACCTTAAAGAGGATACGACACAGCAAATTCAAACAGCGAAAGAACACATTGAGAATGAATTACACAAACGGATAAAAGAAGAAGTTAAGCATCTTTATCAGGAGATAGAGATTATAAAAAATAATCAAACAATAATTCTAGAAATGAAGGAAACGATAAACCAAATTAAAAACTCAATTTAGAGTATCACTAACAGAGTGGAGCAAGTAGAAGCCAGAACGTCAGATAATGAAGACAAAATATATCATCTTGAAAACAGTCTAGCCAACTCAGAAAGGCTGGTAAAAAAAACACGAGAAAAACATCCAAGAGTTATGGGATAACATAAAAAAACTAAACTTACGAGTCATCGGGATAGAAGAAGGTACAGAGATTCAAACCAAGGGAATGAGTAACCTGCTGAATGAAATAATTACAGAAAACTTTCCAGAAATAAAAAAGGAAACAGATATACAAATTGAAGATGCATACAGGACACCGAGCACACAAAATCACAGTAGACCAACGCCAAGACACATTGTTATGAAGATATCCAATATACAGAACAAAGAGAAAATATTAAAAGCTACAAGAGAAAGGAGACAGATTACATTCAGGGGTAAACCAATAAGGTTAACAACGGATTTTTCATCAGAGACGCTGAAAGCAAGAAGGTCATGGAACAATGTATTTCAAACACTGAAAGACAATGGATGCAAACCAAGAATTCTGTATCCAGCAAAATTAAGCTTCAGATACGACAACGAAATAAAAATCTTTCATGATAAACAAAAGTTTAAAGAATTTGCAGCCAGAAACCAGCACTGCAAAGCATTTTGAGCAAAACACTACACGAGGAAGAAATGAAAAACAATAACCAAAACCATCAGTGGGAAGTGCCTCGTTAAAGACAGAGGGCGAGGGGAAAGATAATCATGGAAAAACAAACTAAATTTTTTTAAAAAAGGATAAATAATCAAACATGGCTGGAAGTACAAACCATATATCAATAGTAACTCTGAATGTTAATGGCTTAAACTCTCCAATAAAGCGACATAGGCTGGAATCATGGATTAAAAAAACAAATCCAACAATATGCTGCCTCCAGGAGACACATCTGATTGGAAAAGACATACACAGGCTGAAGGTGAAAGGATGGGAAAAAATATACCACGCACACGGTCCTCGTAAGCAAGCAGGGGTGGCCATCCTCATATCAAATAAAATCGACTTCAAGACTAAGTTAATCAAAAGGGATAAGGAAGGACATTATATACTGTTAAAAGGAACCATTCACCAACAAGACATAACAATTATCAATATTTATGCACCAAATAATGGTGCTGCGACATTCATAAAACAAACTCTTCTCAAGTTCAAGAATCAAATAGACCACAACACAATAATTATGGGTGACTTCAACACACCTCTCTCACCATTGGACAGATCCTCCAAACAAAAGATGAATAAAGAAACTATAGAACTCAATACCACAGTCAATAACCTAGACTTAACTGACATATATAGAATATATCAACCATCATCAAATGGATATACTTTTTTCTCAGCAGCACATGGATCCTTCTCAAAGATAGACCATATATTATGCCATAGGGCAACCCTCAGTAAATATAAAGGGGTGGAGATAATACCATGCATTTTATCTGATCATAATGGAATGAAACTAGAAATCAATGATAAAAGAAGGAAGGAAAAATCCTACATCACATGGAAAATGAACAATACGTTACTGAATGATCAATGGGTTACAGAAGACATAAAGGAGGAAATAAAAAAGTTCTTAGAGATAAATGAAAATACAGACACAACATATCGGAATCTATGGGACACAACGAAAGGAGTTTTAAGAGGGAAATTCATTGCCTGGTGGTCATTCCTCAAAAAAAGAAAAAACCAACAAATAAATAACGTCACACTTCATCTCAAAGCCCTAGAAAAGAGCAAACCAACAGCAAATGTAGCAGAAGGCAAGAAATAATTAAAATCAGAGCGGAAATCAATGAAATGGAAACAAAAGAAACTATTGAAAAAATTAACAAAACTAAAAGTTGGTTCTTTGAAAAAATAAATAAGATCGACAGACCTTTAGCCATGCTAACGAAGAGAAGAAGAGAGGGAACTCAAATTACTAACATACGAGATGAAAAAGGCAATATCACAACAGATGTTACAGAAATACAGAAGACAACTAGAAATTATTTTGAAAACCTATATTCTAATAAAATAGAAGATAGTGAAGCATCGATAAATTTCTTAAGTCATATGATTTGCCCAGACTGAGTCAGGAGGATACACAGAATTTGAACAGACCAATATCAATGGATGAAATTGAAGAAGCCATCAAAAGACTACCAACCAAGAAAAGCCCAGGACCGGATGGGTATACAGCGGAGTTTTACAAAACCTTTAAAGAAGAATTAATACCAATACTTTTCAAGTTATTTCAGGAAATAGAAAAAGAGGGAGCTCTTCCAAATTCATTCTATGAGGCCAACATCACCCTGATTCCGAAACCAGACAAAGACACCTCAAAGAAAGAAAACTACAGACCTATATCTCTAATGAACCTAGACGCAAAAATCCTCAATAAAATTCTGGCAAATCGAATACAAAAACACATCAAAAAAATTGTGCACCATGATCAAATAGGATTCATCCCTGGGATGCAAGGATGGTTCAATATATGGAAATCAATAAATGTTATTCACCATATCAATAGACTTAAAGATAAGAACCATATGATCATCTCGATAGACGCAGAGAAAGCATTCGACAAAGTACAGCATGCCTTTATGTTCAAAACATTAGAAAAACTAGGGATAACAGGAACTTAACTTGACATTGTAAAAGCTATCTATGCTAAGCCTCAGGCTAGCATCATTCTGAATGGACAAAAGTTGAAGGCATTCCCTCTAAAATCTGGAACAAGACAGGGATGCCCTCTATCACCACTTCTATTTAATTTAGTCCTTGAAATACTAGCCAGAGCAATTAGACAGATGAAGGAAATTAAAGGCATAAAAATAGGAAAAGAAGAACTTAAATTATCACTATTTGCGGATGACATGATTCTATACCTAGAAGACCCAAAAGGATCTACAAAGAAACTACTAGAACTAATAAATGAATTCAGCAAAGTGGCAGGATATAAAATCAACACGCATAAATCAAAGGCATTTCTGTATATCAGCGACAAAACTTCTGAAACGGAAATGAGGAAAAACACTCCATTCACAATATCCTCAAAAAAAATAAAATACTTGGGAATCAACCTAACAAAAGAGGTGAAAGACCTATACAATGAAAACTACAGAACCCTAAAGAGAGAAGTAGAAGAAGACCTCAGAAGATGGAAAAATATACCCTGTTCATGGATAGGCAGAACTAACATCATCAAAATGGCGATATTACCAAAAGTTCTCTATAGGTTTAATGCAATGCCAATCAAAATCCCAACGGCATTTCTTATAGAAATACATAAAGCAATCATGAAATTCATATGGAAAAATAAAGACCCAGAATAGCAAAAGCAATTCTAAGCAGGAAGTGTGAATCAGGCGGTATAGCGATACCAGATTTCAAACTATATTACAGAGCAATAGTGAAAAAACTGCATGGTGCTGGAACCAAAACAGGCGGGTGGACCAATAGTATAGAATAGAGGACACAGAGACTAATCCACAAAGTTACAATGTCTTATATTTGATAAAGGGGCTAAAAGCATGCAACACAGGAAGGATAGCATCTTCAACAAATGGTGTTGGGAAAACTGGAAATCCATATGCAACAAAATGAAACTGAATCCCTTTCTCTCGCCATGCACAAAAGTTAACTCAAAATGGATCAAGGAGCTTTATATCAAATCAGAGACTCTGCGTCTGATAGAAGAAAAAGTTGGCTCAGATCTACATATTGTGGGGTCGGGCTCCAAATTCCTTAATAGGACACCCATAGCACAGGAGTTAATAACAAGAATCAACAAATGGGACTTACTCAAACTAAAAAGTTTTTTCTCAGCAAGAGAAACAATAAGAGAGGTAAATAGGGAGCCTACATCCTGGGAACAAATTTTTACTCCTCACACTTCAGATAGAGCCCTAATATCCAGAGTATACAAAGAACTCAAAAAATTAGACAATAAGATAACAAATAACCCAATCAACAAATGGGCCAAAGACCTGAACAGACACTTCTCAGAGGAGGATATACAATCAATCAACAAGTACATGAAAAAATGCTCACCATCTCTAGCAGTCAGAGAAATGCAAATCAAAACCACCCTAAGATACCATCTCACTCCAGTAAGATTGGTAGCCATTATGAAGTCAAACAACAACAAGTGCTGGTGAGGATGTGGAGAAAAGGGTACACTTGTACATTGCTGTTGGGACTGCAAACGGGTGCGGCCAATTTGGAAAGCAGTTTGGAGATTCCTGGGAAAGCTGGGAATGGAACCACCATTTGACCCTGCTATTGCCCTTCTGGGACTATTCCCTGAAGACCTTAAAAGAGCATGCTACAGGGATACTGCCACATCGATGTTCATAGCAGCACAATTCACAATAGCTAGACTGTGGAACCATCCCAGATGCCCTTCAATATATGAATGGATAAAAAAAATGTGGCATTTATACACCATGGAGTATTACGCAGCACTAAAAAATTACAAAATCATGGAATTTGCAGGGAAATGGATGGCACTAGAGCAGATTATGCTTAATGAAGCTAGCCAATCCCTAAAAAACAAATACCAAATGTCTTCTTTGATATAATGAGAGCAACTATGAACAGAGCAGGGAGGAAGAGCAGGAAGAAAAGATTAACTTTAAACAGAGACATGAGATGGGAGGGAAAGAGAAAGAAAAGGGAAATTGCATGGAAATGAAGGGAGACCCTCATTGCTATACAAAATTACATATAAGAGGTTGTGAGGGGAATGGGAAAATAAACAAGGAGAGAAATGAATTACAGTAGATGGGGTAGAGAGAGAAGATGGGAGGGGAGGGGAGGGGGGATAGTAGGGGATAGGAAAGGTAGCAGAATACAACAATTACTAATAGGGCATTATGTAAAATTGTGGATGCGTAACCGACATGATTCTGCAATCTGCATTTGGGGTAAAATTGGGAGTTCATAACCCACTTCAATCTAATGTATGAAATATGATATGTCAAGAGCTTTGTAATGTTGTGAACAACCAATTAAAAAAAAAAGAAAAGAAAATGTTAAAATAACCCACAATTCTCTATAGGCTCTCATTTCCAGTAACCTTATTAAGAAGCATCCAACTTCATACAACTCTCAAAAGTTTTTGCAAACTATTCTTACAAGTAGAAGCAGTTATTTTTCTTAGGAAAATAGCAAAATGGAATTTTAGGTTTCTCACTGAAACAAATCTAAGACTTGGGATATTAAATAAATTGAGACAGACAAAAGGTCACTGAGTACATCACTCCTCTCCACAATTTTAATGAGACACTCATTTTAAGAAATTGATAAAGGAGGAAAAGTGAATACTGGTAAAAGAAAAGCTGATTCTCATAATTACATAAATCTTTACATGAAAACACTACAGAATATTGCCTTTTTCTCATTCAAAAGTTAATATTTCTCAGCAATTAGAAATAGTTATAAAGCTTTTCAAACATAGATCTCAGTATTATGGAAGAGAGGAACAATTCTTCATTAAAAAAAAAAATTCATCACTGGTCATTAGTTTGTACCTGGCACATAAGGAATGAGGCTGAATCCCCCAAAACTAAAGATCAAATGTTCTCTCTGAAATTCAGATGCTAACCCACAATAATGGGGGAGGGGAAGGACAGAGTTCAAAATGAAATTAAGGTAGGGAGGGGAAGAGAACAGGAAAGAGTAGAATGAATCAGGCATTAATTTCCTACATGCATATAGGAATATACAACTAGTACATCTCCATATCATGTACAACCACAAGTATGGGAAGTTATACTCCACATATGTATAATAAGCCAAAATACACTCTATATAATCATATATATCTAAAAAGAACAAATTAAAAAAAATAAAAAAGAATGAGGCTATTCTGAAATAGTTCTATGATCTATATTTCTACAAATAAAATTGGTTCCCAAAAGACAGCAAAAATAATGAAATACTATCAGTCTTCTTCACTTAATATCTAAAACCCAGTTAATACCTAAATCAATGGCCTCTCATTTTGTTGTGAGAGTAATGCTTCATGTGTCAAAGGAATCAGGTACAGGACTGGGATTGTGGCTCAGTGGTAGAGTACTTGCCGGCCATGTGTTAGGCACTGGGTTTGATTCTCAGCACCACATATAAATATATGAATAAAATAAAGGTCTGCCAGCAAGTAGAAAAAAAAATATTAAAAAAAAAGAAAAGAAAAGAAATCAGGTACATACCTTCATTGCAAGAGCAATCAAGGCTCCTTCTGTTGGTTTTCCCATTAGAGTATTGTTCCTAATTACAGCATCATTGCATACACAGCCCGCCTGTGAAATACATACAAACTATGAATGCATCATTGTGTCTTTAAGTTATAATAAAGAAAGATACCTTCTTGGAATAAACTATTTACCTCAACAATTCTGCTAACAGCTGGATTATAGAATCCATGAACAACATCACCATCAACAATTACTTCCCCAAACTGATTATAGCCAACTCCAGTAACCTAAGGAAAATAAAGTGGAATCATTAATACAAACACTAGTGACAACACTTATGAAAACCAAAAATTATCCTGAGCTACGTTCATTTTTATGTTGTTGAAGTATAAACCTAAAAAAAGCAATAAAAATTGGTCTGAAGAACATGTAATAGTTAAAAGAATAGATTCTAATTTTCACAATGATTAACCTAAAAAGATTCTGTCTTCTGCTTATAATATAAAAAGTATGGGTAAGCTGGGCATGAGGCTGGCAATTTCAAAGCCAGCCTCAGTAAAGGCGAGCTGCTAAGCAACTCATGAGACTCTGTATCTAAATAAAATACAAAATAGGACTGGCGATGTGGCTCAGTGGTCAAGTGCTCCTGAGCTCAATCCCTGGTACCCTACCCCCTCAAAAAAGTATGGGTAAACCATGAAAAACTCTACAGATAAATGAGCTTAAATTTATGTAATGCTACACTTATAATTTGCAAAGAACTCAAATCCATTACCACATCTAACACCTGACACTATGACCGAAATAAAAGCTAAATTCTTTTCATAATTATTCAGGCTCAGAGACATTAAGAAATTTATGCTAGTACTTATAAAAACTATTTAATGTAATCCATACCATACCAATTTTAAAAACAAATGAAACAAGGCAGATACTTAATTCTATAAGGCTAGAATCCATCAAACCAAAATATCTAAATATTATATTAAAAATAATACAGTTTAGAGAGAAAATAATTAACAAATGGTTAATGCTGGAAATACAAAAATCATAGATTTAAAAAAGGAAAAGAAGACCTAAAGAAGACTTAAAGAACGAAGATTCACCAACATAGCTTTGGGTGACCTTGATCAAATTTCACACACTAAATAATAATAGTTTCATTTTATGTAAAATGGACCTAAATAAATCCAACTTTGTCAATCTGTCTAATGCTTACTTTGCTCAGTAAAGTAGCTGCAAATATATTTTAAAATACTGTACCCTATTAAATAGTGTTGCAGTTGAAAATCTTGCCAAGGCCGAGAACAAAAGGAACTTGTTTTCAACCAGCTTCCGCAAGAACCACCACAAAGATGTGCACTTGAAATTATCAATACACAATTTTTTAAAAAGTTATTACTCATTCACCCATTCAAGTATTTATTATTATAATACAGGCCCTACGCTAGTCAACAGAGTTCCTGTTCTAACTCATAGCATATCCGGAAAAAAGACAGTAAATTTCACCTGAGATAAAGGCTAATGAGATATGGAATGCTAAACAAACACATAACATAGGGCAGCTGTGGGTGGTCTACAAAGCTCTTCTGAAAAAGTGAGGCTGAATTTAGGTGCAAAGGATGAAAAGACATCAGACTATCTGAAGAAGTAAGGACAGCATCTAAGGTCCTACGAGGAATTTTGTCACATTGGGAAGAACTGTAAAACCATATGTTTGCTGTATAGTAACCAAAACAGGCAGCATATATGGCTGGAGAGAGAAAAAGAAAAGATCATATAAGGCCTTGATATCAGGATTTTGAACACAATGAAAAACTACTGAAGTATTTTAATTTAGGGTGTGACATGTTCAAATTTCAACTCTGAAACAATCCCTTGAACTTCAGAGAGTAAGTGCATCAATGGATACAGAAAGACTAGTAGAGAGGCTTTATCAGAAGGCCATCTGAAACTAGGGAAGCTAACTACAAAATAAATGGTTAGGAAAGTTATTGAAGTGAAAATTGACAGGATTGGCTGACAGATGGTGATTAAAAGGAGTACCAAGGAGAAATTAAAGTTTCTGAACTGAACAAGTACCCAAGTGACACAAAGACCTAGTAGAATTACACGAGAAGGAAATAACTCTGCTGCTAAGTTCATAGATCTTCTGATGCTAAAACATTGGAATTGTCAGGAATGTTAAATACCAAGCTTCTTAACAAAGGTCTGCTATTGTTTCTTAAAAAACAAACAAACAAAAAAAAAAACATAGAATACCTCAGCATGCAGACCCTCTGAAGTAAATATGTGAGTAACAGTCATTTCATTCTTCGTCAGTGTTCCAGTTTTATCTGAACAAATCACATTACAGCAGCCTAGAGAACAAATCATTATGTGTTATCAAAAGAATGAGGGGAAAATACAGGTTGACTTATAAAATAAATCAAACTCTGGAACACCGTCCTAGTCTCTAAATTTTATACAGATCAACTCATTCATAATTTTAAATTAATTTCTCACCATAAGGTAAATTTTCTGAAATTAAAAATAATTAGATGTTCACCTTCTCTTATTTAGTTTCTACAAAGCTATTCCATATTAATTTTATGCTATGATTGTATATAATACACTTTCTAGAAGGATTGGAGGGTTCCTAAATATATATCCACATCATTTCTTCAGTAGAAATTTTTTGAAGTATTTCACTTTCTCAACATTAAAATGCAAATTAGAAATTAAATTTAATATAATTTTGGACAACCTAAGTATTTTTTAAAATTTCACAGCATATCATGAATAAAGTTATATTAGACGAATATATAACTATTATATACTTACTGTTCTTATAAGCAAATTCAACTCAAGTATGACACTTTGGAATCTGTAATTATCAATTATTTTCTGAGAGATGTCAAAAGAAAAAATTCTATTAATTTCACTGTATAATTTGCTATTGATTTTTCACCATGATTCAAGCATTAGAACATTCAACAATGCAAAAGATTTCTAATACCATATGAAACAGTACTCAAGTCAAACATCATTGTGCAAACTGCTAAGACAAAAACTAAAATCCAAACATGATTCACTGTTGATATGAACAAACACATCATTGCATAAGAATGCTTTTAACAACAGACTTACCCAGAGTTTCAACAATAGGCAGTTTTTTCACAATGGCTCGTTTTTTCACCATTCTCATAACACCTAGGGCTAATGTCACTGTGACCACAATAGGAAGACCTTCAGGAATTGCTGCTACAGCCAAACTATAATCAATATATACAAAGTATTAAGATGCAAGTTAATCAGCACAACAATAATTTGAATTGGAAATTACTTAAAATATCAAAGTTAATTCTGTCAATTGCCCAAAACAGACTTCTCAAAAAGGAAAGGAAAGTCAATTTCCTGGACACTTACTAGCTTCTAGGTTAAGCACAATGGTTAAAAAATATAGATTCTGACATCAAATTGCCTTGTTTGGCATCCCTGGATTCACCGACTTTTACTTGTGAGACCCTGGACTACTGGCTATTTATTAATACACCTATGTATTCAATAAAATATAAAGAATAGACATTAAACAAGATCAAAAACTTGTAGGGCGAGAAATGTAGTTCAGAGACAGAGTGCTTGCCTAGTATATGCTAAGCTCTGGGTTCAACATTCAGCACTTAAAAAAAAAATCATACGAATGTTTATAGCATTATTCACAATGACCAAAAGATAGAAATGAGCCAAATGTCCATCAACTGATGAATGTATCATTCAGCCATAAAAAGAAATAAAATACTAATCTACAACATGGGTAATCACTGAAAACATGTTAAGTAAAGCAAGTGAGACACACAAAGGCCACATATTATGTAATTCCATTCATATGAAATATTTAATATACGAAAATCCATAGAGACAAAGTAGTTGCTAGGGACTGTAGGCTGGTGAGGCACAAGGTTTTCTTTTGGGGTGTTGACAAAGTTCTGAAACTAGATAGCAGTGGTGATCATAAAATACTGAATATTCTTAACTCCAATGAACTGTACACTTTAAAATGAAATATTTTATGGCATGTACACTTTATCACATTTTTTTAATTCACTATTTCCTTCTATTACCTAACAAAACAAGTTCCATATTTCATTGTGCCACCCCAAGTACAAAAATACTCCTATCCTTCATTCTATGGCTATTTCCTCTTATGCTTCTACACCCTGATTTATAATATCTACTTTTCCTTCAGTATGATCTAATTTAATATTATTAACAACTTGTTCTAGAGCCATAATTAACCTTTCTATGTTTTGTTTACAGATAGATTCTAAAGGCTAAAAGTAAAGAACATTTACACAGTGATTACCTAAAAGCATACACTGCAAAATTATATTAATACTTCCTTCTCTCCTTTGGAATACTCTTAAGAATTTTCTAGCTCAAATGGAATCCACTTCTCTTAATACTTCCACCTATCTTCATTAAGTCAGGAAAAGAGGCAATCATGATTTATAATCTACATCCAAAAAACCCTTTAAAATTAGTCATTTTATAAATAATTTATAGAGGAATAAACAGATTTTTTAAAAAGTCACATTAGAAATTTTCAGTTTCATTTTAATCCAAAATTACCCTGGATTTGAATGTATATGTGCAAATATATACATATGTATGTGTGTCTGTGTGTGTGTGTATGTGTGTGTATATATATTTCATATATATATATAAAATGGGCAACATCCTTTGGATGTAACAAAATACTCATCAACTGTCATTCATAAACCTGGAACATATTGATCTTATAATACTGATTTCAGATTTCAAAAAAGCATTCTAACAGGTTCTAGCATATCCTGGTTCTTCTTTTTGCGTCTGTCCTATCAAAAAGTAACACTTCTGGGGCTGGTGTTGTAGCTCAGTAGTAGAGCACCTGCCTAGCACCTGTGAGGCACTGTGGATTTGATCCTCAGCATCACATAAAAGTAAATAAAATAAATCTATTGTGTCCACCTACAACTAAAGAAAATATTTAAAAAAAAGCAGCACTTCTGAAAATGCTGATGGCACTTTGCAGAAAAGAGGACAGATACCTTGCTTCATACATACAAAACATTTCCAATTTTAGATCTACAAGCACCTAAATGAATTTTTCCATTTCTGCTTATTTCCTTTTAATTACCTTTATATTCATACCACTAATTAGCATTTCTCCACTTATATGTAAAAAGCATGACATAAGTACCATGAAAGATGAAAGGATACCATTATATATTCTTTTAGCAAAGAAGGATGATCCAGATTCTTGCAGAAAAACACTGCCTGAGAAAATCCTTACTGTAGAGTAACTAAAACATTTTTTCTTTTTGTCCTTAGAAATAGAAGGTTTCCTTATCAATCCACAAGTGTAAGAAAACTTATTATCTAATAACTCATACTCTTGAGATTTCAATTAAATGATTAATTTTACCCATTTCTCTATAGCTTTCAGAGCTTTTTACCTAGCTCTCAGCATTAATCTTCTGATTTGTCTAATAACTATATAGTCTTTTCTGTTGATTCTCTTTATCAGAGAGAAAGTGAAAAACTACTGAATTCTCAGGTTTGCTGACTGACTGCTACAATAAAAAAACTACAAAGACTGTCTCCAGATTTCTTTTATACCTATTTAAATGAAATCCTGAGCAATATAATACAAAAAAAATAAAGGAAAATACGATAGTGATGATTTACTTTTATTATTACATCAGTTTTCCAGGCCATTCCATCATCTGCTTTCTTACTGTTTTAGTAATTTTTAACACATTTGGAAATAATTATTAAAATAATTTTTAGGGTGACAAAATATCAATAGAAATAGAAAAAATTAGATAACTAAAGATATCATAATGTGGTTGCACACTGTGGTGCATGCCTGTAATCCCAGCAGCTCAGGAGGCTGAGGTAGGAGGACATTGAGTTCAAAGCCAGCCTCAGCAAAATCAAGGCGCTCCACGCAACTCAGTGAGACCCTGTCTCTAAATAAAATACAAAACAGGGCTGGAGAGGTGGCTCAGTAGTTAGTGCCAGGTACCCTTCCCCCCCAAAAAAAAAATATCATAATGGATCTTAACTTTATAAGAGTCCAAAGGACCCAATATGATAATTGCAAAATAGAATGAATTTTATTCTATTAAAAAAGTGTTAATTTTTTTGTACTCTAGAAGATCTTGAAGAAAAAATAAAAAGTCACAATAGGTCCATCTTTACAAACAGAAATGCTCAAAAAAATCCTCAATAATTAAAAGTGGGTCCAATCACATGCCAATGGTTAATGTCTCAAATTCATGCCCCATTTTTAATTTATTTCATCTTTGTCTCATGGCTTTTTATTTTATACAGATTCTAGGAAATAAAAATTCAAATATTAGAACAAAATCAATGTATTTCAGGGCTCAGTGGTAGAGTGCTTGCCTAGCATGCATGAGGCAAGTGGATTCGATCCCAAGATTTTCACACTGCATTTTAGTTCTTTTGAGAAAAAATTAAAACATAAAAGTTTCCACTGTATCACAAATATATTTTTACTTCTTATTCATCTTATCCAGTCTTGTAATATATTCAATTTTTCCTTTTCAAATACATTGTTTTTTTAAAGTATTTTTTAAGTATTTTTTTTTTTTTTTTTTTTTTTAGCTGTAGGTGGACACAATACCTTTATTCTATTCGTTTTTATTTTTATATGGTGCCGAGGATGGAACCCACTACCTTATGCATTCTAGGCAAGTGCTCTATCACTGAGCCACAACCCTGGCCCTGCAATACACTGATTTTGTTCTAATGTTTGAATTTTTACTTCCTAGGCTCACTACAGACACAACATGGAGGATTTGTTTTCCTTCTCCTTAAGATGTCCAGGTGAGATCAGTTCTATCCTTTCTTATATCTACACATCATCATCTTTTCTTTCAACCTTAATTTTGCTGGAATTTATATCAGTATAAGGTAAGAAGCAAATATTCTAAATAGTTGCTTCCTTACTCGTATTAACTGAATTGTCTCTTCAACTTACAGATTTATAATCATTTTCCCTTAAACCTTCATATCAGTGTTCTGTTGCTGTCTAATGTAATCTGATATTTCAATAGATGGAAGAGTTAATAAAATTAACTCTCTAATTCTGTTCCCCTTAGTAACCTGATAAGGTAGTAGATCAGGTACATTGCTAGGCAACACCACTTGTAATAAAGGGATCCTCTAACTGATAAACTGTTCCTGGACTAGGAGAATCATAACTATTTACAGGAAGCTCTAGCTTTCCATTTACCAAGAACAAGTGACTCTTGTAACCACACATGCGCAGGGAACCCTGGAAAGTTTTTAAGCAAATGTTGGCTCCTGTGGGACACAAGGCTCATTTTAACCCAGTGTAGTTCCTGCGCTCACAAGGCTGCCTTCATCTCTGTGTGCTTGAGTGAAATGCTGCATGTACTGCTGTAAGAACTCTCAGAAGAGGGGTGTCTGAACTTAAACCTGCGTATTCAGGGCACAGGTACCAGATGTGGTCTGTGAAAGTGTTGTGAGTCAAAATGTTTAAGTAGAACCTAGAAAGGCTTTGTCATGGAAATTCTGATTGCTAAAGAGAAGTCTAATGACATCTAATTATACTTTCTTTGCAGATGACCTGATTTGTTTTCCTTAGTTTCACCATGATATATGTAGGTTAGAATTATTTTCATTGTGCTTGGCAAATCCTTTCAATGCATGAAGACTTGCTTTTTGCTTTAGCTTGAGAAAATATTCTTGTATTCCTTCATATATAATTTCCCCTTACCTTTTTGAAACTTCTATTGAAGAAGTATTTCTTAAAATTATTTTTCTTTGTCACTTTTATTTTTTTTATTTTTAATATTTATTTTTTAGTTTTCAGTGGACACAACATCTTTGTTTGTATGTGGTGCTGAGGATCGAACCTGGGCCGCACGCATGCCAGGCGAGCGCGCTACCACTTGAGCCACATCCCCAGCCCCAATTCTTTGTCACTTTTATCTCTTTTAGCCCTTTTATTCAATCTTTTGAGAGACCTCTTCAACCTCATACTATGGTATTACAATAGAATTTTTAATATTGGCAATCATAATCTTAATATTAAAAACTTTTTGTTTTCTGATCCTTATATACAATACTCTATTGCTCTATCATGAATGCAACAAACCTCTGAAAATAGATACTTTATTTTTATATTCACCTTCTATTCCTTGAGTTCTTTTCCCTTAATTTCTATATTGTGTTCTCTTTTTTCCTATTATCTCATCAATACTTTCTTAATTTTTTTCTATATGACAGCAGAATGCATTACAATTCTTATTACACATATAGAGCACAATTTTTCATATCTCTGGTTGTATACAAAGTATATTCACACTAATTCATGTCTTCCTACTTTGGATAATAATGTCCATCACATTCCACCATCATTTCTAAAGCCATACCCCTCCTTTCCCCTCCCCCACCCTTTTGCCCTATCTAGAGTTCATCTATTCCTCCCATGATCCCTCTCCCACTATGAATCAGCCTCCTTATATCAGAGAAAACATTCAGCATTTGGTTTTTTGGGATTGGATAACTTCACTTAGCATTATCTTCTCTAACTCCATTTCCCTGCAAATGCCATGATTTTATTCTCTTTTAACAGACACTTCTCAGAAGATGATATAAAGTCAATCAACAGATATATGAAAAAATGTTCATCATTGCTACCAATTAGAGAAATGCAAATCAAAACTACTCCAAGATGTCATTTCACTCCAGTTAGAATGGCAGCTATTATGAACAGTGCTGGCGAGGGTGTGGGGAAAAAGGTACACTCATACACTGCTGGTGGGACTGCAAATTGGTGCAGCCAATATAGAAAGCAGTATGGAGATTTCTTGCAAAATTGAGAACAGAACCACCATTTGACCCAGCTAAAGGACTTAAAAACAGTATACTATGGGACACAGCCACATCAATGTTTATAGCAGCACAATTCACAATAGCTAAACTGTGGAACCAACCTAGATGCCCTTCAATATATAAATGGATTAAAACAATGTGGCATATATACACTATATTGTATTCTCTATCTTTCATGCTGCTAGTTTTCTATTTGGCAATCCTTATCTATTTACATATGAAAATGCAATAGGGGGTTAATAATTCTAGACATCTAATACTAATTTTCTCCAGTGCCAAATATGTAGGTTTTCACTTTCCCAGATATCATTTCAATATATGGGTTTTGAACTATTTAAACATAGATATTATACTCTTCTGGGATCCATATAGTACTGACCTACACAATGAAATATGTAAGATATCTCTACCAGAGAAGGTAGGCAACAAGAAGTTTCACGTGCAAACAAAGTATTAGAACTTACCTTACACTAATTGTAAACATTTCCAAGATATCTTTTCCTAGCAACCAGCCAACCAACATGATGATACCTGGAACAAAATTAGATAGCTATTTTTCCCTTTTCTATAGAATCACCTAGAAGGGATAGAATAACAAGCTGAGGATATTTAAAAGGTTCATTCATATGAAATGGAAAATATATCAGATCACAATTACAAGGTTTTACAAATCCATTAAGCAGAGCAGTTTAAAGTTAACACTGCTTAAATCTAATACTGTGCATGTTTTACCTCTGGTTACCACTGCTCCCATCCATCCCTTGAGTAATAACTAATGGTTCAATAAAATATTACCATAATTTTTATACCATAGGAAAAAAGAAGGCAGACCTATAAAACACATAGTTCTTCTATTTATTATCAACTTTGCAAAAATAAATGTTGTACTTTTACTTTTCAGAACTTAGTATCCAGACATCACACATTAAAGTTTGTACAAACATTAAGATTTATACTGCATACGAAAGGAGACTTAGGACCTGGCTCACTTAGGACAGTTAACACATTTTAACATTTAAAAGTTGTTACTTTCAAGTTAAAAGATGAGTAAGACAATAAACATAAACCATACTTTCTGCTTTCACTTTTTATCTTTAAAAAGAATAGGGTACACCACCAGGTTTTTGAGGAAAATGGGATATTTAATAAAATAACTAGTTTAAGATTGCATTCTATTTGAATACTGAAATTTAAAACTAGTTTTTTCATATCTTTTTATAACTATAATATCTAGAAAGTGGCCCTCTAAGATCCTAACCTAAATACTACCCTGATAAAAGAAATTACATCCAAAAGAATTATACTAGGAGTCAGAAAGCTATAATCTGTGGGCCTCCTACCTGTGTTTGTAAACAGTTTATTGGAACACAATCATGTCCCTTTATTTCCTACTATCTATGGTTGCTTTCAAGCTGATGGCAAAGTTAAGTATATCTGACAGAGACCATATGGACCACAAGTCTAAAACGTTTATCATCTAGTCCTTTCACAATCTATATCTTGACCACAATCTACATCCTGACTTCATCCTATTTCAAAGATTACCCTGACAAGAAAAATTAGGCCCCATATAAAATCAGATAATCTTAGGGTGAAGCATATTTATCAGTAAATTTGAGATGGTTTTATGGCACAGTGTTAATACAAACTGAAAATTAGCTAGAACATCCTTCAACTTATCAAATTTGCCATTAAATTTCTGTAAGTAGCAATCATCAAATGAAAGTAGCTATAAGTACACACCAGTTGAACACAAAAGCCTTCTACATTATGTTTAAGATTACAACAGATTATCATAAATGTGTATGAATATAAAGACAGAAAAACAGCATTAATAAAGAATTATAACTGAAATTATGTAACATAAATATTGCTTTAAATTGCACTATTGACTTTAAAACACTAAGATAGCTATAACATTAAAAAGGTAGAAAAGTAAAAAAAGATGAGACTCTAAAATTAATACACGTATTCAATGTATTATAAGAATGTCATTTGAAGGCTGGGGTTGTGGCTCGTGGTAGAGTGCTTATCTCACATGTGTAAAGCACTAGGTTCAATCCATAGTACCACATAAAAATAAAAATAATACATAAACAAAATATAGTTATTGAATAAAGAATGGATTATAAAATTAATGGTACTAGAAAAATTAACTTGAGTAAAAAATTTTTACCTCTTCCATCAGCTTTATAATTTTAAAATAAATTTTAAATAAAACAGTAAATTAAGTATCAAAAATTAAAACTATAAAGGGGATACAAACTATAAAGAGTAGCTCAAAGGTAAAGCATGTTTCTAGCATGTGCAAGGCCCTGGGTTCCAACCCTAGCAAGGTCATAAATAAACAAGAGAAAAACTATAATAAAACACTGTTTATAAACATTCTTATAAACATGGAGTTAGCAAGTCCTTACGAACAGAAAAACAGCAGAAACCATAAATGCAGAAAACATCAATAAAAGGGTGCTAAAAGACTCAGGAAGAGAATGTTTCAATTATATCTCCCTTCTACCAAGTAGATTATCTATCACTCCAAAGCAATTTTAAAATTAGGGGAAAAAATACTGAAACTTAAGCAAGAAAATAATTGATATCCTACTTATATAAAAAGCTGCTACCAATCTAACTCAAGCCATAAGACAGGACAAAAGAAATGCCTTGCAAATAAAAGGACTTAAATAAAAGGACTCAACAGACATCTGACAAAGTATACAGTTTCTTTAATAATGAACTACAAAATATTTTTTTCACCTGTGAAGTTAATGACAAAAGTCAAAGTTGACAAAAAGCTTTAAAATTACATGGATACTCTTGAATCAATAACTTTACTTCTAAACATGTGTCCTAAAGAAACAAGAGTTATTTATAATGAAGTATTGGCACTTAAGAATTATAAGTGTATATTAAAAAATTAAAAACCTAAAGAAATGTCTAAAAAGATGTTTGATAAATTCACAAAAATCAAACATTATGCCACCTTTCAAATTTGTTTTAGGTGAACCATCCATTTGATGACAAGATGTTTACGACAGGATAGGTTAAACAAAAAAGCCCTGTCCATAAAATAATGCTATCACAGTAACAATACTAAAATATTTACAGAAATGCTGATTAGAGAAATTACAGAGTTCATTCCTCCCCCACATTTGTTTTCTGTAGAAAAAGACAATGGTTCAGGGTTGGTTTTATAATTTAAAAAAAAATATATTAAAGAAAGCAAATAAATATGACTATAACAACTCTACCCTTCACACTCAGAAAAGCAAGCCCGAGTAAAAATAAAATATATACATACTCACTCTTCTCTTACCTATTATACCAAAGGAATAAAAGGAAAGTTGTTTTCCTAAGAGATCCATGCTCTTCTGCAGAGGGGTTTTTGGTGCCTTGACAAATTAGAGAGTATCACTATAATTAGCTAAATTTAATATACTTTACCAGGTGCTAGGAACTCTGCTAAGGGATTGACATACCCATTCCAAAAAGTTAACCTCAGAACTCCCCCATAAGCTAAATATTACCACCTTAACTAAAGAAACTGAAGCTTAAGATTTTAAATGATACTCAAGGTCACACAGTAAGAAATGGAAAAACTCCTGATTTTTAAAACCCTATTTAATTTAAAAGATGCACTCTCTATGCTTCCCACTGAGGAAAAAACTTCTCTCTCTCTCCTACATGTTTCTCCAGGACTTTATTACCATCAGCTAGCTCCCTTACACTTCCAATTTTTCTCCTTCCTATATCCACAAACATCCCAGATTTTTTATCCTGTAGGCTCCCTGATTGCTAACTTCCTTGGAATGGATTTCTACAATGTATCACAAATTGAGTCTTACAAGTTACTTGAGAAATCCAGATTTTGGAAGAATAAGACATTTACAGAACACAACTCCCTTTTTTATACATAAAAAGCATTTTAAAAGAGAAAATGCATCTTTAATACTTTTCATCAAAAATATCTTCTATGTTCTTTTATTTGGCAATTCTCCTGCCACCCCAAACCTGGAATTATGTAGATAGAAATTTTAATAGAAGCTATGTTCTGAGGTACACAATAACATAATAATTAGTAATCCAAAGGTACAGCACATACTTAGCACATGTGATGCCCTGAGTTTAATTCCCAGCAACAAATACAAAAAAACAGTAGTCTTTAAAACTGATATAGTAAAGCCAATTTCTACAAAGAGCATTATCTATTAAAAAAATTATGACTAGGGCTGGGGATGTGGCTCAAGCGGTAGGGCGCTCGCCTGGCATGCGTGCGGCCCGGGTTCAATCCTCAGCACCACATACAAACAAAGATGTTGTGTCCGCCAAAAACTGAAAAATAAATATCAAAAGTTCTCTCTCTCTCTCTCCCCTCTCTCTTTAAAAAAAAAAAAAAAATATATATATATATATATATGACTATAAACCTCATTCTACTATAAATAATGAAAAAAGATCAAATCTTTTGGAATACTGACATTGTAAATTTAGGACCTACTTATTATAAGCTTCCAAATTATGTTTCTAAACAAAGACATATGAGTGATAACAAAATATTGCTTTCAGTAGTATACACAAGAATCCACCAATATTCTCATTTCCTCTACTTAATGATCAAATATTTCAGAATTGAAACAAATACATCATCAACATATTAAGTACTCACTTCTTCTGCTTGCATCATTTTAAAAACTTCTCCAAATTCAGAATTTTCTCCTGTTCCGATAACAATGCCCTAACAGGAAAAGCAGGAAAATTCATTTGCATTCAGATATAATCACTTCTCTCATCCAAAACATACAAAAAAAACACCTTTTAGTCCCATTCTTCAAAGACTATCCATAGACCTGACAACACATCCAAGAGCTCCCTTAGCAAATTTTTTGTCATCATGATTAGTATTTACCCATTATAACACAAACCTTGTAAATAAACATTTCATTAAACTTATTACTGACTCAATTATGACCCCCTTTTATGTATATTAATATTTATAAAATTCAAATCTGTCTTATACTCAGACATTTAATGGTAATTTCTTATTTCCCCTCCTATGCTACTCAATGGTACCTTTTATATTCGTGCAGTACTAGAATCCAGAGAGCAAAATAGTTGACATTGATCAGTAATTAGGTGAACACTACGTAGTCAGAACATTATAGCCATATTAACTAAATTAAAAAATTTTTTAACTAGTAATGAACATAACCATGAAACCACTATTTACCTATAAAAAGGAACAGATATGCCATGAATGGAAAATACTCCTATAATATCCTAGTAATTTGTGAGGCTAAGGCAGGAAGATTACAAGTTTGAGGCCAGCCTGGGCAAACGAGTGAGACCCTATGTCAAAATAAAAACAAAAAAGGGTCTATACAGCCTGAGGGGTTCAATCCCCAGAACTACAGAAACAAAACAAAAAGGAACAGATAAGGCCTATGATCTAACAGATGGCAAAACTATGGATATATTTCATATATTTGTATTTCAGGGGCATAGCTTCTCTTCAATCTCACAAATAGCTGACAAGGGTTAGAGTCAATATACTTTCTCTTTGTTATTTTAAAAAACAAATACACATGAAATTAGCAGAGAAGAATCAAGAAAATGGTAAAAACAAAGGAACTGTTTAGGGAAAGAAAAAAAAAAAAAAAAACAGAAAACTACCTTTGCTTTGCCACATCTGACTAGCGTTCCCATGAAGGCAATGTTACTTCTTGATGCAAGATCTCCATTAGTTGCAGCTGGCTGAGGAGCTGTCACCTTAGAACAAGGTGTTGTCTCTCCTGTCAAGCTAGACTCATCAATGGAAAGATCCACAGCCTTAGAAAACAAAACATTCCATAAATTCAAGTTTGTTCTCATTTAACATCTTAAGAGTTCATAACCATTACTTCTTCCTTAAATATCCCAGTTCCATGGATTACCTTCATCTTGTGTCATTAACCATTACTCTACAACAAAAAGACCAAAACCAATCATACTTTTTAAATGAGGTCAACAAAACTTGAGACATACAAAGTAGAATGCTCTACCATAAGACTAGGTTAGCCTAAACTTAAAAATACCATGAGAGAAACAGAGACCATAGCTGAGATTCTCTTTTTAGAGAAAACCCAACTTTCATGACAAAACATCATTACCTAGTTTCATCATGCCCTAAAGTTCTGAAAACTTGTTTGGCAGATTAAAGCCAATCATGATAAAAAGAGGTATATGAATAAAGGTTTTTTAAAAAGGCACTGAGACAATCATTTCATCACTTGGCACTCTATTTTCTTAAAATTCTTCTTGCTATACATTCCCATATTATTTCAAATTAAATTATATAAGAACAAAAAATGTACATAAATATTTCCATGCAGATCATGAATATGAGAATGTATCTTCCCACTCTGCAACACAGTCCAATTCTGAGGGTTTCACTCTTAATAAAATATTCACCTACCCAAGCACACAAATAAATCATCATTTTATGTGTAGAAAGTGCTGCAGATATGGACTAACTATGTTTCTGAAAGTATGGACCACAGAAGAATATCTTCCAAACATGTTATAACAAGCATTATGTGTAATCTAGTAGGTAGATAGATACATACATATAAGGGAGGATACTGAGAGTAAGTTAGTTTTGCAAATAATTAGTTAAAAGTTAAACAGTTTCCCCTAATGTAGTATATCTCAAAACTCTCAATAAACTAGAAAGATTCAGCTCATGGGGAATACAGCAGAAGTTCTCGGCAAGAGCAGTAGAACCAGTATCATTTTTACCACCTGAGAGCTTATTAATGCAATTGTACCTTAAACCAAGGGTGAGGAAAGTAAACCTAACAGACTACTTACAAACCCTCCATTCTAATGCATGTTTGAGAATGAACTTTATGTCAGAAGCTCTTATTCAAGGGTCTAAAGGACACTTTGGGGGAAACTAAGAGCTAGTTCATGATTTTAACAATTGTGCAGGCTAATTCACTTACCCAACAAATACTTATAACATTTATTAGTGCTTACAATGTACCCTGTGGTATCAAATATAGTAGGAGAATCAGCAGTAAACAAAACAAAGTTCTTATTCTCAGCTATTATTCTAATGGGAAAATGTTTCTAAAAATAAACAAGCATAAATCTATACTATCAAGTAGGAAAAAAACACAAGTATAATATGGACAGAGCAACATTTCAGATAAAAGAGAACACTCCTCAAAAGAAGGTAACCCTTCTGCTGAGCCCAGACAGACATGAGGACTCCAAACCTGAGGGCCATGAGGGAGACAAAGCATTTCAGGCAAAGGGAGCAAAAAGTTACAAAGACCTTGGAGATAACAACCTCCATGGTATATTCATATGCTAGGTAAACACAAAGATCTGAATACAGCTGCTCCACTGTCTTCTCTATCTCTGTTCAGTACTGCTCTTTTTGTCACTGCCAAAGCCATGTTGTGTCTGAGGCGTTCTTTTCAACTAAATGAGAAAAATGAACTTTTCTTAATTACTAAATTCTATCTTATTTTATAATAAGTAATTTGCATACACATATAGTATACTCCCTAATTACAAGAGTCCTATCATCTCTTTTTGTCTCCCAGAGTGCCTAAAACACAGGTTTTCATAAATATATGCTTATGTATACCTCAAAAGAATGTATAAGAGAGACAGATATATTTTAAGGGAAAAAAATGTTTACTTTGCCACTATTTAAACTTGAACACCAAGTTTTTGAAAACAATAATGTATTAATCCTTAAAAATGCTAATTTTTATCCTTTGACACCCACTATTTTCACTTCTCATAAACATATCCTCAAACTTACCTCAAACAAGCGTAAATCAGCAGGAACTCTGTCCCCAACAGAAAGGCAAACCGTATCACCTGGAACCAAGTCTCGGGCAAGTGTATGCTCTAATTTTCCTTCACGCACACTGTAACATGAAACAGAAAAATTACCATGGTTTTTAGAGGAAAAAAAAAGCCAAGCCACTGATGTTTGTGTGCTCTTATTAATAAAAATTCTCAAATGATAGAAAAATCATTGGGAAAACTGACTAGTCGTTTAAGGGTAAAACATGAAAATCAAAGAAACCTTCTTAAATTATGTGGATCTATTTCATTACCCTGCTCAGAACAGTGCTCAGCAGCACATACAATAAACTGTTGAATAAAGCTATGTTTCAAGAATATCAAAATTAGAACTTTAAACAGTGCAATTTTGCTATATTGATCAAAGCAAGAATTTTTCATGTCAGATTAATCATTTCTTCCTTATGTTTTGTCAAAGCTGGGGCTGCAAAGGATATTGTACTAGTCACACTCAATTTCTATTCTTAAAGGGGTGGAAATCTCTTTCAGAAAAAAAGGATCGTACCAGTGGCATTCTGGTGGCACAAGTTTACTCAATTCTTCAAGAGATTTTTCTGAACGATATTCCTATGTGAAGAAAAAAAAAAGGACTTAATATTCATAAAAATGCTTATAAAGAAATGCAAATATGTATGTACCTATAAGTATATCCCATCTAGACTTAAATATCTCAACCATTTATTTAAAATTTCTCCCAATTCTTATCTTTTACTTGACTTGTGCTTATATTCTTTAAAAATGTTCCATATTAACATTATACCAATCAAACAATTCTGATAATTAACTACTGCCAATTTTATATTTTAATATTCAGGGTGTAAACGTAAGGTTATTTAGAAGAAACTGAAAACTGATTTGTATGTCCAAAGAATCATTAAAAAGTTAAGATCAGTGACGCTTATAATTAAGATAATTTTACACTTGGTATACAATGCCGAAGAAGTCACAAATGATTATCTATATGTACCATTAACAGATGCATATGCTACCTGCAGTGGTTTAAAGAAAAAGTTTTGTTTACAAAAAACAGAGGGTAAACAAGGAGTGAGATGTAACTGACCCCAAAATGATGGACTCTCTTCCCAACTCCTTAAATCATATGAAAGGGACTAGTAATTAGTCCATGTTTTCATTAGTACTTTTTTTTTAGTTGTAGACGGACACTCTACCTTCGTTTTATTTATTTATTTTTATGTGATGCTGAGAATGGAACCCAGTGCCTCACACGTGCTAGGCAAGCACTCTACCACTGAGCTACAACTACAGCCCTTCCGTTAGTACTCTTGCTTCATGCAACATCCCTGTTACTTTTGGGCTCTTGTCTGCACTAAGCACACCAACCTTTTGACCTAAGGTTAAAAGGGAGAGAGATAATAGCAGGAATGAAAGGTGAGGAATATTTTGAAATGGCTACAGTGCTAGTACTAGCCGTAATTTCACATTCATCACACACTTAAAATGAAAATGCAAAGCTGTATGAAAATTACAAATCCCAACCCCATACACAAAGGATGGTAAAGAATTTGAAAGTTTTAACCAAAAATTCCACAAAAGGCCAGAAAACACTCACCAATCCTAGATCCCAGTAATAAATCACACAGACACTACCAATCTTTATTTGTCTTTTCAAAGTTATATAAAGACAGTATCATTATAATGACCATTATATGGCCAAGAAGGAATAAAATGGTGTAGGGAGGTGGGATTAGAAAGAGATAGAAGGGCAAACAAATATACAAAAAGAATATAAAAAGCACTCTTATCCTAAGCACAGATTAAAAGTACTAAAGTGATAAAACATTGTTTTGTGATATATTTTTGATAAGGAGTTTTCTGACAAAGCATTATGGTTGGTTCGACTGAATATAAAAATATCTTGTGAGAAAGTTCTTTCAATTTCTGAATACAGAATATTTTGTGGGGTTCAAAGATGTTTGGGGAAACGAGTTACATGTATGTAAGCAACCAGACCTAATAATTTGAATCTGGGCTTTTTATAATGTTTTGTCCTTTTTTTTTTTTGAGATTTCTATCAAATGAACCCATCATAGAATACTTAGCAGTTTTAGCCACTGCATTTAAAGTAACAGAGTATCTCTTTGTAAAATTCCATACCAACTATGTTACAACTGCAATTTTGCAGGATATTTTGAGGGTAGGGGCTTTTTATTTGCAAAGACAAAAGAAGGTCTTCTATTATAGAGTGGTAATATTTGTAGGACTTCTTCTGAAGAAGGGCATTTCATACATCCAACACATTATTAAAGATGCAAGAAGTTTCATTTACTGGCACAATGGGTCATATCTTTCACTTGGCCAAATGAATAGTTGCCCTGAATGATACCTAGACTGGAATAACCTAAGCTAGACTAGCCAACTTCACCTGCCCCAAAGCAACATACATGTATTCTAAGCAAGAAGATTCTCCCCCAAAAGAATGGCCTAATGAAGTTCAAAAACTTGCAAATAATCTGATTCCAACTAACTTTCTATACTAAGATATTATAAAACAAATAATTTACTATGTTACAGACTGTCTAAGAGACTGAGACAGTGACAGGGAATATACCCAGGGAATAAACTGTAGATGTGAAGATAATCACAATCACTCAAAATATAGCATTAGGAATCAAAACAACATTCACTTCAGGATGATAAACAGCATTACGTAAATATTCTACTCTTATTTACCCTACATTAGTTAAAACTATGAGAATTATCAAGAGTCTGAAATGTTATTCCAAAATCTACAAAACCTGAAGACATTTAAGCAAACATAAAATCAAACCTACATTTCTGTTTATGCCTATACTTTTTAATAGAAATTCTGGTATCATCTCTACATTATTCATAATAGTTTTTTAGCTGCTTCTCATATTTCTTTAATGTTTCAATGGCTATGCAGTGTAAGAGGTCTGATCCAAATCAGAATATCCCTTGAAGAATGGAATATTAAAGTGTGGGGGAGGGGGGTCACCAACTGTTTCAGAAGCATTTTAATTACCAAAAAAAGTTCAAATAAAATAAGATTAGAAAATAAATTCAGTAAATAAAAGGGAAAAACTGTGCTCAAGGAATCAATCACAGAAATCCACTAAATTTTCTTCAGATGATACTTGAGAAGTTGACCATTTAATTCTGCACTCTTTGCTTCATCTGATCTTTATTAGATACTGAAGCATAAGAGTATTATAAAACCATAAACCCTGGCCTGATTTTTTAATTAGAAAATTATTTTAAATTATTGCTGGACTGTATTTATATTACTGTGCTTTTTTGCTCCCAACTGCTTTAACTATTCTTAAGACTACCAAATTAAAAAGCAGATTTTTTTCATCTCACTACCTATACCAAAGAAATACCTTAGCCTCATGAACTTCCTTGAAGAGTTCTTTATATCTGAATTACTTCAAATACAAAAAGTAAACTGTTGGACAGGAACTTTCACCATCAACAACTATAAATATTACCATAAGCGTCTTTAATTTTATAAGTAACATCATTTTTACATTGGCAAAATAGATTACTCACTCACCTGAACAAAGGCAACTGTAACAACAATAAGTATTGCCTAAACAAAACAAAGAAAAAACCTTTTAAATCAGACACTGACATTAACTATATGCAGTCCCAAGATAACATATTTTAAATACTTATGTCAGATGGAGAAGAAATCACAGCTTTGAAGCCTGATGGGGGAACAATCAAACAATGGCTTGCCATCCCCCCAAAAAGCTTCTCAAACTTTTTGATCTTAGAACCCCTTTAGGCTCACACAAACTGAGGACCTGCTTGTTTATGTGGGTTTTATTTCCTATTTTAATACTTTTACAATTACTCGGTATTACTTTCTACTTATTAATTTGTGTTTAAAATTTTTTATGTCAACACAACTTTTTTTCTGAAAAATGTATTTTCTAAACAATTGTAAGAAAAGTGGAAGATTCATTCATTCATTCAGTGGTACTGGATCTTGCACATCCTAGGAAAATATTTAATCCACTATACCTCAGGTCAAATTTTTCTATATTTAATATCTGACTTAATTATTATTATTCAATCTGCTATTATTCAATCTGCTGCAATATACTGTTCAGGCAGAAGCAGCAGAATGAGAGGATTTTTAAAAGGAAATATAGGAAAAAAATCAAGTCTCAGAAAACAGATGGAAAAGGGAGGAATATTTTAATAGCTATTCCAGATGACTATGGATAGTCTTCTTAGCTACTATACCCTAAAACTTCATAGGCACCACTTAAAGGTAATTTGAAATGCAGAATTTAAAACCACAACAAGACACTTTCCTTAACCTACTATGTCAAAATTCATTGATCAATCTTGAATTTTTTTAAATATTTTTTTAGTTGTAGATGGACACAATACCTTTAGTTTATGTATTTGTTTATTTTTTTAAATGCAATGCTGGGGAACAAACCTAATGCCTCACACATGTTAGGCAAGCGCTCTACCACTGAGCCACAAACTCATCCCTCAATCTTGCATTTTTAATCTTTTTTTTTTGGGGGGGTGGAATACTGGGGATTGAATCCAGGAGTGCTCTACCACTTGTCGATATTGTTACATTACCAGCATTTTTTAGTTTTATTTTGAGACAGGGTCTCACTAAGTTGCCCAGGCTGGCCTCAAACTTGCAATCCTCCTGCCTCAGTCTTCCAAGTCACTGGGATTATAAGCATATACCAACATACCCAGCTTCAATCAAACTTTTACCCTGCAAATATTCTAAATGTTGATTCCTTTCCTAATAATTTTAAAACTACACATATTTGTTGAAATCAATGCAATCTCATTAGTCTAATGTTTTAGAAAGCTATTTAGAGCTCACAACAGTGAATAAAACTTATCAGAATTTTTAATTATTGCTTGAAAGCCTGAATTTTATCATTAACAATGTTATCCTTTCAAGTAAAAAACTAGGCCACTTCACATTGTCCTTTCCTTTGACCATCATACTTCAATACACAATAGTGTTTAATCACATTTCCCATTTCATTACACATATGTTCAAACAAGGTATATAATCAAGGGTATATTACAAAGAGTCTTGCCAGCAAAATTAATTTTTACTGCTCTATCAAAAACATTCTTAAGAGAAATAATGAAACAATATTATCATTATTTGGGAACTCTGATTTGTGCTAACAAGACTCTAAAAGTTTTATATGCTATTATTTTTGTGCCATTGATAACAAAAGTCTACAGTAAAAAGAAAAATAATGCTTTAGTGTTATTAAAATAGTTTCAACCTCACATAGCCCTGGAACAAAACTCTGGGACTCCTGGGTATCCAAAAGCATTAGTTCAAGAAATACAGTTCTGCATTAATATCCACTACATTCTTAAGCATACCACATATGCTTTAATGAATGCTTGAACTTACTAAAAGTTTTTATACTGCAATAAAACATGGTACAAGAAAAAAATTATTCAAAGCTATAATAACCCAGCTGAAAATAATAAAATTGTATACAGCAAACATAGTGTGCAATGTTGAAAAATGTTTTTAATTCCAAAGGTCAGGCTTTAGTTCGCAATTAGTACAAATAGCTTCAACTGAAAAGTAAAAGGAATTTTATATTTAACTGGAAAATTATTATGCACTATTTCATACCTATTATTAAATAATTTTCAGAGGTGCCAATCACAGACCTTTAAACAATACTGAAGATTATTACTACAACTGCCAGGCACAGTGGCACATGCCTATAATCCCAAATCAGGGTTGAGATAGGAGGATCACTCGAGCCCACAAGTTCAAGGACATCCTGGACAACACAGTGAGAGCCCATCTCAAAAATGAACAAAAACGACTAATACAATTAAAAGTAGATTCATATATTAACTAAAAAACCTGAAAGTTTTAATTCATTTCAAAAAAAATTTTACACAGTTAACAAATTAAAATGTGTTTTTTCTTACCACAGTGATACTGACGGCATCATCAAACTGATGCATTAAGACACTGATGACTGCAGAAGCCAGAAGCAGCATAATAAGGGGATTTTTAAACTGAAAGTAAAAACAAATAGCAATTCATCACTGTTTTTACACAAATGATAGTTTTGTACTATCTCAGCAAAGGCTCAAAAGGACATGATTTGAAAAATATGAGAGTTTACATTCGGTTTATTTTATATGTTTTCAATTACTCAAAAGGAAGGAAGCTATATTTAATTACATATAAAAGCTTCACAGTGGCTCCTTTTCAGAAAGAGAAAATATCAACATTTAAAACAAAGAATTCCCAATTTCTTATATCATACATGTATTTGAGCATTATATTAATTTAATAAATAAAGCTGTTCTGAATTTCTACTGCATCTAGAAAAAGCTGAGTCCAATTTTTAAGCTAAAGATTTAGGATAAACACAAGTTAGAACACCTAAATCATGTGATTTAAACATTCCACAAATAGGTAAATTTGTGTAGATAACAATGCTGTGGTTGACGCACATGCCACAGGTATAACCCCCAGAGATGGCCAGGAAAAGACACTAAGATCCACTCCACAAAAGAAAATGAGGATTTTCCTCAAGGCTAGTTTTCTTTTATTTGACAGAAACAGAACCATATCATAACCAATCCAATTAGGCAGCACTTAAAAGGCCAACTAACAGAACCACCCCAAATTCTTCCAGTTAGACTTACTCCTAATGTTTTTCCTATGCTAAAGTGATACATCACTGTCAAAGTTGCAAAATAAATGTGTTACAAAGAGTCTTGCCAGCAAAGAGTCCCAGGCCCTAGACATCACAGTCTTTATGAATACAGAAGCCACAGCTCCATTGCTGTGGTTTCAATACTACTTCACCAGAGACTCACAAAAGGAACTTGTAACAAATGCCAACAATGCCCAGGTTCACACCAGACCAATTAAATTAGAATCGCAGGGCACTGGATCCAGCATCAGATTTTTTTAAACAATCTCTAATTGAGTCCAGGGAGTAAGGGTAGGGGTGGGGCAGACATCACTGCTCTAGCAAAATAAAATTACAACTGCAATATAGTTAAGGTCTGACAAACCACGGCCCAATGCAATTCCTGTCACCTGTGTGGCAACTTAATCATCACCCAGATTCATCACCTTGTGAAATGGAACCTTATATCAAGGAATTTGTGATAAGGATTAACTACAAATGTACTGTGTAAACCATAAAACTCTATTCAAAATGTAGCTGTTAACCATCACATTTTAAAAGCAATGCCCATGGTCTTTTCTACCCTGCTAAAAAGGCTGTGCCATAGTACTAATTAAGCATACCACTTGGTAGGCTGTAGACACCAGACAAATGTTTACGGAACCACAAATTCAGAGTTCTGTGAAAGGAGTTAAGAGTCACCCAGTACTTTATGATTAACAACTGATATTTTCTGTTAATTGTTGTTTATGCTTATATGTGTACTGTTTAATTTTCACAGAAATCCCAAGAGACAGGCTCTTTAGCTTTAGTAACAAGAAAAAATAAAAATTCAAAGCATTTCCAGAGTAAACTGTGTTAATATTTCTGAAGTTTTACATAAGATGAAACTATGGTAAATATGAGAATACAATTATGTAAAGTAAAAAATATTCCATAAAATAAGACACATACACAAAGATCTTTCAATCCCTAAAATTTCGATTTTGCCACTTTAGACAAACTCACATGCAAAGTTAAGACTGATAAATCTGTGCTCTTTATCAAGCAAGACCCTTTAGAAAAGTTAAACATAAATCTTCTTAAAAAAGAACCTACTGGAAGGGGCAGGGGAGAAATGTGCTGGTTAAAGGCATTGAATTTTTCTTTACTAAAAAGAACTTATTTGTTTAGCAAACCATCCCCACTAGTTAAAAGTTTTTACACAAACATAATTGTTATTAAAAAATCCTATAATGTCTTTCCTAAAAGATTAGAATAATAATATCATTATAAATAGCTTACTATCTATGCAGGTTATAGCCTTTTATAACAGAGGTTAAAGAAGATTATACAGTTGGTAAAAAAATAAGATCTAATTTATACCCAGGCACTTAAGAGTTTAAATTGCTGAACTTAAATAATTTTCTAAACTGGCCATGATTGCCTTAAAAATTATTAGCATTCCTATAATTAAAATAGTACATGTTCAATATCTGCAAAGGAAATTACAGCCAACAAGATCATCTTTGTGTGATCTATTAGTATAGAAAATGTTGCCCTTTAAAAGTTATAAACTAAAAATTACAGAAATTCCAGCCTAACAGTAAATGCTAACATATTGAAATTATTAGAGAAAAATGTTTTTTAAAATTTATTTTCTTTCTCCATAAATAACCTCACAAAAGTAAACAACTACATTTAAAAAAAAAAATCCACATAAATTAACACAGAAGAGAAACAAATTAAAGTATCTTACCTGAGAAATATACTTCTTCCATAGTGGCTCATCTTCACTGATATCAAACTCATTCCAGCCATGGAAGGCTCGCCTATGACTAACCTCGCATTTGTTTAGACCATTCTGAAGATCAGCCTATTCAATTTTATATACAAAAGTTATCAAAAATGTTAGCACAGAACAAAAGAAGAAAAACATAAAAGACTACACAGTGTATGAACACATCTACAGGAAGTTTACAATTGTGAAATCTAATGTATGGTTACAAAAAGCTTCTCAGTAGTTACCTGGAGATAATCAACTCCAAAGGGACATGTGGAAGTCTTTTTTTTTTTTTTTTTAATATTCTTTAGTTATACATGGACACAATATTTTTATTTATTTATTTTTAGGTGATGCTGAGGATTGAACCCAGTGCCTTGCATATGCAATGCAAGCACTCTGCCACTGAGCCACAGCCACAGCCCCTGTCAGAGCCTTTTGGAGTGATTAAATGTTCCGTTTAATTGTGGTATCAGTCACATTTTCAAAAGGCAAACTGTACATTTAAAATCAGTGCATTGCATTTTATGTAAATTATACCTCAATAAAATTGATTTTCAAAAACTGTAAGCAACAAGATAGGAGTTTAACAAACTCATTTTTATAATCAGAAAGAGATAATACAAACCAGTCCCTACTACATCCTAACCAGCTTTTTTATTTTTAATGTTGTTTACTAAAATTATTTTCCAAAAGAATATTTAGAGGTTATAAATGCCTGCCTCATTCTCCAAGTCTATCAAAACCCTAAGGTTAATATTACTTTTTGTTCTTGGATTGTACAATTATTTTAGGCTGGAAATTTGTACTTCTTAAGTTATTTAAGGTAATTAAGATGAACTTATTCACGGGACATTATAATACCATCTATGATAATACCATATAAATCCTTCAGTTACTATATCA
The DNA here is from genome assembly GCF_964194105.1 of Spermophilus citellus. Lineage (NCBI taxonomy): Eukaryota > Metazoa > Chordata > Mammalia > Rodentia > Sciuridae > Spermophilus > Spermophilus citellus. The sequence goes on along the minus strand of NC_138188.1, from coordinate 28,998,477 downwards.
TGTTTTCTATGGTAGCTATTATTAAAAAAATGAAACTTCCTGCAGCCTAAAATAACTAGCTGCCCTGACAGAAAGCTTTAAAATAGAGATCAATAATCAAGACTTTCAAAACTTAAACATACTTAAAATAAAGTATAAACAAATAAAAAACTCAAAAAATAGATAACAGGACTGAGGCTATATAACTCAGTGCGGAATGCTTGACTATCAAGTATAAACACCCAGGTTAAATCCCTACTATTGCCAAAAAAAGAAAAAAAGCAATGTTTTTAATGCCACAATCAAAATATGTGAATGTCTGAAGGAAAAGTTAAAAGCACTCTTTTCTTCATGTATCAATAGATGTGCTTTTTAAAACAAGAAAAAATTACATAAGCAATTAAATTTTATTTGCAACTCTGAACTTGCACTTAGCTTTTATTTCACCTTAGAAAACCCTTGTTAAAAAAAAAAAGATAAACTCTATAAACACTATGTTACTAATTAAATTGATCATTTTCCTAATCCAACTAGTGCTTACACAGCACGAGTAGTTTCTGGCTGGCAATGCTAGTGATCTAGAGCTGCAATGTCATAATCAGGTAGCCAGTAACCACAGTACAGTTATATAAAAGAATTAAATTTAGTTCCTCTATCACAGGAGTCAAGTTTCAAGTCATATAGTCATGGTTAATTCAGTCAAGTTTAACCACATTTCAAGCTCAACAGTTACCATACTGTCAGCACAAAACAGTATTTCTATCATTGAAAAAACTTATATTGGGCAGCACTGATTGATAAAGCCTAAAAGACTGATTTCACACTATCTATTCCCTTTCTCCCACCAACCACTTACTTGGAGAATGCTTGCAACTTCACTCACTGGTAATTCACTTGCTTTTTTTGATGTCAATACAGGAATCATTGTCTCATTTTCACCATTAGGTATTTTTTGAAAACGTGCAACCTAGGAAATAAAAACCAAAGGAAAAATAGTTGAATACATTAAAACAACTGTAATGCAATCCAGAATAATAAATTAAAATCTAAAATAACTCATTTTCCACGGTTAAAAAAATATTCTCAGACTAATGAGCACTGAGTCCTAATAAAACACCTTCATATTAACCACAGCCTATTTTTCTTGAAAGTATATTTGAAAACTTAAGCCACCAGTGCCAGCTAGAACTCAAAATCTTTACATTAAAAAGATGCTATTTCTCCAAAAACAAAAAAGAGTAAAAATAGGTGTCCCATCTATCAGATCCTGATAATTACACATAATCATAATCCTCTAAACTCATTACGTTTAACACAAGGAACAAGGACCAGCTAAGCTCTCTCCATTTTAATTATTCCCCTTGATCAGCTCTACCCTTTTCTGCCCAGAATGGATGCCCAGCTACTCTTCCAAAGCACCAGGATAGCAAGTCAGACTGAAAAGCTATTCCCAAACTACAAGGAAAATGAGAAGAAAAAAGACCAGACAAGCAGAGGATACACAGGTGAGTGAAGGGGTAATGTGCAGAGTACATCACAAGAAAGGCAGTAATTGGATTACTGACTTGACCAACTTTCTTAGCAAATACCTAGTTCACACAATTCTAGAAACAAATGCCCAATTCAGACTTGTCTTTGGTCCTAAGCTGAGATTTCTTATACACAAAAAGTTTTGAGTAGGCTGGAGAAAGGGGAAAACCTCTCCACTACTGAAACTCTGGAGAAAAAAAGCACCTCAGTTGCTACACATCCACTTGATTAAAAGAATACTGAAACTAAAGTGATCATCTTACTATCCAGATCCAAATTTTAAGCTTTCAGATGAAATGTTTTCAAACTGAGATAATCAACATTTTTAGGATAAAATTTTTAAATAACACTTCTTTATGTCAACAAATGAGATCAAATAATAATTTAAGATTCAGCACAGAGGCCTGTATGCAAAAAGAATCTCAATTTACTGCAAAAAAAAAATAGTATATAGCTGAGGGAGAAAATATTTCTTCTGGGTGATCAAATTACTGGAGCCAAAGACAAGTTTTCTAATCTCATGTATTTAAAAAAAGCATTGTTAAATGTTTTAAATATCTTGAAACAAAGAGCAACAGTTTTTTTCCACTTTTATTAAGGAGATATTAATGACTAAAAATACTGAGGAAATTATAGATTACCTTTCTTTCATGCAAGGTCTTAAAATTATAAGACTTAAGAGAAAAATTGGGAAATTTATAAAACTTGCTCATGTTTAGAGGCACTAAAATGCCCTTATTTCAAATCTATGAAACAAGCTAAGCCAGAGAAAAGGAATTCACTGAACATTTCTAAGTTAAATACTCAAGAAAATTTAATAACTTAATGAGAATTAAACCAGATGACATTTCATCTTGTAAGATTGTGAAGCAAATAATGGAGCTGGGTTGTAGCTCAGAGGTAGAGGCGCTCACCTAGCATGTGTGAGGCGCTGGGTTCCATCCTCAGCACCATAAATAATTAAATAAACAAACAAACAAATAAATAAAATAGTTATGTGTTCAATTACAACTAAAAAAAAAATTTTCAAAAGATTGTAAGGCAAATTAAAAAATCAAATGTTTATACTGCCTGCAGTGACAATGGCATTTAATAAAGATCTTGTACTTCAAGGTTCCTGAAAATCATTTACTTACATATCAAATAGGGATAATAGTGCCTAAACAGAATTTACTGGGGATTAGGTTCACTAATGTAGCATTTGACCCACAAACAATAACTGCTCATCTGATAGTTACTTTTTTTCTAAGAACTAGTTAATAGTTATAGTATATACTCAATAATATAACTAGCTCAAGTAGGTCATCACAGAACTAAATCAAGGGAATTCAGATATTCAGATATTGTAAAGCTTTTTTATTTAAACATACTTCTATCATTCAGATATTGACTAAAGGTGTAGCTCAGTGGTAGACAGTATGCCTAATATGTGCAAGGCCCTGGGTTGGATCTCTAACTCATGCACAAAAAAAAAAAAAAAAAAAAAAAAAGAGAGAGAGAGAACGAGAGAGCGCGAGAGGGAAGAAAAATAAGAAAAATTGCTAACTCTGGTACCAAATATGCCTATTCATAAAATTTTCAAGTACCCTTTGTGTGGTTGGCACATAGATATGGTCTATATTTGATCATAATTTATATAAAATCGTTTAGAGCCATTTTATGGACACAAAAGTGCTAAAAAATCTCAAGGAGGAAATGAGATTATTTCATTTCATCTTGCTCTACAGGAGCATGTTGTTAACTCTCTAAATATGTTTTGAGATGCTCTCCAACTGTAACTCTACCTATTGCCTCAAGTGTGTTTTTCAGTTGCTTACCACTCCTGCACTTATAAACAAAATTATAAAGTCCTGCACAGAATGCCAGATCACACTGAACTTTGTCATTCTAAGTGAGTAAAGTGAAAAAAAGAGCAGAAATGTATTCATAAATACAAGGATGCAGTGAGCAACAAGACAGGTAGGGATTCTGATGAAGGACACAAAAGCTCCCCAAATGAATGGAATTATTTTACAAGCCTGCTTACCCAAGAGGAGCCAGACACAAAAGAGGAACATCAAGCAGATATTGGCCCAAAGAAGCAACAATTTCTGGGAGCTCACTGAGTAAAGACAACAGCAGACCCTTTGACAATGAAAAAAAGATTGCCATTTTTTTAGCTGTTAGTTGTTATTTATATTCATATGCAGGTAAAGATGACCTGTGAGTCTCTGAGGAATGGGACTTTTTTCATGATGAACTGGAAGGCTTTTTTATTCGGATCTATAGCAACTTTGCATGAATTGTTAGCTGGTGTGCTGAGCCTCAAGATGGTAGCTATCATCTGGTGGTGTGGCAGTGGCCGTTTCTCTGCTAAGAAAGCCTATCAATTCCAGGTGCAGTCAGAGGGCTGGGGAATACAACTCAAGTGGCCAAGTGTTCCTGGTTTCAAGCCCAATACCAGAAAAAGCAAAAAATAAAATAAACAAAACACTGGCCCTGCTTTAGGAATAATGGGTAAAAACACTGGACATGCCAAGTAGCTCAGACTTACAAAGCAGATCCTTGCATTTTATGGTGAAATCTGCACATCTGTGTTTTATTTTTTGGTTTTGTTTGTTTCAGGGTTTTCTGTTTGTTTCTACAGTACCAGGGACTGAACCCAAGGGTGCTGAGCTACACCCCAAGCCCTTTTTATATTTTACTTTGAGACAGGGTTCTCAGTTGTGAGGCTGGCCTCAAACTTGCAATCCTCCTGCCCACGTCCTGAGCTGCTGGGATTAAAAGTGTGTGCCACTGCCACTCTGCAACATCTGTTTTTTGGTTTTTTTTTTTTTGGTTTTCTACTTTGTAATCCCCAATGTGCACTTATTCATCCCTTCTTTCACTGCACCCAAATAATACTACTGGGTAACCAGAAACAAGGTCATATGTGTTGTGACGTTAACTATATTTTTTATAATAGGAAAGTTGTGAAACAATACATACAGAAGATACAGAGGCATAAAATAAATAGGAATTGGAAGATAACTCCCAAAGGTTGACAGACTTGATGTGTGTGTGTGTGTGTGTGTGTGTGAGAGAGAGAGAGAGAGAGAGAGAGAGAGAGAGAGAGAGAGAGATAAGCTTCTTATCTCTGCACAGATACACTGTTCTTAGCTTTGTTGGAAAACCATAGTTTGGCCTTTTCAGACTTGTATGACAGATAGATCTTCAAGGACAAAGCAGTACACTGGTAGTTCCTAATACAAAGCAATGTTAACTCTATATTTACAATAAAGAAATGGAGGTAAGCCACAGATGTTAAATCTTGTTATCCCATAGGTTAAAATGAACTATTTTAAATAAAGAGTTGTATATAATGTTTTATGTAATCTCCTAACCTTTCCAACCCAGGCACTTTTTGAAAAACCTCTGTCCTCATCAGAGGGATTTTGTCACCAGGTTTTGTTGTCTGTTTTTGTGGGCATTAGCATCATTCTACCACTAAACTTTGCAGATAGATACATGTTATCCCAAAGTCTAAGGTGTTTATTGAATTGGATTAAATTGTCTGAATTAAAGGTCATGCTTTTAAATTAAATAAGAGAGAGCAACTTCAATAGATGAATGGATAAAGAAACTGGCACATATACACAATGGAATATTATTCCGTCATAAAGAAGAACGAAATTATGGCATTTGCCAATAAATGGATGAAACTGAAGACTACCATGCTAAGTGAAATAAGCCAATCCCAAAACATCAAAGGCAGAATGTTCTCTCTGATATGCATATACTGACTAACAACGGGGGGTGGGGTTCACCCAGTCGGACAGGGGGAGAGGGGTGAGAATGGGAAAGTCAATAGAATGAATCAGACATAACTTTCCTATGTTCATATGAGTATGAAGATATGACCAGTATAACTCCACATCATGTACAACCATAAAAATGATTAACCATACTCCATGTATGTATGATATGTCAAAATGCATTCTACTATTATGTATAACTAAAAAGAACAGATGAAAATAAGGGGGGGGGAAATCCTTAAATTGTTAGAAGAATTATTTGGTCAGAAATTTGCAAACATTTTGTTGATCTATTTCCTGAAGACAACTTTGGGATGCTCCTGATGTGTTCATCTATAGTATAATTTCCTGGACCCCATCCATTCTTTAAGAAAAAAATAAGTAATTGTTGCAAAAAAGTCTCTAATTTGCAGCTGCCTTTTTGTAAGCAGCACTCTTTCTAATTACAACAATTTTTTAAAGAGAGTTTTGGTGTTAAGATGAAATAACAGCATGTGTTTATGTTCATTAAAATGATCTAACAGGAAAAAAACTAATAATACAGATGAGAGATGGGACAATATGAGTAAAAATCACAATGAGAACTATGTTCATACCTACAATGGCTAAAGTAAAAAAGACAACTAAAAACTAGTGCTGGAGAAAGTAGAACCTTCACACACTGGGGGGGATTGTTAAACAATGTGGCTACTATGGTAACAGTTTAGTAGCTATTACATATTATGCTTATGTTATTAGGCAAACATTTAATCTCTATCAAAAAAAAGAACTGTCTCAACATTCTTCGGACGATTTAGTTATGTTCTGATTTTGAGAATTATAAAACAAAGATCAAGTTCTGTTTAAAGTAAATCATCTTAAAGGATGTCATGTCTTTCACATGTTGTTAAAGAAGTTCACTGTCTATGGTCCTAGCTTTTAAACATGGTTATCTCATATCTGGCCTCAAAATCATGCTAAGGGCCAGGGATGTAGCTCAGCAATAGAGTGCTTGCCTACCTGAGTTGAATCCCCAGCACAAGAAAATCAAATCTTGAGCTCAAATTTACCTTAGTCTCCTTACAGTTGCTTTACATTTATTAGAATCTATACCTTTCACTACTTAACTCATGGAACCAACAAACATTTACTAAACCACACACTGCACATACAACCACATATACCCGAAGAAGTAACTAACTCAACTGGAGAGCCAAGTCATACCAAAACTCTTATACACACACAAATAAACAAATTAAATTTTCATTTCACTTAGAAAGGGGTCTATATGCATCAGATCCCATCAGAGATTTACTAAACCTAACTTTGCATTTTACCAAGTTCCCCAAACGATTCATTCATGTTTGAGTGTAAGCACTGCTTTACATCAGTTTCTGATATTGACACAGATCATAATTACACAGGTTGCTATATGAATGGGGCATGCCCCTCTAAAATTCAGATGAAGTCCTAATCCTTGTTGTGATGGTATATAGAGATGGAGTCTTTGGGAGATAATGTGGCTATTAGGGTGGTGCCTTCATGATGGGATTAATGCCCTGATAAAATGAGACACCAGAGAGCTTGCTTCCACATCCCCATTCCAAGAAAAAATATAATCAGGAGGAAACCAATTAGCAACACCTTGATCTTAGATTCCTTAGCCTCCAAAACTTTGAAATGCATCTGGTGTTTGAGCCTCCTGTCTATGGTATGCTATTATGTAACAAAAGTAGATTAAGATAGGGATCTTTTTTTTTTTTTTAATCCAAGTGCCCAGGTTCCATTCCCAGAGAACATAAATCATTAGACCTGAAGTGAAGCCAAAACACACTTATTTTTAAAAGCTCCCCAAGCTGTATCAAATATGTGGCCAAAGCTGATAATTACTGGCCTTACTAGGGTTAAAAAGCATGGTCAAACTAAACTGAAAAATTTAAGTATTCACTTTTAAAAGGTTAACACCTCCTAAGATCAGTTACTAACATAGGTTCATAAGTGACTTATAAAAATGAGTCAGCAAGCCAGGTGCAGTGGCACATGCCTATAATCCCAGAGGCTCAGGAGGCTGAGGCAGGAGGATCATGAGTTCAAAGCCAGCCTTGGCAAAGGTGAAGTGCTAAACAACCCAATGAGACCTTCTCTAAATAAAATACAAAATAGGACAGGGGAGGTGGCTCAGTAGTCAAGTGCCCCCTGAGTTCAATCCCCAGTACCAAAAAAAAAAAAAAAAAAAAAAAAAAAAAAGAGGTCAGCAAAAGTAACTCAAATTACCCAACAGAAGTCAAGAAATAGGGAAAAAAATCTTTAAAAAAAATCATTTTGGCCAAATTCAGTGTGCTAGTAATTAACATGAAAGAACTAGGCACCTGTCCACACCATTTAGCAATCATAGCATGGAAGGTATGATTATCCTGAGAATTCTAGAGATCAAACCCTACAACTGCATTTTACAAATGTGAAGAAGGCATATTATGGACAGAAGAAAAAAAGTAACACACCAGTTCCAAACCAAGAACTACATATTCACAGTGACTTACAGAAATCAAACAGACCTACACAATTTAAGAAGCAATCACTTATTGATTACAGCAAAAAGTGAGTATTAATGTCATTTACTTTAATGTCATAAAACATAAAACATAATAAAACACAAAACACAAAAAGCATAAAGCATAAAACACAATCCAGGTAGAATTAGCACTTTTGGCACACATCTGCAAGCCTTGTTTGAAGAAAGGCCCATGATGCTACCATTAGAAGTAGCGAATTTTGGTTACAAAAATGTCCAAAACCAAGTTTCTATAATCAAGCTTCTGGTTGAGAATTAAGGCAATCAGTTTTTTTCTGTAACACTATAAAAGTCCACTTATGTCCACACTGTATTCAGTTGAGTAGAATAATAACATGATGCAGCAGGGATCAAACCAAACTTCTTCTTCAGAGCCAGAAAGATGGGATAAGCTCCCAGGCTTCGTCCCCAACTTCAAATATAACAGTTCTACTGTTATGTATTACATATTTAGACTTCATCAAAAGGCTTGTATTTAAACACCAAGGGTTTATAGCTTTAAAACCAGAGAAACCAAAGCCAGTACGACAGTCAAGATCAGACTTTTTAAAAAAAATAAAATTCATTTCTCTGACTGCTAGAGATGGTGAGCATTTTTCCATGTACTTGTTGATTGATTGTATGTCCTCCTCTGAGAAGTGTCTGTTCAGGTCCTTGGCCCATTTATTGATTGGGTTATTTGTTATCTTATTGTCTAATTTTTTGAGTTCTTTATATACTCTGGATATTAGGGCTCTATCTGAAGTGTGAGGAGTAAAGATTTGTTCCCATGATGTAGGCTCCCTATTTACCTCTCTTATTGTTTCTTTTGCTGAGAAAAAACTTTTTAGTTTGAGTAAGTCCCATTTGTTGATTCTAGATGTTAACTCTTGTGCTATGGGTGTCCTATTGAGGAATTTGGAGCCCGACCCCACAGTATGTAGGTCGTAGGCAACTTTTTCTTCTATCAGATGCCATGTCTCTGATTTGATATCAAGCTCCTTGATCCATTTTGAGTTAACTTTTGTGCATGGCGAGAGAAAGGGATTCAGTTTCATTTTGTTGCATATGGATTTCCAGTTTTCCCAGCACCATTTGTTGAAGATGCTATCCTTCCTCCATTTCATGCTTTTAGCCCCTTTATCAAATATAAGAAAGTTGTAGTTTTGTGGGTTGGTTACTGTGTCCTCTATTCTGTACCATTGGTCCACCCGCCTGTTTTGGTACCAGTACCATGCTGTTTTTGTTACTATTGCTCTGTAGTATAGTTTGAAGTCTGGTATCGCTATACCACCTGATTCACACTTCCTGCTTAGCATTGTTTTTGCTATTCTGGGTCTTTTATTCTTCCATATGAATTTCATGATTGCTTTCTCTATTTCTACAAAAAATGCCGTTGGGATTTTGATTGGCATTGCATTAAACCTATAGAGAACATTAAACAAGGATGAGAGGTGGGAGGGAAAGGGAGAGAGAAGGGAAATTGCATGGAAATGGAAGGAGACCCTCAGGGTTATACAAAATTACATACAAGAGCAAGTGAGGGGAAAGGGAAAAATAATACAAGGGAGAGGAATGAATTACAGTAGAGGGGGTAGAGAGAGAAGAGGGGAGGGGAGGGGAGGGGAGGGGGATAGTAGAGGATAGGAAAGGCAGCAGAATACAACAGACATGAGTATGTCAATATGTAAATCAATGGAAGCGTAACTGATGTGATTCTGCAATCTGTATACGGGGTAAAAATGGGAGTTCATAACCCACTTGAATCAAAGTATGAAATATGATATATCAAGAACTATGTAATGTTTTGAACAACCAACAATTAAAAAAAATAAATAAAAAATAAATAAAATAAAATTCACATTTTATTTAGATTTTTCTTCACCAAAAATAATAGCAAAATTTCCATAGAAAGAACACATTTATGGGGCTGGGGTTGTGGCTCAACTGTACAGCACTTGCCTAGCATGGGTAAGGCACTGGGTTTGATCCTCAGCACCATATAAAAATAAATAAATAAAATAAAGGTTAAAAAAAAAGAACACATTTATTTTGTGGGTTTTCCAGATTTTGCTTATAAATCTTAACAAGGCAATAAACACTGTCATGGAAAATGACAGAAGAAAACTAGTAATAACTGGGGAGTCAGTTGCCAGTATTGTCTTGACTACAAAGCAGAAGTGTTCAAGTGTTCAACATTTACCTGCCATAAAACTTATTAAGATGCAGGCTCAACAAAAGAATGTAATGAGCAACAAATCACATGTGGAACAACAAAGGCAGGCTCTTCCATTTAAACTTATGGTAACTTGTTCTTTTAAGTTCACTTGATAAAGACAAAATCTACACTGAAATCTGTTTGATAAGCTCACATATTTCTCTGGTTATTCCAGAGAAATGGAAGATTATGCTTATAGTACCATTACAGATTTTGAACAAAACACTTAGAACTTGTACTAGTCAAAAATCACTGGTGGGCTTCCCTATAACATTTTATAGGATGCATTCTTTTCTCCAGCAGTGCCTAAAAGTTATCAAGAGTAAAGAGACTTTCTGGGATTTTATCAGCCTCCCTCCCATCCAGAAGTATGTTTTATTTTCCTGTAAAAATCAAAAAGACTTTTGAGTATTTTTTGTTTTCCTTCTCTTCAAGGGTTAAAGGTAAAATATTTTCACCTTGCTCATCACCTCCTTCTCCTGCACTGGGGTTCTGAAGATTGCTATTGAATGTTTCTTTGTATTTGTTCCTTCAGAAGTTTCATCAATCTTTCTGTTTCAGCATCCTGCTGATTTCATCTTCACACAGTTCTTTTGCATCCTATCTCTACTATATGCTAATCAAATGACAAGTAAGATCAAATATTGTTGGCATTGTATTACCTTGAATAAATGTCCTGTAAAGGCTCTCCCAATGGCTTAATAAGTATCTGCTTCAATTAATTTCAAGGAATAAAATAACCCGATCATTCTTTAATTTTTCTGATGTCTCTGGAAAATATATAGTTCTAGAGATTACAGAGGTCTCAGTGTCTGCCACACAATCAACATTGCTTATTTTATTAATGAGATGTTTTATCTTCTAAGTCAGCTCTCCTACAATTCCCTACCTACTTCTAGCATATGACCAGATCCCACAGAACCTGAATAAAGCCAGATTGGACTGCATGTTTCTCCCCTCACCCCTGTTGCAATTAGGGTCTGAAGTTGGGGCAAAAAACAGAAGTCAGCATCAGATATCATCCCCACTGGCCTCACCTTCCCCTCTCCACCACCTCAGGCAACCCACCAATAGGCTCATGCCCAGAAAGGGAAACCAGGCAAGGTCAGACTTAATCCCAATTCGTAATCCCAAATCTGTTTTGCCAGCTGTGTGACCCAGAACAAATTGCTTATCTTCTCTGAGTCTTTTTTCTCAGTGGAAAACTGGGATAATACCTATTTTGATTTTAACAAGAACTAAAAGAAATACTATTTATAAAAGTATGTATCACAGTGTCTAACGTATAACAGGTATTCAAATTCTAGTTCCCTTGCTCTAAGATAACACTAATAATATAACATTTATGCATTTGCCTCATCCCAACAGTAGATCTTTAGAAGGGTGTGACCTTGTTTGTTTGTTTTTTTTTTTTTTTTTTTGTCATCTTGGTATTCTCTGCAAAATTCTCAATAACAGAAAACTTCAAAACTACTACTGGGGGGGAAATACTAAGACTTCCTGTCTTAATGAACAATTATGTAGCAAAAAGAATAGCACTGTTATCCTGAAGCATATCTGTGGCTTTAAAATTATTCACAGAACAAAAAATATGGCAGAAAAGTAATTTATTTCATCATTTATGAATTAGGTACATGTTCTACAAGGACCAGGTGAGTCTAGATATTTCACCTTTCATAATGCTGAGGTTAAGGATTCTAAAACTGAACACTGTATTTTATTGGCAAATGTAGCAACCATGGGAGAAGGAAAAGTCAATCTGTTTCTGATGAAGCTCTTCAGGGATTAGATTGCAGCTGGTAAGGGACAGAACAGAAGTCAGCAAGTATCTCAGAGTGGGCAAGTCACATTAGATTAGGATCACTGTTCATCCCCACCAATGAATAAATGCTGGTATGGGAAGATAAAGGTACTATAAGCATAATCTTATAAAATAACCTTGTTACCCAGGGAAGGTTTACTTCCACTTTAAATATAAGGGTCCAAATTGAAGTCTAGGACCACAGAGATGACAAAATGCTCAGAAATATCCATGAATGTCTCCTTTAATATGCAAGTTGATAAGATTTCCTTTAAATTGTATTTTCCCAAGTCACCAAGAAAAAATTGTTTTATCATCTAAAGGGCAAGATGGAATGTGGCAATTCTCAAATTTTGGTGGGTTTCAGAATCAGCTGGGAGTGGGGCACTTATGAAGAATATGGGAGCAGGGGCTGGGGTTGTGGCTCAGTGGTAGAGCGCTTGCCTAGCATGTGTGAGGCACTAGGTTCAATTCTCAGCACCACATATAAATAAATGAATAAAATAAAGATCCATCAACATCTTTTAAAAATTTTTTAAAAAAGAATACATGTATTATTTCCAAAAAAAATTTAAAAGATGAATCAGATCAAGCCTCAAGATTTGCAGTAATTAGATATAGAGCAATGGTTTTCAATTCCAGCCTTCACATTAAAAACCAAATGGGATGAGTTTCTAAATTCCTATGATCAAAAATCCAGACTAGTGAGATCAAAGTCTGCAGGGATGGTGGGTCCCCAGGATGAGTGGGTCTCAAGGATAGACAGTGCTGAATATTATTTAAGAGATATGGCAACCAATTATTGTATGGAGTCCTTTCTTGGCTCCTAATTTAAACTATTTTTAAAAATTAAACTGATATCACAGACTGCATGTAATTATTTTGTCTCTTTCCTCCTTAAGTCTGAAACAATTCCTAGTCTTCTGGTCCTTCATTATCTTTGTAATTTTGAAAAGGACAATCAGGCCATCATGTAGAATAGCTCCATCTTATAAAATTACAATTTGGATTTTCTAATTTTTCTTAATAGATTTCAGTGATGTATATATTTTGAAGGGAGGGGTATATCACAGAAGTAATGTTTATCCTTCTCAATAAATCATATCAAGAAGCTTCTTTGTTATAAAGTAAATTGTGTCCCCCTTTCCCCTCCAAAATTATGCTGAAGCTTTAATCTCCAATGTGAATGTATTTCAAAATAAGACTTTAAGAAAGAGAGTAAGGTTAATAAGGTCATAAGGATGTCTCTAATCCAATGGGATCAATATCCTTACAGGAAAAGGCAGAATTAAAAGCACACAGAGAACATACCATGTGAAAATAGCAAGAAATAGTTTGTCTTTGGCTGAGAGGCCAAAGAAGCCAATGCCAGCACTTTTGATTTTGCTGAGGTTAAGTAAGTCACCAGATCTCTAGTATTCTGCCATGGAAGCCGAAGCATGCTAACACAATACTGTTTGTCCCTTTAACAGTGGTGTCAATTTTGATCACTTGGTTAAAAGGTAACTGTGAGATTCTTTAACTATCAAGTTACTATTTTGGGATTTGTAAGTAATAAATCTCTTATAAGGAGACTATGTAAAATATTCTGGACCTTATCATACTTTTCCTCACTACATTTCCTAGAATAACCATTACTATGATGGTTACCAGATGAAGGTTTTTCTTACCTCATCATTCTGTCTGTATTTATAAGTGGTATCCTACAGTAAGGAATAAGCTGCCTTTATTTATTTCTGTTTGTGTGCACATGGGCGCAAACATACACATATACACACCTGTACAAACACACATTCACTTTTCACATGGATTTTAATGCATTACTATCATTCTACTGCTCAAACTGTCCCATTTGTAGCCTGCAGGGAGACTTGAATAGGCTGGCTCCTAAAATCCTTTTGACAAGCACTCATCAATTTTTGCGCTCTTTCTTACTTTCTGGCACAAGATAGTCCAAGCCTATCTTTGTATTTTCCAAGCTCTAGCATTGGAATTAACCATTTCTGCAGAGAGCCTCGGTTTCTCCTATTGATGGACTGTTTTCAGAAGTGTTACAGGTTCTAGGCCTTCACAACCGACAGAGATAAGAACTATATATTTTTTATACCTATCTGTAAATGTTAAAAACCTGCCAATTCCTATCTAACTCCCTGGGGTTCAGGCCAATCCCTTTCCTTACCTGTAACTTCTCTCTCAAATAATAACAAACCTGACTTTCATTATCACCATTATGTTTTTATTTGCTTCATTTAAAATATATAAAGTACTTTTGGAACGGTAACCATACCACTGTTTAAAAATCTACTTACTCAAGTATAATATTTGCATAGCTATGTTTGTCATTAGTCTTAGGTTTGTTCATAGTTAAGAGGTATTATTACATTTAAGATGTTTACCCCTAGTCTCTCTCTCTCTCATCATCTTTAATTTTAAGTATACAAAATATAACTTAGAGCCAGGCATGGCACACCTACAACTGGAGGTGGGACAGGAGGCTGGGATAGAGGATTACAAGTTCAAGGCCACCTTGGGCAACTTAAACTCCTTCTCAAATTCCAAAATGAAAAGGGCTAGGAATTTAGTTCAGTGGCAGAACACCCCTAGATATAATCTCCAGGACTGGGGGTGGGGGGAGAATAACAAAAATATATAACTTAATTCTTATAAATCACGTGTCACACCTCTCCTCCATTCTTTCAATCTCTCTGTAACCACCCTCTATGCAAGCAATCTTAAGTTTTAAATATATACTGACTATGTTTCCTGTTGCAAAAATGGGCAGATAAGTGTGTGGTTTATTTCTTCTCCTTTGGCTTAGAGTAACATATTCCACCTATGCTTTCTTTTATACTCAATATATCATGGAGATCACTCAATTGTTCAGAGATCTTCCTCATTCTTGTTATACAGCACATAGTAAACAACTATGTGACTTTACTATGAGTACATATGATTCATGAATCATGTACAAGTATTTTAACACTGCTTGGGGTGTCCCTTCAGGTAAAAATCTCCAGAATAGAAAATGACAGGAAAAAAAGCAAATGATCTATAAGGTTTTGTTGTATGTTACCAAATTCTCCACAAAAAAAGGTTTACTTTCACACCAATAATATCCGTTTTCCTATACCCTGCCCACAGGATGGGTTGTTATACTTTGATTTTTGCCAATGTGATAGCTACAAGACGGTTTCTCAGGTATTTTAATTTGCATATCTCTATGGGTGAATGTGAAATATTCTCTTAGGTTTAAGAGTGATTTTTGTGCTTTTATAGAAGTTATTATATATTTTGAGTATATATAATAACTTCTCACTGTTTTATTCTATCAATTTTTAACAATTATATATTAAGGATCATAGCTCTTTATGATACGGTGCAGATATTTTATTCTAGTCTGTTAGTTATATTGACTTTATGCTTTTGCTATCTACAATTTTCATTCTTATGTAACAAAATTTACAATCCTTTTTCATACCATCCCTAATTTTGAATCACTGTTAGAATAAAGAACATATTTTAAGAACTATAATGCTTAGCTCCATTAATCATCTGATACTCAATAAGTAAATAAAGACAAAATAATACAATAATACACTAGATGGATCTTATAACCTTCAAACTTAACAATACAGAATCTTTAAGAAAAAATAAACAGTGTATATTAGCTATAACTAAAAAAAAAAAAAAAAAAAAAAAAGTGAAGCATGCCCATGTCACACCATATGCAAATAACTCAAAATGGATCAATAGTCTAAATATAAGAAATAAAAGCCTAGGGTTTTTTGTTTTTTGTGAGGAGTTTTTTTTAGTGCTGGGGATTGAACCCAGAGCCTCATGCATAGTAAGCACATTCTCTTCCACTGAGCTGAGCTCTACCCCCCATCCCCAGATTCTTAAAAGAAAACATGGTAATTTTGGGGGGGGAAGGGGGACAGGGGTTGAACTCAGGGCACTTGACCATTGAGCCACATCCCCAGTCCTATTTTGTATTTTGTTCAGAGACAGGGTCTCACTGAGTTGCTTAGTGCCTCACTTTTGGTGAGGCTGGCTTTGAACTCGCAATTCTCCTGCCTTAGCCTCCCAAGCCACTGGGATAACAGGTGTGTACCACTGCACCCAGTGATGAAAACAATAAATTTTCATGCCTTGGACTTAGGAATAAATTCTTAGATATAACATCAAAGCACAAGGAACAGAAAAGTAGATAAACTGGAACTGATTCAATTTAAAACTTTTGAGCATTACAACAATTGGGCATTGACATTATAAAGAAAGTGAAAAAACCTGCATAATGGAAGAAATTTTTTGCAAATATTTTATCCAATAAGGGACTGATAATCAGAATATACAAAGAATTCCTGAAATTCAAAAGAATGGAGGTATGTAGCTCAGTGAAAGAATATGTACTCAGCATGCACAAGGCTGTGGGTTTGACCCTCAGCACCACAAAAAAAAAAAAACCAAAACAAAAAAAAAAAAAACACCCACAAACACAAAAAATAGAAAAAAATTTTTAAATGGTTGAAGGACTTAATAGACATTATTCCAAAGAAGACCAAACAAAATGGCTAAAAAGCACATAAAAAGGTATACAACACAAATCAAAACCACAAAGAGCTATCAACTGTTAAGATGGCTGTTATGAAATAAGCAAATATAACTATTGGTGAGGACAGGAGAACCTGGAACCCTTGCACAATGTTAGTGAAACTATAAAATGGTGTAGTCATTGTGAATAACAGCTTGGTGGTTCCTTGATAAGCTAAACAGAAGCCAGTTGTGGTGGTGCATGCCTGTAGTCCCATCTTCTCTGAGGCTGAGGCAGAAGAATCACAAATTCAAGATCCACTTGGACACAAAGCAAGACCCTATATCTCAAAAACAAAACATAACAAAGAAAGATAGCTAAATAGAATAATTGCATGACTAGCAATTCTACTTCTAGGTATATATTCAATATAATTAGGAACAGGGGCTCAAATACTTGTAATCTAATGTTCACTGCAGCATTTTTCACAATAACCAAGTGAAAAGAATCCCAGTGTTCATCCACATCTGTATGGATAAACACGATATGGTATATACACAGAATGAAATATTTTAACCATGAAAAATAAATTTTTGTCAAATACTTCATATGAATGCACCTTGAAAACTTTATGCTATGAGAAATAAGTCAACCACAAAAGGACATATATTGAATAATATAAAATACTATAGGTATGAAATACTTAAAGCACTCAAATTCAGAGATAGGAAGTTGATTAATGGTAATCAGCAGCTAGAAATGAGGGGATATCAGGAGTTACTGCTAAATGAGTATAGAGTCTCAGTTTGGGATAACAAAATTTTAGAAATAATAGTGAGAGTTGCAAAGAACTTAATTTAATTAACATCACTGAATTGTACACTTAGTAGCTAAAATGGTGAACATAATATTAAATGTATTTTACAATAAAACTGCTTTACAAAAAATAATAAAATTCAGTGATGTCACTTCCATTCCTAAAGAACTGGACATAGTTAGGCATGGTGAACCAAACCTGTACTCCCCGGGCAGGAAGACCAAGAATTCAAAGCCAGCCTCAGAAACTCAGCAAGGCTGTAAGCAACTCAGTGAGACCCTATCTCTAAATAAAATATAAAACAGGGCTGGGAATGTGGTTCAGTGGTTGAATGCCTCCAAGTTCGATCCCTGATACCTTAAAAAAGAAAAAAAAAAAAAAACTGATGTAATATATACTAGTTGACCAAATCAATCTAGTATATTACTACAGCAAACATTACAAATATTTTCAAGTCATCATAACCAGTATACATTCAATAAATTACTTTAGCAGTTTTCATTAATTCCCTATAGATGAAACTTGGTTGTAGAATTCATATCATGGTTCCTTACGACATCCTCAAGGCAATAAAAGCCTAAAGATTATGGTTTGTTCATTGTGTATCCCTAGATGTAAGCAGACGTGCAATGGTAAAGGTTGGTCTCCAAAATAAAAGTATAATCTGAAACAGTGGTTGCAAAGTCCTGATATTTTCTGCCCTAGCCCTACTCTCCAACTAAATACTTTCAATCCATCCCCAACTCTTTTTTGCCACAAATTACAACTTTCTCTTTCCCCCAAAGTACCCATTTTCATTCCCAATGCTTATCTCATACTACAAGTAAAAATAGTAAAGAATATGAGAGCTACAATCCAACCAATTTTCCTATGTATCCAATTCATTATAAATTCAATAATGTTTTACATGCTAGCAAGTGATCTTTTTTTCTGAATCATTTAATTGATATTTGATTCTAGGGTTATTACTGGCCTCTGCCACCTTTCCAACAATTCCTCTACCACAATAGATAGAATTTTTCTTGGTGCTCCACTTTCTTTGACAAATACTGTTACTTCTTATTCCATTATGACACACATTAGATAAGGAATAGGATCACTGACCCTTACAAAGTATAGCTACATTTACTATATTACCTCCAAATTGAACAAAAAATTTATTTACATATTTCAATAAAATTTTTAAAAGTCCTTCCTGGGGTCGGAGTTATAGCTCAGTGGTACACCTACTACTACCAATGGTTTAAAGAAGAATTAACAACAACCCTTGTTAAACTCTTTCAAAACATTGGAAAAAAAAGGAACACTTTCAAAATCATGTCATGAGGCTAGCATTACACACTGCAAGACAAGAAAACTACAAGCCAGCATCCCTGACAAAGACAGAGATAAAAAAAAAAAAAAAACAACTCAACAAAATACTAGCAATATAAGTCCAATGGTACATTAAAAAGACCCTATACCATGGCCAAATGATTTGTCCCTGTGATGCAAGGATGGTTTAACATATAAATAAATAAGGTGCATAAAATCAACCATTTAAAACATGAACATGCAATTGAAAGATCATCTCAACAGATGCCAGAAAAAAAGTATCTGAAAAAATTCAAGCCCATTTCATTTAAAAAATTCTCACTAAACAAGGGCAGAAGGAAAGTACTTCAAATGCCCACAGCCAACGTTACACTCAAAGCTGAAAAACTGAAAGCTTGACCTAAAAGACCAAGAACAAGGCAAGAACGCCACCTTTCACCACTTCTTTTCACCACAGTACTGGAAATACTAGTCAGGAGTAACGGAACAAGAAAATGAAATAAAAAGCATTCATATCAAAAAGGAATAAGTAAAACTGTCCATTTTCAGACTACATTTTATATAAAGAACAACCTTAAAGGCCTTCCTAAAATAAGAACTGCTAGGACCAATAAATTAATTCAGTAAAGTGACAAGATACAGAATCAACATACAAAAATCAGTGAAGTTTCTACACTAATAAACTATCTGAATAGGAAATTAGAAAAACAATTCATCTATAATAGCATCAAAAATAACCTACCTAGGAATAAACTAAAGAGGTTAAAAAAAAACATGTACTGAAAACTATAAAACACTGAAACTGAGAACACAAACAAATGGGAAAATATCCTGTGTTCGTGAATTGGAAGACAATATTGTTAAAATGCCCTTATCACCAAAAGTTGTCTACAGACTCAATGCAATTCCTATCAAAGATCCCAATGGCAATTTATATATAGATATAGATATATACATTTTTTTAAAAAATAGGGAAAAAGATTATAAAATTATATGGAACTACCAAAAAAATCACCAAATTTATCTTGTAAAACATAGATGAAGGTAGCATACTTCCTGATTTCAAAATATATTACAAAGCTTTAGTAATATAAACAGCATGATACTTGCTTTACAGATACATGATCAATGAAACAGAGAGCCCAAAAATTGTCCAATGCATATACTGTCAATTGTAGCAAGGATGCCAAGAACACAATGAAGGGAATAATGGAAAAACTGCCTATCTGCATGCAAAAGCATAAACCCATCCTTTATCTTCTACCATAAATAAAAATCTACTTAAACATAAGACCTGAAAGCGTAAAACTTATAGAAGAAAACATAAGGGAAAAGCTTTATGTCACAGGTCTTGGCCATTACTTCATGTAGTTAATATCAAAAGCTTAGACAACAAAAAATAAATAAATAAGTTTGACTATGCCAAACTAAAAATATTTTGCACAACAAAGGAAAATGAACAGAGTAAATATGTGTAAACCATATATATGACAAGAAGTTAAATCTATAAAATGTGTAAGGAACTCTTCTGAACCTAATAAGTCATTTAGAAAATAGGCCAAGGACAGGGACAGATATTTCTCCAAGGATAGACAAATGTCCAATAAACACATAAAGATACTCATCATCATCAAGAAAATGCAAATCAAAATGAGGTATCTCACACCTGCAAGGATGGCTGTTGCTTAAAAACATACAAACACACGCAACTGTTGGTAAGCAAATAGAAAAATAAGAACCCTTGCATACTTTTGGTAGGAATGCAAAATGCTGTAGCCACTACAGAGGTTCCTCAAAAATTTTAAAACAGAGTGAGGAATGTTACTCAGTGGTGGAATGCTTGCCTAGCATGTGCAGTCCTGAGTTCAATATCCATTAACACACCCACACACAAAAAAAGAAAAATTTATATATATAATCTCTACCAAATATTCCAGCAGTCCAATTGAGTATTTATCCAAAAGAACCAAACTGAAGAGCTCAAAAAGGTACTATTGGCACTCTGATGTTCCCTGCAGCGCCATTCTCAATGTGAAAATAATAGTCCATCAACATTATTAAAATAATGTCCATCAACAGATTAATGAATAAAGGAAAATGGTGAAGACACATGATGGAATATTAATTGGCCTTGAAAAAGAAAATTCTGTCAAATGTTGCAACATAATAAATCCAGAGGATACTCTAAGCCAGCCACATAAAAGCAGATGCTATATGATTCCACTTACATGAAGTATCTAAAACAGTTAAACTCTAAGAATCAGAATATAATGGTGGTTACCAGGGGATGGGGAAAAGGGTTAACAAGGTAGGACTCACGTTTTCTATCATAAAAAAAAAAAAAAAAATTGCAAAAAAACTTCACCTGATCCCAAGCTTAACAATTTTTTTTTAAAATGTTGAAATAAAACAATTTCCATCACACAGTACCTTTTAGGCAATATTCAGAAACAGACTTGCACCTATTCCCAACTGTTGCCTGTTGAATACAACTGTAAAATCTTCTGTAATCCAACTAAAACTAAATTCTTCCTAAGATAAATGAACAAATCAATTCAAAGCAGCTCACATTATTAATCTGCTGTTTGAAGAGAAAATGTCCTTTAGTTTATTCTTTGTAGCCTCTACTACTCAATCTTTGTTTCTTGTAACCAATGACCAGCTGCTTAAAAGACACAATCAGGGAAATTAATTTAGTACACACTGACTAACAAACATCAGCTATAGAAAAGTCAATTCCCAGCATGAACTAAAAAAAAAAAAAGAAAAGAAAAGCATGCAAAAAACTACCAATTTGTGCTTTTATGGGCGATAAAAAGATAAAGAGAACTGAGAAGTCAAGTTATACAGAAAGCTGAAATGTAAGAGATTCAGACAGTTCTCCACTTTTTTACAGGCAACTTGAATTCAATCTACATTGATACCAGCTGTTTCCCTCTCAAGGCAAAAGAAACTGGGACTGGGCTTCTGCTAAAATGATTTTGAAAAATAAAAAAGAATGAAAATACAAATTTAAGCTCCAATTTAACTACTATAAACAATCACATTCTAAGCCCACTACCAAATAAACCATAGTTCCCACCTCACTTTAAATACTCACACTCCTTGAGTATCACTAAAAAGAATTTTACCTAATTAGAATCCTATTGGCTATACTTAAATATTATTTGTCACAAAAGTTTGCTTTGTATGTCCCAACAATGCTCCCCTTCACATGAGCAGATGACTAATCCTCCATTATTAAAAAAAGATATATAACTCAAATCTTTAATGACAATTGGATTTTGACTCAGAATGCCTTAGATAAATGGCTGGCCAAATACAAAATACAAAACCACATTACTGTAAGTGGCCTACCTGGGGGAGGTCTACTACCTAGTTCTTCTGCCTGCAAACCCTTTAACTATTAAGATTTCAGGCCTCATTCCTCCTATAAGCCTTTTTGTGCTCTCTCTCCACAACTGAACCAACTACTCACTTCCTAGTGCCCCACTTACCTATTAAAGCTCTTTTTCAAAATGTTTTTCCCTCCACTACACTGTAAACTCAATGACTACTCAAGAAATGCAGGTCAGACAAACCAGCAGTGACCATGCCTGGCACATGGATGGTGTTCTGTAACTGTTAAACAAAAAGATACACAAAAATTTAAGCAAACCATTCAGACCTTTTCCTTAACTGTTTCAATTAACACAATGTCCCTAAATAAAAACTATATTTTTTGTATAATCAATAATGACTTAATCCCCAGTAAATTCATACTCAAACCTTTTCTTTCCTGATCTAAAAGGGAACAGGGAGAGTTGGGAGAGTCCTAGTCCTGTCATCCAAACTAACTTATGAGACCAACTTTGAAGTAGTCATCCAACTGCTTCCACTTAAGTACTAATCCTCTATTTGCAATATAACAACTGCAGAATATTTGTATGGTTCTCATATTTCTTTGTGAAAAAATGGACTTCTTTCTGTTGAAATCCTCACGCCTATGTTGAAAGTATGTCTTGGGGAAGGGAGGTAGAAGGCAAGAGAAGGGCAATCAAAATCTTAAC
This sequence comes from Spermophilus citellus, assembly GCF_964194105.1. Classification (NCBI taxonomy): domain Eukaryota; kingdom Metazoa; phylum Chordata; class Mammalia; order Rodentia; family Sciuridae; genus Spermophilus; species Spermophilus citellus. The sequence goes on along the minus strand of NC_138188.1, from coordinate 28,975,935 downwards.
CAAGCATGTTACTCATTCCTAGACAACTACTTGCGTAACACATAATTTAAACTGCTTCACCATTAATTTATACCTACATACTTAATTCCTTGCTTCAACCTCCAATTATTTTACATTAAGTACCTCAAAATGATACTACTGAATAAAAGCAATCAGAATAAATCAGTAATCTGAGTTTTTAGTTGTAAAACTATAGTTTTATCATTAAACCTAAAGAACAAAGTGTCTAGCTGTGAAATTTTCGCAGGGCACTCTCATCTACAAACAATACACTATCCTTAATAGAACTACAAGAAATGTGCCTTTATTATTTTTAAATGTCAGTTTTTTATTACCAAAAAAAAAAAAATGACTAGGGCTGGGGTGTAGCTCAATGATAGAAGCTGCTTACCATGTGCAAGGTCCTGAGTTTGACCTTCAGCACTGCAAATTTAAAATAATTTAAAAAGTCTAAAACTACTGACTTGGCTTATAAATATTACCACAATAGCAGCTGGATGAAATGTAATAGGAAAGAATCTCAGCAGTAGTAAGAGAAAGAAGAAGTGCTGGGAAAACTAGATATCCACATGCAGAAGATTGAAACTAGTCCCCCTTCTCTCACTCTACAAAAATCAATACTTTACATATATCTTAGAGATTAGTGCTCTATCTGACGTGTGTGGTAAAAATCTGCTCCCGTTCTGCAGGCTCTCTATTCACCTCACTGATTGTTTCTTTTGCTGAGAAGAAGCTTTTTAGCTTGAATCCATACCATTTATTGATTCTTGATTTTATTTCTTGCGCTACTGGAGTCTTAGTAAGGAAGTCGGGGCCTAATACAACATGATGGAGATTTGGGCCTACTTTTTCTTCTAATAGACACAGTGTCTCTGGTTTAATTCCTAGGACCTTGATCCATTTTGAGTTGAATTTTGTGCATAGTCAGAGACAGGAGTTGAATTTCATTTCTTTGCATACGGATTTCCAGTTTTCCCAGCACCATTTGTTGAAGAGGCTATCTTTTCTCCAGTGTATGTTTTTGGAACTTTGTCTAATATAACTGTAATTATGTGGGTTAGTCTCTGGGACCTCTATTCTGTACCATTGGTGTACCAGTCTATTTTGGTGCCAATACCATGCTATTTTTGTTACCATTGCTCTGTAGTATAGTTTAAGGCCTGGTATAGTAATGCCTCCTGCTTCACTCTATTTGCTAAGAATTGCGTTAGCTATTCTGGGACTCTCTATTTTTTCAGAAATTTCATGACTGCTTTTTCTATTTCTATGAAAAATGTCATTGGGATTTTGATTGGAATTGCATTAAATCTGTATAGTGCTTTTGGCAGTATGGTCATTTTGATAATATTAATTCTGCCTATCCAAGAACAAGGTAGATCTTTCCATCTTCTAAGTCTTCTTTAATTTCTTTCATTAGTGTTCTGTAATTTTCTTTGTAGAGGTCTTTCACCTCTTTCATCAAGTTGATTCCCAAGTATTTTATTTTTTGTTTTTTTGAGGCTATTATAAATGGGGTAGATATCCTAGTGTCTCTTTCAGAGGATTTCTCACTGATGTACAGAGGTGCCTTTGACTTATGGGTATTGATTTTCTATCCTGCTACTTTGCTGAACCAAAAATCTTAACACTAAAAAAAACAAATAATCCAATCAATAAATGGGCCAAGGAACTCAACAGACACTTCTCAGAAGATGATATACAATCAATCAACAAATATATGAAAAAACGTTCAACATCTCTAGCAATCAGAGAAATGCAAATCAAAACTAAGATTTCATCTCACTCTAGTCATAGTGGCAACTATTAAGAATCAAACAAACAATAAGTGTTGTCGAGAATATGGGGAGAAAGGCCTGCTCATACATTGCTGGTGGGAATGCAAATTGGTGCAATCAATATAAAGATTCCTTGGAAAACTTGGAATGGAACCACCATTTGACCCAGCTATCCCACTGGTTCATACCCAAAGGATTTAAAAACAGCATACTACAGGGACACAGCCACATCAATGTTTATAGCAGCACCATTTACAATAGCTGAATTATGGAACCAACATAGATGCCCTTCACTAAATGAGTGGATAAAGAAAATGTGGTATATATACACAATGGAATATTACTCAGCATTAAAAGAGAAAAAAATCATGGCATTTGCAGGTAAATGGATGGCATTGGAGAAGATACTGGTAAGTGAAGTAAGCTAATCCCAAAAAAACAAATGCCAAATGTTTTCTCTTATATGAGGATGCTGATCCATAATGGGAATTGAGGGGGCATGGGAGGAATGGAGGAACTTTAGATAGGGCAAAGGGAAAGGAGAGGAAGAGAGGGGGCAGGGGGTAGTAAAGAAAGTGGAATCAGATGGACATTATTACCCTAAGTATTGAGGGGGCATGGGAGGAATGGAGGAACTTTAGATAGGGCAAAGGGAAAGGAGAGGAAGAGAGGGGGCAGGGGGTAGTAAAGAAAGTGGAATCAGATGGACATTATTACCCTAAGTATATATATGAAGCCATGAATAGGGTGACTCTACTTTTTGTACAACCAGAGACATGAAAAATTGTGCTCTATATGTGTACTATGAACTGAAATACATTCTGCTGTCATATATAACAAATTGGATTAAATAAATAATTTTTTTAAAAAATCAAAGTGCATCAAAGATCTTAATGTAAGACCTGAAACTCTTAAAGGACCAGAAGGAAAACACTTCAAGACACTGGCACAGGCAACAATTTCCTGGTGAGGACTCCAATGGCTCAAGAAACAAAAGCAAGAATTGAGAAAGAAGGTTACATCAAATTAAAAAGCTTCTGTACAATAAAGAAACAATTCAACAGAGCTAAGAAACAACCTAGAGAATGCATGAAAATTTCTGTCAGCTATTCATTTGACAAAGAATTAATATCCACAATGTATAAAGAACACAAAAAACTTGGTAACAAAAGAACAAGCAGACAATCAAAAATGATCTGAACAGACATTTCTCAAAAGAAGTACAAATGGCCAATAAATATGTGAAAAATTGTTTCAATATCTTTAGTCATTCGGTACAATGCAAATCAAAACTATGAGACTTCATCTCAATCCAGTCATATGACTATCATCAAAAACTAACAAATGCTGGTGAGATAAGAAGAAAAGGAAACCCTCACATACTATTGGTGGGGATGTAAATTAGTACAGCCTCTATAAAAAAAAAAAAAAAAAAACATATGGAGGTTCCACAAAAAAATAACAATAGACCTATCATATGATCCCACTATACCACTCCTCATATACCCAAAGGAAATGAAGTCAAAATACAAAACAGACAACCTACATAACCATTTTTACTGTAGCATAAGTCACAACAGACAAGATATGGACTCAGTCTAGGTACCTACCATGAGGTGAATGGATAAAGAAAAATGGTATATATAAACAATAGTTACTCAGTCATAAAGGAGGAGGAAATAAAAAAAGAAAAAGGAAATCATGTAATTTGCAGGAACATGAATGGGACTGGAGTACAGCATGTTAAGAGAAATATACCAAACACAGAAAGGTAAGTATTGTGTCTTCTTTTATTTGTGGAAACTAGAGGGGAAAAAAAAATGACCTGGAAATAGATGAGGGAGAAGGAGACTGGGGAGGGGGTTAGACACAATCAAAGGACAATATATGCATATATGGAACACTGTCAAACCCAACTATTTACACAATTAATATGGGTTAATAATTATAAATAAAAACAAAAGGAGGAAAAGAATGGACAGAACAGGTTTTATACTTTTCAGTTGCTGGGTTGATACGGAGAGTGCTTTACTTGTATTATTTCATGTAATTCTCAGAAAACCCTTTGAAGGGGACATTATTGTTTTTCCTGTTTTATAGATGAAGAAATTAAAAATCAAAGTAGTAATTTTCCCAAGATAAAAAGAAACTAATAAGTAGCATAGCCAGTAACTGAACTAATGTCTAACTCTCAGAGACCTCTTTCTTAACTATTATACTATATTCAAATTAATCAGGTAATCAAAATACTTCAAATTAAATAAAGTTCAGGACTAATTTTAGTAGGATGACTAGATTTAGGCTCTAAAAACAAAATTTCTTTTTAACTAAACGCAAATTTGGTGCAAAGACCCTTCTCACCCTCCAAGCTCCTGAAACACACAATAAAAATTGGATACATATTATGAAATTTGTGAAAAAGAAAATGAGGACCATTTAAAACCAGCTTGTGTCTAAGAATATTAAGATTGCAGTCTTAATATAAGATGCCAACAAGACATTTTGTAAATTCAGTCAAAAGACCACAATGAAAACTGGATAAATTCTGGCTAGGTGAGTCAATGGCATTAATAACTAACATTGGGTATGCAGTATTCTGTTTAATGTTTTATCAACAATTTAAATAAATACCTGAATAGCATACTTATTCAAGATGACATCAAGGCTGGAGAGGGGTAGCTACCTTCCTTCATAATAGAAACAAAATTCAAATGAGCTTATCAGGCTATACCAATGAGTAGAAGCAATATACCTCCACCTCCACATTTACAAAAGTATATATATAATTATCACAGATAAATGTAAAAACTTACTACTCAAAAACCAACTACTAAACTACCAGATGGTACAGTTCTAGAATAGTAATTCATGCAAACACTAGGGTAAGCTGATTTCATCCACTTTTAAAGGGCTATTAAAATATCCACAGTATAACTTCATTGCTAAAAAGGCAAACACAATCCTAAACTGTAGGCAAAAAAGCTTTTGGACCAAGGTAATGATGAACCCTTGAATACTTCTAATAATCCAAGCACACCTTAACAAGTCTATATTCAGTTTAAGGCATATTAGAACCTGCTCCGAAGCACGGAATACTATAGTATGCATTTCTGGAAATTAGGCTTTAAAAAAGACCAGTGGGAGGAGTTAGGAATATTTGGCCTAGATAAGAGAATTATGAAGACAGTGCCCAGCCACTACATGAATTTCAGTAGAAGTTTCTAAATAAATAAAGCAGGCATGTTCAAATATTTTAATAAATGTTATCCAGAACATGACATTCTGCCTAGATTAAGGACAAAACAAGCATCAACAGATAAAAGTTTCCAATCACCAGAAACTTTCTAGGACAGGGCACTGGAACCATTTTTACGTGGGCTGGGAACCTGGTCCCCTCTAACCCTAAAAAGACTCTAGAAATGGTCTAGCACAGTACAGGGATTTTTCATTGCCTCCTTTTGCCTGTGGTAGGAAAGTTTCCAGGTAATGAATTTGTAACCTCTGTTAAGTAAGATACTGTAAAATGGTCACTTTCTACATTGAACCTTATATTTCTTTTTTTTTTTTTTAGAGAGAGAGAGAGAGAGAAAGAGAATTTTAATATTTATTTTTTAGTTATCAGCGGACACAACATCTTTGTTTGTATGTGGTGCTGAGGATCGAACCTGGGCCGCAAGCATGCCAGGCGAGTGTGCTACGGCTTGAGCCACATCTCCAGCCCCTGAACCTTATATTTCAGAGCATGGATCCAAAGAACAGTAACAAAATCAGGTTCACATATGGACAATACTTAATACTCCTCAGCTGATGAATTAAAAACTAGCACAATAAATTTAAAACAAGGTCTAGGGGTATAGCACAGTGGTAGAACTTTTGCCTGGTATGCACAGACACACACACACACACACACACACAAAAAACAACCCACAATCACAACTGTTAATAGATAAATATATTTTCCCCATGTTTATAATGCTTAGGAATGAAACAAAGGTTCTACATGTCATTAAGCACTTGTACTCAAATGTTAATTCCAATCTATTGCCAGCAGTGTAATACAAATCACACACACACACACACACAAAAATATGTTTACCTCTAAAGAACAGGTTACACACAAAATTAACCAAATTGATAAGAAAAACAAATCTCTTATTCCTAAAAAGTAGTATAATTTTAATTATACGGTCAATTTTAATGATTTTTTTTTAATAAAAAGCTGCTTAATGTCTAAAAAAAAAAAAAAGTTATAAGAAACCACTTTAATGAGATCCCTAGGTCCTATTGCCTAGAGATAAACTCTGTTAATGGTTTCTTTATATAATGCCAGTCATTTTGTTTTCAGGTAAGCATATAAGTTTTTGGAGGTTTTTTCATTTTCTCCCCTTATAAAATTACAAAGAAAACACACAATAAATACAATATGCTTTCTTCATTCAATAAATCCTAGACTGTTTCTATGTCACCAAAGAATAATCTGCCTCACAGAGCATTTCATTCTTTGGATGTAGTACTCCGATTTTAACTAATTACCTCAAAAACAAAGCACTTAACTTGGTTCCTTTTATGGTTTGGATCTGAAATGCACCCCAAAGGCAATGTGCTGAGGGCTTGGTCCCTAGACTGTGGCACTATTGGAAGCAGTACAATCTCTGGGAGATGAGATTAAGAGGAAAAAACTGACATCACTGGAGGCACACCCTTGAAGAGGATATTAGGACCCTTCTCTCTCTCTGCTTCCCAGCTGCCAAGAGATGAGTGAGCAGCTCTGCTCTACAACATATTCCCTGCTGTGCCGTTCTGCTTCATGCCAGGCCCAAATGCAAAGGAGTGGGCTGACCACAGAACAGAAACTCTGAAACTGAGAGCCAAAATAAATCTTTCCTTTTAAATTGTTTATCCTTTTATATTGTTTATCTCAGGTATTTTGTCACAGTGACACAAAGCTGACTAACTCAGTTCCCATCTTTTGCTACTACAAATGTTGTTACAATAAACACCCTGTAATAACCCTCTTTCTACATTTGTGCAAGTACAGGCTACATTCCTGAAAGTAAAACTGTTGGACATCTATATTTTTTATTCCAACAGCTATTGCTAAATTGATCCCCAAAGGGATTGTGTCAAACTTCCAACAATAGCCAGGAGCTTTTATTTCCCCTGCAATCTAGCCAAGGCTAGCCATGACTACCCTTTCTAATCTTCACCAACCTGATGAATGGAAAATTGTTAATTTGTTTTAATTTGAATTTCTTCCTCACTGAGGTTGAACACTTTTTCATACACTTTTTAGCCATCTGCTATTTTTCCTGAAAGATGCTTCTTCATATTCTCTATCGTATTTCCCTACAAGTTATTGGCTATTTGTTAATTTAGAACTGTTCCATAAGAAACAGCCCTTCTGTCATTTGTTTCAGGTATTTTTATGATTGGTTTGCAGTTTATTACGGACTTCCCCTGCCAATGGTTTTGAGATTTCATCTCATGCTTAATTTTCTAAGGTTTTCAACCATTCTAGCTTTACATTTTTCCTCTGAAAGTAAACCAACTGTGCTTATATCATTTCTTGAATAATCCATCTTTTCTCCTACCAAGTTATTCTTTCTGGAGGTGAACAAAGAAAGGAGTAACAAATAAGACTAATTTAAATTTTAATAGCCTCTTTTTATAGTTACCTCAAATAACTAAAGTACTAAAATACTCAAAAAGTCCTTATATTTGTACCTATGGAAGAATACTGTGTTATCAAAGGAAAATAATTCAATGCAATATCTATGAAAACTACAACTACCTCTTTCACAGAAATGGGTGATTCTAAAAATCACACAGAAATGCAAGGGAACAAAAACAACTATGTTTGAGATCTCATACTTCCCAGTTTCAACTTGCTACAAATGCTGCAGTAATCAAAACAGTGTGGTTCCAGGATCAGCAGGCATGCATGGCAATGGAATAAAACTGAAAGTCCAGAAATAAAATCATAATTTATGGTAAATGCACGGGTGCCAAGACAATTCAATGGAGAAAAATAGACTTCTCAATAAGTGGTACTTGGATAAGTGAATATTCCTTGCAAAAGAAGAAGCTGGGTCCTTACCTCACACAATATATAAAAACTAACTCAAAATGGACCAAATGTGAGAGCTACACAACAAAATTCTTAGAATAAAATGTAAATCTTCATCACTTTAAATAAGCAATAGTTTTTTATACATAACACCCAAAGCACAAAACAAAAAACACAAATTGAACTTTATCACAATTTTAAATTTTTTTTATGCAAAACCTTCCATCAAGAAAGATGAAAAAACAATCCATAGAACAGGGGAAATATTTGCAAATCATATAAGGGTCTTATACATATTGATGCAAATACAAACTTTTTTTATGGTGGTGTAAATGCAAGTTCAGGATACATTCTTATCTAATATCCAGAATATAATATACACAAAGAACTCTTTTACCTCAAAAATAAAAAAGCAAATAACCAAGTTACAAAATGGTTAAAGAATTGAACAGACAGTTCTCCAAAGATATACAAAGATATCCAACAAGCATATGAGAAGATGCTTGATATCATTTATCATTAGGGTAATACAAATCAAAACTAGAATGTAGAACCACCTCATATCCCCTATGACAGCAATTAAAAAAAAAAAGTAGAGTGTTAAGAGAGAATATGGACAAATTAATTAGTATTTATATTACCAATGACAATGAAAAATGGTACAACCACTGTAACAGTTTCCACATGGTAAACAGTTTCCACATATTAAACAGAATATTACAACTCAGCACCTTCCACTCCTCTAATACACCCAAAAGAAACGAAAAATACATTCACAGAAACATGTACATTAATTTCACACTGTTTTATTTAACTAACTTCCATCAACTGATTAATGGGTAAATAAAACATGATATATCAATAACAATATTTTATAGCCATAAAAAAGAATAAAACATGCTATAACATGGATAACTCGTGAGGTATTATACTAAAGTGAAAGAAGCCAGAAATAAAAGAATAAAAGGCCATATATTGCATAATCCCATTTATATGAAATACCCAGAACAGGAAAATCCAGAGACAGAAAGTGACTTAGTGTTGCTAGGGGCTGGGAAGAGGGAAAAATGGGAAGCGAATGCTAATAGGTAAAAGGTTCCTTTTGCAGGTAATAAAAATACTCTAGAATTAGATCAATATACAATTTTATGAATATATAAAACACCACTATATTGTACTTTAAAAAAAACAGTGAATTTTATGGTATGTGAATCATATCTCAAAAAAAGAAAAAATAGAGGAAGGAAAGAATAAAGTCTGCAAAATAAACTGTGATTTACCATAGCAACAAGAGAGTAAACATTCAGTCTACAGGACTCTGGGTCTAAAACAATGCACCCAGAATGAAGATTTGTTAGGTGACTGACTTCAACACTGACACTGGTAATTATGGGACCATAGATAATATAAATTTCAAAGAGCACAAGATGTTGAATCAAAAGCTATAACTAAGAATCTAAGCAAGCAATTCCAGAGAATGACTGTCAAAGCACAGTTCCTTTCACTTTAACTGCTATTAGGCAATTCATTAGAGTTCTACCTAACTTTGAGGAAATTTAGTATTTTTTTTTTAAGAATAGCTCTTTACTACAAATAAATGGAAGAGGAATATGGCCACATTTACTTCAAAAAATTTCAAGAAATAATTAAAATCAAACAGAATGTAGGAGGAATATAAAAAAAACAAAAACAGTAACAAATGAACCTAATGTTTATTACAAATTAATAATAACAACCTTACGGAGATAGGCAAGAAAAGAACTAAACCAAGTTACTATGGAAAATAGTATGTGCCTTTGTACTGTAAAGCTAAAGACAAATACTATACTATACTCTAAAAATGTGTTTCTCACAGGGGAATGGTTTAGCAATTCTGAAACTACTTTTATGGGCATGTATTAGGATTGAACAAAGTAAGTCAATATTGGTGAATGAAAACCAGATTTCTCACTTTTGGAGAAAAGAAGAAAGAGAAGAAGCATGGATAGGGAGAAGGATAGAATAACCTTGTTGGAAGGAGACAGGAATTGGCAAGATCCATGTAAATTGTAGCTCAAAAAAAAAAAAAAAAAAAAAAGGAAGCAAAGAACAAAGTCTGCAAAATAAACCATGATTTACCATAGCAACAAGAGAGTACAAATTCAGTCTACAGGACTCTAGGCCTAAAACAATGCACCCATAAACATCCATAAGCACTCACAGTATTTTTATACACACATGGGTGGATAGATAAGGAAATAAAAACATTACATGTATGCATGTTACTATATAGATTTTGCTATCTAATGAGAGGACCTAGAAGCAGTGACACCACGGTAGCCTTGAGCACACATGGCACCCAGATCTTGGTTTCTAGATACCTTTCTCTACAAAATGAAATCAGCTCCTTTGGAAAAATGGTTAATTCCATCCTGTGGTACCCAGAAAGTAAACTAGTACTCACAAAATGTGAGAGCACTATAGAAAAGACACAGGTAAATATTTGAATAACCAAAGTTAGTATGATTTGAGCAATTTAAAATATTGATTTTAATCTATTTTTAAAAAGCAAAACAAAATACAAATCCATGTAAATAAATGGATAATTAATAAATGGAGGAAAAGGGACAATACTGCCTTAACAAAATTCCAATTAATGAATACAGTAGGAATTAGGGAAAAAGAAAATCATCATTAAGCAAACACAACAGGGATAACTGTTGCCTACAGGAAGCAATGATAGATGCGAAAATTAGCCTGTGACAAGTACGATGAGACACAGGATATTTTGTGTACTCAGAGTACCTACCCACTAGAGCATGGTATTAATTAAATTATTAATCACTTTCACACCACAAAGGTAAAGTTAACATATGTTATTAGTTACAAAGGGAAAAACAGTTACTTTACAATGGAGAAACCTGGCAGACACCACTTTAACCAAGTGATCACATTAACTTCACCAGTCATAAAACATACTAACCAGGAGTAAACACATGATTAACTCAAATTGAAGGATGTTTTAAAAAACAACTGACCAGTACTCTCCAAAAGTGTCTAGATCATCAAAGATGAAAAAGACAAAAAGGACTTGAGAATTTTACAGGAGACTAAGAAGACAAGGTAGGATACTGAACTGGATCCTAGGATAGAAAAGGATATTTTATAAACATAAATTTCCTGATTTTGGTAATTATACCACAGTTATGTGAGATGTTATCATTAGGAAAAACTGGGCAAAGAATATCTACGAACTCTTTATACTATTTCTGTAGTTTTTATGTAAATCTAAAGATACTAAAACGCAAAAGTTTAAAAGACTCTAGAAAAACCTTTCCTCTATAGTTAGATTTACACAGAAAAGTTAAAACAATTATACCTAAACTATACTGCCACTCTGGAAAGAATTTAGTATTTTCTGATCATGAAATTAAAGAAGTGGGCATAATACCCCATTTACTAATTCATCTATCTATATAAATTATTAAAGGTCCAAACATAAATTTAGTACAAGTACAGGGAAAAGGATATCAGATCATCTCAATATTTTTTAAACCTGTTAATTTTGTAATATCACAGCAAACCTGGCATGGTGGCACACACTTATAATCCCAGCAACTTGGGAGGCTGAGGCAAAAGGATAACAAGTTTGAGAACAGGCTTAGCAACTTATTAAGATTCTGTGTCAAAATAAAAGACAGAAAGACCTGGGGATGTAGCTCAATAGTAGAGAGCCCAAGATCAATCTCTAGTACCACGAGGGAGGTAAGAGTAAAAGAATAGTGCAAAATCAAAAACAAAAATAATTGTAGTAATAGCAGTTTAAAAAAAAGTTTAAAAAGACTTTTGGACCTCCTTTATTAGAGATATCATTTCCTTGGAATCTATGCCACTAACTGTTATTCAACTGCAGTAACAAATGTTAGATTCTTTCATACCTTTTCTTCGTATTTTCATACAACCAAAGACATTCATTTCAGAAATCAGTTAACTAGTGAGATTAATCTTACAGACTATGGCACACCAAACCTCTATGAAATCAAAGTCATTACTGTGGCATCCTTCACATGGTATGCTTACTGACTTACATGGTTACAGGTACAATGCGGAGTTATAGAACCTTCTTACAAGTTTACTGTCAGATACAATTGAATAGCACCAAAAAATATTAACTTTGAATCCTACAACTTTTAAGTTAAATGAGAATTTATTTGCTGCCACAAAATGCACCCTATTACTTATATATTATTTTCCATTTTAAGTGGTTTAAATACGTTTAAATAATCTTAGTTAAATATGAAAAAAAGGAAAAATTCTATTTCTAAATTCCACCTACAATAAAAGACTCATCAGTAAGGGTCTAATAAACAGTTTACTAAACTGAAACACCTTTACTTATAGCAATCCCAAGCTATAAAGAAAAGTGAACCAGTATTTTTCCCAAAAGAGAAAGCAACAAAGAATTTCCAGTGACTCCCTAAAAATGAATGCCTTACAAACACACACACACACACACACACACACAAAAAAAAAAAAAAACCTATACATTATATACGCAAACATTAAACACTGAGCCTATGACTAGAAGGCATTGCTAAGGGAATGGTATTAGAAATGAAAATATAGGTGGTCATGTCCCTAAAAAGAGTGAAAGAATTGACAGTAACATCACACCTTACAATAAAGTAAACAGGTAATTAACAAGCAAAAGAAAGCCATCTACTACAGATTCTAATAAGTAAATTTGAGGAATAGTTTCTGATTTTAGGAATGTCTACTTGGAATTTTATAAATGGATAAAAAGGGAAAAGACATTACAGACTCAAAAAGCCTGGCCCACTCCAAAAGAAATAATTCAGGACACTTCAGACTTGATTTCAAAGAATGGTAACATTGCACTTAAATAATAACTGTCTCAAGAGCACAAAATGCACTTAAAATGTACTTACAGGCTAAAAAGTCAAATTAAGAGCTGAATTTCACTGACAAGTAGCTACAATTTTTAATCTAGCTTTCAAAGTTTTTATTTACCAGTAAATACACTAGTAAATTATAAAATACTAAAATCCTAAACCAAAGTAGAATCAAATTAATTTGAAAAACCATGAAAAAAGGATTAAGATTATAAAAGCTACTATGTTTCCTAGGCATCTAACTCATGTCTCAGAAAAATGCATAAAGCCTTGAAATTAGAGGCCAAAAGATTCGTGCCCAAAAGTAACTTCCTTAAATACATTCATTGACTAGAATAAAGAAAATCACTAACCTAGCAACTCTTTCATACCAGGCCCTTGTACACTCTGCCCTGTTTAATCTTAATAAACCTGAGAAGAGTCATCACCATCTCTTCAAACATGAAAAAAAAAAAAATTGAAGCTATGAAGAATTAAATTCCTTGCCTTTGGTTGGAACAGTGTTTCTCAATCTTTGGCAGCTCTGACATTTGGGACTAGATAATTCTTTCGAAGAGGGAGGTGCTGACTTGTGTATGGTAGAATGTTTACCAGCATCCCTGGTGGCATTCCTGTATCTGTGACAACCTAAAACGTCTCAAGGCATTGCCAAATGTCCCTTGCAGGGCAAAATCATCCCAGGTGAGAACTACTGAGTTCAAATGGAAGACAGCATTTTCATTCAATCAAGGATAGGTATGTATCAGACTGTTCAAAAAGAATAAGGGACAACTTGAAGGTCTCTGCCCTCAAGAGCTCACTTTGAACCCTGGTCTTCCAACTCAACTGGTGCTCTCTTTCAAACCTCCCTCCACACACAGCCCTCTAAAGGCTCACACCATGAACTTTCTGACCTTCTATAAGTGTCCCACCCCCACAGTCCCTAAATTAGCTCACTCCTCCAACCATCATCAGTGACACCTCTACTCAACCCACTTAGGCTGGCTTGACATCTTGCTGTCACTTCTGACAAACTCTCCATTGATTCCCCAGTTATCTGGTCACTACCCAAGTCGTGCTGGGTTTTCCTAAGAGTAAAATATCTCTCCCAGTCATCGATACTCTCCATTCCCATCACTCTTAATAGATACAAACCCTTCTCTCTTATCTTTCTCCTAACAGAAGATATCAGAAAGAACTAATCTCTTGGTCTCTCATGTGAATTAAGGGTATATATCAAGATATCATAACTGAACTATAAACTTTCCAGTGTAGGGTAGTCAGCAAAGACCACATCTTTTTCTGGGGTGGGAAGGAAAGTGGAATTTCCCATCTCACTGGCTCAAATATACTAACTTCAAAGCCAGATGTTAACTCTCAGTAAACAGCAGCCCTCACAAGTATTAACAAAAGGACATAGCAGAGATTAGTTTGCATGCCATTGCAAAGTGGCTTGTATGCTATTTCTGGCACTCTTGCCATGAACAGCTTTTGCCTGCTCCAAGGAAATGTAAATGACATTCAACAGAGGAAGTAAGGTACAACTATCAAAGAAAGCTTGAACCAAATAGTATTCCTGCCCCTGCCAATGTAGAAACCCATATGAAGGCAGGTAAAGCTCTCTGCGAGGAGAACATTAAAATAGACAAACAAAATCTAGTAAAAAGACTACCAAGGAGATATACATATCTCTTATATAACATATATGGATAATATCATAGCATCAAACATATAATTTACTGAAAGTGAAAGGCTGATTTAAGATGGGAGGAAATCCAGAACCTGTTACAACAGTTGATTTAGCCCTTAGGCAGAGAATAGAATTTTACTGTACCAATGTTCCTTAGGAAATGTTTCATCCTTTTTAACTTCAAGGCACCAAAAGATAAAGACACTATAATAAATTCAATCTGAAATGCATAAACTAATCAAAATTTTTAACTTATATTTCAGATTTTAAAAAAAAAGTTCAAAAAAAAGATGATAGGTAACATCCTAAATGTTTCCACTTCAGTTTTCCTATACAAAGCTGAATATCAAACCACTGTGTAGACCAGCAAATGCATTCAGTATTTAAGTTTCTGCTGCTATACTAACTATAAGATTGTTTTAAGTAGGTAAATAAATAATTTCTGTAACTATAGTTCAACGTCTTAGAGCTTTCTAAGAATATAGTACTAAATTGCTGCATTTCCTCTTGGGGGGGGGTGGGGGCGCACAAATTTAAGTCAGCATGTTTATGAAATGACCAAATCTCAAACCAAAAGGCCTTACTTAAAAAATATATAAAGTATAATTAACAGGCTTATTAAATAATTCCAATTCACACATTCTCTAACGTCTGTCACAGGGTAAAAAAAAAAAAAAAAAAAAAAAAAGGTAGAGACTGAAATTGAACTAGAAGCCAGTTACAGGCACCCTAAGATAATGCTCCTGACCCTTACTACCACTGTTCTATTGACAATAACCTATGGCAGGCTTTAGTATTTCATTCAAACTTTTTCTAAATGTATCACAAGCTTTGCATAAAACTAACCTCATAAAACACAAGTGGAGTAATTTACTTTTAATTCCAATTTTATGTTGTCAAGAACAACTTAGGGCCTAAAGACAGAAGATGTATTAACAAATGTATATAAACGCTGGCCATAAAAATTCAGGAGGAAAGTATTCTAAGTTTCTTTCTTTCTTTGAGAAATCCTTTCCTATATGAAATCATGGCATTAATATAACAGTTCACACAACCAGTTTTTAATTTTACTGTCTTTTACCAACTCTTGTGAATAGGAAAAGCATAAAGATAATTTTGTCATAACTGATTCCTGAAACAATTACAGAAGAAATTTGTCTCTTAACAAAGCAAACGTACGGCAACCTCTGGAGCTGACACTTAGGATATCTTTAAGATATTATATGTAAGAACAATGAATTTAAAATTCACCCCAGTTAATTTTACCAAGCCATGATGTTTCTTCCATCTCAAAAATAAAATTTAACCTTATAAACCATATTACAGTAAACTAAGATCTCAAAAGAAAAATCACTCTTGGACCCAAGGGGTGTGTTCCCTAGGAAACTATTTGTTTCATGATGCTTCAGTTCAGAGAAATGAATTCTGCTGACAGTAAATGAATGATAAAATTAAGACAAATCAAGTACTTAGGGTTCAATTGTATTGCTTACAAATAATAATCTCTTCAAAATCCTTTCTCTGGCTTAAATTACTGTGTGTATATATACACATGCATATACATATACATTTATATACTTTACTGACAAAGTTGCAAATAAAATAGATTACATTTTTCAGATTTAAACATATATAATATCTTTATAACCTGGTTTCCTATTTCAAGTTAAGGGAATGTAAAAGGTGGTTTTCTTTTTCTTTCTTTTACCAATTATCCTAATAGTCTTTTTTTTGAGACATTCCTAGATGATTAAGAATTTGAACTGAGTAAGACATTATTTTAAAAAGTAAATACTATCACTATCAATTGCCACCAAAAGAGATGGATTATTTTCTAGACCTAACAGCTCTGCCTATAATCTTAAATCAACTATGTCTCAACTCTTAAAGTATATTGTATTTCTATCCACTAGTCAAAGACATTTAAGCAACAGTAAATAGTTTCATGAGCATGAAATTTACAATGGGTTTTCTAAGGCCAATTTATTCTAAAGAATAATTCATTAGGAATAGAAAACTTTTTGCAAAATTCTACAGGTAGAAATATCTTTTCTAATAAGTCAACCCTTTAAACATACCAACAATTTTTATAACTAAGAAAAACAGTTGTTTACCTGTGTATCTCAGATTACTAAGTGGTAACTATTTAAACTTGTGACAAACATGTAAGGAGTTCAGGTCATGGATAAAATCCTTCCTCACAAATGGATGTCTAGGACCAGTCCCTGAAATTCCAGGAAATTAGCATTTCAGATGCTCGTAGTGTGGCACTAAGTATTCATGAAACATCCTGAGGACTTTGGCTAAAAGCTTTGCTGACAAAGTTTAAGTGGGAGAAAGGTCCAGAAGAAACTTAAGCACCAAAAAAAAAAAAAAAAAGAAAAAGAAAGAAAAGAAAAGAAAAAAGAAAAAAATCACCATTGCTGAAGGGAAGGGGATGAAGTCATTTCCTCCTAAAAAGTAACCACTGTAGATATGACACACTACTTAAGAACATCCACAGTGATGCTCTAAGGACCTACTATACCATTCTCACCTAGATATAACTTATCTGTGGACCTCCTGGAGTTCTCTGTTTCTGGAGAACAATAGCATCATTCACTCACTCATGAAAGCTGGGTGCCAACCACTATTCTGGCCAGTTGCATATCAGACTTCATTTATTACACCAACCCTCCAAGAAGGAATTATCTCAATTACAGATGATTAAACTTAGAAACTGAGAAAACAATTTTTTAGAAGGGGAAAAAAACACCTTTATCTACACTGGTTTCTGGCTTCTTGGTAGGCTTATTTTTCCTATAGGCTTAAAGCACTAGAACTATAGAAAATTCCTTACTTAACTCCACCTGTCACTTAATAATGACATCTTCATCTTGAGCATTTTGGCCACCACTGAACAACATTCAACTGTCCTAACAACATTTTTTTCAGGTGGCACATTAGTATGTATCAAACAGCAGTCTATTTACAGTTAACATATACTGAGCATTTAGTGTATGCTAGACACGGTTTAAATGCTTACAACCACCTCATAGCAAGGTAAGTTCTATCATTATCTTTATTTTTACAGATGAAGAAACTGAAGCACAGAAAGCTTTAATAATTTGTACAAGGCCAAATAACATTAAGCAGAGATTCTGCATTCAAATAAGGCTGCCTAATTCCACAACCCATACTCTTAAACTCTATTCCCCCCACCAAAGATAATTTACACACCATTTCTCATTTAATCCTCTCAATTTTATGAGCTAAACATTTTCAGTCCCAACTAAAAGGATAATAGAAGCTCAAAAACGTGAAGTAATTTGCCTAAAATAATTAAGGATTTCAGTGGTTAAGGCAACATTTGAATGTATTTTTGTTTCATACTTCCAAACTGCCAATACTGCATTAGGTCAAAACTTTAAAAAGGCAAGAAATAGTGATGTATGTATTTTAAGATGATCAATAGCTCTTGAAAAATTCTAGGATAAACACAAGTTCTTTAAAAATATTTACATATGAAAAAGAAAAAACATAATGGTAGTGAGAAATTGACAAAAATAGTCTCTTGATGGTCAAAAATAATGGGGTAGAAAGCATTACAAGTTTTTAATAAGACTCGTATAGTTTTATAATATGAAGACACATCATTAATATTTGGCCATAAAATAAAGAAACAAGCATATACCATGCTTCTATCTCACAACCACCCCCTCCCACCTCAGCAGATAATGAGAGTCAGCTTTATTACTCATGCTTTTCTTCCTAAGACATCAAGAAAGAAAGCCAAAAGCTAAGAATCCACCTACTTAGGCTACTTTCTTAAATTTGGTAACATTCTGAAAATAAAAGCTCATGAACATAGTGTTTTAAATGTTAAGATATTTCTACCAAGTAATATATATATTTAATATTCTATTTTGAAAAAAAAAAATCCTTTTCTTAAGTCTGTAAAGACAAAGAGATAAAAGGCTCATAGAAATGATTTTCCCATATCATCAGACAAAAACATCACTGCTTTCAAATGCTATTTCTGAAGACTCAATTAGACAGTATAACTCCTCTACAGTTATACACTTTAGTATTTCAGAAAATGTCTTCCAGCAATTATCCACCCAGAGTAAAAATGGGCAATATAATCTTGCTTTTCATCACACTTCCTACTTATCCCAGAGGTCTCAGCATTACAGATTACTGCATCTTTAAAAAAAAAAAAAAAAAAAAAAAAAAAACACCCATTTTAAAATTACTAGTCCTACTTAGACAATCAGGCTTCACTCTCAACAATGGAAAAAACAAATTAGAAGCAGCAGCAGCTCAAACACAGATCCTCTGCACCAGATACAGATTTCAAAAACCAAAAGATACAAGAGAGAAAACTGTAATTTAAGTATCTTTTATTGTATGGAGAGGGTTTGAGGGGGAGACGGAGGATGATTACACACAAGCCAGAAATCAGTCCAAAGTGATGTTCCGGAAAGGGAAAAAAATATATTTATTCAGAATTCTTCAACAATTTTTTAAAAATACCAGTGCTGTGTATGAAAATCTTCATAAATATTTTAAAATGCCCAACGAAGCAAGTAACATGAATGGGAATCTAATGTGTTCAAACAGGTTCCACTGTCAACCTCCTAAAGGATGTTTTGAAATAGGGTGGAACTTTAAAAAGGGAAATCACCTCTTAAGATTTCATTAAACACAAGAAAACACAAGAGGTTTTGGATTTTTTTTTTTTTTTGGCGTGTGTGTGTGTGTGTGTACACCAAAAGACAATGAGTTTCCCCCCCAAAGCTAGAGATCTAAAAATTGTTTTCTTTCTTATAAATCAATGTAGTCACACAAGATATCAGGGCTTGATATGCAAATATACAGATAAAATCCATCCCCTCCCCTTCCTGTTTCCACTTCTCCTGGAGTGATTCCTTTCAAATGTCCGTTTAAACATGCAAGATGCCATCTAAAATGAAAACTTCCTTTCCATTTCCTACGCTAAAGAAAACTGTAATTTCCCAGGAAAGGAAAATCATGCTGTCACCCACAGAACATTAATCCTTGAAATGCCCGTGTTACCAACATAAAAGCTAGGTACCCTTAGAAAGCAAATCCTCGGACACTTTACAAGCAAAGAAAAATAAAATAAAATCACGAAAATAAAAAGGTGGAAAAAGACAACTTAAAGGCAAACCACCACACCCTCAACTCTACATTGCAACCCATCTACCAGGGCCCTTTACCTTCATTTTCCATCGAAACTGCACTCGAGTTGATGGCTACAAAGTCTTTAGTGTCAGCCACAGCCACACTGGGAATAGAGAGGAGAGGAGGACAAGGAAGAGAAGCCCCCGGAATCCCAGGCTGTCACCCCCGCTCCCGGCCACGCGTCCCACGGCTGCTCCCACCACCCCTAGCAGCTGCATCTGCAAGAGAAATCAGGAGAAGCGGAGCTGACGAGAGAGGCAGAGGAGGGCGACCCCTGCCCAGCCGCCACCTCCGGAGCCCCCAGGTTCCTCGACCGCCCGCCCTCTCTCCCTCCCGCGACGCCCCAGCTCACACCGGCGGGGCGGTGCCCCAGAAACGCTCTACAGCCAGGGCATCCCCGGACGCCCCCTTCCCTCGGGACCTAGAAGTTTCTAGAAACGGGAGCGGGAGATAATCCCAGTACCCACCCAAAACCCAGAACCCCCTTCTCCGGGCTGCGAGGACTCACTCGCGGGGGCGTCCCGCGCGCCTCAGGCGAAAAGGAGCGGCTTGCAGCGCGGCGGCGCAGGACAGGAGTCGTGAGGGAAGACCGGCGGGCGGGGAGGGGAAAGGAGAGGAGGTGAGAGGGCCCGTCACGGTCAGCCCCGCCGGCTCCGCGCGACCGCGCTGGTCTGCTCCCGCCTCCGCCTCCTGCGCTCCGCCCCTCCCCGCCGCTGGCCGCCCCGGAGCACCCCGCACTCCCGGGCCCGCCGCGGACCGAGCTTTGTAGCTACTACTTCCGCTGCGAGAGGCGCGCGCGCAGGCGCATTCCCACTCACGGATAGCAAGGCGGAAGTGAAGCGAAGGCCCAGTCGGCTGCCCGAATGGGCGCTGTTTGGGGCCCGAGTAGTCTGGTAGGAAGGCGCGAGGGGTTGGCGGCCCGATTCGTCCCTGCCTGCCTTGTGGCGGCGGCTCCTCGCTGACCCCCAGAACGGTGCCTGCCCGTGCTACACACCCAATGGGCGCGAGGGTCGGAGGCCCGCCTGCCCCCCGCGCCGGCCACGCATTCCCAGGAGGCGGCCATGGGGTCGAGCCAGACGGACAGGCACAGTCATGGCCGCTGCCCCAGAGGCGTTTGAACGCTCTCAGTAAATTCGACAGGGAAAGCCCCTCCCGTCTGGTGGCCGTCACAATCTCGGCAGGCGACGCGGAGGGCCGCCAGAGGATGGGGTGATCGCGGAGAGGCGCGGGTGTTCCTGCCCTGCACCGCTGCTCCCCGAACGGCCTCCGGCGCTTCGCACCCTCCCTTGCAAAACACCTGCTCTTGGCCGCTTCACTCTTGTGAGAGCAGGTCACCGTGGGGCTACTTCACAAAATTCTGACTGGGTTTGGGGTGTGCTTCGGTACCCATGTATAATGGAAGTGCAAAGGTTCAAACTCAACTGGAGGAAAGACTACTGACCTTTACTTTCGAGTGTATGGAACCAGAGAGGCTAAAAGAGCAACTAGAGAATATTACTCAGGCGATGGAAATTGAAGAACAGACCTTACCGTTGACCGCTAGCAATGTCTCTTGCCACGTTAACCTTTCCCATGCTCAGCACCTCACAGAGACCCCCTATTAATGCTTCTTGATGGACGATTGGTTTTAATAAGCCTTGGTGAGCTAGACACAGTAGCCGTTGAACGAATGCTTCTCGCATCCTTATCCACTAGAGGGCAGAACTACACCTGGTGAGTTACTATGCATACTCCAAAGCACCCCAGGCCACTCAAGAAAACCCCTGCCCTATTTGCAAGAGGTGTTTTCTTCATCAACCCATCGCAGATTTGCCACTTAACTCAGGTCCTGTAACATAATTCAGTATGCTAAGCACATGTCCAATAACAAATGCAATGAGTTGCCTGTTTTCATGTTTGGTCCACAGTTAGTTGAGCTAGTCTAGTATCAAAACTTCTGGACAGCTTCTAAGTTAACGCTTTTTCAAAGATATATTGAGCTTCTATTCAGTGAGTTTACTTCAAAGCTGCACTATCAAGTAGATTTCTAATCTAAGTTACTATCTATGATCCATTTTGACTTGCATGCTTTAGTGATTTTGTCTGCATAGTGGCATTTCCTGATTTGTACACTAAATATGCTCTCTTGCTCAAAGTTATCATTTTGTAATAATTATTACTGTACTTGATGAACCTTGATACTAAACACAAAGTATCTAAGGTAGGAAATTATTCCATATAAACTAGTTGATATTAGTATATGGTCTTATAAAATACAAGGTTGTCTTATTGTACAAAGTTTGGCTGAAACAGGGTGCTGGGGACTGAACCCAGGGCCTCAGCTGTGTTAGGCGAGTGCTTTACCACTGAGCTATACATCCCTAGCTTGGAAACATTTTATGTAAGCAACCTCTCCGAATTTTCTGTTGTACCCTGCAATACTCCAGTAATAGCATTGAATCCATAAATAAATACCCAAAATATTTACAGCACCAAAAGTGGCCTACACTTTTTGATTGCCTAAATTCTGAAAACCACAAAAGAAACTGAATAAGACCAACTTTACCCAGAAGGATTGTTACATACTTAATTCTTCATCCACTACCAGTCATCTTACAAATTCCTAGGACCGAAAGCAGCAAAGAGCCTGAAATGATAGGTGGTTCAACCATTTAGTTGATCTGTGATCCTCATCAACATATCTCTACAGAATGATTCTCTATTCTGAACCAAAACACCTCTCCCACCAAGCTGACCAGCATCAGTAGCACCAACTTTGACTTCCAGGGTGTATTAAGGATAGAATTTATTACGAATGTGGATATGTTTTGTGTACGAAGGATACCATTAATAAATAGTGTTCCAGCCAGAGCAGTGGGGAATTCTTGGAGCAGAGGAGACCAAACTAAACTGACATAAGATCATTGAATAGCCATCTGTACCTCCTCATTTTGGAGGAAGGGGAATAAAATATATGTGTACTTCAGATGTAAGTTTTAAATACACATACACATATGCATACACACTACTCTTCTTAATAAGGTTGTTATAAGATCTGAAAAAATGAAGACAGGTTTTAAATTATAAGCACTATGAAAGTGAAGTTATCATACAGATAAACAAGCAAAAACTGGAATATTAGCTAAACTGAGATTAATGTGAAAAAAATGTATTATATCCAAAGTTCCTCTGATTTATTCCTTAAAAACCAGTCCTAAAATATTGGTTTTACCCATTTTGTTTTTAATATTCAACCCACAATATTAAATGCATCTGATGAAGGCCCTGAGTTCAATCACCACTATGGAAAAAAAAGGGGGGAGGGGGATACTCAAGCAATATGAGGAAATTTGTAAGTCTTCTCTGCCTGGGAGAAATATTTACAAATGGGATAGACTGCAGAAGAATGGTCATGATGTTCTAATTTATTTATACTATGACTTATTCCACAAAGGATGTGAGGCATCTTGTTTTTAATATCAAATTTGACAGCTGACATTTTTATAAACCTAGATGATAAAGGAACTCCTTTAGGATTTAAAAACTAAAACTTGGAAAAGGTTATTTTAAAATATTTCATCAATTAATGTTTTTTTTAAAAAAAAAAAAAGCTTGTAATATTGTCCAAAATACCAGAGATTAATAGTTAAGAAATTTCACCTAGCTACTAAAAGAGAGATTCGCCTCATTTTGGTGGGTTTTGTTTCATTTTTGGTGCTAGAGATTGAACCCAGGACATTGTGCATGTTAAACATGTGCTGTATCACTGAGCAATAACCCTCAACCCCAGAAATTATCATTTTTTAATTGAACATTTTATAAAAAACAGGGTTTTTTTTGTTTGTTCTTTGCAGTGCTGGGGATCCAGCCCCTTGCACATGCTAGGCAAGCACTCTACCACTGAGCTATACCATCTAGCCCACAACACTATTTTTTTTTAAGAGAGAGATTTTTTAATATTTATTTTTTAGTTTTCGGTGGATGCAACATCTTTTATTTTTATGTGGTGCTGAGGATTGAACCTAGCGCCCCACGCATGCCAGGCGAGCGCGATACCGCTTGAGCCACATCCCCAGCCCCCCACAACACTATTTTTATAAGCTAACCTACTTCAAGAGAACAGCAGAATCATTTTTCTTCTAACACAATGAATAACATGCTAAGTGTCAAGTTCAGGGAAATATAGATTTATTGCAAAAAAAAAAGTCATATAAAATCAGTGTCTAACAACTACCTGCCAGAATTGCTATAAATCTGCTTGGTTCCATGTTTTAACAGTGTTGGAGTACAAATTGAAAACAAAAATTAAAAATTGAAGGGCTCAAATATGAGCTGTAATTGGTTGTGTTGTTTTGGTTTTGGTTTTTATGGTCCTGGGCATTGAACATAGAGAATCTCTACCACTGAGCCACTCCCTCAGCTGGCCTCAAATTTGCAGTCCTCCTGCTTCAGCTGCCGGAGGTACAGGGATTACAGGTGTGCACCATCATGCCCAACTTGGTTGTTTTTAATACCAGATAGATCTGCAAGTACTCTGCAAATATTTTATCACCCACAAAATTCCATAGCCTCTTATACACCTACTATCTTCTAAGCAAAATATTTGATGAAAATTTGAAGTATACTCTGAATATTTATTTTCAAGGTCTGTAACATTAACTGAGTTGTTAAGTCTATACTATCAATCTCTTGTGGGTTGGAGTTAAGAGTAGACAGGGACACAGCTGAGGATAAGAAAGGGAAGGAGAGAGAACAAGGCATGAGTCCCAAGTCCAAGAGTCAACTTCATTATTTCTTTGGAAAATAGACTTACAATCTTCCAAATTACATAAACCCTAGGAGTTGTTTTGAAATGTAAATGTCCCCATTCTGAGCCGGACATGGTGGCACACATCAGTAATCCTAGCAACTCCAGAGTCTGAGGCAGAAGGATTGCAAGTCCAAGGCCAGCCTCTGCAACTTAATGAGATACTGACTTAAAATTTGAAAGAAAAAAAAAAAGCCAGTGGTAAAGTACCCCCTTGGTTCAATCCTCAGTACCTAAGGAAAAAAAAATGATACTATTCTGGGGACTTGGGGTAGAGCTCAGAGGCAGAGCATATAACTTGCATTCATAAGACCTTGAATATAATACCTAGCATGCGCGCGCACACACACACACACACACACACACACACACACATTTGGTTTCCAAACTTGCAAAATTCATCTCTGTCCTCAAAACATTTGACTGTAATAAATATGTAATGATGACCTATTGAATAAATAGATAATCTGGAAAATGGGTCATCCTAAAGCTCTGTTGTTGAATGAATAAATTCTAGCTTTGACTTTGCTACTTGCTTCATATGAACAAATTAAATCCAAGTTTCTACTTTCCTGTAAAACAAAGGGGAATTAAAGGATTTTGAAAAGTATAAAAGGAAACATACATCTCCAAAACCACAAAGAAGTTAACAAGGACAACTTGATCTGAACAAGAATTAAGTCCTAATCAGTATTGAGCACTGCCAAGAGCAGATAAGCTTGCAAGCTCAGATTTTGAGCCCAGATGACCATTTGAAACTGAGATAACAATACTCAGGTGCTTATTTCCATGCATGTAGGAAATTTCAGCTGAGCCTGTGCCTTGGATTTTGATGGCATGCCTATCAATTCTTGACAAAACCAAAAGTACTATAATTTCCATCTCACTCTTCCATCATTTCTTTAGGGATCAAGGAAGTTATTCAGTTCTTGGACAACTTGTAGGATGTTCACAAACAATAGGCCTTAGAATAGCCAAGTAAGCTACATTGACACTGACCGTATTCTATTACCTTGGAAAGCTTTGCTGATGGTTTGTCATAAATCATTCAATCTATGGACCAGATTCCATATCATGTTTATAGGTCCCCAGCTGTCCTCACAGTTATTACTCATTTTTCATTCAACTGCTTTCTCAATTTCACATCAAAAACATTTCAATCTCTCTTTATCCTACTGCATACTAGGATCTGAGAGAGCTTTGGGTAAGGTTTCATTTCCTCATACCTTCAAAATGGCACATTTTGCACTTCAGTTTTCTGTCCCAACTAGAAGACAAATATTTTTTGCAAAGCTTGCATTTTGCTTGAATGTATCCCATGTCTTTTCATGCCCCCCACAGAAATCATCTCTTTCAACTGTGCTTCCTATTGTGAAAATAATGAGAAAAAAGGCATAAAAATGCCATTATGATAATAAATTAGGGAGATAATAGCACAGAAATAGCCCAAGGCTTTACAAGGATCCTGAAGTTTAGCACTGGCTACTCATGCAGACCATTATTCCCACTGAGCATACTACATCAAATATGGAACCCATATCAAAGAGACGGGTTGCAATATACTTGATTTAGAAGGGAGAATTAGAATCTGGCAATATAGTTTGGGGGAGAATTAGAATTTAGCAATATAATTTGGGAGATATAGAAGGTAAATTAAAAATTGGCAGGAAAGAATTTTTGCAACACAAAATTATTAAATCTTTAGGAAATTCTTCACTACAAATAAAGATCAAGTGGAAAATTAGAAGTATATTTACAGTATGCCTTCAGATTTTTTTATTTTTTGCTTTCTGATTATAAAAGGTAATGCTTGTATAGCTTATAACAGAAGATAATAAAATTATTTAACATTGCTAATTTTCCTTTATTAGGGTGAATTGGGAAAACAAGAGTGGTGGAGGTAGGGGAGCCCCTACTACAGGCTTAGGGAAAAATAAGCTGAGGTACAAATTTGGGGCTTGATCTGGCCCAGTCAACTCCCAATTCAAACAAGTGAGTGAAAACTTTTCAAAGAAACTGCTATAGCTACTACTAGGAGTATTGGTATACTAAATGAACAGTACTCCTGTCTAGAGTATTTAATAGGAAGTTTATAAACTAGAAATGACATCAGGCCCTTTGTGGAGAGTAAAAGGATCTCTGTGTTATATTCTGAATGATAAAGTATATTTCGTAATGAACATTATAAATAATCGTCAAATATTCATTCTCTTCCAGATCATTAGTTTCAGTTTTTTTCAAAGTATGACCCTACCAGCAGTACCAGCAGCACCAGCACCTGAGAAACATAGCAGAAATACGAATTCTCAGACCCTACTAAAACCTACTGAATCAAAAATTTGGGGGTTTGGAATCAGCAATCCATGATTTAATAAGAGTTCACAATGACCCTGAGTGCTTGGAAGTGCTGCAACCACCTTATGACCACTCCTTCCACCTTTCCCCAGGAAAAAGTCAATACCAAGACAAAGCAGTGATTGGAAGGAACCAATTCCCTTAATATATAATTAAATGAACAATTGTTATGCCAGATTCGTGGGACCCCAATGGACCTCCAGGTGCCGAATCCGATGCAATTACACAAGAGTCTTTATTGCAAGCTCGAGCCTGGACTCACAACTGTTCCCAATGCAGCAGTCCCAGGGTCCTTTGTTCAGTGAGATTTTATAGGTTTTGGGGGGATACTCTATGCGTGTCACAACATCACACAGCAAATCATTCCATACTGCAGGAAAGTCAAACAACAACTCTTAACATTGATTAGCACATTCACTGGCGGGAACAAGTTGGGTAGGGGTGATTGGTTAGTACAAGAGGGGGATTCCTTTGAACTGATTGGTTTAGGCCACGAGGGGTGTACGTGCTGAACTATATGGTTTCCCAACATGTTATCAACCACCATAAATTACTTGGGGGTCATCTGGCATTCCATGTATTTTCCCTGTCTCATGCTGATTGGAGGTTGCTAGGGGGGTTGCTATGGGTCTTCACATAAACTAACTGAGTCAGGGACACCTGGGGCCACAGATCTCTCCTGTTATTTGTAGACAAACAACTCAGCTGGGTGGGTTTGTGCCTAGGAGTGCTCTGTGGGTTTTTCCAAGGACCAGGGTCACGCCCCCTTCCTTGGACAGGTTTTGCTCTGACGTAGAGGCTGGTTTCTCAAAAATGGAGTCACATTAGTTTCTCACAATCAACCAACTCTGGAGCTTGCCATACCACTACACTTCCTTTAATGTGAAGGAAAAAAATTTGTGTTCTGTTACTTGCAACTAGAAATATCCATAGTGATATATTAAATTAGAAAACTAGTTTAGAAAAATAGGTTAAAATTTAATTGGTTGATGCTTTGGATGTGTTCCTATAAAAGTTAAAAGAGTTCAATATAATATAACATGGTTAAATGATGAAATATTATATTATTTAGGCAATGTTAATGAATGGGAAGTTACAGAAAAAAATGTAAGTCAAAAAAACTGAACAAGGGAGTTGAGTGTGTGTGTGTGTGTGTGTGTGTGTGTGTGTGTGTGTTTTAAGTACCACATTAGCAGATGAAGTAAAACATCAATTATTGACTTCAGAAGTTTTGTTAACAAGTGTTTCTTTTTGTCTTTTTTTTTTCTTTTTTCTCCCCACCACCCTGCCCCACTGGTGCTTTACCTATCCCCAACCCCTTTTGTTAAGACAGAATCTCATTAAGTTGCCCATGTTGGCTTCAAATTTGTAATCCTTCTGCCTCAGTCTCCTGAGTTGCTGGGATTATAGGCATGCACCATTATGCCTGGTAACAAGTGTTTCTTTTTTTTTCCCTAGCTAGGATATTTTTAAATTATGTAACTGTATTTCCTTCCTGAATATTAGTGCAATTTTAAAATTTTTATTTTCTTATGTAGTTATGTGCCCTAGTACCAATATTTTTTTTCCTCCATGTTCTGCTTTTTTTTTTTTTTTTTTTTTTTTTTGTGGTGCTTATGATTGAATCCAGGGATTCCCACATTCTAGACAAGTTCTTTACCACTGAGCCCCACCCCCAGACATTTTTTTTCCCTTCTAATTCTTCAACTACTGTTTATTTAGTGAAAGATTCTACTATGGAATTGGAAAACAAAATTAAGTTCATTTCTTTCTAAACTATTACATAATCTTTTTCTCCCAACAAACTTCACAAAAATATTTAATGTTTGTAACTTTGCACATGTTTGTTTCTGATTAAGAGCAGTTAAAAAGCTTAACAGGGCTATGGATGTAGCTCAGTGGTTGAGCTCTTACATAGCATGCATGAGGCCCAGGGTTCAATCCCTAGTACTGAAGAAGAAAAAAAGAAAAACCCTACATATATTCTTCCTATTTTATAAATTGCTCTCTTTTGCATACCAAATACAAAGTCAACCACTGAGCTATACCACCAAAATTACTCACTTTAACCCTGGAAAGTGAAAAAGTGCTTGGAAATGTAAAGATGCCAATGTTACATATTTGACTAAAACATTTAAATTGCTTTTATGGAAATGAGAATCAAATGTCACTGAACAACCACCAAAATGACACATTTGTTTAGAGCTTTCAGTTGACAAGGCACTTCCATGATGTAATTATATTTAATCTTCACAACACTATGAAGTAAACAGGTTAGGTCTCATTAATTGCTTCATATAACTGAAAAACTAAGACTCACACAGGTTAATTTCTCACTAATCAGGGACTAGGGTTGTGGCTCAGTGGTAGAGCACCAGTCTGGCATGTGTGAGGCAGTGGATTCGATCCTCAGTACCACATAAAAATAAATTAATAAAATATAGGTATCGTGTCCATCAACAACTAAAAAAAATTTAAAAAAGAATTTGTCACTATTCAGTATTAAAGTCAAGAGTCAAATATCTGTCTTGACTTTAATTGCAGAATATATTATAATATTCTGCAAATATTACAGAATATTTAAGAGTCAGCACGTTGATTGAATTAACCTTTTGTAGTTCATCATATTTCATTAATTTGTTACCTTTTTCAATTCAGTGTGGCCCCATACAACCTTAATAGAGACTAATTCCTGAGTCTAAGATATCTGCCCCATATCTCATTTGATGACACGTAAGACTATATTAATAAAGTCATTTTTGGTCATTGCCTACATGTATTCACATGCTCTTATTTAACCTTTAAACACCATTACTGAGGAATTCATGCTTCAAGCAGAAGCTATTCAAGAATACCTTGTGTTTATCTTCTCAAAGTCAAAAAGTGCTGCTAAAATGGAAATACAATCTTATGAATAAATAATCACAGACAAGCACTTTAGAAAGATTATTCAATAGGTAATTGAGACATGTTCATTAACATGCACTATTGAAAAATTAACAGAATACATTTTAAACATATGTCCTAGATCTAAAAGCCACCAAGCAGCAGTAGAAATACTGATTTCATCTTTCCAGTTAAATTGTTGTTGTGAGTCTTAATAATCATATTTACATGTTAACTAGAATAAAGACAAGGGGATTTTTTAAAATATTAAGACCTCATAATGACTTTAGATCACATAGAGGACATTACAGTAGAGAACATAACAGCTATTATATCCTTTTTATGTTCCATAATTTAAATCAACAACTAAAATTCTCAGTTGCTGCATCAATTTAATCAGTAAACAGCTATAAATGAAGTAAGTAAATAGATAATATATTTTAGGTCATATTTTTACAACAAACACATCACTTGATCATTTCTTGCATTATTAAGCATTATGTAACATTAGGCATGGGACCACTGTGGTTGAAAATAGTCATTAAGAACTTGTGAAGCTGTAAATCATTACTATTCCTGTGGCTTAACCATGATTTTTGATCTTCTAAAGGCATACATGGTATTACTGGGAAGGGATGGCAACTCCTATCAAATTTGATTTTGAAAATGTGTATCATCAAGTGATCAGCATTGTAGTTCTCAAATTGGGGTCCCTGCCACCTGGGAACTATTAGAAATGCAAATTCTTGGGCCCCACACTAACCCTACTAAATTGGCAACTCTGGAGTTGGGATCCAGTAATTCTTGTTTTAACTAGTCCCTCAGGTGATTCCAATGCATGCTCAAGCTGATTAACAAGAAGCATAAAACTTTAATCAAGAAATATTTTGATCCGGGTGTGGTGGCACACATCTGTAATCCCAGTGACTTGGGAGGCTGAGGCAAGAAGATCACAAGTTTGAGGTCAGCCTCAGCAGGCCCTAAGCAATTTAGTGAGGCCCTGTCTCAAAAAAAAAAAAAAAAAAAAGTATCTATCTATGTATGTATATGTATATCTATATAAATAGATACAGATACATATAGATAGTGCAGATAGCCTTTAATTTTTTTAAGAGAATTTTTTAATATTTATTTTTTAGTTTTCGGTGGACACAACATCTTTATTTTATTTTTATGTGGTGCTGAGGATCGAACCCAGGCGCCCCACGCATACCAGGCGAGCGTGCTACCGCTTGAGCCACATCCCCAGCCCATAGCCTTTAATTTTAAAGAACAGAGTAAGAGTTTATTATCAATATTTTAAACCTCCTCCAGCATTCTTAAATCACATAGGGTTTTGATTTTCTTTGAGTAGACACATATTGGACTAAAATCAGTAATTTCAAATGTGAGGAAAAAAAAGTATTGAAATCACAAAAGACCACATTTCTCCCCCCTTAGATATTACATTAGCATAGCCATGGTATGGCGAGTATTCGCACACAAGTTAGACAGCAATTCAGTGGTAATGGAGCTATAGTTGTAAACCCAGCTATGAAGTCAGTCTTTGTTTTCTTATTCCAGGTCAGGACTTTTGCAACAATGCTTCTTTGATCAAAGTTATCAGGCTTTAGTAGCACCAGTAAGATGAAAGAAGGGCATAGGGGGGGACTTATACAAAGTAAATAGAAAATGTCATTCTCTTGAAACAAGGTCTTCTTCAGAGAAATAGTTTCACTTTAAAAAAGAAAAAATTTTAAAGCTGTGTAACATTTGGGAGGCTATAAACATTTTTCTTAAATACATTATTTACAAATGTTATGTTGGGGACAGGGCAAATGGAAAGTCTTTGACACTAATGAAAGGGCTTTACATTATTCATACTTTTCAATCATAAAAAATTTGTAAACTTATGTATTCATTACTGAAACATTCAAAGACTGCAACATTTCTACAATTTGCTTTATTTAGAAATGTATTTATAAGCCATGGCCTAGTTCAATGGTTTTAATATTGTAGTATGGGCCACAGTTATAAGGAAGGGGTTGGAAGAATTTCTGCTAAGAGGAAAATATGTGAAACAGCTGGGCATTTGAATACACTACCAAGACCAAAACTCAGCAAGAAAGTAGCTCAGTAGTAGAGTGCTTGCCTAGCATGTATGAGACATTGGGTTTGATTCTCAGTACCACATATAAATAAATAAAGTTCATGGACAACTAAATAAATAAATTACATATGTGTGTGTGTGTGTGTGTGTGTGTGTGTGTGTGTATAATATATATGGAAAAGCAAATGCATATATATACATATGGAAAAGCAAATGCATATACATATATATGGAAAAGCAAATGCAAAGGTGACTTTTTTCAGAATATCAAACAGGTTATAGTAACTGTTATAATTGCAAATAACAGATGCATTTGCAAAAGCTTGATTACATCTTAATGAATTTTTAAATACTTTCTTTAATGCTATTATAATTTTTCACTCGTGGTCTTTGACAGCAATAACTCTCTTTTTCTCTCTCTGTGTTAACTGACCCACTTGTAAGGATAGTAAATGGTGCATTTAATATTAATTAGAGTAATATAGGAGAATTGAGGTCTATTTGTGTTTGCAAATAATCCCTTTGCAAACATTAATTCTTTTTTGAAGATAAATATGGGCAGAGGAGTCAGGGTGCCTTGAGGTGTAGGGGTACCAAAACAGCTCTATCTCCATCATTCTGTTTACAAAACACACTGAAAAAACATTCTCTGTTTCATTCAGTTAGGTTGGGAGCTGAAGCTGCTCAAATAGGACCTCATATAACATCTTTTTGAAGCACTCTTATATATTGTAGTATGACACCATTTTTCTGTTATACCCTTCCTCTAGAGCTAGGTTTTCTTAGAAGTCAACAAAGGTTAAATTTCAGGTCTCCTCACTTGCAGAGGCCTCTATAGTCTTTTCTAAAATGTAGTAATGAAACATTTTAGAATTCATCAGGTAATTGATTTTAAAAAAAACACTTATTTTCTAGATTTCACAATGTTTGCAGTATTTGTCATAAGGCAAATACTGAGAGACTGTAACCATGTTCTGATGGTCTTATGTTTTGGTAAAATTTGCTGAAAACATCTCAACTGCAATTGATTTTAGAGTATTCTTTTTGCCAACTTTCCCTCTATCACAATTCTCCTCTCAGGTAGCATGGAAGTGGCCATGACTGTATTCCGGATGTGGCTCAAAGGAACTTGAGATGGAGATGTGTTTAGATTTCCTGTGGATTTAGTGGAGTACATAAGAATGGTTTGCAGTAGTGTCTGTCTATGGTTAAGCATTGCTAACTGCCCTGGTGAAGTAATGACATCCAATGACTATTATGTAAAATAAATCACTGTGCTGAAATCTTGGCATAAATGTGTCCCCATGTTGCCCAGCAATAACAGTACCACATATGTAGGTAGTAAAGGAGAAGCAGTTTATATCTTTTCTAGATTCTAATAAAAGACAAATATACATGAAATATGTTAGAGGATTGTGTGCATTTCTGTAATCTCTTTGGAGAATACTAGAAAATCATTTTCATTTGAGGAGGTAGTTAAAAACCCTATAAACTAAAAATGTAGGAACAAAACATTTTAGGGTATATCAGTTAATTGATTAAAAACTCTTATTTTCTAAATGTTGTAAGGCTGTGGTATTTGTTATTCAAATTTGTAATTTTGTGTTTCTTATTCTTATTCTAAATAAATATTCTTTGTATAAAATTTAATATTTATAATTCTGTGTTTAATATTTTGTGCCAATTTCACTGGACTAAGGGAAGGCCATATATCTGGTAAATCATTATTTCTGGATGAATCTGTGAGGGTGGTTTAGGACACAATTAGCTCATTTGAATCATTTCTCTCATACAAACCTCTGTTCTCTAATCCATAAAATAAGGATAATACTACCCATTTTGTTGTGTTATCATGAGAATTAAATGACAATATATCTAAAGTACCTGTTCAAGTACCTGGCACATAGGCATTTTAATAAAAATTTAAAATTCCTTATTCTAGAATGTACAATTCAGTTCTATTTCCTGAAATAGCCTTCTAATATGCTACTAATTCTAACATTTTTCCTACTCTCTTCACAGAAAATTTTAAGCAGTACAACATATGTAGGAAGTTCATTTCTTTTTCTGTCAAGACATGGAACTATCTGTACAAGGTGTGAAAATATGTCATCTTTCATTTTGAACAAAAATTAACAAAGTGTTGTAGACAAACTAAGAAGTGGAATGGGATAATAAAATTGATATACTTTGGATCCTGAATGTCCCCCAAAGGCTGCTCTGTTCAAGGCATGGTCCTCATCCCCTGATGTTATCAGAGAGCAGTAGAACTTTTAGAAAAGGGGTCCTAGGGTCATTGGGGGGTATCCTGGAGGGGTACATTGGGACCCAGACCCTCCTCTTCCTATTTGCTTCCCAGCTACCACAAGGTGAGCAGCTTCCTCTGCCTCCTTCCTCTGCCATGCTGTACAGTCTTTTCATAGCCCCAAAGACAATGGGCCAACAAACTACGGATTGAAACCTCCAAAACTGTAGGCCATACAAGCTTTTCCTTTTTTTAAAGTTGTTTATCTCAGGTATTTTGTCCCCATAATGTAAAGTTAACTAACACACAAATTTAGGGATTTTCATTAAAAGCTACAGGCTGTTCACACACAAAATATGGGGTTGCACTCAAGTTTATGTGCTATTTCAAAGTCAGAATAACAGTTCTGGTGTTCATCCATTTACTGACTCCTATGCTTCAAAGGTATTTGAGCATAGTAGATTAGGAAAATGTAAAAACAGATGACAGGATTAGAAATATCTCAGAAGTCAACAAAAGGTCCAGGTGTCTCTCAGGCATGTGTGACACTTCACAGCATTGATGTATGGACAAGAAGGATGGAGCACAATCAGAAGTTTCCATAATAAACAGCAAATTGGAAGCATAAACTGCAGGAAAAAGATTTGAAGGTACAAGAGGCTCTATATTAAGGAAAAACCCCACAGTGGTTAAAATGGCACAAAATCACCTGTGATTTTCTAGTGTCCTATCCATTAGTGACCATGTAAGTAGGCTTAGTTATTTATCCTTATACTGGAAGGGGCTATAAAACCTATAAACCTATTGGGAATCAAATAGCCCCACATAGAAGTAGTTCAATGGTCAATTAGGCTCAGAAAATCTAATCACTGGTACCTGAGCCTTTCACCTGAGGTCTTTGCTGGATGTAGCTATGTTTCCTTTCCTTGCTGGTGGATTAAATGCCATCTGAATTTCCTAAGACATTTGATTCTGAATTCTTTGGTATTAGACTCCAGAGCAACATGCTCATACCATACTAACCAAATAAAACAGAGGAATTCTAACTGATCCATCAGTGCCCCTTCTTTTTTCCAAAGATATCTGAACTGTGCATCTGCCTACTGGATTAGAATCTTCAGGCTAGTAAGTATTCAATCTTCTGTTTGATGATGCAGAAACCATTTGGTACAACATTTTCCAAGAAGGGGGTCACATGCCCCTGCACTCTGTAAAAGATCATCCCTTTTTCCTTTCTTTACCTCTCATTTATAGAAAATCCATTTTCATTATTATATCACAATCCCACAATGAAATTCTCTCCATCAGTCATGATTATCTCCTCTGGAACCTCCCAAATGTATTCTTATCTTTATTCACAAGTTAGCCCTACAATTCTTATGAAACATACACATAGCCTGAGTTAGGAGGATTTCAAGTTCAAGGCCAACCTTGGCAACTTAGTAAGACCTTATACCAAAATAAAAAATGCTGGAGAAGCAACTCAGTGGTAGAACACCCCTGTGTTTAATCTCCAGTGCCACAAAAAAAAAAAGAAGGAAAAAAACCAAACAGACACATACATATCTTGAGTCTCCTCCTCATAGATTCCTAACATCCAGGATTCTTTCAAACACTTCTCTCACTATCTCAGGAGAGAATTCATTATACCCCTTCCCCGCCTCCCATTCATTCGTTCTACAAACGTGCATTCAGTGCTTCCTATCTGACAGACACTTTACTAGTCATGTGAAACCTATTGAGAATCAAATAGCCCCACAAATGGGGCAGAACTGCTACCAGGATAAATAAAACAGGAGAATTTGCTGTCTGAATAACAGAATGGATGGTAGCAGTGCCAATTTCTTAGAAAGGATAGGGAAAGTCATGAGGTTGAGTGATGGTGACCAAAGGCCATTAATCTTCATGCAAGTTCTCAATTATAACTCTTAGGCACTTTCTAGGTTATGGGGAAAGCCTTTGGTAACTTTTTTTTTTAGTAAATATATAGCTTTCCACCCACCTTTCAGGTAGAGGAGTCTTATAATTACCATGATAAAATAGTTCAACTTTTAATGTCATATTTAATAGTGAGAAATATTAAGGTTCAGCTTCATATTATCACAGCAATTTAACTGTCAATGTTACCTATATATAATTACAGAAATTCGTCTACAAAGGTGGTGTAAAATCTCTATCTTAAATTCTACAAAGATAATCTTTTACTCCCACTCCTGAAAAATTAAAGCTTTTTCTCTACCCAGGCACAAGGACACAGGGAAAACACTTTTGGTTTCCCCTCAGATGTCATTCAAACTGACTAATTATGATTATTATTATTTCTTTCTACAACCCTGGTAATGTTGGGCCTCATGTATGCTAGGCAAGGACTCTACCACTGAGCTAGATCCCCAGATCTCTTAACCTTTTTTTTAAAGACTTAAAATTAAATAACTTCAATATACTCTTAATCTATAACCAACT
This sequence comes from Spermophilus citellus, assembly GCF_964194105.1. NCBI lineage: Eukaryota > Metazoa > Chordata > Mammalia > Rodentia > Sciuridae > Spermophilus > Spermophilus citellus. Next base: position 28,939,521 of record NC_138188.1, on the reverse strand, counting down.
AATTTACCTTAAGGAGCTAAAAACTCTTAATACTAAAATTATATACATTCCACTAGGCCAACCTCTAGTGGGATGTATATAATTTTACCTAGTCAGGCAGAGCCTCCATTAGTAACCTCTAACCATTTTAATAGCATTCCAAGTCTCAACACAGGTTTTTTTGAGGGAGGGGTATGGTTTATAGTGTCCTTGGTTTTATAGTGTTATTCAGATCAGGGATAAGATAAGAACAAGAATGAAGAACTACGTTTCTAAAGTTCAAATTAAATTCAAACATTTATTTAACATCCCAACTTTGGTTAGTATTCTCTAAGAAACAAAGCAGGAAATAAAAATCCAGTGATCCTGTTTCTATTAGAAACATTTTCTCAAGCTTCATTGAAGAGAAACTTCAGAACAATCTTCAAAACAAAATTTGATTCTGCTCTATAATTAAAATGTAGCTATAGTGCATGTCCCCTTAAAATGAGGAGAGCAGATTCACTGTTAAATAGGCAAAACTTGACAAGTTAACTCTTAAAAGGCATTTGTTACTCAGAAAGAAGTCTTTCTATTTAAGAGAGCAAGGCACTATTAGCACTGATCATCTTGAATTCTTCTCTATTAAATTAGGTGGCCTGTGTTTCTGACCCCTCCTCTGCTTTCCTCTTACAGGGACATGTAGAGGGAGAGATTTGGATTGGTAAGGCTGCTGAAGTACAGTACAAGTTGAAAGACAAGGCTCAAAAGCAGGTTGTTCTGTGTCTCAGCTTTTTATCAGAGGAGATTAATTGTGTTGATAAGTTGACCTGAAGCATCACCTACTCTCTGGACCCAGCCAGTAGAGTCATTTTGTCTTTGTTTGCTAGCATGTGACCCTTTTCTATAGCTCTGCTCAGGGACTCCAATACATATTAGGAGGAGCACTGATCTAGGAATTCTAATCTCAGCACTGACACAAATAAACTGTGCAAATTTGAGCACATCTCTGAGCCTCTGAACCAAGTTCCACATCTCAAAAATAAATTTCTCTAGCTATGCATGGTGGTGTTTGCCTAGAATCCCAGTGACTTAGGAGACTGAGACAGGAGGATACCAAGTTCCAGGGCAACCTCAGCAACTTAGTGAGACTCAGTCTCAAAAATAAAAAATAAAAGGATTGGGAAATATAGCTCAGTGATAGAGCACCCCTGGGTTCAATTCACACTATAAATTAATTAATTTTAAAAATAAATTTCTCTAGATCTCACACACCTCTGCTTACTAAGTTTAACAACCTTTCTCTGCCTGAGAGCATCTTAGCTCCTTGAAAATCCCTAACCCCACACTTTCTCTAATAATTATGAAGTCCTCTTCAATCATAAGTTACGTAAATGTATTTCCCATGTGCCAGATTTATACTTGGGATGGGGGCTAAAATAGCAAATGAAAAGAATCATGTTCCCTGCATTGGAATGAAATAAGATTTTCATTTGAGAGAATTCTGACTGCTACAAGGAACATGAATTGAAGGGTAACAAGACTGAATGAGGGCCAGGCTTGGTGGCAAATGGCTATAATCCCAACAGCTTGAGAAGCTGAGGCAGGAGGATAGGAAGTTTAAAGCCAGCCTCAGAAAAAGTGAAGCACCAAGCAACTCAGTGAGACCCTGACTCTAAATAAAATACAAAATAGGGCTGGGTTGTGGCTCAGTCGGTTGAGTGCCCCTGAGTTCAATCCTGGTAACCGCCCCCTCCCCCCCCCCAAAAAAAAAAAAAAGATTGAATGACGTACATGAATTGGATTGCTATTGTAATCCAAGCAAGAGAGCATGGTGTCACAGGGTCTGTAAGGTGAAGATGGAGAAGTCAATAATTATTTCAGAAGTAAAATTGACAAGTTTTATGAAAGTATTGGGAGAGGGAGGGTGAGAGAGAAAGGGAAGTATCAAGGTAACTCCTAGTTTTCTGGTTTAAGATTTTGTGTTGATTGATAAGAGAAACCTAAGGAGGAACAGGTTTGTGGATGAGGAGCAGGTGAATATAACAATGACCATGACTTGTGGACTCTCCTGGTCTAGTCAAGAAGTAGGCAAAGGCAAGAAAAGTGTGTCAAAGGCAATCCACTATGCACCCTCTGCACTTGGTACAGATCCCTCTTTACCAGCCTTTTCAAGGCTCCTAGGTGACACTGGGGAATAAAAACAAGATACCAGTCAGTGTCATTCATGCATGCATGGATACATGTATGTTCACATGTAACCAGATGATATACCAGATTATAATAAGGGGGCTTATTTGAAGCAAACAAAATGACTTGAAAAAGGAAGGGCTGTACTTCACTCTTTCCAGCAGAACCAGAGAAAGCTTTTTCATTAAACTCATGTAATCTATATCTTGAAGGATTTAGAGGACATCTCCAGGTGGGCAAATCACAAATAGAGAAGAGAATTCTAGACTAGGAGGAGGAGTGCATTTGAATGCACACAGGTGAAGAAGCAGATGGTGTGTCTGGGATAATATTCTCCAAGTATGTGGAACACAGCACTTTTGGTACCTAATAGTGCTAAGTGGGGTGTAGGAGAAGATTTTAGGTAACTTACAGAAACCTACAATCAGTAACAAGCACTCAGTGGGGTTGTGAAAATTGTCTGCCTTTGAATTCCCTTCCGTCCTCATTCAGGAGAGCTTCTTAGCTGGCTACCAAGAAAGCTCTAAAGGCTTCTCTTTCTCAGGGTTCGGGGAGGGAGGTGCTGGGGACCAAACATAGGGCCTCACATATACTAAGCATGCACTAGCCCTGAGCTACACCCCAGCCCTATATACCACTCTTAAAATCTAATCTTCCTTTTTAACAAATGATCAGATTTTTATGCTCAAAGATTTTATAGGTAATAGTATCTAACTAGAATTTTATATTATTTTGTTTTTATTACATTTATTCTTATATTTATGACAAATGACATTATACTTACAGTAATAAATTTTTCTAAACAAATAGGTTTAATTATGAGTAATTTAAGTTTAAATATAGAAAAATATTAAGGAGTTAATCATACAGATAGTAAACATGGTCATGATTATGACAGGTGTATGTGAATACCTAAAGTCTTAGAAATAACTTTCTAAGAGAAAGGGCAGTGGCTTAATATGTTAATATCACTAGATTATTAAGGGATTGAGCATGGTAAAATATATAAACTTGAAAGTTGCAGGTAAAATCTCCTATCTTCCTTTGATACTTTGTCGCTGGGTGACCTTGGGCAAGATGCTTAAGTCCTTCAAGTCTCAATCCCCTTACCTTTCTCATGAGAAACTGTTTTACAGGAATGTAAGGATCAGAGGCAATGAATATGCAGGTCATAAAATTGAAGACACTATTAGCCTTTATAACTTTCCAACAAGGTTTCCAAGTTTAGCCCAAATTGACTCTGACCTAATTTCTCTTAATTCTGCAAGACATTAGATTTGCAGAGATATAATTGACTTTAGAAAGGAATCAAATATGTTATTTTCTTTCTCTGTTAACTTATCTAGCAAGAATTCATCCTGATATTGATCAAATCATTTTTCTTGTGTATGTGTATGAATACATAACAAATCCCACCATTATGTACAACTATAGTGGACCAATTTAAAAATATAGAAAAACAAAACAAATGAGAAAAAAAAAACAGCCTGATACTTGTTCCCAGGTCCTTCCAAATGAGAGGGGGACCACATACTCACTCCAAATGAGAGGTTTCCATGTTAAGTCCTAATGTTCTTTAGAGTGCATTTTGTAGCACTTTTAAAATAAACTTTTTAAAAAACCCACAGAACTATATAAGCAACAAAGATGCATCTCTAAAAACATATAATATTGAGAAAAGAAGGGAATCACTTAATCTACACTCCACAGCTTCAGCCCCATCCAGCCACTCTTCCTCCTTCTTGAAGAAACCTGTGCACATTGCTAGTGTGGCAAACAAAAACTCAGGGCATCACCACAAGGTTCTTTGAATTTTCACTTCAAAACCAAGTACATGCTGAGACCTGGGAATCAAAAGATTTTCTCATTAAGTGTGAGAAAGACTAAGAGGTAAAGTGGCCCAGCCTAGCTCCCTTAATAAAAAGAGTCTGACTTTTCGGCCCTTGCAAAATCATTAAAGTAGGGGCATAAAAGCAGTTTCCTCTCACACAGTAGTAATGATTTTCATTTTCCAAATTAGGCATTGACATTTTGGGAAACCTGTCATTAAAGGATTTTCTGCCTGCTGCCTTTGCTTTCATTTCCTGGAAGTGTTTTATTAAGTGGGTCATCTCATATCACAAAGGAGGATAAAAACAGGCCACTGGTAATATCCCTTGCACAGTTTTGCAGTTCTAGTTATAAGCACAACGGATAAGCAGTTTAATGACTCTTTCAGTCTTCAGTGTAGTGATAATTTGACCTGTACATTTGTATCCCCCTGCCACATTTCTTCCTAAAGGAACTACCAGATTTAAATGGGTCAGCTATTGTTATTTCTTCTAACAATTCTGAACAAGTATAAAAACAGTTTTTTAGAAATGCCCTTATCCTAAATTGTAAGGGATGGAATCACATAAATTTTGGGAAGCATAATGAATAAATGATTCTAAACAAGAAGTGATCAGACATTTTAAACAATTTTAAGTGCTTAAATACCCACATAAAAGAAATTATAGTTTTTGATTGGCACAAATACATATAGGAAGACAAGTGTACTTCTAGGTCCTGTTAATTACTTTTCTGGGATATTAATAGTTTAAGAATTTGTATTTGAGGCACTGGAAAATGATCAAGGAATCAAAATTTTAATTCTGATACAGTAGTTTAGCCTAGGTATTCCAGAGGAAGCAAAGCATATGGTTTCATTACAGAATTTCAGCTTAATCTCGGTATCCAAATGTTCCAAGTTCAAATAAATCCTCACAAGCCTGCCTGCTCTTCTGATTGCCAAGTCTGAACAGCCATAAACAGGATATGACCTGTGCCTATAAACCTACAAAGAGGAGAAACTCGATCACTAAGCTATGAAAAAGCCACACCCCAAAATAAGCACCCATTAATTTTAAAGTTAATATAAACAAAATGATACCTGATCTTCGGCTCTCTGGCTCCTCAGCATCGATAAGTATTTCCTAATTGCGTGGAGAGGGTATTTTTTGAAATAGGAGAATCTTGATGGAGGCAACAGATTATCCATGGTGAGAAAATCCAGAGGGTCCTTGTCAACTCCTCCCTGTCAGCAACCATATGAAATCTAGAAACTTTACAATTCCTCAGATGCCTGAAGATTTGTTTGTAGTTCAGCCACTTCCCTGAAAAGAAAGCAGCTGTTCTCCTTGTTTCTTTCTCTTTTGGGTAGAGTTCCTGGAGAATCTAGACAGCTTAACATGAACACCATCTAGAAGCACCCAGAAATGTGATGCCCAAGGGCAACAGGAGCCAGGAGGAATTTAGAGGCTGGTCCACAGAATGCAAATTGCCTGGCAGTAGTGATATGGCTGTCCTATTTCTAGAACCAGTGTTCTGTTGCAAGCTATGTTAATATTAGCTAGCTGGTGACTTTCCATGCCCAAGGACTCTCATGGGGTTTGATTGTAATTCTTCTGATAGTATTTCTAGGTTTTTTTTTTTTTTTTTTTGAGGGCAGGATGTGTGGTTTTTCCAGTTTCCTTCTAGATTTCTTATCATCACGAGCACACACTGACAACCCTCAGCTGTATCTCAACTATAAAGTGTTGATTCATTTCAGTCTTTTGTTTTGAGGGACTTCTGAAAAAAAAATGAACAAATTAGCTCACTAAAGGAGCTCAGCACCAGTCCTGAGAATGTTTGGTTTGCACTGTGGTACATTATGCAACATACCCAGTAACCAGATACTTTACGTTAATTGAACAATAGCTGCAAACAGATTCTGTTCTGAGTTTAAAGGCTTCTCTCCTTGAATCCGTATCTCAAATCCACAGGCTGAATTTAAAAACATTAACTTTCCTCAGGCTTTATTCTGCATGTAAGGAGAGAAGATGTTATGCATTTTCTTTCTTAGATTGCAAAGAGGATACATGCTTTAAAGAGGAAGAAAGAAAGATAAAGAACATGACAAGAGGTCTGTGGTCTTAGGAAACATGAAATTTGAAAGTTCATTTTCTCAGTACTCTATGGAGGTCACAGGGTTTCTAAGCCAAGTCCTCAAATAGACTTCACTCTTTTATCATCCTTTTAAACTTTGCAGTAGCTGTTTCATTTGATGGTAACATTTGGCCACTTCTGAGAAGGGCTGTCATATAAAGACCAGCTTGGACATTGACCCCAAAATCATGCAGCCTGGAGATTTGCTTTGGGGGTGAAAAGAGTAAATTGGTCTTTCCCTCCTCAGAGAGAGCAGTTGTTGGGGTACAGCAGCGGGGCAGGCAGAGCTGGGAAACCCATGATGCAGCCTGAGCTGTCCCCCAGGATGGGCTGGATGAGCCACTTGCCTTTAGGGAACAATTTTAAGTGCACAAGCAACCCAGGCCATCTGTCAGGCTGGTCTCGGGCCTACTGGCAAGATGGTCTTCCAGACTCACCAGGGCCAGCCTGGCAATTCCAAGAAGGCATTCATATGTTGCTGGGGCTGGCTCCCAGGAGGAGGCCCTGCCCTCCCATCACCTCTCTAGGCCCACTGCCCCATGCTTACCGAGGTTCTCCCTGTCCCCTCTGACTCTAGTGAGGACAGGTGAAAAGCAGTGTGCCCGTGAACCACCTAAATACTGTCGGTCCACTTCCTGCCAGTTCTTGTTCCAGAAAAATAAGACGCTTAAAAACCCAAACACCCTGGGCCATTTTGGAAAGAGAGGTGGTCCCAGGGACAGTGGGGGTAGGTGAAAGTGCCCTTCTTACTCACCCCCGAGACCCACAAGCTGCCCTTTCACTTCTCTTTTTAGAAAGCTTCAAGGATGCCTCTTTATTATGGGCAGAAGCCAGAAGACTGTCAAACACCCATAGCATGGCTGATAATCAAAGTTTCATTTTGGAAGATTGTTTTGTGATCACCTTTTCCTGAGCTGAGGTCAGTGATGAAGAGAGATGAGAAAGGAGGGGGGAAAAAAACGAATTGATCACATCTTTAATATTGTGACATTACCAATTATCAACTGATAACAAATATAAACCATATATAATATTTATTGGGTCTTTTAGCCAGGCCACTCTGCTAAATGTACATTATCTCATATAATATTACAGCATCTTTTGGGAAACCAAGACTCAGAGAAGGTAAACAATTTTCTAATATCACACAACAAATGCAGAGAAGAAAGATTTCTAACCAAGAAGGCATGACTGCATTCCCAACCAGTACACTGCACAGCCTCTTCACGCATACCCAGAAATGAATTCCTGAGAACCACTACTTTACTTATTAACCTGAAGGAGGAAACACAGGGAGTTGCCCTGTTAAAGAGAAATACAAATTCTGACTGCCAGGAATTTACAGACTAAGTTGATTAAACTAGAGATCAGGCACATTTTTATGAAAAATATCATCCAACTTATTATCCTGAGTTCTCTACCAAAAAATTAGTACTCATTACCTGGGTGTTAAAGGTGCTTTTATGCAGTGATTCTGATGATAAGAGAGATTATATTTGTAAGTATAGGTTTTCTTCTTTCCAGAATTTGAAAGCCAAAGCAGTCTCAATTTCTGTTTACCATAGGTTGCAATGCTCCATTTCTTTGTTTCTTTCTCTCTTCCCCTCTCTCTCTCTCTCTCTCTCTCTCTCTCTCTCTCTCTCTCTCTTGCTCTTTTTTGAACTCAGGGGGCACTTAACCACTGGGACACATCCCCAGCCCTTTTTGGTATTTTATTTAGAGATAGGGTCTCACTGAGTTGCTTAGGGCCTTGCTGAGTTGCTGAGGCTGGCTTTGAACTTGTGATCCTCCTACCTCAGTCTCCTTCACCCAGCCCCCCTCTCCATTTTTTAATACAAATATGAATGTATGATTTTACACACCCTATTTCTTAGGTGGGAGTCATCACTGGCTCATGTGCACAGTGTGGACCTCTCCTCCCTGCGGCCTGGAGGAGTGCCAGTTTTGATTGCCACTGTGACTCAGTTACCTTGGTGAAAGGCAGCTGACCAGAGTCCTTGTGACTAAACGGTACATATGCAAGGACCAAAAGGGGCCCATGTATCTTCCTCAGGCAATAAGAAGAATACTCTGCCTCCTGCAAAGTTGTACAATAAAGACTAGAAGCAATTACCTGTTATTTTGCACTGTTCACTCCCACCTCTTGATCTTTAGTCTACAGAAAAATAATCAACAGAAACCACAAATCTAGGAGAGTCACAAATCCAGGCTGCAATCTCACTATGAAAGGATAGTTACGTGCCCTCTTTGTTTCTAAGAATTACTGCTTTTATATAAATGGTTTAAAATATGGAGAATCCCAATGCTTTCCCTTGAAAAGCAGCTTAAGGAAGCAAAACCAGTTCTGGGTAATGGCAAGGGCTGAGTCAAGAGTTGTTTTACATTTTTTTCCTTTTCAAGTGTTGGCGAAGATGGGATGAAAATGTGACTTTGTGAAACTATCTAGCACTGTGCACAGAATGTGCTTCATTAATACCTACCAATATGTATTTATTAAAGTAGAAAGACAAAGAGAAAAAAATAGGACCTAAGTGTTAAATTGAGGTTGAGAAATAGACAGGAAAACAGAAAATATGTCTTCAGGATAACTTTGAGTCTCCAAATGGCATCAGGACAAAAACCCCACTAAATCTCTGATCAGTGCTGAAAATTTCTATCAGGAAAACAACTCCATTCTCAGGGAATTAATCCAACCTAGATACAGAGTGAGGGGCAGGCATATAGGCAGACTGATGGAGAAGCTGCTAGCCCAGAAAACAGAAACCATTTTTTTATTATAAATTCTGAGAAATTTCTCTTGTTACACCATGTCTGCAGTTATTAGCTTAGTCTTTTCTCTCAAGGACAGTGTTAAATGAAATCAGGAAAAAGAGGAATGGGAGGCATTTAACTTTGGTCTTCAGGACAAGTTCATGCAGCACCAGATTCCATCTTACTGCATGATGAAAGCATTCTTGCTACATCATAGGACATTTTTGTTGGGGCCCCCATCACACAGGGAGTAATTATCCTATTTCTGCCTACTTCCTTAAATCCACATTCAAAACCCCCATGTGTCCCCATTTCAATCACAATCCAGCAACACTAATGGTTCCAATTGTTCTCTAAGCTATACAATACTGTATGCCTTTTGCTTTCCAGTTTCAAGTGTTAATTTCTCATATTTAATAATAACTGTACGCATGAGACACTTGTCTTCACTTAAGGAGAAAAGACATTTTCTGTGTAGTTTAGGTCAAATGGGAACATGTGTCAGAATCACCTAGATAGCTTGTTAAAGCACAGTTTGTTGGGCTCCACCCTCGGAGCTTCCAATTCAGTAGTTTGGGGTAAGGAACAAGATTGCATTTGTAACAACTTCTCTTGTTGTGCTGATGCTACTGGACTGGAACTCCACTTTGAGAACTACTGGTTTGGGAGCTGTCAGGTAGCAACGGGACTGCAATGGGAATTCCTGGGTGGACTTTGAAGAACAGATGCCCTGTTTGCTGGAGCAATTATAGAACTTCCATCAGATGCTTTATCCCCAGCCCTTTTTACTTTTTTTTTTTTTTTTTTTTTTTTTTTTTTTTTTTTTTTTTTTAGACAGGGTTGCATTAAGTTGCTAGGCTGGCCTCCAACTTGCAATCCTCTCACCTTTCAGCCTCCTGACACACTGGCATTACAGGCATGCACCACGGTGCCTGGACAGATGCCCATTTTAAAATGCACTTCCCCAGTGATGGTGGTTCCCCCAGGCCAAAGCCCATTTCCTTTCTTGCACTCACTCTTCTGTGAGAGACGCTCCTGCACTTAGATTCACATGTGCCTCCCACCAAGTTCTGTCTTCTGTGATCTCTCTCTCTTTTTTTTTTATTGGTTGTTCAAAACATTACAAAGCTCTTGACATATCATATTTCATACATTAGATTCAAGTGGGTTATAAACTCCCATTTTTACCCCGTATACAGATTGCAGAATCACATTGGTTACACATCCACATTTTTACATAATGCCATATTAGTAACTGTTGTATTCTGCTACCTTTCCTATCCTCTACTATCCCCCCCTCCCCTCCCCTCCCATCTTCTCTCTCTACCCCATCTACTGTAATTCATTTCTCTCCTTGTTTTTTTTTCCCATTCCCCTCACAACCTCTTATATGTAATTTTGTATAACAATGAGGGTCTCTTTCCATTTCCATGCAATTTCCCTTCTCTCTCCCTTTCCCTCCCACCTCATGTCTCAGTTAATGTTAATTTTTTCCTCCTGCTCTTCCTCCCTGCTCTGTTCTTAGTTGCTCTTCTGTGATATCTTGATAGATTGCTCTCAAACTCTCACTCAGTTCCTCTTATCAAGTTGCAGTGACACTATCAGCTTAAACACTCTTAGATCAAGCTTTCTTTAAGCACAGGATCAGAAACCGCAGCCAGTTCTACTCAACACATTTTGTCTCCCTTATCTGCCACTAGCTCCTTGTCCCTTGCAAGTTGTGGAAGGAAGGACTCTAAACCCGAAACAGGGAGTTTCCTCAGTATCAAAAAACCCTAAATCATAGCCCTCTACAAACCCATCCCCAAGCTTAATCTGTTTATCTTGTGCCTGGGTCAGTGGGTTCTTGTTCTTTCCATCAGATGGAGTGGTTAAAGTCACAACTGCAACAGGAACAGAACTATTGGGATTTCTTGCTTGAGCAGAAAGGAGACAAGCATTCATGAAGAACTTGTCAAGCTGGCTCCCAGAATATAGAAAGGAGCTAGCTTTTATGTCTGCTAGGGGTTGCCAGGGTGGGCTAGAGTCTAGCAATTTTAATTGGCTTGGGGCACATTTTCTAAGGTGTTTTCTTGTTGGGTCCTATACAAGTACTTCAACCCTGATGGAGAGGTGTTAGGTCTGGAGCTAAGTGTTACATCTCTCCCTGTGGAATCATCTTTTCCTTGTGGTAAGGGTAAGGTGCTGCAATCTTAACAAAACATGGGTGTGTGGGGTGGAAGAAAAAACAGTCACGTGAGTAACAAGTTAAGAGTCCCAGGATTTTGCCCTTTTGGTGACTCCCCAACAGTCTTATTCTTTATGTTGTTTGTCCTTACAAAATCCTGCTGAGGGGGTCCTGGCTTTACTGATGCACCTGGTTTCTGAGGGCAGTAGGATGGGTTTGAGAGTGAGAAGCTATGGAGAGGCACATAATGCATTCTTAATAGCTAACAAGCCATGAGTTAGGTCCCTGGGGTGCATTCGCCATGATATGGGGTGCTGACTGTCCCACTCTGTCTTCAAAGTGACTGGTTTTTGATGGATTGTCTATTACCTCCATCTCTATTCATCCAGTCTTCAGAAATCCATTTAACTGCAAACTATTCTTTTAGTAGAGAAATCAAAATTCCCCAGTGTGCTTACTGTTTCTGATGGTTTAGGGCAGATCTTGGAGCAGCCTTGCCTTCTTCTGAGCACCTTCTCAGTAGCCATGCTTTGTCTTTCTGAGCAGCATAAACTAACCCCCAGGAAGGGGACAGAGGCCTTTCCTTTTTAAGGAAAATGGCTCAATCCCAGGGTAATTTTCAAACTGGTGGGTGTGTTACCTATAATTCTGTATGAAAACTAATATGGTTTCGAAGTAAGAAAAATACATTTGTTCTTAGTAAAATTGCTTTGCCTATCCAAGAGGATGGAGTGAGGGGGTAGGTAGAACAGGTGGTATATTCCTGGCTACTTCCTGGTAGTTTTCAAACTAAGGTTATAACTAGAAGCAGAAGTGTTCCTGGGCTAGGCCTACCTCAGCAGGTGAAGATCCTTGGGATTAGAGAAGTAATCCCTACCTTCTTTCCCTATTTCTTTGACTCCATTTGCCTGGGTAAATGACCAGATAACAAACAGGTGACTCAGATGATCTTCAAACACTTGTCTTGGTTTCTGGTGGAAAGGCCCAGGCCTGCAGTGTTCACCTGGGTAACTCACCCAATTCTCATTACCACCTCCTGCAAGCATGATAGGTGGGGGTGGGGGAGTCTCAAGGAGGTGGCAGGTAATTACATCTAAAAGAAAGATAATGTGCCTGCAAATCGGGATAGAGAAATTGCTTGTTACAGCAAAGCTTATAAAGTCATATTCCTCTAAACTATTATCCATGAAATTTTTTAAATACAAAAGGCAATTACTCTACTCGTGCAAATGGTATTTATCCTTCTTCAGCTGGATTATCAAGGAGCATTAATATCAGCACAACCCAGAGTGTACATAGGTATAATAATATGTGTGATAACTGCCAGAATATAAATTTATCTTTACTACTAAATCTTGAATACCAAAATTAGAAGTATATGAGATTATTTATTCATTTATTAATGCCTAGAAGGGGAGTGTTGGCTTCCCCCAAAAGACTGGTCAGGTGTTCCCAGAAACCATGATATTATTCCTGTGGTCAATAGACCAGCAACATCAACTTCCCCTGCTCCTGGGAGCTTGTTAGAAAGGCAGGCTGTTTCTGGGCTGGGGCTGTAGCTCAGTGGTAGAGTACACGCCTCCCACACGTGAGGTCCTGGGTTCAATCCTCATGCACCACATAAAAATAAATAAATAAAAACAAAGATATTGTGTCCATCTACAACTAAAAAAAAAAAATGGAAAGAAATGCAAGATCTCAGGCATCATTCCAGATCTATAGAATCTGAATTTTAACAAGATCCTCAGATGTTTCATATCACATGAGAATTTGAGGCCCACTATCTTAAGTTTCCTGAGGTCTTTGTTGGTCTATGAATCCAGACTGGTTACATTAACCCAAATTTTACTGATTTGTGTCTTCATCTGTCTATGCAGGAACTTCTTCTTGTAGCAAACTGCCATCCAGACGTTTAAGGGCTATGTCTCTTACATAGTTTCAAGCAATGCTGGGCTGGCCAGTTGCTAGATTGTATCACAATCTCCTTCCCTATTCTTGTTCTGGTGTCCTAAACCTGTCTACCTGTCACTGCTATTGTCCTCTGTATGGTTATCTTTCCTAAAGTGATGTCCTAAGATTCTTGAGGTTCAAAGCATCTTCCAGGCTCATGCCATTTGTTGGGGCAGGCCCCCAAATGGCTATATTTAGGCTCCCTCACCTAGGTTATGTAGCCAGGGCTGGGAACCGACTATTTTATTCAAGGCTAGAAACACTGATTCAGCATATAAACTCAAAGTCATAAACATTAACTTGTGAGAATACACCCCCACTTTCCTAACCTGTTGGCAGTTGTGCCTTCTTTGATCTGCATATAAAAAGGGTCTATGGAAAAGACTCAAATGGGCAGAATGGGGCAAAATGAGGGCTAAAATGGAACTGCTGGGGGCTGAAGTTGAAGCTGGAGACAGAGGCTGTGACCACCACTGAGTAGAGCGTGTCTATGATCCTAATTGTGTCTTGCATCTTCCTTCTACCTGCTGAACTCCAAATCTGTTTTCTGGGTCAGACCTGCTGTATGATACCATTTAACTTAATGCTCCCTGGCCCTCCATATTGCAGTCACAAACTGTCCTCCCAGGTGTACACCTATTCATACATTCTTCAGAGGCTCTTCAACTGACTCACAGGCTCCTCTTTCAATCCTACACCTCTCACAACTCACTACCTTCACTGTGAGTTCCTCACCTGGCAGACTGTCCTCTTGGGCAGAATTCCTTTTACAATGACCCCAGGACAATATTTCTACCCCAGGCTCCATACCTAAGGCCTAGAAGTAAATACCTTTGACCCATCACCAAAAGGAGAGTCTTCAATGTAGCAATGTTCAGAGGTGAGCTTTTAGGAAGTGATTGGATCATGAGGGCTCTGATCATTCCATTGAGGTTCATAGCTGCATGGATCATTGGGAGATGGTAGAAACTGTAGGAAATGGGACTTAGTTGAAGGGAGTAGGCTCTTGGGGTGTGCCTTTTGGGACTATATCTTTTCCCCAGCTGCTTCTTTTCTACATCCCACCCTCCGCCCGCCACCCTTTCTGGCTGCCATGAGGTGAGTAGTTGTGCTCTGTCTTGCCCTTGCACCATGTTGTGCTGTCTTACCACAGGCCCATAAACATGGAGCCAGCTCTCTATAGTCTGAAACCTCTGAAAACATGAGCCAAAATAAATCTTTCTTTCTTTTAAGTGTATTTTTGTAGGTATTTTGGCACAGCGAAGAAGAGCTGACTAACACAACAGGATAAGATATTTGAGTTGTAAAACACAATTTCAGTTAAAACTTTGAAATTGTCAGATGGCTCTGATAAGAAGTATAGTTCTTCTCAATCTTTCATGTGTATATGCTCACCTGGTAGATCTGGGGTATAGCCCGAGGTTCTTCATTTCTAAAAAGTTCCATAGTGATGTGAATGTTCAGTATACTCCATTTTGATTAGCAAGAGCTCAGTATCTCCTTTTGAATATAAAATCAATAAGATCTCATAGCCTCAGTTGAAATTTCAATTTTAATGTCCTGTTAAATGAGTTTCCCCAAGAACATTCATCAAAAAGTTTGCTATTTCTCTATGTATTTTTTTAGTCTTTTTTTTTTGGGGGGGGGGTCACTGCTGGAACATAAGCTCTGCCTTCATATAAATTTTGTGAGGACACAGTTCAGCCCATAACAATTTAGATCTGTTTTCAGATGCTCTGTTTGTCCACTCCTGTGTTATCATCACAGGTATAAAACTTATAGAGTACTTAGATGACAATCTACTACTTAGAAATTAACTCTTCTTAATGGTTCAGGTGTTATATCCTTTGTAAAACCTTTCCCAGTTTCTTCTCCCTCCTGCTAGAAACAAATACCTCCTACTTTTTTTTTTTTTAAATCTGAGCTTCTATAACAACACTGTTTACTTTATAAAGAGGTGTGCCTCATTATTCCTGGAAAAATGTTTTAAAATCTGTTTTTTTTAAAGAGATATGTCAACTTCCTCAAACTAGATTGTAAGCTCCCAAGGCTCAAATAATTATTTAAATTATTATTAAATACTCAGATTTGATATTATGAACAAACATTTGACAATGACTTACTGTATGTCAAACATTTTATTGTGAGCTTAGCTTGAACCAACTCACAACTATCCTGTAACATAGAAATAAGACAGAGAAGTCAAGTTATTTGTCTGACAGCACATAGTTAGTAAATGACATTCTTAAGTTACCAACCTGGTCCTATTTGACACAAATTCCAAATGTCTAAGCATTACAAAATATTGCCTCCATAGCTATTTTGTATCCCTTTCTATCTCTAAGCAGAATGCCTGGTGCACAGTAGGTACCTACAGTAAGTACACACAACACACACACGCACACACACACACTAAATAGATAGATAAATAAATAAATAAATAAATAAACTAACTAAGCCAAAAAGCATAGCAGCCAATTTTTTGTGATGTCATCCTTTCTATTTAAAAGTCTTTGTCACTAGTGAACTATTTTAGGTCTGTATTTCTGTGGCTGGAGTAACAGCTGTATGGCCAAGGTTTTTGCTTATCGACATGACACACAGAGCCTGTACTTTCAAATAATGACAATCACTTTTTCCTTACTGTACATACCTGGTCTTCTGACCTCAACCAAGCTCCATTACTGCTGTTTACTTGATGCTATTATTTCTCAGTGTGCCAAATTATGACCCCAAAATGTTTTCATTTAAAGAAACAAATAGAATAACTTTGTGAAAGAGACTAATGAGCACACAGACAGTCAATAAATGCTGATTCTTCATGATCACTAATGAATTTATGTGGTGCTTTACTTATGGACAGTATACTATATAACAGTGGATATGATTTGGTGGATCAAGTTGAATTAGGATGGAAACATAGAGGGCAGGCTATTTTTTGTTGTTGTTTGGTTTGGTTTGGTACTGGGGATTGTTTGGTAGGGGTGCTCTACCACTGAATTACATCCCCAGCCCTTCTTATTTTACTTTTTTTAAGACTGGGTCTCTCTAAGTTACCCAGGGTGACATCAAACTTACAGTCCTCCTGCCTCAGCTTCTCCAGTTGCTGGGATGAGGGCAGGCTCCCTTGATGGTGATGATAGCCCATTGTTAGGTTCAGTAAGTATGACTAGGATAATACCTGTTTCTACCTAAATTCATCCAGTTCTCCTATATATGAGGAACCTACGTCTTTATTAAAAAATTGAACAATAATAATATTATCTAGTCAGAATTTATTTATGTTTAAATTTCCTGGATGAAATGTCCTTGTATTACTTAATGGTATGACACATTTCATCAAAACAAATAAAGTAGCCCTTATTTTCTATCTTCAGCATTAAAATGGAATTCTCACTCTAATTCACAGTTGCCTGGTTTTAAAAATTTCCTGAGTTATTTCCTGGAACTATTCCAAACCATATCTTTCCTTCTTTAATATTAGTTTTCAGACACTCACATATAACTCTATCTCCCCAGAGGCCTTTGTTTATAGTCATAAATTTTTTATTGCTACAGAATTCCTTTTAGCTCTTTATGATTTCTCTTGCTCCAAGGTCCTGTCTAGATCTGACATCCTGTGATTCTGAGATGCTCCCCATGAAAGCAATGTTTTAAACTCTGGGCTTGTCAAGCTCAAGAAGAATATAAGGTTGAAAAGGTGGGTAGAGCAACAAAAGTGCTATTATCACCAGTGTCCTCCAGAATTGGAAAAGTAGCTCAAAATGACAGCACGGGTTGAGACCCTTTCATTTAAGTAGCTGTAAATTCATATACAAGTCTGCTTTTCGAGGGCATGTCAAGGTTTTCTTCCTCCCAAGGATCTTTCCCTATGTGTTTTTATGACTGCCTACCAGACATATCTCATGTAAAAACTGTTTTGCCACCCCCTGCCACACACACTCCTTAACAGGTGCCTAACTTTCAATGTCCATCTGCATTGTTTCTCATACTTCTGTCCTTATGAGGAGATTGCTTCTTCTGTTTTGCAAAGAGGCTGCCTTGTAACAGGTGCCTTTACTTGGCATCTAGCATAACCAGAGTTTCCTCCCTTCTGGGGTTGGATTTCTTGCTATTGATGGAGGCAGTTGTCATGCAGAGACTAGCATTTGAAGTTTATTATGCATCCAGTTGGCTAGAACATCTGAAGAATGAAGAATTTCATTTTGCTAATTTTAAACATGTAAGAGCTTAAGAATACATTTGTCTTAGTCTGTTTTCTATTACAATAACAGTACCTGAGACTGGGTAATTTATATCAGAAGGAAGTTTATTTTGGCTCAGGGTTCTGGAGGCTGGGAAACACAAGTAAATGACCACAACTTTTAGTGAGGGCTGTGTGCTGTTTCATCTCATGGGGGAAAGTGGAAGGGCAAGCAAGCACATGTGGAAAGAGGCAAACAGGGTGGACTTGCTTTATAACAACTGCTCTCCCAGTATCCACTCCAGTCCTCAGAGTGACAATCCTCATGCAAGAAAGGCATCAATTCTTCTAAATGACTTAATCATCTCTCAACACTGCCACAATGGCAATCAAATTTCAACCTGGGTTTCAGAGAAACATATTGAAACCATGGCAACATTTTAAAAGAATTTACAGGACACTAAGTTCATTTTTTGTCCAAGCTTAAGTTATCTCTCCTGCTCTCTCCCCTCAAAAACACAGAGTTTATCTTGTCCCTAAAAGAAGAGAGATGACCTATGACAGAAATCAGGCTGCTTTACCTTTCCTTTGGGAAGTACAATCAGCTCCATGTGACCACTAAGCAAGACTTAAGACAACCATTCCTTATATAAAAAAAACTTTCAACATCATTAACAATTAGGCAAATCTATTCTGAGATCTTGCACCAGTCAGAATGGCAGTTATCAGGAATACAAATAATAATAATAAATGCTGGAGAGGATGTGGAGAAGCAGGAACAGTTCTACACTGTTGGTGACATTTTAAATTAATACATTTGGAAATCAATATGGAGGCTCCTCAAAAGACTAGGCATAGAACCACCAATGATCTAACCATACCATTCCTCAGTATTTATCCTAAAGAATTGAAATCATCATACTAGAATGATACATGCATATCTATGTTTATAGTGGCACAATTCACAATAGCAAAACTATGGAACCAGCCTAGTTGTTTATTGATGGATGAATGGATAAAGAAAATATAGTGCACATATACACAATGTAATTTTATTCAGCCATGAAGAAAAATAAAATTGTCATTTTCAGGAAAATGGATGGAACTAGAGACCATTATGTTAAAAGAAATATGTCAAACTTGGAAGGTCAAGGGATATATGTTTCCTTTCCTATGCAAAAGCTAGAGAGGAAAAGGAAAAGAAAAATGTGGATAGTTCTTATGAATATCAAAGGGATATCAGGAAAGGTATAGGACCAGGAGGTAGGAGGTGGGGAGGGATGGAGGAAGTGCTAGGGAGCCATATTGGCCAAAATATATTGTCACATTTTGTGCATATATGCATATGAAGCAACAAACCCCATCATTATGTAAATGTAATTCACCAATTTTTATAATGTGGGAAAAAAGACAATCATTCCTTGGAACCACAATTCTTGATGAGAACAATAAGAGAACAATAAGGTACCTGGCCACCTGCCTTCCCAAATGATGTATGTCAGTTACTGTCTCCAAACTCATCATTCTATACTCAGTGATGCTGGGATTCTATAAACTGCTTTTCTGTTTTGCCTGCTGCTTCCCATTAGGCTTTGCCAGTGGCAAGTAACTGCAT
This sequence comes from Spermophilus citellus, assembly GCF_964194105.1. NCBI lineage: Eukaryota > Metazoa > Chordata > Mammalia > Rodentia > Sciuridae > Spermophilus > Spermophilus citellus. The sequence continues at coordinate 28,920,759 of NC_138188.1, read as the reverse complement.
GCACGAAGGAATAAGAAGGTACCTGCTCCTCTTCGTTTCAGGCTTGCCTCCTGTTCTCAAGAATCACTCCCGCAACACTTCTTCACCCCAGTTCCTGTACTCTAACAGCAGCAGTGTATGTACTTCAGTGGTAGAGGCTGAATCAAGTTTGTAGTTTTTTACCACTCCCAAAATCAGCACAGTTGCTACCTCTCACTGGTACTAAGATGGCTTTTCCTCAGAAGTCTGGATCCAAACCTCCAGGATCCTTTTCTGAGTCCATAGACAAAGGTGTCCCATGAGAGTAAGGAGCCAAAACTCCAAACCTTGTTTCTTGTGTCCCAACCAAAGAAAATTGAAGGTCAGACACAAGAAGTCAAGCAAGTGGAGTAAGGCTCAAGCAAAGAACACACTCACGATGGAGTGGATTGTCTCTGAGCAGAGAATGGCAGAAGAAGAAATGTTACTTTCAGGTTTATTACTGTTTGATATTTACCAGAACTGGGTTCCACCTTCTGCAGTCTTTACTGATTAGATGTTTAACTCCTCTTTCCCCACCAGGAGGGAGGTTTTTGATCCTAGTTGGTCCTTTCTGGAACTTTATGGCAACCATGTCATTCGCGGGGCGGGGGCGGGGGAGGGGGGCTTCATCTACAAGTCTATCTTTTGTTAATGTGGGTGCTGGAGTCAATGACCCAGTAAACTTCATCTTAGTGCTATTAATGAAATGTTTCTTCTGAAATACATTGAGAAACCTGTGACCATAAATCCTAACTTTACAATGACCTCAGTAGACACTGTCAGGAGTTAGCCTGTTGATTTTTTTTTTCTTGACGTATTTCTTAATTGATTCCCTTTGTTTCCATGTTTATTCTCAGGGTTAGTACACCTGTTATTGTTCTACAAGTTACTAGATTACTCTCTAAAGGCAGTTCAAAGAAACCCGTGACCCTACTATGTTATTTGTTCACATTTCACTACTACCTAACAAGGATAGCAACTGGCCAGGGCTCCCCTCCTCAGATGTCTGGGTCCTAGCCTCTCTCCTCACTTTTCATTGGAATATCTTGTGGGCCCAGATTTCTTGAATTTACATGCATGGAATTGAAATTCAGGTGATTTTACTTGGATATGATAAAGGTAATGATGTTATAAGAAGGCTAGAAGATTCAGGGACATTCAATTTTTATGTTAGTGACTCCCAAACCTATATCTGTATGTCAATCATCCTTCCCAAGTTTAAATGGAGAAACTATATGTTCCCCAGACTTAGAAGGCACAAATTAAATCATTATCTTCTCCCAATTTTGAAACTATTCACCAGTACCCAGTAAGTTCTATTTTTTACCTTTATGGACAGTCTCCTTTAAGTGCTGTCAATTTTAATTCTTAGATGTCTACTATTTTCTGTTGCTACTTTACAACCTTAGTTTTGGTCCACCAGATTCACTGTGTTACTGTAAAACCCTCCTAACTTGTTCCTTTCTTCCCAATTATTTCTCTTCTAATCTAATCTTTCTAGATTGCATATGGCTCTAAAGAATATCTAAAAAGATAATACCATAAAAATGTATTTCCTGGACACTGTCCCAGATTGGTCCAGTGACTCTGAAAAACTATCCCACCACCTTAAATCATTTAAGATTTTTCTCTTCATCACTGCTTTTGAACATTTTGATTATTCATCTTGGCATCTTTTATTTCATGCTTCTCATGATTGTTATTCATCAAGCTTGGATCTGTGGGCTTTAGTTTTCATTGGGTATGGAAAATTGAGGGCTATTATTATTCAACCATCTCTTTTGTCTTCCTCTTTTGGAGTTCCTGGTAAATGTGTATCATGCCACTTGAAGTTTTCCCACAGCTCACCAATCTTTGTATTTTTTTCTGTGTTTCATTTTGTATGCTGTCTGTTATAACATTTTCAATTCACTAATCATCAGCCTTGTCTAACTTACAATTAATTCCATCCTGTGTCCCTTTCATCTCAGTCATTTTGTTTTTACCTCTAGAAGTTCTACTTGTATTTATTTTATTCACCTTCTCATGTCTCTACTTAATATTTTGAACTTATGGGATATAGTACAATAGATGTTTTAATATTATTTTCTAATTATAACATCCATGTTAATTCTGGGTTAGTTTCAGTAGAATGAATATTCTCATTATGGGTCTCAGTAAACATTTTGTGAATCTGGCTTAGATTTCTAGATACAGAATGTTTTAAGTGGACAATTCTCATTTTTTAAAATATCTTTATTGTATTTATTTATTTTTATGTGGTGCTGAGGATTGAGTTTACATGTGTGAGGCAAGTGCTCTATCACTGAGCCACAACCCCAACCCCAATTCTCATTTTTGATCACCTAGTGTCTGTAATTTCTCCCAATGAGGTGGAGCCTGTCTCTCATCACAGAAGCCCAAAATGTCAGACTCTTATTTTTTCTCTCATCCTTACTAGCATAATGAAAGCTCATGACCTACCTCTAGCCCATGACCATTATTAATACCCATACTTGTTCTAGACTTTAAATAGGAAACAAATGAGGAAAGAGGCAGAGACTATGCTGAGTTCACTGTAGGGACAGGATACAGCAGCAGCAGTGAGAACATCTACATCCATTCTTTAGAGGCAGCATTCCTAGTGGCCATAGCAGCAGTAGAGTGGAGTCTTTATCAGATCTTTCACTTAGTGAGATTTGGACTCCTTACTGGCTGTGTAGTATACCAATTTGTTTGCCCAGTTTTTCTAGAAATGCTCTATTTTATTGATGGCCTTTGAATTTTGTATTATTGAAGTATGAAATACATATACAGAAAGCATATACATAATGATGAGTTTTTATTAAAGATATTTTCACCAACAACACATTTATAACCAGTGCTCAAATTGAGAAAAAGAATATTGCCAATGTCCTAGAAACTTCCTTATTTCCTTGCAGTCACCACCATCTACCATTCAAGGGTAGTCATAATCCTGACTCCTAACACCATAGATTAGTTATCTCAGCCAGGTGTGGTGGCACATGCCTGTAATCCAGGCAACTCAGGAGGTTGAGGTAGGAGGATCACAAGTTTAAGGCTAGCTTCAGAAACTTAGCAAGGCCCTGTCTCAAAATAAAAATGCTGGGGATGTAACTCAGTGGTAAAATCACCCCTGGGTTCAATTTCTAGTACCCTCTACCAAAAAACAAAACAAAAAACAAACAAAAGAGTAGTTATGCCTATTTTTTTAACTTTATAAAAATTGATTCATACTACTTTTTTTTTTTTTTTTTTTTGGTACCAGGCATTGTACTCAGGGGCACTCGACCACTGAGACACATTCCTATTTTGTATTTTATTTAGACAACTCACTGAGTTGCTTGGCACCTCACTTTTGCTGATGCTGGCTTTGAACTCTCAATCTTCCTGCCTCAGCCTCCCAAGCCCCTGGGATTACAGGCATGCACCACGGTGCCCAGCACACCACTCATTTTTTTAAAAAAATATTTTTGGTTGTAGATGGACATAATACCTTTATTTTATTTATTTATTTTTATGTGGCGATGAGGATCAAACACATTGCCTCACACATACAAGGCAAGCACTCCACCACTGAGCTACCATCCCAGACCATACCACTCATTTTTGATGTTACGTCCAACACTATGTGAGATTTATCCATGCTGTTTTCTGTAGTTGTAGCTTATCCATTTCTACTATTATAATTAAAAAAAACATAGTATATTTATCATTTTTGTTAGGAGTCTTCAAGATCACTCTCAGGTTGTAAATTCTCAGAGAACTCAGAAAAACTGTTATACTCATGGTTATAGTTTAGTTCAGTAAAAGGATGCAGATTAAAGTCAGCAGGAAAAGGTGAATAGGGGTGAGGTGAATAAGGGAAATGAGGCATAAACTTCCAGTTGTCTTCTCCCGGTAGAGTCACACAGACAGTACTTAATTCACAGCATTGATATGTGACAACACATGCAATGTGTTGTCCACCACGGAAGACCATCTGAGCTCTGGTGCCCAGGATATTTATTGCAGGCCAGCCACACAGGCATACAGTGTCCATATGATCGACCTTTACCATTCAATCCCTAGTCCCCTCATAGGTCAAAACAATACAGTGTGTCCCAAAGTCTCAGGCATACAAAAATGCATTTGCCATAAATTGTATTTCTAGTGTAAACTAGCTGGCATAGCTCCAGGCTTTAGGGACACAAAAACACTCATTTTAGGTAGGATAATTTAAAAAATCAGAAGTCTCGCCCCATGAACCAGGCCAAGGGCCATTGCTGAAGACCTTGGGAACGGGCAGGCTTTGAGTAATCCAGGCCTGTAGAGTTAACCCTTTTGGTATAGCATTAGACTGTGGATGGTATTCAGGAAGTTTTAGTTTTGATGAATATGATGAATATTGCTATGATAATGGCTATACATGGTTTTATTGGTCCCGATTCTAGGTCGTCCGATTGCTGCTTTGTCCTCAGGACATGCTTTTACTTCTAAGTCTGAGCACATATTTCTTCCTGAACCACTCTATGACCCCTGGTCCCGGTCCTTCCTGGTCAAAATCCCTCTAAGTCCAGAGTCTTCTTGATGTTAAAAGGTAACTCCCTCAGCCTTCAGTAAGTTGCACAGAACAGTGTTACAGGTTGAATTTTGTCTCCTCCAAAAAGGTATGTTGGAGCCCTGACATTCCATACCTCAGAAAGTGACCTCAAATGTGGATGGGTCTTTACAGAGGTAATCATGTTAAAATAAGATGGAGGGGGATTGGTACACCAAAACAAATAAAGGTGAAATAATGTGATGAGACCTGTGGACAAGATGGCCATATTTAAAGCCAAGGAGAGAGTCCCTCAGAGGGAATCAATCCCACTGACACCTTGATGTCAGACTTCCATCCTCCAAAATGGTGAGATAATGATTTTGATTTTCTTCCTTCCTTCCTTCCTTTCTTCTTCTCTCCCTCCCTGCCTCCTCCTCTTTCTCTCTACCTTCATTTCTTCTTCCTTCCCTCAGATCTCCTCTTCCTTCCTCAACTCATCTCTTTCTTTTTTTCAGAGATGATAAATTTCTGTTGTTTAAGCCTCAGAGTTTATGGTACTTTGTTATAGCAGCCTTAGAAAATTAAGATACCAGGTAGAGCACTTATGATTTCCTCAATCGTTTTCAGATGATATCATGTACCACAGAGGATCAGAAGACAGTGTCTGTCCTTTTGGAAACATTTTGTTATACAAATTGAGGTTGGGAAGAAAAGAACTTGGGAAGGACTGACTAACTTCAGATTATTTGACTTTGGTCATTCATGAGACCCTGAATAAGGCCTGGCTAAATCATAAAATTCTATACTCCTTGTTCTTTTCTTTCTGTTTTCTCAAATTGATAAGCATGATTCATTTTTGAACAGCCATCTGTGGGAACACATGGACTCCTTCAGTTAGTAGCTATTAAGCTCTATTTCACAGTCTGAGGGAGTGATTTGGGAATGTGTTCCTCCCAGGTCTTTTCTATGGGAACTTTTCCAAAATCAGAAGATTAATAAAATTTTGATGGAGTAAGTATAGCATGTCTTGAAAACTCCCTGAAATAGTCTCATCACCTTTAATCAGGTCATTTGACAGGCCTCTTCAAAGAAACTGACTTCAGGCAGAGTCCTCTTAGAACTAGAAGATGCTTTATTTTTCAGATGTTGTAAAGTCCAGAATTCCTATTTACCTTGACATCAAACTTTTGATTAAAGAGGAAGGAAGAGAATGACATAAACAGAAAATAAATTGGAAATATTAAATGTATTTGGAGTAGATGATTTATTACCCTTTCAGTTCTACCTGGCAATCAAGAATATAATAAATGTGTCAGCAGAAATTTCTTTTCTGCTTCAAGTTCTCTCTTTAACTGTTTCTACCCTCCAATCTCCACCTCCTTTTTTGGTCTTTGTTCTGCATTTGAATATATTCTAGCAAAGCTGCATAATGATCCATTTGGTTGAGCCTTAGGAATCAGATTTTAAATATTTGCCAGGCATGGTGGTGCATGCCTGTAATCCCAGTGGCTTAGACAGAAGGATTATTCCACCATGCAGCCAGCGCAATGGTTTCATTAATGAGGTTCTTGGCATAAAAGTTAGCTAGCAGAGATCGAAATAAACACACAGACTCAGTTACCTTTTTTCTATGACCAGGTCCCAGACGGCTCCCCTCTCTTGTTCCCACCTCTAACGGCCTGGCAGGGCAGCAAGGATTACTCAGGGCTAGCAGGAGAGAGAGAGAGGGAGCACGCCAGGGAGTAGCCTTTTATTGGGGAACAAGAAATTCAGGGGAGAATTCCATCCAATGAAGGTTGAGGGGGGGCCGCACTCCAAGGTCAGGGTCAGTGATTGGGCCCCCGGGGTCAGTGGTCAGTCACACCCCCACACGGACGGGTTCTCTCATCAGGAGAGGGCCGGGAAAGTTCCGACACAGCCAGAACGCCAAACCGGGAGTCGCCCAGTCACGTGTGAGAATGGCTCCCCACAGATTATAAATTCAAAGGCAGCCTCAGCAATTTAGCAAAGTCCAGCAACTTAGCAAGACCCTGTCTCTAAATAAAATATAAAAAAATGTCTAGGGATGTGGTTCAGTGGTTAATATCCCCAGGTTCAATCCCTGGTACCAAAAGAAAATTAAAAAAGAAAAAGAAAGAAAATGACAAATGAAGAAACATTTTGAATACTTTTTGGAAGTGGATTTAGTGATACCTTCTCAGAAACTTCCTCTAGTAGTATTAATTAAAGTCTTGGTTTGCTGGAGATCAACAATCCCCTTCTGCATCTCTGAGTCATTTCCCCTTACTTCAACTGGATAGTAGCACTCCCATTTATGAGGTTGCCTTTTCTTTTCTTTTCTTTAATTAAGATAAATCCACATGACATAATATTCTTCATTTTGGCCTTTGTAAGTATATATCTCAGTGTATTCATAGTACAACTTCTATTCATTGTACAAGTATCAGCATTATCTAATTTCAGAACATTTCCATTATTCAAAAAGAACCCTCTGCTCATTAGCTATTGCATTCTGATTCCTCCAATCTCCTTCTCCTGGCAAATACTAATCTACCTCTGTCTCTGTGGATCTGCTTATTCTGGATATTTAATGTAAATTGCATCATACAATACCTGGACTTTATCTCTGGTTTCTTTCATTTAGCATGTTTCCAAGATGGAGATGAGGTATCCATGTGGTAGCCTGTATCAGAATTATATTCCTTTATGTGACTGCATATCATTCTATTATATGGACACACCTCATTTTATTTACTTATTCATCAGTTGATGGACCCTGCTGTTGTTTCTATTTTTGTCTATTGTGACTAATGCTAAAATAATAAATATTAAAAATAATAAATATTCATGTACAAGCTTTATGTAGACATATTTTTATTACTCTTGGGTATATACCTGCAGTTGGAATTGCTGGGTCACATGGAAACTCCAGAATTAACTTTTTGAAGAACTATGAACTGCTTTTGGAGATTTTTTTTCCCAAGAGGAACAAGATTGATTTCAGATACACTGATGTCAGGGGGAAGCTGAATGGCCAAAGAGAAATGATCACCATGGCGTTAAAGATACAAGAGTGGAGACCAGGTGAGATGCCAAGTTTGCATATTTTAACATGGGTATTATCCAGATGCAATGATTGCTAAAGCTGTGGGGGGAGATGAGGTATCTAAAGGTAATAAAGGTGGAATGAAGGAAAGACAAGAGGCCTATCATAGGCTTAGCACAGTGTAGGACTGTACTTGGCTGTAGTGTCAATTTAATCATGACAACACAATCCAGTGGATGCTATTATAGCCCCATTTGATAGATGGTGCAATTGAGACTTGTTGAGGTTAAGCATATGGACTTGTTTGCATAGTTTGTATAGACAGAGCTTTAAACCCTGATGAGGAGACCCATTAAATGGAAAGGGTAAGGACTTATTGTGCTCCAGAATAAAAGGGGGAAGTTTGTTTGTAATAATTTCTAATTATTCCATTTCTGATCCATTACATTGTCCAGGATGTTTCCTGTTCATAATTTAACTAATATATCCTGGGCTAAATTCTGCTGCTGTCCATGCATCTCCCTTTGCCAAATACCAGGACATCACTGGATCTCCATGACAGATGAGAAGTACATTTCAGAAGGAGTAAGAAAATTCATTATTTACAGAAAAAAACAGCTTCACAAAAACCAAATGTTAAAGCAAAAATGAGATTTTTTTTTCTCATGGTAAGCCATGAAGTTAAAATTTGAATGCATAAGACTAAATAACTCTTAGGACCATAAGGAGAAAGAATTCTATTTTAGTATTGAAATGAAACTTATTTTATGGATAATGAAGCGGTACTCTCACCTTTCCTCAGCATTTTATATCCTTGGAGTTTTTTTCCCCTCTCTTCAGATGGTGACGGGTGGACTTCAGATTAAAGTGCCATTATTTCAGAGCACTGAAGCACAACCCCCCTAATGAAGACATTATATGAGAAATCTCAGGCCTTTTCAGCCAGCCAGGTCTATTTCATCAGCAGCTCAATATCGCTGGGGCCACAGTCTTCTCCCACCCAATCTAATTGTTGGTTTACGTAGCACTTGAGGATGTTTTCAAGTATAAATCAAGGCTGGAACCTGATCCATGCAAAGCTAGTCATGAGGCTATATGGAAAATTCCATAAGAAGATCAGAAACAAATTTGGGAGAAAAACAAGGTAAAAATAAAGTGAAACTGATGTCAGGTGTCTCTGAATCACAAGCCAATGGATGACTTAATCCTGGCTAGCTGTTTGATTGTTTTGCTTCCTGCTCAGACCAAAACAAGAGTTTAAGCTGGTTGCCCAATTGCATTGATTGGCACATGCATGGAGTCCCAGCTACTCTCTGAGGGTTGAGGCAGGAGGATTGCTTTGACTCAGGAGTTTGAGGCCAGCCTGGGCAACAAAGAGACCTCATCTCTAAAAATACACCCAAAAGACAAAGTTTAGGTTTAATGGAAAGGACTGTCCTACATACGCATTCTTCAAAGGCAGAGAGGAGGAGGCTTTTTTGGTCCTTCTCTGAGGTGACCTGGTGTCTGCTGAGATCCCCTCCAGAGAATGACTTGGTTGCTGTTGCTACTGCATTTGCAGATACTGATGCCTGAGAAGTGGGCTATCTTTCTAAGTAACATTGTGAAGATACAGACCACAAAGACCTAAGGGAGATGAGAGAACAGACATTGCTGTTTGGGGGCCCTGGCCCCCAAAATCAGGTGCTTGGTGTCTCTATGAGAGGAGACACCTGAGAGTAATATGCATTTTCTCATCAGATCTTCACTTAATAATTGAATACTAACTGTGGAGAACAAATTCTGTGGTAATCCTCCATGATTTCTGCCCCTGGTGTTCACACCTTTATGTAAACCTCCTTCTTTGAGTGACAATGAGACTTATGGTTTGCTTCTGACAAACTATAGAACTGTAGAATATGATACAGAATGGGATATCAATCTCATGATTATATTATATTCCATAAGAGAGACTCCATCATGCTAGAGTTGCTCTGGAGGCTCTCCCTGCCAGCATGGTGAAGTAAATGGCCCTGTGGGAAAGACTGTGTAGTAAGCTTATGGTTTGGATGTGGAGTGTTCCCCAAAAGTTCATGTGCTGAAGACTTGGTCCCAGCTAGTGGCACTATGGGGAGTAGTGAAAATTTTAGGAGGAGGGTCACTGGTAACATGCCTTCAAAGAGCTTATTGTGTCCCTGGACTGACTGACTCTCTCTCTCTCTCTCTCTCTCCCCCCCCCCCCACCTCTCTCTTTCCTAGTTGCCATGAGTTGAGCAGCTTTGCTCCAGCACAACCTCCTAGCCACGATGTTCTGCCTCACCACAGGACCAGAAACTGTGGAGCCAAGTGATCATGGGATGAAATCTCTGAAACAGTGAACCACAAATCTTTTCTTCTCTGATTTTCTCAGTTATTTTAAACAGAAAACTGAATAACATAGGCAAGGAAACTGCAGGCCATGTCCAGGAGTTGAGGGTGTTCCCCAGTTAACTGCCACCAAGAATCCAATGCCCTCAGTTCTACAACGGTAGGTAAAGGAATTCTGTCACTATCTGATTCAAATGAATTCTGCCCTAATTGAGACTCCAGATCAGAATATGCTCAGGTGATTGCAGCCTTGTTTGGTCTTGAACAGATCCAAGCTGTGCCTGGACTCTTGAACATTAGAAACTGTGAGATAATAAATATATCTTATTTTAGGCTACTAAATTTGTGGTAGTTTGTTAGGCAGTAACAGAAAAACAGCATGTTCACATATTTTATCTATTGATCCATAAGTATAGTTGTAAAGTTAATAAATGACCCTCTCCTTTGATAACAATTCGATTAATGGTTGACTCCTTTGAGTGAATACCATATATTCTCAGAATGTGTTAGCAGATTGTATTAAAGGTGGTTTGTAGAGCAGCACAGTGGTGCATGCCTGTAATTCCAGGGATTCAGGAGGCTGAGGCAGAAGGTTTGCAAGTTCTAGGCCATTTTTTATGATGGTCATGCATGTGCCCATAAGAGGGGACACAGTACAGGCTCAGGAAAACAAATTTTATCATTCCCACAGGTCTTAAGTACAGGAGGCATGGAACCTCACTCATGTAGGGCCACATGGGAAACACATAGGATGGTGAGGAGGTGAGGAGGCAGAATACAGGACCAGGGGAAAGCACTAGCCCGTAAGTTTTAGAAAGGGTTTCTCAGGAAAAGCAAAGGCAGAGCTGGGCCAACAGTTTAGGGTTGAATAATTTGGGCAGGCTCTAAACTAAAGGGGTGGTCCTTAATTGCATGGTTCCTGGCCCTGGGATGATTATAGTTGAAGAATAGTGTCTCCTGTTGTGTAGGGGTCAGATGGAGGAGGTATGGCTCTAGATTGGTTTAGTTGGCATATCAGGCATGCTTCTGGCTGAGTTCTTTACTATCTCTAAGAACTGGCAAACTCTGGGAGGGGCAGTCTCTTCCCAGCTAGAAAGGGTTTTTAATCTATCACAACGTTGTAATTTACAGAAAAAAAAATTTAAAACATATTGTAAAAAAGTGGGCTTTCTTCCCTACTATTTTTATTAATGATCATGAAAAGTAATGAAATATTTTTGTATTCTGATTATGAAATAGGTATTTATATCAAATTGAATTAAAGAAGGGCTGGAAGATATAGCTCAGTGGTATAGTGCTTGCCTAGCATGTGTGAGGCCCTGGGTTCTATTCCCAGTAATCAAGTGACCATGAATTAAAGGAGAATGTTAGCTAGTTTGGGCCATTTCCTAATGGTGCAACCATATCTTTTCTTACTGATTATCCAAATTCACTATCTCTATACATTTGTCTATGGATGAGCTCCAGCTCTCATCCAAAAGGGAGTAAGAAAGGAAAATAGACCTAGAATCAAGTTTAGCAACAAGGATCAAATAAGCAACACTGTAAGTTGTTAATGTCCCATCATCCTGCAAAAAGTACATGAATTTGGACAGCAGAGACAATCTGATTAATCTAGAAATTCTCAGAGGAATTTATGTTCACTCTTCACCTCTTTTGCAATCATCTTTCTCTTCAGGGTTGTCTATCCTTCTTGTCACTGGTCCTTTTTGGTTTGTGCTCTACTCAATCTCCAAAGTTTCATTACAGTTTCGACATTGAAATTTGACATCTGGACTTCTTTTTGAATTTTAAAATATTTGATTAAGTAAAAAATTCTTCAAAATTATACAAACAGATACAATTCTTTGCACATTCAAATTGGTATAACATTATGTAAAATGCCACATTGTTTAAAATGGAAGACACATTTTACTTTAATATTATTCATAAAAAGTTGAAAATTTAGTTTTCAAAGATTAAGCAAAGAAATGTGCAGAACTCATTCATTTCACATCTGTCACCAGGAAGTGTCTACAGTTATTAATGACATAGCATGGTTTTCATTGCATTTGCATGCCTGTGCATATATTGTTCACAATCATTATGTGAAACCACTTCCAGCTAACTCTTGGGAAAAAAACATACCTTAGTATCTCAGATAGAGAAGTGACAGTCTATGGAGGGAATCAACTGTGCTTGCAATATTGCTGTTAAAAAAATATTCACTGCCTGCCACCATAGATGAGCTGAATGATTTGGGCCGACTGGCCCACATTCCTAATCACAGAAACCTCTTGGTATTTCCAAGACTCATGGTAGGCTATCAGCTCTCTGTCTCATAATAAGTAGAGGCTAGTAAAACCTCAGCTATGATATTTAGGAAAGGAAATTGTGGTATTATCAAAAGGAGCTCACTCGTAATCAGCCCAGCATGCATTAGGTTTTGGAACCACTGCAGGAACTTCCTATAGCCCTTGCATCTAGTTCAGAACTTTTGCAGTTGGTGACAACGGCAGTATTGGGCTTTAAGTCCACAAATAAATGTTTTAGCTTAAATTTCCTATATTAATCAAATTATCACTATTGCTCAGATTCAAATGCTTGACTTTCTGCAGGATAATGAGATATCAATAGCTTTTAAGTTATCCACCTGTACTTGATTTCAGGTATTTTTTCCTAAATCTTTTTTTGGTTGAGGGCTAAAGTCCATCTATTATTTTGTTATATATTATTTCTACAACCAGCCAGTGTCTTACCCTTTCACAACTTCTACTCTACCCTTCTTCAGCACCAGGGATTTTCTTTGAACCCAGGGCCTTGTACATGCTAGGCAAACACTCTACCACTGAGTTACATCCCCATCCTTTTTTATTCTGAGACAAGGTCTTGCTAAATTGCTGGGAATGGCCTCAAACTTATGATTCTCCTACCTCAACCTTCTGAGTAGCTGGGATTACAGACATGCACCATCATACCCAGCTAGGATTTCCTATCCTCTGGCTACAAATGGATACCTTTCCTCCTTCATTTTAGAATCGTTGCTTTCATCAGACAGAATTTTGGTCACAGGGCATATAGTGACTAATAATCCGTCTTCCTGCCTCTGCATAATGAGGTGATAGCATAAGTAGCGGTTCTTTTCCTTTTCTAACAAAGAGAAACAAGATTAGAGTTTAGCACTTGGGCTCTTATTTCATGAAGAGTTCAGCACAATTGCCTGATATATATCATCCCAATTCAATTTTTCAGGTTGCAGTGAAAGAAAAAATATGTTCAAGTTTTCTCTCTCTTTGTACAAGAACATCCAACAAAAGCCCCCTCCTTCCAACTCTGGGAACAGCAGCCACTCCAGTTACTGAATGCCCTTGGAAATATCAAGATGAGGCCCTTCAGTTTCAAGAGGAAACAGCTTTGAGCTTTTTCAGTCACGGAGGGTTGACCTGACTTTTCTTCTTCTGATAGCTTTCTGCAGAGCCCTGCAGAATAACTTTTGCTTTGATTACCCAGTGATTTACAGCCCTTCTCATTTGCTTCTGGTATCTCCTTTTTCCAGAATGTAGGGAGCTCTCCTCTCACCCTGTTGCCTCAAAGCAATTTTGCTTATCTCCCCAAAGTTCAAGGCCCATCTCTTTTATGTACTTCTGATTCTCCTAAATAATGATTGTCTATTTTCTTTTCCCTTCTTCTTCTTTCCCCTGCCTCCCTCCCTCTTTTCTCTAGCTTCCTCTCCCCACCTCCCTTTCTCTCTAGCACAAATGTTTTCATTATAGGGGCAGATTTCACATAAACACAGAGTGCGCTAATCTTAAAAATGTTTTTTTAGTAAAGAGAGAAAATAAAGTCTCATCTCCTGCTTGCCTGCTTAAGCACCTGCAGTTGTTCTTGTGAACTGCAGAGCTTCGCAGTGACAGTTGTATCAATATTCCTGATAAGTCCAAAAAATAGTATGCCAGCATTCAGATATAGAGAGATTTGTTAATAAGGCTCCTTCAAGAAGCAAACCTGAGACAAGAACATAATTTATTTGGGATGTCGAGAGATATAGGCAGAAAATGGTGGGGAAAAAAGAATGTGCATGAGTGAGTGAGTGTGTGTGTGTGTGTGTGTGTGTGTGTGTGTTGTGTGTGTAATACAAGAAAGAGGAGTCTATATAAAAGGAACACTATTAAGGCAGATGCCATGGTGTTAAACTGAAGTTTAATCCTGTGGAGAAGTTTTTTAAGAACAGTGTAAATCATATACTTCATTATGATCTCAGTTAAGGTTCGAGGGAGCTGGAGTTTATAAGTTCTGGTTAAGGGATGCCCCTGGTGGATTATAAATTATGCAGGCTCTCTGTGCTTGCCTTGCATGGAGGCAGAGTAAGTGACAGCAACCCTATAAAGATATGTATGCTGGCTGTTTGAAGGCAGGCTGGCATATGCAGAGTGAAGATATATGGTGAGAACACTGTTGTATCTGTTATAGAGGATCAATGAAGAAAGCTGATTGACAATTGATTGACAAGCAATCAATATGAAAGTCATAGTGTAGTACACTATGTTGTAATCCAAGTTTTCTTTATAAACAAGAGGCTCAGGTGAGTAGGTGATCAGTGTTGGGCAGGCCCAAGATGGCTATAGTTAGGCTTCCTCATCAAGGGCTTCTGGCAACCTATGTTTTTAGTATGTAGACAAGGTCATGAACACCCAGGTTCAGTGTGTGTGCTCAAGGTCATAGGCATTTGATTGTGAGCATGTGCTCACTTATGTGACCTGTTGTCCTTGTGCCTCCTTTGTCTGGCTGCATCTAAAAAAGGCCTATGGAAGGACTCAGGGGTTGCAAGCTGGTGAGGTTGGGGGCTGCCACCACCAACTGCATCCAACATCTTTCTCCTGCAAGGATCCCCATTCTGTTTCCAAGGATCTGAGCCTCAGCCTGACAATCAGTTTGGTAAACATATGCCATTCTCCTAGTTACACAACCCCCCAAACCTTTTCTATTGGGGAAGGAGAGAGGCTTGCATCATTAAGTGGCTTGGTAAAATGCTCTCATTCCAGAGGCCAAAAGGTTAGGATAAACATTTCTTTCTTTGCCTCTTCATAGTCAGGGTATAGGCAAGGGAGCTGGCCTTAGCCGTTCAGTGACTCCTGCCTGAGACTTCTGATCTTCAGGGAGTAAGACATAGCTCAGGAATTGAAGGAGATTGTTCCTGAAGGTGCTGTTGGAAGTCCAAGAGCAGGATAGTCAGTGGTGCAAGTGTGCCCTGGCTCCCTAGTTTAGACCTAGTTTTACATGGTCTTCCAACAAATTCATCTTCTGTTTAATTTAGCAAGTGTTAGTTCTATTAATTCTCATGTAAGCACCATTGGTCCTTTGCAAAAATCAAAATTTAGGATGCTGGTAACACCCTGTTCTTGCAGATGAATTTTCTAGGATCTAGAGAGGAGGTTGAGAGAGTGAAAAAAGCAACAGATAACAGGAATGTAGTGTTCCAACAAATTCATAATCTAGTGGGACAAATAACAAGTGCATTCAGACAAAAACATCTGAAATGTACACACATAATCCTGTTTGCATAATCTTTCTTTTATTCATCCTTTATCATTTGGGATCATTTATCCTCAATAACTCTGTACAGGAAGTACTATTGCCCAAGTTTTGTAAAGGAAGAACTGTGACGTGGAAGAATGAAGTAATATTCTCAGAATGCTACAAAGTAATGTTCCCAGAATGCTAGAGTTGGGACATGACAAAGTTGAGACTCATATGCCATTGTTTCCACTATGCCATGTGCTCTTCCCATTAGAGTTCTGTTTAGGAGAAACTTGCTGGATGTGGGAACAGGGATAGAGCAGGGGTTGGCAAACCTCATGGACCAAATCCAGCCTTTTTTTTCAGGGGGGTGGTACTAGGAATTAAACCTAGGAATGTTCTGCCACCTAGCTACATGCCCAGCTCTTTTTATTATTCAAAAAAATTGGGGGGCTAGGGACGTGGCTCAAGCGGTAACATGCTTACCTGGCATGCATGGGGCGCTGGGTTCAATCCTCAGCACTACATAAAAATAAAATAAAGATGTTGTGTCCACCGAAAATTGAAAAATAAATTTTAAAAAATTCTCTCTCCCCCTCCCTCCCTCCCTCCCTCCCTCTCTCTCTCTCTCTCTCTCTCTCTCTCTCTCTCTCTCTCTCTCCTCTCTCTCTCTCTCTTTGTTTAAAAAACAATTTTTTTGAGACAGAGTCTTGCTTAGTTGTCCAAATTGACCTTAAACTTGCTATCCTCTTGCCTCACCTCCCAAGTAGCTGGGATTACAGGAGTGAGCCATGGACCAATTACAGGTGGAAGCTGTAGATAACAAATTAATTGAACTCAGTTACATCCATTTACTTATGGATTGTCTATGGCTGCTTTCTACCACAGTAGAGTTATGTTGTTGCAAAACAGACTGTATGGCCTGCAAATCTAAAATATATGCTAGCTTACCCTTTTCGGAGAGAATTTTCTAACCATTGGAATAGAGCATCATTTTAAACTGAATTCAGCTCTTGATAATATTCTACTTGATGTCATTTGACCTGTACTCTCCTAGAGACATTAGTGATACATGACAAACCCAAATCTACTACAAGGCAGAGCCACAATAGCAATTAATAATATATTAATAATAATAATAACACTATCATTAATGAGGACTCCCTAGATTCAGGTCCCGAAACGAATGCTTTACTAACATACTTTTACTAGCATAATTCAAATTCAGAAAGGTTATGTAAAATTGTACAGGAATAAAGAGCTGGTAAGTGGCAGAGCTGGATTTATCCTGCATCAGTCTATCTCCAGAGGCTGGGCTCTTAAGCACCATGCTTTACTTGTTCTTCACTTCTATTGTGAAGAGGAAAAAGACTAGTTTTCTAAGGCTCTATGGAGGCAGGCAGATAATCAGGGAAGAAATTGGTGCTAAGGAGATAGTGGATGTCAGGTTACTCAGCTGGGGTTTATAAACTATTCATTGCTGTAGATACCTAACAAAGAAGAAGTGGAAAGCTAAACTTCTAATCCCATGCTCACTAGCATTTGATTTTCAAGAGCTTCTGGATTTTTTTTTTAAGGAGAGAGAGGGGGGGGGAGAATTTTTCAATATTTATTTTTTAGTTTTCGGTGGACACAACATCTTTGTTTTACTTTTATGTGGTGCTGAGGATCGAACCCAGCAGGGCTTAAAATAGGGTTGCCTTGTCTTAGAATGTCATTAACACAGTGCCCTGCCTTGTGAGGAGATTCCAGTGTGGTTTATGACATTGGCGCTAAGGTACTACTGTTGGGGACTGCAAATCAAGTCAAGATAGCGCCTGGCAGTTTGCCAGGAGGAGTGGTTTGTGAGGCAAGGCCACCGGAGCCATTGAGATGATGGGGATTCCTTATTGGCTGATTGCTGTATCTGGATGATGCTAATTGAGTCAAGCTGTGTGTAATCAGTTAGGTATATATACCGCTGTTGTTCCGTAATAAAGCAGTACCCGCTTCAACCTTCAAGTTGCTTGTCATCTCCCGGTTATTTGGCCCAGCCAGACTGCGGCATACTACCTTGTCCTTGTCCTTGGTTCTCACCTATTCCCCATAAGTAGATTACTCATGCCTCACCAAAAAGCTCAACCTTGCTCCATATAGGTGTTAGGCAGCCAAGAATGTAAGCAGCCCCAGAGTCTCTCACTGCAGCCTAAAAGTGGGGTTGGTATGGGTTATTTCAGATGTGAGAATCCCAGTTCTGAGCACAGAACTCAAAAGATGATTTTAGAGTCTGATGGTGGGTACCGTCTTGGGTACTCTCAAGGTCAAGGAGAACTTCCATTTCTTCTTGTTATTGTCTGTGCTTAGAATAAACTGCTGTGTAAAAAGTGAGTGATTGGAAAAAGATTTAGTAGACTACTGTATTGGCCTCAGAGGAAGCTGAATCAGAAAGCAATAGTCTGTCTTTCCCTTTTACTCATGCATAGTGTTCCCTAGACTCCTGTGGGATAGGGTCCAAAACTGGACTTCAACTCTTGAAACCCAGCATGGTGCTCTGGGTATCTTATACTTCAGTATACAATTGTAATATTAATAATACAACAAAGTTGCTGCCTTTTTAGTAAGAGCCATTATTTTATTTGATGATTAACCTTCTATAAGTAGGCACATTATTTAGCTTTCCATTACTGTAACAAGAACCTGAGACAATCAACTTAAAAAGAAGAAAGGTTTCTTTTGGCTTACAGTTTTGGAGGTTTCCATTCATGGTTGGTTGGACCTGTTGCTTTTAGGCCTGTTGAAAGGCAGAACATCATGGCCGTAGTATTTGCTAGAAGTCCATTCACCTCATGTCTGGAAGGAAAGACAGAGAGGAAGAGACTGGCATCTCACCTGCCCTTTGAGGGCAAGCCTTCAGTGACCTAAGACCTTTCACTAGGCCCCACCTCTTAAAGGTTTCCACCACCTTCCAATAGTGCCAAGCTTAGGACCAAAGCCCTAACACACTGGCCTTTGGGGACATACCTGATCCAAACTATGGCAGGAGGTATTATTTTCCCCATCTTGAAGATGATGAAAATGAGACTCAGAGAAAAAAAGAAAGAATTTGTTCTCAATCACTCTATTGCCTTTCTACTGCTACAATACCACAACCTTAGTAGCTTACAAAACAACAACTGCCTGATACCTTAGAGTTCCCATGGGAGAAGTCTGGGCACAGCTGGTCTAGTTCTTCTGTTTAGGATCTCAGGAGACTATAATGGAGGTGTTACATATTGACAATTGAGTGGGGGAAGAATACAGTTTCCAGATCATTCAGTTGTTGAAAAAATTCATTTCCTTTCAGCCATGTGACTGAGAGCCCCAGCTTCTTATGAGCTGCCAGCAGGAGGCAGCCCTTGGGTCCCTGAGACAGCCCCATGTTCCCTGCCACATGGTCCTCTTAATAGCCAGTTCACATGGCTGTTTTTCCAAGGCTAGAAGAATCTTTCACTCTAGTCTATTAAGCACAGTAACACTATCATTGGAGTAATATCATATCACCTTTGCCATGTTGTATTGGTTATATGCAAGTCTCAGGTTCCACTTGCGTCCAGAAGGAGGGGATTACACGAAGGTGAGAGTCGTGGAAGGACACCTTAGGGTGTTCCCACTACAGTCACATAGGAGTGAAGTGTCAGATCAGGGATCAGAGGCATACTATGCTAGTTGTCTGCAGCTCCAGGTTCCTTCCTTTCCCCATCTTCCCCTGTTGCCATATGGAACTGTCCCATCTCATGAGTCTCATAAGGATGAGAGATGATGTCACTCTACCCTCAAGGTCATGCTCAAAGTTCCTTATGACCAAGTCCTTTCAGTTTTTCAATATAACATCACTTGAAGAGACTGGGGACTATGACACACACCTATAATCCCAGCAACTCAGGAGGCTGAGGCAAGAGTATCGTAAGTTGCAGGCCAGTCTGGGCAACTGGCACAAAATTTAAAAAAATAAAAGAACTGGAGATGTAGCTCAGTGATAAAGTGCTACTGGGCTCAATTCCCAATACCAAAAAAAAAAATTGTTTGAAGAGGGTTTAAATAGGCCTCCTTGTCTTGGAATATAATTTAGACGAAACCTACTCTTAGGCAATTCTAAGTTGTCTCTAAGTTGTCTCTTAAAACAATCAATAGAGTCCTTGGCACAAATTTGGGTGGGTATACTGTATAAATGCAATACTATGTTACGTGGGACTGAATTCTATTTCTCCTGAGATCAGCTTCTATAGACATGAAAACAAAGATTTAACAAATGTCCAAAGAAGAAGATGACTTAATGCTATTTTCCAATTTAAATCCAGTTAGAAATATTCATGTCTGGATAGAATTTAAATTCTTTTCCTGGCAAAATGCAATAGAAATGGATCAGAGCTGT
This sequence comes from Spermophilus citellus, assembly GCF_964194105.1. Lineage (NCBI taxonomy): Eukaryota > Metazoa > Chordata > Mammalia > Rodentia > Sciuridae > Spermophilus > Spermophilus citellus. The sequence goes on along the minus strand of NC_138188.1, from coordinate 28,900,959 downwards.
AGCTCCATGAAGAAGATTGCCAATTCATTAGACACTTTCTGTTACAGTGACACGTCATCTCTTTACTTCTGGGGAGACACACCTTGGTACCAGTCCCTCACAATAAATTTATCATAGAGTTTGCCATATGTCTGTGGATGTGCCTGATTTCTTGGACCTTCTTTTATTTTAATTTTCCAAATAGTGATATAGCAGAGATCTGATTTGGTGAACAGACACCACAGAGAGCTTTGTTTACTGTTTATTAGTTTGTGATGAAAAACAACTCTGCAGAAACATAAAGTATATTCTACTCCTGAGTCTGAGATGGATTCTAAGTTCATTCAGACACATTTAAAAAAAAAAGCTCAAAAAGGGGCAATAGCAACTCAAGCCAGCTTTGATAGAAAATTGAGATTGCTTTAGTAGTTATCCCAAAGTTTTTATCACAAGCTAGGCAGTCCAAATACAATTTTTTAATATGCCAGCACACTGTACAGTACTGCCATCAATCGTAGCAGGATAATGTCACAGTAAAGAAAGGGTATGGGAGAAAGCAGGGAATTCAGCTGAACTGAATTTATTAAAGTACTGTTGAAGCAGATATCAGTAGTGCACCCAAAGCTCAAGTCTGTAAAACACCATTATGTATATAAGAGAAGACATGATATTTACTTTTTGCCACCCAACCCTTAAAATAATACAATTTACAAAAGCATCTTTCATTCTCTTTCTTTCTTTTTTCTTTTTTTGGTACGGAGGATTGAACTCAAGGGCACTCGACCGCTGAGCCACATCCCCAGCCCAATTTTGTATTTTATTTAGAGACAGGGTCTCACTGAGTTGCTTAGTGCCTTGCCATTGCTGAGGCTGGATTTGAACTCGTGATCCTCCTGACTCAGCCTCCCAAGCTGCTGGGATGACAGGTGTGTGCCACCACTCCCATTGCATCTTTCTTTTTGAATTGCTTTTGCATTAGGAAAAAAAATGTTTAAGTAGGTTAATCCAAGGTAAGAAATGCCAAAATAGTGTTCAGAACTGGAAATTCGATTAAGTTCCACAAAAGAAGGGTGATTAGAGACCGGTTGGTAGGAGGCTGCTGCCACAGTGTCCCTTTGTCATCCATCTATGACACAGACCCACAGTTGGAAGATGAAGTTGTCATTTTGGAAGGATGTTCTTAATTCCCACAAAGACCTTTGTTTACTGAACTCACTGGAGTCTAGACAAGGATTGATTGGAGGGATTGAGGACTGGAGGAGAAGGGAAGGAGGAGGGAGGGAAGTCAGATGCAGATGTGAAGAAATTTAGACCCAATATGAGTGGACACTGAGGAACAGGTGGAGATGATATCATCTTCTCCCATCTCCCTGCCACCCCACCCCAGTACTGGGGAAGAGGTGTGGAGGAAAGATGAAAAAAAAGTGTGGTTGGTAATTACTTGATCCCTTAAGACATCTTTTGATACAACAGAAGATGAAATTGAAGCAATACCATAGTTTAGACATCTCAGGTAATAAGAAGTCTGGAGATAGGAGATTCCAGGCATTGTTCAGCATCTCCACATAAGCTGGCACTCTGAAATTCTCTTGGCATTCCCCTTTAGCTGCAAGATGGGAGGAACTGCTCCAAGCACCATATCCTCCCCAGTTTAGGATGGAGGTGGGAGGGAAATGGATGCACAGAGACAACAAAAGGGTGAGTCTCATAGAATCATGAGGAGCTAAAACATAGTGGAATTGGAAATGAAATTTCCTTTTACTGATAGGAGGAGTACAGGTGGGTTTTAAATTGCATGAGGGGAAAGGAGAAGAGTAGTGGGAAAAACCACATATAAATTCTGGCAAAATGCTCTGATCTTCTTTCGATAGAAGCCGTTATTTGGAGAAAGCAAAAGAAAAACCAATCACATGCAATTTCCTTCCAATTCAAAAATTTGGATGTATAGAAAACTTGGATATGGGCCAACCTGGGGCCAGAATAAGCTGGCAGGATTTCCATTAAAGCTGTCATCAGAGCGATGAGTAAAAGCTACATAATGGCTCAATTCGAACACTTTAAAAGTAAAAAGGATTCCACTCTCATTAGGTAGGCTTTTAGTAGAACCCAAAATTTCAATTCACCAAGGCTCACCAGCTAATTCCCCTCTGTGATGCTTGTCAGAATCTCTCCCCTCATGACATCTATTTTTGTCTTCCCTGTTAAAGCAATGCCATACTTTCCTGCCTCGTGTTTTTTCATTCTCATTTTAGGTCTCAACTTTGTTCTGTCTAGCTCAGCATTGATGTTGGCTCCTTTCTCAGGGAAACAAATTGTTTCAATATGAGTAGGAAGTTGTTAGACCAAGCCCCAGGAATATTATTAGTTACCAGGAAGAAAATTCCAGCATGCAGCTGTGGGGAACTTTTGAAAGCCCACATGTTAGAAGTGACAGGCGCAGGCAAGATTTCTAACGACACATGAGCTCTCGGAGGGCCAGGGTAGTGTGATGGGAAAGAAGACTCCCTGGGTTTAAGTCCCAGTTTTACCACTTATTCCATGGGAGATTTTAGAAACTACCAAATTCCTAGAGCTTCAGTTTTATAGCTGTAGACTGATATTCTTAGGTACTTCATAGGGTTGTCGTGTCAAATGAGTTAGTATCTCTGGAGCACAACTACTTACTGTCTCAATTACTACGTATCACCGTTATCAGAGCTGCCATCATCTCTTTATGAATTACAGCCTGATAACTAGTCTCTTTGTGTCTATCTTTGCTTGGCTGCACAACAGCCAGACTGATCCATTTTGAACATAAATCAAATGTAATTTCACTCTTCTGCTCACCACCTGCAACGGCTCCCCATCTCTCCAACTGGAAAGACACCCATTTTCACAAGGGCCCTTGATCCTCCTGGCACCCCTCTCCCCGCTCCCACCTCCTCCCTTACGAGCTTTCACTTTCCTCTCTGTTCCAGTCACACTGGTCTCCTTGCTGTTTCTAACACAGAGCCCTTCTCCTGACTTAGGGGTTTTGCTCTGATGAGTTTTTACTACCCAGAATGTTCTCCCTTCAGGTATCTGCATGATTCATTCCATTGACCCCTCCCTTTCCTTCTGGGCAACTGTATTGAGATAGAATTTACATACAATTTATCATTTTTTATTTATTTATTTTTTATTTGAAACAGGATCTCACTAAGTTATCCAGGTTGGCCTTGAACTTGCAATCCTCCTGCCTCAGCCTCCTGAGTTGCTGGGATTAGAGACACATGTACCAGCATGCCTGGCAAAATTCACCTGTTTTAAATGCACACACTCATGGTTTGTAGTGTATTTACTATGCTGTGTGACTATTAGCACAATCCAGTTTTATAACATTTTCATCACCTCCCAAAGAAATCCAGCATATATTTTGGCTATTGCTCTTTAATCCCTCATCCCTCCTAGTACTTAGCATTTTTTTACATTTTTAAAATTTGTTCTTATTAGTTATACATAATGATAGAATGTATTTGACATACTATACATATGTAGTGTATAACTTCTCATTTTTATGATTGTACATGATGTTGAAACATGTAATCATACATGCACACAGGTTAGTAATGTCTGATTCTACTATCTTTCTTATTCCCATTTCTCCTCCTTTCCCTTTATTGCCCGTTGTCTAATTCAAAATACTTCTATTCTTTCCTACCCTACCACCCCCTTATTGTAAGTTAGCATTAGCATATCAGAGGCATTAGCATATCAGAGAAAACATTCATACTTTTTTTTTTATTTGGCTTATTTTACTTAGCATGATATTCTCTAGTTCCATCCATTTACCAGCAAATGCCATAATTTTATTCTTCCTTATGGCTGAGTAATTTCCATTGTGTATATATACGTTGTCTTTATTCATCTGTTGAAGGGCACCTACGTTGGTTTAGCTATTGTGAATTGAGCTGCTATAAAACTGATACAGCTGCGTCACTGTGGTATGCTGATTTTAAGTCCTTTGGGTATAGACTGGGGTGTGGGATAGCTGAGTCAAATGGTGGTTCCATTCCAAGTACTCAGTATGTTTTAAGGGTCATTCACATTGTTGCATGTATTGGTGCTACATATTGGTGCTACATTTTCATTATTACTTTAGGTCTCGACTTTGTTCTGTCTAGCTCAGAATCGATATTGGCTCCCTTCTCAGGGAAACAAATTGTTTCAATATGAGTAGGACATTGATAGACCAAGCCCCAGGAATATTATTAGTTACCAGGAAGAAAATTCCAGCATGCAGCAGTGAGGAACTTTTGAAAGTCCTTACGTGTCCACATGTTAGAAGTGACAGACACAGGCAAGATCTATTGGCATGTATTGGTGCTACTTCATTCCTCTTTTTTGTTTTGATACTGGGGATTGAAACCATAGGGCACTCTACTGCTGAGTTCCACTTCCAGCCCGTTTTTGAATTTTTTTTTTTTTTTTTTTTTGAGACTGGGTCTTGCTAAATTGCTTAGGGCCTCACTAAATTGCTGAAGCTGGTCTTAACCTTGCTATCCTCCTGCCTTAGCCTCCTGAGCTGCTAGAATTACAGGTGTAGCACCTGGCTACTTTATTCCTTTTTGAATAGTGGTCCATCATATAGATCTCTATTATCCTTTATTCATTCATCAGTTGATGGACATTGGAGTTTCTAGTTTGAGGTTATTATCAACAATGCTGGTATGAACATTCACATATAGTTTTTTGTATGGGCCTGTTTTCAGTTGTTTGGGGAATATACTTAGGTGTGGAACTGAGTGGGATATGGAACTCTGTTTAATGTTTTGCAGAACTTGTCAAATTGTTTTCCAGACTGACTCTCCCATTTTTTGTTCCCACTAGCAATAAATGAGGGGTTCAACTTCTTCATATCCTGTGAAATTCTTAACTATCTGCTTTCAAATTCTAGCCATCCTAGTGAGTGTGAAGTGCTATCTCATGTGGTTTTTGTTTGTTTTGCAGTCCTGGAGATTAAACCTAGGGCTTTTTTTTTTTTTTTTTTTTTTTTTTTTTTTTTTTTACCTACTACTTACTTACATATTAGGTAAGGGCTGTATCTTGAGTTATAACCTTAGTCCTTTCATCTGGTTTTGATTTGCATTTCCCCAATGACTAGTCATGTTGAGCATCTTTTCATGTGCTAGTTGATCATTCATGTACTTCTTTGTTATTAATTTGCAAGCATACTTTAAATATTCTAGAAACAAGTCCCTTATCAGACATATGATAATAAGATATATGCTTTGCAAATATATTTTCTTCCATCTATGCATTAACATTTCACTTACTTGATGGTATCTTTTAAAGCACAAAATTCTAAAATTTTGATGAAGTTCAATTTATTAATGTTTTATCTTATTAGTAATGCTTTTGATGTTGTGTCTAAGAAATCATTACCCAATCCTAGCTGATGAAGATTTCCACTTAAATTTTATTCTAAAAAAATGTTATTTTCGTTCTTAACATTTTGATCTCTGGTTCACCTTGAGTTAATTTTTTTTTGTATGATGTGAGGTTGAGGTCCAGATTTTATCTTTCTGCATGAGAATATCCTGCAGCCACAGCACCATTTATTTAAGAAACTTATTTATTTTTTTTAACTATCTCTCCCTTTGTAGGTAGCCTGCATTCTCCCTTGGATGCATATTTGCGTGGACTTTCTCTCATCCAGTGGTCCACTAAGGAGGTCTTTGGAACAGGGTAGAGGAGAGTATGGCTACAGAATCGCTAATTAAGACCTCTGGAGACCAAGCAGGAAGCAGGTCTGATTTTATTGCACAGTTACCATGTGCTAGGCAGCCCCAATACAATTTCTTGCCAACTGTCCTTGCATTGACCAATCGACGAGCTAGCCATGGAGCAAATGCAGGGACTGCAACACATGGCCTTGTGCCCAGGGCTGTGAGGGTTAGTGGTTTGCTGCTCATGAGCCTAGCATGAGGGGAGTGGTTTGTCACTCAGACGCCCTTAATGTATGCCATGTATGCGGTACTCCTTGCACTTGTCCCCACGCTTATTCCCTGCTCTATGCCAAAGGGGTGTGTCTGTCTGTCTGTCTGTCTCTCTCTCTGGATTCCCCTCATTCTCTTTTGAATATTGTTCATCCCCAGGCCTGTGAAGGCCCCAAGCATACAATTTACCAATCTCAAAGAAAGGAAAGAGGTTTAAACATTTTATTGTTTACTCACAAGCTTTCCTAGACACTGATTAGTGTTTAACCCAACAAATATGTAGCTACTTTCCTAAATAAAATATGTATCTACTTTCCTCTATCTATGCCTATAGATGGTACATGCTGAAATTCTTTTCTGTCACATGTGCCTAGAAACCAGCTGGTCCTGAGGCAGGTTCCCTCTCCTCTGGAACTCCTCAGACCCTTCTTTGGAGACATCTCTCATCTTTCTCCTGTGATACCTCTTTATGACCCATATGGGAAACTTTAGTGGCAATGACTTTGAAAACTACAAGAAAACTGTGACAGAGAATGGAACCTTCTTTGAAATGGAGGCAGCTGCAAAGGTGGCTCCCACACTGATTCTTGAAATATGCCAGAAAGATTTCAGAAATGTCACTCAGAGTGACAAGCATGAGTTTATTAGAAGAGATAGAAAAGGGGAAAGGGGATACTCTCAAGGGAGAGAGGGGGTCCTCTTAAAGAAAAGAGGGATGGCATGTCTATTCTGCCCTCCACTTTTGTTGGGGAGTCCAAAGGAAGTTTCCAGAGAGTACTGCTCAGGTCTACTTCTTGACTTTTGACTGACAGCAGGATTACATCAAACTTTCAAGTCCCCACTGCACATGACAACTCTAGGTCACTTTGGCCCATGCTGATTGGTTCTAAATGGAACCTGTTCTTACAGATTTCATGGTTAGGAGGAATTAGCCTTATCTTCCTGAGTTCTGGGATCAGGTTTGTGTAAGAGTCACAAATCCTCCCTCCCCTACAGAGTAACAACTCTCCTCCTCCTTTTCCTCCTCCTTTCTTCTAGGGATTGAACCTTGGGATGCTTTACCACTGAGTTATATCCCCAGCCATTTTTCTATTTTTTTATTTTAAAACAGGGTCTCACTGAATTGCTTAGGACCTTGCTAAGTTGCTGAAGCTGTTCTTGAACTTGAGATCCTCCTGCCTCAACCTCCTGAGTTGCTAGGATTACCAGTGTGTGCCACTGCACCCTGCTACTCATGTTTTTCTTATCAGCATTTCAGGGCCTGGATTTCTCCTGCTGATAATAGGTAGTTTGCTGAGGAATATAACATTTCTGTGGACTATGGACTTAAGCCAGGCAGGGCTGCAGGTAAATTGCTTTTCAACAGAGAAAATATATAGGGGTCAATGTGGTGGGTTCATTTTCTAGAATTATTCCCTTAACCTCATGATCTCACTGCCAAAGTGTCCCTGTTCCCTATAAAAAAAAACCATCGAAAGAGCTGGAGATATAATTCAGTGGTAAAGCACTTGACTACCACATATGAGGCCCTGGGTTCAATCTCTAGCACCTCACAAAATAAAAATAAAAATAAAAGATTTAAGATCATGGATAATTCAGTGTTTATCCTTGAGAAATCATCCCTTGGGTGCATATTAAATAATGGGAATTATTTGATAAATAAAAGACTATTTTTACCCTATTGAATTATTTGAGCATGTTTCTCAAAAATTAGTCATCATATGTGTAATAAGGTAAGAGTTTGGGGACATCAAGATGATGAAGAAAGGGTACAAGAAAAATGCTGGCTAGAGTACAAGATGCGGAGTGAGTCATCATGTCCCTGTTTACGGTAAGTTCTATTATCATGGCAACTCTCACTACTGAGGGCTCAGCACCATGGCAGCTCCCACAATAAGTTCTGTATTCTAATTAGGTGAAAACAAAATAACCAAAGGAAACTGTATTCTAATTAGGTTAAAATAAAGTAACCAATGGTAAGGAAAAAAAAAATTAGGACAGATCTTTGATAAGGTCTGTGGGGAGAGGATGGAAGCACAGTTCAGCATAGAAGAGGAGATTGGCCCAGGCATCAGGGCCTTGAGCCATTGTTGGGCCCACTCTGCTCTACTTTATGGAGTATACTTTCACTTTCAATAAATCTATGCTCTGCCTGTTAGTTCTGCATGTCTTGCTCCATTCTTGGTCTCCAAGAACCCAGACCCCAACTAGACACCCCCCATCAATATCAGTAAGAGTTTATTTCTGAACTAAATTATATTCCATTGATCTATATATCTAGCCATATGTCACACTGTCTTGACTACTGTAGCTTGGTAGAGCTTTGTAGTAATTGTGAGTTCTCCAAGTTTATCCTTTCTCAAAGTTATTTCTTCTGTTCTTTTCTTTTTTTTTTCCTTTTTTTTTGTGTGTGTATTTGTTTGTTTGTTTTTAGGTACTTGGCATTGAACTCAGAGGCACTTCACCGTTGAGTTATACCCCCGCCCTTTTTATTCTATATTTTGAGACAGAGCCTTTCTGAGTGTCTAAGGCTATCTTCAAACGTGAGATCTCCTGCCTCAGTCTCTTGAGTCACTGGGTTTACAGGCATATGTCAGCAGGCACAGCTACTGCTTTTGTTATTTTTTGTTATATAAATTAAGCATCAATTTATCTTTTTTTCAAAACAACAACAAAACCCCAGCTATGATTTTGATAGGAATTGTGTTGAATCTATAGATTAATTCGGGAAACATTGGCATCCTAACCATGTTAAATTTTCCAGTTCATGGACATGTGGTGGGTCTGCTTCATATTACTAAAACAGATACCAAAGAAAATTAACCTCTAAAGATAAAGATAATTATAGTTATAATTCTAAAGATAAGTAGCCTATTTGACTAATTGTTTTGAAAATTCTAGTCCTTGACTGATGGTCCTCTTGCTTTGGGTCTATGGCAAGGCCACATATTTTAACAAGGACTTCAACCTTCACCTTTGCCTGCAAGTGTCTGAAAGGTGGCTAAAAGCAGGATTAAAGACTTGGCATGTCTGCCCCCATTTTGAATCTGTCCCCTTTTCTCTGAATCACCTCTGATTCCAGGAACAAGTTCCGATTGGCAAATATCTTGTGATGAGGCTATTCCCCAGACAACAGCAACTCTCCTATGGCCACAAGGCCCTACCTGACCAATCCTTAGATAATGATGGACCAACCACACCTGATCAAGATCACCTACTGTGGCCTCAAGACTTGTAAACTCCCAGCTCATGCCCTCATTCCCTTTTCTGTAAAACCTCAAAGTCAGCATCAGTTTCTCAAAGATGGGGCTAAAGATATGATTCCCTTGTCTTCCTGGTGTAGTCAACACTGATTAAAGTTCTTTTTATGCTTTTTGCCATAACCTTTCCTGTTTGGTTTTTTATTTTAGGTGTATAGGGGTGGTAGTGAGTGGCCAGTGGACTGACCTGATTTGTTGGATCATCAGAGTCTGGCCTCTGGCCTAGGACTCTGGTAACAATATTATGACAAGTATGTGTGATGGAGCAAAACTGCTCTTACCAGGGCTAGAAAGTTAAAAAGGGAGCAAGGAGGGAACTGGGATACTGTGATCCATTTCAAGGGCATACCCCCAATGACTTGAAGACCTCCACAAGGGCCCGACTCTTAAAAACTTAACCAACTCCCAACACTGCTATCTTGGGGACCAAGACTTTAATACATGGATATTTGGGGGGTATTATTTAAGTCTTCTTTAAATTTATTCAATAATATTTTGGTAGTTTGCAGTGTTCAGGTTTTATACTCAATTGTTAAATTTCTTCCTCCTCCTCCTCCACCTTCTCTCCTCCTCCTCCTCCTCCTCCTCCTCCTCCTCCTCCTTCTTCTTAAAAAGGTTTATTTGGTGTCCATAATATCAGAGGTCTCATTCCATAGATGGTTGATTCCATTCCTCAGGGTCCAAAATAAGGCAGGAAATCATGATGGAAATATGTGGTGAAGGAAAGTGGCTCAGAACATGGCCACCAGGAAGCAAAGAGAATGCTCTGCTTAACAAGGACAAGATATATACTCCAAAGGCATACATGTGGGGATCCACCTCCTCCCCTATACACTACCTGCCTACAGTTACCATCCAGTTAATCCCTGTCAGGGGATTAAGGCACTGATTAGGTTAAGACTCTCATAACCCAATCATTTCACCTCTAAACTTTCTTGCATTGTTTCACACATGAGGTTTTGGGGGACACCTCATATCTACATAACATTTTGCCATGGGCCCCTAAAAGCTCATGCCATCTCACAATGAAACATACCCATTTTTCAAGAGTCCCCATAGTATTAACAGTTCCAACATTATCAAAAGTCCAAGTCCAAAGCCTCCTCTGATACTCAAGAAAAACTCTCAATGTGAGCCCCTGTAAAAATCAAAAGTAAGTTCCATATATCCAATATATAAAGGCACAAAGTAAATATTTCCATTCCAAAAGGAAGAAATATGAGGCATAAAAAAAAGTGATGGGACTCATTCAAGACCAAAATCTAGGTGAGCAAATAAGTCCTGTAGCTCCACATCTAGCATCTTGGGTATATGGCATTATAATGTTTTCTCCAAAGGACTTTTAGCTCCACTCCTATGTCCTTGCTGGTTTTAGCCTATGTGGCCTCTTTGTTGGTTTGTCTCTGCTCAGTTTCTATAGCTTTCCTTGTAGATGTTCCACATTACTGGCATCTTTTAATCTCAGGGGTTTCCAAAGCAGCTTTCTTCCATTTTATATCTTCACACATCACCCTCTCAGGAGTAGCCTGCAGGGACTCCAATTCTGCTGCACTTTGGCTGGCCTCCCAGGCCTCCATTTAAAATCTTGGTGGAAGCTTCCATGATCGATCCCCTGACTCCAGCATACTGCATTCCTGCAGAATCAGCACAATATGTTTGCTGTCAAGGTCTGCCACCATCTTGAGCAGTAGCCTCTGAGTGCCTGGACAGCTGAGCATGGTGAAATAACTTATTTGGGTTTCCTCTGCAAATAGGGTGCCCCACTGGTCTATTCTCAAAGGAATTTTCACTTTTACACCCTTGATCCTGAGATGGGTGTGATCTTGCCAATTATTGAGCCACCCACAAACCATCTTTTTGTTGTTTCTGGATAAAGTAGTTAGCAGGGTAACTAACTACTGGCTATAATGTCTTTAACAACCCAATCTTCCTCTGTCCCAGATTTACTCACAATTTTCTATCACAGATTGCCATTTCTTTAAATCTTTCTGTCTTGTTTTCTGCTCCTGATTATAACAATAAACTTGACTAAAAACTACTAGCAATACCCATGCCACTGCCTGCATACCATGCTGTCTAGAAATTTCTTCTGCAAGATTAAATTCAGCCTTTCAGAAAGTCTCAGAACACTGAGAAAATTTAGACAACTTCTTTGTTAGAATGTAACATAAGTGGCCATTTGTCCAATTTCCCATAGGTCCTCCTTCTCCTCTGAAGCTCATGATCCCAGTCTTTATTGTCCACAGTCCTATCAGCATTCTGGTCTTCTGAGCTCCCACCAGAATCACTTACTGAGCTCTGCTTATAATGATCTAAAACTATTCCAGCTTGCATCTCTACAGTTTTCTAAATTCCTCCAATAAATTCCAAAAAGCTCCCAAATCTCCTGAACCACATGGTCATGTTAGTCACACAATGACCCCATACAGGGCAGGCCAAGATGGCTGTAGTTAGGGTCCCTCACCAAGGCTTCTGGTGGATTATCTTTTTAGTATGTTGCCAATGTCATGAACACCCTGATTCAGTGTACGTACTTAAAGCCATAAATATTTGCTTCTGAGCATGTACCTACTTGTGTAACCTGCTGGCAATATGCCTTCTTTGACTGTCCTGCATTAAAAAAATAAACAAAGAACTCAGGGGGATAAGTGGGACTGAAGCTGGATATGGGGGCTGATAAGAGGCTACTAACACCTCTAAATAATGCATGTTTATTATCCCAACTGCATGTCACATATTCCTTTACTTACTGGGCTTCCTTTACTTACTGTTTCCCAGGGCCTGAGCCTCACCTGGACAACTGGCACAGTTGGCAGAATAGTATGAAGGTGAAAGGTGCCTCAACCCTGTCAGATGGGGGTTATCTGTGGCCACCAAGCAGCACGTAGCACTCAATTGTCAAGATTCTATTAGCATGGAATCCTGTGGAGAGTTGGGATATAGAGGATGGGTTACCAAAGAGCATAAAGAAGGCTTTACAAGCAATGAGCTCCTACCTATGAGATGGTGCCACTGAAAAGCAAGTAGGTTACATTTTTTTAAAAAATTTCCCTGTGGACAAACATGGACCTTGCAGGGTGAACTTTGAACAGAGCAGCAGAGCCCAGGCTCCATTCTGTGGCCTAGGAGAAAGGTGGCAGTGGCAATGTAGATGGTGGCTTAGAGATGGCCTGAGGAGCCAGGCACATGGGCACTGGAGCTGTGGGATGAATATTTTTTACAGCTCTGAGAGCAGAAACTGATGAAGCTTTATGAGAGACTGCCAAGATAAGGGAGTTGCAAGATAAAGAAGAGGACTTAAAAGCCAGAGTATAGTCATTGGAGGAGGATCTCTGTACCTTAAAAATACCCTTTGGCTTCTCCTGCAGTGTTGAATGGAGTAAGAAGAGAAGAGGAAGAAAATTAACATCTGCAAGCCTGACCAATGGTAATGCAGAAAATGAAATAGCAGCAGCTGATGATTGAGGGCTCTGGGAGATAGTGTCAGGGCCAGTCCAAGTAACCAAATTCACCATGCTCCACCTGTCGAGCAGAGTTGGTGGACTTGGGAAAATAATTTAGACGGAAGCCAGGAGAGACCCCTGGCCATTTTTGTTGTTTTACCTGTGAGATTTAGGAATGAGTGGCAATATGTGTAGTGCCCAAAAAATGGAAAGATTAACACTTCTCCTTACAGCAGAGATTGTAAACCAGTCAATGTCATGGAGGCATTTAGAAGGGCCAAGAGAGCCTAAATGTGTTAGAAACCAGCAGGGACCAAGAGAGCGCCCAGGTGTGCCAGGAGCTGTCAGGGGCCAAGAGAACCCAGGAGTACTAGGTACATGTAGGGAGTGAGAACCCAAGTGTGTTAGAAGACAGCAGGAGCCAAAAGAGACCCCAAGAGTGCCAGAAGCCAACAGGGGCAAGAGACCCCATGTGCTACATGTTGTTGATCTTGCACAACCTTGTGACTTAGATTTGCATGTAACCTAAGAAAGGTTTAGGTGGGGACTATGGCAGAAATCCAAACAGATAAGACAGCCTATTGGATTTTGACCCCAACTGTGGAAGGGTGCAGAAGCCAGCTATTCCCTGATAAACAGCTTTCAGCTATTTGTGACTCTGGTGGCCTTGGAGCGTACCACATACCCAGTGACAGGATGGGTACAAAAATAGGCAATCACCCCTAGGACATAGCTCAGGGTGAGCATATTTGGAACAACAGAGCACACTGTCAACTAGCCCTGCAGGTTGAATTTCAGGAGGTGCTAAGAATTGTTACCTATGTAGGTGTACCAGAAACATGCCCATGCCTTGGGAGTAAGGAACTTATACTGTCCAGTGCTTGGTGCACTGATGGCTCTAGCTGTAAACAACTGCTTGTGTGGATGGCAATTGAAAGTGAAGTGAAGTTGTAAACAGACGCCATCTTGTTTGATATTGGTAAGACAACATAGCCAGTGAGCTGAGCTAGTTATAAGTGTCTGGATGGAGGTAGCAAATGAAGTATCTTCATAGTGATATGTACTGACAGTTCTGCTGTGTATCAGGGGAAAGTTCTGTAGCAAGTGTTCTGGGAACTAAGCCTCAGTGACAGGTGCCTATAGAGCATATTACTGACCATGGCCCCCTGACTGGCCCAAGGAATGATAAAGCAGATGCTATGGCTAGGGTGTAGTGGTTAGAACGGGAGGCTTCCATCAACCTGCCAGCTTGGTTGGACCAATGTATACAACATGCAGATGTGAAAAACATGAGGAATGTAGTCAAACAGTGGTGTCTGCCTTTAAGGTGGAGTGCCCTGGGATGCCTACTAAGTTGTGTGGCTTGGGCTCAGGAGCATCCTCAACCTCAGCACCTTGGAGCCATGGATTGCCAAATAATGCGGGGATGTATCTCATTAACATGATGGCAGATTGACTACCCCAGCCCTTTACTGAAGTTGGATGGGGCCATGTTTACCTTAACTGCAGTTGATACAACCACAGGTTTGTTATTTCCCTGGCCTAGGGACCAAGTGAATCAGTTTACTACAATTCACACCCTGACAGTGTTGGTAGCCTTATATGGTTAACCCATCACCACAGAGAGTGATCAAGGCACCTGTTTCACAGGGTAGGCTGTGCAGTGATGGGCAACAGATTCAGTGGAAGCTGCATGTCCCATAACATGCACAGGCTGCAGGTATGAGGGAAAGATAATAGCCTGCCTAAGCAAGGACTCAAAACTGCAGTCAACCCACCTTCTACGAAGTGGTGGGCACAACATTTATGGTCAGTTATACAAACTATGAATGAATGTCTCTGGTGAGGGGGACCAGATCCTGTGGAGGCTTTGCCATAATGCAGAGCAGCCCCAATACAGGCCCAGGTGACAACAAAGATTATTGTACTTACGCCTGGGTTTGGGCTGCAAGGGAATATTCTCTTACTGGCTCCCACTGAATTGAATTAAGGGCAAACTGTGGATTGGACATGACTCCAGAAAATAAAGCTCCCCCCATCTTCATTGGGTATCCCTATAAGCTCCATGGGGAAAAGGTTTGAAGTGTGATCTCCTTATGACACTATGGATTGCTGAGGGCCATTACCAAGTAGGAAATTTCCTTGCCAGCGTACCCCATGTTAATTTCGCTGTTGACATTGCATGTAAGGTGACCTTGCTCAAAGACCAAGGCGGATCCGGGTTTAAAGCTGATCAGGTTTGAGGAAGTATCCCAATCCTTGGGTTTAGGGCGTTCCCGGTTTAAGACAAGGCGTTCCCAGTTTAAGACCTTGGATTTTAGGGAAGTTCGATGTTGAGGATTATTGCTGCTGGAATTAGGGCGTTCCTGCTGCCTAAGCTCCTGTTGAACTCTCGTGAGATTCAGAGAGCATTTTGGGAAATAAGCCTCGTGGAGTAGGTGAATTGGGTGGCAGCAGAACTGGGATTGCCCCAGAACGTGTGTGGAGGCCGGTGTGAGTTCGGGAATAAAGAATTGCTGTTTGAATCTACAAAGCTGTGTGGTGGCTCGTGATTCTGTGCCCAGCCAAGACTGCGGCATTTGGTGGCCCGTACTCGGGATGTCTGAAGCTTGGGGGTGATTCTGTGCCCAGCCAAGACTGCGGCAATGGATGACTAATGAATGCCCCCACTGTACATGTGACTTGGCCAGGTCCTGCAGATGAGACACAGATTTTAAGGGCATGTTTGTTATTTCCCTTTTGGCCAATTATGAGTTCCCTGATGCTGGTCTACAGAGCCTATTAAGTACAGAGCTAAGCTGTACACATGTGCTATCGCTACCCAGGGAAGATGCCACAGGCAGACACCTTGCTTTCTTGGGACTCAAACTGGCACGTGTTTTCCCAATGGATGTGATTTACCTGTAGTGGTGCCTGTAACTGCTTTGTCCTTTTATCAGTAGTTGTGTCCTCACTAACACCATCATGAACTGGGCACATACCTATGCCAGAGTAGCAAACACCTCTGCCTGCTGGGTATGCACCAAAGTGCCTGTGAGTTCTGTCTGCTGTTGGACCACCCTGGTGAATCCAGACTATGTCTCTGGACAATTGGTTGTTGTTGGGAAAAGACTTTTATTATCAACTCAGATGAAATGAAAATGAGATGAAACTGGCAATGGTTTTAGTGGTCCTAGGTGACGGGGCTTATTGTTTTGTTGTATGTTTATATTGTTGCAGCTTGTATTGCTGGGGCCTATGGATACAGGCCCTCCTCACTAAGGTATCATTATAGAAGACTTCAGACATGTAAATTGTACGGTGAGGAATCTTAAAGGGGTGGATTATTGGGCAGACCCAAGATGGCTATAATTAGGTTCCCTCTCTGAGGCTTCTGTGGGCTATGTTTTTAGTAGGTAGCCAAGGTCATAAACAAACTGCTTTAGCATATGTACTCAATCATGCTTGTGAGCATGCACCCACTTATGTTACCTGTTGGCAATGTTCCTTCTTTGTCCTGCAAATGGGTAGGGGGCTGAATGGGGCTGAAGTTGAAGCTTGGGCTAAATGGGGCTGGAGCAGCAGACTGGTGGTTCCTACCACCTCTGAATAAAGCATGTCTACTCTCCCACCTGTGTCTTGCATCTTCTTTCACTTGATGAGATCCAGATTCTGTTTCCCTGGGTCTGAGCCTTTATACGACACTCACTTCTTGGTACCATTTTCTATTTTAGTCAACTTTTTTACTGCTCTGACCAAAAGACCTGACAAGAACTATTTCAGATGAGAAAAAGTTTATTTGGCACTCAGGGTTTCACAAGTCTCAGTCCATAGATGGCTGAATGGCTTACTCCATTTCTCAAGGATGAATGTAAGGCAGGACATCATGGCAGAAGAGTGTGTAGAGGAAAGTGGCTTAGGACATGACCATCAGAAAGCAGAAAGAGCTAAACTTATTCTTAAGTATATTATTATTATTATTATTATTATTAGTAGTAGTAGTAGTAGTACTAGGGATTGAACCCAGGGTGTTCTACTCCTGAGCAACATCCCCAGCACTTTTATTTTTTATTTTGAGACAGGGTGTCTCTAAGTTGACCACATTGCCCTGGAACTTGTGGTACTACTGCCTCAGCCTCCTGAGTAGCTGGGATTACAGGCATGTGTCACCATTCCCAATTATATTTTATTTTATTAAAATTTTTATGATTTCAAAATTTCATCTTTGAACTATTAATTGCTAGCATGTAGAAATATGATTGATTTTTGTGTATTAATCTTGTATCTTGAAACATTGCTGACTCATTTATTAGTTTTAGTATATTTCTTAGCATTTTCCATATGAAAAGTTATACCACCTACAAATAATATTTTCTTCTTCTCTCCTAATATTGATGCCTTCGTTTTCTTTTTCTTTTTTTCTTTCTTTTCTTTTCTTTCTTTCTTTTTTTTTTTTTTTTTTTTTTTTGATTAATCTCCCTGGCTTGAACCTCCAGTATGGTGTTGAATGGAAGTAATGAGGCCCAACATCCTTGTTTTTTTTTTTTTCAGATCAACAAGCTTTCCTTTATTTTGCAGTGAAATCAATCCATCAAGAAATCAATCCATCAGGAACAGGAAGGCTCATTTTCTGGGTATGGGAAATGCCCCCGCCCCAGGTTACAGAAGGAGTTTGGGGGTTTAGATTTTACAATGAGGGTGAATTAATCATTGGAGACTGGGGGTGTGCAGTTTGTACAGTCAGGGATCTAGTTATGCAGGTTAAAATTTTAACTTAAGAAGGCAGTTGTAAAAAGTTTGAAACTCCTCATCACTGGGAAAGCTCACTATACTCCTTCCGCTGGGACTCATTGTTACCTAGAGCTTCACTATTTACTTTTCTCCTTCCAGGACTCATCTGTAATGGGAAAGGGTAAAAGTCCAGAGCCCAGTATTTCAGTATTTGCCTCCTTCCTTCAGGACGACATCCTCGTTTTATTCCTGATCTTAGAAGAAAATATTTATTCCTTCTTCATTAAATATGATGTTGGTTGTGGGGTTTTAGAAGGAGACTTTATCAGTTGAAGAAGTTTTTTTTCTATTCCTAGTCATGTGACTGTTTTATCAAAATGATTGTTGCCTTACCCTCTTCTTTTCTTAGCTGAAATACTGCATTCTCAGTGCATATTTCAGTGGTAACTTTGGCCACCATATTTAATGCATTAGTAT
Source organism: Spermophilus citellus (assembly GCF_964194105.1). Classification (NCBI taxonomy): domain Eukaryota; kingdom Metazoa; phylum Chordata; class Mammalia; order Rodentia; family Sciuridae; genus Spermophilus; species Spermophilus citellus. Next base: position 28,883,133 of record NC_138188.1, on the reverse strand, counting down.
TTACATTAATATTTACATTAATATTTCCCCTTCACCCAATATTACTTTTTCATCATAAGCTATAATCAACTAATTTACTTATTTATTATTGCTTATTTATTTTGACTGTGTCCCTTTGCTAAAATATAGGCTCCATAAACCCCAGCATTTTTTTAAAAACAGATATATTCCCAAGTATCTAGCACACAGCAGGATTTAAGAAATATTTGTTGAATTAATGTAATAATGCAAAGTGCTTAAAACAGTGTTTTTCAAATAGTAACTGCTAAGTTGCTGTTATTTTTTTTTTCCCTGCATGGAGAAAGCAATTCAAACATAGTGCTAAAATCATCCTATCATACCGATCCATAGATTCTTGCCACATATGGTCTTAAGCTTTCTGAGTGCTTTTTTATACCACTAGGAGCTTAGGCTTCCTTTTTTATAAAACAAACAAACAAAAATACCTTCCCTTTTACTTCATAGATGGCTTGAAAGTGAAATAAAATAATGCAAACTAGATAGAATAGTATGTCTCTCTTATTTAACCCATTTTGTCCCATTGTCCCAGAAATGAAACACCCATGAAAACTTAAATATAGTATATAAAATATAATAATTATATGCAGCAATAATATAATTACATTATAATATGGTTATCATATGATATCAATTAATATAATAATATACATGTGAACTCTAGATTATGATCTCCAAACTATTTTACTGCACCTGGGTCAATTTCACTGAAATATTCACAGATTGAAAACTTTGGACTTAATGGGTTAAAAGTCTAGCATAATCAGGCCATTTTGTTCCATGAGCAAGTCCAGGCATCATGTGCCTTCCATCTTGTTATTCTTCCATAGAGAATTGCTCCATGTATTGCTACTTACCAATTTAATGGCTTAAATTTCACACTGGTTTTTAGGATCAGCAGTTTTGTCTGGCCTCAGCTTCATGATTCTTCTTTTGGTCTCACCTGGGGTTACGCATGCAACTGTAGTCATCAGGTGGCTTGACTCAGGCTGGATGATCTAATGTGTGATGCTAATCACATCCCTAAAGACATGATCCTGAATACCATAATCTCAAATGTTAAAATCTTGAAAACTGATATACTAGAGGTATAATTTACTTCATGCATTTTTTTGGCATATTTGACTCCACGAAAGTGTATCATCACAGCTTTGTGTGTAAGTATTGTGTATGTGAAAGCACTCAAACTTCCCCAATAAACAAAGGAACTATACCGTCCTTTTCATATGTCTGCATTTGTGAAAGATAAAATTTCCCAAGATCTTGACTCTTTTGATAATTGTATACACAGTGGTGACCCATCAGAGTTTTTTATTTTGTGGCAAAGAGATTGAACCCAGAGGTGCTTTATCACTGAGCTATGTCCTAGGTCCTTTTATTTTTTTGACAGGGTCTCACTAAGTTGCTGAGGTCAGCCTCAAACTTGCAATTCTCCTGCCTCAGTGTTCTGCCACTGCCATGACTCAGGCTCTGGGCAGCAAGGTTCAGGGCTCTGGTAGTTGAAAGAAGATGCAAGTCATGGTTGGGATCATTGTAGAAGACTTCCACAGGCCCCACAAGAATACAAGCTGTTGTCTACTAAGACATTCTTTCTTTGGGAAAGAAATAGCCAGTGGCAATAGCCCCTAGCCAGTCCCATTTAGCCCCACCCAGTCAGTTCTATTTAGCCCCCTGAGCCATTTCCATAGGTCTATTTTATATGCAGACCATACAAAGAAGGCACATTGCCAACAGGTTATGTAAGTGGGCACATGCACACAAGCAAATATTTATGAGCTTTAGTACATGCACTCAATCAGAGTATTCATGAACTTGGCTATATACTAAAATCACAGACCACTGGAAGTCTTGGTATGGGAGCCTAACTCCAGCCATTTTGAGCTGTCCTACATTCAGTCTCTCTGGTAGCTGAGATTATAGGAGCAGGCCATCATGCTGGGCTTTCAGAGGTCTTGATGGGTCAGCTGAGGTCTCATTTGTGACCACATTGTGGACCAGCTTTTCTCCCTCTTTCCAATCCTTTCTTACACCCTTAACCTTGTATTTTAAGAGCACCCCCCAATAAATCTTTTGTACACAACTCTCATCTCAGAAACTATTCCAGAAAACTAATTTAAGACATGTCTGAGATGGCACATGCACAAAATAGCTTATAATGATAATTAAGATAGGTAGCAGGCCAGATTGTGATAGATAGGATGGTGAATGTGGAAAATATTAGAAATAACATAAATGCCAGTAGTGGAATGGTTAGGTAAACTATGCAGCCTTTGAAAAGAACTACAGAATAACATGAAAAGATATCTGAAAACCATAATTATGGTAAAATCTAATAACCATACATAGTATTTTTTTTATTGGACCAGGCACTGTCCAAAGGCCTCTATATGAAAATGCAGTTCCTGTGCCCAGGTAAAGATGAGTAGAGAATAGAGTCTTACATGTAAAAGAAATGGCATACTTGAAGGTTCAGAAGCAAGAACAGTCTTGGAATATTTTAAACATTGGGAAAAAATAGTACAATAGAAGCCTAGAGTGTGAGTGGATAAAAAGACCAGAGATGAGGCTGGAGTTAAGATGGAACTGGATGAAGAAGGTACCATGACTGGAAGCCAGGGACAAATTAGGAGGTTGCCACAATAACTTGGACTAGAACAGTGATGATGGATGTAGGGAACAAATTCATGGAACTTCTTGGATAAAGTTGATTCAATTTGGTAACCTAGATGGGGGAAAAGGAGAGGCAGATTTGATTTTATATGTCTGCTAGTGGTGGGAGAGCTGTTGAGTGTTGGTTTAGACATAGTGAATTGGGGATCCCCAGCAGACATCCTGTTAGAGTGCCAAGAAGTCAGTTGAGTGAGTATATGAATTTTAACTTCATTTTAAAATGGAGAGTAAGTTAGCAGTGTATACATGTTACTTAAAGGCAGGAGATTGTATGAGCTCACTTAGGAAATGAGTGTTGGTGGCTAGGGATGTAGCTTAGCAGTAGAATGCTCTCCTGGCATGTGTGAAGCCCTAAATTCAATCTCCAGACACACACACACACACACACACACACACACACACACAGTGGAAATGAGAACTGGTAGACAAAGGAAGATATCTTAGAACTGGTCTGGTAAGTTGTACATATATGTGAATACACACACACACACACACACACACACACACACACACGTGTATATATATGAGACCTTACCTTAAAATCACCTTGCTTTCCTAGGAGATCAGCTTACTTGTTAAACAATATGGGGGGGATATGAAATAGAAAGATTGTGTAAAGGTAAAATTTCTGAGCTGATTCTAAGCTGCAAAAGTCTGAGTTAAAGTGTAAAAGACTAGGGCATTGTAAAGCTTCTAGATTACAAGGCCTGGGCTAAAAGGTAAAAGTCTATTGTTACAATTCCTCTGCTATCCCCGGAACCTGTAATCTCTGTAAAGTTGTTAGGACAATGCGGGAACTGCCCAGTAAATATCTCCATTGATTCCCTGGTTGTTTAATAGCTAAGGGCTCCAGGTAGCATGGCACGTAAGCATATAGGCCCCAGAACCAATCAGTTTGAATGTGTACCCTGTTTAGAAGTGACCAATCACCCCTGCCCAGCCTGTTCCCGCCAATGAATGGACTAATCATGTATTAGAATTGTTGTTCAATTTTCCCGCGCCTCATGATGATTTGTTCTGATGTATGCAAAGCCCCCCCACCCTCTCCAAAAAAGTGTACTTAAGCTCTGCTTGACCTCTGCTCTGGGCTCTGGGCTGCTCTCCCTTCTTGAGTGAGCACAGAGTCCCAGCGCGCTGGAACGGATCCAATAAATCCCCCTTGCCATTGCATGGAGCTAGTCTCATGTGGTCTCTTTCTCCGACGCTTCGCCGGACCCTTACAATCGCAGCTAAAGTGTTTGAATAGGAGTGTGAAGAAAATGGGGAGAAAACCAGGCGAGAGGGAGTTTCCTAAAAATCCAGAGAGGGGAATGATTAAGAAATCAATGACTGTTCAAGAGAATCAAGAGCTGGTCCATTGGGTTTATCATCTAGCATGTCACTAGTCAACTAACATGAGCAGTTTTAGGTAGCAGGCCAGATTGTGATAGATAGGATGGTGAATGTGGAAAAGGAAGGTACAGACTGAGGAAGGAGGGGAGAATGGAGGAGGGCAGAAGAAGGGAAAGAAAGAAGAGCGGGAGAGGGAGATTATGGTATGTGTAGAAAGAAGTTATTTAGGGAGAAATATTGGTATTCTGTAGCACGTTTCCCATAAAGAATGTCATCTATAAAGATCATAGCTGCGAGATCATTTGAGCAAGTTACTTAACTTTTCCTTCTTCCAGTGGTTCTAAGAATTAAATCCTTGAATACATTACGAAAAGCATATAATAGGGTTGGGTATATATTGCACACTCAAAAAAGGAAATTCTCAAACGAAAATAAAAGCTATCATTATTTTTAGCATCATGGAACTATCACGAAGCTCCACACTCTTATAAGACAGGGAAGTGAGTTTGAACTTAAATAGATTTTTAAAATCTCATTAGTACCAAAACCACAAAGACAAATTAAATAAAGATTAGAGAAGAGCCATGGGGGTGAGAATTCATGGCCTTACTCCTTGTTGTTATTTGTCATCTTAATTATCATCAATATTGTTGAACAGGTAGCCTGATCTCTTAGGGAAGCAGGTGACTGCTTTTCTAACTGGAAGTGAAATAAATGGTTCCTCCTGGGAGGTGTTATTTCTTTTGGCTCCAAGGAACCAGCTGGCACGATGAGAACAGTTAATTGGATTTTTCCACCTCCTTCAGAAAAAAAAAAGCTTCTAAAAAAGCTCATTTTCTTTTTTGTAGGGAAACATTTTATTCGCAAAAAATCTCATTTCAGCATTCATCTATTCAAGACTTTAAGAAAAGTTCAGTACCCTCTCTACTGGATTACCATGTGCCATTTTGACTGGAATGAATGCAAATAACTATTGAATGGTTTTTCTTACTGAGAAGAAGGTGAAAAGCTTTCAAGAAAGTGAATATAGGGCCAGGGGTGTAGCTCAGTGGTAGGGTGCTTGCCTACCATGCACAAGGCCTTGGGTCTGATTCCCAGCATGGCAAGAGTAAAACAACAAATAAACTGCATGCAGTCTCTTTATCCACCCCCGCCAAAAGGAAATAAATGCTTAGGTAATTAATGATTCTGTGAATAAAGACCTAACTCAGAAAAAAATCAGTTATAAGACTTCAATCTACATTAATGCTGTCTCATGTAACTACACTGAGCACTTAAAAATGGCAGTTTAACTGAGGGCCTGAATTTTATTTAATTAAAAAAATTTTGTTTTAGTTGTAGACAGACATATACCTTTATTTTATTGATTTATTTATTATGCGGTGCTGAGGATCAAACCCAGTGCCTCACACATGCCAGGCAAACACTCTACCAACTGAGCTGCAACCCCAGCCCTTATTTAATTTTTATTAACTTACAGATACTTAATTGAGTTGGGAAAATTTTTAAATGTTTTCATTAGTGCATTATAGCTATACTTAATCATGAGGTTCATTTTGACATAATCATATAAACTTGAAATATAATTGCTCCATTTCAGTTCCCAGTACTTCCTCTTTCCCTCCCTTTCTCCCTACTCCTGTTCCTTTTTCTCTACTGGTATTCCTTCTATTTATTTATTGTTTCTTTAACATTTTTAAAATTTGTTTTAACTAGCTATGCATGACAGTAGAATGCATTTATGCACTTTGATATATCATACATAGGTGGAATATAATTTCTCATTTTTCTGAGTGTACATGTTGCAGAATCATATTGGTCATGTATATATGTAATGAGTGCCAATGTCTGTTTCATTCTACTATCTTTCCTATTCCCACATCCCCTCCTTTCCCTTCCCATCACCTCCCTCTACCTAACCTAACCTAAGGTAACATTATTCTTCCCAATCCGGCTCCACCCCCCCACCCCCGTCTTAGTGTGAGTTAGCATCTGCATAATACAGAAAACCTTTGGCCTTTGTTTTGGGGGGATTGGCTTATTTTATTTAGCATGATATTATCCAACTCCAACCATTTACTGGCAAATGCCATAATTTTACTCTTTTTTAAAGCTGAGTAATATTCCATTGAGTTTATATACTACACTTTCTTTATCCATTTATCTATTGAGGGACACCTAGGTTGTTTCTATAGTCTAGCTATTGTGAATTGAGCTGCTATAAACATTGATGTGGCTGCATTACTATACTATGCTGATTTTAAGTCTTTTAGGTATAAACTGAGGAGTGGGATAGCTGGGTAAAATGGTGGTTCCATTCCAAGTTTGCTGAGGAACCTCCATACTGCTATCCATAGTGGTTGCACCAATTTGCAGTCCCACGAGCAATGTGTAAGTGCACCTTTTTCCCCATATCCTTGCCAACATTTATTGTTGCCTGTATTCTTGATGATTGCCATTCGGACAGGAGTGAGATGAAATCTTAGAGTAGTTTTGATTTGCATTTCTCTAATTGCTAGAGATGTTGAACACTTTTTCATACATTTGTTGATCAATTGTATTTCTTCTTCTGTGAAGTGTCTGTTCAATTCCTTAGCCCACTTATTGATTGGTTTATTTGTGTTTTTTTTTTTTTTTGGTGTTAAGTTTTTTGAGTTCTTTATATATCCTAGAGATTAAGCTTTATTGAAGGTACATGTGGTAAAAGATTTTCTCCCAATCTGTAGGATCTCTCCTCACGTTATTGTTTCCTTTGCTGAGAAGATTTTTAATTTGAATCCATCCTACTTATTGATTCTTGATTTTACTTCTTGCACTTGTTAAGAAAGTCAGATCCTAGGCCAACATGGTGAAGATTTGGGCCTACTTTTTATTTTCTTAGGCACAGCTTCTCTGTTCTATGCCTAAGACTTTGATCCACTTTGAGTTGATTTTTGTGCAGGGTGAGAGATAGAGGTTTACCTTCATTTTGCTACATATGAATTTCCAGTTTTGCCAGCACCATTTGTTGAATAGGCTATCTTTTCTCCAGTAAATGGATGTTTTTGATGCCTTTGTCTAATATAAGATAACTGTAATTACGTGGATTTGTCTCTGTGTCCTCTATTCTGTACCATTTTGGTGCCAATACCATGCTATTTTTGTTAACTATAGCTCTGTAGTATAGTGTAAGGTCTAGTATTGTGATGCCTCCTGCTTCACTTTTCTTGCTAATGATTGCTTTAGCTATTCTGGGTCTCTTATTTTTTCCAAATAAATTTCATAATTGCTTTTTCTATTTATATGAAGAATACCATTGGAATTTTAATAAGTATTGCATTAAATCTGTATAATGCTTTTGGTAGTATGGCCATTTTGACAATATTAATTCTGCCTATCCAGGAGCATGGGAGATCTTTCCATCTTCTGAAATTTTCTTCAATTTCTTTCTTTAGTATTCTGTAGTTTTCATTGTAGAGGTCTTTCACCTCTTTTGTTAGATTGAGTTCCTCCCCTTTTTTTTAGGCTACTCTGAATGGGTAGTTTTCCTAATTTCTCTTTCAGTGGATTCATCGCTGATGTATAGAATTGCATTTGATTTATGGGTGTTGATTTTATATCCTGCTACTTTGCTGAATTCATTTATTAATTCTAGAAGTTTTCTGGTGGAAGCTTGGATCCTCTAGATATATCATGTCATCAGCAAACAGTGAAAGTTTGAGTTTTTCTTTATCTATTTGTATCTCTTTAATTTCTTCCTTTTGTCTAATTGCTCTGGCTAGAGTTTCAAGGATGATGTTGAATAGAAATGGTGAAAAAGAACATTCTTGTCTTGGTTCAGTTTTTAGAGGTAATGCTTTCAATTTTTCTCCATTTAGAATGATGCTGGCCTTGGGTTTAGCATATATAGCTTTTACAATGGTGAGGTATGTTCCTACTATCCCTAGTTTTTCTAGTGTTTTGAACATGAAGGTGTGCTGTATTTTGTCAAATGTTTTTTCTGCATCTATGGAGATGATTATATGATTCTTGTTTTTAAGTCTATTAATATGATGAATTACGTTTATTGATTTCCGTATGTTGAATTAACCCTGCATCCCAGGAATGAATCCCACTTGATCGTAGTGCACTATCTTTTTAATATGTTTTTGTATACAATTTGCCTGAATTTTATTGAGAATTTTTTCATCTATGTTCATCAGGGATATTGATCTCAAGTTTTCTTTTCTTGATGTGTCTTTACCTGCTTTTGGTTATCAGGGTGATATTAGCCTCATAGAATGAATTTGGAAGGGTTCCCTTCTTTTTCTATTTCATGGAATACTTTGAGTTTGAGGAGTATTGGTGTTAATTCTTCTTTGAAAGTCTTGTAGAACTCAGATGAGAATCCATCTGGTCCTAGGCTTTTCTTGGTTGGTAGGCTTTTGACAGCGTTTTCTATTTCATTACTTGAAATTGATCTGTTTAAAGCATGTATGACCTCCTCATTCATTTTGGGTAGGTCTTATGTCTCTAGAAATTTGTCAATGTCTTCAATATTTTCTATTTTATTAGAATGTAAATTTTAAAAATAGTTTCTAAATTATCTTCTGTATTTCAGACATGTCCATTGTGATATTTCCTTCTTCATATTGTTATTTTAGTAATTTGAGTTTTCTCTTTTTCTCTTCATTAGCATAGCCAGAGGTTTATCTATTTATTTATTTTTTCAAAGAACAAACTTTTTGTTTTGTCAGTTTTTTCAATTGTTTCTTTTATTTTGATTTCATTAATTTTAGCTGTGGTTTTAATTATTTCCTATCTTCCACTGCTTTTGGTGTTGATTTTTTCTTTTTTTCCTAGGGCTTTGAGATGTAGTGTTAGGTCATTTATTTGTTGACTTTTTATTTTTTTTAACGAATGCACTCAATGCAATAAACTTTCCTCTTAGTACTGTTTCATAGAGTCCCAGAGATTTGATATGTCATAACAGTGTTCTCATTTCTAAGAATTTTTTAATTTCATCTTTGATTTATTCTATTATCCATTCATCATTCAATCGTGTATTATATAGTCTCCATTTGTTACAGTCACTTGTATTTTTTATTTTATCATTGATTTGTAATTTCATTCCATTGTGGTCTGATAGACTGCAGGATATTATCTCTGTTTTTTTTTTGTTTTGTATTTACTAAGAGTTGCTTTGTGGCATAAGATATGTTCTATTTTAGAGAAGAAGCTGTGTGCTGCTGAGAAGAAAGTATATTTGCTCATTGATGGATGAAATATTCTATATATGTCTGTTAAGTTTAAATTATTGATTGTATTATTTAGTTCTATAGTTTCCTTTTTAGTTTTTGTTTGTAAGATCTGTCCATTAGTGAGAGAGGTGTGTTAACCCAGTATTATTGTATTGTGTTCTTTTTGACTCTTGAAATTGAGAAGGGTTTGTTTGATGTACATAGATGCTCCATTGTTTAGTGCATAAATATTTGTAATTGTTATGTCCTGCTTATGTATACTTTTCTTAAGAAGTATGAAATGTTCTTCTTTGTCTCTTCTGATTAACTTTGATTTCAAGTCTACTTTATCTGAAATAAGAATGGAAACCCCTGCTTGTTTACACAATCCATATGAGTAATAAGATTTTTTTCCCATCAATTCACCTTCAGCCCTTGGATGTCTTTCCCCATGAGTGAGTCTTTTGAAGACAGCATATTGTTGGGTCTTGCTTTTTAATCCAATCTGCCAGTCTATGTTTTTTGATTGATGAGTTTGGGCTGTTAACATTCAAGGTTTTTATTGAGATATGATTTGTATTCCCTGCCCTTTTGATTTATTTCTGGTTTTTGATTTGTCTTACTTTCTCATTTGGTTGAATGTCCCTTTAGTATAGATCTTCCCTTTCCTGGTTTTGACTTTTTTTTCGACTTAATCCTCATGGAATATTTTGTTGAGAATGCTCTGTAGTGTAGGCTTTCTAGTTGTAAATTCTTTTAATTTTTGTTTATCATGGAACATTTTAATTTCATCTTCAAATCTGAAACTTAATTTTGCTGGATATAAAATCCTTGGTTGGCATCCATTTCTTTAATTTGTGCTTTATTGATATACATAAAAGTGGAATTCATATTCATATATGCACATAGCATAATCTGATCGATTTATTTTATTTTTTGGGGGGGGGTACAGGGGATCGAACCCAGAGATGCTTAACCACTAAGCAACATCCCAAGCCCTTTTTTATGTTTTATTTAGAGAAAAGGTCTCCCTGAGTTGCTTAGGGCCTCACTAAGTTGCTGAGGCTGGCTTTGAACTCCTAATCTTCCTGCTTCAGCCTCCTGAGCTGCTGGTTACAGACATATGCCCCCACATCTGGTTAATTTGGTCAATTGCATTAAGTTTTGAACAACAGCACATGAATATGTTTTTCTTTTTTCCTTACATTTATTTAAGTTGTATATTTTGAAGGCATACTGCATGATGTTTTGATACATAGTGAAATGACTATAGTAAAGCAAATTAACCTATACAGCACAGTCACCTTTTAAAAAATTGTAATTATTGCCAGGTGTGATGGTACACACATGTAATTCTAGCAATTCTAGCTGAGACATGAAGCTAGCAGGGTTGAGGGAGACCCTATCTCAAAATAAAAATGAAAAAGGAATGGGGATGTAGCTCAGTGGTACAAGCGCCCCTGGGTTCAATCCCTAGTACCCCCTGCCCCAATATTATTTTCAGCGTATAGTAAATGCATTAATAATGGGTTTCATTGTGACTTTTATGCCAGTATATAGCATACTCTGATCTTATCAACCTTTCTTATTTCCCTCTTTTTTTTCCCCTCCCACTCCCTTCCCTGGTCCCCTATCCCTTCCCAAATAGTCCACCTTCTACTTTCATGTCCTTATTTTTTCCTCCAGTTTCCATATATATATATAAAAAAAAGCATGCAATACTTGTCTGAGTAGTTTATTTCACTTGATACAATAATCTCCAGTTCCACCCATTTTCCTGCAAATGACATTATTTCAAACTTATGGCTGTGTGTGTGTCACATTTTCTTTATTTATCCACAAATGGCCATCTAGCCTGATTTCATAACTTAGCTATTACAAATAATGCCACAATAATCATGAGTGTGCAGGTACCTCTTTAGTATGCTAATTATGATTCCTTCATACAAAGGAGTGGAATAGCTGGACTGGATCATATGGTAGTTCTAATTTTATTTTTTTGAGAAACCTCTCATACTGTTTCCATAGTGGCTGAACTAATTTACATTCCCTCCAACAGTGCCTAGGGTTCATTTTTCCTCACATCCTTTCCAGCATTTGTCCTTTTTGTTTGTTTGTTTTCCCCTTTTTGCAGTCTTGGAGATTGAACCCAGAACCTCATGCATGCTAAGCAGGAGTTCCACCACTGAGCTACAACCTCAGCCTTTTTTATTTTTATTTTGAGACAAGGTCTTGCTGGATTGCCAAGGCTGACCTAGAACTCATGATACTCCTGCTTCAGACTTCCAAGTAGCTGGAGTTTCAGGCATGTGTCACTGCATCCAGCTATATATTTTTTTTTCTTGATAATAATCACTCCGACTGGGATAAGATGGTGTCACCTTTTATTTCTGGTAAGAACACAAATCTGTTAAATTTTTGGTATATAATAAATACAATGTTACTAATTATAGTTCTCATTCTCTACTTTAGATCTTTAAGTTTATCTTCCTAGGATAACTGCCAAGTTTGTACCCTTTGACCTACATCTCCCCATTTTCCCCCGCTCCATACCTGCCGCAGTCTTGGCTGAGCCACCACACACCTTGTAGATTCAAACAGCAACTCTTTATTCCCGAACTCACACCGGCCTCTACACACACGTTCTGGGGAAATCCCAGTTCTGCCGCCGCCCCATTCACCTACTCCACGAGGCTTTTTTTTCCAATACTTTCTGAATCTCAGGAGAACTCAAGGGAACTCAAGGATCGGGCGTGCCTGAGGCAGCAGGATACGCCCTATTCCCCCGCAGGGTACACCTTAAACCTGGAACTTCCCTAAACCCAAGTTGTCTTAAACCTGGAACGCCTTAAACCCAAATTATCCTAAACTGGGATACTTCCTAAAACCTGCAGGATACACCCTAAACCTGGATCCACCCTGGTCCTTGAGCAGGGTCACCTTTCTCAAACACACATGCAATGTCACAGCGAATTTCCAAGGCAAGTCCATTTAACATGGGATACGCTGGCAAGGAAATTTCGATGCATCATTCCTACTTGGCAATGGCCCTCAGCACATACCTCTGGTAACCACCGTTCAACTCTGTTTCTATGTATTTGATTTTTTAATATCCTACATAAAAGTGAGAGGATGTAGCTTTTTTTCTTTCTGTGGCTTATTTTTCTTAGTACAATGTTCTCCAGGTTCATCCAAGTTGTCACAGAAGAACTATCTTCTTCTTCTTAAAGGCTGTGTGTATATACACCACAATTTCTGTGTTCATTCATCTGGTGATGGACACTTCCTTTGATTCTATATCTTAGTTATTGTGAATAATGCTGTAATGAACATGGAAGTGCAAATGTATCTACAAAGTGCTGATCTCATTTCCTTTTGGTTTATGTCTAGCAAAGGAGTTGATTGCTAGGTCGCAAGACAATTCTGCTTTTATTTATTTATTTATTTATTTTTTATGTGTGTGTGTGTGCCTGTTACTGGGGATTGAACCCAGGAGCACTCTACCACTGAGCTACATCCCCTAGCCTTTTAATCTTTTATTTTGATACACAATCACTAGATTGCCCAGGCTGGTCTAGAACTTGCAATCCTCCTGCCTCAACCACCAGGGTAGCTGGGATGGCAGGCATGCGCTACCGCCCACAGCCTGTTTTTAACTTATTGAAGAATTTCCATACTATTTTCCCCAGTGGCAACACCAATTTATATTCCCATGCACAGTGTTCAAGTGTTCTCTATTCTCCACATCCTTCCAATACTTATCTCTTGTTTAGTGGATAATAGCTATCCTAACAGGTATGAGATGATATTTTGTTGTGGTTTTGCAGGCTAGAAAGCAGTAAAATGCTATGTTTTATGTGCTGAAAGAAAAAAATTGCCAACCAAAAATACTATACCCACAAACTTGTCCTTCAAAACTGAAGGGAGGGCTGGGGCTGCAGCTCAGTGATAGAGCACTTGCCCCATATGTGTGAGGCATTGGGTTCGACTCTCAGCATCACATAAAAATAAGTAAATAAAGATATTGTGTCCATATACAACTAAAAATATATTAACAAAACAAAACCTGAAGGGATTGTCAGGCACAATGGTGCACATCTGTAATCCCAGCAACTTGAGAGGCTGAGGATCACATGTTGTTGTTCTCGGCAGCAACTCGAGAGGCAGGATGATCTCAAGTTTAAGGCTAACCTGTTTCAAAATTTTAAAAAATGAAAAGACCTAGGGGTGTAGCTCAGTGGTAAAGTGTCCCTGGGTTCAATCCTCAGTACAAAAAAAAAAAAAGACAATGGGGATTATGGACTTTCTCAGAAAAACAAATGAGGGAGCTCATCATTGCTAGATGGTTCTTACATGAAATGCTAAAGAGTTCATAAAGAAACTAGAGAATGCTAAATAATAAGAGAGCTTAAAAACATAAAACTTATTGGAGAAGGTTAATATAGAGACAAAAAGAATATTACTATAATAGTGGTGAGTAAATCTATTGTAATCCTACTATATAAAAGACACAAGTATCAAAAGCAACTATAAATTATGTAAATTATGTTAATATAAATATAAATAATATAAATCTTTATAAATTGTGGCGTTAATAGCATATAATGTGGTGGTGGTGGGGATAAAAGCATAGCAGTCTTTCATGCAGGGCGAGTTAAGCTGCTATCAGCATAAAATAGCCAGTTATAACTATAAAATATTTTGTGTGAGCCCTGTGATAACCACAAAGAAAATACCTATAGAAGTTACACAAAAGAAAAAGAGAAATGAACACCTAGCAATAAACAACAACAATAAAACATAAAAGTCAGCAAGAAAGATAAAGGATAAAAGAACCACAAGACACACAGAAAGTGGTTAACAATATGCCATAGTAAATCCTTCCTTATTGATAATGACTTTAGCTTGTAAACGTACTAAGCACCTCATAAAATGATAGGGTGGCTTGATGGATTAAAAAACAAGATCCAACTATATGCTACTTGCAAAAGAGTCACGTTAGATTCCAGGACATACATAGGCTGAAAGTGAAGGGATGGGAAAATATGTTGTGCAAATGGTAAACAAAAAAAAGCAGAATGTCAGGTATGGTGGTGCCTGCCTGTAATCCCAGCTAGTCAGGAAGCTGAAGCAGGAGGATTGCAACTTTGTGGCTGGCCTGGGCAACTCAGCAAGACCCTGTCTCAAAATGAAAAATAAAAAATAAAAAGGACTGACAAAGGAAATCAGTGCCTGCCCCACTACACTCAATCTCTAGCGCCCCCCCTCACATACAAGCAGAGGAAAAGAAAAAAAAAAAAAAGAAAAGCAAGTAAGTAGGAGTGACTACATATATCAGAAGAAGGAGTTTTTAATTCAAAAACTGCTTCTAGAGACACAGTCATTACCTAATGATAAAAAGGTCAATTCAACAGGAAGACATAATTACAAATATACATGCATTCTATATCAGAGTGTCTAAATATATAAAGCAAATATTGATAGACCTGAAAACAGAAATTGACAACAATGCAGTAATAGTACATGAGTTCTACACTCCACTTTCAATATAGATATACCATCCAGACAAAAAGTCAATAAAAAAAGAGCAGACTTGAGCAACACTGTAAGACAAAAGGACTTAGGCACATTTTTTAAAATTGTAGTTAAATATGCAGGAATTGGTCCCAAGGAAATATCAAAACACAGAGAAAGTTTTGTGCAGGATGAAACTGATGGCAGCTTAATTTGTAATCAGGAAAAATTGAAAATTGTATATACAATAATAGGTAAATGGTTTTTAGCTTAATATCATAAAATTATTAAAAGCATTATGATACACAGTAAGGAATGGTAATTACTTAAAAATAAATGAAGAATACAAAATTATATTTGTATTAAAATTTGAATAAATTTTAAATCATATACACATATAGACATGAACTAAAAAGGGATGTGAGGAAAGAAAAATAGTTGATTGTTAGGTCTGGTGGAAATGTGTGCATATTTCTTTATCAAAGAGGAGCTTAATTGTATAATTATTGTATAATAAACATAATTCTTACATTATAATCATTTTAATTTATTGTAACATTTGCATAATAAATAAATATATAGTAGATCAGAAAAATATGTTAGGATGAGCCAGAAAACTTGAAAACTTAGTAGCTGGAAATGTTTCTACTAAATCACAATATTTTGGGGTTGGGGTGGTGGCTCACTTGTAGAGTGCTTGCCTAGCATGTGTAAGGCACTGGGTTTGGTTCTCAGCCCCACAAATAAATAAATAATAAAGGTTCATCAACAACTAATGAAAATATTTTTTAAAAATTTACAGTATTTTGACTGAATTAACTAGGTCTTTCCACGTAACATAGGCAGAAGTTTCTTTTCTTCCAACAATGTTCTAAGGCCAAGTGTTTCTCTCAGGGTCACATCACCCAGACAGTTTCCTACTTACTAGTCCTACTTACTGATACTTGGTTTTAGAGAAGAAAAAAAAATGAGCCTGAAAAGCATTTGGAATGCAATTCTTTGGTTATTATAAGGAAGACCAACTTATGACTGTCAGAAACATCTGCAAAAGTGTGAAGAGCGGCCTTCCAAAGACAGAGAAAAGGGGATGACACCAGGAAGATAATTTTGTGTTAATGTAGGTTACAGTACCATGACATTTTCCTCACCAGATTTTTTTCTTTCCCTTAATCCAGTTCATTCTGACAGTGATGTGCAGCCTAATTACTTTTTGGGGGCTGGCTTTAATTGAGGCCCTTTCTCCATGGCTTAAACTCAACATTACATAATTACATTTTTTTCTTTTTTTTTTTTTAACCCTTCCAGTAATTGCTTCAGTCAGTAAATTTCTACTGTCTTTGAAATCAAAAGATATTCCATTGCTTATATTTTGAAGTCTAAGTAACCTTGTCTAAAACCAGTTAATCAGCAAGAATTGAAGCAGGGCTATAAAGTTGTTATTAGCATATGCAAATCATTAATCACTTCTATATTATAATGCATTCCACCCATACCACTTCATAAGTGTGACTTTGGAGGAGAATTAAGTGATTTAGGGGACTCAGTTTGAATATTGAAGATGAATAGTTTGTTTAAATATATTAACCTTGGAATAATTTTTAAGTGACAAGCTTTCAGGTGCTAATACTTCTTTCCTTATATTTACATAATGCGCAGATATAATTTTTGTTCACCAATTATATTCAGCATTGCTCAGGCTGGAATATTAAGGTTTTAGAGTCAGTCTGGGTTAATATGAAAAGAGTAGACCTTGGAATCAGAGAATCCATAATCCAGTCGCTGCTGTCATGCTTTTGGGCAAATTGCTTAACTCCTGATATCTTCAGTTTGCTCATCTTTAAAATGTAGGAACCTCCCAGCAGCTAGGAAGGTGGAGGCAGGAAGATCACAAACTCAAGGTCAGCCTCAGAAAATTATTGAGGCCCTACGCAACTTAGTGAGACCCTGTCTTTAAAAATAAAAATAAAAGGGCTGCAGTGTTAAGCACCCTGGGTTCAATCCCCAGGACCCTCCCCTTACCCCGACACACACACACACACACACACACACACACACACAAAATAAAATGTGAAAACTTAGTAAATATCTCATTGCATTTGTTGGGCCCACAACCATATAGATTCTGCTATGACAGGTTCTTATTTAGGGGTAGATATAGCAAGCATTAGGCTTCACTGAGATTTCACTGTGATTTAATATGACATTCGGAGACACTAAAGAACATACAGAAAAGAGTCAGGGGAAAAGTCCTGCAGTAGGAAAATAGGTTATTCTCAAGTACATTTTAAGAGAAAAAAGAATTCAAATTATTGGAAATGTATGACAATTGAAGGATTGTCATACATTTCCAATAACTCTCAAATACATGAACAGGTGTTCTGAGGGCACAAAGGAATTCATACCTTTCCAGTTCTAGTCAGGATAGAAGAAAAATAAATTAGCTTAAATTGTCATAGAAGATTGAGGCTAACATTTTAACCGTGAAACCTTAGAACCAATTCTAGGAGAGTTTCATACTTTCCTGAATGGACTTGGGTGATTACCTATTCAATGTCCATTTTCCCTTTTCCCTTCACACAGCCATGTAGATTCTTCTTTGCTCATCTATCTCTCTCTCATGCAGCCACCCTAGAGTTTGGAGAGGGACATTCACCCTTTTCTTACTTCCAGGGGTGGATCCCAATTGCCTTATGTTGGTGAACATGTCCATCACCCAGGTGGCTGTGGAATTTAAGAATCAGAGTAGATTTTAAGGTTCTTGTTTGAAATGCTAGAATATATGTTCTTTCTTCAGAATTGTCAGTGTGATGTGAAGCCTGGAAGTGTGGCAACCATCTCAGGATTCTGAGGGAAGCTGGCCTAAGGTAAGAAGAGTTTGAGAAACCAGAAAAACATTACAACTTTGGTGACCAGTTGAACCATTTGTAATCCACCTGATTTTTCACATGCATGAGCCACACTATTATTTAAGCTAATTTTCTCTTATTGCAACAACGGGGGTGGTGTATGCAGGAGGCTTCTAATGGACACGCAGAGACCATCTATTCTCATGTTTTGCCTCATTTGCAATTACGTTTGTGTTTCTTCTCCCCCAAATGGGTTACAGACATTCCCAGGAGTAGCAGTTATGAATTCTGCTTATTTTGGATCTCCTATCACATCTAATAGCATATCCTTTGTGCAGCAGACCCTCCAGAAACATTTGTTTACTGAGGATCATGCCTGGCGGATCCGTCTTCATCATATCACATCTATGATTCTCAGCAGGTGCACAGATTGGTTTTTAGGTTATCTTCAAATCGTTTTCTCACGCTGGGCTATCGCTGTCATTATCTTTCAGACTGAGAAAATGGTTTCAGCAAATGAGTTTGCTACCTTTCATTTAGCTCTCTGCCACTCCGGCATGAACCAGAACCCAGATTGCCTGGGGAAAAAAAAAAAAAAAGAAAAAGAAATAAAAGGTTTTAGGCTAAAATCATCGCTGCAGTCATAGCTCATTTTTAGGAGGTGCTAAATATCTACAGAAATAAACCTTGCAACTCCCAGAACTCTTGGAAAATTAATATTTTAATTCAACTTTATGCACGGGTTGCTATTGCTCTATTACATATAAAAGAAAAACTGAGCTATTAACCAATTCTCTTTCAAATTGCTCACAGTGTTAGCATTTGAAACACATCTCTGGTGAGTGAAATCACACATGGCCTAAATGTGGTAATCATAGTTCATCATGTACCATGGGCTTCAAAAATTAGTGTTGGGTGAATATCAAATCTTGATCCTGTGTGCGGTTCTTTCAACCTCTCGCTGTTTCCAGTTACATCAGCATCCCTGTTATGGTTGTTTCTACAAACCAGTCTTCCAATAAAGGTAAAGCCACAGGCTTTCTTTTTTCTTTGCCCAAGTAAAGGCTTATGACCAAAAGCTTTTGTAATTAATTTATGCACTGCAATAATAATCTAGCTTACTCTTAATCTCTCTGAATCCCTTTGGCGTTACAAAAGCCATCTCCATCATTCCCACTAAAAACAACACACTCATTTTAAAATCACAGTTCCAGCCTTTCCCCAATTGAGAGGCACATCTTCTTCCAGGTAGGAGGTTGTAGGATTTAAGGCAGGTGACAGAAAATATCCTGGTGTGTAGAATTCGTGGGATTGGGAGCTCTTTATGTTTGCACAGAAGAAATAAAGAGCAAGGGCTGATAAAGGGCAGGCTTATTGCCAAGTTCATGACCTTTCAAAGGCTTACAAGGATGAGCAGGTGTTCTCATCACAGCGAGGGTTCAAGGCCACAGAGAAAAATGAAAATATTGAATTCTGACAGTGATTTTTCATCACATTGTCCACAATTCTCTTCCAAAGCTATCCAGCAGCTTTGGTAAGATGCTATACAAATTATTTTCTTAAATATCTTTCCTGGCTCGCCATTCATTTTAACTTGCCTGGTTTCCTGACTACAAAGGCCCTTCCCCTTCCCCCATACCAGATGCAATGCCCACACTAAATAACAGCTGACGTCTATATAATGTAAACTATATATTAACTACTCTTATAATTACCTTATATACTTTAACTCAATCTTCCTAAAAACCTTATGAAGAAGATACTTTTTTTTTTTTTTTTGGTGGTACTAGGAATTTAACCCAGGCATATTCTGCCTGTAAACTACATCTCCAACCCTGTTTTTTTTTTTTTTTTTTAATTTTATTTTGAGACAGAGTCTCACTAAATTGCCAAAGCTGGCCTCGGACTTGTCATCCTCCTCCCTCAGCTGCCCAAGTCACTAGGGTTACAGACATGCATCACTGTGACCAGCTAGAAGATGCTATTCTTATCTTCATTTTACAGATTAGAAAATCCGTGCACAGAGAAGTTAAATAATATGTCTGAGGTCCTACAGCTACTAAGTGGTAGAACCAGGATTTAAACGCATGCAAACTATCTCTAGGAGTTTATACATTTTATGACTGTGCTCCATATTTTCCAACTGACCTCAGATTCTGGGATCAAGAGGAAAAATTGTAACACCAAATTAGCAATCTGCGAAACTTGGACTCCATTTGCTTTGCCTTGGACCTTAGTTTCCACAATTGGGTCTGTGTTTTAATATCACTTCCTGCTCTTCCCAGTCACAGTCCCTACCCAATATAGCCAATCTTTTGCTATATATATATCTGGGACAGAATTCTTAGGACCTGATGTTGGAAGTGCCTTCTCCTAGCTTGCAAAACACTGTGTCCTCACCAGCTTGCAGACTCAGCTGCCTGCTTCTGCCTGTGGCCCATCACTGGACGTCTCCATGCCTGACTTGGCTCCATGTTTGCCTAGTTGTTAGCTACCTCCCTCTGTCAGGGAGGGCAGGACCACTCTCTGGATTCCTGTCTGTCTTGGGACCATCTTGACCTATTTATATTACCTACTGAGTCTGTATTGTTTATTGCTTTTGTCACTCCGCCTTATCCTGACCCCTTTTTGCTGTTTCCCATTTCTCTTCTTGGGGGGGGGGGCTTCATCCACCTCTGTCAGACATTCCTCTCTCTACCTTTCCACCTTTCTTATGAGCCACATTTTTTCTTTTTTACGATTTTGCTTATTTTGCCAACTCTTCATGATGTCACTTTCTTTGGTTTCTACTACAAGCGTCCTAATTTACCTTTTTTATATTCCCTTCAAATTTTCTTTGTTTAACTCAATTATTACATGTTCTTCTCTTACTACTATCTGACTTGGAATTGCCAATTTCCTAAAGCAAGAGGTTGTTCCCTAACTCTCTATATGCTAGAAAAACATTCATACTTTACAGTTCTATTTATCTGATTTGTAACTTTTGGCACCTTAATTTCCTCATCTGTTAAACAGAGATAATAATATCTCTCGAAGAGACATGGAGGGTTGAACAGAATCATATATTCAAAAGCACTTTGAAAGCTGTATTACACTGGACAAATGTTAGGCCTTAATAGTACAAAGAACACTACAAAAAGTAAGTGATTTTTACTCTGCACCATAAACCAGTCCAGGAATTACTTCACTGTTCCTGTTCTCCAATTTTTTACACCTGCAGGTGTTGATATATAGAGCAAAAAGAACTGAATGCATTAGGAAATCTAAGAACTTATAATGTCCATAGGCATTAGATATATAAGTCTCTGGAGATTCTCAGCATCTTTGTCAAATTCTTCAACACCTTTGTCAAGTTCCCAGATTTCTTAATGGACTGAGGATAAATTTTTTTTAGATTAAGGCAGAAATTTCAAACTGGTAACTTATTAGCTAAATTTGGCTCTTGGATAAACTTCATTTAAAAGAAAATAACCTTTTGAAAAAGTTGCATATGAATGCATTTAGATAGTATTTTGGTCAGCAGACTCTGAGCCAAGGATTTGGGAAGTAATTTTTTTTTTTTAAAAAGTGCTCCCCACAGAAATTGACAAGGGGTTCAGGAAAAGGGATAAGAAAAGGGAGAAGTCCAGTAAGAGTGTGATTTCAGGTCGAGTCCTAGATTCCACCTGATCACTCAAGGAGAACTGAAAGATGAAAGGTACCTTGGAATTTAACCTGCCTAAAGGTAGCGTAAGGGGCTTTAAATCCTCTGTTCATTGGCTATAGATGGCCATGAAGAAGGCAGGACACTTCCCCTTCCCTCATCACTGGTTAATTCCAGTGACCCCAGACAACCTCTTCACAGGGGTGAAATATCAGCCAAGCACATAGGAACTGGGGGTTGAGCACACAGCTAGCAAAAAGAGAATTTCAAATGGGGCACCAACCAGGTTCATGACAGATAGGGTGCATGCTCTCCAGTTTATTACCATTCCTATTCCCAATATGTAGCCTAGGCAAGCTGCAGCTCAAGGATTTCTGCAAAGGGGGTGCTTGGGCCCAGCACTGTGCCCAAAGAAGGTGCTATCTCTGGAATGTGCTCACTTGGGTAAGACTATATCCAAGATGACAAAACATAAATTACCTATACCTGAGAATTGAGCATGCAGAAAGGATTGTGGAAGTCTGTTTTGAAGTTCTCCTTCCCCAAGATTCCCTTCATCTTCATCACCACATTTAATCACTGTATTTATTTGGCCTGACCCCGCCAGGCATTTCAGTTGGGTAACTGCATAATTTGTATGATTGAAAATTAATGGGATTGTGCAAGGTCTGACCTGAAAAGACTTAGACCATCTGGGCTTCTTCCTTAACTTTACAATTAAGAAGAAGCTCCAAGAAACTGACTCTCATAAGACCACAGAGGTAATCATGGGAGAGCTGATGTACCACTGATGACTCCCGACTCCCACAGGGATGCTTACCCTAGGGCTCAGTGTCCTCCTGAGCTTTCACATGGGGGCTACTACTAGGTGAACTCCGTAGAGAGGGCTGGACGACTTATTAGATCGTAGAGCACAATGTAAATGTTTAAGTGTGGTTATGACCTCAAAAAATCTCTTATCCTGCTGAAACTGATGTGCTTTGAGGGACGGCAGCTACAGGTTATTACACAGAAAATGGAGGGCATTAAACTTAATTCTCTCCATGATGTCTTTCTAATATCTCCTAAATGTGTTTTATATCCTTAATATTTCCCACAAATTCATCAGGAAAGGTCTTGCTTGATTTTAGTCCACTGGAGCGGATGACTGAGGTGACTATGAAAATTGGCTTATACATCATAGTTTTAAAACGTAAATCATTCCATAACTGCAACATTTTGAACTATTTCAACCATCCATTTGTTGAGGATACAGCCCTAAAAACATGGAAATGGCAACTCAGTCAGATAAGGACCAAGCTAACATTTAGTACTGTGTTTGGCACAAACAAATCTGTCAATAAATTTGTTTGGCCAGGTGCAGTGGCGCATGCCTGTAATCCCAGTGGCTTGGGAAGCCAAGACAGAAGGATCGTGAGTTCAAAGCCAACCTCAGCAAAAAGCGAGGCACTAAGCAACTCAGTGAGACCCTGTTTCTAAATAAAACACAAAATAGGGCTGGGGGTGTGGCTCAATGGTCAAGCACCCCTGAGTTTAATCCCTGGTATCCACCCCCCCCAAAAAAAATTGTGGCTTTTTTTTTTTTTGGTACCAGGAATTGAACCCAAGGAGACTTCCTACTGAGTCACATCCCCATCTCTTTTTATTTCTTATTTTGAGAAAGGGTCTCACTAAGTTACTGAGGGTCTTGCTGTTTCTGAGACCTCTAACTTGCTATCCTCCTGCCTCAGCTTCCTGAGTCACTGGGATTGCAGGTGCACAACACCACACCCAGCAAAAGTTTTTAAACAATGAAAATTTTATAAATGGTTGGGGGCTTCTAATTTAGCCTACAGGAATATCTTGAGATGCTTTTCATCTTTATATTTTCCACCATCTACACGGGAAGCAAGAATTTGATCTGGCTGCTTGTTGAAACATTTCTTCAGAGGACATCCAGGGAAGTCAGACCCACAAGTAGGCATTATTAGAACCTGAGCCCAGGACAAAGGGGACATGGGTTAATGAACTGGAAGACAGATGTGTGGGCTGAAAAATGAAGGTTCAAGTTAACTGATGGGCTGACACTAGAGGTGGGGTAGGAGCGCAGGGAACCTGGGAAAGAAGCTCAGGGGACCAGAGAAAAAGAGCCAAAGTATAGTTTACAGGTGAACACTCAGGACCCTCAATTACAGGTTTTTTTGTGGAATGAGACCTGTCCTGGTCTGTGGAGGGTAATGAAAACAGCAGCCTCTGATGTGAATAACTGAGGATCACACATTCTGAAAGCATGCAATGTCAAATGCTACCTACCAAACCCAAGGTTGTTCTGGGCAGCTAAAGGTTAGTTTGGTCTAGAAAATAGTCCAATCTATTTTCATGGCTGACATCTGATGGAGTCGATTAATTCACATCAAACTTTTTGACAAACAATGGTAGGTATGATTTATTTGGTTCTTAAACAATACAAATGTAGCCCAAATATATGGTCTCCCTCTCTTTCCCTTTGGAAGACAGTATTCTTTTAGCTACGGAAACACAGAAGATTCCGTGAAGTTGGTCCCCACTGTCCTGCCCCTTTCCTTCTGTTCCAAGCTCCCCACTCACCAGCCTTCTGCTTCTGCTGATGTTGCTGAAATCTGATAACATGATGGGTTGAGGTAGTATGAGAACAGAGTGGTTGAGCCTCCCTTCTCTTGCCCCACTGACCACTCAGTTCCCCTAAGACCATCACATGAAGCAAGCAGACAGAGGCGAATTCTGTTTGGGAAAGGGTTAAACAATTTTAGTGGAGGGAAGCCCTGACTTCCTTTATACAGTTCCCTGTGTGAGGCACAGACAGCTCACTTCCTTCTGTTAATAGGTGTTTTAGTCAGCTTTTTTACTGCTGTGACTAAAAGACCCTACCAGCACAACTGTAGAGAAGGAAAAGTTTATTAGAAGGCTCGCGATTTCAGAGGTGTTAGTCCATAGAAGGCCGGCTCCATTCCTTGGAGCTCAAGGTAAGGCAGAACATCATGGTGAAGGAGTGTGGCAGAGGGAAGCAGTTCATATCATGATCAGAAAGTAGAGGAAAAACTCCACCCTCCAGAAACAAAACATATACCCCCAAAATCATACCCCCAATGAACCACTTCGTTCAGGCCACACCCAACCTTCCTCCAGTACCACTCAGTTAGTTCCATCAGGGATTAATTCACTTATTCGGTTAAGGCTATAACCCAATCATTTCTCCTCCAATCCTTTCATTGTCTATCATGTCTAAACCATCACAATAGGCCTATTATATTAAGTACATGTGTGCCTCCCAAACACATGCTCTTTCCAACCTGGACCAAACAAACAAACAAACAACAACAACAACAAAAAACACACCTCCCCCCACCAACTCGGTAAGGAAGGAAAGATTTCCTGAATTAGCATAGAGTCTTGTCCTTAGTCCTTGGTGCCAATGGGTCCCTATTGATTTTGTGGAAGTGCATTTGATTTCTGTTCTGCTCTGTTCCTATGTCTCCCAAAATAATAAAAAGGCTGCATCGGCCTTTAGTGACTTATTTATTTTTTATGACTTAAAGGACTCCAGATTAACTCTTCTTTGCATCTTCAACACCCTAACTGTAAAATGTTTCACAAATGTTTATTTGATTCTTAAACAATACAAATGATTGCAATGAGTTAGACCGATTTTGGCCTCTTTTTTTTTTTTTTTTTTTTTTTTTGGCACCAGGAATTGAACTTGGGGTTCTTAACCACTGAGCCATGTTCTCAGCCCTTTTTAAAAATGTTTATTTTGAGACAGGGTCTCCCTAAGTTGCTTAAGGCTTCACTAAGTTGCTGAGGCTGCCCTTGAACTTGAGATTCTCCTGCCTCAGCCCCTCCAGCTGTTGATGTCACAGGCATGTGCCACCAAATCTGGCTGACTTGGGATTTTCTTTGGTATTCATTCCTCTAGTTTTTCTTCTGCCAGAGTCTTTCTGAAGAGCATTGGTTCTGGATTGAATTTCAAAACAGATCACGAGAGATGTCCTAAGTCACCTTTGCTCTCTGTGCTTGCTGCCTCTCTCCATCAATGGCAGAGGATCCTCATTCTTCAGAACCTTCCAGTCCTAATTTGCTCCAGTAAAATCTGCTCCTGGATGTCTGTAGTAGAGGTGGAGTCAATTAGTGCTTAGAGTTACCCTTCCCAAGCTTGTGGTTCAAATGGAGATTACCAACTGAAACTCCCACTGGAAAAGACAGATTAGCTTTAACAAGGTCAGTGTATAGATGAGGCAGAGCAGAAACCTCATAGTTGTCTATAGCAAAGAGCTTTTGCTCAGTGCTGGATCAGTGTGACAATGCTGGCCCAGTAATGTCAAGCCTTTGGGTTTTTTAGGAGGGGGGAGATAGTACTAGGGATTGAACCAGGGGCACTTTACCACTGAGCGACATCCCCAGCCCTTTTTAGTTTTTATTTTGAAACAAGTTCTCGCTAAGTTGCTTAAGGCCTTGATAAGTTTCTGCTGCTGGCTTTGAACTTGTGATCCTCCTGTCTTTGCCTCCTGAGTTGCTGGAATTACAGGTATGCGCTACTGAGACTGGCAAGCCTTTTGGTTATCCAGGAAAATCTGGGTAGCTCAACTTTATATGAAATCTCCAAATTGGTAAAGAAATACATAACATGATAACATTTAGGTAAACTAGAATACAAGCACACAGTCCCCTCTGAAACAAAGTAGATAGGTCCATTTAAAAAATGTACAAGAATATTTATAACAGTCTTACTTATAAAATCCAAAAAAGAAAAAAGGAAAAAAAAACCTAGAAACAGAGCAAATACATTTTGTTGAATGCTGGCTCCCGAAATTATCCCCAAACTCACCAGCTAAGACAAAGCTGAGCAAGGAATATCTTGACAGAGTCTTCACAGTGTCTTAGAATGGTTAGGGCAAAGTCAGAATTACTGAAATTTTGAAGTTGCCTTTAAGGTGAGTCTCAGGGTAAGGGAGTGGGTCTTGGTTAAGACTGGGTAAGAATATGATGTAGTAGTTTAAGATTGATGGACACGGCAAGGAAAAGCTAGAAGTTTAAAGAGACTAAGGGTATAAGTCATCATTTGATGCTTTCTACTGACGAGTTTCTTTCAGGAAGTTCCTGGAATGAGTAATAAAATGGCTTGTGACTTATCTTCCTGGATAAGAGTTTCTTAAAATAGTAAAGTTACACTGATAATGTTGGTGGAATAGAAAAGTCATGTTAATACAGTATGCATGTAGATGGTCTAAGTTCTCAACTTCAAGGAAAGAAAGGACAAATTGTAGTATATTTTTAAAAACCAATACACTCAGCAATAAAAATGAACAAACTAGTCCCATACACAATAGCATGAATGTATCGTATAGGCACAGGGATGAGTGAAAGAAGCCAAATGCAATAGAGAACATACTGTTTGCTATGTTCAAGAGCCCACATTAAGTTCTAGAACAGGCAAAATAGAGGTATAGGGACAAGACTCAAGTAGTTATTATTTCTGAAGTGAGGCTGCTGGTAGTTGTGGTATTTGGGAAGGAGCACAGTGTTGGAAATATTCTACATCTAGATGGTGATTTTGCCTGTGTGTGTGTGTGTGTGTATGTGTGTGTGATTGTGTATGTGTGTGTGATTGTGTATGTGTGTGTGTGAGCTCCATGCAATCATTCAGCTCAATACTTAAATTAGCACAATTAAATATGCTTATTGTCTGATTTCAATTAAAACATACAGAATTCTACACCATTCAATTTAAAACAGCACCATTCTACAGGAACACATTCAAATAAAAATACGCATCAAAAGAATTGTTTGTGGTGGAGTGGGGAGAAAATGAGAGTGAGGAATGGGGATAAAAGGAAATTATGAAAACAAATATAATAGGGACCTTACCTTGCCAGATCGGAAGGTGACAATGTATTAAAAACTACAGTGGGCTGGGTGCGGTACAACCTGCCTGTAATCCCAGCTGTTTGGGAGGCTGTTGCAGGAGGATCACAGGTTCAAGGCCAGGCTCAGCAATTTAGTGAGGCCCTAAGCAACTCAGCAAGACCCTGTCTCAAAATAAAATTTAAAAAGGGCTGGGGATGTGGCTCAGTGGTTAAGCTCCCCTGAGTTCAATCCCTGGTACCAAAAATGAACAAACAAAAAGAACGACAATGGTATAAGATTCACTGAAGTTTCTCCTCCTTGGATCCAAAATTATGCATATTAAAAGATACATTTTGTAGGATAAAATTAAATATAAAATGTATATGTGTCAAATATTTTAATTCATTAATGGTGAAAACAGATGTTATAACAAATTCAAAAAACACTTCAAAGAGCAGAGACTACAAGGGGAAAAAAATCCTGTGTATGGGTGTGATGATGGATTAAAACCCGGAGCCTTGCGCATGCTAGGAACGCGCTGTACCACTGAACTACATCCCCAATGCTTTTCTTTCCTTTTAATTTTGAGACAGGGCATCCCTAAGCTGCCCAGGCTGGTTTCAAAGTACAGTTGTCCTGCCTCAGACTCATGAGTCAGGAATGAATAATTCTTAAATGAATTTTCAAATAGATGCAAAACATATTTGTCTAAAAAATGAATATATCTTTCCATCTATTGCAAGAATCACATTATGAGTTTCCTCCAAACTGTAGAATTATTAAAAAAAATTCAGACAGTGATAGGAAGAAAGATTGCTTGTATGGGTAAACTAGAGAAAATACTCAACTTCAAAATCTATTTCTACTTTTTCTGGGTATACTTACAAATTTAATACTAGGCAGTTTGAGTAAAATATGAATGCAAGCCCTTATTAGCCTAAGAATCTCAAGTTTTCAAGTATTATTTTAGAATGCTCTAATGTTGGTGTGAAAAGCAATCTCAAAGGTCATCTTTGAGAACAGACTTGGGCTACAAGAATGCCACTTTATTGGGGGAAATTCCTGGCCATTGGTAAGGTAAGCACAAGAGAGTCATTTTAAGAGACACCCTGGTCTTCCAAATGTCCCCACGTTACCCCATCTCAGCCATCTATTTTCTGTTGGTATGGCTGGCCTTGATTATGAAATTTTGCTTCATGGTATAATTAAAAAGAATCTCATATGAGCAGTATGAGCAGTGTTCATGTGGATTCTGATAGAATATCAAGATATCTTGGGCTGGGGTTGTGGCTCAGTGATAGAGTGCTTGCCTATCATGCATGAGGCACTGGGTTCAATCCTCAGCACCACATTTTTCATGGCCATTTTTCTTGTTAAGTTTCTGTCTCAGACAGTGGGAGAAGATGCAGCCCAGATCTTGATCCTGAGCCAGGAGGAAAGGCAGAGAATTCTCAATTTCATGAAAGGAACAAAGCTTCATTTATAGCATACCACTGCACATGATAGAATTTCATGAGTCAGTCGATAAGGATAATTAAACTGTGTAGGTCAAGGACTAAACACAACCATTCTACCTCCTGAAAATCCATTAGACAAAAGCTTGAGGAACATTATTTAAAAAGCTGCAGTATTTAAGCATCAGTGCATTCTTAAAATATGCTTCATTGCTGCTAAATAATGCTGAATAAAAGCCCAAATCCTCAGCAACACTACTTTGTCAAAAACAAACAAACAAAACCCTCCAAAACATAGTAATAATCCTTTTTTTAAAAAAATTACTGTGTGAATTGCCATTTTTTGCTTTGTTCCTGATGTCTTTTCTCCTTGGCTGGCCTTTGTCTCTTTAAAATTCTTGTTTTAAAAAACAAGAATGTTCACTCTCAGTACTTCTATTTAACATAATGCTAGAAATTCTAACCAGAGCAATTAGGCAAGAGAAAAAAATAAAGGGGATAAAAATAAGAAGGGAAGAAGTCAATTATTACCGTTTGCAAATGATATGATACTATACATAAAAGATTTTTTTAAAAGCCACCATAATACTGCTAGGGCTAATAAACAAATTTAGAAAGTAGCAGGTTACAAAATGAACATACAAAAATCAATAGCTTTCCTATATGCCAACAATGCATCTGCTGAGAAAGAAATTGGGAAAATAATTCCATGCACAATAGCCTCAGGAAAAATAAAATATCTAGGAATAAATCTAACCAAGGAGGTGAAAGATCTCTACAATGAAAACTATAGAACATGAAGAAAGAAATTGAAGAAAATCTCAGAAGATAGAAAGACCTCCCATGTTCATGGATAGTCAGAATTAATATTGTCAAAATGGTCAAACTACCAAAAGCATTGTACAGATTTAATGCAATCCCCATCAAAAATACAAATGACATTCTTCACAGAATTAGAAAAAAAGCCCTAAAATTCATTTGAAAGGAAAAATACCAAGACAATTCTAAGCCAAAAAAACAATGCTGAAGGCATCAAAATACCTGACTTCAAATTGTACTACAGAGCTATTGTAACAAAAACTTTGAGGTACTGGCATAAAAACAGACATATAGACCAATGGTACTGAATAGAAGACACAGGGACAAACCCACACAGATATAGTCATAGGACCCATGACAATAGTGTCAAAAATTAAATAAAAGACAGCCTTTAACAAATCGTGCTGGAAAAACAGGTTATCCATATATAGAAGAATGAAACTGGACCCTTATCTCTCACCCTGCACAAAATTCACTCAAAATGGATCAAAGACCTAGGAAACTGCAATTCCTAGAAGAAAACATAGAGTCAACACTCCAGCATATAGGCACAGGCAACAACTTTCTCAATAGGCCCTCTAAATCTCAGGAAATAATGCCTAGAGTTAATAAATAGGAGGCCATCAAATGAAAATCTTCTGCACAGCATAGGAAACAATTAGGAATGTGAAGAGAGAACCTACAGAATGGAAGAAAATCTTTGATAGATACTCTTCTGACAGCAGATTAATAGTAGAATATATAAAGAACTCAAAAAACTTAACACCAAAAAATCAAATAATCTAAATAATAAATGGGCAAACGAATTAAAGACACTTTTCAAAAGAAGAAATACAAATGGGCAACAAATATATGAAAAATGTTCAGTATCATTAGCAACTAGAGAAATGCAAGTCAAAACTACACTGAGGGCTGGGGTTCAGTGGTAGAAGGCTTGCCTGGCACACGTGAGGCACTGGGTGCAATTTTTTCCCCTCTTCCTCTTCCCCTTCCTCCAATTCCTCTTCTTCCCCTTCTTCTTCTCCTCCTCCTTTTTCTCATTTCTTCTTCATCATCGTCCTCTTCCTCCTCCTCCTCTTCTTCTTCAAGTTTCCACCTTTTTATTGGTGAATTATAGTTGTATATAATGATGAATTTTTGTGTTACATGCATGCACATAATACAACTATATAATTTGGTCACTATCACTCCTCGACGAGGAGAGGGAGGAGAAGAGGGGGAGAAAATTTTTATTCTAGAAAGTAAATGGGATTGCAGCATGCTAATCTTTTCCATGGTCCTGAATCCTGAATCCTTTCAGCACTTTTAACACACAGTGTCTTCTAAATTAAAAAATATATATATATATCAAATTTAGCTGGGTGGCACACACTTGTAATTCCAGTGACTCAGGAGGCTGAAGTAGGAGGACTGCAAGTCCTAGGCCAGCCTCAACAACTGAGACGCTGTCTCAAAATAATAAATAAAAAGGGCTGAGGGTATAACTCAATGATAAAGGGACCCTGGGTTTAATCCTTAGCACCAAAAAAAAAAAAGTTGAACTATAATTCACATAAAATAAAATGTACTCATATTAAATGTAAGCTTGATGGGTCTTGACAAATGTATAGACTCCTGTAACCACAACCACCACCACAATCAAGACAACAGAACACTTCTATCACTTCAAAAACTTCCCTTATATTATAGCCTTTGCAGTTGATTCCCCCACCAAACCACCACTTCTGGCCCCAGGCAACCCCTGCTCTGCTTCTCAGGCAGTACAGATCAGTTTTGCCTACTCTAGAGTTCCACCTATGAAATCACACAGTTGGTATTCTTTGGTGTCCAGCATCTGGGCTCATTTTAACATTCTTGAGATTTGTCTATGTTGTTGTGTATTTCAGTATATTCTTTCCTTTAATTGTCAAGTTATATTCTATTGTGCAAATACACTCAATTAGTTGATCCAGTCACATTTTGTTGGTGATTTTGGATATTTCCAATGTTTTGCTCCTGTAAATAAAGCTCAGATGAACATTCAAATACAATCTTTGGGTAGGCATATTTTCTTTTTAAAAATTGATTATTTCATTGTATATATTTCAGGTGTAAACAATTTTGATACATATAACAAAATGATTATTATAATTAAGCAAATTAACATATCTATCATTTCTCATATTTATCTTTGTGTGTGTGGTAAGAACACCTAAAATCTGCTCTCTTAGCAAATTTTAGCATATAATACAATATTATTAACTATAGCCCTCATCCTGTACATTAGATCTCTGACTTATTCATCCCAGATAACTGAAAGTTTTGTATCGTTTGGCCTATATCTCTGTATTTTCTCCTCTTCCCTCCCACTGTTATACTGTCTGTATCTGACTATGTGATAGATTTTTTAAAAAGATCAAATGAACATATATTTTCATTTCTCATATTCATACACATATGCACACACATATCTACACATAATAAATGATCTAATGTATGTTCAATTTTGTAAGAAAATTGCTGAACTTTTTTTTAGCTTTGAAATTGTTTAAGGTTTTTCTTTTAATTAGTTATACATGACAGTAGAATGCACTTACATTTTTCAAAGTGGTTGTATCGTTTAATATCCCCCAATAGCTGTGTATTAGGATTTTTTTTATTTGATGTCCTTACCAACACTTGGTAGACTTTTTTACTTTTGTTATTCTAGGAGATATATAGTGATTTCTTATTGTGGTTTTAATTTGCATTTAGTTATTTGGGGCACATTTCTATATCTTATATGTAGAAGGATAGGTGGGGTCAGGTTATGGGGGATCATATGTCTAAACTAAGTTAGCAGGCTAGTATCTAATAGTTCACTGTTTGACAAGCCTTTTCTTCACCTGCCTTCAAAAAAAATTTCTGGAACCACTTTTACAGAAATATATTATTTTAAAATCCATTTTTGGATTTATTTTTATCATTTTATAATTTTCATATATGCATGATAATTGAATGATGCAAAAAAATTATGTAAAGTTTGTTTAAAATACACTCTTTAATATCAGTAATAAATGAAAGGAAAACTTTCCTATTCCCCAGTTATCAATGAATGTATGCTGTTAATTTACATTAAGCTCTGTAATAAGTGCAATGTGTTGTTAATAAATTAAGTTATGAACCTGGTGTGTTGGTGCATACAGGTAATCCCAGCTACTTCAGAAGCCAGAGCAGGAGGATCAGAAGTTCTAGACCAGCCTGGGCAACTTAAAGATACTCTGCTCAAAAAAAAAAAAAAAACCCAAAATAAAAACATAGTAAAAGGGTTGGGGATATAAATCAGTGGCAGAGTGCTTGCCTATTATGTGTGAGACCTGGGTTTAGTTCCCAGTGCCAAAGCAAAAACAAAAATGGAAGTTAAGATATAGTAAGCTGTGTTTGGCTATAGGGCCAAGAATATGCTAAAATATGGAAGTGAAATTTAATTTTGTTGTATGGCATCCAAATATTTCAAATTGTTTTCATAACCTGATATTTGGAATTTGTGCTAAGACATCAATAGGTTTGTGTTTATCTTTTTAAGTTTTCCTTCTTAATGCACAATAGAAAACATGGTTTCAGAATTATCTTGGTAAAAGACATATGGCAGATATGTATGGTGTTTATGTCCAAAAAACTAACAGCCAAATGGAACATAATTGGCATTCTATCTTTTTTTTTTTTTTTTTTGATACTGGATATTGAACTCAGGAACAGTTTACTGAGCTACATCCTTATCCCTTTTTATTTTCATTTTTGAGACAGGGTCTCATTAAATTACCCATGGCCTTCCTAAGTTGCTGAGGCTGGCCCTGAACTTGTGACCCTCCTGTATCAGCCTCCCAATCCCCTGGGACTATAGGTGTGCACCAATGCCCTGGGCTCTATTCCTTCTTTTTTTTTTTTTTTTTTTTTTAAGAGAGAGAGAGAGAGAATTTTTTTAATATTTTATTTTTAGTTCTCGGCGGACACAACATCTTTGTTGGTATGTGGTGCTGAGGCTCGAACCCGGGCCGCACGCATGCCAGGCGAGCGCGCTACCGCTTGAGCCACATCCCCAGCCCGGCTCTATTCCTTCTTAACACTGTTTTTCTTACTACTTTATGTGCTCTCAAACCTTTTGATAAGAATCATGTAATTTACAAATCTGTTGAAGTTCCACTTGGTGTAAATTAATAATAGTAGCACTTTTTCTTTTCATCACTTTGTTAATAGTAGCACTGTTTGTTTTCATCACTTTTCATCACTCCCTCCCTCCTTTCTTCCTTCTTCCTTCCTTCCTTCCTGTTTTTTGTTTTTTCCTTCTTGGTACTGGGAATTGAACCCAGAGATGCTTTACCACTGAGCTACAGCTTTTTTTATTTTTTAATACAGGGTCTGGCTAAGTTGCTGAGGCAGGCCTTGGAACTTGCATTCCTACTGCCTTGACCTCTCCAGCTGCTGGGATTACAGGCATGCAACAAGGTGCCCTGTAATTGAATTTCAATTCTTATGTTCAATAGATTTTTAAATCTTTAACCAGGGGTCCATTTAACTAATTATTATAAAGCAAACATCCTTGAGACCATCCTTCATGTCGGAAGACACTCCCCTGACACTTCATTAACACTACATATGACCTGTCCCAATCTCAACTCATCCTTGCCTCCAAAGTGAGCACTATCTTGATTCTATACTTACTTATTTTTTACTATACAATTTCATAACCCAATGTATATCACTAAACTCTGTAATTTAGTTTTGCTTTTTATAGGGTTTGCTTTTTAGTTGTTTTTTTTTTTTTTGCGGGTGGGGGGGCGGTACTGGGGATTCAACTGAGGGTCACTTGATCACTGAGCCACCTCCCCAGCCCTATTTTGTATTTTATTTAGAGACAGGGTCTCACTGAATTGCTCAGTGCTTTGCTTTTGCTGAGGCTGGCTTTGAACTCTCGATCCTCCTGCCTCAACCTCCCGAGCCACTGGGATTCCAGGCATGCACCACCATGTTGAGCTGCCTTTTTGGTTTTTTAATTTACAGTGTTCCTTTTCATCTCTTGTTTTCCTCCCTTGCAATTATTTGTTGTAGATACATGATGATTTCTCCTATAGTTTGCCACAGCTTAGGTTTGCTGATTAGATTCCCCTTAACATGTTCCTTCTGCTCTTTGTATTTCCATAAATTGATATTTGAATCTTGAAACTTATTCAGATTCAAGTTTGTGGTCTAGCCACACTATTTATTTCATAGGTGGTGGTGTGCAATTCATCGGAGGCACACAGTGTTCAGTTGTCTCTCTCTGATCCCTGAGCAGCTTTGGTTGCTTAATGCCCAGATGATTGAATTCTTTAAGACGAATTCCACATTCCTTCTTTATTCCTGTGTTGAAAACTTATAATGGGAAACTTTGCCCTTTCTGCTATTTGCTTTTATGGTGATATAATTCATACAGAAAAGGCAAAATAATTCTTTTTATTTACTAATTCTTAAAATAATTGGTTTGCTAACACCTCCAAGGTGATCAATCAACTGTGTGTGTGTGTGTATGTGTGTGTGTGTGTGTGTGTGTGTGTGTGTGTGTTTGCTAATGAATTTATGGATTTAAATATATTTGGTATAAGATCTCTGGCAAATATTACCCTCATTCATGCTAAAATTACCCTATCTTTGGGACAACTGTTCAAGTTGGCTCCAAAGTCCTCAAAAGGCCTTTGTACCCACTGCCCCTTTTTTCCCTGTCCTGGGTATTAAATCCAGAGCCTTGTACATGTCACTTTGCCACTGAGTTCCATCCTCAACCCCCAAAGACATATTTTTAGTTTTTTAACAAGCACATGGATGTAAGAAAAGGCCACAGAGGCTCTGGATTGACTCACTTAAGGTATTTTATTTTGTAGCCTGTAAGTACCTTATTTTACTAGAAACGAAATTATGCTTTAATGTCGTCAGTCTCACACCTGTGTGGGTGGCGGATTTACTAAAGACAAACAGTATTAGAATGTGAATCACAGAGGCTCTACCTGACTTTAAAATAAATAAAGGTAGTCTGACAGGTCAAAACTATTGTTCTTCCTGGTCGATAGCTTCAAAGAGGAGCCATCTTCCATTTTAGATGGTGTATAGCTGGGCTTTGATTGTAATTCCACAGTCTCAGGAGCACAGGAGTGTCTGGGTCCTTTTACCTCCTGAAGCCTCTTTCCTTACTAGGCTATGTTGAACTCCTTTGAAACAACTTAGTATAAGAAAGTTGTTTGTTTTTTAATTAAGATATTTTAAATATGAACAAAAAGAGCAATTTTACAAACATCTGTTAGTGACTACACAGGATTCACAAGTGTATTATTTGCTTCAGATCATTTTTAGGGCTGGGGATTTAGCTCATTGGTAGAGCACATGCCTAACATGTAAAAAAGAAAGAAAGAAAGAAAGAATTAAGTATGAGTAGACCATTTTTAAAAAGAAAGAAAATATTAAGCCAGGCATGGTGTCACAATCCTGTAATCCCAGTGACTGGAGAGGTTGAGGCAGGAGGATCTCAAGTTTCAGCTCAGCATTCTAGGGAGACCCTTTCTCAAAATAAAAAATAAAAAGAACTACGGATGTTGCTCAGAGGTAAAATGCCCCTGGGTTCAATCCCCAGTATCAAGAGCAAAAGGAAGGTAGAAAGTATATAGTATATAGTCCCCTTTATTTTCTAAACCAGTCCTATTTATCTCCCTCATGTGGAAGCAACCACTATTCTGATATTGATATGTATCCTTCTTATGCGTGGTTTTATACCTACTTCCTATATGTATATATCTATGAAAAGCATTGAGAATTGTGTGTATTCAAAGTTTATATAAATGTTATCATCCTATATGACATCTCTTCCACTGACTTGCTTTTCTCACTGAACATTCTGTTTTGAGGATTTATGCGAATATACCAAGTTTATTAACGTTCCACAGGATTCTACCATTTGAATACACGTTTATTTGTCCATTCCCTTATTAATGGACATTTATGTTTCTAGTATTCCCCATTATAACACAATGCTTAAAATAACATTTTGGATATTGCATGTTAGAGAGTTTCTCTGGGGATAACCATCGAAGCAGAATTTCTAGGGCACGTATCATGTATCTTCAACTTTGATACTATCAAATCCATTCATTCATAAAACATTTATTGAAGATGCCCCACAAGCCACTAATGTAGAAGACAATGGTAATAATAAAAGGTTAAATGACACTTAATATCTCTTCTTAAGGTTCTAAGAAGAGAAATAGTCACATAACTAAATAAATTTAACAAATTTTAAGACAGTGGAAGCACAAAGGAGGAAGTTGCCAATTCTACAAGAACATGTTAGGAAAGCTTCTGTGGAGAAGTAAGCAAAGAGAAAAAGAGAACTTCTTAGTGTTTGTCTATGGACCAAGCCAGGAGGAAGCTTTGTGGTTACAGATGGTGTTGGAGAAAACGGGCCCAGGAACATGGTCAAGCAGGGAGGGTGCTTGAACCAGGTAGTCTATGAATCTATTGCCAAGAAAGTGATGCAAGGTAGACCTTGGGAGGAACCAAAGTCACCAACAGGAATGTGAAGGTATGGATGAGTTTAAGGGAGAGCTAAGACCCATCTAGAAAATGAATAGTGAAGTTAGCTGCCCAGCCCAGAAAAATAACAGGAAGTTTACTGTCCAGATCTGGTTGGAGATTTAGACTCACTGAATCCAGGAGCCTTTTTGACTATGCTGATTGTCAGCCTGGGGGGGGGGGGTAGTGTGAAGCTATTTCAAGGAACCCTGCCAAGTTGAACAGATGCCACCTCTTTGTTGGCTCATATGTCTGGTTCTCTGCTTATTTGTCCTCTTTTTTCTAGTCCATGTGGGTACTCTCATCTTAAGCACAGTTTTTGCTAATATTCCTAAACTTTGAAAATCCTGCTTACAAAAAAGACCCATTTCCATTAAGCCATATTCAAGCAGTACAAATATGATTAATCTGCATCCTATGAAATAAGTCCTTTGGAAATTGTGTTTACTAAAGTAGATGGAAAATTACATCATCCAGTTTAATGGTTGAATGAGGGATTTTGGGAAATAGGAACCAAACTGATGATTCAGTGTCAAGGGTGGTGGCCCAGAAGAGAGAGTTGCTCACTGGAATAATGGGTCAGATTTGAATGCTGAAAGCATGTCCAGTGCTGACATTTATCACCAAATGCATGCCAGAGCAGTGGCCCACTTGGCAATCTACAACACATGCCTTGCTTTCCTGCCTGTGTTACTAATTTGCTTCCCATGGATCAATGACTGCAAATCGTGATGAGAGTTTTGGCCAGATCAAGAATGATTTATCAGACTCTACAGGAGTGGCCAGCTTTCTGGCAGGGCCATACCGCTTCTGTAGCTTTGCCAAAGTTCACAACTGGGGAGAGATAATTAAGCCCAGGAACGAAGCTCAGAAGTCTTTGAAAACATCCCATAAGGTTACCTCCTGCTTCAGGATTTGAGGCTGAATTCAAAGGTCACCCTCAGAAAAGTCAGAGTATCCAAACCAGCCACATTTAAAACAATACTCCTAATAATAAAACCTCTTGAATGCTGTTTTCATTAATTCCAGGAACACCTGTCTGTCTCTCTTCACATCCCCTTAATAAATTACTTTTGCCCCTAGACAAAGATGTCCTCTGTCACACTGCCAAGTCCTTACCTACACACTGGATCCACATTAATAAAAGAACACAGATGGATATTAATTGCTGCCATAAGAGTGCTTTGCCTTCCTGGATATGAGGAAATTAGCTTCTTTGTGGTTTAGGCCTTTCCTGGAATCCAAAGTCAGGCATAATACATAACTACCCTGAATCTAAGATACTAAACAAGGAAGGAAGAAACTTGTTCACAGAAGGATATTCTTAAATCCATATGTACTCAATTTTTCTCCCCTTAGTGTGGAAACTTAGGAAAGAATAGTAAGGCCAGCTCAACCTGCATAACTCCCTGTGACCTGGCTGATAAAGGCAAGTGGTGTGTGGGGGTGGGGTGGGGGGTAACAGAGGGGCATGATATGGTACTCAATATAGTTGAATGAGAATCCAACACGAAGAGGAACATCTAAGTAAATGTCAGGTGCAGGTATGTTAGACTGTGCGCAAATCTTGAGCTATGCAGTTACCAATAACCTTCCTTTCCTTTGACATATGTGGGACAAGGTAAGACAGGCCCATTTAAAGGGTCTGAGGTGCTGATGTAGGGTGTGTTTCTTTTGACTGTCTTTATTCATTAAGTTTTACATTTCCTGGGATACGGTTCCTAATTATAAGGCAGAATTTCATGACGTCTTTCCAGCTACTTCCTTCCCAGTGAACCAAACACTGGATGGAGTGGCTTTGATGTTTTTGGGAGCCCACTACATCTTTTTTAATCTTGGTTCACCAAGGGCTTGGCACTGAAGTATGGGACAGAGAATAGAATCTTAGTAGCCAGAGAAAATTTGGTAGAGGCATGTCCAAGGTGGGTATTAGAATGTAGATGAGAGGAAAGATTATTCCTGTCATCTGGAAGAGGTTCTAGTAGCAGCCCTCTGGTCCTTGGTGTGGGTGAGGGTGTCAACAATGGGAGAGGAGTTCGATGAAAGCTACCACTTTGAACTGCTCTATGCCTGTTGGAATATTCTTTGGCATGCCATTCTTCTTGGACTGTAGATACCTCATCTTGGTACAGACTGGCTCCTAAGTGCTGTGAAAGATAACTTTCTGAGTGGAAGATTGCTATGAATTATAACCAAATGCCATGCTAACCAGACCAGCCTTTGATTTTAGGAGTACTATACCAGCAGCTGCAGAGTGGTAGAACCCTGAACCTAGATTTTGTGCTGTCAGGTAAATGGTCTAGGTAGGAAGTGGAAAGGCATATGAAATTTTTTGAAATCGTTAGTAGTACCCTACAAAATAAAAATACAACCAGCTACTAAAATCAGAGATTGTGTGCTTGGCTCTTTCATGGAGAAAGATGATTTCTTTGATGACCAAAAAGGGAGTGCCTGATATGTATAATGAAAAAGAACAATAATGGAGAGGGAATCTACTTCTTAAAGGATTTTTCATAAATAAGATAGTTTCCTTGTATGTGGAGGAGGCAGCCTGAACTGAAGTCCATTGTGATAATGTTCTCACTTGGATTATGAGTTGGGAAAGAATATATTAGACTCTTATATCCCCTTGTCCTATTTTGACTCTCATCTCTCATGATTATATTAAGATTTTGAATGGAGTCATTCAGGGTGACCTGGATGACAGTCTTTAAGACTGTGAAACAGAGCAAGTCATCCTACTAAGTTAGGAACCTCTGCAGCCTCAACCCCTGGTTCTCCTCTGCATAGCTCTGGAGCTGTAGCAGATACCATTAGATCATCTTGGTCAGTGTAAATTGGGTCTGGATGGCCAAAGAGTTCTTGTGTCAGTAGTGTCTTGGGGCCTCCTGTTGCCATATATATTAGATTGAGTTTTCTGTTTGGTGGGATCAGAGCTGAGCCAAGAGGACCTAGGTGTTCTGCCTCAGACTCTCAAGAATTTAAGTTGTGGTTCTTTCAATCAAAGAGTATTCAGATCTGGGAGTTTTCGATGCCAGGATCAACATCGAAACGTCCTGTTGTTCTCAAGCATGGAGAATCATCAGAATGCCCTGGGGAGCCTTCAGAATTGCAGAATTCAAATCTTCTAGAATATGAATTATAGAGAAAAAATTTTCTTTTCCTCCAGTAGTTCAGATTATTAGTCAGATTTAGAAACGTCCAATATGTGGTAACTTTTGGATTCAGGATGTTGAACAGAATCCTCTTATTTGGCAAACTATTGTTCTTGCTAAACTGAGCAAGATCAAAAGTGCCCTGAAGGCACAGCTTCATGTAGATCAGGGCCACCAGGTATCAGAGGATAGGTTGACACTCTGTCATATTACATATACATCTTTTCATGTTCTTATATTTGGAGGCCTTATTTATTTTTGGAGTACACCCTAGCAATGAGAACTTGCCTTGAGGTTCATCAGAACACATTAGTAATAGGTGGGTAGGTGGGAGGACAGCTTCTTGGCTTCCTGGATGTATTTCCTAGTAGTCATTGTAAACCTAATGTTCCAAGAGTCTGTTATGGGTAAGTTATGAAAGTGGCACTTGCCACCCTTACTTTCATAAGAATGCATTGTCATTTATGACTGAGGTTAGAATTCAACAAGGTACAGGAAATCCCTAACCAATTTTCTCTCTATTAATTAGCCAGGTGGGATTAAATAAGTAGGGAGATTTTATTTTATTTTTCCCAGGGGCACACTAACACCAAGCTACAACCTCAGTTCTTTTTATTTTATATTTTGAGGTAGGGTCTCACTAAGTTGCCCAGGCTGGCCTTGAACTTTCGACCCTCCTACCTTAGCCTCCTGAGTTGCAGAGATTACAGGCATATGGCATCAGGCTCTGCCAATAGGAAGATTTTTTTCTTTTTCTTTTTCTTTTAAGGAGGCAATGGCTAGGTGAAGTGACATGAACCTGTAATTCCAATTCTAGTGACTGAGGAGGCTGAGGCAGGAGGATTGCAAGTTTGAGGCCAGCCTCAGAATTTAGTGAGACCCTGTCTCGAAATAAAAAAATAAAAAAGACTGGGGATATAGCTTGTCCCAGGGTTCAATCCCCAGTAAATAAATAAATAAATAGAATAAATAAAAATTTTAAAGGGAGCAATGGTTTCATCTGGGCCATTTGGACAGGGAATTGAGGCATGATCGTGGAGATGTTGGTGATTATGATGATCTTGGTAACAATGCTGATGATCATGATGTAGGAATAGTAGTTGTAATCTAGGCAAAAACCTGAGATGGCAGCTGTTGCCTGGAGCTGACTTTTAATTGATCTTTTTCACATGATGGGGAGGTGAGTCAGCTACTTTTAAAAGGCTAAGAACGAAGTGGATGTATATAAATCAAGTGTTATAAATTAAATATTTCAATTTTGACTCATACTATAATTTCTGAGGCATTAAATCTTTATTTCGGAATGACCTTTCATTGTCAGTGATGGACTATTTTAGCCTTAAGTTGCCTCTGCCCTGTTGCCTCTGTAAAATATGGTTATTTTGTAAAAGAACTAAATGATCACTGAATGAAATTTATTTTAAGTGATCGTTTTGTAAAGAGTAGTTATCGTATGTGAGAGCATATTAAGTATTTCTGTTGTATCAGATGAAATTTTCTTATACTGAGAATTCTAGGGGACGCACACTGCCATCTCTGAGACTACAGAGCTTATAAGAATATTATTTAAAAGCACTAAAAGACAAATTATTTCTCTACTGCATTTTTCCCCCTTGGGATGTTGACAGATCATTCAGGTAGGCAATGAAAATAAACAGCAAAAATGTCATAATGATATTCTAGACATTAAAATGACAAAAATAACATTATGTAACAACATGAAAAATTTTTCTCTTTGGATTTTAAAGGGCTGAAGATTGAATGATAGAAAAAAAGGCAGGGGGCTTTTGGAAGAGAATGCTTTCATTTGAGGTCAATTAAAAATAGATAACCCGGGCTGGGGTTGTGACTCAGTGGTAGAGCACTTGCCTAGCACAGGTGAAGCACTGGATTCGATCTTCAGCACCACATTAATAAAATTAAACAAATAAAGTTAAAAAATAGATATCCCATCACAAACTTGCCAATGTAAATTTAACAAGGTAAGATGATGCAATAACCCTATAAACAACTCTGTCCAATAAAAACTATTTTGTTCCTTTTTTAATGTTTTTTTTTTGTCATTATCATCATCATACTTTTTTCCTTTTTTGTAGAGCTTAGAGGCTTGATACCACGCTGAACACTTTATATAACACTGCTTTTCAATGCTTACAACAGTCCAAAGCCTTTTTTTTTTTTTTTTTTTTTTTTGCTACTGGAGATTTAATCAGGGGTGCTTTACCATTGAGCCACATCCCCAGGCATTTTTTGTCTTTATTTTGAGAGTCTCACTAAATTGCTTAGGGCCTCCCTAAATTGCTGAGTCTAGCCTCTAACTTGTAATCCTGTCTCAGCCTCCCCAGCTGCTGCGATTACAGACACTTGCCACGGTGCCAGGCATGGGGCATCTCATGTCTCTATTTTACAGAAAAAGAAACAAAGGCTTAAGAGATTTTAAACAATTCATCCAAGGACACACAGCCATCGAGCAATGAAGACAGGAATAAATTCCAGGTATGACTATGACCAGGAATAAGTTCTATTTGCTCACAAACATATAAAAGTTTTCAACCCTAAACTCTTTTCTTTTCTTATTATTTTATTATTTTTAAATTGTTTTTTAGTACTGGGGATTTAATTCAGGGGCACTCTACTATTGAGCTACATACCCAGTCCTTTTTATTTCTTAATTTTTTTGGTACTCAGAGTTGAAACCAAGGATGCTTTACCACTAAGCAACATCCCCCCACCTCCGACCCCCGCAGTCCTTCTTGTTTTGAGACAGGGTCTCACTAAATTGCTTGAGGGTCTTTCTAAATTACTGAAGCTGGCCTTGAACTTGTGATCCTTCTGCCTCAGCCTCTCAAACCTCTGGTATTACAGTAGTGTACCACCAGGCTATTCTACCATTTTAATCAATCAGACATTCTGTGAACATGGCCTGCTGGGATGTCCTGCCCTCTAGTGGAATTTTGCTCATAAAGACCTTTTAACCCTCCAGGATGAAAAGATGATTGTGATTTTGTTGTTGTTGTTTTGTTTTGCACAACTATTTGTTGTTGCTGTTTTATTAACTATGGTAAATGTAGAAAGATCTTTTTCCTTTTTTTTTTTTTTTTTTGGTACCAGGGATTGAACTCAAGGCCACTCAGCCACTGAGCCACATCCCCAGCCCTATTTTTAGTAAAGACAGAGTCTTATTGTGTTGCCTTGCCATTGCTGAGGCTGGCTTTGAACTCACTATCCTCCTGTCTTAGCCTTCTGAGCTGCTGGAATTACAGGTGTGTCCCACCGCACTCGGCCCTATCTTCTTTTCTAATGTAGAGAGGAATTTATTTCTAGGAGGGGAGAGAGCATAGAAAACCCAAGAGAAGTTTAAAATACCCTCTAAGAAATAAAGATTCATTGCTTGCAGCCTGTTGAAATCAACATGGTTACACTTTTCTCAGAAGTTAATGGGATAGTTCAAGCTTCTCCCCTCAAATTACATTTAAAGATTGAGGATATGTCAAATCGTGTTAGGACCAGCACTGAAACACAAAGCATCTCTCTTGGGATTCACAGACAGCTTGGGAATATATTTAAAACACAGGAAATGCAAATAAATCAAAATTTGCTTTCCTCTTGGCTTACCTTAATTCTTCAATTTTAAATACTTTTCAAATGAATCTCTTTCACTTTGGTACTGTTAAAAGTCATCATAGTATTAAAATGCATAATTGGATGGCCTGGGTTTAATTAGGAAGGACTTGGGTTAATATTATATTGTATTGCAGCAACAGGGATAGATTTTTTTTAAGTGAATTAGGCCATTATTTCAGCTATTGTTCATTAAAAAAAAAGCAGCCCTGGGTAAAATTGCTGATGCTATCACATGGAAAAGGGCTGACTGTTGAGTTATAATTGCTTTGT
The DNA here is from genome assembly GCF_964194105.1 of Spermophilus citellus. NCBI lineage: Eukaryota > Metazoa > Chordata > Mammalia > Rodentia > Sciuridae > Spermophilus > Spermophilus citellus. The sequence continues at coordinate 28,839,177 of NC_138188.1, read as the reverse complement.
GTGCAGTCAGTGGGGCATGCTGAGGAGGGAAGGGGAATCCTGCCAGTTTCGTCTTTATTATAGAGCTAGTTCTTAAAAATTAAATATCCCTTGTTAAGCAGCAGCAAAGACAGGGTGTTGTGGCATATATATTATCTACTAAAAGACAGAGTTGTCCAAGGGTTCCTAAGAAAATCACATCTCTTCACACCCTGGGTTAAAATTGTATATTGCTTATATTTCAGGATGGGGGATAAGATCGTTAAAATGTAACAAAATAGCAAATTTTCAAGACAAATCGTCTTTCAAATAGTGCATGAATAAATTACTCATTAAAAAATGCCATGACCAAAATATGCTGTAACTGTAAAAAACGTAAGCTAGGTAAGAAAGGTGTAAACCATAGAACACATATTTAATAAGCTCCTTGTGTCCACTCAGAGTTGAAATGAGATTCAATATATTACACATGGAATAAAATTTGCCTTGGTAGTGATCTTTGCTATTTGTAGATTATGTAGTACCTAATACCAAATATCAAGTACTTGGAAGACTTTCAGGGTCTTATGTTTTCTATAGATCTCTCTACCTGCTGTTTAATTTTAAATTGAAGATAATGCCGTGTGTGTGATGAGGGGTGGCTGTTCTGGGCATTGTAGAATGTTTAGAAGCTTCCCTGACCACGAAGGACTACATTCCGGTAGCAAATAATACCTCCCCTCCCATTTTTTTATGATCAAATATGTCTCTAAGGGATTGGGAATTTAGCTCAATGACAGAATGCTTGCCTGGCATGTGCAAGGCCCTCAGTTCAATCCTCCGCTCTGAAGAAAATGTTTAAAAATTCTCTAAATTTTTACATTTAGAGTATAAGTGGCTCATCCAGAGTTTGAGGCCAGCCTGGGCAATTTAGCAACACTGCCTCAAAAAAAAAAAGCTTTTCTGAGAGTGTAACTCAGCTCGGTTTAGTGTAAAGCATCCCTGGATTCAATCCCCAGTACTGCAGAGAAAAAACATCTAGACATTACCAATAAAATCAAACAATTGTGTACTTGTGTATATGGCATGTCTATTCGTTAAAAGATGGGGTAAATATGACGAATGTACTTTACCAAGTTGCTGCCCCAATACACATATATTTTATTACAGTTTTTGGGGGTTTTTTTTAGTACCAGAGATTGAACCCAGAGGCGTTCAACCACTGAGCCACTCCCTAACTCTTTTTATATTTTACTTAGAGACTAGTCTCGCTAAGTTGCTTAGGGACTTGCCAAATTGCTGAAGCTGGCTTTGAACATGCAATCCTCCTGCCTCAGCCTCCTGAGCCCCTGGGATTACAGGCATGCTCCACTGTGCTTTGGTCCAGTTTCTCTTCTTGTTAATATGACCTTGACACGCCTCAAATGAAAGGAGTGTCAGGGAAAAAGGGTCTATGTCCCTGTCTTTTGAAATTTGGTATGAATTTGTAACTGCCTCATTCTATATAAGGCAGTTGATGGGATATTGTGTCACTGAAGCTAGGTTGTGAAAAGCAACATATAGCTACTATATGACTCTCTTGGGGATAGTAGAACCCACTGGAGGCCATTCACCATGCTGTATAGAAGCCCAGGTAACATGGAGTGGTTACATATGGATATTGTGGCTGTCAATTCCAGCTAGGTCTCTTCCTTATCCAGCACCAACATCCAAATCTATGAAAAATCTTATCAAGTGATTCCAACTCCTGGTCTTCAGCTAAGGAACCAGATATCATGGAGCAGAGACAAGCTGCCCATAGCAGAGTTTCAGATCCATGGACACTATGAGAAATAGTAATTTTTAAAAATTAATTGAAACCACTAAATTCTGGGCTGATTTCTTCTACAGCCATAGATGACTAAAATGTGTAGGTCAAATCACGCCAATAAGATCTTCTGTCTCTCTATATTTTTAAATAAAGATAGTCTAATAGTAATTAATTAGGATTATACTTACTCCATAATACTGATATTACCCCAATGCACAAGAATTCCAACCGGACAGAGGACTACAATCTTTCCTAAGTTCCATTAAAAACAAAACAAAATGATCAAAATCAACAGTACCCATCCCTTAACTACCATTTTCTTCCTTTATACTACTATCTATCACTTGTTCACACACACACACACAAAAATCATGATATTGATTTATGATATGGCAAGCACTGTCAAACTGAATCAATTAACATTTCAGGGGCATTTTCATTCCTACAAGCAAACCATTTTCAGCTGCTAGAAACACATGAACTAAAGGCCATGGATTTAGTTTTATTTTTCAAGTCACATGGGCTTAACCACCTGCTACAAACAAGAGACCTATAAAGGTCAGACTATAACATAAAAGCCATCTCCAGTATAATTGCAAACCCTGCACAATGACATCCCCTAGAATTAAGTGACTTTACAGTACTAGAAAAAAGATAAGTTAGTTAGCTTTTACAGCACTGAATCAATTAAGGAAGATCTTCAATTACAGATTACAGAAAATCCAACCAACAGTGGCTTTAACAAACGTTTCTTTTTCTCATCTAATAGGAAATTTTCAGATCAGCACTGTTGATGTTGGTTCAGAGATTTGACTCTTAGGGCCAGCATTTCTGTTCTTCTTTTTACCTTTTCCTCATGTCTTTTGAATTGTGGCCACATTATGGCTACTGCGGCTCTGGAGAGTACATCTGCATTCAAGGCTGGTAGAAGGTCAAAGGGAAAAATGGACAATGCCAGCAGATTTGCCCTTCTATTTCATTGGGCAAAACTGTATGCCATGGCCTTGCTTCACTGTGAAGAGAATGGAAAAACGAGTATTTGCTTGCACATTCTCGACCACAGAGGCAGGCAAAGGAGAAGTTGGTATTGGGTGGTGGATGAAGCTGCAGTATCTAAAATTTGTACAAAAATGAGAATTTATCTTGGTGAAATATCCATAAAAACCTTAAACAACTGAAGGTGTACTACACAGGCACACAGCCTTCTATATATGCATAGAAACATCCTGATTTTATATATATATATATACATACAAATCCCAGGTTCTAAATCTGCATGGAACTCTCAATATGTACAGTATTGTCCTGTTTTTGAAAAATAAATACAAAAACATAGAAATTTGAAACTGTGGAAGGATAGATAAATATACTCCATATCCATGGAGGATAAGTTCCAAGAACTCTCTCAGATACCAAAACCTGTGAGCACTTAAGCGCTTATCTAAAATAGCATGTTATTTGTATGTATCCTAAAAATAGATTTTAAATATACATTTAAAATCATCTTTAAGTTACTCATAATGCCTAATACAATGTAAATGCTATGTAAATACTGGTTATACTGACTTGTTTAGGAAATGATGATTAGTAAAAAGGTTTTTTCATGTTCACTGCAAATAAATTAAAAGGATATTTTCAGGGCTTGAGAGTCTAGGTCAATGTGAGAGTACTTGCCTCTCTCACATCCAAGCATGCATAAGGCCCTGGTTCAAGTCCCAGTATGGCAAAAAAACCCCACTATATATATATATATGCACATATATATATATACACACATATAATATTAAATTCATCGTTTTATATATATACACACACACATATAATATTAAATTCATCATTATAAAACCCTCAGATATGGAAGGCTGTACACTAAAATATCTTCAGAATTATACTTCTTTGTCCCCTTTTATATTGTCTTTTCTACAATAAAAACATATTAAGTGTGAATAGTAAAAATGAATAATACATATGTAGAACTAACACTTTAAAATATAACTTTTAAAAATATGGGTTGATGAGAGAAAATCTCTAACATGTTAGTATTTAGTCTTTCAAATAGATACATACATATGCACACATACCTTTGAACACTTAGGGTCAAAATCCTAATATATGTTTGTGTTATCTCATTAAACAATTGTATGATAAAGTTACCATAAAAAGTCTTAATTTTCCAAATAGTTATCATTGAAATGTTAAATATGTAAATAGCATTCATAAAATAAAAATAATCGCTGATGAACAAAACATCTTAGTGTCTGGTCAAACACTGTTCTTTACTTAAAACTAATACATATTCTTATCTCATGCATACATATTTTTGTGTTTTTCATTTATTACTTTTGACTTACTAGGTATGTGGTCTCAGGTAAGCGACTTACCTCTGTCTTCATTTTAGCATCTGGAAAATGGATGTAGTAAAGTGTCTACCTTGTGGAATTGATGAGTTGTTTCAACGAATTAGTACTTAACATTTTAAGCTCTATACAGATGTTGACTTTAAAAATTAGTGTTGCATTTGCATTTCTCTAATCACTAGAGATGTTGAACATTTTTTTTCATATATTTGTTGATTGATTATATATCTTCTCTGAGAAGTGTGTGTTCAGTTCCTTGGCCTATTTATTGATTGGGTTATTTGTTCTTTTGGTGCTAAGATTTTTGAGTTCTTTGTATATCCTAAAGATTAGTGCTGTCTCTGACATGCATGTGGTAAAAATTTGTTCCCAAATTGTAGGCTCTCTCTACCTCATGGATTGTTTCTTTTGCTGAGAAGAAGCTTTTTAGTTTGCATCCATACCATTTATTGATTCGTGATATTAATTCTTGTGATATAGGAGTTTTATTAAGGAAGTCGGGGCCTAATCCAACATGATGGAGATTTGGGCCTACTTTTTCTTCTACTAGGCACAGTGTCTCTGGTTTAATTCCTAGGTCCTTAATCCATTTTGAGTTGAGTTTTGTGCATGGTGAGAGATAGGGGTTTAATTTCATTTTGTTGCATATGGATTTCTAGTTTTCCCAGCACCATTTGTTGAAGAGGCTATCTTTTCTTCAATGTATGTTTTTGGCACCTTTGTCTAATTTAAGATAACTGTAATTATGTGGGTTAATCTTTGTGTCCTCTATTCTGTACCACTGGTCTACCAGTCTATTTTGGTGCCAATACCATGCTGTTTTTGTTACTATTGCCCTGAAGTATAGTTTAAGGTCTGGTATAGTGATGCCACCTGCTTCACTCTTCTTGCTAAGGATTGCTTTAGCTATTCTGGGTCCCTTATTTTTTCCAGATGCATTTCATGACTATTTTTTTATTTCTAGGAGGAATGTCATTGGGATTTTGATTGGAATTGCATTAAATCTGTATAGTGCTTTTGGAAGTATGGCCATTTTGGCAATATTAATTCTGCCTATCCAAGAACAAGGTAGATCTTTCCATCTTCTAAGGTCTTCTTTAATTTCTTTCTTTAGTGTTCCATAGTTTTTGTTGTAGAGGTCTTTTACTCCTTTCGTTAAGTTGATTCCTAAGTTTTTTTTTTTTTTTTTGAGGCTATTGTAAATGGGGTAGTTTTCCTATTTCCTTTTTGGAGGATTTGTCACTGATATACCGAAATGCCTTTGATTTACGAGTGTTGATTTTATATCCTGCTACTTTGCTGAATTCATTTACTAGTTCTAGAAATGTAAATCAAAACTACTATAAGATTTCATCTCACTCCAATCAGAATGGCAGATATTAAGAATACAAACAAAATCAGTGTTGGAGAGGATGTGGGGGAAAAGGCACACTCATATATTGATGGTGGGACTGCAAATTGGTACAGCCAATATGGAAAGCACTATGGAGAATCCTCGGAAAACTAGGCATGGAACCACTATTTGACCCAGCTATCCCACTCCTCGGTCTATACCCAAAGGACTTAAAAACAACATACTATATATAGGGACACAGCCACATCAATGTTTATAACAGCACAATTTACAATAGGTAAACTGTGGAGCCAACCTAGATGTTCTTCAGTAGATGAATGAATAATGAAAACGTGATATATATACACAATGGGATATTATTCATCATTAGAAGAGAATAAAATCATGGCATTTGCAGGTAAATGGATGGGGTTGGCGAATATAATGCTAAGTGAAGTTAGCCAATCCCAAAAAAACAAATGCTGAATGTTTTCTCTGATTTAAGGATGCTGATTCATAATGTGGTTGGGCAGGAGCATAAGAAGATTAAATGAACTATAGATAGGGCAAAGGGGGGGGAGGGAGGAGGCATGGGGGTAGGAAAGACACTGGAATGAGATGGACATCATTACCCTAAGTACACATATGAAGACATGAATGGTGTGACTCTACTTTGTGTACAACCAGAGATATGAAAAATTGTGCTCTATATGTGTAATATGAATTACAATGCATTCTGCTGTCATGTATAACAAATTAAAATAAAAAATAAATTGCATGAATCTGAAAAAAAAGTAGTGTTGCATATTTAAGTATAAAGGTCAAATAGATATTGAATGCATGAGCCCAGGGCCCAGCCAAGGTTTTGAGTGGGAATAGGAAAACACTGGCATGATCAGCATACTAATAATTTTTAAAGTTACAGAACTGAAAAAAAGTCACCCAGGGAGGGAATTTAGATGAACATCAAATACTTTGAAAAACAGAAAAAGATATTATAAACATATTATTGAATTGGTCCTATGTGGTGGGCACCATAATTGCCAAGAAACTTTTGTTCATGCAGGGCATAGTGACATATGCCTGTTAGTCCAGCAACTTGGAAGGCTGGGGTGGGAAGCTCACAAGTTTAAGACCATCCTCAGCAATGCAGCAAATACTTATCTCAAAATGAAAAGTAAAAAGGGCTGGGGATGTAATTCAGTGGTAAAGTGCTCCTGGATTCACTCCCCAGTACAAACAGAAATGGCTATAAAAATGTTTTTTTGTTCCAATAATCTTGCTTACGATGTTTTACATGTTTTTTTCTTTTTTTACAAAGTCTTGTTTATAAAGAGTCAAAGGAAAAAAATATGATTTTGAATTGATATAAGGAAAGGTTTTTCTTTCCACATTAACTAGTTTATTTCCCTTTAATGGACAATGAGAATTAGGTAAACCACAACTTTACCTTTCAGGATTAGCTACCAAAATTTCAAAGTTAAATTGAAAATTCAACTGATGTTCAATTCACAAATTCCAAATATGATTTCTTTGCTCTTTTTTAACAAATACTTCCTATTTTTGTCATTTAATTTTATGAAATTACTTCAAATTTATAGAAGGGAATCGGTGGAGGACTAGAGGTGAAAAAATAGTGAAAAGAGCATCATAATGGCTTGGACATATAGATTCTGTCTGCCTATCTACCCTAAGACAGATGGCAGCACTCATTGTGCCTCTCAATCCCCCACACTGGTCTTCTCTTTGTTCCTAACCTGTCGGACTTCTTCCCACTGCTAAGCCTCCATATTTACTCTTCCTTCTGCTTATAATGCTCTTTCCCCTATCCAAAACCTGCTCAGCTTTCAAGTTCCAGAGTCAATGACAACACCTAGGGAAGGTCTTCCCTGACTGCCCTCCATTATACATTCTCATGTACCCTGTGCTTTTTCTCCATAGTAATTATTATCATTGAAATGATTTGATTTCTTGAAAAATCATCTTGTTACTTTTTGGCACTAGGGATTGAACTCAGGGGTGCTTTACCATTAGGTCACATCCCCAGGCTTCTTTGCTGATTATTTTAAGACAAGGTCTCACTAAGTTGCCAAGGCTGACCTTGAACTTGCAATCCTGCCTCAGTCTCTCCAGTTGCTGAGATTATAGGTATAATTACAGGAAGTCTAAAAACTTTCTTTAGTCCTTAAATTTCAATTTATTCATGAACAGAGTTTTACCCAAGATTATGCATTCAAAGATAATTGGTATCTAGCTCTTCCTACCCTTTGTTTTCCAATGCATGACAGTGAGAGAGCTTTAGGTCATACAACTCAGGTATTTTTAAATATGAGCCAGATAAGTGATTGAAGAATTATATAAGTACTTATTTTTAAAAATATTTTTTGCCATTTTATCTCTTTGAAATATTCAGTCCATATTCAAATTTCCCTAATTATGCATGACATGTCTTTTATAGCCATTTCTAATCCTAGATCCAACTGAGGCTCATCTGTCTTGCATTTGAATTTGAGATCTCTTTAGAGTCTTTGAATGCAGAAAAGTCCCTCCTTTTTTGTGTGATATTGACTCTTTGAAGAATCTAGGCTAATGTTCTCTTTTCTGAATTTGTCAGATTGTTCCCTGGTAGTATTGCTTAACTTAATTTTTAATTCTTTTCATTTTTTTATAAGCTGGAAAATTAGGTTTATTGCAGAGTTGTCTAAAATATGCAATATAAGCCCCATTTGTAATTTTAAATTATCTAGAAGCCACATTTTTAAAAAAAGTAAAAATCAACAGATTAATTTAAATGAGATATTTACTTAACCCACTATATCTGAAATATTATTTCAACATATAAACAATATTTAAAATTTTTTTGTCAATGGACCTTTATTTATTTATTTATTTATTTATTTATTTATTTATGATGCTGAGAATTGAACCCGGTGCCTCACACATGCTAGGCAAGAGCTCTACCACTGAGCTACAACCTTAACCCCACATAAACAATATTAAAAAGATATGAGATGCTTTTTCTCTTTTGGTATAAAGTTTTTAAAATAAGGTTTTTTTTCACACATAAAGCACAAATTCGGAGAAAGCACATTTTAAGTACTCAATAGTCAAATAAGGCTAGTAGTGGTCAGTATATATGGAACAATGAATTTTAGGGTCTTACTAAGATCCAGGTTAAACTTTTTTTTTTGTATGTGAGTGTGTGTGTGTGTGTGTGTGTGTGTGTGTGTGTTTGTGTGTGTGTGTGTGTGTGTGTGGTGTACTGGGGATTGAACCCAGAACCTCAACATACTAGGCAAGCCCTCTACCACTAAGCTACATCTTTAGCACTTTTTATTTTATTTTGAGATAGGGTCTTGCCTAGGCTGCCCTTGAACTTTGGGATCCTCCTGCCTCAGCCACCTGAGTGACTGGGATTATAGGTATCAGAATGCTAGATTCTTGGCAAGAATGTGTCATGGGTGATGTGCACTTCCCATTGTGTTAGATTAGGAACCTCATAATATCTGTGAATTACTATTAGTGGCATTAAGTTTGAGTTCTAATAAATGGGTTACTGAGAGTTTTTCAGTGTAAAAGATTCATTTCCTACCCTACCCATTTTAATGTACAAAGCAATTTTTAGGTATTCTATGGGCACCATAAGATAACCTTGTTGCCCTGCAAGCTTTCAAAGGAAGCGTTTAGAATCTACAGACCATCTTTTTGGGAACCAATTATTACTCTGTGGGGTACAAAATGGCACCATTTAAAATATATTAGCTGGCATTCTTTTTTGGCAGGGGGGTGGGGGCAGGTACCAGGGATTGAACTCAGGGGCACTTGACCACTGAGTCATATCCCTTAATTTGTACTTTATTTAGATAAAGGTTCTCACTGAGTTGCTTAATGTTTCTCTTTTGCTGAGGTTGGCTTTAAACTCATGATCCTCCTGCCTCAGCCTCCTGAGCCTGCTGGGATTACAGGCATGTACCACCATGCCCAGCTGGGCTGGAATTCTTTTAGAAAAAGGGAAAATATTTACTTTTAACTGGAAGTGGTTGTTTACATCAGGAATTCCTTCTATTTCTTTTCCTTAGTTTGCAAAGAGAACAGAGTCTGAGAGGACACATCAGGATTACAAGAAGCCCAGGAGAGTTGGGGATGACTAGAGATTAGGAAGATGAATGCATTTAAGGCAAGGCTAGCTATCTGTTCAATGTCTACCAGGTGTCAGGTACTGTTTTCGGTATTGAGTATATCCTGGTGAATAAGATTCTCACAATCACTACCCTCATGGGGTTTATGGTCGGAAGGAAAACGAGACATAAAGGAGATAGTTACATCCCTCAAATCAAATGATTTCAATGATAATAAGTGTTATGATTGTTATGGCGACATTGCAATAAGTCACCTAGTCTATTTAAATGCAGGAGATGGAACCATTTTTATTCACCAGCCAGCAGTCTGAATCCACCAGCTGGAGGTTCCAAGGGGCAGGTTGCAAATCTACATGCTTTGACCCCCTCCTCAGGTTTCAGTACACCTTTTATAGTCCAAAATCATATTAATCATAAGTGGCTGTTGCTATGATTTAAAACCATAAACAAACATCATGAGATCTAAAATCATAAGCAGAAGGGGAAGTGGGTCAAAATGACCCTAGTTGAGTACAAATTAAAGAATGGTAGTAATCAAAATGTCTAAACAATCATTCTAGAACAGAAGGAGTGGGGGAGGGGAGGGTTAAGGAGGGTGAGAGGATAAAGATGTCAGGGAAGAATTAACTTCCATATTTATAGCTTAAGGAATATACTGAAAGGTAGTACTGCCTGCTGACATAGAGAAGGGAGAAGGGAATATTGCAGGGATTATAAAAATTCAGGTTTGGCCAGATATGGTGATGCATGCTACTCAGGAAGCTGAGGAGGGAAGATCATAAGTACAGGGCCAGCCTGGGCAATTTAGTGAGACTCTGCCTAAAAATAAATTTTTAAAAAATTGGCTGAGGATGTAGCTAATAGTAGAAAACCTGCCTAGCATATGTAAGGTCTTGAGTTCAGTCCCCAGTACTGAAAAATAACTTTGATTTACAACATTTGGTGTTTCAAAATACATCAAGAAAGTGAAATGACAACACAGAGAAAATATTTGCAAATTATATTTCTGATAAGACATTTGTAATCCTCAGTATATAAAAAATTCTTATAACACAAAAAATTAAAAGATGAATAAGCCAAATTAGACACGGACAAAGGTTTTAAAAAGACATTCTTTTTCTCCAAAGAAGATATATATAAATGGCCAATACACACATGAAAGGAGGCTCAGCATCATTAGTCATTCGCAAAATGCAAACCCAAACCACAATGACATGCCACTTCACATTCACTAGAATAGCTATAATAAAAAAGATAACAATTGTCATCAAGGACATAGTGAAATTGGAGCCCTCCTACATTGTTGGTGGGAACACGAAACGGTGTGGAACACTTAGGAAAACAGTTTGGCAGTTTCTCAAAATGTTAAAGATAGGGTTACCAAGAGAACCCACAATTTTACTCCTTGGTTTTTGGCTAGGAGTAATGAAAACATATAACCACACAAAGACAAAAATGGATGTTCCTAGCATTGTTCATAATAACTCTAAAGTAGAAATAACTTAAATGTGCAACTGACAAGCGAATAAACAAATGTGTTAAACCCATACGTGCAATGGAATATCAACAATAAAAAGAAATGAACTATCGATACAAATCATAACAATGATAACCCTCAAAAACATGAGGCAAATTGAAAGAAGTCAGTCACAAGCTGGGCGTGGTGGCCCACGCCTGTAATCTCAGTGACTTGCGTGGCTAAGGCAGGAGGATCACAAGTGTGGAGCCAGTCTCTAGCACTTTGCAAGACCTGTCTCAAAATAAAAAATATAAAATAACAAAGACTTGGAGTGCAGCTCAGTGGTAGAGTACCCCTGGGTTCAATCCCTAGTACAGAAAAAAAATGGTCACAAGGACTACATGTTGTATACTACATAAATGAAATGTTCAGATAAAAACTACTGATTTGTACATTTTAAATAGGTGAGCTTTAGAGTATGTTAAATTCTATCTCAATAAGCCTCTTAAAAATTCATTTTGAGATATATTAATTTACTAAACATATCTGTGAGTTTTCTTAAAGAACTCTGTTCTACATTTTCACACTGTTGGTGGGACTGTAAATTAGTACAACCACTATGGAAATCAGTATGGAGTTTCCTCAAAAGACTAGGCATGGAACTATCATATGTCTCAGCTGTACCACTCCTTGGTATTTATCCTGAAGAATTAAACAATTCTTACTATAGTGATACTTGCATATTCACATTTATAGTAGCACAATTCACAAGAGCCCAACAATGGAACCAGCCTAGGTGTCCATCGAAGAATGAATGGATAAAGAAAATGTGGTAAATATACATAGGAGAGTTTGATTCAGACATGAAGAAAAATGAAATTATGTCATTTTGAAGGAAAATGAATGGGATTAGAGACCATTACGTTAAGAGAAATAAGTCAAACTCAGAAGGTCAAGGGACATAGGTTTTTTCCTCATATGCAGAAGATAGAGAGGAAAAAAGGAAAAGTGTGTGTATAGAGGGAGGATCTCACGAACATCAAAGGGAGACCAGTAGTGGAAAGGGACCAGGGAGTGGGAGGACGAGAGGGAGGGCATAAGTGTTGGTAATGATACTGCCCAAATTATATCGTTATATTGTGTGCATGTATGAATATGTAACCCAAATCCCATCATTATTAAACTAGAATGCATCAATAAAAAATTGTGGGAAAAAGAGAACTCTGTTCTAGTGTCCCGTAAGTGAAGAGGCGTCCAAGCAGATTGTGGGGTATGTCAGAATTCTCAGCATTTGGGAACGAAAGAAACTTATTGTCTTTTTCCAACTTCCCTCAGCCAGCTCATCCCCCTTTCTCTTTTCTGGTCTCCCTGGGCCCATCCCCTTTCCTCGTTTCCTAGCAACCAGCTTCCTAGGGTGCGCTTCCTCAAGTCTCAGGCGTCACTTCCGCTCTGAGACAGGAAGTGGGGTCAGACCGACTGCTTTCCCGGGAGTTCGGCGTTTGCTGCAAGCTGAAGTACGTCAAGTAGTGTTTTCCTGGGACTGGCTGGCGGTCACCAACCCCCAGCCCCGCCATCCGCGCCGGTTCTACCTCCCTGCCTGGTGGTGAGGCCTCGGAGGAGGGCTCGGAGGAGTCTAGCGACCTGTGCGAGAGGAAGCGAGGCTCTGGGACGCGGGGGCCCCCAGGGCCGGCGGGGGCAACTACTTAGGTGTCTGTGGAATCTTTTCAGTGTGCCTTGCCTTTCCTTTGCGGGCCGCCGGAGAGGAGATTGAGACATTTCTGCATTCCTTCCCTAACTTCTCACGTCCTGCCTTTGAAGGAAGACCCCCTCAGAGAGACAACTTTCCCAGTTGCTGACGCCCTTCCACGCCCAGGCCCCCACTTGTCCTGCCATGACCTCACTGTGAGCTATTCAGCGATTTTTGACAGTTCCCGGACGCCTAGGGTAAAATGTTTATATTGCGTAGAGGTGGGCTTGGGGGACTTAATTTTCTGCAAACCTGATAACGCTGGGCAAATGTGTATTTTGGCTTTTTTTTTTTTTCCTTTTAAACATCTCTGGCTTGGTTTCTTGTTGCAAACCTGAGGAGTTGGCGCTTTATTTGATTTTTTTCCCCCCTTGGCACTGGGGATTGAACTCAGGGGTGCTCTACCATCGGATTACTTCCCTAGCCCTTTTAATTTTTAAAATTTTTTGACAGGGTCAAAAGTTAAGTTACTGAAGTTGGCCTGGCATTTGATTCTCCAGGTACTGCTTTTGGAGTTGCAGGGATTACAGGCGCGTGCCACCATGCCTGACTCTGCACCTTGTTTTAGACAGGTGGGAGAACATACTGGAATTAGAGTGGAAGGGCCCAGGAGATACTGATTTTGTGGCTCTTAGCCTTACACTTTCAGGAACTCAGTGACCTACCTGTATTAGGTGAATCTTGGTTGTGAGCTTTTAATACGTCTATCTTCCCCCGCCAAAAAAACTGCAGATTCTTAGCAAGGGCTGTGTCATATTCTATTTTTGTGACCCCCATAGCCCCAAGCACAGTAAAAAGCTCATGAATATTTTAAATCCAAATATCAGTAAATACACATTTTAACATTTTCAGCTTAATGTTGAGGGGATCTATGTAAGTACATTTGAGCTCCTAGAAAGGACCACATGAAATAACAGCATCTTTTTAGAAAAAATAGTAAGAGATCTGTGTAGTTAAATGTGTCTGAAGTTTAGAGATTGCTCAGAAAGCTAGGTATCATGCTCTCAGTGGAAGAGAAATATTGTACATTTATCTTTCTGGAAGAGACCAAATATTGTTTTTCTGTTTCTTTTCTCCCTTCTTTTTTTAAATTTCTTCTCTTCTCCCTCACTTGTTTTCTTTTAAATAGGTATTGTATCCTAACTTACTGACCCAGAAATATTGCCATCATGGGAAATCAACTTGCTGGCATTGCTCCTTCCCAGATCCTTTCTGTGGAGAGTTATTTCTCAGACATCCACGACTTTGAATATGATAAAAGCCTTGGAAGTACTCGATTTTTTAAAGTTGCTCGAGCAAAGCATCGAGAAGGCCTGGTGGTTGTGAAGGTCTTTGCAATTCAGGATCCCACATTGCCATTAACTAGCTATAAACAAGAGCTGGAGGAACTAAAAATCAGGCTGCACTCTGCACAGAACTGTCTTCCTTTCCAGAAAGCAGCAGAAAAAGCATCTGAGAAAGCAGCTATGTTGTTTAGGCAATATGTGCGAGACAACCTCTATGATCGCATCAGTACCCGTCCATTCTTAAATAACATCGAGAAACGTTGGATTGCTTTCCAGATCTTGACAGCTGTGGACCAGGCACACAAATCTGGAGTTCGTCATGGGGACATCAAGACTGAGAATGTTATGGTTACAAGTTGGAATTGGGTTCTTCTAACTGATTTTGCCAGTTTTAAACCCACTTATCTTCCAGAGGACAACCCAGCAGATTTCAACTATTTCTTTGATACTTCAAGGAGGAGGACTTGCTACATTGCTCCTGAACGTTTTGTTGATGGTGGTATGTTTGCTACTGAGTTAGAGTATATGAGAGATCCTTCAACTCCACTTGTAGACTTAAATAGCAATCAGAGAACAAGAGGAGAATTGAAGAGAGCAATGGACATCTTTTCAGCAGGTATTTGAGTTGGTCACATTTGCTTATTTGCAAATTAACAGTTCATTTGTAAATTAACAGCTCATTAAGCTTTTTAAACTGCCAAACATAGAAATATAGCTTATTTTTAAGTTACCAGATGTTCAAAAATTAATTTCTTGGTATGTCCTCATATACCATTTCAGATAGATGCATCATTCCTTCACTGGCCATGTTACATACTCAGAAAATGCAAAGAACATTAATTATATTACTTTTAATATAACATTTAAAAGTATTTGTGTAATTCTAGTGTAGTGTCAGATAGTGTTCTATCTGATGGATGATATATGTTACTCTTTTAAGATGACATTTCACTTTGGTGTTTGCTATGGTGGTGATAAGCCTAGGGTGTTTTATTGAAACACATAGGTGCTTAAATAAGTCTACATGGGGGTTTGATGGGTAGAGAGGCAAGATCAGGGAAGCCTTCTATGAAAAGACTGACATTTAAATTGAGATGATTAGGGGTTAGTTTTGGTAGGGTAGTTTGTTTCAAGCAGAAAGTCTTGTTTATACAAAGGCTTAAAGACCAGAGCATGATATACTGATGTGTTAGGACACTTCAAGTAGATTAGTGTATCAGGAATATAGATAAGAAAGGGTGTGGCATGCCCATGCTAGTCTGTTGGATATGTGTTTTAGACAAAACATTGATAAAGCATAGGGAGTAAATTGCCCGGGATCCACACTGGAGACAGAAAACAATTTAGGAGAAAACTGTCACAATCTTGGTTAAGAATGATGGTGCCTGATTTAAAGTTATGGCAGAGTTGGAGGGAATAGACAGAAATGATAATGTTTAAGGGATAGTAAATGGACTTGTTAGGATTTTGTGACTAGAAGACAAAGTCATGAACATTCAATTCCTTTTGCTCTTGGAGAAACTGTGGATGGCAATGTTGGTCCTGAGATAGGAGACACATGAGGAAGAACAGGTAGGAGTGAAAAGATAATGAGGTCTGTTTGCTAGATAGTTGGTGGTGTCGAGAGAAGATACACAATAGGCTGTGAAACTTTGGTGACTAGAAGAAATTGGAGATGGAGATGGATATTTGGGAATTATTAAGCAATACTATTTGTAGCCAGTGGAATGAGTTTGTAAGCCAAGAGAGTTTGTAGAGAAATGATTCTTGAGCTCTTTTTGGATCGCCTTAAAAAATTACTGGACTATGTCTCTGGTAAAATGTACCATGTATTCATATATTTTTTTTTCACGTATGCAGACCACATGAACCTGGGCTAGGGACTACAGGTTATCTAGGAACTTCTGGGATAAAGAGCAGAAGTGGATTGAAGATAGTATTCTGACACACCATATGAACTCTGGCTTCAGTGTAATTTCTGGTAAATTTTGTGATGATTTGATATAACCTTATTTTTAACCATAGGTTTACTAAAGAAAAATATAAATTGAGCCAAATTTTAGATGATTTAGGAAAAGTAATATAATTAGTGAAGAAGACTTTCATCTAGGAGAATGAATTGTTGCATAGAATTGCACCTATGTTGGTCCATTCAATGCACTAATCTGTTTCCCAAGATAACCCTGAGGAGTGTTCTTGATAGGATAGATTCAGCCTCCAGGTTGTAAATATGGGTTGATCCTTCCTAATCTTAAAATCTTTGACCCTTCCTAATAGTGCAAAATGTTTGCACAGTTGTGAATTTTGGGTAAGAAATGTTCAGCTAGTAAAGTCTATGCAAATATTCCAAACTCTTAAAACAAACAAACAAACTCCTAAATACGGAACACTTCTGGTCCCAAGCATTTTGGAAAGAGATACTCAACATGTATAACAGGATTAGAAATTTAACATGAGGTGGGAGATTTCCAGAGGAAACATAAAAACCTGCCATGTGGAAAACTCTGGGTTTTGTCTCTTGAGTGGACCTAGTTTATTACATGTGGAACATACTTCCATTTCACTTAAAAAAATACACACATACACACACACATTTATGTATAAACTGAATCAGAGTTAAACTTTGTTGACTAAATACATTTATCTAAATTTTTATTGAACCATTTTTACTTTTTAAACTTACTAACTTTATAAATAATACTCCTTTAGCTTAGAAATCTGATTAGTTTCTAACTTTAGGGGATCATTCTCATTCATAGGTTTAAAATTTCAGGGGCTGGCAAGTTTATATCGATCCCTTTTGTGTGTATTATTT
This sequence comes from Spermophilus citellus, assembly GCF_964194105.1. Taxonomy (NCBI): domain Eukaryota; kingdom Metazoa; phylum Chordata; class Mammalia; order Rodentia; family Sciuridae; genus Spermophilus; species Spermophilus citellus. The sequence goes on along the minus strand of NC_138188.1, from coordinate 28,822,273 downwards.
TGTACACTTCCAAATTCTTAACTCAGGGCTTGTTTTTGCAAACTAAAGAGTCCTGCATTTTGGCTAAAGGTAGGCCTTTCTGTTTGTTTGAAAAATAGATGGATGGCTTTTGTCTTACCTTCCAGAACTCTTAAGACTTGAATCTTTGAGTTTGGAATGTTGCTTTTTACCCCCTCAAGCTAGTATTCGTGGTGGTCCCTGACTACTGGTTTGGGAGAAGTGAAGTGTATGTATTCTGCTGACTCTGGTCACTTAATGAGTAGAGCCCTCTTTGAAATTGTTTGGTTTTCATCAGATTTTATATTTATCAGTGTCCCCCTCTTCCCCATTCTCCACTCCTGATCCCTTTTTCTTCCTTTGCTGTATGTGTTTTGGTGCTGGTCCTCATGTATGCTAACTAAACATTCATTCTACCACTGAACTATAAACTATATATAGCTCCTGTGGGTTTTTTTTTTTTTTTGGTACTAGGGATTGAACCCATGGGTGATTAACCATTGAGTCACATCCTCAGCCCTTTTTAGTTTTTTAGTTTAATTTTTATTATTTGCTTAGGCCTCACTACTTGCTGAGGCTGGCTTAGAACTTGAAATCCTCCTGCCTCAGCCTTCCAAGTTGCTGGGGTTACAGGCATGCGCCACAGTGCCTGGCTCTCCCTTGGCTTCCCCTATGTTTTTTAATTGAATATTCCTTCTTTGGGTGTTATCTGATGTATCCTTTCGTTCCATTTATTTATAATTGGCATGAACTCATTAATTACTAATTTTTCAGCCAGGCATATTTGTTACTGTACTTAATTATTTTGGTGTGCTGGTTGTTTCAGATTTGGCTTGTGGAATCCCTTTCAGGTTGACTCCTGTGTCCTTGTGACATACTCATCTTTTTTTTGTTTTAGCATTTCTTTTTGGCACAAGATACTGAATCTACCTTGTCTCAGTGAAAATGCAAAATAAGAAACTTAAGGGATATTTTCCCAAGGAACCTTAGCTCTTTTAGTGTGTAATAAATGATATTAAATGTTACCATATAGTGCTTATTGCTATTAGAGTGTTCTGTTACTTGGGTCTTACGGTAGAGAGAGGTGTGGGAGTAAGGGCTTGGAAGCTTCCTGCCCTCTCTGAGCATGCCATCCTGCAGGAACCTTGCATTTGGGAAGCTATCCGAACCCTGTATCTGAACCCTCTTTTGGATTTTCATGGAGAGTTCATTGCATAGGCATGATTGAAGCATGGACAACTGTGTCAAAATATGATTGGATAAAAAGTATAAGCTAATTCTAATAGACTGTGTGGGGATACCCAGGAAGGACTGGCTGCTTCAGTATTCTTCTTGGCCTTTCCGTGTAGAATTCCTCCTTCGAGGTTATGGGGCAGAACCCCTTTGGAATGAGGAGAGTCTTATGATGTACTTTTGGATAAGTATGGGTCAGCATTTCTTTTTGGCCAGCTCCATTTTGGCCTTTTTTTTATTGTGTTTATGATATCCTGATGAAATACATTTAGATCCACTGTTTTTCAATTTATTTTCATTCCCATTCTTATTGATTTAATTTTTTGAATGGGAATATCAGTATGCTTTTCAGAGTCAAAATTACACTAAAAGTGAAGTATCCGTTCTAATCCCATTTTCCCCTCACAGTGTATGTAACCAACTTCATTGTTTTTTGTTTTACCCTTTGGTGTTTTGTTTCTTTAAAGTAAGGAGAAAATATGCACATGCATGTTCACATATATACACACATATATATGTATACACATAATACAAATTTTTCAATTTTCCTTCTTACACAAAGGTAGCATATCCTATATGCTCTTTTAAAAAATCTAACTTTATTGAGATATGCCGCAGTCTGGCTGGGCACAAAATCACGAGCTACTCAAGCAGGAACAAACTTTATTTTTTGAAACTGCCACCAATGCCCCGTACACACACTATGCTTGCAGATGCACACACGCGGCATTGTCCCGGAACCCCAGAGGAAGTTCCTCCCCCGGAATTCCCTCCTACTGTACTTCCCCAACCAATGGGAACTCTCTAGGAGTCCCGTAGCAGGCCGAGGTGAACAGCAGGAGTCCAATATTCATATGAATGCAAATCTTAACATAATCATATCATCTCAATGGCTAGCTGGCGTCACCTTTCAATCAAAAATGCCATGCATCATATTACTTGGCTGTGGCTCTTAGCAGAGATATAGTTTACATACTATAAAATTTACCTTTTTAGATTGTACAATTAAGTGATTTTTAATATATTAGTAGAGTTGTATAACCATCATCACTAATTCTAGAACATTTTCAACACTCCAGAAGGAAAACCCTTAGTACTCCCTTCTCATTCTCTCTCTCTATGGCCTTTAGCAACTATTAAAATCTCTCTACAGATTTGCCTGTTGTGGACATTTCATATATATGTGGTCATACAATATGTGGCCTTTTGTTTCTGAGCTTCTTTTTTACTTAGCATGTTTCCAAGGTTTATCCATGTTGTGATGTGTTATGGGTGAATAATAATATTCCATTGTATGCTGGACATTGTGGTTTCCACTCTTGGGCTTTTTTGAATAGTGCTTCGGTGAACAAACATTTATGTATAGGTGTTGGTGTGAACTTACGTTTTCAACATCTTGAAATTGTGGGATCATATAATAACTTAATGTGCATTTTGAGAAATTATCAGGCTTTTTCAAAGTTGAAAGGAAAGTGACCACAACACTCGGAGTGACCAAAAGATCTTTATTGCAGCAGTGCAACAAAGAGAAAAGAAGGAAGGAGAGAGAGAGAGAGAGAGAGAGAGAGAGAGAGAGAGAGAGAGAGAGAGAGAGAGAAAGAGAGAGAAAGAAGAGAAGAGATGAACAGGGAGAGAGCAAGAGCAAGAGAGAGACAGAGAGTGCGTGCAAGAAAGATAAAGAGCAAGAGAGAGAGAGAGCAAGAGAGAAAGAGCAAGAGAGAGAGGGGCCTGGCAGGAGGGAGTTTTTATAGCCCAAATCTAATGGAGCCTCTGGGTCTGCAAGCTGCCTTGTTGGCCCAAGTGGGGTTGAGTGCTCAGCCTTGAGCGGGACTTGACACACACAGGTGATAAAGGACCAGATAGAGGGGGGTTTGAGTGTGTGGGCTATCTTGCAGCCAACATCTGTTCAGCCTGCCCTGCAGACAACACAGTTCAGCCTGCTCTGCACCCAACAAAAGTGGTGCCATTTTATAATTCCACCAGCAATGTCTGAGGCTCCAGTTTCTTTCTCTACATCCTTCTTGACACTTATCTTTTTAAATAGCGATTACAGTAGATATGAAATAGTACTTCATATGGTTTTGATTTGCATTTCCCTAATAATGATGTTAAACATCTTTTTTTTTTTTTTTTTTTTGGTGGCATTGGAATCAAGCCCAGTGCCTTGCACATGCTAGGCAAATGCTTTACCGTTGTCCCAGCCCAACATCTTTTCATATGGTTGTTGACAATTCATATATTTCCTCTGGAGAAACCTCTATGCTTGCTTTGTCTTTTTAAAACATTTCTCTTGTTATTATGGAGTTGTAAGAGTTTATGTATACTGGATACAAGTCTGTTATCAAAGAAATGATTTGCAAGTATTTTCTCCCTTTCTGTATCTTTTTCCCCCCACTTTCTCAGTGGCTAGAACCTTCAGTACAACAGGAATAGAAGTGGTGAGAGCTGACATCTTTGTTTTGTTCCTGATCTTAGGAAGAAAGCACTCCATTTTTCACGACTGTGTTATCAGCTATGGGACTTTTATATGTATCCTGTATCTGTTGAGTACTTTTACCATGAAAGTGTTGGATTTTGCAAATGTATTTTCTGTCTCCATGGAGATGATTTTGTGTTTCCCTATTATTAATTTACATTAATATTTACATTAATATGATATATTCATTTATTGACTTTCATATATAGGAGTTGCTTGCATTCCTAGAATAAATTCTACTTGGTTATGGTGTTTAATCCTAGATCCAGTTTGCTAATATTTTTCTTTTTTTTTTTTTTTGAGAGAGAGAGAGTCAGAGAAAAGAGAGAAAGAGAGAGAAAATGAATATTTATTTTTAATATTTATTTTTTAGTTTTCGGCAGACACAACACCTTTGTTTGTATGTGGTGCTGAGGATCGAACCCAGGCCGCACGTATGCCAGGCGAGCGCGCTACCGCTTGAGCCACATCCCCAGCCCAAGTTTGCTAATATTTTGAGGATTTTTTGTGTTTATGTTGGCTTTTCTTTTTCTTGTGTTTTAAGGATAATTTTTTGAGCTCTTTCTTCTATTTTAATATTAGTACTTATAGTGGTGCATTTATTCTTATGCTTTAGTTATATCCATTAAATTTCTTATTTTGCATTTTCATTTCATTCATCTCAAAGTATTTTATAATTTTCTTTGATCTGTTTAGGATTATGTTAATTTCTATATATTTGTGAATTTTTCAAATTGTCTTCCATTTCACATTTCTTATTTTATCGTGGTTTGAAAGGCATTGAATGATTTCATTCCTTTTAAATTTACTGAGTGTTAGTCCCTTTTTTCACTACTCTGACAGAATACATGAGGCAGGCTACTTTTTAAGAAAAAAAAAAGAGACTTATTTTTGGTCATGTTTCCGTGGGGGGCAGGGAGTACAAGGTCAAGGGGCCATATCTGGTGCTGGCAGAATCCTGAGGTAGTGCAGGGCTTCATATAGCCAGAAACAGAGTTTGTACATGTGTCTTTGTGTATCTGGTTTCTCTCCCTTTTCTTCTGAAGCTACCAGGATTTAATCATGAGGGCTCTACCCTAATAACTTGAATCCAGATTACTTCCCAGAGGCTCCACCTCTGAACATCATAGTCAGATACTAAGTTTTAATCCTCTTAATACCTCATAAAGATTGAAATTGAACATATGAGACACTTAAACCAATATCCAAACCATAGTATTGAGCCTTGTTATGTGGCCTAGTATAGGTCTGGTCTAGAGAGTGTTCCATGTGCCCCTGAGAAAAATTTGCTTTTATTGAGTGGAGTGTTCTATTGATGTTTATTAGATCCAGTTGGTATACAGTATTGTTCAGGTCTTCGCTGCCTTGTCAATTATGGTGTTTTTAATAGCATGGTTATTTTTTATTCTAAAAATGGAATTTTTTTATTCTAAAATTTGACACTGTACAGATAAAAATTAATTTTAACAAATTTATTGGGTGTTATACGTCAGGATCTTAGTTGCTGTGAATTTTTCAGTGAACAAAATAAATATCTCTTCCTAATGGAGTTTGCATTCTAGTGAATGTATAGACAATGAAGAAACACCATATAATCTAACAGTTGATGTTCTGGAGAAAAATAGTATTTTTCAGGGAAAAAGGAATGTGCTTTAAACATCTTTTAAATTTACATTAATATGATATATTCATTTATATCATATAAATATAATGATATTGTGGTGGTGTTTTGAAGTTTTAAACAAGTGATCAAAAAAGGCAGCTGAGATGTTATTTGAGTAAAGATCTGGAGTGGAGGTTTAAGCCACCAGATATGTGGGAGAATAGTATTTTGGGCAGAGACAACTTGCAAATATGAAGACTGAGGTTAGGCTATTTAATAGTTTTTTTAAGACTTAAATGCATGTCATATGATGATTCAATTAAATTGTTTTTTTTTTCTTTTGGGAATGTAGATGCTTTTTAAAATTTCTGGTTTGAAGAATATCTTAGTGCAAAATAATTGAGTTATTTCTTCTTTCATCTCAAAATTTACTGCCACATGCCTTAGTATTTCACATTTCATATTTGTTCATTTATTCATTTTCTCTCTCCCTTTCTAGAATGAAGGCTTCATGAGGGCTGGGATTTTATATACTACTGGTACCTAGTTTATAGTAGAAATCATTCAACTTTTTGTTTAATGATGAATAAATGAATCACCAGACATGACTTCTTAGCAGATCCTCGTGAACTTAAAATATCTATATATCTCTACTCAGAAACAGTTTCTAGTGACTTTTTGTTACGAATATATGTATATATAAAATATGTTGTATGATATCACCATTTTAAATTATAGAATTGGAAAGTAATTTTACAAAAGGTATATTTACATAAGTAATTTTACATAAGTTTACATTAAAGGGAGATAAATTAAGTGCCCTTTTTTTACTTTATTCTCTAGAAACTAACAATCAATTAGTAGATATCTATTTTACTCTAGTTATATGTTGCATTAAAAATTTGAATTCATTTTATTTGGGGTTTGGCATTTTGAGTTTTATGAATTTTCTGAATTCTGGCCTATGTTGCATGATCTCTTGCTTCTCATTTCTAATGGAATGATATCTGCTGTTTTCCAGGTTGTGTGATAGCTGAGCTTTTTACAGAAGGTGTACCATTGTTTGATCTCTCTCAACTTTTGGCTTATAGAAATGGACATTTTTTCCCTGAACAAGTGCTAAATAAAATTGAAGATCGCAGTATCAGAGAATTGGTAACTATGTTACAAATATTTGCCTTAGAGTCTTTATAGGACCGTGTCCCTGCCTTTGCATTTGTCTGCTCTTGGAATGTATAAATTTGGAAAAAAGAAGTAACACACAGATGAATACAAGTAGCCTATTATTACTTTATTAGGGAGAAATGTACTGATGTTTTTCCTGTTGTGTGCAGAGATCATTTGACTTAAAAAAAAAAAAAGAATCTGTTATCTATTTTCTTTTATAATCTTCATCTGTGTTTTTGATAGATTTGCAAATTGGTGCCTGGATTTTAGAGAGATTATCCTACATAGAGCTTGCAAGTAAGAAAAGAAGGAGACAGGAAACATCAATTTGAATATAATATAATAGTGTAGGGCCATTTCATATAAAATTGAATTAGGGCAAGCTTGGAAGAGGATTTATAAAATCAAAAATTTGTATAGCAGAACAGGCATGAGAAATTCTATGGGTGGTCACTTAAAACACACACATATTACTGTTTGAGGACATCTTTGTTTTTTGTTTTTTTTTTTTTTTGTATTGGGGATTGAATTCAGGGTCACTTAACCACTGAGCCACATCCCCAGCCCTTATTGTATTTTATTTTGAGACAGGGCCTTGCCAAGTTGCTGAGGCTGGCTCTAAACTTGAGATCCTCCTGCCTCAACCTTCTGAGCCACTGGATTACAGGTGTGCTCCATTATGCCTGGCTGAGGATATCTTTTTTAAGTTAGTTATATAGTAACTGATGCTTGTTATAATGACTTTGATTCATGGAAAAGATGATGGTGAATTTAGAATACTCTTTAAGACAGTAGGGAAATATAGAATATACTTTAATTTCTCTTAAAAGTGGTAAATATTAAAAAAATAAGATGCTTCTGCAGAAGCCACTTTAGCTCATGTGCAGTAAATAGTACATTGGATTATAAATTGGCATTCCTAACTTTTTTGGTCTATGAATGTGGCATTTATTAATTTTTTTAAATTAATTTTTTAAAATTGGTTGTTCAAGACATTACAAAGCTCTTGACATATTTCATACATTAGATTCAAGTGGGTTATGAACTCCCATTTTTACCCCAAATACAGATTGCAGAATCACATCAGTTACACATCCACATTTTTACATAATGCCATATTAGTAACTGTTGTATTCTGCTACCTTTCCTATCCTCTACTATCCCCCCTCCCCTCCCCTCCCCTCCCATCTTCTCTCTCTACTCCATCTACTGTAATTCATTTCTCTCCTTGTTTTTTTTCCCATTCCCCTCACAAGTTAATAACAAGAATCAACAAATGGGACTTAAACTAAAAAGTTTTTTCTCAGCAAGAGAAACAATAAGAGAGGTAAATAGGGAGCCTACATTATGGGAACAAATTTTTACTCCTCACACTTCAGATAGAGCCCTAATATCCAGAGTATACAAAGAACTCAAAAAATTAAACAGTAAGATAACAAATAACCCAATCAACAAATGGGCCAAGGACCTGAACAGACACTTCTCAGAGGAGGACATACAATCAATCAACAAGTACATGAAAAAATGCTCACCATCTCTAGCAGTCAGAGAAATGCAAACCAAAACCACCCTAAGATACCATCTCACTCCAGTAAGATTGGCAGCCATTATGAAGTCCAACAACAATAAGTGCTATCGAGGATGTGGAGAAAAGGGTACTCTTGTACATTGCTGGTGGGACTGCAAATTGGTGCGCCCAATTTGGAAAGCAGTATGGAGATTCCTGGGAAAGCTGGGAATGGAACCACCATTTGACCCAGCTATTGCCCTTCTCGGACTATTCCTTGAAGACCTTAAAAGAGCTTACTACAGGGATACTGCCACAACGATGTTCATAGCAGCACAATTCACAATAGCTAGACTGTGGAACCAACCCAGATGCCCTTCAGTAGATGAATGGATAAAAAAAATGTGGCATTTATACACCATGGAGTATTACGCAGCACTAAAAATGACAAAATCATGGAATTTGCAGGGAAATGGATGGCACTAGAGCAGATTATGCTAAGTGAAGCTAGCCAATCCCTAAAACACAAATACCAAATGTCTTCTTTGATATAATGAGAGCATCTAAGAACAGAGCAGGGAGGAAGAGCAGGAGGAAAAGATTAACATTAAACAGAGACATGAGGTGGGGGGGAAAGGGAGAGAAAAGGGAAATTGCATGGAAATGGAAGGAGACCCTCAGTGTTAGGCACTTATTAATTTGGCAAAGTAACTTCATATGTCTTTGGGCCTACATTTTCTTAACTGTCAAGGGAGTAAATTTGTTTAATCTTTGACTTAATCCAAATGTGAAGGTAATTGTTTTGGGTTACTTTTCAACATAGTAATATGTAATATAGAATATAATCAGAAAGCTCAAATAACCAGATACATCTTTATGATATTCTATATCTTTAAGTAATGGAAAGTTTAAACTATATTCTATTAAAAAATTTTGTTTCCTATTTAGTAGAGTAGAGGTGGAAAGGTGAGGGTGGGAAATGATGATTGAAATCAAATTCCTTGCATGTATGATTTTGTCAAACTGAACCCAAATACTAAGTATAATTATAATGCTCTAATAAAAAAAAATAAAAATTTTTATTTCCTTATGATACTAGAAAACAGAATGAATTCAGATTAGGTATATATTATTTCTATTGTTCACAGAATTTAATCTCTCTCTCTCTTTTTTTTTTTTTGAGTAACAGGGATTAAACTCAGGGGTCAGGGGTACTCAACCACTGAGCCACATTCCTAGTATTTTATTCAGAGACAGAGTCTCACTGCGTTGCTCAGAGCCTCATGGCTTTGAATCTCGATCCTCCTGCCTCAGCCTCCCAAGCTGCTGGGATTTCAGGCGTGTGCCACCATGCCTGGCTTAATATCTCTTTTATATTATTTTTTATTTTTATTTTTTGTGGTGTTAGTCATTGAACCCAGGGTCTTGCATGTGCTAGGTAAGCCCTGTGTTACTAAACTATACCTCCCGTCCATCTTTAACATTATGTGTTGGCCAGTGGTAAAGAGCTTGCTTACCTTTCCCAAGGCCTTGGGTTTAATTCCCAGTACTGCAGAGTAAACAAAGCAAATACCCTCCACATATTCCCCTTTTGACTAGATCCTAGAGATATACTTAAACTGTATATTATTTCTTTGGATTTTTAAATATATATATATATATATATTTTAGTTGTAGTTGGACACAATACCTTTATTCTGCTTTCCATTTTTATGTGGTGCTGAGGATTGAAGCCAGCGCCTTGCACATGACAGTACAGTTTTAAACTAGAGATCTGTACAGGACAAATGTAAATGGAATTCAAGGTTTCTGTGATTCCTTCTATAATTGTATATAATTTTTATTTGCAAAAATTTTGTTTATATATTTTTCTCTGGAGAAGATCCATTGCTTTTCTTAGATTCTCAGTAGTATCATCTGCTCAGAAAAGTTTAAGAATCTTTGAATTGTAGGTGTCAACATATTATTACCCTATTTTAATAAATGGGGAATGTTATATGTCAGGACTATCTGTAACACATTAGTATGTAATTTCCTTTTACTTTCTAGGATGATAGTAGAGTTTCGTATTTTTTTGTATTCAGGTTCTGAAAGTAGTTTGTGAGATAAAGATTGAGGATAGTCAGAATTACCTCAGAAACCCTTTAAGTCACATGTAAATTGCCCTTATAACTTTCATCTGGTTTAATTTCCTGTTCTTAAATCTATTTTTATTCCTTTTCTCCCCTTGGTATAGGTAACTCAGATGATTCATCGAGAGCCAGATAAACGTTTAGAGGCTGAAGATTACTTAAAGCAGCAGCGTGGCAATGCCTTCCCTGAAATATTTTACACTTTCCTTCAGCCTTACATGGCTCAGTTTGCTAAGGAAACTTTTCTCTCTGCAGATGAGCGTATTCTTGTTATACGAAAGGATTTGGGCAACATTATTCACAATCTCTGTGGACATGATCTACCAGAAAAAACAGAAGGAGAGCCTAAGGAAAATGGGCTGGTTATCTTGGTGTCTGTTATAACATCTTGCCTACAGACTCTTAAATACTGTGATTCCAAACTTGCCGCTTTGGAACTTATTCTCCATTTGGCCCCAAGATTAAGTGTAGAAATCCTTTTGGATCGTATTACTCCATATCTTCTGCATTTCAGCAATGACTCTGTTCCTAGAGTGAGGGCTGAAGCCTTGAGGACATTGACCAAAGTTCTTGCTCTTGTCAAAGAGGTTCCTCGCAATGATGTCAATATCTATCCAGAATACATTCTGCCAGGCATAGCCCACTTAGCCCAAGATGATGCTACTATTGTCAGACTAGCCTATGCTGGTAAGATTTTATTGTCCAGATTGTACCTACTCAGATATTTTTAAAGTTAGTGACTAGAATACCTCTGATTTTTCTGATTTCTTTGGAAATTACAAGTGTGAGCTTGGCTCTTTGAACTATCTGTGTAAATTTTAATGTATTTATAGCTAATCTTATTCCTGGGATTCAACTTTTGTGTGTTCTTCTATTTTTGAAGTAGTTAGAATTATCAAGTGAAAAAGTATAAAAAACAAAATCTTATGCTTTTATTGGTAGTGTTATATTTAACTTGGAATAAGGCTAATGTTTACAACTATGTGCTTCTGATCTAGTGTTTCTAGGCCTTTCTGATGTTTCTCAGAACAAATCTACTTGTGTAGCTCTCAGTTTTAGGTTATAACAGTCTACTATTGAAAAAGATTAGTTTTTTGGAGTAATTTTGTATTCAAAGAAACTAGCATACTTTCTGAATTTTCAGGTCCTCCTTCTAATTACTCTAGTGCTTAGGGTGTGTAGTTTCTTTGTGATGAGGTGTTATTACAAACCACTACCTATTTCACTTGTAATTCTTACTCAAAGGTAGTGATACAGATTTATATTTTTAGCTCCCAAAGTCAATTCTGAATGCTTATTTTAGTATAGAAAATGTCACTGAAACATATGTAGTATTATATTATTTTGTTTTCTGATGGAAGTCAGAGCTTCTGTTTTGAAGTCTTTGTAAAGAGTACATAGGTTGTATATAGTCATAATTTTGTCACTTTTTTGAAAGAAACTTGCTTAGTTTATTCATTTTATGATTTGCCTGCCACTGTTTTAATGGAGCATGTAAAAAATGGTCTTTAGGCGCTAGTCTTTTTTTTTTTTTTTTTAATTTTTTTTTTAAAGAGAGAGAGAGAGGAGGGGGAGAGAGCGAGAGAGAGAGAATTTTTAATATTTATTTTTTAGTTATCGGCGGACACAACATCTTTGTATGTGGTGCTGAGGATCGAACCCGGGCCGCACGCATGCCAGGCGAGCGCGCTACCGCTTGAGCCACATCCCCAGCCCCTAGGTGCTAGTCTTATCTCTAGGCTCATCTGCAAAGGGATTGGTGGTGGTTGGGTGTTTTTCTTTTTCCATACATATATAGTTATTTATACTTATCTCTGCCTGTTTGTTTATTTCTGGTTTCTGGTTTTCATAATTGTACAGGTATAAACTTTAGGTCTAGAAATCCAGGATTTCTTTAAGCACAGTAGAGCTTATTATTTATAACAAGCATATTTATAATTCATTTGGCAAATGTAAATAATTGAACAGAGAAAATCAAGTTAGATAACAGAAAAGTTTATAAATTTAAAAAATTAAGTTGTATTTTTCTTTCCAGGGTTTTATGATCCTTTATGGCCTAGTGTATTCCATGTGTTTTGATGTATAGGTGCCATAGTAAAGTATTGATACCTAATTACTATTAACCATAGCATAATAGCTGCTGTTTATTACAAAGCCTCCTGGGTGTCAAGGAACCTACTGCTCAAGATTGTTGCAAGGATTAGTTGTGAGTTGAAGCAGCTTTAAGTAACAAATGTTATAGTGTGTTCATTTTAAAGGTTAGGAAATTGGGATTAGAAGAGCCTAAATAACATGAACCAAGTCTGTGTGGTCTAATTCTCAGTTCTTAGAGCTGCTGGACTAGATATTGGTTTTAAAGCAGTCCTGCTTTTCCGGTCTTCTGGATCTTAATGGTGACAGTCCATGATAACCCAGGGTCATTGTCAGTACCTTTCATTGTTCCTTCATGGCCCAGTGCATGATAAAGAAGCTTTTTAAAGGAAGAGTCAGTCTATTTGATTAAGTATAATTAAACCATACATGTCAGTCATTATAAAGTTTAAAATCAATGTACTTTTTTTTTTTAATCTCAGAGATACTGGCATAGATTTCTGTCTTGTTTAAAGTGAACTTTCAAGTGTGTTGTGTTTATGGACCTACATGGGGAAATAATCATAGATCTACTCAGATTTTAAAAGTGTCCATGGAAGTAAGAGACTTTTCCTAATAAAGACATATATATATATTTGGTCCTCCATAGCCATGGGTTCCTCCATGGATTCAACCGACTATTGATTGCCTAACATGTACAGACTTTAAAATCGGCGTTCCCTAAACAATACAGTGTAACAACTATTTATATAGCATTTAAATAACATTATATAGGCATTAGAGTTGCCTGCAGATGAATTAAAATATATGAGAGGATATGCATAGATTTATTTATTATTTTTACATAAGAGACTTGAGCATCCATAGATTTGGGTATCCAAAAGGGGTTCTTGTACCATTCCTCCATGGACACCAAGGAACAACCATACTCTTTACAGTTGGGGTATTTATCTAGAATTCTGACTTACTATCAGTGTATGGCCAAGAAATGTCCTGTCTTTAGGGTGAGCAGGCATTATAGGTCATTAAAATCTTGCATACTTAACGTTTAGTATTGGATCTGTTCAGGGTGGTGTTGAAATCAGAATGGTGGGGAGAGAGAGCCCAAGATGAAAATAATGACTGTATTTAACAGGCAAAAACCTCAACTATTATAGGGTGCATTTTTAATTTCATAGATTTTTTTTAAAAAGTAGGGAAGACGTCAGTTTTAAGTTTAAGTAGGTCAACTTTATGTTCAGTTCTTCATTGCTAAGAAGGAAACGTACAGTCTTTGTGTCCTATGTTAAGCATAGAAATGGGAATGCAAGGGAGGATACAGACATGGGAATAAATAAAAATGGAAGGACTATGAAAATACAAGTGAAGAGTAGATATAATTGATAGTAAACATGATAGTAGAATTACTTTGTTCCACTAAGAACTTCAGAGTATCACTTTCAAAGCAGTCATTTATTCAATTTGACAGTGGCTCTTTAAGGTAGCTGTGACTCCCATTTATGTGTGAAGAAAGCCAGATTCAGATTGTTTAAACAGCAAGCCAGTAAGTGGCAGGATGCAGATTTGAGTCCAGGTGTTTCTGATTCCAAAGCCCAGCTTGATGTTATTTTAAAATTTTCTGTGTTAGTCTAATAAATATCTCTGACCTGCCAAGTAATTTTTAAAGGGTAGGCCTTTATAGAAGAATTAAGCTCCCCCCCTCATTATATTTGTGTGTCTATATTGGGTTATTTTTACTATTTTAAATAAAGCTGATGTTTCATTGTTAAAACTGGCAGTTTGGAGATAGTTGTAGATTATGAAGTTAGTTACTGAAAATTTGATTAGTTAAATTGAAAAGTCCTAAGTTTCCCCTTAGTTTTATGGTTATTACTTACAATTATAAAGACTTAGGAATAGTTGTATTATCACAAATGTTTAAAATTATAATTATTATAAATTTTCTCCCTCTTTATCTTACAGAAAACATAGCTCTACTGGCAGAAACAGCTCTGAGATTCCTGGAATTAGTACAGTTAAAAAATCTCAACATGGAAAATGACCCTAATAGTGAAGAAATAGATGAAGTTACACATTCGAATGGGAATTATGACACAGGTTGTGTAATTTTTTCACCTAAAATTCCTATTAGATTGAATTGCTAAAACTGTCATTTGTAGCTTTTATGGGAGATGAAGAAATTGCAGATATTTGGATAGAATGGGTCCTTTGTGATTGTTTTTTTCTAGCCTTGTACATACATTGTTATTTAACTGGAAAATAATCAGCTAGACACCCTAGATTCCAAACTTGATTGTTTTTCAGCCAGAATTGATGTGTGTGAACAGTAAAGCTAGCTGAATTATTAAATTCTCAAAAAAATGGAAACATAGCTAGTGAATCTAAACCTTTTCTTATGTCAGTACATTTTGAGTATCCTTAATCACAAATTGCTTATATTTTATACTGTGTGATTTACTTATTAAAACCCATTGCATTTATTGTAAAGAACAGATGTCATGATAAACTCACTGAAGTTGTGTCTTTGATTTTCCTTTCTTTGTTTCTTTTTTGTGCTGAGGATTGAACCCAGGGGTCCTCTGAGCTACATCCCCAGCCCTTTTTATTTTTTATTTTGGGACAAGGTCTCATTCAGTTTCTAAGGCTGGCCTTCAACTTTAATCTTCCTGCCTCAGCCTCCCAAGTAGCTGGGATTATAGGTGTGCATCATCATACTTGGCCTCTGTCTTGATTTCCACACAACTTTTAATGGGTTTTTAGCTAATATTTGAGTGGAAGATTTAGAAGTAAAATCATATCTGCTCCTAGGTGATTTTAGTTGAAGACAACTAGAGAAATCTTGTTTATGGATTTTTATGCTATAGACAATTGTGATAGCAATTGGACCTTTGTAGACAATGAATTTAGATATTAAAACTTTCGAGGAGTTAAATCTAAAGTTTTTCTTACTGTGAATATGTAACTTTGCATAGTGACCTGTTCACCTTTTCCCTTGATAGTAGCTGGATGGAGCAGGAGTAGTTTCTGCTTTCTTTCCTTTAGTCAACAAATATTTGTTAAACATATTCTGGGCATCAGTCAATTATGAACCTGCTCTAAGTACTGGGGATATAGTAGTGAATAAAAGAATGATCTGTACTCTTGAACTTTTAATAAATGGAAGATAGGCTAAGTAAATAAATGAAAAGGGATGAGTAGAAGATAAGTTCAGAAAAGGTGGCTGAATCAATGATATAAAGCCTTGACAGGATTGGCAGTATGTTTTCTAGCTTTCTAAAATAATAAATCAACATTTGAAAATGCTTTCTAAACATATTGCCTAGTACCATTATATTTATTATATCTAGAGACAATCTGATCTTTTTCAAGTTCTTGATTAAGTCATTATTTTGGAGTAATGTTTACTTTCTGGTATTTCCCTCTCATTTTGTTCTTAAATTCATAAGTGGAGATACTTAATTAGTTAGATAGTAACATACTTGTAGCATCTGCTTATTAGGATATTCTTCAATTTACATTTTAGTTGCCCGTTCATCAGAATGTGGAAGAGTGGAAAAGCATAGTGATTATAGACTATACAAAGTGGTTTCATCATCCTGTTATTCCAAGGAGTAAGAAAGAAGGCCCAGTCTATATTAAGGGAGAAAAAAATTGATCCTTTTTTTTTTTTTTGCAGAACTCCAAGCCTTACATGAAATGGTCCAGCAGAAAGTTGTCACTTTGTTAAGTGACCCAGAAAATATTGTGAAACAGACTTTAATGGAAAATGGAATAACAAGGCTGTGTGTATTCTTTGGACGTCAGAAAGCCAATGATGTTTTGTTGTCCCATATGATCACTTTCCTAAATGATAAGAATGATTGGCATCTGCGTGGAGCTTTCTTTGATAGTATAGTGGGTATGTTGTTAAGTTAATGAAATTTCAAGTTTAAAATGTAATTTTTTTTGTTTAATATAAATTCATCTTCTGCTAACTCTGCAACTTGGAAGCTTTTGAGGGAAAGATGTTGGTGTGTAAAATTAAATAAACCCCCACAATGATAAAAGATTATTCCTAAAAAGTTAAAAAAATTATTTTTAATGACTTGGGGGACTAAGGTCAGAGCAACACAAATTTGGGGCCAGCCTCAGTAATTTAGCAAGGCCCTAAGGAACTTAGTGAGATTGTGTCTCAAAATAAAAAATAAAAAGGGCTGGGGATATGGCTCAGCACCTTCGGGTTCAATCCCCAGTACCAAAAATAAATAAAATTGATATTTAAGATTAATAAATTATACTTTTAAATACTTATTCAAGTTGAAGGATGGGTAATAATATTACCAAATTAATTAATGAGAATTCTTAATATTTTTGTTTTCATGTTGCATTTGGATGATGTATTTTAGTTAATCAAAAGTGCTTTTGTAATTGAACTATCAGTCCAAGTGAAGGAATAGCATGTGTTTATTGAAATCTGTGTTTTAAAAGAATAATTACCTGGGAAATATCATGAAATATTGTTAAAGTATCTGAAGTAGGTTGTGAGTCTTAAAGTGTGATCCCAGTTGTTTAAATGTAAAAAAAAAAAAAAAAAAAAAAACAAATTTTGTTTGTAATAAAGACAGTTATACTAAAGTATAAGAGTGATTATTTCTTGGTCTGAGATAGTAGGTAATTGTTCTCTCTATTTTCTATGTCAGGTTTTCTACAGTGGATATGGATTACTTTTAGAATTAGAAAATAGTTAAAATATAATTATGGTTGACAGTCTATTAGAAAGTTAAAATTTATACACTTGGCTTTGTGTAAACTGAAATTTTTTGAAAAATTAAGCAACTCTTGTTTTCTTTCATTTTGCAATCTTGATTTTCAAATTTATCAAAGAAGACAGGCATGTTTAATTTAGTAATAAACTCCTTTTACATTTAAATTCAAAATTATAAATAAATGAAGTGGATTTTGTTTAAAGTGTGTTAAATCATGCTTGAGATAGGATTTAATATTTTTTGAATAATATTGATTCCTTTCTTGTTAAGTGTTCTAATCTTTCCAATTTTAGGTTAGGTCACTTGTGATATGTTATATGCTAAATACAGATCCCACATGATCTGTTACCTCCAAAAGGTTAAAAACTCTTCTACACATTGGAAATTGTGGCTGGTGATATATACTCTTTCATGATATAGCAGAAAGCTAAGGCTTTAAGTTTTGGCTTTTAGTAATGTAGGAAAGTAAGTGCTATAAGGTTTGCTGTTGGATTTTTTTTCCTTAAAACAAGATTAGAGAAAGATATATTCCATGCTTGTGTAGATATTTTGATAGATTCTACTGTCATGTATAACTAAAAAGAATAAATAAAAAAATAATGAAATTAAAAGGGCTAGAGATGTAGTTCAGTGTTAAAGTACACCAGGTTTAATTCCTGGTACTAAAACATGAAACTAAATAAAATTAAAAAAAATAAAACGAAAGAAACCTATGTGGCAATGAGATTGTTATTTCTGTAAATGCTATCATATAATGTTTTGGAAAAAAGGATACTTTCTGATTTGAAAACCTTTGGAATTCTAGCTTTTTTGTGTGTTGTTATTAAGGGAAATTTCTGTAATTCTCTTTTCTGACATCTTTGTTTTGTTTTTATTTTTGCATTAGTTTATTGATGCATTTATCAGATTTGCATTTAGGAATCTGTCCACCTCAGTTCCTGAATATGTTATACTTTGCTTCTCACCTCTTTTTGTCTTTCTTGCTTGTTTTTTTCCTTCTTCCAGATAATCTTATTTCTTTTCTTAGAAAATAGTGGTCCCAGAACTCCCCCCATTTATTGATCAATTCATATGTGTTTTGAAGTATATATTAGTTCTTTTTGAATAAAAATTAATTTTCATTGATTATATATTTATTTATAAAAACCATACATGCTATAGAAAATTTGTAGAATACAGAAACCAAGAAAGCAAGCAAATATTTCTAACCCTGCATCCTGCATATAAACTTTTTAATGTTTTGGTGTTTTTTTCCTACAGGTCTTTCTTTTTTCTTCCTATCCCATCTGTCCTATTCTGTATGTATTAATGGTCAAGAGCAGGCACTGTGGAAACAGACTCGGAGTTCAAGTTCTAACTTGGTCTCTTATTAGTTTGTGGTTCTTGGGAAAGCTATTTCAATCTTTTTTGTGCCTTAGTTTCCCTATCTGTAAAATAGAGAGAAAATATCCATTTAATTATTTGTTGTGAAGACAAAGTAAATTCACAAATATAGTAGTGCCTGATATATAAGTGCTATGTATAATATTACTTCTTAATTTAATTTATTGTTTTTAAAACTTTTCTAGTAACATTTTAAGCATATCTAAATGTCATTAAATTCTTTGAAATCATAATTTAATAGATCTAAATTATTCCATTGTATAATTTTATCAGTTCATTTAAGCCTTATTGAAAGTTTATATTATTTTTATTTTTAATCATGTTAAAAGATAGTCTTTTACATATGTATTTAATTAAGTAAAATACTTAGGTATTTAAGTAGGGTCATGTGCTGCTTAATGGAGTTGCATTCTGAGAAATGCACCCTTAGGTGATTTCATCATTTTCAGATGGGTGTACATATGCAAACTAAGGGGCGTCTGTAATGTCACAAGGTGATATAATCCTGTGGGACTACTGCATAAGTTGTTGTTGATTAAAACATTATTTTTGGCATATGATTGTATTTCTTTTTGTTTATTTTCTTAGAATAGAAATTAAATATTTTAATGACCGAGTTAAAGAATACTAATATGTTTTTAAAACTTTTGTCACATTTTACAAGTTTTTCAAAAAGATTATGCCACTTTCCACTCCCATCAACATTAAATGTTGCCCATCCTTGTAGCAAGGAATAGGCTTTCCTTAATCTGTGCTTGTTTGAAGGATAAAATGATAATAGGGTTACATTTGACATGTATTTCTCTGCTTACCTATCAAATTGGAAAATTTTTTTCTTATTTTATGTTTTTTAACTCATCATTTTGACCCTTTTTTTTTGATGGAGTTATTTATGTGTGTTGATTTTTTTTTGTCTTTTATATATACACATAATGTGTATCATCTTAAAGGCACATACTTCTCTCAGTTTGTTTTAACTTGATGATATTTGTTTTTATAGACTTTCTTAAATCAAATTTTATGTAGTCAACTTATTTGATCTTTTGCTCAGTGATTTTTTTTTTTTGCTTTTATACTTTTTCCTATTCCAGAATTAAATCAATCTGTTGTATGCTTTTCTTCTTCTTGCTTTATTTTGGAAATTTGCTGGTTTAATTTTTTTGGGGGGGCAAATAAAATCTAAATTTTATTTTCTTAGTAAGTAAGCCAGGTTCCCCAATAATATTTATCAAACACTTTGTTTTGGTTTGTGAAGTTTTCTTTATCACCTGTTGTGTTCTTCTGTTAGGGTCACTTTTCTGGGTATACACTCTATTCCATAGATCTTCCTATTTTGAACACATATTGTACACATGTTATATTTTCATTATTATATAATCAATTTTAGTATCTGGTAAAGTAACTTTCCAGATGTTGTTTCTTCATTTCCATAATATTTTTATATGTTTAAGCTTATTGTACATTTCAGCTAGTCAAGTTTCTAAATAACCCACTGCTGGAATTTTCGGTAGTATTTTTCCTTTTATTAAAGGAAACATTTCTGAAATTACTTTTTGTCACAAGGGAAATATACTTTTGTAAGTTATCTAGTTTATTCAAAATATATAATGTAATATATGGAAAGCAGTAGTTGTGATTTACAGAGGCACTACCAAGGTTTGTGTTTTGGGACTATTGTCTTCAGATGATTTGTCACTAGTATTTCTAAATAATATTTTCATAATACTGTTTTCAGTATTATAAACTTTCAATGCTATCTCTTGAATTTTTTTCTATGCCAGATGAAGATTGAACTGACTCCTAACCATGCCTTGATTTCTCTTCCCTTGTCAGTTGATTATTATCTTCCAGAGTGCTTTAGTTTTGTTTATTGTTGTTATAATGTTATGTAATTCAGACTAGTCTTATTACCCTACTTTTGATTTGTACTACAAGAGGATTAATGCCTTCTTTCCTTTTCTTTCTCTCCAGTTGACTTCTCAATAGCAATTTCATTGTCATAGGATAATATTTACCTTCTGTTTTGTAATCATAGTAACATCTTTTGTGCTTTGTGTAGACTGATTCTAAAGGTTGAGGACAAAATTTACATGACTATGAATGTAATTTTTTTGAATGTAGAGCCAAGTAGTATATTTATTTCACCACAGTCCGAGTTTCAAGAACCTTCCCTAACTTGAGCTTGTGTATAGCAATGTCAGTAGATTATACTATTTTCCCTCTTTCTGTGACTATATTACACATTTTAATTTATTTAATGTGAAGTTATCTTTTATTTGTCCAGGAGTTTTAGATTCCTTTGTCTTCCTTTTTTAGAGAAAAATAATATACTATCTTCATATTTATAATATTTAGCTTCATTCTTAACGATTTTATTTGTTGCTTATAATCTATTTCACTTTTCTTCTTCATGACATTCTTGAAGTTTATTGGCTTTTATTTATAATTTGGGATGACTGAGTTCTGGATTTTTGTTAGCATCATCTTTTTCCCCCCTTGAATTCCTAGCTTACATCTACCATTGTTCACATTTTCCATCTTCTTTATTTCACTGGAATTTATCCTCAAACATTTTTTAGGAAGGATTGCATGAGAAATAAACCTCTATAGTCCTTGCATGTCTTGAAATGACTTACTTTTTGTTTTCTTATTTGATAGTATAGAATTGCTTTCATAACTTTGAAGGTCTTGCTCTGTTGTCTTCTAGCTTTCATTGATGCTGAAGATCATCTGATGGCAGTCTGATTCTTCTTCCTTTTTAGGAGACCTATATTTTCCTTTTTGTAAGTTTTTAGGATCTTTGCATTTTCTTGGTGTCCCAGAATTTCTTCATGATTTGCTTTGGTATGGGTCTTTTTCATTTATTATGCTGGGTAGGAAGTGCAATGTTTTTTCCTGAGTTGTTGATCAATATATTTGGCTTTTGATTAATTTTAATGTTTTATATAGTGTTAATGTATACTTTCAGGTATTGAGTAATTATATAATGTTGCTCTTCATATTCAGGTGTTGCTGCCTATGTTGGCTGGCAAAGCTCCTCGATTCTCAAGCCCCTGCTGCAACAAGGTCTCAGTGATGCTGAGGAATTTGTTATTGTGAAAGCTCTTAATGCACTTACCTGTATGTGCCAGTTAGGACTACTACAAAAACCCCATGTCTATGAATTTGCCAGTGATATTGGTGAGTTTCTGTTTTGAAAACTTAGAATGGGAAAATCAGGGTATGGGAATAATTTCATAAAATTTCTATTGTAACTTTATCATTGTAACTTTATCATTTTAAGTATTGATTGTGTGTGTATGTGTACATTTATGCATGCATGTATGCAAGAGACAGGTGGACTTATTTCCTTCATCTCAGGTTGGGAAGTATTGTTCTGTTTTCATCAGTTGTTAAATCTTTGTGACCATTGAAAAAACTCAGTATTTATTATTATTTTTTTAAACATGATATGCATAAGGTGTTTACTGTTCTGAAGATTAAGTGTATTTTGGGTTGTAGCTCAGTGGTAGAGCAAATGCTTAGGAGTTATGAGGCCCTAAGTTCAATCCCCTGTACCAAAACAAAATAACCCCCAAACACCTTACTTTTAGGGCACTGGACCATTATTCAAGTTGACCACTGGATGTGAAAGATTGTTTATGACATCTGTTCTTGCATTGTTTGGTAGTAAACAATTCATAGTATTGAAAGTACTATCAGTAATTTTATGAACCAATGCAAGGAATTTATTCCTTGAGCTTTATACATGGATCTGTTTTTCTCAAACTTTGAAAATGCAGAATAATAGCAAACAAATACATATGGCAAATGCTAAAATTAAGAATATCTTGAATTTTTAATGGTATTATCACTTTAAGAAAGAAAGCAATGTAATATTGCCAGTAGGCTTTGTGTATTGAGAGGACATGTAATCTTAGAAAATTCCCTTTTTACATAAGATACTTAATTTCTGCAGAATGATTTGTCAGGGAAAATTGGTGGAAAGTCAGACCTGGCAAAAGGCAAAATTTTCTTCTTTTTAAAGACTGAGTAGTATTTCATTGTCTTTATCCATTCAGTCTTCAGTAGACACAGGCTAATTCTCTCTCTTTGTTATTGTGAGAATGCTGCAGTAAATATTGGAGTGCAGATATATCTACAAAGGTGCTGACCTAATTTCCTTTGATGATAGTTTACTTTGATAGATCATAGGTAGTTCACTTTGTTTTTTGAGGACCCTTTTTACAGTTCTCCATAGTGGCTGTACTCAATTACATTCTCACCAGCAGTGTGATCCTTTTTTTGTACATCTTGATCAGATTGTCTTTTGTGTTTTTTATAGTTAACCATACTGACATGTGAGGTGATACCTCTTTGTTGGTTTGATTTGCAATTCCCTAATTAGTGACAGTGAACATATTTTTCATATTTTTGTTGACTATTTGTATGTATTCTTTTGAGAAATGTTTACTTTGGTATTTTGGCTCTGGGTTATGCCTAGGTCCTGGGTTTTCAGGTTTGGACCTGGCTGTGGGCCTAGGCCTGAGCCTGAGTCTAGGTCTGTAGAGGGTAGCCTGATGCTGGGGTCTTTTGGGGTGGATATGGAGTCTGAATCCATGGAGGTGGGCCTGGGCTCTGGGTCCATAATGACTGACCTAGAGGCTGAGACTGCAAGGGTATGCATGGAACCTGGGTTTCAATCCACTTTCTTTTTCTTTCACTCCCATTCCACCTCCTCTCCCTTCTCCCTTTCTCTCTCCCTCTTGTGGTGCTGTATCACTGAGATTACACTCCCAGCCTATCTCAGTCTGTTTTCTGTTGCTGTAATTGAATTCCACAGGCACAGTAATTTATTTTTTTAAAGAGGCTTATTTACTTTGTGGTTCTGGAAATCTAAGAGCATGGTGCCAGTATCTGCTTGGCATATGGTGATGAGGATCTTTCTGCCAGATCATGACATGGTAGAAGGCATCACATGGTAAAGCAGAGCAATCTCGCTCAGGCCTTCCCTACTTATAAATCCATAGCCTCATTGGATTAAGGTCCCACTCTTATGGCCTAATTAAACCTTTATTATTTCCTAGAGGCTCCACCTCCAAATACCATAGTTGAATTAAGTTTCTACCCTGTTAATAATTGACAGTGATTATTCAATTTTAATATGAGTTTTGGTGGAGACATTTGAACCATAGTACTGTTTCTCACTGGGGTAAGCCTGGTGCTGTGGTCCCTGGCAAAGCTGGATGCTCACTTAACTCTACTTCCGCGTAAAAGGTGTCACTCCAGGCTGTGCTTCCCAGGCTTTGAATAAGGTAATGTGACAATGTCCTTTCTACCCTCTTCAGTACATCTTTTCTTATTTTTGTGCTTATACTCAAGTGCTGCAATCTCTCACCTAGATTCTTTGGCTCTTATATATTTCCTATATGAATAGTTGTTAAATAGATTTTTCTGCAAGAGGATGAAAGCTGAACTGTCTTATTCTACCATTTTGCTTACATCACTGCTTTAGAGATTTTTTTAAAAAAATTTTTTAGATGTTGATGGACCTTTATTTTTTTCATTTATTTATATGTGGTGCTGAGAATTGAACCCAATGCCTCACACATGGTAGGCAAGTGCTCTACCACTGAGCCACAACTCCAGCCCCCTGTAGTGATTTTTAAAGGGAAAGAAATGATGTTCTTGATAGAGATTATCATGATTTCTTTGGCAGCTCTTTAAAAAGCTATGTTTTTCTCACTTAGATGTAAATACTATCTTCTTCTTGTGCTTGTCTTCAGTGAATTAGAATGTGTGAAATAGAGAAAAGATTAAGTACTTTGGTTTATAAGAAATTCTTTTGATCAAGGCTTCTTGTTTTTTGAGTATTTGATGTGGTCTAGTATTGATATAATAATGTTGTATGTGGGACAACTGCAAACATCTCAGTAAATACTTAAATAAATGTGTCATGCATCTATGAGTTGTATGGGTGGTTCTGCTTCAGGCTATGCATCTCTAGATTGTCTTAGGTGAGTGTGATCCATCTGTCTCATTATGTGGCCCTGGTTATAATGATTGTGGTTAACTAGGTTATATTCTTATGATGATATCAGAAACAAGAGAAGGAATCCTAGTTAAGCAGCACATTTCAAGTTTCCCTTTGGACTAATGTTTGATAGCATGCATTGGCCAAAGCAAGTAAGATGATAGAGCTGAAAGAGCAAGGGACTAGAAGGTATGCTTGCATACCCTAAGTGCATACACATTGCATATGTATGGTTAAGACTTGAGTCAGTAATTTAGTATGACACAGTGTCCAACTTCTGTCATGCAATTATGGTTTTAGATACTTTCTGGAGGTTTGTGATGTTTTTCAGTTTTCATTTCCCCTCTTTTTCAGAGGGAAAATACCAGCCCTCCCTTGTTTGATGGTTCACAGATTGTAGATTTATAAAATAACAAAACTTTTTGTGAATTTAGAAAAATGGAAATGAGAGAACTTAGGAGAGGGATCTTAAATGAATCTTTTCTAATTCCTGTTTTACTTAAGTATTAGCAACATATAGTGCTATTTATTTATAAATGTAAATTTCTTATGGAATAAATATTCTGTAAATAAATATCTTTGCATAATCAGAGCCAGTGAAATTTTTTTGCACTTAGAAGTTTGAATTTTATTCTAAATCAGGTTAGTCTAATTTTGATTAGTTGAAATCATTAATTTTATGTTTAATACATAAAAGGGATGAGGAGACATTGATTTAATTTTCTGATTTATTTTACTTTGTAGTTTTTAAGAATGGGCATGATGTTTTCTACCTTTTTAGTTTCCATTCATGATGTTTTGTGAATGAAATTATGAATTATGTGTTAGGTTTGTTCAAACCCCTGCATTTAAAAATAATTCCAGATAGATCAAATTATTCCCTTAATTGTAAGGCTGTGGCTTGCAGAAGAAAAGCTTCCCAGTTTCTCTGCTTCTTGTATGAAAGATACTGTGTCCTTGATCTTTTGTGGGAGTTTAATTGGAAGAGTTAATCATTTGCTTTATGTTGTTAAGACTTTATGTCTGGGGTCAATATTTGTTAATCTAGTGTTATAAGTGAGTAGGTGACATACATCTTCAGCTCTGGCTAAAAAGTGGAAATGTAAGAAATGTAAAATTCTCAGAAAATAGGTAACTTTTTATTCTTTAATGGTATTGCTTATCTCTGTGGTAAGGGGATATTATAATAGTAACTATACTTTCAGTTGATTGAGTTTATGCACAGATGAATTGAGTATGTGATGAAATCTTATAGTAACATTGTGGTTATGTGGGTAATAATCTTTATGGAATTTGTTATAAGGCAAGAATTTGTCCTGATTGTTTGAAACTATTTGTGAAACTGCTTTGATACATAACTTTTTTTTTCTTCTTTAGCCCCTTTCCTATGTCATCCTAATCTATGGATACGCTATGGTGCCGTGGGATTTATCACAGTGGTAGCCCATCAAATAAGTACAGCTGATGTCTACTGTAAACTGATGCCTTATCTTGATCCATATATTACCCAACCAATAATACAGGTATACATGTTCTAATTTGGAGTCAATCTTCCTTACAAACTGTGTCTCTTAAAAGTTAAAAGACTAGACTGATTTCTTCTTCTTCTTTTAATTTTTAAACATTTAAGTTGGACTATAACATCTTCATACTCCTTTCAAGCTAGTTAATGTTCACGGACCAAGCAACCTTGATAGCTGAGAAAAGTTCAAGATAATATTATGTCACACATAATATAGTGTGCAGTAGTTCATGCTTTATTTTCTTTACATAATGTAAAAATATGTGTTCTTAAAGTGAAAAGTATAACTGATTTTAGTCAAGTTATCATTTATAATAAATTAGTATGTGTGTTGTCTCTCTCTTTCTCCCTCTCTTTTTACCAGCACTAACTGGTTCTGGTTTCTTTTTAAAAAACCTAATAATGATTCCCTTCCCCTCCTTCCAGCCTTATTGTGTCTGGTGATAAACTTTGAATCTGTCATTTATGTAAAGCCAATTTATTTGTTTATCAGTGTTTATATCGTTCATCTTGTTGGGCAGCTAACTATAAAAATAGATATTTAACTTGAATAGAATACTGAAGGATGAGTCTGGCTGTTAAAGCATCCTGCTTTTACTAAAACTCCATCTTCCATTTGGAAATTTACGTGTTTCTCTGGTTTGTTATGTTTTTATATCAGTGAGTCTTTCCTTTGGTTGAAAAAAGTGACATTGGATATACTCTGTCAAATAGGAATCTTTGGCTGTGCTGTGTCGTCAGTTTTATTTTCAGATTCATCCATTTCTGGGGATCATCATTCTTTATTTCATAGAGTTTGTAGAATTTTTTTTCAATTTGCATATATAAGAGAAATTTGTATATTTGGAAGTTGGTTAACACTACTAGTAAGTATGCCTTTTCATTTTGGATATTTATTTATGCTCTCTTGGAAATTAGGGATAGAGGTGCCTACTCCTTTTCATGAGTTATTCTATTTATTTTATTACTGTTTTATATTTTGAAGGCAGGGATCAGGAATAGAGAGTAAGATTATCCATTTGCTACATAAATCTTTCCTTTTTACAGTTTGGATTAGACAAAAGATAACCTTTAGTGCAAGTTTCCACTGACCAACTCACTAGCTAATTGAATAAATCTAAAAAAGATCCTTTTTGGTTAATGTTAGTAATGCTAATCATTTTTATTATATGCATCAACAAGGATTTTTTTTTAATTTTTAGTTGTAGATGGACACAATATATATATTTATTTATTTTTATGTGGTGCTGAGGATGGAACCCAGGGCCTCACGAGAGCAAGGCAAGCGCTCTACCACTCAGCTACAGCCCCAGCCCTGGAAAATATTCTTAGTGATAATAAAAGGAAGAATTTTATGATGTCTATGGAGAGAGCATATAAGAAATATTAATTAAGTGGTCGAATCTGTTGGGAAAATGTGGAAACTGAAGGGAAGACCTGTGGTTACTTATGATCTCTGGTTTAGCATTTATGTATTAGACCTCCGAACTGCAGGTGTTTTTTAGATCTAGAAAGTATTCTGTCATGTTTGGATCTAGAAAAGGTTCTTTTGACTTTCTGAAACATTTTGGCATGGATATTTATTATTAGTCTTTGAGCATGATAGACAGAGGTGTATTTCAGTGGTAATAGAGAAAAGTAAGAAATACCTTAACCCTTTAAAGCTCACTGCTATTCTTTTTTCTTTTGCAAATATTGCAAATGTTGATATCTTTCATTTTCTTAGAAAATAAATACCTGTATTAGCTTACACAGGTTGTATTTAACTGAATCTGAAAATAAGTATTTTTCACTGATTCTTTCTATTCTTCTAATGTAGATTGAAAGAAAACTTGTCCTGCTCAGTGTTTTAAAAGAGCCAGTAAGTCGTTCTATATTTGATTATGCTTTGAGATCTAAAGATATTAGTAGCTTGTTCAGACATCTTCACATGCGTCAGAAGAAACGAAATGGGTCTCTACCTGACTGCCCTCCACCTGAAGATCCTGCCATAGCACAGCTTCTGAAGAAATTGCTCTCACAGGTTGTATCACCTTTCTGAAATCTTTTTTTTTATGAAATACAAATTTAATAAAATATTGAAGCATTCACTTAAATATTAAAAATGTTTTTGATTAGGTTACATCATAACAAATGAAAATAAATATGGCAAATATGCATTTGCTTTGGTACCTATGCAGGTGACTATAAGGCATTGGGTTGAACTAAATAAAGAGTTATAGGAAAACTATTAAGTTTCTTTTGTGATTATTGGCTAAGTAAATGAGAAAGTAAAAATAACCTTAGATTTAAGTAATATTCTTGATTT
Organism: Spermophilus citellus; assembly: GCF_964194105.1. Lineage (NCBI taxonomy): Eukaryota > Metazoa > Chordata > Mammalia > Rodentia > Sciuridae > Spermophilus > Spermophilus citellus. The sequence continues at coordinate 28,794,096 of NC_138188.1, read as the reverse complement.
TGTTTTATATTTCACCAAAATATAATGAAATCCAGTTAGAAGAAACATTTTAAAACATATACACAATATGTAAAAATTTTGTTTCTTTTCGGTCCACTATTTTTATAAAGTTCTTACTGTATTCAAAAAACTGAAATAACTTGGATTTAGAGTATATCTTTTAATAAATTGCTACATCCAAGCCTGTGAGTTTGGATCAATTATCTCTTTCTTAGAACTAGGAAGTAATTTTTATATTTTACTTGGATTTGGTAATAAAGCTTTAGAAATATTAAGTCTATATTTAGCCTCCTCTTTTATGAGTGATGTGTGGGACCCAGAGAGTCAAGACAGGAATAAAAATGGTCAGAAGTAAGGCAGATACTGAGGAACTACGTTAATGATTATCTTTAATTCTGAAGAATGTTTATGGAAAGAATATTTGTCAGTCATCTCTTGTCTAACAAGAAAAGAAGATGAGAAAATGCATTCATTTTCTAACTAATTGTCTTGGGTGAAAGGAGGGAGCAAAAAGGAGCAGGTCTCATGGCCTTTCTTTTTTCTGCTATCTGCTGTTTTCCCAGGCATTCCCACTACTGCTCTTGTCTCCATGCTAGCCCTTGTTACTGAGTACCATGACAAAAGCACAACCATCCACTGGCTTCCATTCTTCTGAAATGTTGGGTGCTTGGTATATTTGTCATTTAGGCCTTCATTTGAGTGGACAAAAGAGGAACAAATAAACCTGTTTTATGTTGTTTCTGGTGATAATAACATTAGAAGATTCATAGCATTAGAAGATTCATAAACATTAGAAGACTATACTCTGTTCAAGGGACAGTCATTGCTAGTAGAAGGGAGAGCAGGTCAGAATCTCTGGGATCCTCAGAAGAAACAACAGCAGAGCAACACTAGCTTCCATTTTTGGGAAGACCTGCTGTAGTTGTGCATTTCATATTTTGTGACCTAAAAACAAACTTGAACAATTATTATCCCTGTATTATAGATGAAGAAACTGAGACACAAAGTAGTTAACTTGCCTGTGTTTGTGCAGTACAATAAGTTTCAAAATTGGCATTGGAACCTAAACCTGTCCAACTCCAAAGCACATGCTCCTACACTATTCCATGTTGTCTCTCATATAAGATAATCAGGACAGAAAGCTAAGATTGAGAAGCAAGCTTGGGTTTTGTACAGACTTAGGACGAAATTCATGTGTAGATCATGTCCTCCAGCCCCTTGCAGGACTTTTTTTTTTTTTAACTTCATCCTTTTTGGTATCTATACTACCTAAATTTCTTAGGATTACTAGCAGAGGCTTAGAGCCATAGGAGCCCTTGGAGATAGGAATTGAATTATTGTTCCTAATGTCAAGGCTGTACAGATAATTTTTTTTTCAGCTTTTGCAAGCAGTAGCTCTATTCATAGTTTTGTTTCTGTTTTGTTTTAACTTGGAGTTTTAACAGTTTTTTGGACAGCTGTGTACTTGAAGTATATATGGGTAACATAGGCTTTTCTATCCTTGCATTGTTCCTATAGGAAAATATGTTCAGAGTTCCAGTTAATAGACTTAAAATACACTTCTGGAACATCATTCTTATGGAAGTTGGACTCCAGATTCTCAGTAGGACTTACCATCAGGAGATGACACATGGCAGGGCTGATTTTAGTTAGAGCTCATCTACAATAGCTTCCTGTTTTATTTGTATCCATTTAATCAGGTGCTAATAAAGAATTCAGAGTGATTTCATTGCTTGTGTAAGAAAATAAAATTTTTAACTTTTTAATGGATTTTTAATTTTAGTAAATTTTGAGCAATATAAATACAAACATAGAATTGAAAAAGTATAAGAAGATATGTGATAAATGTAAGTTTTCCTCCATTCCCTGACCCTCAGCCATCAGTTTCTTTTTCTGTTGATGTGAATTTTATGTGTTGGGTGCTGAATACCTTTATATAGTGTTGAGTTTGTTCTCTCATACAATCACTGGGAATTAGTTTCATCCTTTTAAAAACCTTACTTTTAAGCTTTGTTAGGCCAGGTTTAGAGCAAGCTTTAGTTGGCCAGGTTAGCCCAGCTACTGACAGTCTTTGTGAGCACGATGCTCTGTGTATATTATATTCTTTCACTTCTGGCTGCTGAGAACATGGACTATTCCCAGCCCTGTGTTCTAGGAATCATTTGGCCTGCTGTTCTTTCCTGTTGCTCTTTTTCTTCTCAGGTATCTTCATCACACACATATAGTTTTTGAAGCTCTCGCTCTGGGCAGATCCCTCTTCATTTCTCTGCCCCACAAATTTTAGCTTTCGTGGCATTCTTGAAGTCTGACCTGTCTCTTGAACCAGCTGTTTTGTACTCTTAATTTCTTTCCCAGGGCCATGGCTTGGAAACACTCCAGGCAGTATTCTGGAACAGTAATGGGACTCACCTTTATCTTGGAGATGCAGCCCTATTTTCCCATGCCATGAAATGTTGTTTCATATTTTTGTCCAGTTTTAAAGTTGTTTAAAGTGAGAAAGTAAATCTGGTCCCTGTTACTCCATCATGACTAGAAGCAGAAGTCTGTGGGTTGTTTATGGGCTTGTAGTAGTAGTGCTCTGTAACTTGGGCTTAATCTCAGATAGAACAAACTCTCTTGGCTTTATTTCTTATTCAAGATTGACTTAGCTCTCCTTGGTCCTTTACATTTTCATATATATTTTCCATATGATATTTCATATCAGCTCTGTTGGTATATTGTTGATATTTCATTGAATTTATAGGAAAAAAATTAACATCTTGGCAGTATTGATTTTTTTCAGTTCCTAAACATGGTATATGTTTTCATATTACTAGGTCTTATTTAATTGGTCTCAGTAATGATGTATGTCTTATTTTTGTAAAGTTTTATACATCTTTTATTATAAATCTTTGGGTGTTTGATTTTTTTTTAAACTGGCATTTTTTTGTTTATAGTTGGCATATGAAAAATTTTTTATACAGACCTTACATCCAGCAAACTCATAAAACTTATTAGTTCTAATAGTTTGCTTATTTATTTCTTTTGAGTGTAACTTCTTAGTCACATAGTGTGTGAATATTCGTTTTTTCCAATTTAATGATTTTATTTGCCTTCTTTAAGTCACTGAGGAGATCTTTAATAGTATTAAACAGAATTGATGATAGTAGACATCCATGTTTCTCATCTCAGAGGGAAAGCTCTCAACATTATGCCAGTTAATGTGATTTTGCTACCGATTTAACTTTTTAAATTATTTGTTTATTTATTTGCTTATTTATTTGGTACTGGAAATTGAACTGTCATGCTCTCCTACTGAGCAATACCCTAGCCCTTCTTTAAAATTTTGAGATGGGTGTTGCTGCATTGCTGAGGCTAACCTCAAACTTGCAATCTTCCTGCCTCAGCCTCCAGGTCACTGGGATTATAGGCATGCACCATCATGACATGTTTTTTTGTTTTTTGTTTTATCTGTTTTGGTACCTGGGATTGAACCACGGTTTCTTAACTACTGATCCATATCCCCAGTCCTTTATTAATTTTTTTTTTTAATTTTGAGACAGTGTCTTTTTAAATTGCTTAGGACCTTGCTAAGTTGCTGAGGCTACCTTTGAACTTGCAAACTTCCTGCCTCAGCCTCCCAAGTCACTGTGTCAAATGTCTTTTTTAAATATACTGAGAGTATTGTATGGGTTTTCTCTTGTATTAATGTGCTAATATTTGGAATAAACATAATTGTGTCATAGTGTGTGTGTGTATATATATGATTTTATTTTTATTATACAAATTATAAATAATAACTATATAATTATGTAAAATGTTTTCATGTATATTGGATTTACTTTGCTGATACTTTATTAAGTATTTGTATATTTAGGGTCATGGACAACTTTATCCTATAGTTTTCCTTTCTTAAAATATTCTCTCCCCTCCCTCCAGTATTGGGGTTTGAATTCTGGGGTGCTCTGCCACTGAGCTTTATCCCCAGCCCTTTTTATTTATTAATTTGAGATGGGTTCTTGCTAAGTTGAACGGGCTGACCGCAAACTTGTATTCCTCTTCCCTCAGCCTCCTGAGTTGCTGGGATTATGTTGTGTGCCATTGCATCTGCCTCTTTCTTGAAATATTCTTGTCTGCTGCTTCCCTCTCCTCTCCCAATGGTACATTACTAACATTTTTCATTAAGATATAATTCACATACCATGCTTTTATGGTACACAATTCGTCGGTGTTTTAGTGTATTCACACAGTTGTGCAACCATCACCACTGTTAAATTCCAGAATATTTTCATCATCCCCAAAAGAAACCCCATGCCCGTTAATCCTCATTCCACGTTCTCCCCTCCCACTCTGCCCCTGAGAACCATTAATCTGCTTTCTGTCTCTATGGATTTAATTATTCTGGACATTTCAAATATGATCATACAACATTTGTTGTTTATGTCTGGCTTGTTTCAGTGGTCTTATGTTTTCAAGGTTCCTCTATATTGTCACATGTATCAGTACTTCATTTCTTTTTATGGGTCCTACCTTTTGTTGACTAAAACACAGACTGACAAAAAGAGTAGAACTCACTATACCTGTAAGCTTGTCCTCTTGACCAGAATTTTAGGAGGAGAAGTAAAAAGCAACTAGAATGGTGGGTTAATACTTGTTAAAAATTGGTCAAGGATTCCTTTATGATTATTATGCTTAAATATAATCTTATCCCATAATCTTAACTTTCTGTCCTTTCTAGGATTGGTTTGTGCCACACTGTGCAAATGAATTGTGAATATTGCTTTAAACCATAGTGGGATTGTAGCTAGAGGCCTTAGGGAAACTGCTGTTTTATTACATGATGTATTTTATTTTATTTATTTGTATAATAAAGATATACTATGGAATTCTGTGGATGGTTGGAAAGAAGAAAATGCAGAATAGCCACATTTACCTGAATATTTAACTTGTTTATTGAATTAATTATTTAGATTATTAGTGTTTCTAGTCTACCCCTTTCTTAATATCTTTGGTGGATTAGTGCATTAAAATTTCCCTATAACCTTACAATGTGGTTGTAGGTAATTATCTGTACTTTGTAGATAGAGGTACAGAGAAATAGAGAAATTTCCAAAAATGTTACATTTGCAGATTAATGGTACTAGAATTTGAATGCAGGCATTCTGACCATAGCTATTATGTAGGATGGTCCTGGGTATGATGCTAGCATTAGTATTCAGCCAGAATTTCTGTCACTTCCTAATGTAGAATGCTTTAGATATCAGAATGCCTTCACCTACAGTCTTTCTCTCTCTCTCTCTCTCTCTCAAGGGCACTCAACCACTAAGCCACATCCTCAGCCCTAGTTTTGTATTTTACTTAGAGTCAAGGTTCTCACTTAGGGTGCTAAGCACCTTACCATTGCTGAGGCTGACTTTGAACTTGCAATCCTCCTGACTCAGCCCCCTGAGCCACTGGGATTACAGGTGTGTGCCACTGCGCCTGGTTCATTTAGTATTCTCAATACAAACAGGAGCAAGGTTGAAGTGATACACTTTCTTTTGCTTCATATTGTATGTTCATAATTTTTGTTTAGATAATAAATGTTTGATTATTCAACAGTTACAATTTTAAAGATTTACTGGACATCAAACTTTGTGTAAAGTTCTTTGAAAATGTCAAGGATGAATTTTTTTATTGTTTTTTTTAGTTATACATGACAATAGAATACTATGACATAATTATAAAAGCATGGAATATAATTTGTCCTAATTCAATTTCCAATATTTCCTCTTCGCCTTGCTTCCTCCCACCGCCTATTTTCTTCCCTCTACTCGACTGATTTTTTTTTTTTAATTAGTGCCTTGTGGAAGTACATGATGGTGAGATTCACTATGGTATATTCATGTATATACATAGGAGGGTTAGATCAGATTCATTTCACTGACTTTATCTCATTCGTCCCACCTTCCTTTCATTCTCCTTTGTCTATTCCTTCTGATATTTCTTCTTTTCTTTTTCTTTTTTTTAGTCCCCCTGCCCTTTGTTTTGGATTATCATATCAGAGAAAACATTTGACATTTGAATTTTGGAGACTGGCTTATTTTACTTAGCATAGCTTCCAGTTCCATCAAGAATGATATTTGCTGCCATTTAGGAAAAAAGCTAAGATATAAATTATGATACAAAGTAGACAGTGCCCTAAAAGAGAGTTGTGGGAGATTCCAATAGAGATATATTGTTCATTATTAATACTTTTTCTCTTTTGTTTGCTTACATCATTTCAAGATTCTGATTCTTTTTATATTAAATTGGGTGGTTGATGCTTCCTTTGTTAGTCATTCTGAGTCCTGTTGTTACGACTCTTGAAAATAACCTGAAATGTATGGTTTTATTTGGTTTAGGGAATGACAGAGGAAGAGGAAGACAAACTTCTGGCACTGAAAGACTTCATGATGAAATCTAATAGAGCAAAAGCAAATATAATAGACCAGAGCCATCTTCATGATAGTAGTCAGAAAGGTGTAATTGACTTGGCAGCTTTAGGGATAACTGGGAGACAAGTTGATCTTGTTAAAACCAAACAAGAACCAGATGACAAACGGGGTTAGTACATTTGTTTATGTTTGTCTTACTACTTTATCTTGTTAGTATATAAAAGTTGTTTTTAGCTAATTAATAATAGAATAAAAGCCCCATTTTCCAGATAGAGAACTTTCAAATATAGTGGCTCCATTACTTAGTAGGGAGATGCTGGGGAGGAAACAAGAGGAAATGAACTCACAGTTAAAAGATTAAGTGACCTGTCCAATCACAGTGGGGCCTTCCAAAGTTATACTTTTATAAAGTAATGTTGCCTCTGTGGAAGTGTGTGATTGAAGGTGAAATTCTATTTTTTAATCCTTTAACCACCAATTTACAGCCAGTAGTCTATGTAAAAAGAAGTAAAGTTTTCTACTTTGTTATTAGTAAGTGATGCCCAGTGAATTAAAAAGGACAGCTTTGTTATTAACAATGAAATAAGAAGAGTAGAGACCAGAGAATCATTAGTCATTTGAAGTTTTTAAATTTGGAACTTATAGATCTTAATGACATTGACATTGATTGTATGAAGTTTGTAAGATTTTGTGCATATTCATTTCACTGATACATTGACTACCAAGTACATGCTTTTAAAATTTCTTCTGTTCTAGTATCAGATTTTGAGGATAGCAAATGAATTATATTGAAATGAAACTCTAGTTGCCAAATTTAGGATGAAGTATTTGTATATTAATGATTTACATCTGTAATGTATAAATAACTCATAAAAATTAATAAGAAAGCAAGTACCCCAAAACAAAAAGGGTGAAGGATTTAAGCAGACAAGTGATAGAACTGAAAGGCATACATATGAAATGGTAAATAATAAAGTACAAGCAGATTAAAACAGTGAGATGCTCCTTTCTCTTCCTGTGTAATTGGCATAGACCAATGATACCCCAGTGTTAGCAAAATTATAGGGAAGTAAGCATTTTCATATACTTGTTGAAATTATAAATTGAATATATTCTTATTAGAAGGCATTTTAATGTTAGCTGCTGTAATTTAAAATGTCTTTCCTATTTGACTTGTTTTCAGTTCTGAAAACTTATCCTAAGAAATACTGACAGGCATGTGAAGAAACATATATAAATAAGACTTCATAGAGAAAGAAAAAGGAAGTAATATAAATATCTGTTAATAGAGGAAATGGTCAAGTTAATGTTCAAAGCATTTAGTTAAGGAGGGGAAAAGGCATGTTTTCCAACAGTATGTATTCTGTTTTTACTAAATAATATGGATAGTATATTTTTAAACTATAAAGTATCTGAGGTCCTGTTAGGACTTTGCATCAGGATATTGGAATTCTGGGGAGCAATTCACAATATACTTTGGTAATGCTAGAACTTTGTATTAATATATTTTTTATAATTGGATAAAGATAAAAATAAAGGGTTTCTCATCTGTAGACAGGAGCTAGCTACATAGCAATTGATTTTTTAATTTCTTCCATTTTTTTTGTTTATATTTCCCACATCACTGATATGGGAGTAGAGAGGGCATGTACTGCATTGTGGTCAGTGACATGAAAAAGTTGTTTTTATTATTGTTTCTTTAGATAAAGTGGTTACTTTGAAATTGAGCTAGCTTTGGGAAACTAGAAATAATTAGGACTAATTATTCACAATCTTGAAAGCTCATTTGTTCCATCTGTTCTGGAGATGAAGGGAGATTTAATGAGTTGAAACACATATCTGAGTGAAGTGGAGATCCAAAAGAACAGATAGGATATGAAGTCCATTGCTGCCTTCCTTCCAAAATAAAAGGAGGGGTATATAGTAAAAACCCATTTTAGTTTTAAAGGCCACCTTCAGACAAAACTATTATGAATATATTTTCATAGCTAGAAAACATGTAAAACAAGACTCAAATGTAAATGAGGAATGGAAAAGCATGTTTGGATCACTGGAACCAGCGAACATCCCACAAACCCTGCCTAAAGGAAGTGACCAGGAAGTGATTCAGACTGGGAAGCCTCCAGGACGATCTGAGTCCTCTGCAGGCATTTGTGTCCCTTTGTCAACTTCTCCACAGGTAACTGTCACCTAGGTAGAAGTTTTGGTTATTTCTTTGAATTCTGTTTTGCTATTTTTGATGTTTAAAGTCTGTGTACTTTACTGGAAAAATCAATGTGGTGGGCTGTAGTTGTAGCTCAGTGGTAGAGAGCTTGCCTAGTATGTGTGAGGCACTGAGTTCGAGCCTCAGCACCACATAAAAATAGATAATAAAAAAGATATTGTCCTTCTACAACTAAAAAATTAAGAAAATCAATGTGGTGACTTGTTCTGTAGGGAGGACTTACTTCTTTCTAAGATGGGTTCACTAATTTTAAGCCAAGGAGGAATCTAGTTAGTAAAATCATCAAAAAGGTCTCATTTAAGAGTTTTTGACAGAGAGATTATGGATGTGTCTCATGGTAGAATGCTTGCCTAGCTTGCATGAGGCCCTGGGTTTAATTCCCGGCACTGAAAAAAATAAATGAACATAAAAGATGTTATGAACTGTGATTACAGTTTGGCTACAGTTTAATTAGTTCGTAATATAAAGCAACTCTTCCCTAGCCAATCATATTTTAAGTGAAAAATATCCATTGAAACAGACTGATAAATTGAAATTCCATATCTTATTTTAATTTAGATCACTAAAAATTTTTGTCTAATGTTATTTTTGTGCTAAAATATGTTTTAATATAATGGAGAGGTTTAGAAATATAGCATTTGAAAACAAAAAGAAATGTAGCATTTGTAGTTAACTGTAGGTTTTCATTGAAAAAAGTGTATTTAAATGGATTTTAAAATTGGTATATTAGCAAGAATAAAAAGTTGGTATAACACAGTTATAGAACATTGGTCCATTTTTATCATCACATATACTTGACTTAGGACATAAATACATATAATTCTATTTATTTTGCAGGTTTCAGAAGTAACGAATGTCCAAAATAAAAAACCAGTAATACAGGTTTTAAGTAGTACAGTTTTACCATCAACCTACCAGATTCGGATCACAACTTGTAAGACTGAACTTCAGCAGCTCATACAACAAAAGCGGGAGCAGTGCAATGCTGAGAGGATAGCTAAGCAGATGATGGAAAATGCTGAATGGGAAAGTAAACCACCACCACCTGGTAAAAGTTCCAGCCTGGGTGCCTAATCTTAGAATGTAGTGGAGGAAGCTGATACAGGTTGAGTGTCCCTAATCTGAAAATCCAAAATCTTAAACTCAGATTTAGGATTTTGGATCATTTCTTCTCATGAATTTTTCATGAGAGGTGCTCACATATACTTCCAAAATCTGAAACACTTCTACTCCCAAGCATTTCAGATAAAAGATATTTAACATATACTTTATCAGACAACATGTACTTTATACTTGACAAAGAAAGTAAGGGTAAAGCTATCACTTGGGAAACCCAGAGAAATAAACAATTAGTAAGAAATCTTAAAGTCATTATTTGTGGGGTTTGGATCTTTTTAGCTCTGAGTACAACTTGCAGTGTCATATTTTTGGCCAGTCAGTAATTTAGCTCAATTGTGTTTATTTTCCCCATTTATAGTACCAGGTTTTTACCTTCCTAGTTTCATGCTGCTTTCTCATTGAATGTCAGGCTTTTTGGAGTAAACTGCTTTTGAATTCTGGAGAGTTTAACATTTTCATCTATTAATATTCTACAAGAAAAAGGTATAACATTTAGAAAATTGTTTTAAAAAGAAAACATATAGACCCCCCACTTAGCAATTATTAACATTCAGATTTTGGGAAAATACTTCCTATATTCTGAGCTCTAAAAGAAATTTAGAAATAAGATGAAAATGTGGCTCAGCCATGTTAACAGTCACGCCCCATATAATGTGGCAGAGTTACTCTTCATTATTTGATTTGTAGATTTAAAAAATGATTTTCTGAATTTACATCTTAATGAAAATTTAATTGGAAAACTCTCAGAAGAAGTGCGTAGTATGCTTATGTGTAGACTTTTAAAAATTATGAATTCTTACAAGCTTTTCATGTGGATCAGGGAAGATTCTGGTTGAGGTTAGTGATTTAAAGATTTAGAAAATAAAATTTTTAATTGGTAAACATCATCTCTAATCATAAATATTCTAATTAAAATAAATATTCTGGAATATTTAAGCTATTTCTATGATGTAAGTCAATATTATTTACCAGCCCAGCTAAAAAAACGGAAAAAAGACCATAAACAATTTACATTTATGATATAATCTGTCTTTATAAGTGGAGTTAAGTTGTACATTTTATTTGGTAACCAGAGAAAATATGTCAAATTTTGTGGCTTAAGAAATGTACAGTGACTATTGTGTTGGGATCTTAGTTTTTTCTTTCCACACCTGAGCAGTTGTATGAAATTGATTTTCTCTAAAGGGAAATGTTCATCCTAGGCTGGCAAGTTATCTAGACTTTATTACCAAGTGTTTTTTGGTTACTTTCAAATTTAGTTATATTCTTCTTAAAAATCACATTCACCTGTTCCCACACAAATGACCATTGAGGTTCAAGGGGAAAACATTTTGGTTTTTAATCTTAAATTACATCAGATTTGGCAATAGTCTTGGTTTCATTTTTGTTTCTTGGTGAAAAGAAATGATTTCTAAAATAACATTGTTGTCACTTAGGCATGTTGTTGACACTCCGTACAGTATGATCTTCAGCATAGCTTTCTGTTTTATTTTAAAATAAATAATATTGAACATTATGGAATGTTATATTTGATACAAAAAATGGTTAATGATCAAACATTGAAGATAGTCATGCAGGGAGGGACCTATGCTAGGTACTGCAACTGTTTCGGAATGGTAAGACATGGTTTCTAGCCTCAGGGAATTTATAGTTTGGTAGACAAAATTAATCAACTCCAGAGGAATATATAAATAATGTAGAAAGTTATAGATGTCATGAAGTAAGTACTGTAAAGACCATAAACATTTTGAGGCTATAATTTATAATACTATTTATATTTATATCATAGAATACAAGATTTATGGAATACAAGATTGCAGGTGGAGAGGAATCAGCCAGCATTGGGATGTTTACTGTACTGTAGGGACAGTGCTGGACTCTTAAATATATCTTGTTTATTCATATTTCTACCCTTTGGGTTAAGTAATAAACCTCTCATTTTACATTTGAGGAAATTAAAAGTTCAATGAGTTTTAAGTAGCCGAAGGTCACACAGTTAAGGTATGGTGGAATGAAGTTTTCGAGACTTTGATGCTTAGGCCACTTCTTCTCCTGTGCCTCCTGTGCTGTAGGCTGAGAAAATCATTTCCCCATGTTACTGGATCAGAATTCAGTGTTTTTAGGAGTAGTAAATGACTGTTGTGCTCTCTCAGATTCTGGAAAATGACTATCTGTCATAGTTCAGTAGACCACTCTATATTGGCTAGCTATCAGTACCCTTTAAGTTCTTAAGCTGATTCTTGGTCACTATAGCTCAGAGTAAGGGGAAAATTGTGTTTGTAAACTACAATTTAAGTTATACTCCTTTGCTTTTTCTTAGGGTGGCGTCCTAAAGGGCTACTAGTTGCACATCTTCATGAGCACAAATCTGCTGTGAATCGAATTAGAGTCTCTGATGAACACTCACTTTTTGCAACATGTTCAAATGATGGCACAGTGAAAATCTGGAACAGTCAAAAAATGGAGGGGAAGACCACTACTACTAGGTAACCATATGATCAGGAAAAATCAGTTTATTCATTCAAATCAGTAGATACTTATTGAGTGTTTACTCTGTAATTAGCACTGTTTTAGGAGCCAGGGCTATGTCATTGCTAGATGGGCAAAAATCATACTTCTGTGGGGTTTACCTTCTAGTGAAAGATGACAGTCAGTAAAAAATATAAATAAGTAAAATATTGTGTTAGATGGTTAAAAAAATGTTATGGAGGAAAAATACAGTAGGAAAGGGAAAAGGGAATGTGATGGGGTGGGATAGATAGAATTTTAAATAAATTGCCAGAGAATGCCTCACAGAGAAAAAATGACATTAGAGGAAAGCCTTGAAAAAAGTAAGGGGAAGAGCTATGAGGATAACTTGGGGAAAAATGTTCTAAGCAGAGGAAACAGTAATTTCTGTGGGCCTGAGGGAGAAACATTTGGGGTGTGTGCAAGATAGCAGAAAGGCCTGTGTAGCTGAAATAGAGCAAGGAAGAGGAAGAGGTGGTGGGTAAGGCCAAATTAAATAGGGTCTTGCAGGCTGTTGTAAATGTTGTGAGCAGAGGAAAGACATGATCTATGTTAGATGTCAGCACAGTTACTCTGACTGTTGTGTTAAGAATGGATTGGTATAGGGACTGGGGTTGTAGCTCAGTGGTAGAGTGCTCGCCTTGCACGTACAAGGGGTTTGATCCTCTGCACCACATAAAAATAAATAAAATAAAGGTATTCTGTCCAACTATAGGGAAAAAAAAAAAGAATGGATTGGTGTATATATACAATGGAATATTTTTCTTTTTATTTATTTCTTACATACATGACAATAGTGGAATGCATTACATTCATAATTATCATTCACAGCACAATTTTTCATAACTGTATAAAAAGTATATTCACGCCAAATTATGCCATTATATATGCGCTCTCTCTCTCTTTTTTTTTTGCATCACAATTCTTAATACACCTTTATACCACAGTTTATCATATCTCTGTATATAAGGTATGTTGACACCAAATTCACATCTTCATACATGTATTTTTGGAATATTACTCAACCATAAAGAAGAATGAAATATGGCATTTGCCACTAAATGGTTGGAAATAAAGAATATCATGCTAAATGAAATAAACCAGTCCCCAAAAACCAAAGGCACAGTGTTCTCTCTGATATGTAGATGTGAACCCACAACAAGGAGAGGGAAGATTAGAAGTTCACAAAAGAGAATGAAGGGAAGGGAGGGGGGATGACAATAGGAAAGACAGTATAATGAGTCGGACATGTCTTTCCTATCCTCATATATAAATACACTACTAATGTAACTCCATATCATGTACAACCACAATAATGTGATCCTAATTGGAACAAGTTATACTTTTTCTATGTATATATAATATTTCAAAATATACTCTACTGTCATATATATAAAAAAAAGAATAGATTGAAGAAGGGCAGTATAAAAGCAGATAGGAGTCTATATATTAGTAAAGCAGAAGAAGGTAGCCTGGGTCAGGGTAGTAGCAGTGTAGCTAGTAGGTAATTCAGATTCAGATTCTGAATATTTTTGAATGGTAGAGCTGTCACAGTTTGCTGAAGAGATTAGATGGTGTATGCAAGAGAAAAGTAAAAAACTGATGGAATAGCCAGTTAGGAAAACAAATACTGTACCATTGTTCCACTGCTATAGACAAGGAGATAATTTATGACTTGAAATTCTTAAGACTAAATATGTACAATATAATTTAGATACATATGATTATTGTAATTATTTTAGATTTGTACAACTTTATAGTTATATACCTCCTTGTTTTACAGTCTGTCTCCACTCTCTTCTCCCTCTGTCTGTGTCTTACAGTTCCACTGTATTCTTATTTGTTTTTTGTATAGTTTGTTCCAAAAAGAAAGCTACTAGAAATCAGAATTGAATTGTGTTTACATTAAAAGGATGTGGGGAATCTCTGGTGTTTTCGTAATCAGTTCATTGACCGTAATTAATCATAAAATCAACAAACAACAAAATATCCTTGATAATTAAAATAATTTTAAAATTTTATTATGTACCAGCCTGATAAAATTTTGTGCTGATTGGGTGTTTTTTAAAAAAGAATTCTGTGTTTTTGCACTATGATTTAATTTTTATATGTATTATATCTTGGTCAGAACATAAATTAAAAGTCAATAAAAGAATCCTTAAGTCTATTTAGCATTTTTAAATTAACATTTTATTATGAAATTATCAAACTTGGAAGAAAAGTTGAAAGTATTTCATGGTACTTGCCACTCAAATTCTTTAGTTAATAATTTTACTGTATTTGTTGTGTCTTTTACCTGTTCATCTACCTCTTATAAGTCCTGTTTTTTTTTTTTTTGGTGCTGGGAATTGAACCCAGGGCCTCAATGCATGTCAAGCATGCACTTTACCACAGAGCTACACTTTTATTTTTATGATTTCAGCGCATTGCAGGCATTAGTATATGCCCTCTAAAAACTTCAGTATGTATATTATTAACGAGAATTTAATATTTATGTGTATTTTTCTGATATGAAATATATATACAATAGTATATAATATGATATAATGTATATACAATAGTATATATATATACTTAATAAAGTATACAGATCTTAAGTGAACCATTTCATGAATTCACACAAACACATATATGTCTACAACTGCACCCCTCTCAAGATACAGACTGTAACCATCATACCAGGATGTTCCCTTATGTCTTTTTCCCATTAAATCCCTTCATGTAACAATTCTTTTACTTTTTTTCCCTAATCACTATTAGCATTTTGATTAACATTTTAAACACTTACTCTGATAATTGTTTTCCAGATGGTTCTTTGCTATTATCATCAGTTATGTTAATTGTCCCTTTTATTAGGAGGATAAGTTTAATTAACATAAGTAAATTTCTCAAAAATGAACTTGGAATCATGTTTACATTACAAAAACACTTCTTGTTAATTTCCAAATGATTTTCATCAGAATCATGCCTTCTGTATCCTAGTGTCATATGTTAGGCAGTAGTATTCCAGTGTCAACATTTCAGACAGTTGGTATCTCCAAAATTTTGGCAATTGAGCCTACTTTATAGTCTTTGGGAAGTTTGTACTGTGATTAGGAGATGGATCTCTTCTGGAAACAGTTGTTCTCTTACTTTGATGTAACACTTGCTGTCTTGTTGTGAATGCACTGTGCCTTGTTTTGGAGGGGCTACATCCAAGTTCCAGGGTAGAGAAGAGGGCAAGGGAACAGAATGTATTATTTTCACCAGATGCCTTCATGGACTCGTGAGGGAGGAGGATATAATCATTATTGCCTTAGCCAAACACAGAGCAGCTGGTGGTAGAAAAGACTGGTGAAACTAATGTACTTTTTTGTTACTAGTATGTTATGACTACTGATACCCCTCCTAGCGTGGAGGGGAGTGCATTGTTTGGCTAACTCTTCATTCCCAGCCCTAACTTTTTCATTGAATTACGATTGCTTATTTATACTACTTGGATCTTAGTTCTGTCCTTATTTGAGTTGAACTTTCAGTTTGTTTTATAGGGACTAATTCTTGAAAAATTGCTATTCTTTAAAAATTTGCACAGATTTTTCAACAGATTTTTTAGTATTCTAAATTATATTTTCCATGTATTTTTCTTGTACTATCTTATCTCTGGCTCATTTTAGCTTCTCAGTTGTAGGGGAGATTGATGAATTTGGTAATTATTGAAATTGAAGTTATGCTACAATATTTAAGAGGAGTTTTGACAGAGTAAAGAGTTAGAACAATATAAAGGGTGCACAAGGAAGATGTCAGTGTTAGGGTTAGGGTCACATATATTGGAGTCATTGATAGTATTGAAAGTCAAAGTTTTTGAGTGGTATGGCTACTCTGAAGGGAAGAGTAATGAGGCTTGAACCTGAGAAAATTGAATTTTGGGGTTAGGAGCAGAGGGGCCAGAAAAGAATAGAGAAGAAGTTATTTGTGTTACAACATGAACTACATCAGAAGAGAAAATTTTAAGAAATGGACTCTTAGGCCTCTCTCAAATGCAATAGAAAAGCTAAGTGGCATAACATCCTAGTAAGAATATCTGGGTCTTCTTACATGGTGCCCCCGGTGGAATACAATTGATGACATCTTCCTTGGAGGGCTTTTGGACAACATACATGATACTTCTTTATGATGTACATATCCTAAGGAAATGTAAGTATAAACCCAGATGTTAGTTTTAAGATTATTAGATTGCCTACTTTTAATAGTAAAAAACTAGAAACAAACTAAAGATTCAGCAGTGGGGATAAAATGGGGCAAATAAGTGATGATGCATCTGTAAAACTGATATGGAAATAAAATATTTCATAGGAAAGATATTGAAATATTATATAAAAAAAATTAAGAGTACATAAAGTTTCTGTTTCTGAAATGGTAGAAAGGATCTTCAAATATTGCTCCTCCATAAAAGCAATAAGAACACTGGCAAAAAATTGAGAAAGTCAGTTTTCTTAGAACTCTAGAAATGAAGTCTCACAATCCCAAGAGTGTTTAACCAAGAAAAATAATAAGAACAGTGAGCCATGTGCTGTTTAGCTTAATTTCACCCCCCTCTACCCAACTTTGTGGTAGTCTTGAAAACAAATAGTTTCATAACTATGGTTGCCATGGAAAGTAGCCCCTTCATATCCACTTGAGGGCTCACAATGGCTTTGGAACTCTCCAAAAGCCTCATCCCCAGATAATTGTTGCTATTTAGCTTCTTTGTTCTGTGAAAAGCCCCTTTTGACTTCTCTCACACCTGTTGTTTGAGAAAAACCTCTTCACAGGGCATTTGTTGAAAATAATCTGCATTGCCAGGCATGGTAGCACATTGATGTAATCCTAGTGTCTCAGGAGGCTTGGACAGTAGGATTGCAAGTTCGAGGCCAGCCTCAGCAATGTAGCAAGACCCTCAACAATTTACTGAGACCATCTCAAAATGAAAGATAAAAAGACTGGGATCTAGCATAGAACACAGTGGTAAAGCACTCCTGGATTCAATCCCCAGTACCAAAGGGGAGATAAAAAAGATAAAACAGAAAATAATCAGCAATGGCAGTGACCTAAGGTAACATTACTCAATGGACATAACAAGAGGCTGACAAAAAGTCAGTAAGTAAGATGTCCCTAGGGGTCTTTGAAAAGTTTTGATATATTCTTGGCCATATGTATGTGCAGGGTTGCAAACATGCCTAGGAGATAATTAAAAAGACTAAATTCTCACCTCTGGTTGACTTTGAAATTCAGGAAATAAGGCAGGAAATGAAGGCTAATATAGAGTTGTAAAACATTTCATGGGTTGTAGAAGATGAGCCCAGATGGAAAACTCTCACTTAATGGCTCAAGGCATTTAAGGCAATGCCTATTCAGTTATTAGACAACCATTAAGCTTACTGAACAGTGACCTCATTATTCACACTATGAAGAATACAAACTTTACAAAATTAACCCAAAGAACATTAAACAGACAACAATGGAATCATTATGTTAATTTTGAATGTCCAGTTTGAATAAAATAATTAGAAACCATGTGAAGAAGCAGGAAGGATGAAATATACATAGGAAAAAAAGGTAATCAGTGCAAACTTGTATCTCAATATTCCCAGACATTGGATTTGCTAGACATAGACTTTAAATAAACTGTTATAATTATATTCAAAGAACTAAAAGAAACCTTGTTTATGTTTAAAGAATTAAAAGGGGGGTTGGGAATGTAGCATGTAGTAGAGCACTTGCTTACCATGCACTGGGCCTTGGGTTTCATTTTCAGCATTGTAAGGAGTAAAGTTGGAAAATAAAAAAGGAGAGCATGAAAACAATATCTTGCCAAAAGATAGTATCAATAAAAAGAAATGGTAAGTAACCAAGTATAAATTCTGGAGTTGAAAAGTATAATAAATAAAATAAAAACTTCATTGGGCAGGCTCTACCACGGATTTCATCTGACAAGAGAAAAAAAATTCAGAGAATTTGAAGATAAAACAATTGACATTATCCAGCCAGAGTTACAAAGAAAAGGACAAATGAACAGAGCCTTAAAAACTTGTAGAGCACCATCAGTCATTCCAGTGTGTACATAGTTAACAGTTGTCGTTTGGTATCTGTGGGGGATTAGTTTCTGGACCCTCTGTGGATACCAAAGGCCGCAGATGCTCAAGTCATTTATATAAAATGGCATAGGATTTGCATATACATTGTCATGTCCTCCTATATATCTTAAATCATCTCTAGATTTACTTATATCTAATACGATGTATAGACTATATAATAAATAGATTCTATATTGTTTAGGGAATAATGACAAGATAAAATGTATATGCTCAATGTAGACATAAATTTTTTTTTCCTGAATAATTTTTACTATGATCGGTTGGATCCACAAATGTAGAACCCATGTATACAGACTATTCTGTTGATATCTATTAGATCAGATTAGTTTGTAGTGTTGTTCAAGTGTTCTGTTTCTTTGTTCATTTTTTGCCTACGTGTTCTATCTATAGTCAGGTATTAAAGTCTCCTACTCTTATGGTCAGATTGTCTGTTTTTACTGACTATATTTGAAGTATTAGCTGAAAACTCCCCAAATCTGATAGAAAACATGAATGTGTATATCTAATAATTCAGTGAACTTCAAGTAGGATAAAATGAAAGGAGATCTACTATCTGGACACATCATAAGCAACTATTTGAAAGACAAAGAATCTTGAAAGCAGTAAGAGAAAAGTGTCTCATTGCCTCCAAAAGATTAACAAATGATTTTTCACTGGAAGTGACAGAGGCCAGAAGTCAGTGAATGTGTATGACATATTTAGAATGTTAAAAGGAAGACTGTCAGTTAGTAATAAATATCTAGTAAAGTTGTCCTTCAGAAACAAAGGAGAAATGAAGATACTTCAAGATAAATTGAAAACAAGAAATTTATTGCTAGCATATTTTCCCTACAAGAAATACTAAAAGGAGTCCTTGGTACTGAAATGGAAGGACATGAGATAGTAACTTGAATTCTTATGAAGAAATAAAGGGAAATAGTAAAGGTAAAACAGAAGTAAATATATAAAGAAAGTATGAATCACATATAAGGTATGATTTACATCTGACATTTTGCTTTGTCTTTGTCTTATGTGTTTTTGTTTCTGTTTTTTTTTTAATTTTCTATATGCTTTTTTTTTTTGAATTTTTAATATTTATTTTTTAGTTCTCGGCGGACACAACATCTTTGTTGGTATGTGGTGCTGAGGATCGAACCCAGGCCGCACGCATGCCAGGCGAGCGTGCTACCACTTGAGCCACATCCCCAGCCCTTTGACAATATTTTGATTAGAATTTTGCATTGATCTTCTTAAGTATGATAGGTCTGAAGTTTTTCATTTCTTTGCAATATAATTCAGGTTTTGGATTCAATATTATATTTTCTTCATAATAATAACTAGGAAGTTTTTTCTTCCTTTTTTTTTTTTTTTTAACAACTGTTTAAATATCACTGGGATTATTTGGTCCTTGAAGATTTGGAAGATTTCTCTAAAATCATCTAATTTGGTGTTTGTTTCTAGGCTAGTACTTTTTTTTTGTTGTTGTATTTATGATATATTTTTTTATTGTTGGTCATTCAAAACATTACATAGTTCTTAATATATCATATTTCACAGTTTGATTCAAGTGGGTTATGAACTCCCATTTTTGCCCCATATACAGATTGCTGTATCACATCAGTTACACTTCCATTGATTTACATATTGCCATTCTAGTGTCTGATGTATTCTGCTGTCTATCCTATTCTCTACTATCCCCCCTCCCCTCCCCTTTTCTCTCTCTACCCCCTCTACTGTAAATCATTTCTTCCACTTGTATTATTCTTCTCTTACCCCTCATTTCCTCTTATATGTAATTTTGTAAAACCCTGAGGATCATCTTCCATTTCCATGCGATTTCCCTTCTCACTCCCTTTCCCTCCCACCTCTCATCCCTGTTTAATGTTAATCTTCTTCTCAAGCTCTTCGTCCCTACCCTGGTTACTCCCCTTATATCAAAGCAGTCATTTGGCATTTGTTTTTTAAGGATTGGCTAGCTTCACTTAGCATAATCTGCTCTAATGCCATCCATTTCCCTCCAAATTCTATGATTTTGTCATTTTTTAATGCAGAGTAATACTCCATTGTGTATAAATGCCACATTTTTTTTATCCATTCATCTATTGAAGGGCATCTAGGTTGGTTCCACAATATTGCTATCGTGAATTGTGCTGCTATGAACATCGATGTAGCAGTGTCCCTGTAGCATGCTCTTATTAGGTCTTTAGGGAATAGACCGAGAAGGGGAATAGCTGGGTCAAATGGTGGTTCCATTCCCAGCTTTCCAAGAAATCTCCATACTGCTTTCCAAATTGGCTGCACCAATTTGCAGTCCCACCAACAATGAACAAGTGTACCCTTTTCCCCGCATCCTCTCCAGCACTTGTTGTTGTTGGACTTCATAATGGCTGCCAATCTTACTGGAGTGAGATGGTATCTTAGGGTGGTTTTGATTTGCATTTCTCTGACTGCTAGCGATGCTGAGCATTTTTTCATGTACTTATTGATTGATTGTATGTCCTCCTCTGAGAAGTGTCTGTTCAGGTCCTTGGCCCATTTGTTGATTGGGTTATTTGTTATCTTATTATCTAATTTTTTGAGTTCTTTGTATACTCTGGATATTAGGGCTCTATCTGAAGTGTGTGGAGTAAAGATTTGTTCCCAGGATGTAGGCTCCCTGTTTACCTCTCTTATTGTTTCTTTTGCTGAGAAAAAACTTTTTAGTTTGAGTAAGTCCCATTTGTTGATTCTAGTTGTTAACTCTTGCGCTATGGGTGTCCTATTGAGGAATTTGGAGCCCAACCCCACAGTATGTAGATCATAGCCAACGTTTTCTTCTATCAGACGTCGTGTCTCTGATTTAATATCAAGCTCCTTGATCCATTTTGAGTTAACTTTTGTGCATGGCGAGAGAAAGGGATTCAGTTTCATTTTGATGCAAATGGATTTCTAGTTTTCCCAGCACCATTTGTTGAAGATGCTATCCTTCCTCCATTGCATGCTTTTAGCCCCTTTATCAAATATAAGATAGTTGTAGTTTTGTGGATTGGTTACTGTGTCCTCTATTGTGTACCATTGGTCCACCTGCCTGTTTTGGTACCAGTACCATGCTGTTTTTGTTACTATTGCTCTGTAGTATAGTTTGAAGTCTGGTATCGCTATACCGCCTGATTCACACTTCCTGCTTAGCATTGTTTTTGCTATTCTGGGTCTTTTATTATTCCATATGAATTTCATGATTGTTTTATCTATTTCTACAAGAAATGCTGTTGGGATTTTGATTGGCATTGCATTGAACTTATAGAGAACTTTTGGTAATATCGCCATTTTGATGATGTTAGTTCTGCCTATCCATGAACAGGGTATATTTTTCCATCTTCTAAGGTCTTCTTCTATATCTCTCTTTCGGGTTCTGTAGTTTTCATTGTATAAGTCTTTCACCTCTTTTGTTAGGTTGATTCCCAAGTATTTTATTTTTTGGGGGGATATTGTGAGTGGAGTAGTTGTCCTCATTTCCGTTTCAGAGGATTTGTCGCTGATATACAGGAATGCATTTGATTTATGCGTGTTAATTTTATATCCTGCCACTTTGCTGAATTCATTTATTAGCTCTAATAGTTTCTTTGTAGACCCTTTTGGGTCTGCTAGGTATAGAATCATGTCATCTGCAAATAGTGATAATTTAAGGTCTTCTTTTCCTATTTTTATGCCTTTAATTTCTTTTGTCTGTCTAATTGCTCTGGCTAGTATTTCAAGGACTAAATTAAATAGAAGTGGTGATAGAGGGCATCCCTGTCTTGTTCCAGATTTTAGAGGGAATGCCTTCAACTTTTGTCTATTCAGAATGATGCTAGCCTGAGGCTTAGCATAGATAGCTTTTACAATGTCAAGGTAAGTTCCTGTTATCCCTAGTGTTTCTAATGTTTTGAACATAAAGGGATGCTGTACTTTGTCGAATGCTTTCTCTGCATCTATCGAGATGATCATATGGTTCTTATCTTTAAGTCTATTGATGTGGTGAATAACATTTATTGATTTCCTTATATTGAACCATCCTTGCATCCCAGGGATGAATCCTACTTGATCATGGTGTATAATTTTTTTGATATGTTTTTGAATCCGATTCGCCAGAATTTTATTGAGGATTTTTGCATCTAGGTTCATTAGAGATATTGGTCTGTAGTTTTCTTTCTTTGAAGTGTCTTTGTCTGGTTTAGGCATCAGGATGATGTTGGCCTCGTAGAATGAATTTGGAAGAGCTCCCTCTTTTTCTATTTCCTGAAATAGCTTGAAAAGTATTGGTGTTAGTTCCTCTTTAAAGGTTTTGTAAAACTCTGCTGTATATCCATCCGGTCCTGGGCTTTTCTTAGTTGGTAGTCTTTTGATGGTTTCTTCTATTTCCTCAATTGATATTGGTCTGTTTAGGTTGTCTATATCCTCCTGACTCAATCTGGGCAGATCATATGACTTAAGAAATTTATCTATGCCTTCACTATCTTCTATTTTATTGGACTATAAGGATTCAAAATAATTTCTGATTATCTTCTGTATTTCTGAAGTGTCTGTTGTGATATTGCCTTTTTCATCCCGTATGCTAGTAATTTGAGTTCTCTCTTTTCTTCTCTTCGTTAGCATGGCTAAGGGTCTGTCGATTTTATTTATTTTTTCAAAGAACCAACTTTTAGTTTTGTCAATTTTTTCAATTGTTTCTTTTGTTTCAATTTCATTAATTTCAGCTCTGATTTTAATTATTTCTTGCCTTCTACTTCTTTTGCTGTTGTTTTGCTCTTCTTTTTCTAGGATTTTGAGATGAAGTATGAGATCATTTATTTGTTGGTTTTTTCTTTTTTTAAGGAATGATCTCCAGGCAATGAATTTTCCTCTTAGAACTGCTTTCAATGTGTCCCATATATTCCGATATGTTGTGTCTGTGTTTTCATTTAACTCTAAGAAGTTTTTAATTTCCTCCTTGATGTCTTCTAAAACCCATTGATCATTCAGTAACCTATTGTTCATTCTCCAAGTGATGCATGATTTTTCCTTTCTTCTTTTATCGTTGATTTTCAGTTTCATTCCATTATGATCAGATAAGATGCATGGTATTATCTCTACTCCTTTATATTGTCTAAGAGTTGCCCTGTGACATAATATATGATCTATTTTTGAGAAGGATCCATGTGCTGCTGAGAAAAAAATGTAACTGCTTGATGTTGGGTGGTATATTCTATATATGTCAATTAAGTCTAGGTTGTTAATTGTGTTATTGAGTTCTATAGTTTCCTTATTTAACTTTTGTTTGGAAGATCTGTCCAGTGGTGAGAGAGGTGTGTTGAAGTCTCCCATGATTATTGTATGGTGGTCTATTAGACTCTTGAACTTGAGAAGAGTTTGCTTGACGAACGTAGCTGCACCATTGTTTGGGGCATATATATTTATGATTGTTATGTCTTGTTGGTGTATGGTTCCCTTGAGCAGTATGTAGTGTCCCTCTTTATCCCTTTTGATTAACTTTGGCTTGAAATATATTTTATTAGATATGAGTATGGACACTCCTGCTTGTTTCCGCAGTCCATATGAGTGGTATGATTTTTCCCAACCTTTCACCTTCAGTCTATGTATATCTTTTCCTATCAAATGCGTCTCCTGTAGGCAGCATATTGTTGGGTCTTGTTTTGTGATCCATTCAACTAGCCTGTGTCTCTTAATTGGTGAGTTTAAGCCATTAACATTTAGGGTTATTATTGAGATATGGTTTGTTCTTCCAGCCATATTTGTTTATTAATGTTACTAAACCTGATTTGTTTTCCTCTTTGATTACTTTCCCCCCTTTACTGTCCTACCTCCCACTGTTGGTTTTCATTGTTATTTTTCATTTCCTCTTCCTGTAATGTTTTGCCAAGGATTTTTTGAAGAGATGGTTTTCTAGCTGCGAATTCTTTTAACTTTTGTTTATCGTGAAAGGTTTTAATTTCATCTTCCATCCTGAAGCTTAATTTCGCCGGATACACGATTCTTGGTTGGAACCCATTTTCTTTCAGTGTTTGAAATATGTTATTCCAGGATCTTCTAGCTTTCAGAGTCTGTGTTGAGAGATCAGCTGTTATCCTGATTGGTTTACCCCTAAATGTAATCTGCTTCCTTTCTCTTGTAGCTTTCAAAATTCTCTCCTTATTCTGTATGTTGGGCATCTTCATTATAATGTGTCTAGGTGTGGATCTCTTATGATTTTGCATATTCGGCGTCCTTTAGGCTTCTAGGATTTGGGATTCTGTCTCATTCTTCAAGTCTGGGAAGTTTTCTCGTATTATTTCATTGAATAGATTGTTTATTCCTTTGGTTTGGAGCTCTGTGCCTTCCTGTATCCCAATCACTCTTAAGTTTGGTCTTTTAATGTTATCCCATATTTCTTGGATGTTCTGCTCATGGTTTCTTAGCAGTCTTGCTGAGCTGTCTATGTTCTTTTCAAGTTGAAATACTTTGTCTTCATTGTCTGATGTTCTATCTTCTAAGTGATCTACTCTGCTGGTAGTATTCTCAATTGAGTTTTTAAGTTGGTTTATTGCTTCCTGCATTTCTAGGATTTCTATTTGTTTGTGTTTTTTATTACCTCTATCTCCCTGTGTAATTGATCTTTCACTTCCTGGATTTGTTTATGTAGTTCCTTGTCAACGTGATCTTTCATTGTCTGATTTTGCTGTCTCATGTCTTCCTTGAGACTCCAGATCATCTGAAGCGTGTATATCCTGAATTCTTTATCTGACATTCCATCTGCTGCAGATATTACCTCTTCTAAAGTTGAGTTGACCTGCATTGCTTGTGGTCCTTTCTTTCCTTGTCTTTTCATACTGCTCACGTTTCTTTCTGCTTGGTGAAACTGTTGTTTTTTTGAAATTTTCCCCCTATTTATTTATATTGCTCTTGTATAGTTGGAAAATCTCCCTTGCAGGGCGGGTAGTGGCTGTGCTCCTCCTCTAATTAGGGTGATCTGTCTACCACGCTGGTCGGTTGCAGGTCTGCCCACCCTGCGGGCGCGGGTGGCTGCTCTGCTCTGCCCGCACTCCAATTGTGGTGACGTAACTACCACGCCCTCGGGTCGTTGGTCCTGATCCGGATGTGGGCCGCGGCTCTGCTCGGCCCCTCCAATTGGTGTGACGTGTCTACCACGCTGGCAGGCCTCTAGGCCTGTTCCGCCGGTGGGTCTCAGGTCTGCCTACCTTGCGGGCTCGGGCGGCAGTTCTGCTCAGCCCCCACTCCCAATGGGGGTACCTGACTGCCTCTCCAACGGGTTGCTGGGCCTTTTCCGGACACGGGCGGCGGCTCTGCTCCACCCCCACTCCAACCAGTGTGACGTGACTCCCTCGGTGCTACGTGTCCACCACGCTGGCAGGCTATCGGGCCTGTCCTGCCAGTGGGTCGCAGGTCTGCCTACCTTGCAGGCTCAGACAGCGGCTCTGCACAGCCCCTACTCCAAATGGGGTGACTTGGCTACCGCGCCATCGGGTCGCTGGTCCTGTTCTAGGCGTAGGCAGCTATTCTCTTCGGCCCCAGCTGCAGTTGGGGTGTCATGATACCACGTCGGCGGGTCACTTGGCCTTCTCTGGGCGCAGGCGGCAGCTCCACTCTGCCCCCCTGGCCCCCACAGCACCCAGCAGGACCCGGACCGAGAAGTAGTCACCGCAGGTTCCCCAACCCTGGGCCAAAGCAGCTTCGGGAGCCAGAACCCGGCCTCTCCGATCCCGGCTCACGCTCCGCTAGGAGCAGGCTCCAAGGACCGACCCCTGCGGGTTCTCCTGCCCCAGGCCAAAGCAGCTCCGGGAGCCAGAGCCCGGCTGCTCCAAGCTCTCCGAGCTCGGTGTACGCTCCGCTGGGAGCAGGCTCAAAGACGCAGTCCCCACAGGCTCCCCAGCCCCGGGCCAAAACTGTTCTGGGAGTCAGAACCCAGCCGCCCCGAGCTCAGCGCACGCTCCACTTGGAGCTGGCCTCAACACGCAGTCTCTGCAGGTTCCCCAGCCCTGGGCCAAAGCAGCCCTGGGAACCAGAATCCGGCCGCTCAGAGCCCAGCGCACGCCCTGCCAGGAGCGAGCCCCTAGGAGTATTGTCCACTGGTTCTCCAGCCCCGAGCCTGAGCGATCTGTCTGCGAGACGCAGGCAAATACCAGCCTGAAATCACCTGTTCCGTAGCTGAATGAGCTGAGATCAGTAGAAAACAGGGATGATTACATCAGCTCTCCAAGATGGCGGCTGCTGTCCTCCTCCGTGATCCGACCGGTGTTGAGAACCGAACTGGACCGCTTCTCTCCTCTGTGTCAAAGCCGGAACTCAGCACTAAGCACGGCCATTGCACCACTGGCAAGAGCCCCCAGAATCTGCATTGCTGCACCCCCGCTCCGGCACCTCGCCGCTTCCCAGCGCGCGCCGCAGACTCCAGCTGCGGGGCGATCCACCGATCAGGTATGCGACCCTCCGTGCGGAGAAATCGCCCGCGTCCGAGCCCCCGCAGCCGAACCTCGCGCGATGGAAATCCGTCCACTAGATTCTGGAGCACCTTAATTTCACTGGAAATTCCCAGCAAGATAGCCTTCAGCTGTTTCACCTCGTCTTTCTCCCGCACAGTGACGCGGCGCACTGGGGTGATGCTCTCCCTTCGCCGCCATCTTCCTGTCCTCTCCTTCTATATGCTTTTAAAAGACAGTTTCATAAAGAGATAATTATAAGCCTAGGTCAATGAATTTATAACACATTTATATACGCCCAATACTGTATGATGATAGTTAAACAGAGGAGTAAACATTGGAGCAAAATTTTTCTGTATTAATATTAAATTGGTTTTTAATCTGGTTGTTTTAAGATGCTAATTGTATTTCTCAGGGCAGTTACTTAAAATTACTTAAAAACTTTCAGTAAAATTAAAAAACATAAAAAAACAAATGTTATGCTAGAAAATGTCTGTTTACTGTAAAAGAAGGTAATAATAGAAAAATAGAAGAACAAAAACAAAAAGACACAGAAAATAAATAGCAAAATGTCAGATGTAAATCATACCTTATGTGTGATCACACTAAATATAATCAAAAGGCAGAGTTAGTAGAAATGATGAAAAAACCTTCAATTATATGCTGTGTACAAGAGACACATCTTAGTTTTAGAAGGTGCAAGTAGGTTGAAAGTAAGAATTAAAAAAGATACATCATGCAAATAGTACTTAAAAGAGAGGTGAAGTGTCTATACTAATGTCTGATAAAAATAAATTTAAGATAAAAATTGATCCTAGAGAAAAATAAGGATATTTTATAATGATAAAAGCATCAGTGTATCAGGAAGACATAATCATGAAATATATGCATCTAATAATATAGCCCCAGAGTACATAAAGCAAAAACTGACAGAATTGAATAAAAGAAGGCAATTTAATCATAATTGGTTAATAGTGGAAGACCCACTTTCAATATGGATAGGACAACTAGGTATAAAATCATCCAGGAAATAGAACACTTGAATATCATTACAAATTGATTGGACCTAACAGACATCAATAGAATGCTGCACCTAACAGCAGAATATAAATTATTCTGAAGTGTACATGGAATATTTTCCAGATCAAATTATAAATTATTCCATAAAAAAACCCTCAATTAATTTAAAAGGACTGAAAACATAGAAAATATGTTCTGCAAACACAGTGGAAGGACATTACATAGCATTAATAGCGAGGAAGTTGGGAAATTCATAAATATGTGGAGATTAAACAATATATAGTTGAGTACCAAGTGGTTCAGAGGGAAATTAGAAAATGCTTTAAGATAATGAAAAGGAAGACACAGGATACCAAAATTTAGGGAATGCAGCTAAAGGAGAACTTAGAAAGAAATTTATAGCTATAAATATCTACATTAAAAGCAAAGAAAAATCTCAATAACTTAGCCTTAATTCATTAAGTTCCAAATTTTCAATTCTGCCAATATTTCAGTGAAATTGATACAAGTACATTAAAATAGGTTGAAATAATCTAAAATGTATATGTATATATATAATGTCAACATTATTATATCACTATATAATTACATTATATACTATTATATACCATGTATAATGCGATATACTATATTTATATTGTTATAGGTTTTCCAAACCTAGACAATGGGACAAAATGGTTTAGGAAACTCTAGCAAAGGAAGAGTAGACCTAAAGTAAGTAGAAAGAAGGAAAAAGACTAAAGAGGAAAAAAACAAAAAATATTTATGAAATAGAGAATAGAAAAACAAAAGAAGCTGGTTCACTGTAAAGATATCAAAATTGGCAAATCTTTATGACAGTTACCAGTTACAGAAAGAGGAAAGGACTTATTACTAAAATCAGGAATGAAACAGATATTACTATAGACTTAACAAATAAAAAAGAATATACTATGAGGGTATACTATAAATACTTGTATACTGAGAAATTAGATAGCTGAGTGAATTGGATAAGTTTCTAGAAAGACACAAGCTTCTGAAAATAATTCCAGAAGAACTGAAAAATCTGAATGGAATTGTAGTGTTAAACAAATTAAGTTAGTAATCAAACTCTACTGCAACAGTCCAGGCTGAGATGGCTTCAATGTGAATTATTATATCAAATACTTAAAAAATTATTGTCAATCTTCCAATAATATATGAGGGAGCAGTTTTAAACTCATTCTTTGAGGCAGACAATATTACAACCAAGTATGTCCCAAGAAACTACAGATCTATGCCATAATTAACATAAGTGTAAAAATCCTCATCAAAATGCTAGTAAACTGAATTCAAAATATAAAAAGGATTATAAGCCATATACAGTGCAACATGAAAATCAATCAGTGAACATACCATATGAATAGAATAAAAAGTAAAGATCATGTGATCATCTCAGCAGACTTTTAGGTTGCATTTGACAAAATCCAAATGTTTTTATGATTAAGGTCAACTCAGCTAGTCATAGGAGACAAAGGCCATCTACGAAAGCCCCACGGTTAACATTGTAGTTAATTGTGAAAGACCAAATGCTTTCTCTCTCAAGATGAGGCACAACACCAGAACATTCATTCTTGCCAATTTCATTGAGTAATGTATTAGAGGATCTTGCCAGTACATTTAGGTTTAGGCAAGGAAAGGAAATTAAAAATACACAGATTACAAAGGAAGAAGTAAGACTGTTTGTATTAGTAGCTAACATGATCTGGTGTATAGAAAATCTTAAGTAATAATTCTTTAAAAAGTTAGAACTAGTAAATGAGTTCAACAAAGTGGCAGAATACAAGATCAATATACAAAAATCAATTGTATTTCTGTGCATTAGCAATGAATATTCCAAATATGAAATTAAGACAATAATTCCAATTACAATAACATAAAAAGAATAAAATTTCTAGAAATAAACACAAAAATTATAATACTTCTACACTGAAAAAATGCAAAAGATTGTTGAAAACAATTAAAGATTCAAATAAATGGAAAGAAATCCCATGTTCATAAAATAGAATAAACATTGTTGAGGTAGTTTATTGCCCCAAAATTAATGTATAGATTCAGTGGCATTTCTGTGAAAATTCTACCTGCTGCTTCTTTTTGTTGTAAAAATTGAGTTGGTTCTTTAAATTCATAAGGAACGCTAAGGGGCACAGAATAGCCAAATTAATCTTAGAGAGAAAGAGGACCAAATTGGAGGACTCACACTTCCAGATTTAAAATTTGCTACAAAGCTGTAATTATCAAGACAGTGTGGTAGTGGCATAGAGTAGATATATAGATCAGTGGAATAGATTGATCATAATAGATCTCTGTCATGTAAAACACATTTATGGTCATTATTTTTTGACAAAGGTGCCAAGATATTTTAGTGGGGAAGAATAGCCCTTTTAATGAATGATGCTGTGATTACAGGGTAGTTACATGCATAAGGATGAATTTCCACAGAATCATTCAAAATGAATCATCAACCTAAAAGTAAGAAATGAAATTGTAAAACTTTTAGAAGAAAACTTAGGCATGTAACTCTTTATTACCATAGATTAGATAAGGATCTGAGCTATAACTTCAACATACAAGTGATTAAAAAATGGAACTTTATCAATAATATAAACCTTTGTGCTTCAAAAGACACTATCAAGAAAGTGAAAGATAATCCACAGAAAAGGAGAAATATAAGTCACATATCTGGTAAGGATCTGTTCCCTAGAATATATAAAAAAAAACTTTTACAACTCAATAGTAAAAATACAAATGACCCATTAAAAAAGCAGACAAAAGATTTGAGTAGATGTTTCTTCAAATAGGATCCATAATAATAAGCTCATGAAAAGATGCTTAGCATAATTAGTTGCTTAGGAAACCCAAATTCAAACCACAGGTAGAATTTCACATCCACTACAATGTCTATAGGCAAAAAATATAATGTGTGTTGATGAGGTTTTACAGAAATTTGATGCTTTATGTATTGCTGATAGGAATGTAAAATACTGTAGCAACTTTGGAAAATAGTTTGGCGGTCTCAAAATGCTGAATATGGAGTTAACTTTATGGCCCTACTGTTCCACTCCTAGGTATACCTAACTCAAAAGAAAACAGAAAAATCTATACGCAAATGTTCTTAAGCAACATTATTAATATTAGCCAAAAGATGGAAACCAGCATGTCCATCAGGTGATGAATGGATAAACAAAACATGGTATATTCATACAATGGAAAATTATTTAGTCATAAAATGGAATGAAGTATTGATTTATGCTATAACATGGAAATGTTTTGCTGAGTCAAAGAAGCCAGTTCCAAATGCCACATTTTGTATTTCATTTATATTAAATGTCCAGAATAGGCAATTTTGTAGAGACAAGAAGTAGATAGGTAGGTCTCACTTCGGTCCCAAGACTAGGAGCGGGGAGATTTTGATATAACAGCTAATGAGTACAGAGTTTCTTTGGGGAATGATGAAAATGTTCTGGAATTAGATAATGTTGATGATTGTCAAACTTACTTGTTATAAATCCCTTTAAATGGTGAAATTTGAGGTATGTGAATTACATCTCGGTATTAAAAGACAGATGAAGAAAGTGCTGTGTATGTTGAAAGACTGAGCATACTGACTTTTTCATCTCTCCTATTGCCTTGTCCCCTGGCTCTCTTTACTTATCTACAGTACTGAGCTCCTGTAGGCATTCTAGATATATGTCTATTCAAAGACTCATCCATAGTCATTTATAGCAGCATTATTTATAGTAGTCAAAAAGTGGAAACAATCCAAATGTTCATCAGCTGATGAATGGGTAAGCAAAATGTGTGTGTGTGTGTGTGTGTGTGTGTGTGTGTGTGTGTGTGTGTAAATATATGCTGTAAAAAGGGGTGAAGTTCTATGTGCTACATCATGGCTAAACTTTGACAACATGGTATATGAAAGAAGTCATATACAAAAAGCTATATATGTTTGTATGAAATATGAAGAATGGTAAAGTTGATAGAAAATTTAAATTGATGACTTGTTGCTAGGGGCTAGGGTAAGGAAAAATAGAGTAAATGCTCCTGGGTAGAGAACAGTTTATTTGTGGGTTCTTAGGCATAATGAAAATGGTCTAAAATTAAATAGTAGTGATCTATGCAATGTTCTGTTAATATACTAAAAATCATTGAAATTGTATACATTAAAATGTATGGTGTATGAAAACTATCTCAATAAAGCTGTTACTATGAAGAAATGAAGTAGGGAAAAATTATTGATAAAAATATAAAATTCCATATTTTAAAAGCAAGTATGAATATATTATAATAGGTATAGAAAACTCTTTGGAAGACTATATAACAAAATGTTAAATAGCATTTATTTCTGGGTGGTATTATAAATTTTTTACTTCTGTACTTTTTGTATTTTAATAATTTTGTGCATTTAACATGCATTAGCTTGTATAATAAAATAAAATATAGACAACAAATTAGTAATGCTGGTGATTGGATACTGTGACCTTTTAGAGGTGTGTCCTCTAGAAGGGTAAAGATACAGCCTAAAGGAGGAGTAATGAAGGAGGGAATTGGTGATACTGGTAGGCATTTTACTTAGTTACATATTCAAAAAGTTTGGCAGAAAATGTAAAGGAGGAAAATAATACAGATAGCTTAAAAGGTCAGCATTGTGTATGAGAGACTCGATATTATAATAAAACCATGCATTTATGAGTGTTTTAATGCTTATATATTTTTTGATCTCCACTGTAATCCTGTTAATGATCCTGTTAAATAAGTAAAGCACCCTTTGTTTTGTGGGTGAATGATCTGAGGCACAGTGCAAGTTACGTAGCACAGCCAAGTTCGTATAGGCAGTTGGTAATGAAAGTCAAGTCTAGCCAGACTGTATTTTTGATATTATAGGATAATTTAAGGGCCAAAGAGAGGATGTAAAAAGTATTGCAAGAGTTGAAGGAGAATGGTGGAATGAGATGGACGTCATTACCCTAGGTACATGTATAACTGCACATATGGTGTGACACTACATCATATACAACCAGAGAAATGAAATGTTGTGCTGCAGTTGTGTACAATGAATCAAAATGCATTCTGCTGTCATATATATCTAATTAAAATTAATTAATAAAAATAATAGTAATTAAAGAGTTGAAAGAGAATTTGGATCATCAGTAGGATCAGGACTGTTAAGAATTTGGTTTCTTATTAAACAAGAGGATGGACCACTTGTTCTGTGATACGAAGTGTGCAAAAATGACCATTTGAAGCAATCAGAAGAAAAGGTGATTTTGAACCACTGCTTTTCAGAGGAGATTCTTATTTTGGTATGAAATCAGGAAGACAAAATGAACCTCACAAAATAATAATTTTGTTTGCAAATAGTCATGTGCATATTTAATATTAGCAATAATGTGCTTGTGGTGTTTCAGAAATAAAATCTTATTTTTCTTTCATTCAGATCTATTCTTACATATAACCGAATTGGAGGAAGAGTCAAGACACTCACGTTCTGTCAAGGCTCCCACTACTTAGCCATAGCATCTGATAATGGTGCTGTCCAGCTTCTTGGAATTGAGGCTTCTAAGCTGCCGAAGTCTCCTAAAATCCATCCTCTACAAAGCAGGTATCTATCTTTTGTCTTTTTAAAATTTTGCATTTAGTACATTATAGTAATTTAATTTTCCCTCATATACCACAGTGTAGTTGGAGCAGGCATTATACTTCTTATTATACATTATACATTATACATTACTTCATTATACATTATACTTCTTTTTTGAGCCCATGGATTAAATAAATCTGTGCTTTCAACTCAAAACTATCACCTGTGGCTAATTTTAGAAGACATCTTATTTTTTGCCAGTTAGTTAAAAGGTCAGAAGGGCAGCTTTGAACTTGTAACTCATCCCAGTCTGAAATCTGTCTGAATAATGTAATCACAAGTTATATCTTTTATATAACTACTAAAAATACAATTCTGTCTGGCCCATTTTGAGTATTCTTCATTAAAGAAAACTCAACCGTCAGCATAATGTTGCTTGGCATTAAAATCTCTGAAGTTGATGAGAATATACAGTAAAGAGTTTAGGCATGTGATTTCCTTACCATTTTTAAAACAAAATGCTGGGTTTTTTTTTAAAGGAATTTCCTTCACTTCTTATTAATTGTAGCTGCTTACAGATTAAACACATGTAAAATAAGACATTTAAAGATAAAGAGCAACAATTATTTGGGTGACCAATATGTATAATGATTTTGTGTGGTTCCATTTTTATTTCATTCTTTCTCGGTTTTGTTTGGTGTTATCTTGTTGGGTTGTATTATAGTAGAAATATGGGATCAGAAATTAGTAAAAAACAAACTGAAAGAGTGTTAAGTAAATTGTTAGAGGAAGGAGGCATCCCAGTAAAATCAAGAGCAGTCAGGGCATACGTTGATACAATACAAAAATGTAGCCCATGGCTTTTTAAGGAGGAGTTGTTAAATGTATCACAATAGAACCATCATGGTGAAGATTTAAAAAGAATAGAAAAGAAAAGCCCAGGAACTCTGCCAGTTGGCACATTGACATTGTGGGCGTTGGTATCTGGTTTGCTTAGTCCAAAGCCTTCAGTTCAGACAAAGGTAGAGGAAGGAGAAGACATATTGATTCAAGTAAAAGATAGGCCGGTTAGCTCAGTTGGTTAGAGCTTGGTGCTGATAACGCCAAGGTTGCGGGTTCGTTCCCCGTACGGGCCACCAAATGCCGCAGTCTGGCTGAGCACAATTCAGGAGCCACTTGTCAAAAGAAACAAACTTTAATTTTAGAACCACACACGCCAAACAAAACAGCTCCTCAGGAAAAACCTTCAGAGCCCAACTGCCACCACCGGCTTCCCACAAGCCTCTTCACCTCCCCCCCTCCTCCTGCTCTTGAAGCCGATTGGCTGGGTCGCGTGGGCAGAGCCAAAAAAGTCCCCCAGTGAGCAGCTCCGTGGTCTGAAAGGGCAGGGAAACAGTCCAATGAGCATCACCACAGAGGAGCCAATCAGTTGGCAGCTAGAAGTTGCTGGGGCTGCTGTGAGCCAATCATCAGCTGGCAGCTGGAAGTTTGCTGGCAGCTGGAATTTTGCTGGGGCCCCTTCGGCTGTGGCTCTCAACAAATATGTGTTATGTACTGAGGATTCCAAAGACAAATAAAATATTACATTTTCTAAGAATCTATAGACGAGTGGCAGAAATAGACGAGAATGATTTTAGTGCAGTATGGTAATGTGCCATGTTACATGGTTAACAGGAGTCCATTTGAAAGAGAGAAGAAGACAGGGAGAATAGATGTGAGCGCCTGAAGCAATGTGGTTGAAAGGGGCATACCAGGGACTGCGGCTGTGGCTCAGCAGTAGCGCACTTGCCTGGCATGTGTGAGGCACTGGGTTCGATTCTCAGCACCACATATAAATAAATAAAATAAAGGTATATAAAAAAAAAAAAAAGAAAGAAAGGGGCATACCAGGCAGAAGTGGTAGACCCCTACAGAAAGAAAACTAAATTAGGAGACTTTCACTTAAGCGGATGATAACTCATAGTTGTATAGCTTAAGGCAGAAAAGGAATTTGTGGGATCACCAAGGATTTTTTTTTTTTTGTTTTCGTTGTTTTGCTTTGCTTTGTTTTTGCATTTAAAAATGTGTTATTTTTAGAATAGTCACTAAACAGATTGGAGCAGCTTTAGTCCAGGACATATTTTTTATGGCTTTTATTAATAAATACCTGCCAGTTTCCTTAAAATTTGTTTCAGTAGAGGATGACTGTATAGCATTACACATATTGAGTTCATTTAAATTATTGGCAAACTGTGCAATGTGATGACTGTGCCCTCAGGTCACAACACAGATCAGATATGCATATTCCATGCAGGATTCTCTCTCAGCTGACAGCACTTTCTACTGTGAATGTTAATGTCTTTACCTTGAGCAAATTATTTATTGCCTAGATTTGGAGTGCTTGCCAGAATATTTGGGTTTTACTGTATCTGACTATATTATTCTCCGAAGAAACCTTGCCATAGTCAGGTGTTTGTTTCATTCAGTCATATCACTTGTTGTCATGCCTCTTTAGGAATTAAATTTTATGGGAATAACCATTTCACGTTTTATTTGATATTTTGATTTTCCATCTTCCCGTATCTGGAAATATAGTTAGGAGTAGAATATTTGTAAATATAATTACATATGTAAGACAGAGAACTGCAAGCTACAGCCTATAGCATGGTCCATAAAATAGGAATGGTTTTTGCATTTTTAAAGGTTTGGAAAAAGTATAATAAAGAAGAATATGGATATGAGATATATGTGACTCAGAAGACCTAAAATATTTAATGTTTTAAGAGATATATGTGACTCTTAATAGATAATGTTTAAGAGACAAAAATAAAAGTCTGTGCACAAGCTTGATGTGTACTAATCATGGAGTCTGGCCAGTACACATTATGATATTCTTTTTTTTTTTTTTTTTGTGGTACTAGGGATTGAACTCAGTTCATAGGTATGTAGGCAAGCACTCTACCACTGAGGTATATTCCAAGCCCTCTGATGTTCTTTTCAATATAAAAATGCCTCAACTTGGGAAAAAAACTGGAATACCTATATAATAAATAAGGGAATAAATTATTTATTGGCTTATGCATCACTGACAACTCTTAATACATTTTGCTAATGAAAGAAATTAGATCCAAAAGGCTAGGTATTATATATTTCCAATTATATGATATTCTGGAAAACATAAAATTACAGGGAGGAAGACAAATCAGTTGTTGCTACCAGTTGAAGAGATAGTTAGAGGTTAACTACAAATGGGCTGCACAAGATAGTTTTGGGGATGCGGAATATTTTTCTGTGGTTACATGATGGAAGATACATGGCTATATTTGTCATAACCCATGTACTATATTCCACAAAGAAGTATATAAATTTTTAAAAAATCAACCAGTATATAGTGGGAAAGATGGAATGCAATCTGTGACAAATATATTTGTTTTTACAAATGAATCATATCTCATTGAAGAGCATAGAGAATAGAGGAACTAAAATAACTTTGGAAAGCAGTGTTTTAATTCAGTTCTACAAGTTTAATGACTAAAAGAACTGAACTGAAGTGTTATATTCTAAGTGGTTGTTTTTTACAGGAATATGGGTTGACAGCTCTGAAGCTACTTTCTAGGGCTGAAGAAATAAGTAAATACGTTGTAGACAATGAGAGCCAGTTTTCTCACTAATGGAGAAAGAAGTTAAAAATAAGGAAAATGAGTAAAGGCTAGAATGAACTGGTAGTGATGAAGGTGAAGATTTCCAAATGAACTTATGATACATGTATATATATATGTATAGACATACATACACAAAAAGATAGGAATAAATCCACGTCTACACACATGAAGTAGTGTACATAATATATTTTTTAGCTCTGGCCATTGAGAGGAACTAAAATCAGGGATACTGTCATAACACTCAGCATTTATAGTGCCTAGATCTTGGTTTCTTAACACCATTCTCCATTAACAGGAATCAGGACTCCTTGAAGAACTGGTTGATCTTCAGTTAGAAACGTAACTTTTACATTTTCTTAAAGTAATTTCACAGTGAATAATTTTAGCCAGTGCCACCTTAAACAAAGGATTATGATTTACCTCACCAGTAATACATCTGAGTATCAAGTATTTCCCCATATCATACACTTAGAAAGATAAGCCATTTCTGTGGTATCCTTCCCAATGAGGCATAACTTTAATAATGAGAAAACATCAAACAAACCCAAATTGAAAGACATTTTCCAAAATGACTAGCTAGTAGTCTTAAAAAATACAAAGGTTGTGAGAGATTGAGGAACTGTCACAGACTGGAGGAGACTAAGGAGATGTAACAACTCAATGCCTTGTGATATCCTGGAGTGGATATTGGGACAGAAAAGGACATTAGTGGAAAATGGATAAAATCAGAATACATTCTGTAACATAATTACTGGTATTGTACCAAGATTAGCTTCTTGGTTTTGATGAATGTCCTATGGCTTTATAAGATGTTAACATGAGGCGAAGCTGAGTAAAGGGTATACAGAAACTTTGTACTATTTTTGCAGTTCTACTATAAGTCTAAAATTATTTTTTTAAAAAAATACTTCAGCTATAATTGTCCTAATGGGATTACATAACTTTTTCTCTTGAACATGGTATATATTCATTTTATATGGAAACTAGTTCTACATTTTTTGGTGAGAGGAAAAGTCTATTTATTTTGCTTTATGTATTTCTCTAGAATTCTAGATCAAAAGGAGGATGGCTGTGTTGTGGATATGCATCACTTCAACTCTGGGGCACAGTCTGTTCTTGCCTATGCCACTGTGAATGGTTCTCTGGTTGGCTGGGATCTCAGATCTTCAAGCAATGCATGGACATTAAAGCATGATTTAAAGTCAGGCCTTATTACTTCCTTTGCTGTGGACATCCACCAGTGCTGGCTCTGCATTGGTAAGCTGATTTTCAAGTCATTGACTGGGTTTTGCATGCCACCACTGCCTGCAGTTACCATATTGGAACTGTTTTTTCCTTTTTTTTCTTCATTGGTAATTTCTTTCCATCTTCTCCCTTTTTCATAATTATCATAATTATTGCAATTTATTTATTTTTTTATTTCAAGACAATTTGGAAAGGTAAAATCAGTATCACAAGGCATAAACAATTTCCTTCTCGATCTTAAATTAGTATCTTTATAATCATTATAGTGATTAAATTTTCTGGCATTCTCTTACTCTGACAGGAAATCACCAGGCTTGACTTAAAAAAAAAATAGAATTTGAGTTCCTGCAGACACAGTTAAAATTGTGTAACC
The DNA here is from genome assembly GCF_964194105.1 of Spermophilus citellus. Lineage (NCBI taxonomy): Eukaryota > Metazoa > Chordata > Mammalia > Rodentia > Sciuridae > Spermophilus > Spermophilus citellus. The sequence goes on along the minus strand of NC_138188.1, from coordinate 28,755,451 downwards.
TCAATTACACAGTAACCTCAGACAAGCTGTTCAACTCAAGTCTCAGAATCTTCATCTTCAAATGGGATTAATGCTTTCAAAGGCTGCTTTGAGGATTTAATGAGCTAAAAGCTTATATCAGTGTCTGGTGCAGGAGAAGAGCCAGCAATGGTTTCTCATGTTATTATCTTCCAAGCCTCTTTTCCCCAAAGGTTGAAGATACACCATGTGGTGATATCTCTCTCTCTCTCTCTCTCTCTCTCTCTCTTTTTGGTGCTAAGGATTGAACCCATGGCCTTGTGCATGCGAGGCAAGCACTCTACCAACTGAGCTATATCCCCAGCCCCTACCATGTGATCTTTCTTGCTTCTTTCTTCTGTTTTTATTGTTGTTGGTTTTTGAAAATGTTTAATTTGATGAGTTCTGAAAAATATATAATATAAAAATATATACAATGTACCAAAAATATATATACCACAAATGGGATACAAACGTTTTCATCACTTCTTGAAAAATTTCCTCATACTCCTTTACATTCAGTGCCCTCCTCCCAGCCGCTAATAAAACCACTCATCTCATTTCTGTCTCCATAATTTTGCATTTCCCAGAATGTCATAAAAATAGAATCATATAATATGTGTCTCTTTTTTTGCTAAGCATAAATTTTTTAGACTTTTCCATGTGATTGAATGTATGAGAAGTCTTATTGTTGTGACATTGTAGTCTATTGATAATTTATGTATCCATCACATTCTCCAGTTAATAGATGTTGTTGTTTCTTGCTTTTATTTAGTTCTGAGTAAATATTTATAAATAGGTTTTTGTAAAGACATAGATGTCCATTTATTATAAGTACATACCCAAGAATGGTATTGCTGGTTTTAAAAATTTTGATTTTTAATTAACAAATAATCATTGTACATATTTATGGGGTACAATGTGATGTTTCCATGTATCTTCATATTGTAGAATGATTAAATCAGGTAATTAACAGATCAGTCACTTCATGTACTTATTGCTTGTGGTGAAAACATCTAAAATGTACTACTTTTAGCAATTTTGAAACACACAATGCACTATTGTTATTACCAATCTATGCAATAGATCACTAAAGCTTATTCCTTCTATGAAACTTTGAACATCTTATATCTACATTTTCTTCCCTTTTCCTGTTTTAAGTGTCATCTCCTTGCCCCCATAGTACTTTGAACCTGCCCCTTAGGAAGCTATCACATCTTACTCTTTCTCTCTTATTCAGAAGAATTAACAATCTTCTGTGTCTGAATTTAGGTTTCTTAATTCCCTAATTTATGTTTGCAACAATTATATATCTGCCCTTTTCTGTATTACTTGGGTTTTTTTTAGATGTTGATGGACCTTTATTTTATTCATTTATTTATATGTGGTGCTGAGTATCAAGCCCAGTGCCTCACACATGCTAGGCAAGTGCTCTACCACTGAGCCACACACAACCTCAGCCCTTCTTTTTATGTAGTTTATGTAGAATGCATTATTTTTGCCTTCTGTCTCAGTAAACTGTGCAGGTACAGGAAGATGTAATATTAGGTCTAGAAAATTAGATATTATATACTAGCAAGTTAGCAAATGGTAGTGATGCCTCTTAGGCTCCCTGATCAGCTTTTAGGGGGAAGCTTATGTTTCCTGTACTATTTGAGTCATTATCTTGGAGTGGGTCAGTTTGACATGCAAGCTGTCTTTGTGTAACTGCCACCCCTTCCATCCCACTCCTGCTGGGATTGGAAACCAATATAAGAATTTGCTTTCATGACCAGAGTTTAAGTTGCTATGGGTAGATGCAAAGACTTCACCCCAGTTTCTGCTGTGATTGGATATCCATATTCATCTCCAGGATGTTTTAGAGAAAAGGGCACATGAAAATGATTGAAATCTGATGACAGCTGCAGAGCTACTACCAACTTTGGATTCCAAAGTGATCATTGGATAAAATCCCCTATTACACCATTATTGAAGGTAGTCTGAACATTTTGACTTACCAATTCAGTTTATATTTTCTCTAGTTTTTGTTTTTGTGAATACTTTTGGCAATTAATAACAGTATCAGTAATTGATGAATTACTCATTTTAAATTTACATTCATTAGACAGTACTCTACAACATTATGACAAGCACTTTATGTCTGTTATTTAACAACTATAGGTACTGTTTGAAACTGGGAAGACAGCTACATGAGAATGAAACCCTTTTCTAAGGGATGAAGGCAATTTTAAAATACATTGACATAAAGCTAATACTTTGTACAAATGCCCCCCTAGTGTGCTTTGATCATTAGATGGTAATCTTTTTATGCTTCTTTTTCTTTAAGGTACAAGTAGTGGTACCATGGCTTGTTGGGACATGAGGTTCCAGTTGCCAATTTCCAGTCACTGTCATCCTTCCAGGGCTCGAATCAGGCGCCTTTCAATGCACCCTTTGTATCAGTCTTGGGTGATAGCAGGTAAGATGAAGGGCCAGCTTTTGTGTATTGGGGGGTTTTCTTGGAAAATGTGTTATATCCTGTTGCTAAGATACATTTTTAGTGTTTTGCTTTATATATAAAGAACTGCTTTTCCTGTGATGTTCTGTCCATAAATGGAAGCTCTACTGGGTGCTCAGGCAGAAGTCTGGTGTCTTCTTAGGTTATTGCTGAGTTGCTGAGAGTGGCCTCAAGCTTGTAATCTCTTACCTCAGCCTCCTGAGTTGCTAGGATTATGGGTACTAACTCTTCTTTTTCTCATTCCACCTCTAGTGCATCAGCTATTCTACAAATTCTGTCTTAAAATATATCCAGAATTTGACCACTTCTTACTACTACATTATTGGCTCCCTAGTTCAAATCACCATAATCTCTGTCCTTTCTTTGCACTATCCTCTTAATTCCCTGCTTCTGACCATGTCTCTTAAGATTTTTTTTTTTTTTTCTGCTCAATAACTCCCAGTGGCTTTTCATTGCAAGTAATAGCCAGTGTGGTCCAAAAGGCTCTATGGACCATAAGGAGAGATCATCCCTGATAACCACTGTCTAACCTTTTTATCAGAGTTCCAATGAGAAACTAATGGCATACCAATGGTAGGAAAATTATAAGGATTTATTTTCAAAGAAACTGTTACAAAGATGTGGATATAGGACTATCATAAGATATTGCAGTAATACAAGATTAATAATAGCAGAGTAGCAGTAGAAAGCATGAGTGGAAGGTATAGTTACTGGAATTTGGAAAGAAATTGGATAGAGAAAACCATCTTGAGAGGAACAGTTATTTGGAGGTGAGGGAAACAACCAGGTTGGGGTAACTGGTCTCTATTCCCTCGGGGCTCCTTATGGGCATATGTTAGTTTTCTGTGACTGCTATAACAAGTTACCACAAACTTTGTGGCTTGACATAACACAGTTTTATTTCCTAACAATTCTGGAAACCAGAAATCTGAAGTGGGTTTTGTGGGCCAAAATCATGTTAGCAGCAGGACCATATTCCCTCTGGAGGCTCTTCTGTTTCTTTGCAGTTTTCCACTTCTGTTGCTGTACTCCTTTAGCTAATGTCTCCTTCTTTCATATTCAAAACCAGAAAGATCATCTTGGTTCATTCCTCTATATCTCTAAGCAAATGAAGCCTGGTATATTGTCAGTCCCCCTGCATCACAATCCTAAGGGATAATTTCTCTCTTAGGCCTTGGAGTTTCCAATTTTTGTGATCTGTCACAGATATGCTCCAGTTATAACTCATGTTTCTCTTTATTCATCTTTCTCCAAAATAGCCCACGGATTCCCCCCCTCCCATTTAGTTCTTTCTTGCTAAAGTAGTATATCTGCCTTTTTAGTCCCTATTAAAATATTCTGTCCATGATGGGACCTGGATTCTCACCCACCAGATGTGATTTTTTAAATTCCCTGTATTCAGGTGGAGCTTACACTTTCTTACTTGTTTCTTTGCCATTGTCTTCTTGTTTTCCATATATCCTTTTTTTTCTCCACTTCTGGAGAAACTCACAAACTTAAACAAAAAACATAGGTTTCTTGAGGGCTGGATCTCTATGTGATTTGTCTTTCTGCCCTATAATTCTTTTCACCAGGTTGGAGACCAGTAAATATTTATTGTTAGGCTATTAAAAACTTGTTAACTACACCCACCCAATATGGTGATGGGTTCATGTTGTTATTTAAAAGTGTTAGTCAGTATTTCTTATAGGTTGGGAAAAAATTGCTCTACCTACCACGATGTGAAAGCTCTGAGTGTGAGATCCTTCTGGTCTAACAGTTCTGGTCTTTGTCTCTCTTAGCTGTTCAGGGGAACAATGAAGTATCCATGTGGGACATGGAGACTGGTGACAGAAGATTTACTCTCTGGGCCAGCAGTGCACCACCACTTTCTGAATCACAGGTTTGTCTCCAGTTCTAACTGTAAAGGATATTATTGCTCACATCCTAAGCACTTTCAGGTATTTTAGCAAACAAGGGATCTATTGGGCTTTGGGGTTATGATTAAAATTTGAGTTTTTAATAACATCAAGTACCATATGGCCATTGCTGCATGCATATTTTCTAATTCCTTAAACTTTCTTGTGTCTGCTTTACTGAATGTTTTGGTTGCTAATTATATAAAGTTTGTAGTATCTCTTTAGAACTACAGTGTAGTCCTGGGTTAATTAGGCAAATCCTGGATTCAAGTTTAGGTTATGAAAAAATGGAATATGACCATCTTACATATGAGGATCCTGACTTAACCATGGTTTGACCAAATGATTTTTTTACTTTATAGTGGTAGTAGTGTAGAAGTGATAGACATTCATTAGAAACCATATTTGAAATTTTGATCTTTTATTGGGCTAACAGGTATGTGGTCCAATACACTCTTGTGATGCTGGGCAGTGAGCCATAGCTCCTGGTCAGATCACAACGGTAAATAACTAATACTTGAAGATAGGTGTATTAACTGTATTTTCAACTTACAATGAGTTTATTTGGACATAACCCTCACATAAATCAAGAAACATCTGTACTTTTGTTTTTAATAGTCACAATCATGTTGCCAGGGTACTTCATTGGGGCAAAAGGTAGGATTTTTATTTTATTTTATTTTTTTGGTGGTGCTGGGGATCAGACCCAGAGCCTCCCATGTGCTAGGCACATGCTTTGCCAACTGAGTTCCATCCTTAGCCCTTTCCCGCCCTGTAGGAAAGATTTTTTTCCCTTTAACTGCGGTCTTGCTCAAGGTGGTCCTAAAGAGAAAATTTTAGAAAACTGAACAGGCTGCACCTCTCTGTTCAGAACAATACAAAGCAACTATACTTCAAAGTCCCAAAAAAGTAGATTTAACTTATATAACTCATTTCTCATATCCTCTGGTAACCAAGTGTGACTATAGAACTATCAGCAGTTAACTTGCCTCTAGAAATAGTATTCCATTAGTGGAAGGCACTGATGTCTTTTATTTGACATGCCATCTTTGCTTCTTTTAAGCCTTCTCCTCATAGTGTCCATGGTATCTACTGCAGTCCTGCTGATGGAAATCCTATCCTGCTAACAGCTGGCTCAGACATGAAAATAAGGTATAGTATCTCAAAAAAAATTCTTAAAAAGACGGATGAGTACATTGGTTTATGAAAGGTGTTATTATAGATACTGGTGACAATTTAATGTTTTAAACTATCAGCACATTACAAGGGCAACAATTAGTACTCTATTATAATTAATGTTATATTATTGATTCTAGAAAAATCTTTTTCTAATCACAGTATAAACAATGCATTGATGAATGTAAGCCAATGAGTATTAGTTCTTCCTATTATCTCGTGAAGATTTTCCATATTTATTTCCTCTTCCCTAGGTTTTGGGACTTGGCTTACCCAGAAAGGTCCTATATTGTGGCAGGAAGTACTAGTTCCCCATCTGTGTCCTATTACAGGAAAATAATAGAAGGCACTGAGGTTGTTCAGGTACGTTACTTTTTATTTTTCTTTCTTTTTAACTTTTGTAGACACAAAATTGGGTTTGGTCAAGTCTGGAAATAACTTTTTTAAATATAAGAAATATGATTTATTTTCTCTTGGATTTTTTTGTATTTTTATAAATTAATTTATTAAGGTATAACAAGCATAAACCACATATAGGTATATAGCTCAAAATGAAAAGTAGACACTTTACAAAGTTAAGGTCTGAGAAACATAACAAGTACTTTTATTATTTACTTTTACAAAAGACAAATTTAGGGACATTGAAGTTAAGAAATTTTTCTGAGACACAGGTGTAAACAACCTAGTAGTAAACTCAAATCTCACTGTTAGGACTCTAAAACTTGTGTCCTTTGCTTAGAAATTTCAAATGTGATTTATCTGAAAGTGCCTTGGCCAGGTAAGCACTTCCTTCATGACAAAAAATGAGGAGCTGTAGAAATTCTAGAACATTAGATATATATTTACTTCTATATTTTGGTCATTTTTACTTCTCCCAATTTATACTCTTTCCCTTTTTTACATTTGATGTTAATAAAAATTAATAGGCCCAGACTATTGGCCATTTGTAAGTGTTCCATATTTGTACATGGCTACTCATGCACTCCAGTGGCTGGAAACCCAGCATGTCATTTTGGACTCTTTCCTTTTGCTCTTTTTGTTCAGTGTGAGAGTGTGACTACTTTACATGAGGTGTTAACTTCAAATCAACAACTTATCCTAGAAAGAATTCTGATAAGAGGCAGAAGGTGGTGTGGATTTAACTCTGGCTCTCTCCTTGATTTCTAACTATCAAACAGGAAATTCAGAATAAGCAGAAAGTAGGACCAAGTGATGACACCCCTCGAAGGGGCCCAGAGTCTCTGCCTGTGGGACATCATGACATTATCACGGATGTTGCCACTTTCCAGACCACACAGGGCTTCATTGTGACTGCCTCTCGAGATGGGATTGTGAAGGTGTGGAAATAAAGTCTACTGACTCATGTGAATTGTAATAAAGTTTTAAATGTACAGTTATTCAAAAGAAAATGTATTTCTAGAAAACAGAAGCGAGAACAAATTCATTTGCTTAATTTTTAAAATCATGCCAAAACTAAACAAATCACACCCAAGGTGGTTAACAAAGTTGACATGGCTAGTTTACTTGTGCACCTTTCTTCAAGAGTTAGCCAGACAACAGTGTCTTAGACTTTTTGTTGTATATGTCATAGAGATGAGAAATGTAAAATGCAAAGATGAATATGATGTTTATTTTGTATTGAAAAAGATGGTTGTAAGCTATTATAAACACATTTTTGCTATTAAAAAATGCTATTCAAACTAAACTTTACTCAAGCATCCCAATAATTTTTGGTTTATTTTTTGGGTGGTGTTTTAAATAGTAATCATAAGCAAGGGAAATCTCTCTAACAGCACTTATTCTGAACTGAATAAATGAACTTGGTGTCACAAGGAAACAGAGACAGAACAAGGCCTTGGGTCCAAATCTTTGGACACTCAGAACTGTATTCTTCTCTGCTCTCTGATCTTTCTTCCTTTGTTTTACAGTCTGCCTTATTAGGTATTTAACACTGTAAAATTAATTTCTGATGTATTAGCTCTGGAGAAATTGGGTCTTCTTGGCCATGATCATTATTTTTTATAAGCTCTACCATAAATTCTGTAGCTTGGTCTACCAGCTTGCATTATCCAGCGAAGATTATTTATTAAATGCCTTGACAAAAAAAAGATCAAATGAAAAACATGCCAGAAATTTGTATTTTCAAAAGGCCTTTCCCACTAAGATGAAACCTTTAAAGGTAATGGGTTACAGTTTGTATGCAAACCTAATTTTCCACATTTTATTCTTATCTATTTACAGAATGGTTCATGGTGTTCAAAATATTTGAGTTTAGATACATGAGTATAAAAACATTCAGTAGATTCTGAGTCTGGTGCAAAATACTACTTGTTAAGAAATACACTAAACAATTTTCTATTTTTCTGTAATCATTATCATTGTTATTTTGAGACATGGTCTTCCTCTTGCCCAGGCTGGCCTCAAACTCATGACCCTCCTGCCTTAACCTCCCAAGTAGCTGAGATTATAGGCATGTGCTACCACACCCAGCTATATTTCTTTAATTATATAATTCAGCTTTAGTATGTAACAGTTTACAATGCATCTATAACTAGCTTTTCAACTCAATAACTTAGTTTTTAAACAGATAACAACAGAATTGTTGGGAAATGCCAGTCACTTGAAAAAAGTCAGGAGTGATTAACTCTGGTGGTGCCCTAGTTTATTGGGGTAGTAGTCTGTATCCTTAGTATTGGCATTGTCGTGGTGTGTTGCCTCAGTTTCCCTTTAAGTCTGTTAAAACCATATTTACTGGGGGGGAGGGGGGGCTGGGGTTATGGCTCAGTGTAGAGTACCTGCCAGGCATGTGTGAGGCCCTGGGTTCAATCCTCAGCACTGCATATAAATAAATAAATAAAATCTAAAGATCCATTGACAACTAAAACAAAAAATTTTTTAAGACCATATTTACAGGGTTTCTAGGTTTTAAGTCAGATTTAGAGTCTTCACAGGTTGGGGAAAATTTTTTGATACATGAATTTCACATGGATAAGAGGCTTTAGGCCAGAAGCTATTAGGTAAGCCATTAGACTAATAAATGTGGGAAATGCTGAGAAAACAGTGAATGGGCTGACAGGAATATGATCCTTTTTTCCCATTGTCATTCTTCTCTCCTCAATTCCCCAAATAATGCTACTTTTTAAAAAAAATTTGGTTGAATTATTACTAAGTATTATAATCCATAGCATGTTCAATTATATCCCTTTTTAAAATTATTTTCAGATATACATGACAGTAGAATGTATTTTGACATCTTATACATACATGGAGTATAACTTATTCTAATTAGGATCCCATTCTTGTGGTTGAATATGATGTGCAGATTCACTGTGGTGTAGTCATATGTGAACATGGGGAAGTTGTGTCTGAGTCATTCTACTATCTTTCCTATTCTCATTCCCCTCCCTACCCTTGACATACCTTTTTGACCTCTATTTCTTTCCCCACTTTTTTTTTAATTGATACATTATAGTTGTACAGACTGATGGGATTTATTGTTAGATGTTCATACATGCACACAATACATAATTTAACAATGTAATTTGGCCTATATCACTCTCCAGCACTTCTTCCCTCCCTCCCAACCACCCACCCTTTAGTCCCTTTCCTCTACTGATCTCCCTTTGTTGTTGCTGTGGTTTTTAAATCAAGTTTGACTCACAGCTCAGTGCAGAGACAATGGGAGGCTGGTCCCTTACAATCAATTTGCATTTCTAAGCCAAGATGCACCACAACAGCACTTTATTAACATGCACTTAATTTTTGCTGTTTTTCACTTTAGGAGAAAGGTAAATCATGGAAATGCCAAGATTAGGAGTTATTAAAAAGGAACTTCTTTTTGTAGAATACTTCTGATTCCTCACCTATTAATGATTAAAAATATGACCCAAAATGCTAAAAACAATCTCAATCACAAGAAAATATTTGTTTGGTGTACTTTACTTATGAACACAGGAAAAAAAAATACATTTCCAAAGTATTTCCAATAATAAACAGAAGAAAGGTGTTTGTACTTAATCCAAACTTAATTAGAAAAGTTCCTGTTATTAAAATGCCTCTTAAATATTATTCATCAATTTCCGGTACTGGAAAAAAATTTTTCCTGAACCCCAAAGCACCATTTAGGATGGACGAAGAAACCTGATGTGTTTTATTCTTCTCTGTTACCTGAGTATTAGTGCGACATTTAACTCCTTGGACTTCTTGCTCCTCTGAAGATGTGGGAGCTATCTCCGTAGAGTTGCCTGAGTAGAGATGGCAGAAGTGCTTCAAAAAATACTACAGATGGCTTTTCGTTTCAGGTATTATAAAAGAGGTATAGAAAAGAAAATCTGAATGGACCCTGCTGGTCTTGGTGTCAGTTATCTCATCTGTGCAGTTTCCCTCCCTTACTAAAAACAGTGATATTCTGCCTAGCAGGGTCATTGCTACCAGCTGTGGAACCAGCTCTTAGACTGAGGTAAGGTCTGAATATTGAGTCTAAATAAACAGTGCTACTTGGGTGTTTAGTTGTTGAAAATTTCATCATAAGAGATGAAATTGAATGGGGATAAGGAAAAAAGTCATCAGAGAATGATACTAGAGACTAGGCACTTTGAAGACGTTTTCCTGCTCTGATTTACTCTGATCTCTTGGATTTCTTCAACCGATATGGATTTTTAGATTGAAGTTTTAAAGATTTTCTTACCTTTTTCAAACTCAATATCTATTTAAAGCTCTTTTCAGAGTTTTGCCAATCCTGTTTTGGTGCTGTTCATTATTGACTCAATAAGTACCAGAAGTAACTCAGAACCTTACCCATAACCAGTTGTCTTTACCCTTCTTCTCTAAAGCATACAAGGATTAATGAAAATTAATAAGTGGCCATAACAAGGAAGAAAAACTGGAAATCCATCAAAATGGCTTAGCAGGAAGTTTTATAATGAAGATAGAGCATCCAGCTGAAAAGCAATAATTTATGTTCTAGGAGAATTAATGAGTTCCTCAGTGGGTTTAGGAGGATTTAGAGCTGGAGAAAATTCCCCTCTGTTTCTCACCAGTCCAAACAAACAACTGCAGAAGATGAAAGACAAACTTCTAGTATAAACCCATTTGAGTAGTAATCATTCCACACAGAAATAGGATGTGTTTTAAGTGGAAAAATAACGAAAGGTCAAATATCCAAAAATATGATATACAAACAGCATCAGTCTCTGGGTAAATGTTATTCAAGTTGCACCAAACGTTAAAAAAACTTTGGTTAAATAGATGAGCATTAAACAGTGCTGAATTAAGAAAGAAGGCTTGGTTTGCAGTAAATGGACTGAGAAATCTGCAATCAAAAGTATTAGCATTGGCTCATGTACACACACATACACTATGTAAAATTTACCTTTAAAGTATATCTCCATTACACTTTCCAAAGTACTTCTTTCATTCTTCCTTTTTCTAATGATAACAGTTGTTAAACATATCCGTCTTAGAGTGCTAGAATTGTCAGGAATGGTCAAATAAATGGTAAGATATATCTTAATACCAGTGAGTATGGAGAGTCAAGTTACCTGATAATCTAAAACCTGTGGCTTGTTCATCCCACCAGAATGGACTTCTGGTAGGCAGATATCCAAATAAAAGTTGCCAGAGTTCTGGAGTAGATTTAGTTATTATTTAAGTCCAAGTCTTACCATGCTAAATTATTTGAGCACTTTCTTGAATGTCTTATCTTTTGGGAGTAGGTTTTGCCATTCTCCTTCCATTTTTAGAAGTATGGGATGTGCTCCTGGGAAAATTCCGAATAGCATCATCTCTACCACCTCTCACTACTCTTGAAAGATATTTCTTATCTTGGAAGAATTTTGTCCGCTGTAATGCATCTTCTTTGAGGACAGTTTTCTGTGGTCCAGGAACAAAGCTATACAACAAAGAAGAGAACATCGTAGAAGATAAATGTCACTTCAACTTTAATAGACTCCATATTAATCTTTTTTTCCTAAATTAATTGTTGTACTCATTTCCTTATTGCATCCTTCCTCCAGGGTAATTTTTAAAAGATTATTAAACTGGGGATTTATACTGGCCCATATATCACAAGCTGACAAATGAGAAATCTTGTATAAGTATGCAAAAGTATAATTTTGGTAGCAGCATTTCTTCTGTATGGAACATGTTCCACCCAGACCTTCATATGGTGGGTCTCATTCTTCAGATTTGGGTTCAAATGGTCCCTCATCAGAGACCACCACATTTATCATTTTCCCAGTTCCTTCCCCACTTTCAGTCACCCAGCAAAGCATGTTTTTATTTTCTTCATAACACTATTGTAATTTTTATTTACTTATAAACTTATTCATGATCTGTTTACCCAAACAGAAAGTGAGTTTTGTGAGACCTTATCTGTTCACAGAAATCATCAAAAAGCATCTGATGAAAACATGACTGTATGCCACACACTTCTTTCCTCTCTTCCCTACATTTCTTCCTCCTGTCCACCCATCTATCCCTCCAAATATTTATTTTCACCTCTATGTAAGGAAGGCCCTTTGTTAGCTATAGTGGGAGAAAGAGAGCCCAGTCTGGTAGATACATAAAGAGCCTGATTGGGAGTCATGAATAACCCAACAACAGAGGAGAGTGGGAGTCAGACTCTAGAATGCCTTGAATTCCAGGTAAAGTAGTTGGAGAATTGTAGGGGCCAAGTGGTAGCTAGAAATTCAAACCTGCCCATACAACTTTCTGCACAGATAGAAATGTCTTATAATCTGCCCTGGCCAGTATGGCAGTCACCAGCCACATATAGCTATTGCACACTTGAGACAGTGTGACTGAAGAACTGAATTTTCTAATTCATAAAATCTTTTTTAAAATATTTTTTCAGTTGTAGATAGATACAATATCTTTTTTTTTTTGTATTTATTTTTATGTGGTGCTGAGGATTGAACCCAGGGCCTCATGCATGTGAGGCAAGCACTCTACCACTGAGCTACAACCCCAGCTTCTAATTCATATAATCTTAATTGCTCTAAATAGCCATATATAACTAGTGGCCACTGTATTGTACAGTGCAAGAAAAGAGCCATTCAGACAAACAATTTAAGGGATATAGTAGAAAGAGCCATGGGTCCAAAAAATGTAATCCAGGACCTCTACTTACAAGCTGAGCAGTCTGGGCAAATCATTTAACTAGACTAATCCTCGTTTCTTCAGATAAAAAGTGGAAATGAAAAATAATGCGTGTTTTTGTGAGCAACAATTGAAGTCCCTTACCTTGGGGCTCTGTTGGTTATAGTGCATGGAGGTGAAGGTCAGTGACAGAGCTGGGCTATATCCCAACTTTTTATTTTCCTTTTTTTTTTTTTTTTTTTTTTTGGTACTAGGGATTGAACCTGGGGGCACTCAACCACTAAGCCACGTCCCCAGCTTTTTTTATATTTTATTTAGAGATAGGGTCTCTCTGAGTTGCTTAGCGCCTTGCTTTAGCTGTGGCTGGTTTTGAATTCGAGCTCCTCTTGCCTCAGCCTCCCAAGCCGCTGAGATTATAGGCATATGCCACCATGCCCCCAAATCCCAACTTTGCTGAAAGTAAGAGTCCAATGTTACTTTCACTGAACTAGGTTTTAATTTAGGACAGTATGGAGAACTACTGAAATACCTGGAATAGAGAGCTAAATAGTAAATGTTGTGAAAGCACCTGGATATGGTTACAGAATGGCAGGCTCCTCATAAATATTTGGAGAATGAATGTGAGAGACTGGTGACATGAGAAGAGAGAGGTTCATTGATGCTGATAAACTTCAGCTACTAGCTGAATTGTGGTCAAGGGACAATTCAAGAGAACTTCCAAATGTTGATCAGAACAGTGGCAATATTCACGGTGATCCATTCTTTCTGCTTTCACTAGCTATAAAATCTGACCTCACAAAACATCAATACTTAGGAAATGAGCACAGTGGGAAAATATATAACAAATTTGAACTAAAATCATTTCACTTTTTTACATATGCATGAACATATGAATGTGCACTCTTCCTCATCTATAAACAGAGTTATAGGTGAAGGAAACCCTCAGAATAACAGAACCATGCCATTCGTGTTCCCTGACACACCCCCACCAAACTGCCAAGCACTAGATACTATGTGTCTGGCTTCTGAAACTCAAATCACAAAGTGCATTTCAGTTCACTTCTGTCAGTGTCATCAGAGATGTACTAAGATGATCCAACTTAAGAACAGTAGCCATGGCTAAATTTTATCGTGAACACAACTTCTTCACACACTCTCCCATTTTTATCCTTCACTGTATTATTAATTTCCAGACTCAGTTATGAATTCAAATTCTCAGTCATGATTGTCTATATACACAGAATATGGCACCACCGATCATGGGGAAGGCATTCTTGTGTCAAAAGCCATGGTTTTCATGGATTGATTATCTTATTTTGTTCTCTTCCACCATCTCCCTCCTACCTTTCCTTTTTATTTTTCCTTTTATGGAAAATTTAATTATGTTTGTCGTCATCTTTCATCTTTGTTAAGAAAAAATTGTGAATTTGCAACTCCTCAAAGCATGACATTGCTATTTCCCCCCCCTCAAATATTTTTATTCTCAAAGGGATCAAACATTAAAACACCCTACCTTTGAATTTCTATACCTTGTCTTATAGTAGGCATTTGCATTTCCTAAGCATTTGATAAATACCATTTATTTCCCAGTTTTATTTCTCTTTTTTTCTATACTCTATTTTCAGAAAATTCTGTGCAGATTGGTGATTCCATCACTAGGTAGTCAAGACAAAGAAATAAGGATGAGATAGTTAATTCATTTTGCATCTTGTGCTCAGCTCCACTAAAAGCCATTGAAAGAAAGATGTGGCAAATTCTAAATAAAAAGGGGGAAGGTGGATGGAACTAATTATAGATTTCAGTTCTCTGTGAAAAACAGATTCCTCCATCTATGCAGATAATCAGGAGTGAGCTGTGCTACATAATTGACTTGCTGCATTGGAGTAGAAAATATAGACAAGATTGCTTCTACTTCCAAAATTATTTTTACCTTAATATATGTTTTGTATGTCCATAAAACATACTTAGAAAAGCCGAATTGCAACAGATGTGTTATTCATATGGCATTGGTGACTGTGTCCATTTTTATAATTCACTTACTCTGGCTCTAGCCTGTCACTGCTTTAGAATCTGGCACAAATGCTTCCCTGACTAGATAAAGCAATAAACAGGTGGCTTTCTGTCTTATTGTCTCTGAGCCGGTTCTAAGTGCTTATACAAGAGCCACCCTGCAATCTTAACCTCTGGCCATCTGTCTCCCTGGTAGCTTGTGGTTAACTCTTTTCCATCTGATAAGAACCAGCTTCTTATGCATTTTCCTCAAAATTTCACAACAGAATGATCCAATTCCTAGGCAGGTCATTCGGAGGGCGGCCAGACCTCTTGCCTAACAGGCATTTTTGTCCCCCACAATCCTCTGTTCAGTTCTGCTTCACTTCTCTTAAATGACTCAACTAGCAAGTTTCAGAAGCAGCTGGGTGACTCATTACCTTTTATGAGAGTCTTTGGTCATTTAAAAGAAGGCCTGGGGTGTCCTGGTCTATTATACCATCAGGGAGTTCACCAACGTGAAACGTGGAACAGATTTTACTTCTCAATTCTTGATACCCCAGCCATTTCATCATTTCAGAATCACAGGAGAAGCTGAGCCTCCTGTGTATCTAAGGCATTATAGAGAAGGGGTTAGAAACTTCCTGTCCAAAATTGCTGTGAGTCTTCTCTTCCTACTCATATTGCTCTTCAAACAGAGAGCATGGTGGAGTGGTTTCCAGAAATGCCTTTTAATTGTGTGGGTTGACTCTGGCATATGCCCTTACAGTCATGGCTGGCTGCATCATACCTGGAGCTTAATACAAAATGCAAATTTGAGCCTCCAGTTTAGAAAAACTGAAAATAATTTTTTTCTTCTGTTGTCTCTGTCTCTCCAACCTGCCGTGGACAATTTTTATTTACCTTTAAAAGTCCAGTTCCCTATGAGTTGGCCTGTGAAGCCAACTGTCAGATTCCTCCTCTCACCAGCCTCTAGACAGTTGGTCTGGAAATTGAGCCAGGCATCTCATCTTCCCTCAGCTGTCTGTCCTAACCCTCAGCAGAGGGGTGATCCCCAAGAATATCACCACCTCCTTCCTGGAATGTACTGGATGCTTATATGGAGGAAAGCAATGACAAATGTATTGTGGCATCACTAACTTGGAGCAGATGGCCACTGCCTTCCCGGTCTCCACTCTTTTGTGTGCCTGGGTCCCTCACCAAGAAGGGGGAGGTAGGGCAGACCCAGGGAGCCAGGAGGCAGCAGAAAATGGGGTGGTAAGTAGACTGAGGCTCCAAGTCCCCATTTGCCACTGTGTGCCATTTGCCATTGTGTCCATTTGGACCCCAATACAAAACACAAATTCCAAAATAACATTAATAGTGACTGGAGAGCACTAAACCCCAAATTCAGGCCCTACTGAGCACCCAGGCCCTTTGCAAGTGCACAGCCCACAAAACTAGCCAGCTTGTAGCTCTGCCACACCTGCCTCAGCCCTGCTTTTATACAGCTTTAAGACATCCTCCATGTAAAGATGTGGCCTCACTCACTCCATTTCCCTCTTCTGAGCTGCCAGGCACCTGCAGCAGGGGGCGCTCTGCTCCTCCTAGATTGAGGCAAACAGGCTTGTTTTAGGCTTGAATTCAGGCAGTATTTGCTGCTGGACAGTTCCCCTGGACAACTCTCCCCAGGAGGTGAGCAAGAGATTGCAGGCAGAGGCCTCTCAGAGAGGCCAGAGCTGGGGCTTCTGGATTGCCTGCCTGGCTTGATCTCCACACAGAATTGCACACGCTACACACTACACAACAGAAGTAGGCATGTTGCCTAAGGTATTTGCCAGGTGCCTGGGGCACACTTGGTTGTGGTCTGTGGCTGTGTGTGAGTACAGAATGACTTATCACAAAAATAAACACTCAAAACTACTTGATTTCACTTATTTCTAATTTATACTATTCACTATTTCTAATGTATGCTATTCAGTTTTAATAGAACTTTTGCCCTTTTTGATATATCTTAATTTTAAAAATTAAGTTCTACTTTTACTATATTACACACAATAATATGTTTACTACATTATTTCTTTTCCTTTCTCTGTTTTTTTTTTTTCTATGAAATCTTAAGACCAATGCTTAGATCATTAGCTTTTAGGGTTTTAAAATTTTCTCTAACATAGGAATTAAAACTATATATGTTCCTAAATCATGACTATATCCCATAAATTTTGACACAGCATTTTGAATATTACACAGTTCTAAGTACTTTTAAATTTTCATTATTTTTTGTCCTGTTATTTATTTAGAAATGTGGCTTTAGTATAAAAGCATCAACTTTAAAATAGTTATTAATTTCTAAGTTAACTGCATTGTGTGGGTTGTATGACACCAAGTCATAGAGATGTGTTGACACTTGCTTTATAAGTTAAAAATCGTGCAATGAACACCCATCAACTCTCCACCCCCATTCAACACTTATTAATGTTCCGTATGTTTCTTTGAATGCATGTTTAATTTTTTTTGTAAAAGGTACTATATGTATTCATAAAATCAAGCTTGATATGTTTAAATCTTGTATGTATTTACAAATTTATGTCTATCAAGTCTGTGTACTTTTGAAATCTTCATTTTGACGATAGTTCAATGGCAGTTTCTTACTATAGTTTTTTCAATTTCTACCTTGTGTATTTTAAGGTTATTATATGAACCTCTTATAAATTTAGGATCTTCCTTGTGAATCACTTTCCCATCATGTAGACTCTATTATTATTATTATTATTATCATTATCATTGTTATTATATAAATCTATAGCCTTCTTATTGTACATGGTAGTTGGGTTCATCCCGACATAATCATATATGCATGGAATTGGATCTTGGTTCACCATCCCTTCTTCTTCCCTCCCTTTTCCCTTCTGTCCTCCCTCCCCTCCCTTTTCTTTTTCCTCTACTCTGCTAGACTTCCTTTTGCTCAACATACAGACTCTCTTTAATTACTACACAATGGTTTTATTTAGAAGTATATTTAATCTGATATTAATATAGCTATTCCAGCTTTTATAAACATGTGCCTGGAATTTTTTCCCCATCATTTTACTTTCAACCTTTCCATTTCCCTATGTTGTAGATGTGTCTTCTGAAAACAGTTCATGCTGGATATTGTTTTTAAATCAAGTCTATCGGGGCTGGGGATGTGGCT